>NC_138528.1:75187694-76387694 GCF_964234715.1 Podarcis melisellensis | reverse complement strand
AGTGAGAGGGGTCGGTGCGCACTGACCCCTCTCGCTCTCCAGGCTTCAGGAAGCTATCTGCAAGCCTTGGGAGCCCACGGGAGTTCCTGCAGGGCTCCCATGGCTTGCGGAGAGCTGCCCCTACACCTGAAGCCTGGGTGCGCTGAGCAGTCGTGCCCGGGCTTTGGGTAGCTCTGTGCAAGCCATGGGAGTGGATTTTCTACCTCTTAACTCTAGTGCATTCCCACTACCACACTATACCAGCTTCCTATGTGACTGATAGAAATACAAATAAAATCCTGCCACATGGCTCCACAGAGCCCCCAAATGGAAAGTCATATTTGTATGTGATCATGAAAGGTGGGTAAACACATTATTCAAAATAATACCTGATATCTTTCCAAATACCATGGCACAGGGGTAATTAGGAAAATCATCTGCTTCATATCCATATGCTGAAAAGATTTTGGGGGATAACATTTTACCCATTACATAATTATATGTTACCATAATTCCCTAACATGAACCCCTATCTCCCAGGATATATTTGGATGACAGGTAGCCTACAAAAACCTGCAAAAACTAAACAAAATTTCCTTCCAGTAGCACCTTAAAGACCAACTAAGTTAGTTCTTGGTATGAGCTTTCGTGTGCATGCACACTTCTTTAGATACACAGATACTTCAGATATACTGTGTATCTGAAGAAGTGTGCATGCACACGAAAGCTCATACTGTACCAAGAACTAACTTAGTTGGTCTTTAAGGTGCTACTGGAAGGAAATTTTGTTTTGTTTTGACTATGGCAGACCAACACGGCTACCTATCTGTAACTGCAAAAACTAATCAGACAGACAGACAGACAGACAGACAGACAGACAGACAAACAAACAAACAAACAAACAAACAAGAATCTTCCCCAAAAGTTATTTGGACAGAATAGTTAAGGGAATCATTTGTTCCAGCTTCTTCTCTTTTTTTAAGTGGTGGGGTTGGAGGAATCCATTAATTCCCATGATGCTACTTGTAAAGAAACAAGTCCTACAAGAGTGGCGATAAAAAGGTCATTTCCACAAAGTGCTTTTTTTGCAATGATCATTTCACATTTTGTTCTAGAAGGGAAGAAACAAATGGAGGGAGTGCCAGAATTTCCAAGGGGGACTGAGGGTTAAGACCCTTTGCCCTTGCAAAAAGTGGACTCAGGCTGTATGCCAGCAAAGTAAAGACCCCCAAAAATGTTTTGCAATTTTGACTCCTACATTAACTTAATTTTTAAATTAACGTTAGCTGGATTTACATTCTTCTTGTGATTTTGCACAACTCAGTTCATGTGTGCTGAACTTTCATTTTCAATCACTTATTGTGCTTCTGGTCCTTCAACTGATAAGCTTATTAGTTTATTCATTAACCGTACAAGTTATAATTATTTGATTAAATCTGCATTCATGAATAAAATAATAAAAGCATTATTCCTTTGCTTTTAGATGATGCATTCATGTTTCACAGCAGGCACCGTCTTAGATGAGACATTCCCGCCTGCAGGACAGGAAGAGAAACGCACCTTCTTAAAGCCACAGCAACATCTGCCACCACTTTGGCTGCCCCACCCCAACAAAAATCCCGACTACTACGCCCATGTCTGCCACCCACAGTTTTTGTAAGCACTTGCATTAAAAAATAATTAACAGCGTTTCTTCAAAATTTGCTACCTGATCATTCAAGGGCATATTTCGACTCCATTTAAATATTTTAAATTAACCAATTACACTGAGGCTCTAAACATGACAATCCAGCCCTATAGAACTTAGAGCACTAATGCCCCATTCTCAGAAAATATTGTCTCTATCGGGTCTAGGAACTTCCTTTAACATAGTAAAAATGATTATCAGTTTTTAATCATAGTGTTATCCATTTGTTCTGCAAAGTCCACACATCTTTGCTCCTGGCTGTGCCTTAGGATAGTTTGTTTGAAGACTGAATGTGCTAGGGAACATGTTATATTTTGTATAGAGTTTGTGTGCTTATCTTCCCCGAGAAAGCTATTTATCTTGCCACAGAGGCGCCTGTTGCAATTGTTCTTTGGAGTATAGTTTGCACCAGTGTCACACAGGCACCTGCTGGATATTATCTGTGATGTCAAGAATGACGCAACACAACTGCTGTCTCCCATAGCTGCAAGGTTGCGAACGTGAACTTTTTCACCCATCTTTAAAAGGGGGGGAAATAAAAGTGTATGGAAGGCAATGCATTTCGTGCAGCGGGGCTGCATCTATTCACCAGTAGTTTTGAAAGATAAGATCAAAGGCAGAAAGGCTGTGCCCATCACGAGCCATCCAGCCATTCTACGCAACTTTACTCCGGGAGGGGAGAAAATACCTTTCTTTGCAGATTTCTCCCTGACCCTGTTTGCCAGTAGCTATTTGCCCTTTCCCTTTTATCAGATTTGTAGGAAGCCTGCCACGTGGCGACATCTACCGCGGTAACTGCCCTGGGTGGGAATCCCGCAAAAACAGACATTCTCGGGACCTTCCGATTGTCTGGCAACGCCTCAGGTTCCCTGTGGCGATTTCGTGCCCCGAGAAACCTCCTAAGGAGCTGCACGTGCGAGCGCCCAAGCCAGGTCTCTGGGCGGTCGGTGGCAGATTTTGGCGCGACGTCGCCTGGGACTCTTGCCAGGCACTGTGAGGCGCAGGAACCACGGGTCTCCCGCTGCCCACATGTGCCCGGATTGCGCCGCGCAGGCGCTGCTGATTGGCCGTCGGCTCCTCGCGCGCGGCCCAGCCCGGCCTCCCCGTCAGAGCGCCCTCCCTCCCTCTCTCCCTCCGTCCAGTCAGCTCGCTTTCCTCGCCTCGAAGTGACCCACTTGTAGCTCGCGCCGGGGCAGCAGAGCTGGGCTCGAGCGGGAGAAAAAAGTGAGCGGGACTTGCGAGGGTCCGGCGCGTGCGTTGCGCGCGGACGCGTTTCCTCTTCTAGGCGCGCGGAAGGAAGCCTCGAGGGCTTCTTCCTTCTTCCCGCCCGGCTGCTGGCGAGGGTTGAGCGGGAAAGAAAACTTCGGGAAAGGGGCCGCGCCGCGTCGCTGAGGCGAGAAGCAGAGCGCGCCGGCTGCTGAGAAGTCCCTCGCGAGCAGGGAGCGGGCGGCGCCGAGCCTAGGCGTCTCTCTTGCCGCCTTTTGCTCGCCGGGATCGCCCCCCTGGCTCGGCGATGGAGTGGGGCAGCCTGGGCGGTGGCTCCCGCCCAGGCAGCTCCGGGGCGAGGTGACTCTCTTTCGCCAGCCGAGCCCTACCGTTTAGGGACCATGAGCCCGTGAAGCTCTTCGGCCTTGTAGCTCGTCAGGCGCAGAAGCGACCGTCGGCGGGACGCGGGTGCTAAGTGAAAGGGCGGCGAGCGGGAGCCATGGGGGCCAACAGCACCCCCGCCTTCAATGCCACCGACGCCTGCCCCACTCCCGAAGAGGAGCCGGACTACAACTTCGCCGCGCTGGTCTTCGGCGTCTTCCTCATCCTCTTCATCATCAGCGGGAATTTGCTGGTGTGCCTCAGCGTGTGCACCGAGAAAGCGCTGAAGACCACCACCAACTACTTCATCGTCAGCTTGGCCGTGGCAGACCTGCTCCTGGCCATCCTCGTCTTACCTCTCTACGTCTTCTCGGAGGTAAAGCCTTTTCCTCTCGCCTCGCTTTCCTCTTTTCCCCCCGCGAAGGTAATTTTCCATGCAACCTTTATTTGAAGGGGTGGGAGTAGGCACCACCTATGTTAATAAATATCCCTTATTTTGAAGCACGACTGTATACTTCAGAAGGTAAGGTGCAACGAGTGGCCAGGACTTTAAAGAGAGTTGTGCAGCAGGAGGGGATTTCAAGGTAGGTGCAGTTTGCTGAGTCCTGGTGTTGCCCAAGGAGGAGAAAAGCAGGACCTGTCGGAATTTCTCTTTCCCACAACTCTCCAAAGGTCCCCAAATCCTTGTCGACTATTGCAGATTTGAATGCCACAGGGCAGCCTTTGCAGGAAAGCTTGTCGTGCCTTGTGGGCATATTTGGGATCCTGTAATGGAAAGCCTGTGAAATGTTGCTTCAGTGCTTAGACCTTGCACATAGTTGTCAGGGACTTGCTGTGGGACTTCATGGAGTTTGGGGGTGTTGTGCTGTCTAGGTGAGCCTGCGGGGCTAACTGGGAGCGGAGAGCACATATCTACATTGCAATCTTTGTAGCTGCTGTGCGGACAGTGTCTCTTGCATGAGCCTGCAAGAGGCAGTGAGGCAGGCAGAGCATCAGCACAGACTGAGCCTGTACCTTCTGTACTTTCTGTCTAGTGGTTGAGAAAGACCCGTGCAAATGTGTTCAGACCAGAACAGATGCTGCAGTTCTGTGGTGTCCTCATTTCTTTGACGTTTTCTGCTAACAGTATGATTGTTGGCACTTCAATATGTAATGCTAGGTGGATAAAGGCATATTACACAGCCACAGGTCTGGGCGTTGGTTGAATATTGTCAGGACTATGACAGAGGAGCAATTGTCAGGACTATGATACAGGAGCAATGGCCTATTGATGATGATGGGTTGTTTTACTATGTCATCTGTGGGTATATACCGTGTTTTTCCGTATATAAGACTAGGTTTCCCCCCTAAAAAATAATGTCCAAAATTTGGGGGCATCTTATACACGGGGGCCATTTTCTTAAATCAGAGTCCTGAAAAAGGAAGTTGAGATATACAGAAGTTGAGATATACATGGGGGCGTCTTATAGACAGGAAAATACGGTAGTTCTTCTTTCTGACAGTAGTGTTTGGGTTTTTTAACATATGAGGAGTGGAGGTATGTAAGTAGGGGATTTGTCCAAACTATTCAGTATGTCTGTTATAGAAAGTGGTATTTGTGTTTAGATCTCTTTGGCCCAAGTCCGACATTTCCTCAATACTGACTAATCTTAAATAGCTAATTTGCCTAATTTTACCATAGAATCTGATGCTAAAGTTGCAAGTGTCTTCATAACCTGGGGAAATTAGCTAGGAAATGAAACGAAATGTGTTTCCTATCCAAGTTTCAGCACCATGGGGCATTATGGATTTATGTAGCATAAACACTGTTACATAGAGTCATAGCTTGAAACTAAACATATGGTTACTTCTGAAGAAGTTCAACCAAGGTTCTAGGACATCTGCTAAGGAATGCAGCCTAAACTTTTGTGGTTTTGGGTAGTTTGGAAGCAGTGTGTGGACAGTGGTTGCAGCTAGGGCCGGATCTTAGGGCTGAAGCTCAGGGCTCCTCAGCCAAGGCTACTCACTGTGGAGTGACAGGTGGGGGTGGCAATGGCACTAGGATTTCTGCGGGTGTGCTAGAGCCAACCGGGGGGTGATGGTCATTGTTGCAACATCTTTCCTATTTCCTTCCTCTTTTATTAAACAAATTATGTAGTTGGGACCAGACAGGCAGACACATACGTGGTCATTTTATTATTTCTACTTCAATAAATATATTATTTCTTTCTACAAAAATATGGTGCTTATTTTCATGCAAACATCTTTACCGTCAGGGCAGCATAAATGAGCTCTATTTTGTTCCTGCAGTCACAGCGGGGTTATGATTTAAATGAGTTCAAAATGTGAAACTAATCAGGGTTGGCAAACTGTTTTTTGTTTGCTTTTTGTCCTAACGTGTCAGGAATGTACAATCAGTTGTACAGCATGGAATGGCAGAGGAAGTAATATACTTGGGGGGGGGGAGGGTGCCTATAAGACCATTAAGTCAAGGATCTAAACTTATCTAGCTTTGCCACTCTGTGCTGATCTCATGCAAAATCAGAGGTTGAGATAAATGAGAGCACTGTTAGTGCTAGTTAAGTGAGCCAACTGGTACATGGGAGATTTACAGTGTCCAGGTGGATCTCAGATAAGCCCAAATGGCAGATTTTTGGCAGATGAAGCAGAAATTCAAGTGCTTCTTGCAGATTTGGAAAGCATATTGTTCCAGAGCTGAACATTTGTTTAGCTTTGGTTTCTTTGTCATTTAAAATTTGTGTGGCATCTGAGGAAGACTAGAAGATAAAACCCATGGGCAGCTTGAATTAGGATGATTTGCCTTGCTGTTCACTTACTTGTAGGGGCTAGGGGTTATTTTGTGGGGCATTGATATGTGTGCATGCATGCCTGTCACAGGTCTCTGTTTTACAGCATAACCAAGAAGTAATGTTCAAAGTAGGTGTGCCATTCCCTCTTAGATCTGATTCAAAGTCATTTGGAGTTAATGGAAGTCTTGTGAGGCAGAGGTGTGAGAGGAGCTAAATGTGGAGTAGATTGAATGTCAGAAATATGTATTAGAATATGAATTAGAAACAGTGATGCGACACATACCACACCCTATTATTATCCATTATCTTAGCAGGCTGTTATTAGATGAAAAAAGCACTTATGTTTCCAAGGGTACCTCTAATTTAAAGAAGAAAAGAAGCCTTTTGAGCTAAAACATTCTTCCCATTTACATGCAAGTGAATGCAGCTTTTGGGTAATGCTTGCTTGGCTCCTGATCTCATAGTCCATTGAAATAAACTGGAAAATAATATCCACCAGCTTTTGATCCTCATATATCTCCGCTTTAAAGCGCACAAATCTGTATTTAGCTCTCTATTCTGTTGCATGTGCAGTTCTTAAAGACTCATACTGATTTTCTCTGCAAATTGTCTAATATTGTTCAGTTTCAAATAATGAAGGAACACATTAGAGGAACACATTACTGAGTCCTTGGTTCTGTTGTATCTCTGACCCTTTGAGATACTTTATCCTTTTTCCATTTGCAAAATGTTGATGACAATACGGTTTCAGCAAAGTTTGAAGTAGTAACATTCATGAAACCTGTGATGTGCAAGGAGGGTAGGGAGTTATTTTGACTGATTATATACAGAATGCAAAACCTGTGTCAACTAGCCGTTATAGGACTCGGCGAATTGCTGAGAAAGATTTTGACGAGCGGTATCTTCTAGCATGTGAATCCTGAAACATTGATATTCAAAAGTTACCAGGAGGGTATGGGTTACATAAAAGAGAGGATCTCAATAGAATTTCCCAAACATCCCAGGGCAAATAGATATGCAGCAGTCAGTGGTGCTCAAAATCTATGAAAACAGGTAGAGCACAGGGTTAGAAGAAAAAGTACAATAATTTCAATAAAAGATCATGTGTAGATGGGGAGGGGAAGTCACTTCGGTGCTGCTAATGCAGTGCTTTAACTTGACCCCCCAGAGGCACACTCCATTGTCTCTTGACGGATGCCAACCAACCATAGCTGGGGGTTAGAGGCTGTGGCCTCCAGATGTTGTTGGATTACAAATCACTCTCCATCATCCCTGACTGTAGGTCATGTTGGCTGGGGCTGATGGGAGCTGGAGCCCAACAACATCTGGAAGGCCAAAGGTTAGACACCTCCTTTGTAGGGGGAAGAGGGGACGGCAAACATTGGTTGTGCTAGCTGCCTTCCCCTTGCACAACTATTGGGTGCAACAGCTTCCTCACTTGTACAATATTTGAAGTTGGACAGTTAGATATAATGATACATATTTTGACCACTTCAGGGTGATATTAGCCTTTTTTAACCCTCCCTTTCTCAGTTGCTCCCAAAGTGTACCAGATTCTGCTTTGGCGACTGCAAAAAAGCTAGAGTAATTCCCACAGTCCTCAGCAATTGGATCATGCTGCACTGATAGCATATCAGAAGAATAAGCTTTAACCCAGTAGTTTGGTTTTTTTAAAAATCTAGCAATGGTAACATAAAAATGGAAGCATCCCATATTTGGAAGTAGAAGCAGTTGTTGAATGCCTATAATTTGAGCATAATGAGAGCATTTCACCAGAGGCTTATCATTCAGCGAAGGAGTGAACAAACAGGAGATGGAGATCTCTAGTTGTAAGATGCATAAATCATTAGATTGATTTGAACATCTGGGTATAATGTCCTGAATTATTTTTATGTTCCTTCTGGAGCTAGTGCTGATGTAACACTGTGCAGTCGCTTTACCGCATTCAAGTCTGGGAAAGGTCTTCAGAGTAACATGCTTTTTAGCTTCCTGGTAAAAGGTTACTCTGGTTAGTGCTAACCACAGTTAGTTCTGGTGCTTTAAAGTCCATGGGGAGTAGAAATTTGTGCAAGACTGTCTAACCATCCCTACAACAAGGGGTAGTGATCCCATAGTCAACTCCATGGTTACTGGTGTTAGTCTACACCAGACCCCAGCTTCTGAACTATTTAAGGGATTTTTCCTTCCTCTCACCTGTGAGATCTAAAATTATAGACCTCACACAGCAACATCACCTTTGTTTTGATGTATGTGTTTCTTCATATATCATGCCAGGAGCAGCGACTCTATAAGAATTACACAGTGCCTCTGGGGCTGCAATCAGACCAGAAGGGTTGTCAGCTCTGCCGATATCCCTGTAGTTTCTTTTATTTCCTCCTGTCAAGAGCACACAAATTCTGCTGTAAACCATTTGGAGTAGTTAGAGCACTGTGGGGTGATTTTCTCTCTCCATTAAGATCCTAGTAGCCCTTTCTATCATCTCCAGTGTGAATTCTATTAGTTTTGGATGAAAGGTGATGCCAGCAGGCAGTCAATTCAATATTATAGCTTTTGCTGGGTTGTTGCTGCCTATTCAGTCAAGCCAGGGTTAACCACTTAGCTACTTATTTTAATACAGTTCATTAGGAAAGAAGAGTGACTCACCAGTGGTTGGCTAAGCGATTCCCCTCTTGTTTTGGGTTTGATTGTTTTTGGTGCATTTTGCTTGCTGGTAGGGGACACAATAACACTCTTTAACAAGTGAAGGTTGATTTGTCATTCAACAAGGAAAGCTTCATCAGCCTAACGGTGGGCTTTCCTGTTCCCAATTCTACAGAAAACAGTATCATGTTTAGCGTTATTTCTTTTCTTCTTTTTAATTTACTCAGCATGCACTATATTTGTTATATTGGGCTGTATATAATAAGGCAGTCACATTCTGTTGAATAGAAATCCTTACCAATTGTGAAGTGCATCTCCTTTGACTTCATAGGTGTCTTTATCTTACGGAATCCAGCAATGACACACACAGAGACCAAGAGGTCATTCATGCCAACTGAGGAAACACTGGGCCTGAACACCACCATTTCTCTCACGTTTCTGAGTCTAGACCCCCCCCCCCCAGTTCATAGCTGCCCCCATCCTAGCTTAGCTTCATCAAGGAACTGATAAACTTGTGTCCAAGAGCTAGTGTGTTAACATAGGCAACATCCGTGATAGAGATGACAGAATGTTGGACTTTGGAGTAGATGCCCCACTAAGGTTTTGTGTACTCCACAGCAAGAGGTCAGAGTTGGAGAAGTATAGTCTGGCTCAACAATTGTTTTGCTTATTTGTGTTAGGTTGTCAAGTTAGATCTTTTTCATTGTGCTTTAATATTGTGTTCAGAAGCTGTTTTATGGCTATTTTATTTTATTTTATTTCTGTGCATGTTTACATAATGAGTACAATTTGCAGTGTGTGTGTCTTTGTGTTTGAATGGTCCTGACTTTTTCCATGTTGTCTTAGTGCTCAATAATCATTTCTGTTTTTGATGTTCTCTGTGGAACACGTAATCTGCTCCTTGTCCTCTGTCCAGGGTCCTGAAACAGTTCTCACTTGCTTCCCTTGCTGAAGTGCACCCTCCTGGCTCACCTGTAGATTTGGGGAGAGGATGGCTCTGTGGTTTAGACCATGGCGCCTCTTGGGCTTGCCAATCAGAAGGTCAGCAGTTTGAATCCGCGCGACAGGGTAAGCTTCCGTTGGTCTATCCCAACTTCTGCCAACTTAGCAGTTCAAAAGCATACCAATGCAAGTAGATAAATAGGTATCACTGTGGTGGGAAGATAAGCTGTCTGTGGACAAACACCGGCTCCCTCGGCCTGAAGCAAGATGAGTGCCGCACCTCATAGTCACCTTTGACGGGACTTAACCATCCAGGGGTCCTTTATCTGTTTTACCTATCTGCTTTATCGTGTTAGGACAATAGGATGTACACAAAATAATATCAGGTGTGTTTGCATAAGGGCAATCAAAATTTGATACAGGGTATTGTCCTTTTTAAAATTAACTTCCAGGTTTTGGGTTGTGGCCCTCCCCCAATGCTTATACTGTACAGGAAAAAAATAGTTTTGAGGAGTGCAGTTTGCAACCCTCTGTATGCAAACTTTCTCTTACAAAGGGAGCACGGTTGCATCAAAGTTGATAAATGAGGAATTTATCAGTCTCTTATGTTCTGGTGCCCTTCATAGTCAGGGGTGAGGAAGCTCTGGCCCTTCAGATGCTGTTGAACTACAACTGCCACCAGCCACAGCCAGCATAGACAGATGTCATGAATTATGGGAGCTGTAGCCTAGCAAGCTCTGGAGGCCACAGGTTCCCCATGCATGCCTTCAATTATTTCCCAGTATCTCAACAGGTTTGCAGCTTATCAGATTTGCTATAGACTAATCCTCCTCTTTCCATCAGTCAACTGTGCCAGACTTGAGTGCCTTGAGGGATGTGAAGCTTTCCAAGTGCCTACAACAAGCCTTTTTTGCCACTGACATTGCTCTAAAACTGAACAAGCTTTGTGACATCATACCACTGGTAGGTGTCCTAGTATGAAGCACCGGAAGCCAAAATTATACATTATACCCAATGTGACATTTTAAAATACCTGCAAACTTCATTCCCAAAGAGAAGTACAACTGTACCCTTCTAGAATGTATGTCTAAAACACATTCCAGGTGTGAATGTAATGCATATCTGAGTACGTGTCTCCATGGCATCTTAAAAGAAGGATGGCAAAATGCCCTGGGGACTCATAAATTGATTATGCTCAAAAGGTTTTTAGTATCTCTCTGCCAGCTTCTGAATGGAGGGCAGAATCAGCATCTCCAAGACATCATAAGCCACACCTCTTCTACAAAAATGTATGGGACCCTCAGAGCTGAGAGCTGGTTTAAACAAAAAGGTTCAACTTGTACCTTCCAGTGAATCTATTTATCTGCTGTCCTGTTCTTCTGGACTGGCTTCAAAAGTCTGTTGAATGCTTGAAATGTCTACAGGCAATCTGTTGATCTGCCTTGAGAAGTTCTCACTAATACTCCCCCCATGTGCAAATCTTCCTCCAAACCTTTATAAAGGGTCAACTGAGGGTTCTTAACTGAGAGGTGACAGTAAGCCTTGCCAGCTGCTGATTCAGTGACTTCAGTACGGCTTGTTTCAAACAAATCATAATGAACATTGGCCATAGTTTGTCAATTCAGATAACATGACAATCTGATATGCAAAAGCTGCACCAGTGCAGAGAAGGAGGAGGGTGTGAGTCCAAGGCTCACCTGCGCTTACCTAGGTAAAAGTTTCTGAGTCCCAATTGTTTATCAATGACAGTGAATGAGAAAAGTTCTTCCAGCACAAATTAGGCCATTGAATTGAAGAAAACTTGGGGAGGAAATGAGGAGTTTTGTGAGTGACAAAAACTGTGAGCTCAGTTCCGATACTGAACACAAATCCTTGGGCTGAACATGTGCTCTAAGGTGTCTTGTTCCTTAATTCTAAGTGTATGTCTGGCTCCACAGTTGTTGTTTTTCACTTTTAGTTAAGTATGATGTACAAATGCAGCCATGTTATAGCATTCTGCACGTCTTTATCTGCAGGAAAACTCACTTGATCAGCCCATTTCCTAACCCATAAGTGACCATGCTTTGAAGTAGATCTGCTAACTGCATTCACATCAAATTTTATTGCATAAACATCTGTTTAAAAAGTCACTGAATGAAGAGAAAAGGAAATGTTTCTAACAGATTGCTTCATTCAGCATGGTTGAAGATAGGCCTTCAAAAATGACCTTTTTCCAAGTTACTTTTGAATATCTGTCATGACTGCTATCTACTAAAAACAGATACTTGAGACAATGTGTTTCTAAACCAATAGCTGCATATTCCTCTATCTCATTGCAGGCTCTAAACAAAGCTCTCATCAACTATTCTTGTTACTTTTTATAAGAGGGAACCTTTTAAGGGCACATAGTGCTCATTCATCATGTTGGACAAGATTTATCTCTGGAAAACCTAAATAAAGAATTGGCATGGTTCTCCTTTAGCCAGCCCATTCACTTTCTCACCTAGTAGCATGTATGGGTTTTTCTATGTACAGAATTTTAAAAAATGAACTTATTTCCTGGAGATTAGGTACTTTTGGTGATTTGTTCCATTACTGTTCATATAAATAACAAAGTTATATATATAAAGACAAAGTTACAGGAACCCAAGTGAAAATGAATGATATCAATAATAATTGTAACAATATGAACAGCTATACATGTGGACATGTGTAGATATTTGTATATGGACTACAAAATTGCAAATACAAATTTTCTACCACTTCCTTTAGTATTTCCTTCAGCAACAACAGCATATTGGTATAACTTACTCCTTGCCTGGGACTCTAAATTTCTTCACTTTTGGATTACAGTCTTTTGAGCCACAGCTTTCAGATTGAACTCAAATGATTAAAAGTTCATAGAAGATTCAAAGAAGATTAATAGGAATAACACATTCCTGAAAGAAAGAGGCATTGAAAGGGATTTATGGCCACCGTCTACAAATGATTCCCCATTCTGCTTCTGAAGAAGTATGAAATGAGTTAACCATCCTAGTGTTCTCATCGGTTTATCATCTGTATTGTTTGCAGAACGTCTTTGGTAAATAGTTGTCATGGCTTTGAGAATAGTCATGTTTTCTTACTTTTTGGTGCAACCATTTTTCTGAAGATATGTGATGCACTTTCTGAAATTTCAAAGAGCCACATTTTTCAAAGCTTCTGCTTGCTTTCCTTGTGTCTCTCCCTCTCAGCACACATCTGAGAATCCATCAGTGCCATCTTTATTCATCTGCTTTCCTCAAACTTCCCTGAGTGGGGGGGATGCGCAGGGCAGCCTTTTCAGGTTTAAGATACTATATACACACTTGGTCTGGTGACAGAAGGGAGAAGGACTTGTGCCAGTTGAGATCAAAAAGAGGTGGTATATACTAATCAAGCATCTGAAATTAACAAGATCCGGTCACTAGACATCAACATTTATAGGTGCATGCAGTTGTTGCAGGCTAGTGTTTTATTTGCAAGACAACAGCTATAAGTTAGTTGCTCTCTTTAGTAAAGGTAAAGTGACCCCTGACCTTTAGGTCCAGTCGTGACCGACTCTGGGGTTGCGGCGCTCATCTTGCTTTATTGGCTGAGGGAGCCGGCGTACAGCTTCTGGGTTATGTGGCCAGCATGACTAAGCCGCTTCTGGCGAACCAGAGCAGCGCACGGAAACGCTGTTTACCTTCCCGCCGGAGCGGTACCTATTTATCTACTTGCACTATGTGTTTTCGAACTGCTAGGTTGGAAGGAGCAGGGACCGAGCAACAGGAGCTCACCCTGTCACGGGGATTCGAACTGCCTACCTTCTGATCGGCAAGTCCTAGGCTCTGTGGTTTAACCCACAGCACCACCCATGTCCCTCTGCTCTCTTTAGTGGCATGGCCTAATTTTTATTACGACCTGAAATATCAGTCTTAATGAATTCTTTCACAGATTCTTCATGTTCTCGCTGTCTGTGCAGATTAACCTGCTCCTTTTTTCCCCTAGGGTGGGAAGCAAGGTTTAGGAAAATAAGGTTTCTTTAAGTGTTTGTTGTCTGAGGAGAAAACCTTGCTGCTTTAGGATCGCTGCAGCATGTGGGGAATTGGGAGATACAATATGGGGCACGTATCTCTTGGATATATAGTTCACTGTGTAATCCCAAGGTGGGCACATGACAGCAAGAGGGTCAGCTTTAGGCATTGCCCAGAGGAGCATATGCTTTGGATGTTGGGAGGTAGATAGGTGTTTGGGGTCCTGAGAAACTAATTGGAGCTCCCTTACCTCTCTGCTAGAGGGAAAACACAAAACCCTGACACTTCCCGTGACCAGGGCTGACCAAAGACATTTTGGTACTTGTGGCAAACTGCAAAATGGTGCCCCCCTCCCCATCAGGGAAGAAGGGGTGAGTGAAGATCTATATCAGGAACAAGTGGGGAATAAAGGTATTCATTGGGATCTGCTGCCCCTGTGGATCCTGTCACCCAAGGCAGTCAGCTCCCCTCACCTCATGGATGGGCCAGCCTTGCCTATGGCTGGTTTGGGTGAGTCTGGAAGTTGCAGTAGAACCAGAGAGGACTGGCTACTTTTGGGCAAGGTGGCAAAGATGAAATCTTCCAGCCAGCAATAGTGACATCCACAAACTGTATCAGGAGAACTATGATTTGGATTTGCATGATGTGGTATCAGAGATATCATATTCTAGGATTTGATCTTGAATGAAGGAAAACACCAGTGTGGTAGATCTTCTTACCAAGAGGAAGCAAACACATTTAACTCAGCAATGGCTCTCCATGGATTCAGAAAGAAGATTTCCCCCCAGTCCTACCTGGAGATGCTGACAACTGAACCTGCGACCTTTCTGCATGAAGAACGTTTGCTGTACTGTTGAGCTATGGCCCTTCCCTGAAGGTTTGTTGTATAAGAGTCTCATTGAGTGTCTTTCCCCAGAGAAATATTTGCTATAGCCTTCTAATCTTAGCCTCTGTACCATTGGTGCTTGTCATGGAAACACTGAAAACTCTGGCTGTACAAAATAGAAGATAAAGAAGAGCTTCTGGTGGATCTCTTGCTATGGAGCACTATTTAAAGGAGGCCTGGCACATTTAAGATCTCTAAAGCTTTTACACTGTGTACCTTGGCAAGCTAATCTCCAGCAACTCAGTATAATCAGGTAACAATTAACCTTGTGACCAGGCTGAAGCGGGTTTGGCCTCTGTTAATCCAGTTAGTCAAGCATCGAAGAGACGGCTGTGGCTTTGGTTAACATGTAATACATTTAGTGCAATAAGCATAAAACAGTTTCTTGCCTGAAAGCCACAAAGACAACATGGAAAATGGGGGTATGTGATATTTGGTAGAAGGGATCTAACTTTGCTTTAGGTGTTGTTGTTTTTTGGGGGGGGGTGTGTTGATGATGATGAAAAGCCAGTTGGAAAGAATTAGTGTCCAAAATCTCAGACCAAGATTTTCAAAACTAACTGCTGTGTTCTGTATATCTGTCTCAGGCCTTTTAAATGTTCAGCCTTTTTCTTTTCAGAATATACTTAGCACCATTTTCTGAATGAATGCAATCTGGAGCAATGTTGTCCAGTTTAATTTGCATTTAGGACCTGTTGATATCAATGTGAACTTGGGTCAGTATCTGTGACTTGTAATAATTGAACCCATTATAGGGATGTATATCTTGCGACTGAAAGAGGAATTTAGTGTGCTGACACTGGGAATAAACTTCTGCCTTTGTTGGATCTTTGTTCAAACACCACAGATTGAGAAATGTGTACATTTGGTTTGCAGTGTGGCTGTTTCTGGTTCCTGGATACAAACAGTGCCGAAATTAGAAATATACAAACCACCACCTTTCTTGTGCTTTCTGCATAATTACAACAGAGGTTTCTGAAGGCTGCTGTTAATTTTTCAGTTTGATCATAGAATTGTAGAATTGGAAGGGACCCCAAGGGCATTTCATCCAATCCCCTGCAATGCAGGAATCTTAACTAAAGCATCCACGACATATGGCTATCCAACCTCTGCTTAAAAACCTCCAAGGAAGAAGAGTCCAACACCTTTCAAGAAAGTTCTTCCTGATGTTTAGTCAGAATTTCTTTTCTTGTAACTTTAAGCCATTGGCTTGCGGCCTAGCCTCCGGAGCAGGAATAAACAATCTTGCTCCATCTTCCACGTGACAGTCCTTTAGACATTTGAAGATGGCTGTCATATTTCCTCTCAGTCTCCTCTTATGCAGGCCTAACTCCCTCAACCATTCCTCATAAGGCTTGGTTTCCAGACCCTTGATCATCTTGTTCACCCTCCTCTGCACACATTCCAGCCTTGTCAATATCCTTCTTCAATTGTAGTGCCCAGAACTGGACACAGTACTCCAGGTGTGGTCTGACCAAGGCAGAATAGAATGGTACTTTGACTTCCCTTGATCAGGACACTATACTTCTGTTGATGCAGCCTCAAATAGCATTAGCTTTTTTTGCTGCTGTATCACACTGTTGATTCATGTTAAGCTTGTGGTCCACCAAGACCCCTGGTACTCCTGGCAAACCAGGTGTCCCTGTCTTATATTTGTGCAGCTGGTTCTTCCTGCCAATTGTAGAACCTTAATATTTGTCCCTACTGAAAGTCATTTTGTTAGCTTGGGCCCAGTTCTGCAATCTGTTAAGGTCATATTGATTCCTGATTCTGTCTTCTGCAGCATTGGCTACCCCTCCCAGGTTGGCGTCATCTGCAAATTTGATTAGCACCCCATCAATTCCTTCATTCAAGTAATTTATATAGATGTTGAACAACAACAGGCCCAGGACAGAACCCTGTGGCACCCCACTTGTCACGTTTTCCCAGGTTGATGAGGAATCATCAGTGAGCATTCTCTGGGTTTGGTCAGTCAACCAGCTACGAATCCACCTCACAGTTACCTCGTCCAGTTCACATTTTACCACATTTTGCACTGTGTGCAAAAAACAACAACCCTGTATACGTACCAAAGCATAGATTTGGAACTGGAATTTATACCTGAAAACTAAGCTGTTCTCTATTGATCATGAAAACTAATAAAATTAGGAGATCCTATCTCCTTATTTGCTTATTAAGAAGTATTTTGGGATTTATACTGACTGTAGTGTATAGAAATTAATGTTTGTCAGATTTTTAGATGATCATTGCAGACACAATATTTTGATAGGAAACTAACTCTGAACTCTTATCCTTAAGCTCTGATTAAAAATCTCCAAGCTTGCACTCACTATTATCCTATTATCACCATAACTATGGATTCTGACTTGAATAGTTAGTTTTATCAACCCATAGATATTAATCATACAGTTGCCATGGACTCATATTCTGAACAGGGAAGACTAAAAAAGGCAACGAACCAATTCAGCGCCAAACCAATTCCTGTTTTCTGTCTTAGGTAAGGGGCAAATGCTGTTAATTATCTTCCTGAGTGATGACATTACACAATGAACAGTTCCGCTAAAGAGAACTACCGGAGCGCTGTGAGTGTGTAAGTTAATTGTAACTTAAAATCAATTATTGGGAGAGAATTCCATCCAGTACTCTGAGAATGAGGCAGTGAGATCTGTGTATGCAATCCTAAATATGAATACAATTAAGGTCTAAAGTCACCCTGGAATAGTGCAGCATCAAGGAAATGTGCAGAAGAACAGCTTGAGTTAATGTATCATAAATGAATTGCTACCAGACCATTCATTTGGGGCTACTTTTTAGTACTTCTTGCAGGAATGGATTAGTAATATGCCAAAATGTGCCATTAAAATCGGTTCAGCAGCTCACACAAAATGCTTGTCAGGTCCTCAATTATTGTTTCATTATTTCCTTCACCTTTCCAGATAAAATTTATGAAAACTTGCCCCCACCCACCTGTTAGTTCAGTGAGTGCATACTTTACTTTGAGAATCCAGGAAATGTGCCAGTCACAGTGGTGCAAGGAAAAGAAAGCACACACTCAGGAGCACACAGCCATCCTCTCTTATTGGAAGCAGCAAGGAACGTTTGACCAGTAGGTTAGAAACTGGGATAGTAAAGCTAAGAGCCAAATGGCTTCTGGGACCTGGGTTGTGGGCACCCAAACAGAATGCCTAGTTGCCATTGAAGATGTCTGTGTGTGGCAAAACTTTCTATTTATTATTTCGATAAGCATGAACTAATACACAATTCACGTAAGTGACACATTGTTAATATCACATTTTTAGCGGAAATTGTTAATGTTTAATTTGGTGCTTGCAAATTGGTACTGTACTTCAGTTTTCAAAACACTCTACTCTTTATTGTTAAACTCATTAATATATTGTCTATCCTTAACACATACTTTGAGGCTTCAAAACACATACATTTCAGTAATTCTTGAGTGTCAGCCAAGTGCAAAAAATGGCACCCAGACTTTTTGAGGTACTCACAAATCGAGAACCTTTAGGTGCAAAATGTGCCTGGTGCCCTGCTAATTTCAAACCCTGCTTTTGACTTACCACAAGTAGGAATTTAGGGTTTGGTTGCAGGTCTTTCCAGACCCTCTCCTCTGCTGATTGGAAAACACCCTGAGGTGCTCCTGCAGCCCCTGCTGTCCTGCGCAGCTCTGGAAAAGGCATTTCCCTTCTTCTCCAGCGTGCTCAGTGACATATACCAGATGGTATATGCACACTAGTCTTCTAGCAGCAAGAAGTGTGAGACATCGTAGAGCTCATCTATGTATTTATTTACACACTATGTACAGACAAAGAATTATGGCGTCCTCTCTCATCAGCTCCAGGAGAGAACAGAAGTAAAAGCAAAAGTACATTCCAACAGTACCCACAACGGAAGAGAGATAAGTCCATCTTCCGTTCCCATGGTCTTCCCAGACAAGCATGTGAATTACACCAATCACATCTGCAGCATCAGATGCATGAAATACTAATATCCATCTCTGTGGGCGGAGGAGGTGTTAGTGCAGGGAAAGGCTGTGGCTCAGTGTCAACCTAGATAGTTCAATTGGTTAGAGCTTCGTGCTGATAACACTAAGGTTGCAGGTTCAATCCCCCTATGGGACAGCTGCATATTCCTGCATTGCAGGGGGTTGCACTAGATGATCTTCAGGGTCCCTTCCAACTCTACGATTCTATGCTTTGTATCCAAAAGGTCCCAGGTACAATCTCTTGCATCTCCAGGTAAGACTGGGAATGTTCCCTGTTTAAAACCCTGGAGAGCTGTTACCAGTCCATGAGCTGCATGCTCTCGTGTTCTTCATAGTACTAAGACAAGATAAGCACTTTTCATAGAGTCCTGTAATGTGGTATGGAATCCAGGAGCAAGAGCAGCACTTGCAGTGACTGTGGTTGGGAACCCGGTTCTTCCTCGTCAGATCCATCTTTCCATCCTTTCTTGGCTGGATAGGGGGCTATTTGGGATTATTGTGGATTAGGATGGATGTGCAGTGGCTTCAGTACTCCAGTCCACAGCTCAACATTTATTTATTAAAAATGCACTTGAAACAAATGAAAGTAGTGTATAATAAGTGAAGATGATAATAAATGTCTGTAGAATTGACTGCTAAACATTAATGAGCAGCAGGACTCTGATGACTCTCTAATTGCCAGCATTAGGTAGGGACAAAACACTGTTGAGGCATCTGTACCATCCTTATCACAGTTGTGTAAATTTGAAAATGCCCAAACATAATACAAACCCTCTGCTCTTTTTTATTAACTGTCTGTTGGAATTTTCATTATACAAATAGCTTCAGATAGATTAGCAAACCCCATTACAACAGAATTTGTTGTTATTCCTTTCTATGTAACTTCGCCATTAGTTGGTCTCTTGTCTTAACCCAGCATTTTCCTTCCATATATTAGAAGCAGAAGTGTGTGTAATGAACCATATCTGGCTGGCTGGAGGCTAAAGGTTGCCTAAAAGGAAAAGAGCAACCTTCATTTCCTTTCCCTCACAACCCCCCTCCATGATTTCTCAGTATCTAAGCAAGTTTGCAGTTTATTAGATTTGAAATAGACTATTGATCCCCTTCCTATTAATAAGGGCTCATCCACACTCTGATTGTCCCATGCCTAGAAAGCTTAGGTCCTAGAAATTTTCCACTTGTCGTGTGCCTTCTAGGCACATAAGTCTGAGAGGCTTTCTCTTTTCTCCATCACTTTGCCCAGGAAAACCCACTCTTTAGCATAGAATTGGAGCAAATGCCAATCCATGGAAAACCTGGTTGACATTTGCTCTGATTCAGTGGTAAGGAGTGAGTTTCCCAGAAGGAAGTAGTGGGACAGCTGGAAGTGTGGAGTGGACGAGCCCTGAGTCAAATAACTGTGCCAGATATTAGAGCATGAGGGATGTGAAGCATTCCAAGTGCCTGTGACAAGCCTCTTTGCCACTAACATTGCTTTAAAAATGAACAAGCAATATCAAAAGCAACACGATGGCCAGAAACAATAACAATGTGAAAAACTTTATGGAATAATTCAAAACATCAAAACTAACAAACTGAAGTCTCTGAAAGTCTCTGAAAGTCCTTAAATAAATCACGGTGCCAGACTTTACCCAGCGGAGAGCAAGCTGTGAAGCTTTGTATAATCAGCAAATGTCCAATTCTGATGTCCAACTCTGAACTCTGCTGAACAGTGTTTCCGGATAACAACTACCGTTTCCTTGAATTCTTCATCAGCCAATTAGCTCCACACTCGTAAGTAGAAAGATAGGTAATTTCTTCATTAACCAATCTTTTTTCGAGTAGATATAATGAAAAATACTCTGGAACAGTGCTCATGTGATTACTGATTATTGCTGACTCATATTTTGCAACAAAGGGGTTTGTTTGTTTGTTTGCTTAAAAATGAACAAGCCTCGTGACACCATGCCACTGGCAGGTGTCCTAGAATGAAGCATCTGAAGCTAAAATTATACGTTGTACCCCTTTTAAATACCTGGAAGCTTCCTCTATCTATATCTTCCAGGGCATATATCTAAGGCACACTCCTGGTGTGACTGTAATGCAGAGCTGAGTACATGCTGCCAGTTATCGGTGCACTGCTGTGGCGTCTTGAAGCAGGGTGGTAAAGTGCCATGAGTACTCCTAAGCTGATCGTGCTCGAAAAGTTCCTACTAGCTCTCTGCCACCTTCTGAATGGATCACTGACTCAGCATCTCCAAGGCGCTCTTTTGCTGTCTTGTAGGATTATCAGGTCCAGACCTACAGACCCTGCCTGCAGCTTTAAAGAACTTTGGGACAGAGAGGGACTATGCAACTGCAGCATCTCCCTGATAGCAGTTCCTTTTACCTACAAGGTTCTTGGGCTGTAGTTGCACCATGTTGCATGTGGGAGGGAAAGTCAATTGAACTTTGATACTGTGGCCAGACTGTTTGAGAACAGAGGCAGGAGAGGAGATGCCATACGTTCTCTTGCCACCCGGGAGCAAAGGCATGATCTATTGAATCAGAACTTGGTAATGTCACTGCATAGTTTCTTCCCCTGTGCCTTTCCTGCATTATGTATTTAGTGGCCTTCGTTAAAATGCTGCTGTTGATAATGATGATGGGGGTGTAAACTGTGATGATGGTTTACCCAGGGTGTAAACTGGCCTGTCTTTTTGAACATTCCAGCAGTTGCATCCTGTCTGTAGAAACCCAATAGCCTGGCAACTAGAAATGAATGCAGTATTCTCACCTTGAGTGTTTTTTGCTTTTAGTTCTGCTTGAGTCTCAGGGCCCAACTGAAGTCAGGAGGTCCATGGTTGCATCTCCAGTATCCCCCCTCCCCCCACAAAAGCTGCTGGGGTCTGATGGGGCTGCAGTACTGGGCCAGGGCTTTCCCCTAGGACTTTCTCTTTTTGGTATCTCAATTTCTTCCCCAGAGATGCTATTTGCAGTATGGGGACGGGTAGACACAGATAACTGCACCTCTTTTTCTCTGCCCCCTCCCCAATACAGCAAACAGCTTTAATGGGGCAATTCAGATACCTGCACACCTACAACCAATCAGCATGCTCTGCAGAAGAGGGTCTCCAGCAGGTACCATCTCACCAGGAGGTCCGTCAGGCATTTGGGCACAGCAGTACCTTTTGCCTTTCCCAACATGTCTTTGAAGTGGAGAGCTTTATCCCAGCCTATATCAGTACTAGAGTCGAAACCGTGTTTATATTTAAAAGTGCTCTAATTGCTTTTTTAATTGCTATGATATTGTTTACATATGAAATGGGGTAATTGCTTTTATTGCTGATGTTTTTAGTGTTCAATCGCATAAAGGTATTTTATGGGAAATAAAAATAAAAGCAGAAGAACGCCATGGGCAGGAAAGATTCAACCTCCCCCACCCATGAACTCTGCATACTGTTGTCCTATTCTGATTCCACCCCCCATTGCTTTTACTTTTAGGAGAGAAATGCAAGCGGTCCAGTTATGCATCTCTCATTGTCACACCAAGATTGACCACTAGAGGGACATTACAGTGACATTTAGGTTGGTCATAATAAAGTGACTTGGGAATTTTTCAAAACTGAAGTGGTAGTTTCACCATTACCCATGAACGCTGATGCAACCAACCCACCTCTTCCTCTGCTTAACTTTATTTGGCAGATTTGCTTCTGAGAAAAGTTTATTTATTTGGCATGCAGGGAACTGGCAAATAGCACCCCTGGAGATGACACCCTCCTCCCTGCTGTGAAATAAGGGATAACAAAAAAATGATCCGCTGTGTTGGAAACACAGCAACAGGACAGCCCTTCCAGGATAACTGACTGTTTCAGTGTTCTTCCTCAGCAAGTAAAATGTCCTAAAGGGTACACAAATTGAAGGCAGAAATTCACACTGTACAAAATGAAGTCTCTAATATTAGAGATCAGTTACCTGTACCATATGTATCCTCTGTATGCTTTTGGACATTTTACTTGCTGAGGAAGAACATTGAAACAGTCAGTTATCCTGGAAGGACTGTTCTTTTGCTGTGTTTGGAGCACCAACATTCTTCAGCTGACTCCCTGCAAAACACTTACTTTGGAAGGCATGTTGCCTCAAGCTTGAGTGATTTTTCTTGGTGTTATACTAGCCTAAAAATCCCTCACTTTGGGACACATTCTTAACTTATATTAGTTGGTGTCACCATGTATATATTTTACGTTATCTGATTGTAAATTAAGACATAATTCAGTAGTGATATAAAAGTATTGTATGTATATTATTAGCCTACTGTGTTGCTCTTGGATTGTCAGAGTGAAATAAGGGGTGGCACTTCAGCCCTGCCCTGCTCCACTGACACCACTGGTTATACTGCTTGAATGCAAAGGAGAGTAGGGACCATCATCACTGATTTATAAAAGGAGCCTTAGACTTGTCTGCACCTGGCCGTCTTTGTAGGAGACCTGGAGAAAGAGAGATGAGGGGAAACGAATTGCTTGCTGCAAGTGAGGAACCAGCTGCTTCCCCCAGCAATGTTTTTGGGTTAAGAATAAAATGGGGCAGAGGTAATAAAGCTGCAGCAGAACTGATCACCTGTCCAGTTCAGCCACTGTTGCCCCTCTAATAGAGAAGGGTTAGAGGGAGGAGCAGATGCTGAGCCTGTGGAGATGAGAGCCGATTATCTCAGCGTGTGCAATTCCCTGTTTTGGCAGTTGCCGTTTATGGCACCTGGCCGCTGAACATCTGGCTTTATCGTCTGGTTGTTTTTGGATGAACAGTAGCATGCGTTTCCAAAGTCACCTTTGCTTGCCTCTTCCTTCACCCGTTTTCTAGTCTCTGCTAATTCAAGCTGCATCCAAACCCTTTCAGGCCAGATTTAGTTAATCAGATCAACACAACAGTATGTATGGTCTTGTCCTTTTGCTTTGCCCCCGTGGTGGGGAAGCTGCCAGAGTCAGAATTCTGTGCAGGTGCACAAAGACAGAAATAATGCTTGGTGGTAAGCCATGGTTCAAAAAGCAGGAAACAGCTTTGTGAACCTATGTTCTCTTCTCTCCAAAGCAATTTCAAACTATTTATTCTTGGTGATAGCCAGAGCTTTGTATTTCATAGGCACTAACACAAATGCTGGTTAGCACAAAATAAGTTACTTAGTAACCATGCTTTGTAAACCCACATAACACATTCATATATCTGAGATCTTCTCCCTCACAAACCTGTTCATATATTGAGATCAGCAAACAAAGCCCTTCTGGGTGTATCCCACCCCCTGGTTTCCAGACCACCGGGAGAAGGGTCTTTTTGGTGGTAGCGCCCAGCATATGGAAAAACCTCGTTTTGGAAATATAGCACCCACCATCCATAGTATGCTTTAAGTGCATGTTAAACACTCATTTGTTTACCCTGGCATTTCCTGATGATTGATATTTACTGAACATGTGCTGCCTACTGAAGATTTGGATTTATTACTAGAATTATTGTGATATGGTTGAACAATAAGTTAGTCTTAATAAGGTTGTACATGACTTTGATGTATAAAAAATGTTTTGAAATATTTTTTTAAAACACAGGAAACGAACATGCCAGGAAGAAGCCTAAAACGCATCTCTCTAATATCTAGTTTCCTATCTGGAAGAAATAGTTTGCTGTGAAGGAGCAATTGGTCTTCTGAAACCCACAACTGCAGTCTGAATGAAATAGTGCTAGGCACAGGTTTATTACCTCAGAGAAAAACTAGGCCTATACCATTTTTACTTTCCCATTTAAGAGGATAGCATAAGGATTTTAAAGTAGAATGAGAAAGGCAGATAATGACTTGACCAAATGGCCTGTTAACAGTTTTAAGAGTGTAGGAAAGAATATGTAATTTAATAAGGAAGGGAGTGTGAAGGTGAGATTAAAACTACAATAGCTCTATCAAGCGAACCAATTATAGAACTTAATGTAGCCCTATTGTGTTGTTTATTTTATCAAATGCGGGTCAAATTAGATCCCATTTCTCTTTTACTAATCCCAAGAAAAGAGTCCAGTCTTTGCCAAGTACTTTTCTAAAAATGTTGACTATAAATGAATTTGGCAGCTGTGGCTATTTCATGATAGGCAAGCTGGAATGTGGGCAAGTCTGTTATTTGCTGAGAAGAAAGAAGCAATGCAATGATTAAAAAGAGAGAATGAAGATTTATACTTCAAGCACATTAATTTTTTCACACCCCTGCCCATTTTCTTGCTTAATTCTCTTGGACTGGTTTCCAGAAAAGCAAGGAGCGAGACCAGATTTCCTCCTTTAGGCAGTTTTCTCTTCAGCTGCTTGTTTGTTGGCTGTACACTATACGTCAGTGGTGGGGAACCTGTGACTTTCCAGATGCTCATGGTCCCTCCAACCCCAGCTGGAGTGGGGGCCATGGACCATGGCCAGGTGCGATGGGAGTTCAACATGGCCTGGAAGGCCACAGGTTCTCTACTCATGCTACAGATGAACAAACCACATTGGGCTTTGCTACTGAAGCTCCATAATTATACATGCCCTAAATTTTGGGGCTCAGTCTGCAGCTTCACTTCTAGACCCACACTACACTTTGCCTTTAAGCACAGCCCAGGTTCCAGCAGTTTTTATTGCAAGGATTTCCAAGCCTAGGGCTGCAATGGTAAGGATATAAAGATCTCTGGGACTGAGCTGTCAAGATTTCGCTTCTCCTTTTGGGTGCAGAAAGTTTCCTATAAGCAGCATTTTATTGCTTTGATGGTTTACAACTGATAATGAGCACCAGAAAGTGATGAGTTTGGACATGGGAAGCACTAAGCCGAAACCTCAGTTCAGCAAAGGAAAGTTCATGGGGTGGTTCTGGGCATATGACACATGCAAAGTCTAACCTACTTCATGCTGGGTTACCTTGGGACATTTTTTTTGGTCATTTCTTTTAGTACAAACTGCACATCGCCTTACATTTACCAGTGCATTAATTTAAAAGCTCAAAATACTTTTGAAATCGCTTTCAAAGCTGGCTTTGGAAATTCTGAACTTCTAATAAGAATGAGCATCAAAGCAGCCTCTTCCACTTAGGTTCTCCTAGCAAGAACATATTCTGGAAGTGTGAGGAGTCTATCGAATGAGTACTTTTTCTTTCCTTTTTTGCAAACTGATGTAGAAATGTGGAGAACCAGACTTGGGGTGAAGTGCAAGTAATACATACATTAATAATAATAATTTATAACAATAATAAAAAATTAGAAAATGAGAAACGCCTCCCAGACTGACATATTTGCCCATTGTCTCCTTGATGTACTGCCTCCCTCTTTTGCCCTGACAGAAAGCAAGGGAGCAGCGCAATGCCAAGC
Organism: Podarcis melisellensis; assembly: GCF_964234715.1. NCBI lineage: Eukaryota > Metazoa > Chordata > Lepidosauria > Squamata > Lacertidae > Podarcis > Podarcis melisellensis. The sequence continues at coordinate 76,361,854 of NC_138528.1, read as the reverse complement.
CTAACATGTGCACAGCAACTGCCTCCCACAGAAGGGCCTTCCCCAACCTGGCACTTTCCAGATGTTTGGGACTGCAGTTCCCATCAGCCCCAGGCCAAGAAAATGCAGTCCAAACCAGGTTGAGGAAGGCTGCCATAGAAAATTGGTTTACTGGTGAAGTAAAGGGGAAGTTCTCCATTCCCTAAAGCTCTTCTACACAGACCGAAACTTTTATCTAACAATATGATTTTAAAAACAAATTATTACATTACAGAACTAGTAAAAACTATATCAACCAAACCACACTTTTGTCTTGGCTCCATTAATTCTTTTAATTTGACAGAGACCTGTGTGTTCCAGACAAGCAGTTGTGCTATGTGCATGTAGCAAACCTGGGGGTCTCTTACATTACCTGCAAATGTGTGGGAAGCTGAGGAGGCTGTGCAGAACATTAACCTTCTCCTAGCCTGACCCTGAAGTCAGTTTGAAAGTTAAGGGATAAGGAAGCTGTAGCCCAAAAGGTGCGAATAATCCACCTGCGCTAACGTCATTGCGGAGGGAGATATACAGTAACGACAGAGCAAGGATTAGCTGACATTAGTGCAGGGTTTTGTGACTTATTTTCTTTCTAGGACAATCCCAGATTTTGCAGACGTGTTTGAGATCTATTAATACGCATTAAGGTGAAAAAGGAAGGTTCTGCAATGCTGTTATCTTATGAAGAGGTGATGCTTTGGGGCTCACCGTTGGTTGCTTGGTTACAAAGGAAGTATTGTGCCACTGCAGCTGATCTTGGGTTGGGGGCAGGGAGCTAAAGAGCCATTGCATTAGACTCTCTCTGCACCTGAGTGTATCAATGGCCTCCTGTACCCCTGTCGGGACAAATCTCCCCCATTCTGATGCAAAGCAAGTGAGATATGCAGTGGTTTATATACCCCAAGGAAAGGTTGCATTTTGCTGGAATGGCACCTGTCCGGATCTAAGAAGGTTGCTACCTAGAGATTTGCTTTACATCTTTAAAGCTAATGGTCAAATGGGAAGCAGTACTACAGCCATGGCTACTCTCTGGAAGAGTCCCTTCCCCTTTGTTTCCCTCCCATTCCTTTCACCCACCCCTTCCCTTGCATTAAGTAGGACTTGCGGGTATGATGGACAGTGCGCATGGGATGCTGAATGAAAGGATTGAGCAAGGAATGTGCAGGAGAAGCTACTCTCACCTCTCACTTTATTGGTAGTGTTAAAGCTGCAGCTCAGATCTCCTGGTTGTACTCTGGTGACCTCTAGTCAACCATTGAGGAGGACCTTCTTGGAGAAAAGTAGCAGAGGCAAGCTTAGAGTCTCTTGAGGATATGGGGAGGCATCTTAGCCATGGCTGGTGCTGTGAGAACTCCCTCTCAGCTGATGCTCTCTCTCTGTCTTCAGTTTCAGGGAGGTGTGTGGTCCTTGAGCACAGTCCTGTGCGATGCCTTGATGACCATGGATGTGATGCTGTGCACAGCTTCCATTTTCAACCTCTGTGCAATCAGCGTTGATCGGTAAGCTCCTTTGCCTGCCTTGGATTTCAGCTTTTGGGATTTTCCCAGCTTCGTTATATTCCTATCCACCACTATCCACACATTCATGTGTTCACATCCCAACACTTGAACAGCTTCCAGCTGGATTTGAGTTTCATTCATAAACAACAACACATGAACTGCAATAGGGGCCTCAGAAGGCATTTGGAATAACTTGTCATCCTATAATAATACAGTTTGGATACATACCATCACTTTAAGATTAAAAACCTTCTTGTCCCCAGGGTACAACTGATGAGGTAGCTTCAAGAGTGGAGGTCTGATATATTTTGGAGCATTTTCAAATCCTTAGATTGATCAAGACAATCCAGAGTTCTGGCACTTGATATTCTGAACTTGATATATCCTGGTCTGTCTACCCCAGTAGTCTTCAGCCTTTTCAGATCCAGGACTCACATTTAACCCAAACATGTATTTGGGGACGCATTTCTTTTTCTTTTTACCCATGTATTTGTATGATGGTGTTGCTACTGTTGCAGCCCATCTTAGATTATGCCATGTCCCGGCAATGGGCCCCAGTCCGCTAGTTAAACAGGTGATCTATCCACTAGGGAATAGGGTCCCCTCTCTGAGCTGGTTGAGATCTTGGTGCTGAAGCTTGATCCCATACGGTTGGCGCTGGTGTCAGTTGTGCTGGCTGTTGAGCTGGCTGGTCTGATACAATTGCACCACTTTATGTCTCTTCCACAGATTTCACAAATGGAAAGAAGGAATTTGAGTCCTGTGAAAGCAAAAGCCTTTGTTCAGTAGAACTGTTCCCTAGACTGCTGGCTGTCAACCAAGCTTGTGCTGAGCCTGCATCTGTCCGTATTACCTCTGGACCACAGAACTCCTGTCTAAAGACTGAAAAGCTATAATTTTGTTGAACTAGTATACAACTATTCCATTAGCAAATATGCCCTGTTCAGAAGTCATTTGAGGTCATTGATGGATACAGATTTCCCAGTGTTAATTTACTGTTTTGTTTGGCGATCCACTTGAAAATAGTTTTAGCAAATTATTTATAATATATATTCCTTGATATATATTATAAATTGCTCCAGCACATGCTGGTTTGTTTGTTTTTTAATCAGTTTCAACAGTCCAACATGCAGCTTTGATCCATTCAAGGCAGCTAGTTCCTGATCACATAGGGAAACCTGAAAAACAATCAGCCAAACACACATAGAATCCCCCATCAGATCTCCCACTCAATAAGTGACAGGCTGGTGTGGTGCTGGCAAGGATGTTGTGGCATAGGCCTAGTGCCCAGGAACCTTCTTTCCTTTCCATCTGTTCTTTCAGTGTGTGGAGGGATAACATCTGAAAGGGGCTTCTCTAGGTGATCATAAGCTTGGACTGTGCTGACTGGGGTTGATGTTCAACAACATCAGGAAGAGAACAGGTTGGGGCAAGCTACAACAGGCAATGGGGACTAGTGGGTACAGACAAAGACTTCAAAGAAAAGGTGGGTTTTGAAGGAAGTAAGATGTTCTAGGAAACACTTCCTAGCATAAGGGCAGCAAGGGAAAAAACAAATTTCAGGGAATAGATTGATGGGAGCAGGAGAAACATTCAGGGATATGTTTGATATAAGAACAGATTAATGAAGCAAAAGCTGTTTACCTCTGACAGTGTGTGCATTCATACATCCTGGCTGGATTCCTAGAGCTTGGGTAGCCAACTTGGTGCCCCCATATGCTGTTGGACTCCCCTAATCTCCCACCAACATTCCCAGCAGTCAGAAGTGATGGGAGTTGGAGTCAACAGCAACAACTATGTTGGCCACCTGATGGTAGAGATTGAGATGCTCTAGGCCATCCACTTCCACAAAACTACTCCCAGCTTCACCTTCTTGTTTGTCATTCCAGGTTCATTGCTGTCTCCATCCCACTGAACTATAACCGGCGGCAAATTGACCTGAGGCAGCTGGTCCTCATCTCCACCACATGGATCTTTGCTTTTGCTGTGGCCTGCCCGGTCATCTTTGGCCTCAACAATGTTCCAGACCGGGACCCTACATTGTGTCAGCTGGAGGATAACAACTACATTGTGTACTCTTCTATTTGCTCCTTCTTCATTCCTTGCCCTGTCATGCTGGTCCTGTATTGTGCCATGTTCCAGGGACTTAGGCGTTGGGAGGAAGCCCGGAAGGCCAAGCTGAAGAGCAGCATCTACTTGGGCAACAGGCCACTGTATTGTCCGCCACCTGTCATTGAGAGGAACCAGGCTGAGGTCAAGTTGGAGGAGCGCAACCGATATACCTGCTCCGAGTGCTCTTTTCCCAGGGACTACATGACCAATGGGATTCAGACTGTGTCCTACCCACACCTCAGATACCCACCACATAAAGGACTCAAAAGGAAGCAGGCAAAGATCAATGGCAGAGAGAGGAAAGCTATGAAGGTGCTGCCGGTTGTGGTTGGTGAGTGTTCAATGCTCAGTGGTTATTTAATAGGACTGAGAATCAACAGGGATCAGAAACAATTTACAGTGGTGCCTCGCAAGACGAAATTAATTCGTTCCGCAAGTCTTTTCGTCTTGCGAGTTTTTCGTCTTGCGAAGCACGGTTTCCCATAGGAATGCATTAAAAATCAATTAATGCGTTCCTATGGAAACTGCCCTCAGACCAGGTCCGGGGACAGTCTGTCCCCCGACCTCTTCTGAAGGCCAGCGGGGGGCGAAAGTCTTTGCTCCCCCCCGCCTGCCTTCAAAAGCCATCGGGGAGAGCGGAGAATCGTAGCGCGTTTTTCCGCTCTCCCGGGAAGGTCAGGCAGGGGGGAGCAAAGACTTTCGCCCCCGCCTGCCTTCAAAAGCCGTCCGGGATAGCGGGAAGCGCTTCCCTGCTATCCCGGACCGCTTTTAAAATGCTGGCGGTGGGGAGCAAAGCCTTTCGCCCCCACCGGCCTTCCTGGACCTCTTCTGAAGTCCGGAGGGGGGGGGGAAAGGCTTTGCTCCCCACCGCCAGCATTTAAAAGAGGTCCCCGGAGATTTCCCTATGGGCTTTCGTCTTGCGAAGCAAGCCCATAGGGAAAATCGTCTAGCGAAGCGACGCAAAAACCGAAAAACCCTTTCGTCTTGCGGGTTTTTCGTCTTGCGAGGCATTCGTCTTGCGGGGCACCACTGTAGAAGGCTTGTACTAACAGAAATGGGAAGCAGGCAGTAACCAGTTGTGGGATTTGGGATTCTAATATGCAGACCATAGGGCACATCTACCCTAATTTTCTTTACTCTTGTTGTCTCTCTTCACCTCACAGTGCTGATAGCTGGTTAAACAAAAGCACCAAATTGATGGCATTGGGTGTTGCTTATCTAAGCCGCTGTGTCAGACTGGGTCCTTTGTATGTCTCCCTACAAGACCACATGCAGCAGAGTCAGGTTCATTAGGGCACATGGGGCATTGTCCCACCTATCTCAGTCTGACTTCAGCTAGCCCCTACCTTTCTAGAGTTCCCAGGGATGAGGAATTGATTGTTAAGCCATCCTGGAAATTGTGAACAGAATAGCAAGGACTTCTAACAACTCTCAGCACCCTTAAGAAACTGTGATTCCCATGATTCTTAGGAGGAAACTATGACTATTTAAAGTGGTGTTATACTGATTTAAATGGGTTGACCGTGAATTGTGCAACAGGAGATCAAACCAAGGCTTGTTTCTTCAGAGTTTTGTTTTGTTTCCCAGCAGCTCTTGCTATATTCCTTTGTAGCTTGGGGTGCGTTTGGGGGCAGGGTAGCCAAAAAAACAAACCCCAAAATGCTGTTAAGGTAAGGTGCTAGGTTCACATGTAGCACCAAGCCATAATTAAAACACGGTTCATAAACCAACAATAACACACACAGCAAGGTTTGTACATAACACTAAGTCATGGTTTAATAAAATATAGTTAAATAAGCCATGGTTTAGCATAATGTGCAAATTAGACAAAAAAGGGGAAGCGTTTGTGGGCACCTTTCAGAGAACATTTCAGTTTCCCTAAAACACCTTTTTTCACATAGTAGTGTTTACCCACAAAAATCCAGTTGAATCTTAATCTAACTCTTCCTCCTGTTTGAAGATTTTGAAAAATATATATGAAACACCTTTTGCTGCTGGATGTCTTGTTACAGGGATGAGGAACCTTTGGCCTTCCAGATGTTGTTGGACTACAACTCCCATTATCTCTGACCATTGACCATGCTGGTGGGAGTTGAAGTCCAACAGCATCTGCAGGGCCAATGGTTCCCCAGCATTGTCCTGATAGAACTGGCCTACGTGGCAGAGCAGTGCACAGCATAACTTTGTTGCTACAATTTGAATTTTTAAGTAGCAGGAATCTTTCCGCAAGCAACATGTGCCAGTTGTGCTTAATTTCTTGCATGATTCATTCACCCCCCTGGGCTCCATCCAGACTCCGCCTTCAAGTCTAAGTCACTGACAAAAGAGAAGAATCAGGGCTCCCACCCATGAATGGCATTCTGCTTCTGAACATATGTGCTAGCCTGGCTCTTCCATTGATGGCTGATAGGATCTCTTGCTTCATTCAAGACTTGCAGAGATTCCCAGCTGTGTTGAGGAGCAAGGGAACAGCTCTACCTGCTATTTGACAAAAGAGATAAGTGTATGGATGAGCTGAGGATCTCTTTTATTTTTATCGTAAAGGGATAGTATAATGAATAGTAGGTTGGCTTGCACCCGTGGTCAATGATTGTGTGCTATAATATCTGACGTTAGAAATATCCCAAGTGGGTACAGAATAGGTACTGTGTCAAAAGTACATCCTTGTATTGAACACACACCATACTCAGCCTGAGAATTGGTGTGTGTGCTTTAAAAAACAAAAACTTTCAAATCTGTGAAAAGTGCCTGTCACAACAGTTCCTTTGACATGGCTGATTGCCTGAATTTCAGAACTGCTGAGAAACCCTACTTAGCAGAATGTCAGACCACCTACCGAGAAGCAACCTCATCTGGTGAGGGTATATATGGGGCACCCACATGGTGCTCCTTCTTCTACAAGGGCTGCCACATTCACTGTGGTGAAGGGAATAGTTCTGTACATGGAAAGGGCTGTGCAGTGCAGAGAAAGTGGTGTACATCGTTTGCTTTGCTGCATACATGAGACTTTTGACTGAGGCACTAGAGCATCTACATCCTGTTATTAGAGGGTGCACTAGCTATTGCAAATTGGAATCAATGCACTTAACTTCCATGAAGCATGATTAGTGGGGGCAAATTGAGGAGGGCATACAAAGTTTAGATTTCCCCCCCTGTAATGCATGAGATGTAAAGAGCACTGTCAGACACTAGCAGGAAATGTTACTTCTCCTATATATTCCACCCTGAGTACTCTAAATGGGCCCTCCTTTGTGGGAGGCATTGGTGCCCCTGTGACTAGGAACTGCTTAATGCTAACAGTGCCGTCTGCATTATTTCTGTAGCATCAAAGGTGGCCATGACTGGGCCATTTGAATTGGAACTGGAATTGCTCTTTTGATATTGGAATCTTCCTTGCACCACGTCAGACCACAGGTCCATCTGACTGGCAGGGGCTCTTCCAGATTTCAGGCATGAGTCTTCCCAAGCCGTACCTAGAGATCCAAGGAATTGAACCCGAAACCTTTTGCATGCAATGCATGTGCTCTACCCCTGAGCTCTGGCGCTTCTCCTAAACAGCCTCTGTATCTCAGTGAAAGAGTCAGAGAGCCATGGCTGACTTCTGCTGGAATCAAAGGCTGTGGTTCTGGGAGAAGCAAGGCCCCTTTGGGGTGTTAATGCTGTGACCTCCCTCCATCGTAGGCTCAGGTTGTATATATGTGTAAATAAACCATCTATTCTAAAGATACCACAGTCTCTGCTGTGCCTCATTCCAAAGAAAACACGAACCCTGGGTAAGCACCTGGAACCCCTGGAATCTTGCACTGCTCAGAGATTGGGGTGGCAAGCAGCCATGCTATATTAGGAAAGTTTTAATGGAAATTTCATTTTAATGAAGGTGTCTAATGAGATATCCAATAGCATGTTTCAGCAATCTCAGGAGAAAATTCAGCAGAATGGTGGGCCAAGAGGTTGGAGTGGGGGAGTGGTGATAAAACCCATTATTGTAAAAAAAAACCTTTTGAAATTATGTGAGAAGCTGTGCCAGAAGCCTGCCTTCAGTACCAGAACTGGCTATGGGTTTTTTTCTGTGACCAGCTTTATTCAGGTCAAACTAAATGGTCACATAATGGACCCTTGTAGCTGTGAAATCTTTTTCTTTCTCTTCAGTGCTTAAGGGCTTCCTCTCCTCCGCCAGCAATTTGCCTCTTTGGAGGCTTTTCTGCTAATTGTAGACTAAACTCTCAGGCTTTCTGAGGCATTTGTAAAAATTATAACCAGCTTCCCTCCTGTTGTGTAGTAAAGAGTACCTGTCTGCTGAAGAGCTCTCAGGCTAAACACAGGGGTTGGGTGAAGCCTTTACGACCTGTCATGATGCCTCTCCCACGAAGCCCTGCAGTGTACAGCATCAGCAAGTCTCCCAAGAGTGATTTGGGCAGGTTGCAGCTTCTTCTGCAGCAAAAGAAACTACATCTCCCTCCTGTGAAAGCATAGGAGCTCTGCTCCATGTTGAAAATGGTAATCTGGTCACCATTCCCCTGTGCACCTTCATTGTCCACACATGGATGAAAATAAGACTCAGCCCCCCCGTGTGTAAAATAGAGACCTGGTTCAATTGGTTGTTCAGTGTTTTATAAAGAATGGTTTATGAAGCCGGGGACAACTATTGGGTCCAAGCACATCTCCCCCAACTCTTCCCTCCCCCATCGTGTACTGGCTTCAGCATAAAGATCTTGGCTTGTATTAAATGAAGATTTATTGTTATGCAGGGGTGTGTGTGTGTGTGTGTATAATGTCCAAAGCCCAATTTGGTTGTAATGCTGGTGCTTACCAGCACTGCATCCTCCTGGCCACAGATCCTTTGTTTGCTTATAAGATTCCTATGCTGGTGTTCAGGGAATTACCTCCCAAAATGTACAAGTCAATGTACTCTTACTGGGCTAAATATTAAGAAGGGCAGTATACAAATGCCCTAACCTATGTATGGGATGTATGGGATACCTGTGGCCCTCCAGTTGTTGTTGGTCTATAAGTCCCACCATTCCCACCATTTGCCATGCTGGCTGGGATTAATGTGAGACATGGAATGGCTCAGGTTTCACATTCCTGCCTCAGTTAAGTAATTAACTATGGTTTGCACAGGCACAATGACTCGGTTTGAATATGACACTGAGCACATGGGAAAGACACATGCACTGAAAGATTTGTTTTACACACCCAGGGCAATAATTGAACCAGACACCAGAGGATTCTCTAATAATCTCACACATGGGGTGAGAAGCGTTCCCTTAGGCAGGGAGTTAGAAATGGCTCTGCTTGTGTGGGGGCTTCTTCGGCGCCTATTTAGGTATGGATTTGAGTGCTGAGGTGGCACTGATGATAATGGTACCAATTTAAACAAAATAAATTGTATTCTTTCAATATTGTAAAAACAAAACAAAAACAAAATACCCCAGTATCTCCCTCCAATCAGCTTCCCAGTTGGAAAGGGTCAACATTGTTTTCTTTGTTTGCTTAGCAACAATGATTAAGTGTCCTTAGCAATGGTGCTGCCTGCTGCGTGCTGAAGCATTAGAGCTGTCTTCATTTTTGCCTGATTGACTTGCTTTAAAAAAATTAATAAAACTAAGAGTCTGAGGCCTCTGCTGGTCTGCTCCCCTCTCCACCAAATCCAGCCCTTTCTATCCATCTGTTGGCAGCCTTGTACTCACCCACAGACACCTCTTTCTTGTCAGGGTTAAGGCTCAGCTTTTTCACTCTCATCCAGCCCAGTGTTTGGTCCAGACACTGAGCCAGGGCTTCACTGCCTCTCCTGATTCAGGAGTTATAAAGAAATAGCACTGGGGGTCATGAGCTTACTAATGACACTTCGCCTCGCATTGTAGAATCCATTCCACTTTTCCAAGTTGCTAATTGACGTTATTCTTGAATGAAACTCTTCTGCATCAGAGAAACGGAGGCACAGAGATTTGAAGATTTAAGTTACCTGACCTCTGGCTTTGTGGTGAGCCTGCAGCAATCAGAACTTAAGTTTGTTTGTCCTTGTCTCTCTGTCTGCCACAGGTGTGTTCCTTTTCTGTTGGACTCCTTTCTTTGTGGTCCACATAACCAGAGCCTTGTGTCACTCCTGCACCATCCCCAGCGAGGTAACCAGCATTGTGACATGGCTGGGCTACGTCAACAGTGCCCTCAACCCCATCATCTACACCGTCTTCAACACTGAATTTAGGAACTACTTCCGCAAAGTTTTGCACATCTTCTGCTAACACTGCTGGATTCTAAACATAGAACTGGATTCTGAATATAGAACAGAGTGTACTACACAAGGCAAAGAGCCAGACAAATTTAACTTCTTTGTATAGTTTATTAAAGTTTTATTTCTTGCTACATTACTGTGTGCTTCAGTCTTTTTTCCTCCGGTTGGGTGAAGACAGATGCTACAACAATGCAGTTCCTCTTTTGAATGCACAACAATTACATGGACATAGCCATTTATCCACGGCACAAATGATCTTTTCAAATAACTCTCTTATTGTCAGATGGAGCCGCCTTCCTCCAGTTTTGTGCTCTCCAGATGTTTTGAAGAGAAACTCCCATCATGCAACTCCCATCATGCTGGCTAAAGCTGCTGGCAGCTGTAATGCAAACATCTGGAGGGCACCAGGTTGGGGTAGGCTACTACTTTTGGTGAGGCTGCTGATGTGGCCTAAAACAAATGTGTCATCACCCCTGTGTACCACCTTCAAGTGTGCATCTATCTACATGCCAAGGTCCAGCATGCGCTAAGAAGCATTTGCAGTGGTTGCCCCTCACCCCAATTTATGGTACCATTTTCCCCTAGAAAAGAATTCAAGCACCTTCTGGTGGTGCTGTAAAACCTTTCCTAGTTTCTAACACTTATTATTTTATATCATTAAAATAAAGGGATTTTAAAACATAACTACCATATAACTGACAGTCACCAATAGATGTTTATCTCTGCCTGGGGCCTTTCACAAGGGCTATGGAATTGAGCAAAGGGGGAAGAAAACAAACATGGCCACCATATCTATAGCAATCTATCTCCTCCACTACTGTAGCCTACAATACTGGCCAGTTCCACACCCTTTGATCAGAAGCATATCACAATTTTCACCAGGCTCTGAACATCCCTGCAGCATGGGAAAGACACATGGCAGGAAAATGTGTGTCATGTATGTACAGTGGTACCTTGGTTCTCAAACTCCGAAAACCCAGAAGTAAGTGTTCCGGTTTTCAAACAATTTTTGGAAGCTGAACGTCCCATGTGGCTGTCGGCTATTGTTTCCGGGGCGCCTGCACCTATCAGAAGCTGTGCCTTGCTTTTGGAACATTTCAGAAGTCAAATGGACTTCCAGAATGGATTAAGTTTGGCGCTTTTGTTTTTGCTATTTATTTTGTGTTTTTGTTTTTGAGGCTTTTTCGGTTAATTTCTTTTTGTGACTGTGTGGAACCCAGTTCAGCTACTGACTGATTGATTGATTGATTGATTGATTGATTGTATGACTGTGAAGATGGATAAAAGCCCCCCCCCCATCCACACAATGACTATCATCAGTGCAGGGAAGGAAAAATAAATAAATTTTCATTTTTATCATCTACAATACTGTCTTATTTATTTTATAGTACAGTACATTGATTATTGCTTTCATTTTATGGATCAATGGATTCATTAGATAGTAAAATTCATGTTAAATTGCTGTTTTAGGGGTTGTTTTTTAAAAGTCTGGAACAGATTAATTCTTTTTGCATTGCTTTCTATGGGAAAGCATGCCTTGGTTTTGGAACACTTTGGTTTTGGAACGGACTTCCGGAACGGATTAAGTTTGAGAACCAAGGTAGCACTGTACTATATGTTTGACCTGCGTGCAGTGATTAAAAGACCTAGTTCAGTGGAGTCCAGATAAGCATGATATGGGTTTATGTACACTTCTGCATGAATTGTGGCCACTGAAGGCCAGCAGTCAGCAGTAAAAGCAGAGATTGCAGTTCAATATGCTTTGCTTATTTTGTCCATATTGATCTCCACAAGGCAAGTCTGTGGAACATGTTGTGGGGATGGAGCAGAGATGACACTTAATAGCTAATGATCCTTGGAGCAGGGTAGGTGGATGTTCTCTAAGGATGTTCTCTGCCACTGAGCTATGGCCCATCCACTTCCCTTCATTTGCTTGGGTATCTCATCAGAATGATTCTAGGCAAGACAAAAAAAAAAATTGGTGGGTGAACAGAACCTGAGATGGACCAGGGAAATGACTGAATGCTTTCTCTTAAAGAACCATAGAATTATAGAGTTGAAAGGGACCCTGAGGATCATCTAGTCAACCCCCTGCAATGCAGGAATCCTCTCCACAGCTATCCCTAGGTGGGCTTGAATCACTAGTCTTCTGGTTAACAGCCAGATGCACTGACCCATTGCAACACAGAGGTTGTCAGAGGAGCACCTTCTTGGACAGATGCACCTCTCTGATGACGTCTAGTATTAAGTACACTGTGCAGGTAGCTCTACAAAGTTGGTTTTTCTTTTTAAAATGCACAGTATTTCCACTATACTGAAAACCCAGCATTGTGAAAGCCACCTGCAGAGCATACTTAATAAAGCCGCCCCCCCCCCGTAATATTCCGTTAGCTTGACTTTTAGGAGAATTTAAAGTTCCTTCTAATTTCTGCCTCTTGACATCCTTCCATGGATAGTCTATCATCCCATTTGGGAAGTTAATAGGCTGGGACCAAAGAATCACAACAAGGAGCCAGCCCTATTCTCAGCCACCCAGTCCAAGGAATTCCAGTTCATCATGAAATCCTACAGGGAAACTTTTCTTAGCATCTTTAAACCTTTTCCTGATGATGACAGACAAATTATGTGAAAAATCTGTGCAAAAAAAAAAGGAACTCAACAGATGAATCAATAAATAGTATTTTTAAAAATAGTAAAAAAATAAAAATCCCCATATAGAAATAAAGGTCTCCAAATGCCAAGAGCAGAGAATTTTGACCTGAGCCAAGAAACTGAAAGTATATAGGAAAAAGCCCTTGTAGAGTTTGCCCTGCTCTCCTAAGGCCCAAATCCACACATCAAACTCCATCCATCCCTGGAATCACTATCCCTACAATTTAAGTCAACCCATCCAGTTTATATAATGATGCTCCAGACAAAATGAAAACACAAACAGGATGTCTGCCTGATTAAAGATAAAATCTCATGCACACACACACACAGTTTATAAGACATGCTTTGCTGAACTAACTCCATATAAACCCGGGCATGTACTGCTTCCTGCTGAATATTTCAAAATTATTGTTTCTATTTCCCAATAAGCTCTTGCAATCCACTTGTAAGAGACCTCCTGCTGATTCATGACTGTCCAAAAGGGTAATAAAGAAGGGAAGCAAGCCAATTTTCAGGCTGGGCCAATCTCACGCTTCATTACCTTCCTTGCATGCACAGCAGGGATTATTTAAACAGAGCCTGGCAGGGTTTTCTTGTACACCCAGGAACTAATATCTCCAGATATTATACATACATCGGAGTTGCAGTTTGGCTGGAATTATGCTTGGGATGGCTGAATCTGTCAATTCTGGTTTCTCTTCGCTTCCCATTTTTCCAATCTCAAATTCAGTTCTCAAGTTCACATCAGTTTGCGGGGGTTTTTAAGTCTTCATGAAAAGTCATCATAATTTTAGTGCGAATTTCTCCTAATTACACATTTGTATGCCATTTTGCCTAAATACATATTTTGGAGAGCATTTCCCCCTATAATAATGCAGTTTGTAAATTCCCCCCCCCCTAGTTTTTTTTATGCACATGCTACTCCACTACTTGCGTTTTTGTACATATTACTTGGCTGGTGACCAGCATTGCAAAATAGGAAGAATGTAAACTTCAAAAGATGGCTATGTTCTATTGTTTTAAAAAGTCTGAATTCAGCAGATTAACCTTCAAAGGCAACTGAACTGAATGTCTCTCTCCTCCCTAAATAGCACCAGTGCGCTCTCTTACACACACACACACACACAATTGAGCTCCAGGTAATATATTCAGTTATTTTCATCTAATGATATTAATTAAGAGGCAGATGATTAAATCAACTCGCTATTTTGTAATACATTTGCTGTTCTAATTTTAACCTTCGAATGTGCCAACCAAGTGAGATTTAACCAAGGACTGTTGTCCCAAGGCAGTTCACGAATCATGTAAAGATGTGCACAGAATCCTGTAGCCATGATGACTTCTAGCTTCTCCCTTGGAAATTCTTTTGGAGATGATTCCTGGATTGCTTAGGTGTCACAATGGTACCAATGGGATAGAATCAAAAGACAATTTTTATTAACATAATTAACATTGAAGTCAGCTGTGGAGACTGGGGTGGAAGACTGGTAAGTGGGTATGGAGCTTCTTAACCCAGGCTTGTGTGTGTGTTTGTTTGTTTGTTTGTGTGTGTGTGTGTGTGTGTGTGTGTGTGTGTGTGTGTGTGTGTTGGGAGGCGGGAGCTTAAAACTGTTCTTCCGATTTTCCCTCTGCATGGAAAAATATATAGGGTGAAAAGCAGCACTGCAGAGGGATAAATCATTAGCAGAAAAATACAGGAAGAGGCCGTAAAATTTCCTTCCTTCTCTAGCTGTTGGTCTCCTGTTGCAGCTTCCACAACTGCATTTAAAGGGGAGGAGGAGAAATGTAAGGAAAAACTACAGGCAAATAAATGTATATTATTTCGGTTATATCTGTTTCAGTTTCTCAACATTTATCCCAAATAGCTTCAAACTGAGAAATTAAGACGGTCTGCTATGGCTCTAGCATGCTCCCACCCCTGGTGTACACATTAGCCACAATCCACATCTATCCTGCAGTTTCTTGAGAACTACTGCTGTTTGTATTGGGGTGACAGGGTCCAGTTACCCTTTAGTGTGCAGAGTGAGCAATGTTCATCTGGGGAATCTTGATTAGAGTGTACACTTTACCTGCTGCAATCACACACAGAGAGATGCTCATTGGTAAGAAAATAATAAAGTGGTTTGTTGTAGGAGATACATATCTTGGATAGAAAAGTTTCCAGTTCTGGTCAAACTAGTGTAGAGCTGAACAAGGTAGCCATGGTTAGTTAAAGATTACTTCTAATATTGAGGTCCAAGAGAGGAAGTGTGAGGAGGAGGAAGCTGTAAACAGAATGGAACATAAGATGTATCACTCTGCAAGGAGATAAATAAGGTGATAGGTTAAAAGATCAGGGATGGTCTGGGAATGTGGAGGTCCCTCACTCTATCTTAACTCCATGCAAACTTCTCTTCTGCAAGCTGAGTGGCATCCAAATTGCCAACAGTTCAGTGTGTTTTCCGTTAAACCAGCTTCCATCCAATTTGAAAATGTAAGACACATTCACTTGACGGCTAAGCCCTTTGAGACAGCCGTTGCACAGGTGCAGATGACAGCTTCATGAATAGGAGTTTCAGGGGACTTCAGGTAAAGACATGCCTGCCTCCTCTCTGGTGTGCACATCAACTTGCAAATTGAGAAATAGAGTCTTGCTGCATTTTAATACATTAATGTCTACATAGCTCAAGACTGGGTGGTGGTAATAGCAATCTGAAGTTTATTTGCTTCTACTGAGTCCTGTCGAGGGGAGTCTGCAGAACTAGCAGCACACAAGCTGGGTAATATTTGCCTCTGTTAATGGCCAACTCACGCCTCACATAATTCTGCGGCCCCCTCCCATGCCTTGCCTTTTTGTACAACTAATGGCAACTAGCATGATAGTGTAAGCAAGGAACTACACAGCAGGGCACCACCAGCAGGGAAGAAGCCTTGAAGAGTCACAAAATGTGTTCCCAAGGAGGCTTAGCCTCTTGCACAGGCTGTGCACCACTGAGCTGTGATTAGGCAAAGCTACATGGCGCTTCCTGACATTTTGTCCGCTAAACTGGTCAGATAAGAAAAAGTTGGGCCTTGGGAAAAAGAGGAGGGGAGAGGAAAGTAAGAAGGAAGTCAGTGGCCAGAGGTGCATGAAAATGCATGACCATGAAAGGAAGGAAGATTGAACTGCCATGGAGTATATTGTTCTGCATGCTACACTTCTCTTGGCGGCAAAATGTTTAAGAGGTTCTAGCACTTCCCTGGGCTTGGTTTCCATTGGAATGAGGTTACTGAAGGCTAACTGCCATTTTGAAATATTTGCATTTATTTACCAATATATCGGTTGCGCATAGTTGGAGGTAGAGCACTGAAATGCCCCAAAGCTCATTGCTCCCACATCAGATCTTCTAGCAGAACTGATAGCACAATAAGATTCTTGCAGAGAACAACTCAACTCACTCTCTTTTTTAAAAAAAGGTTTCCATGTGTCTAATAATAATATAATATAATAATAATAATTTATTATGTTTACCCTGCCCATCTGGCTGAGTTTCCCCAGCCACTCTGGGCAGCTCCCAATCAAGTGTTAAAAACAGTACAGCATTAATTTGAACTGCCAATCTAGATCCTTTGCCATACCCAGCTAGGAGTGGTTGTGAGGGAGAAGAGAGGCACCTGCCCCCCATGGAAGAGGTTGGGAGATGTAGGCATACACCTGGTATTGGGACATATTTTTGTTTTATCTGTGCTCTAAATTTGACCCTTGGATTTGCACCATGCAAAGCAACCCTGCTGAGCTCAGTTTCCCCAGTCACCCTGATGCTATTGAACCCAGTTACTCCTTGCAAAGGTCTTGCTTCCCTGTTGAATTGCACTGCTCCTCTGACAAAAGGCCAAAGTCTAGCAGAAGACATGAGGAATGTGAAAGGGACTGAAAAAGAAGCAGCTCCTTTTTCCAAGACCATCTCCTTTTGCAGCTCATTAAGAGTCGAGTCAGCTCTTATCTTCATCAGATAAAGGTCAGGGTGGCAAAAACAGGCAGATAGCACTGGTGGCCTTTCCATTCAGAAGGGAGATGATAACCAAGACAACCCCAAAGAGGTAGGAAATATCAGGACTCTCCCTTCTTTCAACCTCCAAACCCTGGTTTTGCCATGAAGCACTTGCTTAACTCTCCCATGTCTCCTCATCTGCATCCAAGGAAATGTGTTGGCACACGTTCCTCCCTTGCTACTCTCTTCTCTTCCATTCCCTCTTTCTCCTCACCATCAAACACTTGACAGCCTGTTGTCCCAGGTGTGATAGAGGATGCTGCCCCACTGTCTGTGTTCAAGTAAGTTTCAGCTGCTAGTCCTGTTTGATTTTATAAATGGGCAGATGCCATCTTGCCCTTTGCCTCATGATTTGGGATCACAAGCCCAGTTTAGCCTCAAGATTCACCACAAAGTGATGACACCTGTTGAAAGCATTTGCAGATATCTTTCCCATTCACCCATGAGCTCACATTCTAGTTCGAAGAGCAAGGCAAAGCCCCTACCTTATCCAAATGAAGGGCATTTCCTGGTTTCTGCCTCTTCCTCTTACACCTGAGACATACTGCTTGCTCACATTGATTGCTAATCATGAAACTGCACTGGACACAAGCCAAACGTTTCTTGCAAAAGACCCCACTGAAATGGAGACCGAGGTAACGTTATTGCCATGTATATCCCTAAGAGTGGTCAACACAAAATGGACAAGGTGACATTGAAGCATTCCTCTTGTGTGGGATGTGCGTCAAGGACAGACAGATGTATAACTTCCCCACATTCTGATTATAAACTGTATTACCCTCAGCATAAGGACCAAAATGGTGATGACACAAGTTCCCCTTACTTTACACTTTCTACTGAGGAGAATACTGCTCATTACATTTAACCTGCAAAAGGTGCAAGAAAAATTCCTTTACCGCAGAGACATGATTTTTAAAGCTCTGGTTCCCTGGATGAAAGAAAAATGCACCAATTGGCTGTTATTTAAGTCTTTCTGATGGGCTGTTTCATTGCTTAGAAGTTTTAAAAGCTTTGCAGCCAGGACTGGAAATTTGGCAAGAGTTATTTGGCATGATCAAGAACAACCTTCCTCCCTAAAATTACACCAAAGTGCAATTGAAAGTCTATATATAGAATGCATTTGCAAAGGACTCGTGAATGTCTTTGCAATGCCAGAGTAACATTGTGCTTTTCAATGCTGCACTGAAGCAAAAGTCAGCACAACCCTATTTGGGGAGCATCTGATTGTGCGCAGCCATTCTTTCTTTATTTTATTAAGTTTATTTTTAAGTATAATGCAAATTTATAAATAAATACGAGGACCAGGACAGACACTGGAAAGAAAATGGCAAGTGCTATCAATATCAGCAACATTTTATTGTGCTTCTCTCATTCCTCCGACTCCCCAAAACGTTCTTCCTTTTATACGAACGAATATGGCCTAAAACCAATGCTCATTTTATATCCTGCAATTTTAACACTCAGGAAGGTGCTGCTTTCAAATCAATTCCCTTGCAGGAATAAAGTGAAACGCACAATTGCACCTTCTCGCTTATTTCTGGCAGCACGAAATCAGAGCTGTAAACTCTTTATAAAGTATTAGTTTTACTGATTTGATTACTGATCAGTGCTGAGCTCTTTCTTGCAGGGAGATATGAGAGAATGTTTTATCATTTATTTTATGGAGTGAAGTGGGTGGAGGTGGAAAACAAACTGAGATGTGTGAAAATTAAAATGATAGTGACCTCCGTAGACACAGTGCAGTCTTCTCAGTTTCTCCTCAGGTGTTTTGTGCAAGACGAGATGGCCTTTTATATGTGAGGTGTGTGAATTGGCTAGGTCTAGCTTGTGCTATAATCTCAAAGTTTTGGTGATACTGGACAAATCAACTGTTATATAGCCATTCAAATCAATTGTTTATAGCTGTTCAGACACCACAGATTTGCATTTGCACTCAGAGTGAATGCTACAGGAAGTTTTCTGACTGTTTGCAGTTTGCTCAATATCT
Organism: Podarcis melisellensis; assembly: GCF_964234715.1. Classification (NCBI taxonomy): domain Eukaryota; kingdom Metazoa; phylum Chordata; class Lepidosauria; order Squamata; family Lacertidae; genus Podarcis; species Podarcis melisellensis. The sequence goes on along the minus strand of NC_138528.1, from coordinate 76,343,344 downwards.
GCACAATACAGAATTCTGAATATGTCGGAGAACTTTGTCTTGAAGGGGGTGGGATGGAAGAATGCAACAACCAAAACTAAAATCTGTGATAGAGTCAAAGTCCAGTTATATACCCTAATGTCAGCACACAAAACCCACTGAAGGGCTGGGCTGTTCCATATTCGTTTTGTTACATGAGAGGTAGGGAGAGAACAACAATGGCAACAATTCAAGTTTCATGTGGACCACTCTGGAGGAACATCAGAAGAAAACAGGTCTCATAAACCACTTTAAAGAACCTTTTAAGTCACTTCAAAGCACCCACCAGAGCTGCAGGATACAACAATTCAAACTACCCATCAGCTTTGCAGAGGTTTCACACAGAGGACTGTAAACATAATGTAAGTTCCAGAGTTTTCTTAAAAGCACGCAGAGCCCCGAAATGTTCTCCTGTCCGTGTCTTGTCAGTTTTGGCACAGTTAGAGAACAGCAACATGTAAACAACATCACGGTTTGATCTTCTGATGAGTTCAGTTCAGTAGGACTTCACAGTGGGGTTACTGGTCCAGCCAGTCTGTTCCCTACACATGTCCATATAGAGGTGGGGCTCTTCAGACAATAACTTTCTCTATCACATTGTCTGCAACATCCACTTCTTCTGCCTGAACAGTAACTGTGGCTGCCTGGCCACATATATGCTGGTGGTCTTTCCAATCCTGAACAGGAGGGGCAAAAAGAAAAGAGTGTGTAATGAAAGCAGTTACCGAGTAAAAGAAAAATGTAGCAACACTGGGCGAGGGCTGTGGAATTCTAGTTTTATTCTGCTTTGAGATTCCCTCAGTACATACACCAGAATCCTAATATCACTTAGCAAAAGGGAACTAAAATCCCATTTATACCCTGTCTCTCCAAAAAACATTTTCTCATTGGAAACTTAAGAGCACCAACTAAAAACAATAATTTTGCAACAATTCAATTAAAACCCACATCTTAAAAAAAAATCAAACATTGAAAGCAGCCCTAAACTACCAAATGAGTAACTAAAATATGTTTTAACATGGCTCCAAAAGGATAAGAACCAGGGAATAAAACTAGGGAGGGGACTGTTCCCTAAAAGGGCTTCCATCAAAAGCTATGGGCTTTTCAGCAGACAATGAAACCTGCCAGTTGGGTTTCACTAGATAATCTTCATGTTTGGGTGGGTTCACATGGGAACAGGAGGCCCTTCAGATGGGTGGGTTTTTCGTGAAGGAATCTACCAAGCAGCCCTTCTCACCAAGTCTCAGTGAAATAAATGAGTGGTGACAGCTGAAAAGTGAGAGGCCATGGGTGTTTGTTTCTCTGGCTTTGCGGAGTATAAGGAATTTATTACCTTCCGCTGACAAAACGTTGAGCAGTAATTGACTTTATGGCAGCCAGTGCACTCGTTCATTGCTTCCCGACCACAGTTTACACAGGATTGCTGTCACAATGCAGACACAGAAGCTAAGTCAATGGGGAGGAAAGAAGCACTCTCTCTTGCAAAGCCTTAATAGTACGAGATACATGATAAAGGGCAGAAGTGATGCACAATTACAGAGGTCCTGTGTAGGGAATACTTTAGTTTTTATTTTTTTTAAAACAACTCTTGCCTACAGCAACTGAGCACTTGGAAGGATTAAACAGGCACTTCAGTTCCCTAGACTTCTTCAGTCTTTCTGAAGGATCAACAAGGAAGCCAAGGCTATACTAGTCAGCTTGGGACTCAGCTATACAGCTGCAAATAAAACGTTTTAAGTGCAACATACGTGTCACAAGATGGCGATGGTGAGCCTAATGGAAAATTCAATGTATTTTTAAAAAATGCTTTTAAAAAAAATCATTTTCAGAACGTTTTTTTAATAAGTGTGTAGATTCCACCTTGGAGGGATACCTCTGACTTTACAGTTGTGGAGACCTTATGTAGCCAAAGATATTCAAGTGTTTATACAACAGACCAACTGTGGATTTTTACCATATCTTCTTTAATATTCCATGTACGCAGGAAGCAGCATTTCTCAATACTTCTTCAAATGCACATACGGTTCAAAACAAGGTTAGATATGAATGAACATGTTTATTAATTTAAGAACATAAGGAGAGCTAGCTGGATCAGGCCAATGGCCCATCTGATCCAGCATCCTGTTCTCACAGTGGCCAACCAGGTCCCTGTGGAGAAACCTGCAAGCAGGATCTGAGCATGAGACTACTATCCCCTCCTGCAACACTCAGCGATCGGCATTCAGGGGCATAGTTCCTCTGGCAGTGGAGGTGGAACAGCCATTGTGGCTAGTAGCCATTGATAGCCTTATTATTATATTTACAATATAAAACAAAACATTGAAATTGTCTATATGAAAACAGTTTAAAATGGTATTAGAAATATTGAAAAGGTTAAAATCACCTCTAGCTAAACAGAAATCGAACACATGTAACTTCTGTTTGACTGGATAGGTTTGCATAAACAAGAATTGTTCAAGCAGTTTTAGTGTATTAAAAAGATAACTTGATTATAGGTTTCAAGAGCTGATGCATTTCATGCAAATTCTTCAACCTTATGAATGCTTATGGGTGAGCCTTGGAGGGAAAAGTGGGATATATAAATATCATAAATATATAAAATGAGTAAGAATTGTACAGCTTTATGTAGTTGTTGTGAACCACTTTGATTTTTTTTTTAAATGAATTAGCTGTATGTATTTTCTTAAATCAATCAATTGATGCACTGTTATTGTGTGACTGAGTTTCAGATTGCTTTTTATATCCGCAGCTTTGAGCACAGGTGGATTTGTGGGAAGTGCTGTATATAAATAAATGGACTGTGTCTATGACTCAAAAGAAAAGAAAAGAAAAAAGTCCCACTTTGTAGTACACGTGTTAAGGTCTGCTGCCTGAACCTGATATATAAAACAGGACGGCCCATAAGAGAGCTCGTTAGGCTCCTGCTTTCATCATCTCTCTAATGATGATGGATGCAGAAAAGTCTGCCGCATGGCCATTTGTGGGGAAGGCAGCAAACAGTGGCAAGCACAAAGTCCCAACTGATTATTATTTTAGCTCTCATTATTTCTAAGCTCATTTCATGAATTACTTTACTTCACAACTCAAAATACCAGTTCCAGGAAAAGATTTATATATATGCTTCCTGATGAAAATGAAAGTTGGGGGGGGGGGTTGAGAGAAAAACAAGCCAACGTCCTGCAAGGGAAATGTGTGCAGATGGGTTGCAGGTTCCAAAGGGTTGTTTAGGTTTCCAAAGAGCAGGGGGAATTGACCTTGTCATCACCCATCCTTCATTTTTCTTCAAAAATGCAAATCTTAAAAAAAATGACCTCTTCAGGCTTCTTTTCCCCAGTGTAACTTGCTCTCGGGGACTCTTGAGCACTGCTAGTTCTGGCTATAATAATAATAATAATAATAATAATAATAATAATAATAATAATAATTTATTATTTATACCCAGCCCATCTGGCTGGGTTTCCCCAGCCACTCTGGGCGGCTTCCAAAAGAATATTAAAATACTGTGACACATCAAACATTAAAAGCTTCCCTAAACAGGGCTGCCTTCAGATGTCTTCTAAAAGTCTGGTAGTTGTTGTTCTCTTTGACATCTGGTGGGAGGGCGTTCCACAGGGAGGGTGCCACTACCGAGAAGGCCCTCTGCCTGGTTCCCTGTAACTTGGCCTCTCGCAGTGAGGGAACCGCCAGAAGGCCCTCGGTGCTGGACCTCAGTGTCCGGGTAGAACGATGGGGGTGGAGACGCTCCTTCAGGCATACTGGACCGAGGCCGTTTAGGGCTTTAAAGGTCAGCAGCAACACTTTGAATTGTGCTCAGAAATGTACTGGAAGCCAATGTAGGTCTTTCAAGACCGGTGTTATATGGTCTTGCCGGCCGCTCCCAGTCACCAGTCTAGCTGCCGCATTCTGGATTAGTTGTAGTTTCTGAATCACCTTCAAAGGTAGCCCCACGTAGAGTGCATTGCAGTAGTCCAAGCGGGAGATAACCAGAGCATGCACCACTCTGGCGAGACAGTCCGCAGGCAGATAGGGTTTCAGTCTGCGTACCAGATGGAGCTGGTACACAGCTGCCCTGGACACGGATTTAACCTGTGCCTCCATGGACAGCTGTGAGTCCAAAATGACTCCCAGGCTGCGCACCTGGTCCTTCAGGGGCACAGTTACCCCATTCAGGACCAGGGAATCCTCCACACCTGCCCGCCTCCTGTCCCCCAGAAACAGTACTTCTGTCTTGTCAGGATTCAATCTCAATCTGTTAGCCGCCATCCATCCTCCAACCGCCTCCAGACACTCACACAGGACCGTCACCGCCTTCACTGGTTCTGATTTGAAAGAGAGGTAGAGCTGGGTATCATCTGCATACTGATGAACACCCAGCCCAAACCCCCTGATGATCTCTCCCAGCGGCTGCATGTAGATGTTGAAAAGCATGGGGGAGAGGACAGAACCCTGAGGCACCCCACAAGTGAGAGCCCAGGGGTCTGAACACTCATCCCCCCCCACCACTTTCTGAACACGGCCCAGGAGGAAGGAGCGGAACCACTGTATGACAGTGCCCCCAGCTCCCAGCCCCTCAAGACGGTCCAGAAGGGTGTTATGGTCGATCGTATCAAACGCCGCTGGGAGATCCAGCAGAACTAGAAAACAGCTCTCACCTTTGTCCCTAGCCCGCCGGATATCATCAACCAGTGCGACCAAGGCAGTTTCAGTCCTGTGATGAGGCCTGAATCCTGACTGGAAGGGATCCAAATGGTCCGTTTCTTCCAGGCGTGTCTGGAGTTGTTCAGCAACCACTCGCTCAATCACCTTGCCCAAGAATGGAAGATTTGAGACTGGGCGATAGTTGGCCATCGTGGCCGCATCTAAAGATGGTTTTTAAAGAAGCGGTTTAATAACCGCCTCTTTCAGCGGGTCTGGGAAGGCTTCCCCATGGAGGGAAGCATTCACCACCCCACGAAGCCCATCGCCCAGCCCTTCCCGGCTAGCTTTTATAAGCCAGGATGGGCAAGGATCAAGGAGACAGAACAACAGTTCTTGGTCACCAAAGTGAGGTAACAGGAGCCTACAACAGAGGGAGACAAGGTGGTGCCCTCCAGATGTTGGTGGACTACAACTGCCATCAATCCTGACCATTGGCCAAGCCAGCTGGGGCTGATGGGAGTTGTAGTCCAACAACACCTGGAGCGTACCATATACCTTTCCCTGGTCTGTAATACTGAAAAACTGGGAGAAAATCCTTCAAGAATAAGAATACTGAGAGGCATAACTTTTTAAGTTGAAGGCTCTGCATTAGACCTCCCCCCCATCTGCCTTTTGCCAGTCACTTGGAAGAAGCAGGATTTTTATTCAGAATAAGAACAGGTGATGAGGGTGGGGGTGGGGGAGAGCTGTGAGGAAGCATTAGAATAAAGAATTGATTGAGCATAACTGCATTTTTTTCATTCACCTAAAAACAGGCATTAAATCCTCAGGCGACACTTTTAATACAACTGGCGGTGGGGAACGGGACACTGCTTTGGAGAGCTATCATTATGTCCTTTGGTTCATAAGATCCCATTAAAGTGAGCAAGCTCTACGTGTTGGGGTGGCTCGTTCAAAACCTGAACAAAAATAAGGACGCAAGGAATGTTTCCCAGCTCAATCTGCTTATAGCTCATACCTAGGCGTGATTAGCAACCTGGTATAATTGAACGAGGCCAGCGCAGGAAGGGATTCTTGGCAGTGAATAAATTGACATGCTGTGAAAGCATTAACACAGGCCATATTTAGTGCAGATGGATCCGCTAGCTTTCGGGCCCAACTGATTCACACTCTCATTATCACCTAATTTGTTTGCACCATCTGCCTGCAAATTATCTGCAAATCTTGAAATATAACAGGTGCCAGAGAATTATATACCTTGATTTTAGGGGGGGGGGTACGGCACTAACTGCTTGTGTACGCAAGCCATTGACAACCTGACACTGTGGCTTGTACAAGGTTTGATATACGTGGGAGCAACATATGGGACTAGGGCCAAAGTAGATGTGCCAGCAGGAGACCCGAGACTGGATTGCCTATGTTTTCTAAAAAGGCAAACGTAGCCATAGAGGCCTGCCAATCTGGATCAAAGCTATAACGTTGGGTGGGCTGCTTCAAACTCACCCTCCCTTGTACCATTTTCCTGATAGGCATCACAGCCTTAATTCTGCTCTTTGCCTCTCAGGGAAAAATGTCCTTGTATGGAAAGGATGACACACACACACACATTCCCCCCTAGCTATAATCCAAATAACCCCCCCCCCAGTGCATTTGTCTCTTGCAAGAGCCGCAGAACAGCCTGCTGCCTCATCCTCGCTGAGCTATGAGTTTGGGTGGGATCTACACTGAAGGAAGCAACTGGGATGTTCTCTGATCAGGGAATGGAAAGTATTGCACAGACATCTCCCGCTCTGCCACCTTGAGTGCCTGTGGGATGCACAAAGGAGTGGTTGGGTAGAGCTCCCTCTGTCAACATCGCCCTTGAGCCAGTGCCACCAACTGGACTCACACACTTCTGCCCCGACTGGGCTAGGCGAGCTAGGGTAGCACTTCCAGAGACCACCTTCTGCACAGGAACAGGTCAAAGTGCTGTGGACTCACAGCTTAGAGTTGTGAGCACCGGATTCACTCCAACAAGAAGACAGTCGTCGCACAGCAGAGTATAGCAGAGCATAAACGACTCAGAGAGCAGCTCTGTAGAATATCTTCTTTTATTCTATCTACAACTATAATACACAACTATGTACAGAGCTAAATGAGGTCTAAACGAAAATGCTGAACTGCACTGAGTGTCTGCAGCTGCTCTTAGCAGCAACCTTATCTATACACATGATCTCTCTCTAACACTCAGTCTCTCTCTCGCTCTTTGATGTGAGGCTGGAGTGGAATAAGTAGAGAGCAGAAACCGCCCCCTCCTCTCTTGAGAATCAGCAGAGAACATCAGCAGATTCTTGGATATGGGAGGGGTGAAATCTCCTCACCCTCCTTATGAGTCGGAAACAGGACACATATGCACTCTTTTAGCCTCCATGCAACTGCAGAAGCAAAAACGCAATACTCATCAAGTGCTACATCACGCCAGGAGGTGCTGCTATCTACACTGCACCCAAATTTCAGAGGGCACTATTTGAAAGAGGCTGCACACTTTGAGCACACATGTGTGCAGGGGGACCCAAAGCCTGTCACAGGAGGCAAAGAGCACCAGCCATTTCACAGCTCGTCCCAGGGAATTCCCAGTTGTGCTTGTGTTATCTGACCATGCCAGTGGTCTTGGCAGCAGAGCATCATGATACTGGAGCCAGAATAACAGAATGTCCCCAAGGCCACCACAAGTAAGTAGATGACAGCACCCTAACAGTCATGGGGTAGACTTTGTCACTGTACCACCAGGGGATTGGGGGGCGGGGAGCAAACCAAAACTGGAAACGCATAACATTGACAGACAATGACAACATTGTACCAGAACAGAATGTTCCTGAACTGCTGTTTGATAGCAGTGCCTTGTGCTTACCTTAATGATGATTTCTGTTTTTCCATCTACATCTTCAGCTTGTTGAAATAACTGGCCCTGATACTGCTAAAAGGAAAAAGACATTGCAAACTTCAGCTTTACAGACATCTCAGGCTGCTCTTTAAAGCATAGTTAAATGATTCCATTAAAGTGTTCTGCTGCTATATAATTTTCTGTTCAACAACAACACTCCTGTGAGAAGGGAACTCGATATGATGCAGAAGGGCTGTGATGAAGATCTCCTGCGCAATCTTTGCAAAGTGAATAGAAGCTGCAGGGACCTGACACTGGTTGGAGCCAAGGCATTGGTCAGCAGCAGGAGAGAACCTGCTGTTTAATATCACCTGATTAAAAGCTGCTTTTTGCCCCACAGGGGGAAAGATGCAGGTACCTAGGTTTGTGTGTGTGCGAGAAAGGAATCACAAGGGTGACCAAACAAGCTGCTGACAGAATGCTGCACTCACAAAAGCACTCACAATTTGATAAACTTCAGAACAAGAAAAAGAGTATTAATATTAATTTGAATTTCAAGATTTATCTTTATCTTCTTCTCCCGTCAGTGAGAGCTTTCTAGGGAGTCCAGGTGCTCCCACTTTTCTTTCTGCCATTCTAATATATTTAGTTTGGTTTAAGTACTTAGATTCACCGTTCTCTGGTCTATATTGCTCTTTGAAGGGGTAGGAGACACCCAAGACAGTAGTTTAAAAGCTCCACCTTTAGGTTTGAAGCTCAGTTTTTACTATATTAATTTTGTTGGTGCTCTTCTTCCAGTATCAGGGCCCTGTAATCTATCTTTAGCTTGTGGTTTATTTTCTTTTATATTGGTTGCTATATCCCTGCCTTTTTTTGTTGCTTTGAAGAGTATCTTGGAGGGTGTAATTTAACTTAAAAGTAGGAATAAACATACGAACAGCAGATAACATTAAATAAAGGAAGATTTGAGATGAAAAGGGGTGGAATAATAGATTATGCAGCTGACAGAGGACTACCTAGAATCCCATGGACTGGGAAGTCTGAGGATAAGAGATAATGGTGAATACTGTATGATGTGTATATATAAGTTGCACAAAGGCATAAACAAAATAAAATAAAAAGAACAAGAAAAGAGCATTAAAGAGCCAAGCATGGGAAGCAACTTCATGACACAGAAGACAGAAATTGACTGTTAGCTTTCTACTTGTTGGTCCAGCTTTGATTCATTGGCTGAAAGTTGTTAAGATGCTACAAGGCATTGCCTTGGTACCAGGCTCTATGTAGATCACTACCAACAACGGTGGCCAGCAGCAATTCTGGAATCTATCTCTCCAGGATCTTTCACCTTCCTACATGTGACCCCTTGGTTGAAAGGGCCAGGGATAAAACCCTCCCCCTGAGCTTGCCTTGTCTGGAACCTCTTCAAAACCTTAAGATGCAGGAAGGCAACCACAAGGATCCCAATAGTAGTCTAGCATTGGGGGAAAGCATTTTTACTTCTCTCCCGTTGTTTCCAGTAGTTGGGACACAATGTATTAATTTAAAAAAATCAAGAAGAAAAGAATGGAGGAGCGTGAGAGTGTTCCACTGCTCTCACTTCCCATCTGCCAACGACAGCCCGGCAGAGCATTGGATAAGGGGGACAAACTGCCTCCATGTTCCCTTCCCCTGCTTTAAAACTGTGCAGTTAAACTGGTAAAGGAAGTTTAGGTGTGAAAATCCAAGTATTGCATAAATTCCAGTTCTTCATTACTCCACAAAATCTCCTTCCCCACCAACCCACCTTCAGTTAGACAAAAGGAAATGGATATGTCTGTAGCTTTGCTAATCTTGGAGGAATGTCTTTATATCCAGGCAATCTGTATATATGGTGTCCTCTTCCTCCCCTGCCCGCCCCAGACATTTGATTGATTGGCGGCAGTAGGCTTTGAGGTCTCCTGAACTCTTTCTTTGCTCTACCTGCTTCCCTTTGACAAGCTTCATGTTGCTACAGGCTTATAATGAGAAGGAGTGCTACTGCCATTGGGGCGATCCATCTTTATTTTGGCTTAGTTATCCCACAGGAAGGCTTAAACTTTGGGAGGGGGTTGGCTCATTAGAGGGACTTGCTATGGTGAACAAGTTTGGGTTTGCCGTAAGGTAGGGCAAAAATGCATTGCAAAATTTCACATGGACATTTTTTGAACTATAACACTTTCCTCCGTGGTCTTAACTCAATATTCCTTCACACCAAACCCTTTATTTATATACCCTTCATTCAGCATGGAAACACACAATAAATTCACAATGCAGGCAAGCTCCAGAGAGCCTTAACCTAAGCACAAGAACTCTGTTAGGCAGTGATAAATAAATTAAGTTAAATGTATCAAGACTCGAGATACTAGCCAAAATTAGATTCAACACCAGCCTAGGGTGTTAAATCTCCTGAGGAACAGTTCAAAAACAATCTAAAGCAAAGTAGATTTATCCAAGAGTAGGACCTAATACTTAAGCAGATTAACGGCTTAATTTCAGATCATCTTTATGACCTGACATCACGGCATTTAAAGGTCTGGAGTGTTGTGAATTTACAGGAACATAAAATGACCATGGCATAGAATCACATTAGGCAGAGAGGAAAAGATGGAAATCTCACACTTTTTATGATATACTTGCTCTGTAAGCCAAGAGAAGCAGCTTTCAGCCTTCAAATACTGTGTAACATAGATACCAGTATTAACACTCCCAAGTATTCCAATGCCATTAAAGTGTAGTAAGCGCTGTCAAGAAAAAAAATTGATTTGGTTTTGGTTTTTTGCCTAGGAAGTAAAGCCAATTACCAGCACAGGTTTGACAGTCATGACTCATTTGATTGTTATAACTGTTCCTAAATTGTAGTGTCTGCCTCTACTATATATTTTGCTCACTTTCCATTTGGGCACCTCTTAAGATACCGCAACCCCATTTTGCATGATGGTTCCTGAGATCAAGGAGCAGCTTTGTCCATATTGGGAGACAATTGGATGCCATTTTGAATCAAGATGGCAGACTGAAACTTAGAATTCCCAAGAATTCCCAAGCAACACCAAATTTGGTATTAATAATTTGGCTTATATATACATATCATTGCCTTATATGTTCATAGTGTCTTCTGTGCAGACTTTTAAAAGCCTGCTAAAAACTTCCCTATTCCATCAGGCCTATGCAGGCAATGATATGCACAACCCTAACAATGGTCTACTGATGTTTGTTTTTAATTTATTATTATTTTGCTTTTTATTCATTTCCAACTTTTTAATAATTTTTACTGTCCAGTTTTATGTTTTTATAAACCACTGCGATAGATTTTTATGATACAGCGTTATATACATTTAAAATAAATAAATAAAATGGTTAAAGGCCTGATATAGGTCTCTATGCTTCAGAAAAAGCTTGCTAGTCAGAACAAATAAATCTGTAAAAGTTGTGCTTTGCTTAGCAAGGAATGGGTTTTCCCACCAGTTTTTGTAAGGCTATTTTCTAAGAATGGTAACACAGTACATATGAAGGAAATGCTTTGATCCTTGAGTTGCAGTGAAGAAATGGGGGGAAGGTTTGGTGCAAGAGAAGCCCATGAGAGGCATTAGGTCAAGGGGACCTCAACTTTGGATGCCTGAACACTTACATAGCAAACTGTGTATATCTTTTAACCTTAGTATCTTGTTCTCAGGATTGTGGGGAGGGGTGTCCGTGAAACAAAACCGAATCTCAATTAGAACTTCTTTCTGTTAACTCTAATGAAATATGTGACATGTATGCATTTTAATGCATATCTGCCAAAGAGCTGAACTGGGTTTTAAACAGACCCTAAAACGTTTTGTGTATCCCGAGTTTCTTTATTGGATTTTATTAGTGGCTATATATAACGTTATCTCTGCTGTGTTATTATATGCTATCCATTCTATTGTTGCATGGCTCTTAACGTTTTCATCTTCAGCTGGTTTGCACATGCTTGCCTTAAAATGTGGGGGTAGAAATAAAATAAAATACCAATATATATACAGTAAAAGCTGTGGTCATCGTGTTGCCGCCTTATAATTACCTCTCTACAGCCACATATACCGGTAATCATGCTTGGCATTTTAATCCGCACAAACTGTGCTGTGCAGACTAATCTGTGCTAGAGCTGGCATGTCTCTCTCATGAGACCTCCCTTCCAGACTAACAGTGCAACCCTGTGCATAAATACTCAGAGTTAAATGAGACCTAACCAATTTAAGGGGGTACAGATATATAGCCTTAATTGTGCCATTTTTTTTTCCTGAGTCCAGACTCTGTAAAGCTTCCTGTATGCTTGAACTGAAGGGAAATTTTTGCCAGAAGCATTTTTGCAGCCCTGACGGAAAAAGCTTTCCTGGGCTATGGGGCTCTTGAAGATAGAGGATCCCTTGACACATTTTTAACCCAATCTTTAGGTCACTGTTAGGATGCAGGAGGACACAGAAGTTTCTAGATGCACAGTTCCCAGGCATCCTTTATCCATAATGGTGAAACCAGTTAACATTAGGCTTCTATTTGTTGTACAGAAATGCCATTTTATCCAAGGAATGTTGGATGCTGGGCTGGAGGGTCAACCTTCCACCCCCTGCAAGATGTGGCTGTTTCTTCCAGTGTACCCCCAAACCCACAGTGTGTTGGGCCAAATATGGTTGTCGCCCAGCTATGCAAGCCAGCACATCTATCTCTTGCTGCCACCAAGGCAAAGCTCCGATTATGATAAGAGGGACAAGAGAAGACCGTTTCTCATCCTGCAGCAGAAGCCGACATCAAGCTGGAGCAGGATGAGAAATGTGTGCCACCTCCTCCCTGAAATGCTTTTACCTCTGAGGCAGAAATAAAATATGATCAAGATATTTCCACTCAACATTATAAACATTATTTACCCCTTCAGAAAACCTAGATGTATGAAATGTTCAATTATTTTAGAAAAATTCAAATACTATAGAGGAATGTTTAAAAGAAATGTCAGATTGAATAGTCGCCTAACTACCTTTTTTCTCATATTTCGGGACAGCGGTTTCTGACTGCGTTTTATTAAAACACATAACTCTGGAAGGTAATTACAACAGTCACGCACCATGTCCTCAGGCTCAAGCTGGTATATAACTTAACAGATAGCAGCCTGGGTAGCAGCAATATTTTTCATGAATGACTGGTGAGGAAACTATTGCTCTAACAGTCCTCATGTAATGCAACACCACAGTAATAGTAAAAAAAAAAGTAAGTAAAGGACCCCTGGACGGTTAAGTCTATCAATGGCGACTATGGGCTGTGGCACTCATCTCGCTTTCAGGCCGAGGGAGCCGGCATTGGTCCACAGACAGCTTTCCGGGTCATGTGGCCAGCATGACTAAACCACTTCTGGTGCAGCAGAATACCCTAACAGAAACCAGAGTGCATGGAAACACCATTTACCTTCCTGCCACAGTGGTACCTATTTATCTACTTGCATTAGCATGCTTTCAAACTGCTAGGTTGGTAGGAGCCAGGACAGAGCAATGGGAGCTCACCCCGTCACAGGGATTCAAACCGCCGACCTTCTGATAGGCAAGCCCAAGAGGCTCAGTGGTTTAGACCACAGTGCCACCTGCATCACACCACCGTAATAAAGCACATTGCCTTATATTTCTTGATATATATTTCATGCAGTTGGGATGGGTGGATGATTTCCCCCAGCTCTCCTCTATATCTGCGGCCTTTCCCCTCACCTGCAACCCAACACACACATTCCGAAGGACCACCCAACTCTCAGGAGCAGATTTCCAGGGGGTACAGGAGGATCCAGAGCGATGGGGAGGGGGTGGCAGGAACTCCTGGCCTTATGAATGTAAACTCTGTTCTGTTGTTTAAAGCCACAATTTTCCTCTTGGTGTCTCTACCTCCTCACTCCCATGCCACAGACACTGGTGTTGTGCAACTTGCCTTCTCCTTTGTTCCCCTATCCCACCATGACTTGCTGCAAGTCCAGGGTTGTGATGTGGCACTGCAAATCCTCTAATGGGGGCTGTGCAATGACAGCCGTATATTTTTATGTGTACAGGAAAGGGTGGGATTCTTTTTTGAGTCTCAGATAAAATGAAACAGAAAAGTTCATTTGACGGTATGAATTCTCCAAGTATCGAAACAGGAGAAAATGACTTCCGTGGCACAGGAAAGAGCAGCTTTTCTCTCTGCCACCAATTAAATGCCTGCATTTATGAAACCAACTTGTTTCATTTCCACTCATTAACAACTTAATCTACATGGCCATATTATCTCCTTCATATATGACTCGTAAATTCCGGGTCATGAGTTGCTGTCTTCTTCTAACCAAGATGTTTAAGCCAATGACTATCCTGGAAAGAAGCCATTGTATGGTTCACACATCACTTGCCTTCTGCACACTTCAGCTGGATCTATAAGTATAATAGGAATATGTGTGTGCCTGCCACTGCTGATTACTTCCCTCTGTTCCCCACCAATGCGCAGGAGAAATGTTCAAGTCCAGTCCCATTGCCTGTCATGCTAGTTATCCATTTTCAGGAAGTTTTTAATGTAAAGGAGCATTCCAAAACAGCAGGCCCTGTGCCTGCAGCCTCAAGTGGTGCAACCCACGTTACCAGGAGCCTGTCCTTTTATTCTGCTGCATGTGTAGGGCTAGCTGAAGCAGCCACTGTGAAGCAAATGTAAAGCCCTGTGTTTGGTGGAATGTGAGGCACGGTGACCAGAGATACGTGCAAGGCATCAGCTGACAATGCAACTATCAAGGGAGAAAAAAGGCATGGGCTGACCAGTCTTTGAACTACAACCCAAATGCCCTCTGTGTCGGGTTGGTAGGGTAGATTCCACTCTCCCCCCCCCCTCGCATTTTTCTGACTACTCCTATATGTCCCCTGCTGTGATACCAGGAGGGGTTTTTGTAGACCTTCAAAGCCCACCCCCAAATTTGTCCAATAAATAATAATAATAATAATAATAATAATAATAATAATAATACTACAGTGGTACCTTGGGTTAAGAACTTAATTCATTCTGGAGGTCTGTTCTTAACCGGAAACTGTTCTTAACCTGAAGTACCACTTTAGCGAATGGGGCCTCCCGCTGCTGCCGCGCCCCACCACCACCACGGGATTTCTGTTCTCATCCTGAAGCAAAGTTCTTAACCTGAGGTACTATTTCTGGGTTAGTGGAGTCTGTAACCTGAAGCATCTGTAACCCGAGGTACCACTGTAATAATTTTGAAAAAAATCTTTTTACTGACTGAATGCTCCCATCCCAGTGATACCAACAATTGTTTTGTGCACACAACCAAATGCCCACCAATTTATTTATTTTTTTAAATTACTGATCACTCCTATGGTCCCCTACTGCGATTCTGTGATGCCAAAATGTTTTTGTGATTACCCAAGACTTCCCCAAATTTTATCATTTTATTCAATCAATCAATTTAATTACATTAGATTTGGGTTGGTTTTTTTAATGGCCACACCCACTTTGACATACAGCCCTTTGCCCCTGGTAGTTGACCACAAGACAATGAGACCACTGGCCCCTAAAAGGTAATGCACTCCTGGTCTAATAACTACCATCATGTCTGACCTCTGAGGTTCCTGGGGGATTTTTGGTCAGCAATCCTTTGACATCCCCGCCCAAGGCCATTGAGTGACCTTTGTTTATTAATGTATTAATAATTTTTTTTATGCCATTCCATAGGAGTTCAGAGTGGCATGCCGTGAAATAAAAAAACAAGAAACAGTAAAATCCTAGAGGGCTCAAAAGCGTTTTAATACATGTTTAAAGTGTTAAAATGTCCTTCTAACACAATCAGCGAAGGAGCCATTCAGATATCCGGGAGGTGGGAGTTCCAGAGGTGGGGTGGAAAGGGACAGATAGACCATAGAAATGGCCTTGTGCATGCTGTTACCTTACAGATAGCTGAAGAAACAGCAAGGTCTCAGCTCAGGATTATATGGAGGAAAGTGATTCTTCAGGAAACCTAGTCCCAACTTGTTTAGGACTTTATAGGTCAAAAACCATCACTTGGAATTGTGCTTGGAAATGAATAGGTGCCAATGCAGTTGGAACAAAAAGAGGGTGACATGAGTCTTATATCCCACCCCCATAGGAGGCTTTTATGGCTGCTATCTGCTCCAAAGCCAGGACTGCAATTCAAACACTCTGTCCACTGCATCTCACTGGCTCTATGAAGTTTTAGCCACCATGGTTGCATAGAAGAGCACGCAAATCGTCTGGACAAAAGACCAAGGTTAGGACTAGGTAGTGGCTGGGGCTTTAGTGTCCTTATAGTTCCTAAACCTATTCCTATTACATCACTTCTTTCCCCTGTGCTGGCCATTTTCATCTCATCCTCCCCCTGCTCCACTCACCCCAACCTTGTAAAAAAATAAAAATGTCATTTTCTGTGAATGTCTATATGCAGTAAACGGTATAGTCGTGCAAAATAATTGCAATGATTATTTATTCTGCCTACAGCTGGAATCTGTGAAAGTGGACCACAGCTTAGATTTGTTCTGGCAAATAGCAAACACCCGTGGATCTTGATGTAAAAACGGTGTGGTTGTTGTTTTATTATTGCTAAAGACAGTGTTACAATTTTCATTAAAATCAAACTCCAGTCATTCAAAGTACAGATACTTTCTGCATAAAATTGAAGAGTACAATCTAAACTTAAGAAGTTCCATGATAGGCAGCCTTCCACTATTGCATAAAAGAAACTGTGAAGGCTATCAACTTGCCACCTGAGCAAGTCGGCTGCAGACTGATTTAGAGCTAGTATTGTGTTGTCATTCCACAAGCATAGTTACCTCTTTCCTCTCCACATCAGCTTGAATTTTTGCTTGTGTGACAGCAGCTTCTCTGTAGGAAGAGCTGGCCTGCTTAGCTTGCTCGATCAGAGTCTTCAACTGCTGAGCTGTGCTGAGAAGGGAGTTGACCGTCTCCTCAAGGTACAGCCAACTCCGCTGCTCTGTCACTTCAAGACCATTCACCACGGAAGCCGATATGGTTTTGGTGGGGGTGGCAGGTGGCACAGCCAGGGCAGGAAGTGAGGTCAATACTGAAAATCAAAAGAAATCCATTAAGATACTTGGGTTTGAGTTCAATTGGAAGCTTACTGTATAGTAGCAAATTTAGTCTGTAACTGCTTTGGTTCACCTCTCTGCCCCTTTAGGTAAAGGTACCCCTGCCCGTACGGGCCAGTCGTGTCCAACTCTAGGGTTGTGCGCTCATCTCACTTAAGAGGCCGGGAGCCAGAGCTGTCCGAAGACACTTCCGGGTCACGTGGCCAGCGTGACGAAGCTGGTCTGGCGAGCCAGCACCAGCGCAGCACACGGAAACACTGTTTACCTTCCCGCTATAAAGCGGTACCTATTTATCTACTTGCACTTAGGGGTGCTTTCGAACTGCTAGGTGGGCAGGAGCTGGGACCGAAAGATGGGAGCTCACCCCGCCGCGGGGATTTGAACCGCCGACCATACGATCGGCAAGTCCTAGGCACTGAGGTTTTACCCACAGCGCCACCTGCGCCCCATTCTCTGCCCCTTAAGAGGTTCAGAATTACCTACAACCTGGGCTAATCAAAATTTCATACCGCTAGCAAACCTCAGTTCCTGGAGGGAGTTCCAGAAGCACAGATTTCAAAACTATAAGTGTTACTGCATACTCAGTAGTTCCTTCCAAGCTTTGGAAGTCACTTTCTGCAGAGATCCAGCAAAAGTCAGAGCTTTGTGCGTCTTCCCAGAAGCAACACACAGCTACTTCATCTTGCAACCCAGAAGGACAGCAGGGACTTCTTTTACAATACAGTCCTGCCCATGTTCACTCAGGCAAAAGTTCCACCATGTTCAATGGGCCTTAACCAGAAAAGTGTTCACAGGACTGTAGCCTTAATGGCATCTTTTAATGGGACATTGATCATGCACTAATCATGTTACCAGCTCTGAGCCTCTGGCAAGTGCAAGGACACAGGCTGAATACCAAATAAGCTTTAGAACAGCTTTGTTGAGGGACCAGGAGTAGGGAGGTTAAGTCAAGCTGTTCTCCACTGCTGCATCATTGAAAAAGGTTGGGTGGTGATGGGTACAGAAACATAAGCAATGAAGCACTTGGTCTGCAAGGAAAGACACGTGTGTGTGTGTGTGTGTGTGTGTGTGTGTAAGCTGAAACTAATCAGCTCACTGTGGTTACACAAGTCACAACTGTTTTCAACAGTATTTGCATGGGGCCCCTACACAAGCCCCCACAGAAGAAACAAAGCTGCCTGCTTTGTGATGCCAGCTGCCCACAATACTTATGCCGCAAAAGGAGCAGTTGGCAAAGGGTCCCCCTGAAAATGTCAGACTCTTGCTTGTTTGCTCAGAAGTAAGCCCCACTGTTAGGTGTGTTTAGGTGTGTCACAATATAGACACAAATATTTGCATGTAATCCTATCTATGTCTACTCAAAAGCAAGTCTCTCTGAGTTCAATCCTACTCCTAGGCAACTGTTGTTAGGAGTATAGCCTTAAAGCCATAATTACACAAGTGTACAGATTGGATCAAAACAATTTTAAAATTCCAGTTTTCATCTAGAAAACTCTGCAAGAAGTAATGTCTATACACCAAGTATGCTTCCAGTTCCCCCAAATCATTTAAAAATGCTAACTACGTTTTAAATACAAACTTGCGTAGTAATTATTTAGCATGTATTAGACTTTAACCATACTGCAATGAGTGCAAGTTTCAAAGTTAAAGCCATGCATTAGAGAATCAAAATGTAAACCCCAAAGCTTTTATTAAGTTAGTAAATGAAACAGATGTTTGCTCAACTGTATCAATAGGATTGTAGTTAATTTGATACAGTAAAACATCCCTGTCTTCCATATATTTGCAGAAGCAACGGCTTTCAGCTACTGTGCTTTCTACAGTGAGGAACAAAGCTTGACATTTGATTGCCTGATCTTTCCATAAGTGTTTATACTTCTGTAGTCATGCCCAGTTAATGGGCTTTTTTTCTAATGCACTTGCTCTTTACAATAGCCAATGCGCAACAGTGTGCTCAGAAGTGAATGAAAAAGGAAGGTTTAAGAGGTCACGAGGGAAATAAAATCTTATTAAGATCCATACCATGCAATATCATAGCCACCACCAGAGGTTTTTGTTCTCTCTTTACTCAGTGAATAACCCTAAAGAACTTGACTGGATGTGATTCTGCTAATACCATGGTGCTGAGAAAGTATAACCCCTTTGCTATCACCACCACCACCTTATAGGCCTATACATGGGCTCTATGACATGTTCAGTCAGACTCAGTGTTTTTGCCATGTGCTTCAGCTGACACCAAAATTGCTACTCAGCCTGCAGTTCATCTACAAACCATGGCACCAGACTTGTGGGAGAGAGTCCACATGCAGTTAAATCAATAATGAGGTTTCCTCCAGAGAATCAACAGAATGGTACCACTGGAACAGCCCCCAATGTATTCCAGAAACTGATAGGTTTCATAAATCCCCTGGGATGGCCAAATTAAGAGATCCCCTATTCAGACAGAAATCAAAGCAGTGGGAGAAACCTATAGCCCTCTAGATGTTGTTGGACTACAACTCCTTGGCCATTAGCCAGTGTGGCTGGAAATGCTAGGAGCTTACCCATATTTGAGCTGGTTAGCAATCTGAACCCAATAAAAGCCTGGTCACAGGGCCTCTAGCCTCCAAAACATCTATCTCCTGGCTAGTATACAACAAAACACTCAGCACATGCCCTGCTATAAGTATTGGGCCACAGTGCTGCTGCATTTGTATCTGAAACTGCATTCGCGCACCCCCACCCTTCTCCTGATTCCCTATCCACCCCTCCAATCTGTGGAGAGGTTAGCTAGCAAGCACTATGAAACATACTGAGCACTCCGAAAGCTGTGTTATTTATGACTTCCAAAAGCGAACTTGATGAAAACGCATCAAAATCAAACTAGTCCCTTATGGAAGAAAGCTGATATTGACATATGCATCTAAGGTAAAATGCTGTTAAGATGTCTCACTTACACAATTAGTTTCCAGTTGCGCAGACAAGAATTTTCCTCCCTTCCCAATGCAGTCCCCACAAAACCTGGTACTTGGGGGGGCTCCCTGAAGCAGACTAGGCTTGGGCAATATATCAGGACCCATCTAAGGGGGAGACCGCAATGATGGCTTCCCTCAGTGGTATATAATGGGTGAAACAGCTGCCTCCTGAGTCCCTCTGCTACCAGTGCCCAAAGGAGAAACACGCTGCAGCCAGGTGCTGGAGGCAGAGGGACTCAGGAACAGCGGCGGTTTCACCAGCGATATACTGTTGAGTGAAACCGCCATCACGGTCTGTCCCCATATCAGCACAGAGGGGGAAACAAGCTGCATCGGTGAGGCGCTGATATAGCTTGTTCCTCCCTCGCTTTTTTAAATTGCTTGGCTGAGGAGCGCACCACTGCCCTTGCCTCAGCCAAGCAGTTTTATGGAGCCCCCAACTAGCCACCGGCTCGCACGATCCAACAGCAGGGTCAGGCTCCATTAAAGTGCTCCCGCTCCCCATTTGAGGGAGCCCCGATCCTTCTCCTGCTCACGTGTAAGAAGAAGGATTGAGGCTGCTCAGCTGGGGAGCAGGGAGCTTCTTGCCCCACCCCAGGCTAAGGAGCACAAACAAGCCCCACATCCCTCCTCCTGCGCCCCCCGCCCATTTCAAGGCAGCGGCGGGTGTTGCCTTAGCTGCTGCCACTGCCTTGGCAGGGGGGAGGTGCAAGCGGACTGCTTGTCTCATTTGGGAAAGGCAGCCTGTTGGCCCACCCCACCCAGCCCATGCCAAGGCATCGGGTGTGGCAGGCATGTGGTGGAGCATTTACACACCTGCCTCATCCACTGCTGCCTTGACACGGACGGCGCTGCGCGATGGAGGAGACAGCACTCTAGATGAGGCAGAAGCTGTGCATGGTGGCTGGCAACTCCCTTGTTCCTTCCCAATTCCTTTCCAAAATCGTGATATACTTGCCATACCGTGATGTTTAGCTGGCAGTATATTACGATGTTGGAAAGCAGTTATCGCCCAGCCCTAACGCAGACTGGGGAACCACAGGGGGAAGGGGAATTCCATTGCAATGCCTGATCTCTCACTTAGCTCTTTGGGATGAAACTTACCAATTTTGGGATGAGAGGTTGGCAGTGCTGCTTCTGGGAATGCGGAGATTTGACAATTGTCCTGATAACTTGGGTAGTGAGGCTCTGGATGTCTGACGCGGCAAGGCTGCTGAACGTTTGTGTCTTGTACTACTGGGGGCGGGGGGAGGGAGAAGGAAAATCAGGACTCATGAAAAGAATTCATCATTTGGTTTTGATTTTACACTTTTGAAATTAGTACCCAAGATGCAAGATTACAGTACGAAAAGGAATGAGCAGCAGCTGGAATTATTCTGGAAACAATGTGAACTGAAGAGCTCATATCACTCTTTGTTAAAGAGCATTGCGAAGACTTAGATTAGAATCCACAGATTTTTCTTTGCAAAGTGTGTTATTTAAATAGCTGGGTCCCTCATAACACCAATCAACCAGTAACAAACTGAATTGTTTCTCTTGTAAGACAAACAAGACTGAAAATATGTATTTAATAGTTTAGCATAAAGTTTCAGCTTCAGTACGGAGGATTAAAACTGGAATTCAGAATGTGGAAAATCAAAAATTCAGTTACGTAAGTTCCTTATTCTAAATAAATACCAAAATTCTAGCATCTGCTGTTTTTCCTTTAAAAAAATAGTAGTAATGCTTATCCAAAATGACTTATTAAGGATTTGCAGGCATCCTTGTGCAAACGGCCAGAATTTTATCCCTTTAACTGACCTGTCAGTCTAAAATTTGATAAGAAATGCTTACACATTCCCAAATGTTTTTTAAAAATTATAAAATCTAAATCCATTTTTCAACCACTTCTGAGATATTGACATTTCATGTGGAGTATTTTTTATTAAGTTTACTTACCCTTACAGCATAGAACCTTTTCAATAAAGGTCAGTGGTCTCAAGCCAATACCCATTCATATGGAGAAATATTTCAACTCATTAAAATTGCTGTTATCTGCTCTCTGTATTTGTATACCCAATTTCACAACAACATGCAGTCTCAGGCTTGTATGTGGCTACGTACAGGCCAGGACTGCTTGCATGTAGGAAAAAAGAGTCCTGTGTGAATTGGGCAATTGGTTTATTACGATATTGCTAAAGGCTGCAATCATAATCACAATTTCCTGGAAGTAAATCCCATTGAAATCAATAGGGCTTACTTCTGAATATACTCCCCTAGGATTCCACTGTTCAACTGTAATCCTATACACATTTACATGAGATTAAGTCTCACTAAATTCAGTTTAGGATTTATTTTAAGTAGACATCCATAGGATTGCAGTGTAAAGTCATTTGAGTTGCTGTCTTCCAATTTTCTTAGACATTGGCCAGACTTGTCTAAACCAGTTCGTCTTAAACTATGGTTTACTCATGAACATACCTCTACTCCTGCTGTGTGGGTCCCCCCATGTGGCTCAAAAAAGCCACAGCATAGAGTTTCATGTCATTCAAACCCATGCCATGGTTTCTTTGAAACAAACAAGCCACAAATAGCAAACAGTATAGCACAAATTAACCAAGAGCAACCCTTAGTTTATTTCTGAGCTTATCGCTTGCAGTTTGTTTGAAAGAAACCATGGTGCAGGTTCAAATGACACAACAAACTATACTTTGGATTGTTTGAGTTGCGCAGGATAAACTGTGGCTTATCACAATGGCTGAAGCAGCTTGCTGGATCCCTAAATCTGAAATGTTAGCCTTAGGCATCTATAATTCCACACAAGTATCCCAATCACATGTGCATACATGTGTGAATTACTTATTTTACTTACCAGACGTACCAGTAAAAACATCACCTTGGGATGGGCTTTCTGATATAATAGCTGTGGCCTCAACGCTTGATGTACGGTCAAAGGTCAGAGTGCCGGAGGTAGTGATCTGTCCTGAAGGAGTCACAGTGACTAAAAAAAGTGTAAAAACGTTTCCAGATATTAGTGAAATGCTAGTACCAATCAGCTAGAGGTCTCTTCATTTCTGCTTCCAAGTTGCAGAAACCAGCCCACTAACTCAGGGGTGACTGTGGCCCTCCAGATATCTGTAGACAACTCTAAACATCCTCGATTACTGGCTACGCTGGATGGAGCTGATGGGAGCTGGGAATACAGCAACATTTGGAGAGCACAGCTCAGCCACTCTTGCACTAACTCATAGTCAAATTTCCATTACATTTCAGAAAAAAACAGACACAGCCCTCCTCTGACACCACTGACAGAAGAGGCAATCCAGAAGAAGTAGGATAAAGGCCTCCCAATTGCACTGATCAAAGAGACAGAGTCACTGAAAGGGAAACCTCAGATTTGGCCTACCAGCTGGAGAAACTAATATAAAAACTTAATCTAAATAGTCAAATTTTAGATAATATATTATGCTAGTACTTCCTTGATGTGTTTGCCATTGCAACGAATACCATGACCATCTGCTGGTTGCTGAAGGAAAAACCCTCAGCATTGCTAGCTTTTCTGAATAAAAGTGAGAAAGCAGAAAGGAGGATGGACATTTCATATGGATAACATTTATAAAGTTGTTTTAACATTACAACATGCAAAGGATGTATATACATACGTATATGAATGACTGTGATTCATTTGATAAAGCTGTGTATTCCAAGAATGACTTACAAGTAGTAGCAGCAGTTCCAGGAAGCAGAGTGATGTTTTTTGGGGAATCCTTCTTCACTGGAGTTGTGGGCAATTCGTTTTCTTTTTTCCGTCTTTTATAGGGCACAAAGAGTCTCACAGGACCACTCTGGTAACAAGCAGAAAACACCAGTGCTCAGAGCTTCTTTGCCACGGCCATGGCTGTTTCTGTCAAATTGTCTTGCTCTGTGTCTCAAGCAACTGATTTGGGGTATCATGCAAGGGCAGCATATGGTTTTTATTCAGGGTGGGATTCACCCAATGTCAGTGGAAGTCCCAAACAAGGACTTCTGCTTGTGCAATGAGGTTTCCCCCTTGCACCTCTGAAATTGGTCCTGGAAGGGTTGGGAGAATCCCCAGAACAGCACATGGTGGGAGGAGATGGGGGTCATTCTGTTTGACAAGCTGAAATGTTTGCACAGATGTAACGCTTGTCATAGTGAGATGTTGCATCCCACCTCTAATTATTTAATTTAGCATTACAGTATTGTATTTGCGCTACCAGAGTGAGGAAAGAGATGCTTGTGGGTGGTGGTGTTTGACCTCCGTGCCAAATTTACTTTACAATGTGGAAAGTAGGGTTTGTTTGTTTGTTTGTTTGAAAAAAGGAACATTTCCTTAGCCAGTGGCGTAGCGTGGCTTGTCAGCACCCGGGGCAAGGCAAGTAATTTGTGCCCCCTAACCCGTGGATTTGCGCCCCCTAACCCTAACCCCCAGATGTTGCGCCCGGTGCGGCCGGCCCCCCCTGCACCCTCCATGCTACGCCACTGTCCTTAGCCAGAAAGTCCACCTTTCCGCTGGATCTAAGACGGGGTGATTTTCTTGAGGAAAGAAGACATGTTTTAAGGAGCAGACCCCAGTCCTGTCCGAGACCACTGCCACCTCCCTCCCTCCCTCCTACCAATGGTGAAATCACTGCTGAGCAAGGCATCTCTATTCCTTTTGCACCATCATCATTAGCAGGTCAGAGTGCTCCTGAAGCAGAAAAGAGATCCCAATCTTTTCAAAAAAATTCCTGAGCCATTCCTAGGAAACCTTGGAGCACATGAGAGCTTTCCTTCCCATTTCCAGAGCACTCCAAGCTATTAGCGACAGTAGCACAAAGGGAAACAAGATGACTGATTTCACCGCCACAATGGATTTCCACCGTGACATTGTAAAATTTGATCTGGAGGCTAGTAGGCCATGAGAAATAGCCTGGCAGGCCTGATCTGGCCCATAGGCTCACCACCCCTGCTCTGGACAGTCCTAGGGAGAGGACTCTACAGTTATCACGGTGTGCAATCACACAAGACTCAGAGAGCAGGCCTTTTTCTGTTGCTGCCTCTACACTCATCTCATCTCAAGTGATCTTTAGAAAACATAGTAAAAATGTTCTTACTAAAGTGTGCATTTGAACAGGTTTCTTACAGATTATAATTGCAGTAGTTTAATTTACTCTTAATGAAGGCCACTTGACAGATTAATTTATTAGAAAACACTAGCGCTTATATATGTATAAATAGAATGTGTATTTTTAAATAAGTAAGTTGAAAGATAAATTATCCTCAATAATATTTCTTCCATCAGAAAGTCAGATACTGCAACTGTAACAAAGTCTCAGTGAAGAGCTATCATGTGAAAAGACCACCTTTCCTTTCTGCCTTTCCCTAAGCGAAGCACACCTCGATCCATCAAGTTTACAGTTATTCCTTTCTTGAGATGCTCATAACCTAAACTTATGGCACTACAGTGTACCATTAGAGAGTCCCGCCAGTTTCTACAACAGCAGCTGCACACTCACCAGACTCATGTCATCACAACAGGCAGCACAAGTGCATGAGGCAGCATGAGGATTTAATATCCCATCCTAAATTGGGGAAAGTAAAGAACAGTATCAGGGGAAAATATGCCTGGAGACCCATCCTATGCTCTACTGTACAAAGCAAAAGATCAAGTTCAGGGTTCCCAGCACCTTCTTGAAGTTACTCCTAGAAGACCTAGTCTGGAGTTCCTCCCAGCCACCCGCCCAGGAAATTAACTAATTTTAATGAATGATGTTTTAGTGTATTTTTAATCTTTTGTGGGAAGCCGCGCAGAGTGGCTGGGGAAACCCAGCCAGCTGGCCAGGGTATAAATTATTATTATTACTACTACTACTACTACTGTATTACTACTACTACAGTACTAATGCCACACAACAAGCAGCAAGTCCCACTGCATTTAGTGGGGCTTACTTGTGAATTAACATTTTCTTTTTCTATTTTTAAAAGCGGCTTAATATTTCAAAAATCTCTAAGCAGTGCATATCATTAAAACAAAAGATCACCACCCTATGATATTCTGCAGGGTGTGGTGGCATGAGCAGAATTTCCCCAGATGATCTAAGTCAGTGGTTCTCAATTAGTTAATTACTGAGGACCCCCTATTTTTTAAAAGCCAAACCATGGACCCCCTACTTTTGAAAATTCTGATAAGTCGATGCACTAGCGTAGCTAGGGGGTGTCATGGAATACTACTCAATATTGATCCAGAGCAGATTCCAATGTATAGTTAACAGAGTAGAAATGTAAACATGTTTCAGGTGATCACCGTGTGATATTGGTGGTGCCTTTAAACTGGCTTCCCTGCTCTCCCTTGTGCAAGGAACAATATATTGCTGCATATTGCTAGGTCAAAATCATTATCGCAGTGTGATTACAAAACTGATTTTGGCCAATATATTGAAAAATCATAGCACTATAACATACCATAAAATGTGTGATATTACCATGCAAAAATGACCAAAAAAAATGGGGGAGAGGCAAGGGCTGGTGTCGCAGAACCCCTGGGTGCATTCCGTGGACCCCCAGGGGTCCCCGGACCCCTAATTGGGAACCATTGATCTAAGTGATCTTACAGGTCTGTAAATGTGCAGGTGGTCTTTCAGGAGTCAAGTTGTAACTCTTCTGAGACTAGAATTGGGATTTCCACTGTGCCCAGTTTCTCTGCGCCTGGATGAGGGGGAGGGAGGAATGACCTTCTGACTTTTGTAGGAAATAAATAAAACAAAGAATGAAAGAGAGTCCACCGTACATGAATAAGACACTGAAGCGGCCTTCCTGCATAGCGGATGCTTCTCTTCCAGTCCTTGCTGCTGGCTCTTCCAGCCATAGCTTCAAATTCAGTGGGGCTGTACCAAGTGTCCCCTTGTTTAATGCAACGTCCTCGACCACCTTGAAGAGGGCAAAACAACAAACTTAGCTCCTGCTTAAGAATTGCTTTGTGCAGAGATGGCCCAGCTGAGCTTGGAAACAGCCTTTCTCTGCTATTTGTAGATCTTGCAAGGGCCTAGAGAGGGCACTTGGCCTAACTTCATGAGCAGGGGAGAAGAGGGGAGTCTGGAAATTCTCCTCATGCAGTGTCCCTGTACAGCCGTACCTTGGTTTTTGAATGCTTTGGTACTTGTACATTTTGGCTCCCGAACACCGCAAACATGGAAGTGAGTGTTCTGGTTTGCAAACGTTTTTTGGAAGCCAAACATCGGACACGGCTTCCATGGCTTCCGACTGAGTGCAGGAAGCTCCTGCAGCCAATCGGAAGCTACGCCTTGGTGTTCAAACGTTTTCGGAAGTCAAAATGGCTTACGTTCGAGAACCAAGGTACGACTGTACTTTGTACTGATAGAGGACATTGAAAACAGATTTTATCAAAGAGGGAAGGGCTGAGTCCCCGTTCATCACAAAACAAGATTCTGGCCTGCCACAACCACAGGAACTTGAGGCTGAGCCACATTGCTCACTGTTGACTCTCATGCTTCAAGAAGGAGCACAGAAGATTTATAATCACCCTCAGATCAGAAAGAGAGGAAGAGACACCTTACCCGAGCCAAGTCGGTTTTTGTACAGGATCCCACTGATATTTCTGCACCGCACAGGCAACTCATTGTCATACACTGAAGGATCCCAGTTGTATTTTGTTCCTGCTTTTTCTTGCCCAGATGTTAAAGGAGTAGGAGACTGAGGCCCTTTGGATTAATGGAAAGAAAACGAAGTCACACACAGCACACTCAGGTTCTAACTTCTGCCTTTCCCAGAGGAAGGCAAATGCCACTAGAATATCCTGGATTCTCAAAGTGACTTCTGACCAATAGAACAAAATATACTGCTTTTCTGCAAAGGCACCCAGAGCAGTTTACAATTTTTCCAGTACCAGAACAAATAAATGATATAAAATGTAAAGAGGACTCTGTGGTGTAGAGGAGACAGTCCAACTGGAGCAGCTCCTGCCGCCCCCACTCTAGTTGGGAACTAGTTCCTTTAACAAAAGAAGAGGAAACAAATATTAAATCAAATATTTCTGTATATCAAACAGCATATCTTTTTGAAATACAGAAATAATGTGGAAAGGGGCAAAGGTCATTGTTGCTTTCCATTCAACCACAGCAGCATGGAGAGGAGACACACAATATGTTTCTTCCACATGGTTCTCCCAGTTCAGCCATTACTAGCGCAACATGGTATGCAACCATGCAGCAGTGCCAATCGCATTGTTGTCATAGCATATGAACTGGCCCTGATTTACTGATTTCGTAACACTGCATCAGATGAAACATAAGTTTTTGTTTTAAAAAAGGCAGGGCACAGTAAAATCATTTGGGTGTTCCAAGTAGCTATTGCACCACCACCTGGAGAACAATAAGACAGCAGGCCAAGAACAGCTTTGAACTACAAATGGGATATTGAAGCTAAATTGTTTCCTTTCATGTCATTACTCAAGGCAACCTGCAGTTGTTTAGATAGCCCTGCTGGGTTTTCAAAAGAAAAAAGGATTTAAATACAGAAACAAAGAGACAGAACTTATCAGTTATGTCAATACTTTTTCTTCAATGTTCAAAATTATACTTTTACTCACAGTATGCAAGCACAAGTCCTTCTCCAAGCCTGCAAAAGCCTACTGCTTCCAATATTTATTGAAACCGTCATTTACCAAAAACATGCTAGACCTGAATAATTGGATCAAAGCCAATATAATCCCATTTACTTGGACTAAAAGCCTGATTGTAACACATTATACAGAACTCCAACTGAGCTGTGGTTTCCGTAAACATAGTACTCGCAACGATAACTTCTGAGTAACCTTTCATTTTACTTATTGTTATTCATTGTTTTGTATTAATACATATACAGCAGAAAAGAACAACAAAATACAGTGTGTAAATTAACAGTTGTAAGCATAAATGTTTATAGATAAAAGCACACAGAGATTGAAGAACACATGCACAGACAAATCTTGGTGATTCATGTAGATTTAGTTTGTATAATGATTGCAGAAGCATGGAAAATGGAAAAGATGGCTGGTTAAGATTTGGAAGATATCTGGCTAAGAAATGGGCAAGTTTTTGAAGAAGATAATTTTGGATTTAATAGTAGTGAATAAAATAATACAATACAAACAATTAAAGGATGGAAGAATCCTTTTGCACTTTATTGGAATCAACACTAGACAAAGGAAACAGTTGTGATGGATATTCTATGCATGATACGAAATTTATTCACATTGCTATAGTTGTAATCATTGTAATAAAAAAGTAAACACACACACTGATGCACATTTATATTAATATTAAGTTGAACAAGACATGTGGGGTAGCTCAGTCGGCAGAGCATGAGACTCTTAATCTCAAGGCCATGGGTTCGACCCCCCACTTTGGGCAGAAGATTCCTGCATTGTAGGGGTTGGACTAGATGATCCTTGTGGCCCCCTCCCAACTCTACAATTCTATTATTCTATGTCTTCCAATAGATCATGAAGGAACCTTCTGTTCCTGGAAAGGATTCCAGTTCAACAGAGGTAGAAGGGGCAGGTGATTTTAACCAATACCCCCTCCAGCCCCAACATTCCAGAAATTTTCCCAACCTACAAAGAAGATTTCCAAGTGTAGAGATGGTTGCAGGAGCAAGGAGGAATCTGTAGAAATCACCCATCTTGCCCTTTTACCCAAAGGGAGAATCGGATGAGTGGAAATCCACTCATAGGAAGTGTAGGTCCAAGTCATTATACTTATTTCGCCAAAATTCAATAAACATTTGTCATCCTGTTGCAAAATCCTCTTTGCCTTCCATCTCTCAGTTTAGAAACTTCCCTTAGCTACTTGAACTAACTCAAAGTACTTTCATCTGTCATTTCCAATATAAAAGTGAACAGTCAGAAAATACACCAACAAAACATCCAAGAGGTGAAAAGCCAAACATTATGAGTTAACTGTCATGATAACCTTATCATTGCAAGGCATGAAACTAAACTTGAGGAGTGACACTTTAAAAAACTTTGCAAGGCCGCATAATACCTGATGTTAGAGATGCTGATGAACCCTTTAAGCCTGCAGTCTCTACGATGCTGCCGTCTGTGTGGACCACAATCAGAGTGGCTTTCTCAGTGTTTAAGCTGTCTCCAATTTGAAGAGCTGTCCTTCCAGACTGCAGAAGAAAGAGCTTTAGCTGATACAACCTGAAATGATTGTTATTCTTTTATATTATTTTGTCTATAGATTTCTAAGTTAGTATGGAAATATCTAAGGTGGATTTGCATATTTACAGGGGAGAGGAGAAATCCATACCTCCCTTCCTCAGCATTTATTGTGCAGTTGCATAGACACAGTTCCCAGAGTTTTCCTGGGCCATAACTACAAGCAGAACATAAGGCATGCAACATTGAGAGAGGTCTCCCTCCCAAGGATCTTACAGTCTAGACTCTAGATACTGCCTGTGCAAATCATGAACCACTTAAACAATATTACATTATTGAGTTTTGTACAAGTGATATAAAAGGGAGCATTGTAGAGTCAATGGCTACATCAAGGCAGCTTTATACATTTTCAAGTGATTGGCTACTCACTGATTTATGTTGAATCTAAACTTGTTGGCAAACCTGGGTTTTCCTCTGTGTAATGTGTAAGATTGCCCATAATGGAATTAAAAGGAAGAGTACACAATAATGTATTTATCCCACAAGCCCTGGGTAAAAGCTACATCTGTGCAGTTGAATTGATGAATTATCATAGCGACATACGCACACAGCTTTGATGTTACTTATCACACACAAAATATTAAATATGAAGGAATAAATATTGGAGAATGAATCAACCCTGACCTTACCAGAACATGTCCTGAAATAGATGCTGCATTTGCTACTGAAGTAGTGAATACGTTGTCTGCAGAGGCACCCACGTTGGCTACAGTTACTGTAGTCACTTCTGTAAAATATGGCCAAAATAATGTTTAATTTTCTGCTACAGCCTCCCGTGGACCAGATAAATTTCATGCAGTAAAACATGCAATTGCAAATGTTTTTCTTATCCAACTATCTAGGTGTAAGGTACCCCATTATCTCTCTCCCCCTGAGGTGTGCATTTCAATGCATAAAGCAAACATTTTTGGCTCAGTGAGCACAGCTAATTAGTAATAAGCCACCAATATAGTGACTGCACTTAAATGTAAAGTGGTGAAATGCAGTGGGAAACTTTTCCCTTTTACAGTGCAGTCTTGTGTGTGTGTCTACTCAGAAAAAAAGTTCATTGAGTGCCAAGATTTAGTCCCAGTGTATGACTGAGGCCAATGTATGCATGTATTTACAGAACTTTCTACTTCACTTGCTTTTTCAAGTGATTAATTTTTAAATGAGTAAAGCTTTACTGTATGCTACTTTGATATTTTATGCATTTCAGACATCCAGCCATATCTCCTGAGGCAAACTAAAAAATGAAATGTATAAATGCACACAGACAAGTTATATTGCTGTGTTTAGGGTTGTCACATCTAATCACTACAAAGCAGGGCTCCGTGTCTTTCTTCAGTTGGCTGACAGGCGGAAATTAAACAGGCACAGCTCTCCCTTGGGAACTATAGAGGAACCCTACATCTGCTAGATTTCTGCTTGTTAAGCTGCTGTCAAAGCAGGCCTGGGAAACCTGTGGCCCTTTGGACGTTGAGATTCCAACTCCCATTATCGCCAAACAGCAGGGCCAACACAACACCTGGAGGGCCAAAAAGACTCCCTACCACGGTATTAAAGGTCCAGTAGCCCTATGACTCAGGGAGCAGTAGAAATGAAACATTGCAGCCATGACAGCGACGACTCCTCCGCTATACTATGTCTCGGAGCTGATTCACATATGCATGTGTACACGTGATTTCTATACACTTGACTAATAGCGGCTGAGGAACGTGCGAAGTACTTCCACAGAGCAGAATGGTGTCTGATGCAATACAAGCATTCAAAACGTGATGTTACAAAAAACAAGCGGGGCTCCATTAACACTCCTTCAAGCGCACGAGCACGAACCAGCCAAGCGTCAGGGACGAAGCTGAAGGAACTGGCTGGCTGGGCGCCTCTGCGCATGCGCCGGGTGCGCTGACCTGCGAAGGTAGCCGCGGTGGCCTCGTCGCTGCTCGGCAGGGACTCGGCTCCCATCTCGATGTGTTCGGCATCCGCCGCCATTACGGTCACGGCCGTCACCTCCTCTTCCTCTGGTGGCTCCGCCCCCGAGCCACTCGCCTCCACACACTGCTGGTGCTCCGACCCGTCTGTGGACGCCACAGCTGCTGACGCCGCAGCAACTGCAGCGGCGGCAGCTACCGCCGCAGCCTCAGCCAAGCCCAGTTGCTTCGCGGCCGAGTCCGCGTCCTCCATCCAAAGAGGCCTTCAGCCGGGGGTGTTGGGGAGGGGGGCGCGGGGGGTGACCGAAGCGAGGTGAGCCGAGGCCGTCCGATTGAGATTTCGTCTCCGATCTCACCCGAGCGCCTCTTTGACGGCTCCCGAGTGACGAAACGAACTGCCCAAGGCCCTCTCCGATCTTGCCCGAGTACTCTCCCGAGTGCTGCCGATGGCAACTCTGGCCGAGGCCTCCGGAGCGCCGCTTCGGTCTCACCCGAAAAATCCCGAACAGTTCCCGATCTAAGCCGACCTCTTCCGATCAGCCTAATTCCCAATCGAAGAGATCTAGAACGAGGCCGAAAGCTTGCGAAGGCGCCCGAACTGAAAGCGGCGACCGACGGCGATTGCCGAAGAGACCCGAGTCTTTCCGGCTATAACCGAATTGAAGGGCGTAAGCGGGAAAGGCCGAACAGGGATTTCTGAATCCCGCCCCTCACAATCCCAAGCGACCGGAGCTGTCCGATTCAGCCCGAACGCCTGAGCTTCGAAATCTGTTGTGCAATCCCGCCCGCGCGAAAAGCAACGAACGGCAGTATGCGGAGGTTCACGAGGCCCCGAGTGAGGCTGCGCAAGGACTATCGGGATATTGGAGGAACTGAGGCGGGGCGGAGAGCTAGCGGGAGGCGGGGGGGAGCGAAAAAATGGCGGCCGTCAGGCGAGGTGAGCTCAGTGCCGCTAAGGCGCCGCTGTTAACGCCAGGACCAGTGAGGGGAGGCAGACCCGGTTCCCCTAATCATGCGCGCGGCTCCAGAGCCTGGTGACGAGGCCGCTGGTTGTTCACTGGGCTGCGTTGGCCTTGCCTGGTATTAGGTTTCCATGGCAACAGAGAAGCAAAAATGCGCGTTCTTGCTCGGAGTGGCATTTTATTCCTTAGTAAACGAGGCTCAGATTGCAACCCCGCAGTCTGTTCTTAAGTACGTCCACGCAGGATTTTTTCTGCGTTTTGTAAGTGTTTGTGATTAGGGCTTAGGTGTCTAGTTCTCATTGAGGCGGCAAGTCTCTTAAGCAGAGCGCTATCGCCTCTGACGGGGGCGGAGTGTCAGCCTGATTGAATGCTTCTCCATGGGCACCCTCCAACATAAAATTATTTTACATAGGAAACTAGATATCAGGGTGAAAGGTTGTGTTTCAGCTTAGCCTTTCCCCCTGACATTTCTTTTCTACATGGAGGGGATTTTCGGTATCGAGAAGAAATTCATTTAATTGCAAAAGCCTCCTCCTACAGCCAGAATTAAATCCGTATAGTCCAGGAGTAGTGAGCCTTGGGGTCAAATGCAGCCCTCCTGTCCTGCAGCTAGCCTTGGGCACCCTCCCCAGCCCACACCCCTTACAGAGGCACTGCTCTGCTCTCTCCTCTGGTGTTTTGGTTTTTTGTTTTTGTTTTTGCCTCCCTGGAATGTGGCCTTGAACTGTGGCTGCCTGGACCGAAAGGTGTGTGTGTTTGTGTGTACACATGCACACCCCTGGCTTTTGTGTGTCTGGAATGCAGCCTGTACAAAAGTGAGAGTCCTAGCTGTTGCTCCGCCCGTTTTCGCCTCCTGCCCTGCCCATCACTGGTGTCCTGCCCCTGGATGCTTCTCTATGAGAGAATGCAGCCCTCAAGCTGAAAAAGGTTCCGCACCCCTAGCTTAGACACAGGTTTGCCACCTCAAGTAACAACAGAGCCAAAATCTCATTACATTAAATGGATTCATTTCTCCCTAGTAATTGTGATCAGGCCTGCAGCTTTTTGAATGACTTACTGTGAGCTTTTCTAAGTGATGAAGTAGACTGTTGCCTACAGCAACCAATGCTTAATCCAATTATTCTAAGCAGTTTTGACTTTCAAAGTACACAGAATTATTGGAGAGCAAAATTGTATAGTAGTGTGGGGGTGGGGAACCTATGGTGCTCCAGGTTCCCCACCTCTGCACTATTTAAGCACTCAAGCACTCACCATCCTTAGCTGTTGGCCATGTTGGTTGGAGCTGCTTGGATTTGGGGAAGGCTGATGTATAGATTACTGGACATACCTGGGACCTTGGTCCAAATATGGGTGAATTTGAGCCCACTGCTGCATGTCATAATAACCTAATTCTCAGGATATTGTAAGGACAAAAGGGGTGGGCTAGAGGATATGTACCCTCAGGGAGCACAGGGGAGAAAAAGTGGGATGGATATGTACCCCCCCCCACAAAATGAGTTGTATTTGTGGGAAATGCCCCTCTACTTACTGGATGGGATGCCACATTTGTCACTTCAGAGCAGTCAAGAGTGATCACACATTAATGGCTGTGGGTCGAATCCAGCAAAGCCATTGCATGAGCAGAACAACTTTGATTTGTGCAACAGAACTTCTCCCTCTCCTACAACTGAACACTCCCCCATATTTGCTCTGGAGGGCTGGTGGGAGGGAACCCTGAGTAAAACTGGGAATGGTGTGGATGGAGGGGGTGCTCTGCTGCATGTGTGAAAGTTTCTCTTACATTACTTTGTTGGTTACAAGCCTTATTACTCTTAGCCCTTTATTTTTGCAGTTTAATATGGCTGCTTCACTATATTAGGTGCTTGGGGGTTCATAAAAATAATTCGGCCAATAACACAGGCATTGTGATTCTTACTGGGAGTGTTTCTGTGACCATGTACTTTAAATACATGGGCTGTATGTGTGTGTATGTAATAGTTATGGGTTGGAGGGGTGCAGATGGCATTAGTAATGTAATGAATAATATAAACTCTCATGTGGGACAGTTCACAGAGATATGTATTATTTTTTAAAGTGGCATTCATCAGACTCTAGATGTTGGATTAGATGGAGAGGGTATCCATACCAATCAGTTGCTTAAACATAGTGTATCAGAGGCTATCTTACATTAAATATAATTTCAGCTACACCTCCATCTTACAGTCATGCCCACATCTTATGAATTGTTTGCACCATACTGTAAAGTGTAACTTCAACTACATCTAAAGGTTTATTTTGTTTCAACCTGATTTAAAGAAGGACTTAGGCCCCTGTTGAAATAATTCACCGACTTAGAAACCATAGCATGCTTAATTCACTAGAGGGGGATAGAGAACTGCTTTGTGTAACTAGGTTATACATCAAGCATTTTATGTAAGCCTAATAATGTATGACAGTGATGAATGACTGAATTCTTTATGTCCTTCCTAGCTTTGTTACTTCTTGCTTTAAAATGTAACATTCTGATCAGTTTTAGGCTTTGGTTCTATAACCTCTGTGCATGTTTGTGCAGAAATAAGTTCCATTGTGTTCTTTATGGCTTACTTCAATAGTGTGTTTAAGACTGTAGCGCTAAACTGAAAAATATGCCCAAGATGACTTAAGTGGTTTGTAAATTGCAGCATTATTCTTGCAGGGAGTAGGGGTGGTATGAAATAGATCTTTCAGCATTGTGTGTTACAGCTTTGAAGTGAGCTGTTCATGTTTTAACTGGCTACTGTCATAGCTTAAATTGTTTTCCCAGTGACTCTGAAAAAAAATCATTTCTACTGTACAACATGTATTCAGACATTTTTAGGTTTTTAATCTTTGGTCCAAAAATTATAGACTCTGCTAATTATTATTTTTGTCTTATGTACAGGAAGAGCGACATCTGTTGTATCCTTTCTCATTCATTCAGATGATGAAATAATTTTGCTTCTTTCTATCTGTGATTTTCAAATGTGTTATTGGGGTTCCTCAATGAGGACTATGGACTGTCAAGCATGTTGCAGAATATAATGCAATGCAGGTATTCAGTAGCAAACAAATTGACATGGGGAATACTACTTGAAGACATCTGAAAACAGCCATGTTTAGGGAAGTTTTTAATGTTTGATGTTTTATTGTAGTTTTAATAATCTGTTGTGAGCTGC
Organism: Podarcis melisellensis; assembly: GCF_964234715.1. Lineage (NCBI taxonomy): Eukaryota > Metazoa > Chordata > Lepidosauria > Squamata > Lacertidae > Podarcis > Podarcis melisellensis. The sequence continues at coordinate 76,307,527 of NC_138528.1, read as the reverse complement.
ACAGAGTGGCTGGAGAAACCCAGCCAGATGGGTGGGGATTGATTGATTGATTGATTGATTGATTGCTGAAGTTTTAAAACTACTTTTATGTTTCATTATACTCCAATAAGTTTTAGTTTGTAAATTCATAGTGAAATTTGAGATATGGAAAAGCAGTATATGTTGTCACTGATTATAAGTACTGTACTAGAACTTGATTAATCTATAGTCTGGGAAACTAAGAAATGAAATGAAATGATCAGAGTGGTCTCCATAAAATAGAGTTGTATCCATTGGTCTTACTCAGCTGATGATAAGGGTTATATCAGCAGAATGGATCAGGAAGCAATTTTCTTTGATTTCTCCTTTCACTGCAGTCATCCCTCCCACCATGTCCCCCCAAATCTGCTCTGGAGGGTCCCCCAACACTCCAGACACATGGGTAATACAGTTTGTATTACAAGTTCCCCAAAAAGCATTCCAGACAGTCTTCAAGTATTTCTGCTGCTACAATTCCTTCTCATTACTTCAGTCTGGAGAATGTGAATACTCAGTTCTGTTTCAGTAGAACTGACATCCACTCCACAAGCTGGAATGTAGCTATTACCTGTAGGTCTTTTATAGTGCAGTCCTATGCATGCCTACTCAGAAATAAGTCTCATTCAGGTCGGTGGGACTTAACTAAATGGGCATGGCTCCTTCAGATTCATTCTTTCATATAAATATTTGACTGTGTATGAGTGTGCAGGATGCCTACAGGCATTGTTTCCAAGAGCAAGTAGAGCGCTTTCAGGAATTCATGTGTTCCAGCAAGACTGGTGTATTTGCTTTTTTCTGTAAAAATAGAAAGGGACCGTCAAAACAATGTAGAGAAAGCACACTTCAGCTATTTAAGCATTGCTCTGTTTTGAAAGGTTGACTCCTTCTGTGCTGCTGTTGGATTTATAGAACTGAAGAAAACTGACAGAAATCAACAGTTGTTTGTGTTTGTGCACTTCAGATGTCCTTCAGGAATTTATAAGATAAGTAAAGGAAGAAGAGGTAAAATCAGTCATGGTTAAGTGGGCGAAGGATTTCGGTATACAAATGGTGGAATGGGAAAATTTATGGAGTAGGGATTTGAAATTCACAGCTTGCTTCACTATAAAAGAAAACTTTATGAAGATGCTATACAGGTCATACCCCTAGCAAACTGTCAAAAATGTACAGAACCAACTCAGTTTTATGCTGGAGGTGTAGAGAGTTAGAGGGAACGATGTACCACTTAGGGTGAGGTTGCAAAAAAATAAAGAGCTTTTGGGAACTTATATATAATGATTTTTTTAAAAAAAAAACTGTTCAAAATAACGTTTAATAAAAAACTGGAAGCCTTTCTCTTAGGCATAATGGCATCAGACATCCCAAGAGAGAAAGGAAGGATCTTTTTGCATGTAACAACAGCAGCGAGGATGCTGATTGCCAAGGGGTGGAAAGGAGATAAAATTCCATTAAAAGAGGAGTGGCAAGTAAAACTGTTTGAATATATGGAACTAGCATATATGACAGAAAAGATCAGAGATCGATCAACCCAAAAGTTTGAAAGAGAATGGGAGATTTCAGACAATATTTAAAAGAACAGTGTCCCCATATAAAAACTTTAGAATGCTTTGAATAACTGTCAGAATTGAATAAGGTATAAAGAACAAACAAGTTTTAATAAAGCTTAAGCTTATTGAGACAAGTAATTAAGGAAACAAAGAACCCATATCAAGGAAGTCGGAAGTTGAAAGCTAGAATGTTTTTGTGCATTCGCGATGTATTGTTCTATTTCTTTTTGTTTGTAAGAGATGTATTGTCTTTCTTTTGTTCTATTTTCTTTTTCTAAGCTTTTTTGTGTGTATGTGTTGATTTTAAACCAATAAAGATTGAATTTTTTAAAAAGGGAATTTATAAGATAACCATGATGTTATCAACTTATTCCACTTTATACTGGGTTATTCCCTACCTCTTAGTGTGCAATTAGCTGAGATTTTCTTAGCATGATAGCGTGAGTTGCATTTCCCACTTAAAACCTTGCTTATAGATTGCCCCTGAACCTGGGCTCAGCATGGTTTATACATTTGGATGGAGAAATGGAACCCAAAGTGCACACGTGGTTCTCATTGCCATGAATGGAATGGCAAAACCCTCCACATGTGAATCATTTACTCTCCATTATCAGTCCCCTCTGCTAGAATGCAGCTCAGCTCACAGTTTGGGTTAAGCAAAATACCACAGAAATCTTTGGAAGGTACAACACAAACTCTTACGTCAGGAGTTCCTAAATCAGTTTGTGAACCACTACAAGATTCATTCAGGTGCTCCATGGCATGTCGGTGGATTTTGCAGTTGGAGATGGTGCATCCATCAGATTTGAGTATGCCTGTTGATTTTTAATTGCAATTTTATTGCTTATTATATTTCTTATATTGTATTTCATTGTATTACAATTTGAATTCTATGGATTTACAATTGCTAGAAGAAGCAGAAAAATCATTAAACCATTATCATTTCTTCATAGGAGGTATTGCAGAAACCTTAGTTTATGCTAACCTAGATTGCTATTAAGTTCTGTGGTACATTTCAGTCTATAAAATGCAAAGCAATTTATTTTTCCTCACACCAACTCCTTGAGGAAGGTTAGGATGTGGCAGAACAATTGTGTTGAAGGCCACCTGGTGAGCTTAGTGATTCAGTAGGGAGCTTCCAAATCCAGTCCTAATGTGCTTCAGGGTTACAGATCTGGTGAGCCAGCTGTCATGAGCACTGCTATCTCAAGTTTTTCTGATCTCGATCAGTAGACATTGCAAGTTTAATGGGTGGTATTTAAACTCAGTTTTTTTGGGTGTAGATCCACTGAAATTAACAAACCTAACTTTTAGTCATGTTCATTTCAGTGAGTCCACTCTGATTAAACCTTAGCTGAATACTAGTCAATAAAATTCAAGTAGGTGGTTCTTCTTACAACTAGAATGGTGCTTATAATATTTAGTGTGTTGGAATCTTAGGATGTAGGATGGAATTAGAATAGGAATTTGACTAAGCCAGGATTGAAAAGTCCTGGGTATTCCCAGTCCATGGCCAGTAATTTTATTTTCTAAGACTTTTGAGGACTGAAATACCAGTGTACGTTATTTTGAAAGTGCAAATAACCCAGCAAAGGCTTCTGTCACTTGAAAATTCATACTCCAAATCATACAAGATTTTCATAAAGCCACTGCAGGAATAGTCTTCCTCTTAATGGACTGTGAAAGTTAAATTGCCTTTGATCTTATTCTCCGCCTTCATAAAATCCCTGTAAAACAAATCCCGTGGCTTGAACAAATAGTTTTATACAGATACCCTTTCAAGAACTTTTTTTAACTTTAACAAGACCTTCTGTATCAACAGTTTTCACAATAAATGTTTCATCTAAGGCATACATTGCCATACCTTGAGAGAGCCCATAGCTCTATAGCAGTCCACATGCTTTGTATGCAGGAGGTCTTTGGTCAACCTCTAGATAACAGGTTCTCAACTAGCAGGGCTGAGAAACCCCTCTCTATCTAATACCTTGGAGTGTTGCTGTCTGAAGTGGGGGACGGGGGACGGGACATGATTTGATTGTTTTAAAACCAATTTCCTTGACAGAAACTGCCAGCTGTCATCTGTTCCCTTACAGATTCTTTTCTATTTAAATGTAGTTTATTATATATTTTATTTTTTAGCAACCCTGATGATGATTATTTATAAAAGTAAGTTAATTCAAATACGCAGCTAAAATAGCTGTATTGTGGACCTCTTGTTACTTGTCTTTTTTCATCATTTATACTTTGCTCATTGGCAGGTCAGGTTTTCACGTATCCAGATGATTTCTTAGCTCTTGATCTCATATTGCTGTTCATTATGGCAGTTCTTGAAGTAATCAGGCTATACTTTGGTAAGTTGGATAGCAGCATGCACATTAGAATCATTGTTAAATATTAATCCTTTGGTAAGGATACATGTCGAAACATGCTGATTCATGACAGCTAACCAATTATTTTACAACACATTTAAATACTTTTAATGTTAAACATTAAAATGGCTGACTGACCTACATGGGTAAAAGTGCAAATGAGACTTTGCTAAATGCTAGTTAAATAAGGGATATATTTGTCAAGGTCACACTCCAGTCAAATGCATGTTTGCCTGGATGTATGTTCTAAAGTAAGAGTCTATCACTTGCATCCTAAAAAAGGGCAATTTTACTAAACCATAAAAATCAGGAGCAGAGGCTGTGCTCAGGGGCATAGGAAGGAGGGTGGTGGGGGCAGATCACCCCAGGTGCCCTCACTGCCAGCGGCGTTCCCCCCTTCCCCCTTCATTTTGACAGCTTGGGGGAGGTTTGGGAGTCGTGGGTGGACAGCACACTAAATGTTCGCCACGGGCTGCTCGCTCCACCCCCCCCCGAGCTACTTGCTCCGCCCCCATGGGAAGCTCGCTCCACCCCCAGCTGCAGGGCTTGCGTGGCTATCCCGCGCCTGGGAGTGGCTATCCCGCGCCTGGGAGGGCATCCTCCGCGCCACGCCCCCCTTGGGAGTGCGCCTGCCCTGGGCAGCGCAGGCATATGCTCCGCCGCTGGTTGTGCTGTGCCCTCACTGTCCTAGCAGTGGCACCACTGCTACTTACTAAGACAGGGCAGAGAGATTGGGTCTGTATCAGTTTAGTGGCAGAAGCACCAAATTGGCTTTCACCAGTGTGCCCACACAGCCCTGCCCATGTCCCTGCCCTGCCCTGCCCTTCTTGGTAAGTAGATGGAATGCTGCTAATAGGAGGGGGGATGCAGCAACAGCCCCACTGCACTAGGTGCCCAGGGTAAAATGAGAGTATTACTGGGTTCTGTGGATCATGGTGGTTGAAAAGGGGAAGATACAATGAAAAGGAAGGCTCTGCTTCTCAGCTACATCATGGCTATATCAGCACAAAAGCACTGTAAAAGGGAATAGCACTGGTATTTCTGTTACAAACTCCAGTATACGCTGTGTTAGCCTCTGGAGGATCTCCTGGCCGAAGAATGATCATAGCTATCACACTAGGTGGGTGCAGCTAGTAAAAGGCCATTATAGTCGCTTTGAATTTGGATTTTTGTGAGCTATCACATTCATCATTTGTCAATTATGCTTGTGTATTTTTTTTTAACTTCACTAGGTACCAAAGGGAATCTAACAGAAGAAGAGTATCCATTGGGTATCAGTCTTGTGATCACTGCTGGCAGCATAATCCTATCCATCTACTTTCTGGTGTGGCAAACATATGTCCTGCGAGCAGATGTCATCATTAATGTTGTACTGCTTGTCACATGTGGACTTGAAGCAATCCTGCAAGTCATAGCCATTGCTGCATTTGTCAGTTAACTCATGCTGCTATCTGTGGTAAACCTATATTCTGTATTTTCTTTTTTAAAAAGCAGTACAGATTTTTAATTGATCCTTGTAAAAGTACATGGGCTTGATGTTCTCGAGTATAAACACTATCATAACTGTTCTTACTACACTGCAAAGTTCCATGAGGCCATCGTGAACTAACATGTAACACATTATGCAGGGTTATTCTTACTTAGCATAGCTTATTTAGTGGTGGTCTCTATTTGCATTGAAGTCTGGAGTTAAATGTTGATACTCAAATCAAGGCTGATCCACATTTTTGGTGGCAGACAAGCTTGCTGTTTGTCCTTTGCCTGACTTTGGTGAGCACCACATTGTTTCAAGGAAAACATGCTTCTACAAATGTAGAAATTCATGTTGTGGACAGATCCCAGGGATTACCCACAGTGTGTGTATACCATATGATTAGAGGCATTGACCTCTCGTTCCTTGGAAGATACACGGTAAATAGGTAGCAATAAAGTGCTTCATAAAGCTTGAATCATCTTTCAAAATAAATATTAGCCAGACCCTTGTGATTAATTTTTGCAGCTCTTTGAGGTGATTACTCATTTCAGTGGTCTTAGGAGTGGAATAAGTGGAACTAAATCACATGTTATTGTACTGTATCAGACCATGCATAAGCATTTATAGTGGAAATTTCAAAAGAATGTAGCAATCTTTTAAAAGTTACTTGGAAGCTGGTATCTTGGCTGTACATTATCATAAGCCTAATTCCCAGTTAAAGTCAGAATTACGGGTATCTAAGAATAGTTTTCAAAATATTTGAAAGATATATTTTTTTAATGAAAGAGCAATATCCAGTGTTGCATGAGCAGATCCCCGCTTCTCCTTTCCCATGCAGCCCTCATCCCTCCCCAGCTGCTCTGGAGGGTCACCGTAACCTTTCAGGGCAGGTTTGGGTATGTGCAGGAGGAGACATCCTTATTTCACAAATGGTGCCTCTTCCACTGGTGGACAAACAGTGTTGGATATTGCCTAATGTATTCTGCAAAACAGATTTAGTTGAGTACAAGTCATGCCTTGCTATGTATACTGTAGGGTACTTAATTTTACTCTTGAATATGTTGGATGATTTTGAGAAGTATATCCATGTGACATTGCTGTGGTCTTATTTTCGCTTTCAGGTATCTAAAAGGTGTGTGATACGAGAAAAATAATTTTAAGATCAAATCCAGTGACTTCAAGACAAATTCAATTCATTTGTACTTTGGAAAGGTGAATTCCACGTTGATCTTCTGGGAACTACAGTATTTTATGCCTTGGGTTCTAATTAGTCCCCTCTGCAAATGGAAGGGCTCCTTCCATTTGTGGAAGACAGCATTTCCATTTTTTTTAACCAATTTTCCCTTCCCCCTGCACTGCCTCACTTGATACACTAAAATTTCCCCAGACCCTCCTGAGTGGACATTCAAGGGGCTGCAGTTGGGGAGGGGAGACTGATGAAAGTGCTGCCCTTCCTTCTACTAGCAGGAACATTCTGTTAGCAGAACTCAGCATGTGGGAACTTGCCATCAGAACCTCATTTACAATCTAAGCCAATATATTTTTCTTTAGTATAGAACTTTTATATATAATGTCCAATGTAGATTTCACCTAGATTTCTGTTCTGTGGTGTATCTTACAACTGTGTTTTTCTACAAGAAAGCCTTAAGAAGTGTGTTAAAGATTATCATATTTTAAAATTTGTATTTACGGACAGTGTATATTTCTATTTTTCTATCACTAAGAATAAACAGACTTCAAGTCGTTCACATTGAACAGATACGAATTGAGCTGATGGGTATGCCTATTGTGGTTCAGTTAAGTTCCTCATAGTGGGAAGTGTAGAAACACTCCTTACACACAGTGTGAAGTATGATGTGAACCAGTTTTGTATTCTCATTTTGTATTTTTCTGTTGTGAACCACCCTGGGTGGTATACAATTAATAATAATAATACAAAGTATAAAAGTTTTGAAGAAAAGAGGGTAACTGGTGGGCAGATATGCTGAATCTAAAATAACATCATATATCATGTTTCAGGTTCACTTTTGAAGCTTTAATTTTATTTCTTTAATAAAATCCATATACTGTTTGATGGTTAAAAAAAAAATAAAAACCTAGGACCTTAGAGCAGTTTACAAAAACCTTCTAGTCCCTAGAGTTCTTGCAAATATGTTTGCAGATTGCTGCATAAGAGAATTGGCGCTTTGACAAGGCTGTCTGTCCAGAAAGTAGTGAGATTTGAGATAAGAAACATGTTGATGTCAGGATTTTGTAAGCATTATTATTGAGCACATCTTGCATACAGCACCACATACAAAGAGTTCTTTTGAATTACCTTTTATATTCCAATGCAGCAGAACAGGATTATCTAGTTTATCAGAATGAATTCAGTTTCTCAGCCAAAAGCCTGTAAATGGTAGTGATGGTTGACTCCTTCCAACTCTCTATGTACTGAGAATTGGGTGGGTGGGAATGTGTGGGAAGTCAAAGTTGACATGGTGCTCCCCCACCCTTGAGTCACCACTCATTGTTTGTGGTTAATAAACTGATGCATAGTGATGCACATTTATTTGCATATCTTTGATGATCCCCTTCACACCTACTATGTACATACTAAAGGTAAAGGGACCCCTGACAGTTAAGTCCAGTCACAAACGACTCTGGGGTTGCGGCGCTCACCTTGCTTTACAGGCTGAGGGAGCTGGCCTTTGTCCGCTCTGCAGACATTTTTTCCAGGTCATGTGGCCAGCATGACTAAGCCGCTTCTGGCGCAACAGAACACTGGAATCAGAGCAGCACACGGAAACTCCCTTTACCTTCCCTCCAGAGTGGTACCTATTAATCTACTTGCACTTTTTTTGGCGTGCTTTCAAACTGCTAGGTTGGCAGGAGCTGGGACCGAGCAACGGGAGCTCACCCCGTCACGGGGATTCAAACCGCTGACCTTTTGATCAGCAAGCCCAAGGCTCAGTGGTTTAGACCACAGTGCCACCCACTGTGTTAATTAGTTAGTTAGTTAGTTAGTTAGTTAGTTAGTTGTATATACTATCTCATGCAAAAGGGAGATCCCTAGCATCAGTTATTCAAAACCTTATCCTACAGCATAGCATGTTTACTTGAAAATATTTACTATTAAGTTAAATTGGTATCACATGAATGTCATAGGATTGCAATATTACAAGATCCCATGACCACCCAGGACACAAAATAATGTTTCAGTTTTGCATTTTCCTTCTCAGTGGTGAAATAACACTGGCAATAGCTCACTGGTCACCATATTCTAAATGGAATAAAAAAAACCCCACACACATTGGGTTGTATCCATTTGTGTCCCTCTGTGGCACTGATAGAAGGCTTTTTGATCCAGTGGAGGCTTCTATGAGTAGAAGAGGTGGGCCATTTTTGTGAATTCCTCCTTCTTACGATTTTTTCCCTCTGATGAAAGGTTGCAGCATCTGTGACTTTTTAGTTTGGTGAAAAGGAGAGTAAGCGGTGACATGATAGAAGTTTATAAAATTATTAATGGAATGGATAAAGTGGATAGGGGAAAGTTTTTCTCCTTCACATAATACTAAGACTTGTGGACATCCAATTAAGCTGAATGTTGGAAAATTCAGGACCTAGTTAAACCATGAAGCTCTCACAGGATGAAGTGATGGATACCAATTTAGCTGACTTTAAAAGATTAGACAAATTCATGAAGGAGATGGGTATTGATGGCCAATAGCCATGATGGCTGTGCTCTGCCTCCACTGTTGGAGGCAGTAATGTTTATGAAATCCACAGGAGTTTTTGCAGGCTTCTCACAGGCATCTGGTTGGCCAATGTGAGACCATGATGCTGGACTTGGTGGCTCATTGGCCTGATCCAGCAGGCTCTTCTGTTCATATGTTTTCTTGCAGCCTGCTCGCATGTCACCTCCCATGCTGTTCCAAATGGTCTCCCAGTCCTCTGAAACAGATCTGAGGGAAGGCAGTTGGATACAACCCATTATTTTGAAGTCAAAGGGTTTACACCCATAGTTAGGATTCATGTTTAATGTTAATCATATATATTTCAGTGGGTTTAGACTGCCTTTATATGATCTGTTTCTCCCATGTGTCTACACAGCCACATGTCATGAACACACATAGAGGAAGCCCCTATATGTTGATGTGAGATTGCCCATAATCATTTTAACTGAGCTGCGGAGGTAACTAGTTCACTGCCTGAATCTTTTTCTCTGCCACTCCTAACCTGCTGCAGGTATTTGTTAGTGTTCATGAGACCATTTTTGTGAGCATGAGCATAAATTGTCATGGTAAAGTCACAAACAACAATTGCTAAACATGCTGGGCTCTTGGGAGTGTATAATTAAAAGGCCAAACCCTTCTGGAAACAGGATGAGCAAGTTTTAATGAAAAATACAATAAAAATGAAATGAGCACATTTCCCCCCAGAAGTTGAGATCATTATTTGGGTGGTGGTTATGCCTCAAATAAAAAGTACTTGTTCTGTACACAACTTGAGGTGGCTGTCAGCTTGATCTAAAATTCTGATAGCACATGCATCTCCTGGGATTTAATGCCCTCAGATATTTTGAAGAGATAAGGCTACATTGTTTCAGACTGTTTCTTTGCTTGTAAGCCCAACAAAAATAAAAGGAAATGAAACACAAATAAAGTGCATTCCTCAAGATGTCAGCATTTTTTTTGGCTTTAACACAAAACACGATTAGTGTCCTTAAGGAACGACTTTGTGTTTGCTTCTTGTTAACAAGCTGTGTGTTAGCACTGCAAAGTCTTTACTTGCAGAAAATAAGCACATCACACTTTCCTACTTGGATTTCACTTCTACATTCACAAGCTGTATGTACATCACATTCACAATGAAACGTGGAAAACGTAGCACTTTTGCCATGTGTGCTAACCATAGCTGGGATACTACACAGTCTGATTCATTATGTTACACTTTTTAGCAACAATTTGTTTAATTGTAAAGAAATGTGTATTACCCTGTAATCTGCTTCTAAGGCAAAATGGCATGTGCCTACAGCAGAATGATTTCTGTGCTTTCTAGATTTCTTGTTCATTGGTAGTTTTGTCTTGGCTTCTGCTGGCTATTAATTGCCATATTTTTGTCTAATTCTGTCAAATGACTATGTTCAGTGCTAGCTTTGTGCTTTGAGTCCCACATTTTTATAGAGCCCAAAATAAATAAAGATTTCCTTTTTTGTTTTTAGTCTAGCCACTATACACTTTGAAAGTAGCCCAAATCATGATGTACAAAAGTGCACAGAGGTGCCCCAAACGGAAGAAGCTGATAATTAGGCTACTAATTAGTCCAATTCTGCATAAAGGCAGCATATTTTATTGTTCAGAAGTCGGGACAAAAATCTCACCACACAACTATTGTTGTGAGTGTTAAATTGCTGAGCAGGGAAAATGCTCTTAATCTTATGCACGTTGAAGTTAATTTCCTAGAACTTGATGGGACTTACTTCCGAGGAAGCACGCGCTAGCTTGAGCTGGGACTTCTGTTTGGGCACACAGTATATTGCTTCAAACCCTGGGTCCATTTCAAGACCCCCGGAAGCCAAAGGAAATGTTTCCACCCGTTTCAAACTGAAGAACAGAAATGTACTTTATCTACCCCAGCACCTCCCTTTTCCTGGTTTCCCTCTCCCTCCCTTGCAAGCCAGAGAGACAACCGATCACTTCCACGTTTATCGATGCAACAAAACTGCTGAGCTCTATGCTGTGCTCGTTGGCATTTGAGTCAGTGGCTGCATGGGGGGGGGGGGGATATATTCCGAGTCCCAAGTCCATCCATCTTGCTAAAGTTGGGTAATCCGTGAAACTCTCTCCCTCTGCATTTTGTTTCTCCGAGTTGGAGAGATGCGTGTGGCCACACCCTCCAACTCGCGACAGATTTTCCACCCTTGCGCTGCCAGGACAGGCCGAGCCCGGCTGATTCTGGCTGGATAAACATCTCGCCAGACAGAGCGAGCCTGCCAGGCAGCCGCCAGCTCGGGGAGAGGCGGCTTGTGCCTTTCACAAACGTGGGTTTGTTTTCCCCCACAGCGTCGCCAGGTTGCTCATTTCCCTTCCCCAAACTGAAAGGGGGCGGGGAGAAGACGGCGAAGGAGGAAAACCTGAAGCAAAATCACCTCCTTTCTCGCCGAAGTCTCGGAGAGAAAGAAAAATAAAGCCCCCTCTGCCGCCTGTTTCCACAGGCAGCGGCTCAGTCCTGCTTCTCCAACGTTGCACCAGGTGTCAGCAGAGATACCCAACTCGGAGGCGCCCCGACTCGGAGCCTCCTGGTTATATAGTAACCTGTTGCTTTTGGCCGGTGGCTCCACCTCTCCCTCCTCCTCTGCCTGGGCTGAGGGAGCGCTTCCACCTGCTCTCAGTGGAGCTGCGAGGTCTGCACGGGGAGAAAGGAGGGCGAGGAGGAGCGAGAAGAAGAGGGAGCCGTCACGAACGGAGAGGGTCGATTCCTCTTCCCCATCTCAGCCCCGGGCACCGTTTCCCCTGGGCGGGAGGTCGGCGGTCACCTCAGGGAAGCCCTTTGCTGAGCCCAGCAGAGCAGGAAGCCCCAATTTCAGAATGGCAGGGAAGCTGGACTGAGAGGAAGGGAGTCGCTCAGTGGGAAAGGAATTACGAGGACCCAGGAAACTGGGAGAGTCCAAGTGGCTTCTGAGGGAAAAGTAAGTGAATTGTTGTTGTTTTTCATTTCTCCCTCCCCGCTCCTCAGCGTTTGACGAGGAACCTCCAAATAATATTTCCCATGCGTAAGGAAGGGAGTGTGTTTGGGAAAGGGAGGGCTGGTAAAAACCCTGGAAGAAGTTAGGGGGAGAAGGAGCAGGGTTTTCTCCATGTTGTTTTGTGGCGTACTACACCATCTCTGCCCAAATGGGAAAGGTCCAGCAGGGAGTGCTGTTTTGGCAAAGGAAGACTCCTAGGTTAGAAAACAAAGTCTAGCTATGCTATCAGTTGCTCAGCTTCATCGACAAGTTTATTCCAAAGTTGGTTGGGTTTTTTCTTTCTGTTTTTATGTCTGCTTGGCTGCACTTTTGTGAAGTGGGCCTCAAACTTACAACCATGGGAAAATGTTGGTTGAGTTTTGTTTTTAGTTTAGTGAAATCATATTGGCAGTGGCCTGGGGTGGGTGTGTTTGCTGAAGTATGGAAAATACTGGTACAAATTCTTCTCAATAAATGCAAGTCATCTTAATTTAGAGCTTTCTGAAATGCTGCCTGATATTAAACCCTGGGAACTAATCACTGCGTTGTCAGACAAGTGGGGCACTTGGATATAATTGTTCCTTGGCTTTAATTAGGGCAATTTTGTATAATGTGCAGCAGCAGGACTGCTCTTCCATGCTGAGTAACTGCCTGGAAGTGTAAACAGAGACATACCAGATCTTTCTTTCCTAACTCACAAATTTCAAGTTACTCTGCCGAGGGTCATTGCTTAATTTTTACATTTTGTACTCTGGATCCAGTTCCCAAGTACAAAAGAGATCCAAGAGAGTATTGTTTATTAACAGCACACTTGTATTTCATACACGAATGTCACACGTTCTTTCAGTTCATGCTAATTGCTCATACGCATTTTGTAAGAAGTCACAAGTTATGCATTTGGATGTCATTCAAAAATTACACTGATGACATGTATTTGGGGATTTGTGCCCATGTACAATGTGTAAAGATGTCCTAAGAAATTTGATCCATTCTGAATATCTGGATTTTTTGTGCTCACCACATGACACACTATAGTCATGTGAATAGAATGTCATATTAACAAGAGTTAGAATTGCTCCAGCTTCCAGTTTACCAAAATGTTATGAACATTTACATAAATCACGTGGGGCTGATGGGAAGCGTAAACCAAAACATCTGGAGGGCATCAAGTTGGCAAATGCTGTTTCACAATATTAGTGTGGTCTAGTTCTTCCATTGTCTAGGGGAAAGGATGGTCCACATAGAAGTCCCAGTCGATTGCTAATTTAGGTTAAAAGGACCTGTTATAAAACAAGAGGTTGGAATCTGCTGGGATTGTGAAATGCAATAGTGTGCGTGGAGGGGAGGATATATCAGAGCGACCTGCATACTGACTACAAACAAAGCTCAGGGCCACCCCCTTCGTATGCTACTGCAACAGTGTGGGAGTTGCTTCCCCATGGCTTCATCACCCACTGCCTTGCTACTGTCTGGAAGCCACAACTACATGATGTAAGGTTGGTGCGCAGCTCTTACTCATCCATTATATCCCAACTGGGAGGAAGAGATGGAATTTGTTGGGAATATCCATATGATTACTTTTGGCACTAATTATTACTTCAGCAGCCTGGGAAGAAGTTAGTGGGCAGCACTTATTGTGCCACTGCTTTAATGTGAAGGGTCACTCTTAGGGTGAATACAGATGACCATGTCACCACTTGGTCACCCCTAATGTGTCATTAAATGTTCCTTACCACATGGCAAGATAAGACAAACAGGTGGTTTTATCGGTTGATTAGACGTACAGTGTGGAAAGGGACTACCTGGCATTTGACCATCTGACTTTTCACCCTGGATCTTGTATCACTCATTCAAGCAATAAAACTTGTTCATAATTTGTGACAGGAACTTAAGCGGGAAATGTTTTTATTTTATTTTTTTAATAATTTTTATTAATTTTCCAATAAAAAAACACCCTATATATCAATCATAATCCAATTAAAATAAAAAACGAAAAAAAGACCAAATTATAATCCAAATTATAATTATTAATTTTTCGGAGTTCCCCATGGTCTGGACCTCTGAAGCATATCACCACATCTCAGTCCTGCCTCTCCTCATTGTTTCCATATTTTCCACATCTCGATTTTGATGCTTTAAAATTCTCCGTCCCTGGTTCCACAATTCTCAATCATGTCAGATGTCATATATCCTTTCATCCATCGAATACAGCTTTATTTGTAAATATATATTTTTCCAACTGCCTTTTTACCAGCGCAGCTTCCTCTGACTCCATTCCAATCTGGGATGTTATCCAAGTCTGTTATCTGAAGTTTAATGATGCAGCAACTCCCAGTCATTAATCCTTCCAATCCAGGCTGTTGTCCAAACCTTCCTTTTGAGCTTTAATGAATCAGTACCTTCCACGTTAAATTGTTGGGCAAAACTGTTGGAAATGTTTTTATATTGAAGAGCTGAATATAAATTCATCTAAAAAAACAGCAACAGAATTTCAGTTAATACTAAACATAATAAGTCATTAGATCAACCTCAGAGGGAGCCTCCATCCTGGTGCCGCCACTGGGGATGCAACCCCCAAGTCCCAAAAGCTATCCCACTCAAAGGATCCATGCTGTGGACTTTGGACAAATGAAAAAATTAACATGGAATTATGAAAGCCAGAGTAGTCTAGACTTTGGACAGATAACAACATGGTAATAAAATTATGAAAGTGAGTGTTGAACCTGTCTTCAAATCCCTGCTCAGCCTTGAAGTTCCCAGATGGCCTTGACAAATAAATTTCTTAAGCTTAGTGCATAGTCTGCAAAAGAAGACTGAATGAGATGATGACTACCAAGCTGGCTACATTTGAGAAATACTTATGGAAATATGAACAATGGCTAATAATTAGTTGGGGTACACATGGATAACACAGTAATGAATCTTTTATAGCTTTTAATCAGTGGTGAGCCATAACAGGAAGGTGGGTCAGGTCTTTTTCTCCCCACCTCACAGCTAACTTTGACAGGTAGGTGGGACCAGGCAGCTGTCTTGTCATATGACATCATAATTGTTCCAACGTAATGATTACATTTTAAATAATTATTAGGGGTCATGTTTGCTTCCTTGGTTTTTAAAGCAGGCTTTTATGCCAGTTTGCTTTGTACCTTTGATATCTGGAACCTTTTTAAAAAATGATACTTTCATTTGAGAAATGTGTCTCTCAGCATGGGGCTTTAAGAAAACCACAGATGATCAGTCTGTTTATGATGAGCATTTGCAAATCCCAGATAACAGAATTTAAATGGATTTACACAGAATGTGCAGATCTCTCATATGCCTGCACACTTTTCTCATTCTATCTGCTCATTTCAGTTCACATCAGCCTTGTTCTAAGAGTGGAGTGCAAGTCATCATTCAAATAGAGTGGGTATTGTGATGTTTGCAGGTTTGAAATAAAGTATCCAATTAACCCCAAATGACAGTCATGTGAAGGTGATGTTCAACATCTTTATAAATGAGTTGGATGAAGGAATTGAAGGGATGCTTATCAAATTTGCAGATGACACCAAACTGGGAGGGATAGCTAATCCTGCAGAAGACAGAATCCGAATTCAAAATGACCTTAACAGATTGGAGAACTGGCCACAAGCTAACAATATTAATTTCAATAGGGACAAATGTAAGATTCTGCACCTAGGCAGGAAGAACCAGATGCACAAATATAGGATGGGGAACACCTGGTTTACTAGCAGTACATGTGAAAAGGATCTAGGTGTCTTGGTGGACCACAAGCTTAACATGAGTCAACAGTGTAATGCAGCAGAAAAAAAAGCTAATGCTTTTCTAGGCTGCATCAACAGAAGTATAGTGTCCAGATCAAGGGAAGCAATAGTACCACTCTATTCTGCCTTGGTCAGAACACACCTGGAATACTGTGTCCAAAGTATGTTGACAAACTGGAACATGTGCAGAGAGGGCAACCACGATGATCAAGGGTCAAGGGTCTGGAAACTAAGCCTTACCAGAACTGCTTGAAGGAGCTGGGTATGTTTAGCCTGGAAAAGAGGAGACTGAGAGGAGGGGATGATAGCCATCGTCAAATAACTTAAGGACTGTCATAAGGAAGAAGAAACATGCTTGTTTTCTCCTGCTCTTGAGGGTAGACTTGAGACAATGGCTTCAAGTTACAAGAATTGAGATTCCGAGTAAACATTCGGAAAAACTTTCTGACAGTAAGAGGTGTTCGGCAGTGGGACAGACTCCCACGAGAGGTGATGGACTCTCCTTCCTTTGTGGTTTTTAAGCAGAGGTTGGATGGCCATCTGTCATGAATGCTTCAGCTGAGATTTCTGCATTCAGGGGGTTGGACTAGATGATCCTTGGACCCCTTTCAGCTCTAAGATTCTATAATTCTATGACTGCCACAATTAGCTACCTCACCACTAGCCCCTTTTCAGTGTATGTAGTTGATACTTGTGTTTGAAAAACGTGGTTGTGTGTCATCAGCAATGCCTTCCACTGTGTTTGTGTTCTTTTTCTGTACAGATACAGAAACAAGAAGCAAGTTTGTGCCAAGCTCCAGAGACATTGCCAGCTCTTGCCATTTTGTCACTTGGCTTGTAGTTTTTGTTTAGAAGGTATACGAATTTCAGAGTTAATCCAAGTTGTCACCCTTGAAGGCTTGGATGAAAGCTCTTCTCACAACAAATGACACATAGGTTTTATTAGTTTTGTGAATGACAGTAGCAGTCAGGTGGTTAACAACTGTCCTATTAATGCAAGCTATAATATGTGTAATATTTGCAGTGTGTCCAGCTGTTCCTCTTCAGAAGCACATTTAGTTAAACTAGAAAGACTACCAGGGCTCAACAATAGAGGAAGCCCATTTTGCTGGGTCCAAACCATCAAGAAATTCACCTACCCAAGCCCTGTTTATGGTTCAAGAAAACTAATTTCAGTAGAGCTTACAGAGGCATTACGTCCTATTTATATTAACGACTCAGAAAAGCAAGAGAGCCAGGGTGTAACATGTCGGGGGGGGGGAGCAGGGGGAGAGAGACATGGGAGGAAAGCATCATAAACATATGTCTTTTCAGGTTCAGCTTCTCTGCTTAATGGCAGGTCAAGCAATATGGCCAGACTCTAGGATTCTGCCCGTCCAGCCCCTCTGTCTTTACCAGCAGGTTGACACAGGCTGCCCTTGTGGCAGTGGTTTTGTATGGGACACACCTCCTTTTCTTGTCCTATTTTCCCCTGCAGTTTGCATAACAATTTTAGATCCAGCCCTTGAGGGGAAATCTAATTGCAGAACATTGATTTTCTGCTGACTTCTCATTATAGAGTGGCCCTATTAGCAGTGGTGGGATTTGCCTTGGTAGCTTCTAAAGTCCAAGCCAATTTTCCACCTTCTCAGTAGTGCAATAAATTGGTTAAATTTAACTGCTATTGTGAATATCTGTTTTGTCATAATTATTACTGCTTTACTACTTTCTTCTCTTGTTGTATGACTCCTTGTTGGAACGATAATGACTGGCTGACATGGAGGAATCATTGAGGGAAATATCTCATGGGCTAGAGCTATGCAGGAGATAGGGAGCTAAATATGAAGGGGTCAACCTCAGCGTGGCCAGATTAAAAAAGAGGATAGGGTCATGTAGAAGCAACACCTGCTGGAGCTGGGTAGCTTCTGCACAACAATTGAGGTGCAAGGGTTCTGTTGTCCTTTGCATCTGGCTGCCCTAATCCAATAGGAAGGCAAGCTAGAGGTTTTGGGAAATGAGATGGTGGTGATTCAAAGCCAGTCTAAACAAATCCCTAGCTTCTAGTAGGTCTCATGAAGAGAGAGGGTGAATTCTTCATATATTCATTCATTTCATTCCATTTCTATCCTGCTCTTCCTCCCATAGGAGCCTAGGTTGCAACACAATTCAAAATAAAATAAATAAAAACATATACAATGTGCCAAGAGTGATTTGGTACAGGCTGGCTGAGATGTACAGCTTTCAAGGCTGTTGGGATGGAAAAGTCCCTTGGCTGGGATAGGTAAGAGTTGTTACTATACAGCAGCCTTTCTCAACCTGGTGCTCTCCCAGTGCTTAGGACTATAACTCCCATCCTCCCTGATCATTGGCTGTATTGGTAGGGGCTAATGGAACTTGTAGTCCAAAACATCTGGAGGGCACTAGGTTGGGGAATTTTGTGATCAATTTTGTGTAGTCTAATTTTTCTGTGATAGTATATCGGGAGAGAAATGATGAGACCTGTTAAAGAGGTCTGTAGCTTATGCCTAAGGGGGTCAAACATCCAGGCAGCAAGATGTATGGGGAAGTTATTGTGGATTTGGTAGCCAACAGTATAATTAGGAGCAGTGGAGCAACAGATACTATACAAGCAGGTGCTGGTTGGAACTGAGCCCTTTTCAGATAAATGCAAGGGTGTAGCCATCTAGCCTTAATTTCATCACTTGTTAGTGAAAATAAGCGGCATCCTGGCCAGACTCTTTGGATACGATGAAATGAAGGACAACGTTCTGGTCCCTTTAGTTCTATAGCAGAGGGGTTTTAGGAAGCCCAGCTTATGTTGCAGTGGCACAAGTATGAGAAAACCAGCTCAGTTTCCTCTTCTACATAATTCTTAAAAGGCATGGGAACTGTTCGGTTGTTTCCAAAGTTGGTCAAGTTCAGAGTAGGCCTATTGAAATTAAGGGCAGGAATTCAGAGTAGCAGGAATTCCGTCAGTGCAAGCGTTTCAGCTTGCCAGGCAAAACAATCTCCCTTCTCCTCCCCCTGCACTCTGTTTTGGTGTGTGCGCTGCTATCGAACCCTGAGCCAATTTGCAGGCTGTAGGAAGGGAGCAGGAGAGAAACCCTGTTGTGCTAGCAGGACTTGTTAACCATCTGGCCAAAGTGCCTAAGTTAGTCATGTGCATTGATTTCAGTGTGTCTTCTTTGAGCTTGACAAAGCTGGAGACAACCCATTTCATTGTGTTGCTAGGCATTGCTGCTTGCTCGGTTGGTTTTCATGGCCATCTAAATCCTCTGCAAGGGGAGAAGCAGGGCTAGAAAAGATAGTGCCGAACAGGGCAAACTGAATGGCATGGCTGGAGAATTCTTGATATATGGGCTAGACTTAGGGTGGAAGATTCTTACTCTTCATAGCACTTGAATGATCACTATGCAAGCTGTTTGTGTTGAGGGAACAGGAAAAGCTGGTTGTCTGCAATAGGTTTCTGTATTAATAGTGACTCAGTATTGCAGCAGAAATTACCTAGGGAGACTTTTTGCCTTATGGAAATGGTTCACCCAGAAGCTTTTGGTATTAGAACCCTCTGCTTTTGCAAGCAAAATATGCTTTCAATTTTAGTTGAAAGTGTGTTACAAAATCATATTTTGTTTTGCAACTGTAGTAGGTGTATGGTGAAGAAGCGGGTATGTCTTTGGTTTGGTATCTTGAAACGCAACAGTTCTTCCAGCTGCCCCTTAATGCAAGCGACAGGAGGATACCAGCTTTGTGATTCAAATCTGTTACTGTATCTTAAAAGTCCCATTTATTAAAGAGAGAACTTTTAAACTGATGCAGGGGAAAGGGTTTGTATGTTGTGCATGGTTTTAGAATATTATTGTGTTTTAAGTTACTTATCATTCAAATTTTTATTGGTTCCTGTTTATGGTCTCCTGAAGACCACTGGACATTTACTGTGAAATACCTATGCTTCGTTTACTCACTTTTTATGGAGTATTTGCATGACATCATAAACAAAGCATCCTCATCTCACGTTTTCCCTGCTCAGGTTACATTTATCCAGAGCTCAGAAAACCCATCAATTTAACCCATGATATAGAGTGCACAGTTTCTCTGAGTGTAGATGGCCAATTGCACTTGGGATCTATGCTGTTTAGCCTTTCTTTTTCCAAACAGAATTATCTTGTATCTATTTTATATCTGTTTTTCGCGTCTCTTCCCACACCCCCCCAATTGCAACAGTGTCATGATTTAGAGTGCAGTGGGGGGGGGAGATAGTAATGAGCTATGTGGCAGGTGGGGAGAAGAAGCATTTTAACCATTTCCATGGACAGTGGTCCAATGAAAATTACCCTCTTACCAAGATTTGGGACTGAGGAATAAATAGGGAGGAGGGGTGGAACTGGTTTCCTGGCTACAGAAAGTTATCTGGATGCCAGACATCTGAAAGCAGCATTACTATTCCACTTCCTGCTTAAAGGAGAATACTAATGACGATTGAGTGCTGCTAAATTGTCCACATCTACAAGAACCTCACATCTGTGCTAGGTAGTTTAGAATCTGACATGCTAATGTCAGGGATTGATTTCATCCCTGGAAGGCTGTTGATTTCACAGAATCTGTTGCATCAATTTCAGTGGGTTTTGTTCTGGGGGTACAAAATTCCACACTTGGTTGCTGTATTCAGAAAATAAAACAGTCCTTGTATCTACCAACAATCTAATTTCAGTTACAGATAGGTAGCCGTGTTGGTCTGCCATAGTCAAAACAAAAAAAATTCCTTCCAGTAGCACCTTAAAGACCAACTAAGTTAGTTCTTGGTATGAGCTTTCGTGTGCATGCACACTTCTTCAGATACACTGAAACAGAAGTTTCCAGACCCTTCTATATAGTGAGACGGTGGGGGGGGGTATTACTCAGAAGGGTGGTGGGAATGGGTGATTGGCAGATAGCTGTGATGAGCCTGTTGACGACTCTTAACGACTGCAATAGGTCTTACAGGAAAAAGCAAGGGGTGAGAAGGTGAAAAGAGGCTTTGTCATGTATAATGAGATAAGAATCCAATGTCTTTGTTCAGACCAGGTCTCTCCATGGTTTTAAGTTTGGTGATAAGTTGCAATTCAGCAGCTTCTCTTTCCAGTCTATTTCTGAAATTCCTTTGTAGTAAAACAGCTACTTTGAGATCTTGTATAGAATGTCCTGGGAGATTGAAGTGTTCTCCTACTGGTTTCTCTGTCTTGTGATTCCTGATGTCAGATTTATGTCCGTTTATTCTTTGGCGTAAGGTCTGGCCTGTTTGTCCAATATAGAGAGCTGAAGGACACTGTTGGCATTTGATGGCATACACAACAACAACACACAGACCATCTCGGGACTATTTAATTGCTCATCGTCTAACATTGTGTATGCCATCAAATACCAACAGTGTCCTTCAGCTCTCTATATTGGACAAACAGGCCAGACCTTACGCCAAAGAATAAATGGACAGCGTTGTCCGGAGACACTTCCGGGTCACGTGGCCAGCATGACTAAGCGGCATCTGGTGAGCCAGCACCAGTGCCGCACACGGAAACGCTGTTTACCTTCCCGCCAGTAAGCGGTCCCTATTTATCTACTTGCACTTAAGGGTGCCTTCGAACTGCTAGGTGGGCAGGAGCTGGGACTGAACGACGGGAGCTCACCCCGCCACGGGGATTCGAACCGCTGACCTTGCGATCAGCAAGTCCTAGGCACTGAGGTTTTACCCACAGCGCCACCCGCGTCCCTTATTTCTGTCTCTAGGGAAAAACTATTCTGTCAGTTTCCATTTCTCTAGTTCCTTATCTTTCTTGTCTTAAATTAATATCTCTACATTTCTGCATTAGTTTGTAGTTTTGCAACTAGGAAAATTCATCAGCTTTTTTGTGCAAACTGTGTACTTTGTGCAAATATACACACGTTTGTATGCAATTTTGCCTGATACACAGTTTGCAAACAGTTTCTCCTATTTATAAATCAAATTAATAGTTTATTTATTAAATTTTTATACAGCCATTCATCTGAACATCACAGGGTGGATTACAATATAAAAACACAAAAATACATAACATAGTAACAAAACAAAAAAACATAATACCCTCCACAGTTTGAAATGCCATAGATAGTTTACTTATTTATTTTTTATTGGTTTTCATTATCAAAAAAGCAAATATTGTTGCCTAGAAATACAAATTTGGTCACATGCAACAACTGAGTAAAAGAACAATAATTAAATAAAATGTAAAATAAATTTGAAAACAAATTTTGAATTTGTAGACAGAGTTGTTGAAGAAAACCAGAGCAGTAACAATTACAACATGATATATAATGACTTAGAATGTTTAAACTGGGGAATACAGGTAAATAATAGTTTAAACCATCAATATTTTGGATTTACAAACATTTCATTTTCCATCCCTTTGTTACTAGTTGTGTATACCTTAATAAAAACTTTTTTAAAATGATAAGGAGCGGAGGGGGAGATAAAGATGTGGCGGTTGGGAATAAAATAATTTAGACATGCCAATATTATACACTGTAGTAGGCACTGCTAACAGTTTTCCCTAATGCATTTTGTATGTTATTTCCTGCAATATATGCATTTTATGCACTCTTCTTTCTAAAATATATACATTATTTAGTTGGAGACCTGGTCCCAAAATTCAGAGCAATATAGTTCAGTTTTGGTTTGCATATTGTGTACGAAAGTGCAAATTAAGTAGGTTTGCACTAAAATCTGAACCATCCCTGAACCCCCATCCCTGGCTACCTCTATCACTTTGGACAGAAAGGCAGGAAATGTACACCCTAGTCCATTTTTCTCATTTTATTGAGCTGCACAGTACCACCAAATATTGTGGGTGGGGAAGCCAGGAAGGGAGGTCAAACTAGCTATACAACTACACCCTTTTCTACATTTTCTGCAGTGATTAAAAGCTTTTGTGGCTGCCCTGGGTGGGTTATTCCAGCCTGACTGCGTGCTTGGTGTAAAAATAATTCTTTCTCAAACTTCACTCTTGGCCTGACTTCCTGGATCTTTGTCTACTACTCCCTCAAAACTCCCATCATCATACTTCCTGCCTTTTTGACAAATGCGTATACTTTTGGCACCCGTTTTCCTCTGGGATGCCCACAAAGGATGAATACACTACATATCTTCTGGTTTTCTAAGTCCCTCAAATCAGGAGGGAAAGTGGACAAGCAAGCTAACTCTGCACGCACCTCCCCTTGCTACCCGGTCACTATGCCCACCTCTCTCCAGTAGCTATGGGGATGACTTCTGAAAGCAGGGAGGCTTCTCTCTTTTTATGTAGGCCCCCCCCCCATGCAGAACCCTGGAAAATGGTGAAGGATTTTGAATGTCTGGGTAGGATTACTGCCTTCTGACAAAGTCAAATTAGCTCATGAATTTATGCAGTACAGAGTGCTTCGGCTCAAACATCACAGTAAACCATGGTTTGTGATGGAAACCACAAACCATGGTTTGTGATGGAAACAAGCATAGCCTCCTGCTCCCCCAGACTCAGACACTCTTCTCTCCCCCGCCCCCCGCCCGCCCTCCAGCGCTGCCACAAGAAGGTAGTCGAGTATTTTCACTTCCTTTTTTTCATTTTCAGCTTGTTATGTCATCTTAACATGACAAATGATATTTAAACTTAGCTATGGTTTGTTTGAAACAAGCCAACTTCAAACTGGCTTATGAAGCAGTGTTGTCTAAATAGCCCATAATTAAAATTAACTGTTTGGGGGGTTGAGCATAACAGAAATGGCAGAAACTGAAATTGGAAGTTGGAAGCAAACACTTCTGAATTCCTCCTCTCCACATTTACAAGTCCAGTGAAGGCTAGGCTCATTACTAACATGATAAAAATGTGGTATCTGGGCACAGCCAGTGTCTCAGACATCAATTTCAATGTTATAACAATACATTAGAACAAGTGTGTCATTTGGTGTGGGTTTTAACTTACTGTGAGTAGTGTAGCCGCCTTAAACCTGACATCCTCTAGATGTTTTGAATTCTAGTTGCTTTTAGTCTGAGCTGTCATGTACTGGCTGAGACTGATGGGAGTTGTAGTCAAAAACATCTGGAGGATATCAGGTTGGAGAAGGCTGAAATAGCATGATGTAAAGGGTATACCTGCACCAGCATTTTCTGCTGTGATGGACAATGCTCTGAACATATTCCAGAATTTGGAGGATTCCTGCAGTTTGAGCTCCCTGGAGGAAGAATGTTCTTGTTTCACATTTGCATTGCCCCACCATGATCAGTGTGACAGTGTGTTGCACACTGTAGTACATGAGTAGGCAAACTTAAGGCCTGGGGGCCAGATGCGGCCCAATCGCCTTCTACATCTGACCTGTGGACAGTCCAGAAATCAGTGTGTTTTTACATGAGTGGAATGTGTCCTTTTATTTAAAATGCATCTCTGGGTTATTTGTGGGACATAGGAATTCGTTCATATATTTTTTTCAAAATATAGTCCGGCCCCCCACAAGGTCTGAGGGACAGTGGACTGGCCCCCTTCTGAAAAAGTTTGCTGACCCCTGACACCCTGGAATAAAAGACCTCCCTCAGAAGGCATTTTTTTGTTCCAGCTTTACTGCAGTGAGGTGTTACTTGACTCAATTAATGTAACAAGGCCATTTTTTAAAAAGTGGGCCATGCTTTAAGGTAGCCTTTTGACTATGAGCTGAAAGGTTTTGGTTTCAATCTATTTTTTCAATCTAGCAATTGGAAAAAGAGGTGTTTGTTTGTGTGTTGGGGTACAAGAAAGTCTGGCAATGGAAGGTTCTAAGGAATAAACAGATTCTCTTGCCCACCCCAGAAAGAGAGGGTAAAAGAAGGATGGGGATAGCTTCAAGCCTTTGCTTCTAATCTTAAGGTCTACTCTTAGGATACAGGTACTTTGGTGGGCACAGACTGGCATGTTGGAAGTGAACAACTGAGAATCAAGTATGGACTTAAATTTTGTGCTGTAAAGGTGTTCCATCAATCTCTCTAGGATGCTTGATCCGTAATAAATTCATTTTTGGTTTCTTGAACTGAATATAAAGTGTTGCATGGTTGCTACTTGGTACACCAAGGTAAACTTTTGCTCCTAAGGAGATGGAATTACCCATCTTTCCCCCCCTTCTTATTCCTCCACCACACCTACTAGGCTGGGTTTTGTGAACTGCCATGGTTCTCCAGGGAATAAATGCAAAGATAAAAGCCTGAACTTGGTTTGCTTAGAGTTTGAAGCAGCTACATTTCCTGGTGTTCAGGAAAGAAGTTCATGCTGCTTTAGGGAATGGTGGAGCCAGTCGTGACTTGGGGTTATGAGAAGGGTGTGCCTCCTTCGCTGTGTGCTGTCATGGAAGGTTTCTGCCTCCTGCTTTACACACAGGACTTGATTCATCAACAGCACATTGAATATTTGCCATCATGCAGGAACCGAGTCTCCTGCCCTAGAACTATAGCAATACGTATCTGCTTTCACCCCCTCTCTTCCCACAATCTGCGACAAGCAGGGACAATTAAGGCACTGAAATCCCATTGACTTTCATGAAATGTGTGTGGCAGGGTGGGTGGAGATCAAGGGCTGTGTTCAAGGTCATATGAGTACCATACAATATATTCCTTTCAGTGTTTCATTTCCTTCTGGTTTCTCTGTCCAAAATTTCCCACTCCCCATGAAATGTGTATATACCTAAAGCTCAGGAAAGTGATTCATATATCTGACAAAGGGGACAGTAGTTCGTGAAAGCTCATGCTATAATAAATGTGCTAGTCCTTTAAGGTGCCACAATGTTTTGTTTGTTTTTCTGCAAAAGGCTAACATGGCTGACCCCTCTAGAAAGGCAGTTCTCTCCTTTTGGGGCTCAGGCTCTGTTTGGGAAGCTTGCCACACCCACAAACCTAATGAAATGTTTTTAGCACCATCTAGCAATGCAATACAAAAAATATCGGCCTGTTCTGGTAATACAACAGGCTC
Source organism: Podarcis melisellensis (assembly GCF_964234715.1). Classification (NCBI taxonomy): domain Eukaryota; kingdom Metazoa; phylum Chordata; class Lepidosauria; order Squamata; family Lacertidae; genus Podarcis; species Podarcis melisellensis. Next base: position 76,281,699 of record NC_138528.1, on the reverse strand, counting down.
CATATCACAGCACCAGAGAGTTAACCATTGAGTACATACTTGGACAGGATATGGTTATATCACTTCCTGTCAGTTTTCCCTTAAAAAAACTTCCTACAGTTCTTTCATCTTCATCACAAGGTCTTGGTCCCTGCTGCCTGCTCCTTTGGTGCTCTCGAGAGGATTTCCTTGAGAAACTTGATGCTACTGGGTGCAAAACTGTGTCTGGAACTGTCAAAGCCGCTACCCGGTCTGCGGTCTAGAACTTCAAACACAGAACGCCTGTGTGCCAGTCCTGCCACCAGCCTAGCCAAAGCAGCGCCTGTTTGTTTTGTTAAAGTGCCACTCCCCAGTGGACATAGCATGTGCCAAGTTACAACTGAGTATGGATTGTTAGCAAATATCCAAACATGTATATATACACAGAGGATGTGAGCAAGAGCTAAAAATGAAAGACTGGCAGGATAGGAAAGTAGCCACCCCTGTGTTGAGCTGGAAGTCTCAAACCCCATGAACAATGATGTATGGGTGTGTTTCTGCAAAAAGTAATTGCTGCATTCACAATGATAAGAGGGAGGTGAGGAGTTGGCTTGCTACTCACATTGCCTTCGGTTTTTGGTACTCCTCTCTTGCTCTGTGTGCACAGCAGTGGGGAAAAAGGTTTCCTCTATCACTGTAGCTGGAGTCAGACATTGCATTCTGAACCCTCAAGAAGATTGTGGTTGGGGAACCAAGAGCATGCCATAGACACTCACAATCTTGCCTCCCTCTTCTGCAGAGATTCTACAGGTGTGCAGTGGGTTTGTGTGACTGACAGATCAAGCTTGTAACTGGATGAGATGTTTTAGCCAAATCTCTTGTTCCAGTGCTTTGGGGAAGGAATGTTGAAACAAATAGACAGCCTTGGTCATGTGCTTCTTACTCTTATGCAAGTTCTGTTTCTAAGGAGCAGGAAGATTATTTAAAGAGTTCTGATAGAGCAGTTGGAGCATAAATCCATCCAGCCCTTCCCTTTGATGCTCTCTTTAAGATCATACGGCTCCCCCCCCCATTTATTTCCTATAATTTAATCTTGTTGGGGTTTTTTTAGTGTTTGTTGCTTGTTCTTAGAGTCATTGGAGTGCCACTCCATCCCGTCTTTCTTATAATGTTTTTGATCTGAAAATTCAGTGTGGTCTATTTTATTTAGTCCTGGTGTCTGGACTGTACTAAGAGATGCAAACTTAAATTCAATTACCTTGTAGCTACAGTCTCTATTAGAAGCTTTACATGTAATTTCAGGAATCAGATAACAAATTAGGGATGACAACCAAAAGCTGAGTTCATTCATGTCCACAAGGCATCTCTGCCAATGGCAAACTCTTAGCAGTTGCATCATAGTTAATAATAGGTGGAGCGAAACTTGAAAGCCAGATTGTGTGTATGCATGTATATATGTTTTAATTAATGCATATAGAGTTAATTAGCACGGTGAAGTGACTACCACTAAAAGAGAACACTTACCTCCCTTCCATTCATCGGAGCCATTATTTTTAATCCACAAAAATAACTATAGTATATCAGATACTATAATGCAGTGAGAGGTGTGACTACTTAAATGTTGTATATTAAATATTACATAAAGCTTGGGAAGCTTAGTATTGCTTGAAAAGCATTAGGCAGAGGAATTTACTGACCTGTCTACATTTGTTAAATAACTAGCAATATGCCCCCGAAACAGAGGGAACATGTATGGTATAGGAATCTTCTGTACTGCTCACGCTCGTTTTATTGCATTTCCACATCTCACAGCAAGCCTCTATTTGCTTCAAATTTTCATTTGCTTTAAAAAACAACAACAACAACACAGCATCCACACTGAGCCTTCTTTAGGTCTCTTTCTTTCACTCATCTTTACAGCGGTTACTCGCTTGGCGTATATTTTGCCTTATAAATGTTCTGTTTGTCCTTTCCTTTCCTAATGTGAGTATTGCAGCCCAGATAGCTTCCTGACTCTACTGAGCAAGACCTGGGCTCCAGCAGATATGTGTAACTTAGACCTGAGGTGCTGTTAATCTGCATACACAATATACAGCTAAAGTACAGTATATTCAAAGCACATTTTTCCCCTTAAAGAATTCTGGGCGCTGTAGTTAGTTAAGAGATGCTGGGAATTGTAACTCAATGAGGGGTGAACCACAGTGCCCAGAATTCTTTAAGTGAAAGAATGTGCTTCAGATGTGTTTTAAAGATCCCAAACCTTTTAGTTGGCAATGTGCAATACACAACAGCTAATCCAGAAGTTTCTAATGATACAAATAGGTTTGGGAAGAGAGATGGGATTGGTCTGCTGCTGTTTATGTTCCCAGGCAAAACACTTCCTGCAAGAAAGTGGTATTTGATCCCCTTTCTTTTAAATGAAAGATCATAATCCCCCCTCACCATTGCCATTACAATCGTACCTTGGTTGTTGAACGCCCTGGAACTCGGACGTTTTGGCTCCTAAACAATTGAAACCCAGAAATGACTGTTCCAGTATTCTAACGTTTTGTTGGAAGCCGAGCATCCGACAGGGCTTCTGTGCTTTTGATTGGCTGCAGGAGCTTCCTGCAGCCAATCAGAAGCTGCGTTTTGGAAGTGGAACAGACTTCCGGAATAGATTCCGTTCAACTTCCAAGTTACGACTGTACCACTAACCCTTTCATCTGTCACAACTTCATTGCTTGTCCCCTTCATTGTTGGATCCTGAAGCGGTTCAAGAGGAAAAATGGACAGGAGCTCAAATAAACAGACTTATGAACATGGAACATTAGAAGGATACTTTATATGTGGGAAACAAGCAAATAATAATAATGATGATAATAATTTTATTACTTATACCCCGCCCATCTGGCCAGGCCTCCCCAGCCACTCTGGGCTGCTTCCACACAGGATATTAAGAACACAATGAAACATCAAACATTAAAAACTTCTCTAAACGGGGCTACCTTCATATGTCTTCTAAATCATATTATGATTCCATTGCTGCAATACTGAATGGCATTAAGAAAACTGAGGCTTCAATTCCGAGTACACTTATTATGGGATTAGGCCAAATCCAGGGGACATTTGGCTCTTCACATGTTGCTGAACGACAACTGCCATCATTCCTGTCCGTTCGCCATGCTAGTTGGGGCTGGGATTAATAGTTCAGCAAAACTGAGAAGGGCGAAGTTTTCCCATGCCTGCATTTAATTGCACTTACATTGCATTCAGGCAGAATAAATTAACTCTGCATTGTCCCCTAAAGTTCAACTCTGCCTCCAGATTTTCTCTCTCTTCCCCTGCCCTAGCAGAAACACTGCCTCAGAGCTTTGTTATCTGTTGCAGAGCTGTTAATAAAGCAATTATATTATTAATGCCTTATACAGTATAGAGCTTTAATCAATAATCAAGGCTCAGCAGGACTTATTTCTGATGAAATACTTCGGACTGTGCTACACGGCTGCTGTCGTCATGTTTGATTTACTGGTATTAAGACGCATTTACATGCAGCAGCACATTTCAGATCTGCAGGATTATCACATATGTTATCTGTGTAGGAATTTCATTGTGAATTAGACAAATGAGTATGACTGGTGAGTGGGCACATAGATGCAATGACATAAATGCAGTATATTCTTAAAATTGCTTCTGTAATAGGGGATTTGAGGTGCATGTGGCAATAGTGGTGAAGAGGAAAAAAGCAGGACATATGGCCAAAGAAATTGCACCAAGAAGACTTGCAGCTTTTCATCCTATTCCTTTCTCCCACCTTGCAACCTTTGAGCTCTGCCTGCATCCAAAATGCATATCATTTCCTAAAGTTCTTTGCTGTGTTCCTTGCAATAGGTTTGTGTATGTCAAAAAAAGCGAAAGATTTCACTAGTCACAGTTTTAGAGGGAGGTAACGAAAAGCTCCACAGCCAAACCTTGAACAGCTTTGGGCAAGAGGAAAACATTATGAAATCTTTTCCAAACTGCTGCTGCGTTATTCCCAGGCATGCTGAGGAAAGTGAAGTTGTTTCTCTTCTTTTCTTTTTCAAACCAAAAGTAAATGACTCATGCTGCACACCATTTCAGTATGGCATTTCTTCTTCTACAGAGTCTTTTTCATCCCAGAAAATGACAGCCAGCTTTTATATGAAGCCCATTTGTTTACTTTTTGCTCAGACTTCCAAAAATATCTGCAAGTATGGACAACCTCCTTCTTTGGTCTGCTGAACTGAGAAACAGAGTGTGAGAAACCCTAATCCCTCTTCTTTTGGAACAATTTTCCTCCAGCAGATTTCTAGATACTGCCTATTTTTATATTTTCTTCTGGTTTATTTATACACTCATTCATGCTGAGTGACTGGCGGGTATTTTTGTTCCATCAATCGTTCACATTTTTCCCCCTTTGGCTACTAGTATGAATGTTTTTGATGCTGAAAACTGTCCAGTTTCTGAAAACCCTGTTTATTTCTGTTGGGTTTTATTGACATAGGCTTAGTTCACATGTCACATTAACCATAGTTTAAAACATGGGTAGGCAAACCAAGGCCAGGGGCTGGATCCGGCCCAATCGCCTTCTAAATCCGGCCTGCAAACAATCCAAGAATCAGCGTGTTTTTACATGAGTAGAATGTGTCCTTTTATTTAAAATGCATCTCTGGATTATTTGTGGGACATAGGAATTCGTTCTTTTTTTTCTTTTTCAAAATATAGTCCGCGCCCCCCCCCCAAGGACTGAGGGACAGTGGACCGCCCCCCTGCTGAAAAAGTTTGCTGACCCCTGGTTTAAAACAATCTATGGTTTTATGTGTATGCTGCTCAAAAGCTTTTGTGGTACTTTTCCTCCACTCCTGATGCAGTGCAGATGACAGAGGCGGAGCTAGCTGCTCTGGCACCCAGAGTGTGTACACGGGGGGGGGGTAGCTGCCCACGGTGAGCATCCATGGGGGGAAGCGCGGAATGTCACCCCTCCCTCACTGATGACACCCGAGGGGGGCTGCATTCACCACACACCCCTTTCTCCGCCAGTGGCAGAGGAAACCAGGCACAGCCTGGCTTGTCATGTTACCTGGTTCTCCTCAGCTCATGAATTGTTTCCAAACAAACCACAAGCAGTAGCTATGTTTTGTGCATATTATTTGTTTGGGGAGGTAAATTTACCCAGGCATGCTCAGGTAAATGTTTTATTTGTTTGTTTGTTTTAAACTCACATTTTGACCCAAAAATTGTGGCTGTGCTCTTGGTTTGGGATTAGCCTGTAACAAATACAATATGTAATGAACTTCCCAATTTCTTCCAACTACTCTAAAAATTCCATATAAACTATGGCTGCAGCTATTGGCATGTCTAGAGCTTCCCTCACTCTTGTGGTTGTCAGTGTTTTAGTTTTGGATTTTGAACTCATTAAGGTTGAAATCCTATACCCGCTTGGGTCTCACATTTTAGTAGACATGTACAGGATTGCATTTGCTTCATCAGTCATCAGTCACCTGGGTCATCATTTTGAGACCAAAGTTGCTTAACTCCACAGTGATTCAGATGCCACTGTTATGGTTCCGGTTCCAGCTGAGGTACCTAAATGCAACATCTCCTCCAGCTTTGTGGGGTCAGATGCACTTTACAATGCCTGATATTGGGGACAGGGTGCTTGCAGGATATGTCCTAAATATGTGACCTCTCAATCCCTGCCCATCATAACTAGTGAAATCAAGCAGGGTTAGGGGGGATTGGCAGGGGGTCCAGGGAGTGGTGAATGCTTCCTTACAGGAGGGGATGCTGCCTGCCACCTTAAGGAGGTGGTAGTGTGTCTACTCCTGAGAAAACCAGCCCTGGGCCCAACGGAGTGTAATAGCAATATTTTAGGAACCACCCTATTTTTTGTGATTGCATGTTTAAACTATTTTTGGAGGCAATTGTAGGTTTTTAAGCTTGCATTTTAAATTGTTGTAACTCACCCTGATACCTTGGGGTGAAATGCAAGGAATAAATTAAAACAATGCTACTCCTACTCCAACTTATAATAACTATTGCTCAGTCGTAAATGCTCCCTTTTTGAGGAAGGTGGTGGAGTGGATCATAGTGGAACAACTACAGACATTCCTGGATGAGACTGATTATCTGGATCCATCCCACTTTGGGTTTAGGCCCGGATTTGGTACTCAATCAGCTGGATGACCTTTATAGAGAAAAGGGCTTGTTGCCTTCATGTCCTTGCACTTGACTGACTAGTGTTGCAAATAGGGTGCTTGCAAATAAGGTGCTTGGTCTGATCCAAAAGTGCAACTGATAATGATTTATTTCTGGTTTCCAAATACTGCAGTTAGTGGCTCTAGAGAGAAAGCTCACCGATAGCATGACGAGGTCCTGAATCTGAAATAGTTGTTTATCTTATTTTTCTCTTCATATGGATACCGATATAATGCCTTCCTTTTTGCTAAGCGTTTTGTCTAGCATTATCAGCCATATTCTGACCTGCATATTAGATTTAGTTGAACATGGGGGTGTTGGCTGCAGGTATCCGGTGTCTCTCAACTGATCAGGCTGCATTATTTTTAGCGTCATGTTTGTCTTCTTCTGAATGTCTGCAATGTGAAAAATTCATGTTCAAGAACAAGGTGTGCTGGCTTCAAGTTTTGCAGCGGGGTCCACCCTTCTTTTCCTGTCTGACGTCCAGGTTCCTGTTTGTTGGCCCAGGCTCCATAAATGCTCTTGGCATGCTGCTGAATTATGAATACCACTCTTCTTACAGATTAGTGAACTTTTGCGTTCCTCTGTTCCTCACGAAGGAGAAAAAAAAGTCTGTGGTTTTTAGCTGATGGATTTCATTCCTGGAGTTGCAGCATTACCATGTCTATGTTGCAGTGCACCTATTTTTTTAGGTGGGGCAGAAAGCAGGAGTCTAGCCTCAGGTGTCAGGATTGGGAAAGCTGGGCTATTCCCTTAATTGCCATTGTAGCTGGAGTGAGGTATTACAGAGGGGTGGGGAACCTGTGGCCCTCCAAATGTTGTTGGATTTCAATGCCTATTAGGCCCAGCCAGCATGGACAGTATTCAGGGATGTTGGGAGTTGTAGTCCAACAACATTTGGGTGGCCATGGGGTCCCCACCCCTGGAATACAGGTTAGATCCATGTGGTACCAGTTAAGCTGGTAAATTAATATGCTGCTTCCCACTTTAAATGGCTATCCAAGTACTTCCCTCCTGCTCTGAATTAACTCTGAGAAATGTTAGGAACTGGAAACCAAACAGAGGGAGCTTTGTTATCCTCTTAAATTGAAAAGACAGTGTCATGTGTTATCTAATGGCTAAAGTGTCCAGTGACAGCCTTGTATTATTAGGCTTTTGCTACTCTCACATTCTTATCTAAAGCATCAAACATGTAGGAAAGCCTCAGAGGAGCTGAGAGTTTCTCTGCAAAAGCCTTCTCGAACAGCAAAGGATGAAACCAGAAGTAACACACTCTTCTTCTGCTGCATCATTGAATCAGTTGTTGATTTCGGAGCAGCACCTGTATGCATGTTGCTCAAGTTCTTCTTTTCTCTTTTCCCAGTCAAAGAGAAGCATTGGATTGCCATGTGAGGTAGATTTTGTATGTTTCTGTGGAAGTTGCCTTCCATGGGGTGGTTTTCTTTTAATGAGTGGTCATGGAAGAAACTGAATAGGAGAGCAGCTGTTCTTTTCTATGGACTTTAACTATAGTTCCAGTTTGTTTGTTTTTAATGCTGTTTTTATTTATTGTCATGGTACATAAGATAAATTTTGAGAAAACAATCGTTACAACAGTAAACAACAAGTAACTTATACTTGTCCTGATAAAATGGTACAAAATAATGTGCAAGTTTCCGAGTTCTCCAGAACTTTACATCAGTTAAGGTGTGTACATGGGAGATGACCACTGCTCATGCATAGATGACAGCTTATTGAATAGGAGTTTGGGGGGTTGGGAGTGGTTGAAGGCACAGGGAAAGCAAAGAAGTGATATGCATAGCATGAAGATGTCTTTTGTCTGTCTTGAATCTCCCTATGTTCAGCTTCATTGAATGTCCCCAAGCTGATTTTGAGAGGGAGGAATATTTAACTCTATAGATTTTCTTCACCACATGCATAATTTTGTACAGCTCTATCATGTCTCCTCTTACTCCTTTTCTCTAAAGTATAAAGTGCCAAATGTTGGAAGTATAACTACAGGTGAAGATGGTAAGAGAGGGATCCGAATTATCATATACTCATCAGGTTACTCAGTGTACTTTAGATTTGAAGCATTCACGCTCACCTTCTGAAACATGAAGAAACTGATCACACCCATAAAGCAGACAATGAGAGATTCCAGGAGACGGAGGTGCCTTGAGCAAAAGGAAACGAAAGGGAACTCAGTGCTGGCACTTTATGATGCAGCAAACTGGAAGGCTTAAACCACCTAAACAAATACAATGAGCTTGGTGTGGGAGATGAACTCAGTGCCAGCAACAGTGACAGATCCTAGATTACACCTTGTCCCTCTGCCTACACCTTGCCTATATGTCATAAATTTGGGTAATTATAGTGGTGGTAAGCATTAGTTACATAAACACACATATATTTCGGGGTATTTTTAGCAGTATTAATAGTATAATACAGTATTAACATGGATAGATGTTGCTTTATACTGGTTGAAAAAAGCATAGCCTCCAAATATATCAACATGCCAATTCTGTATTCTGAAAATGCATTAAGTTTGGTCCAACACTGGCCCAGTTCACAAGTAATGCTAGACTAAATTATGACTTAGCACAAATAAGCCAACGTGTGGACTCCTGGAGAAATTGCAGCTGCTTTGCTTTTCCCTGGTCATCATGTTGCTGCTCTGTACTAAGCTATGGTTTGGTTTAGCACATCATCTGAAAATAGTGTGTCATGGCTTGTTGTTTCTCTGTGAGAGCTTACACGTGAGCCTGGTTCAAGTAACATGATTTCCATGCAGTGCAGCAGCATAAAGTCTGTGGGGATCAGCCACAACCTCCGTTTTGAAAGCCCACATGTTTACTCACTTGTGCTAAGCCATATTTTGCATGCAGATGAGGGCACTGAATGTCTAATAATAATAATAATAATAATCTCATTTTGAAGAGCCAGCATGGCACAGCAATTAGGTAAGCTGAAACACTGGTTGTTGAATCCTAATAAATTCATATTATTTCCTTGTTATGTATTTGGAAATTGCTACTCAAAAATTTCCATGGTTTTGGCTAGCTCTCAGCCTGTTTTCCTCCCACAGAGTTGCTGTGAGGCACAACAAACACCTGATTTAACAAAAGATGGGGAGGGAGAGAGAAATTGGGAGAAAATTCAGATCATTTGATCAGTTGATTCAAATCAACTGACACTACCATTTTCTCAGCACTAACCTGGAACAGGTGTGTGTGTGTGTGTGTGTGTGTGTCTGTGTCTGTGTCTGTGTCTGTGTATCCCCACTTGCCTCTTGGGTATATATGTTTAGCTGTTCTATAGACTGTCATGCTTGCTATCTTAACCCTTAAAGCTTTATTGAAATTAGTGAGAGGTACTTTATTTATTATTTCCAAATAATGTCATAGTAATAGCAAGACAAACATTCATTTTTTTACAAGCTATTGTTCCTATGATGGTTTTGCAGACTATATGATGGGATAAACATTTTGCAAATAGCAAGAAAGGAGGCTGTACCTCTTTACTGGAGTCAGTATCATTTCCTTTGTGTAATATATCTGTGGTATTGCTTTGTTTTGTAACCTGGTTACCTTTAGAAAACATGCATCTGCTCAGGTTAGAAATCTTATTTGATCTTTCTAGCTTTAAAAATGTATTTTCCTAGTGTCCCCCCCCCAGTCTATTTTCTCCAATCTGAATTCATTAACAAGCTTCTAAGAATAGCATGGCATTGTCTCACAGGTGTCAGGTAGTTTAACATCTGGTTCTAGCATAAATTATAGAGTGGGCCCCTGTGTCCTTTTTTGGTCTATTTAGGTTGGAGAAGCTTGAAGGTGGGTATGACAGTCACTCAAATCCTTTTCACCCTGCTGCATACATTAATTTCTTTTTTACCACTGTCATCTCTGGTCAAACAGATTTTGCAGCAATATGAAATGGGAATAAACCCATAGGCAGAGAAGATAGCAGGAGGACTATGGGCAGTGCTGCATTTATCATATTGGGAGAAATTCGACGTCACACTTGGGATTTCAACTTGCCAGACAGAATAATCGGCACTTTCCCAATCCCAATATTGCAGGACATGTGCAGGGAGAGGAGGGAAGAAGACCCCTTACACAAGTAGAATTCATTGCACAGAATTGCACTTATGGGACTCATTAGGTGAATCCTGCCTACTATGTTTATGACACCTCAGAAATAACCATTGTTTCGTCTGTAATTTAGCCTCCTACTCATTCATTGTTGGTTTCTCTGAAGTCAATTCAAGTCTTGGGACTGATGTGAGGTGTATCAGAATGAATGTATTGCCTTTAAATAAATTTGTTACTATGTATTTATAGATGGCATTGTTAGTTTAAATGTCTGCCACTAAAAATATTTGCTTAAAATGTAACTTTAAAAATAGTAGCCTGTAATTTGGTGTTGCTAAACTCCTTTGTGTTTTTTCTTCAAAGACACCATTCAGCTTTAGTTTCACTATCACCATTTATACTAAAAATAATATTTTTGAGAAAGTCCACTTTAATTCCATAGAGGCCAGTTTCAAATTATTGTAAACAAAGCAATATCAACTCCAGACCGACAGTATTTTGTAGTACAGTGGATGCTTGGGTTGCGAACGCGATCCGTACGGGAGGCACGTTCGCAATGTGCAGCGCCGCGTCTGCACACACGTGAATCACAATTCAGGGCTTCTGCGCATGCGCAAAGGGCAATTTAGTGCTTCTGCGCATGCGCATGCGCCGAAACCCGGAAGTAACCCATTCTGGTACTTGTTCGATGCGATGCACAACCTGAAAACATTGCAACCTGAAGCATCTGTAACCCAAGGTATGACTGTAGTAGAATAATAATAATAATAATAATAATAATAATAATAATAATAATAATAATTTATTTATACCCTGCCCATCTGGCTGGGTTTCCCCAGCCACTCTGGACAGCTTCCAGCAAAGATTAAAAATACATTAAAATGTCACACATTCAAAACTTCCCTAAACAGGAGGGATTCAAACACATACCAGGAAAGATATGTGGGGACTAAGCACCAGCGCAACAAATCCAATCTCAAATTTTTGTGGTTAGAAAGGTGACATGGAAATGCATTCAGAAGTGTGGAAGGGAGGAATGATTAACAGGAAGATGTATAAACACCCAGCAAACAAACCAGTGTGAATGGAAAATAAATAGGCCATAACAATGAGTTCAAAGATCACATGCTTTTGAATAATAAAATATCATTTTACAAAACAACTGGAACAGCTGTACTAGAAATTGGAAGAAGATGTGTACCAATATCCTGCCATTCCCATGCACGATTGATTTTGGACACTGTTGTAGCAAGCCTTTGAAAACTTGACTTCCATTGTGCCCAACTTGTTTACACTGAGGGAAAGCTTCATCAAAATTGCACCATTAAGTGGGCAGTCATAGCTAATATGCATACACTGTCTATAATTAAAATCCATGTGCCATTTCAATCAACAATTTGCGGTGTGCCAAACTGTGCTGCCTGCACTCCGTAAAATTACGATTATGGAATTCTTGCCCTCAGAGCTGAAATACCTGGGCTAGTCATGTCATTGGATCACTGTGATATATGGCTGTAAAGTAGGAACAAAGGAAGCTGCTTTATACTGAGTGAGATCATTGCTCCATCTAGCTCAATACTGTCGTCACTGACTGGCAGCAGCTCTCCAGGATTCCAGACAGAGGTCTGTCCTAGCCCTACAACAAGAGGCTGGGGATTGAACCTGAGACCTTTTGCATGTAAAGTGTCTGCTCTGTCACTGAGCTGCAGTTCCAATAATGATAAATGAAAAACATAATACATTTGAACATGAACTCTTTTTCTTAGCCACCTTATTTACCTCTAACAAAGTTGCTGTCACTTTTTAAGAATATTTCTATAACTGAGGCTGGAATACAGTGTGGGAGAGGGAGACGTTCCGGAAGCAGAAATTAGTGAGTGTAGCTTCCGTTTGGAAGGACAGATAACTGGAAACTCATGACAACTTTCTAAAATTTGATTTCTGTACACACATACAAGTAGACAATATATTCAGTGCTATTTTTCCTAGAAAAAGAGGTATCGGAACACTATTAACTTCTCCATTGTTCTCTTAGAATGGCAATGGAGCCCGCCTGAGAGGTGCCGGAGCTGAGCTCTGGGGAGCTCCAGCTGGGGGAAAAGCCCTGAATATATTACTCCCCTATAGCAAATCTGTTGCTCCTCATCAGATTCTCAAGACAGAATGCACTGATAAAGATACATTTTCCCTTCAGCGCTCCTCTCTCTCTCTCTCTCTCTCTCTCTCTCTCTCTCTCTCTCTCTCATCAAGCAAATAAGTAAATGAAATGTAAATGCCTGTAGTTCCTCAGTCTCAACTAAACCATTCCTATCTGTTACAGGTGAATGCCCTGAAAGCAAGATGAGCCACAAAGGATCAACAAGCAGCCACCCAGGCTCTGCAAAGTAAGAAACCTAAAGATTAAGCAACCTTCACCCCCCACCCAAATTTTAGTAAAAGAGAGAGAAAATGAGATGTGACAGAGCCTTATAGGCCTGTCCCCCTCCCCCCACCCTCATTTGCTTTCTGTTTTACAGTATACAAGGCTCCCATTTTCCAAGAAAAGTGCTCTAAGGCTATATGCAGATGACACCTTTTCAGAGGGTGGGTGGTGGTACTGTGGAGCTGTCATTTCCTATGACATGCATGTTCATTTATGCATCCGATGAAGTGGACTTACAACAGGAGTATTATTGTAACATAGCATCTCCTTTACGCCTTACCCTGAATACTGAACCTACAAGATGAAAGTGTTTCAATATCCAGAGTTAGGAGAGATCCCACATTCAGATAATCATTGGAACTCTCAGATTAGTGAATTAGTGAACACGGGGAGGGAGAATCAGTTAAGTATATAAGGTCTGTTCCTGTTCTTATGTAGAAATGGGTTGGGGAACTGGACTGAACATTGTTCAGGACTCTGTTAGTCCATTTACTACACTTGCTCTTAAGCTGCTCTCATCGTAAACCCTGACTTGTTCTTAACAGTTGCTTTCTCCTTTTGCAGTGGTAGCATGGGGAAAGCAGATGGAGCTGCCAAAATGAGTGCAAAGGATTTATATGGTAAGTTCTTATAATTCAGACTCTTACATTAATAAATTTTGCGACAGTATAGCATGCCAGATCCAGCTTTGTGTGTTGGAAAGTGAGAATTAACTTTACGATGTGGGGAAGTAATATTCTTTGTTGGTTTTTTACAGTGAGTCACGAAACTGCCATTGCGCGGAGTGTTTCTGTTTGCTCTGAAAGGTGTTGGAGCAACACTGGAGGGTTATAGGGGTCAGAGGTTTGTGATTGCAGCAGGTTTCCGAGGCCCTCTGTTCTAAAAGTAACCCTGTGCATTCCTGAACCAGCTACTTCTGGAACTCACTGGTATTTGGGAAGTGACATGGCATAAATAACAGTCAGGATATGATCAGTGATTGTGACTATGCTTTAACCCCACTATTGCAAGCAATGCGTTTCTGAACACTAGTTGCTGGAAACTGCAGAAGGAGAGAGTGCTGCTGCTTCCCACAGGCTGCTTGTGGGCCACTCTAAGAAGGATGGGCCGCTGGCCTGATTCTGCAGTCTCTTCTTCTGTTCAAGCCAGTGTTTTCCTCCATTCTTCCATTCCATGTGGATTTGCCAAGCAGGACCATAACACTTTCCTGTACACCTTCCTTGAGAGCATTTTTAAAAATAAAAACCATTTGTTTTACATTAATATTGCCACCATTTTGCCTGTGGTATGGCTGGAGTGTTGACGGTTGCCACCACAGTATTAGCTGAGCTTCAGACTCTCTGGAAGTGTACTTATTATGGAGTTAAAATGAACTCTTTAAACTGTATGAGTTCCCAGACCAGCTTAAGACAGAAATGTTTGCTGTTATTAGCAGTTTAATGGATTATGGTCCTTAATTAGATATTGTGTAACTTCAAAATAACTCACATCCTTTCAAATGTGTAAAAGAGAATGGGCTTGCAAGCGATAGCGTTCTAGATGGCAGGAGGTCCCTTAGACGAACAGATTCTTCGTTGTCAGAATTTGTTTTATAAGCTGGCTTGGTGTTAATGGTTGGCATAGTCAGGCCCTTTCTGGGATGCCACCTCTTGCTGTTACTACCTGCCTTAGGTGAAATTCTTCCTAGCTACTGACTTGGCAGCCCATTTTATAGGCGGCTTTACTTGTCATGAGCAAGTCTTTCCAACTCCTCCTCCCTCACAAGACTCCCTATTCTTGCTGTAGCAGCATGTTGTGGTTGCCAGGGCAACCAAGCCAAACTTTGCTGCCTACTTCATCTTGTTGCCTCCTTGCTCCTGCATCTCTGTTGATATCAGCCCTGTCATTGGGTAGGCAGACAGCCTTTCCCCCTGTTTACCTGGATGGCCAGGTAAGCTCAAGCAGTGTCCTCCCACACGTTTTTTCTATCCTATGATGATAGAGAGGTACAAGAGAGTGAGAATGGGAGCCATAATTGCCAACTTGCTTGCTTTCTGTTGGTGGGACACTCCTAATATTTTTTCAAAGAGATTGCTATTCATAGCCCTAAGGCATCATTGTTTATAGTTTATTCTTTTCTGGAGTTGGGGAGGATGCTAGCATTTTACAGTAGCTAGTAGTGATTCATCTGAAGTAGGGACAGAAAGACAAATAGGCAGTCAAGTCACGTGAGTAGCACATTGGTTTCATCCCCCTGTGTCTTCTGTGATTCCTGATATAATTTATTTTGTATGAGCCACTCAGCTAGCTACCATAGATTGAGCAACTTACTTTCTGATGCTGCCGGATTAACCGAAGTCTGCTAAGGACTGTCTTTCTTTGCTTAGTAGAAAGCAGGACAAACAGGGTATTAAGAAAAATGTATCTTGTCTAACCAGATCGTCAGAAGAAAAAATCTATTGTCTAGGGGTCAGGTTCTGCAAGTATGAGGGATTTCAGCTGAATTTTAGTTGCGCAGTCAGCTGTTGTGTATGCAGTTGGTTGTTATGACCTTGGAATTTATGAGCTCCAATGTTTTGTTAGCTAGCTAGTTGGAGGCATATTATTATATATATATAAATGCCCTTTTGATAGGCCATCAGATGAACTTAGGAAGCTGCCATTTACTGAGCCAGACCTTTTGTCTTTCTAGCTCAGTATTGTCCAGGACTCTCCATGGTTTCAAACAAGGGACATTCCCACTCCTGCCCTGATGTTCTGGGGTTTGAAACTGGAATCTTCCGCATGCAAAGCAGATGTTCTACCACTGAGCTATGGTCCTCCCTCCTCTCCCCGGTCCCGTTTTCATTTACTTGGTAGATTATTATTATTATCTTTATTGAATTAAAATACAAATAGATTGTGCGTGACAAGATTTATTCATTCTAGGCTGTGGGAGGACGGCACCAGGATTATAGGAGCTCTGAAGGTTAAGGAAGCAATGCTTTCTAAAGGCACCTGAGATCTGGAGATGTTACCCTCTTGTTACTCTTCCCTCAGGATTCTCACATCACCCAAGGTGATCAAGCAATGCATTCGACAAAGCATTGTGAGCCTGGTCAAGCTTTGATCACTTGGCCATACAGGGCATTCTGGTGTACACCAAAAGAGTTGGGAGTGACACACTGACTTGTATGCACATATTATTATTATCCATATTGATTCATCACCATATACCCAAAATGGTTTTATAGTGACTTACAACAGGAGTATAGAACAGACAATAAACACATAATTAAAATTAAAGAACACTGAGTTTAATAAAATCCCCTCAACTCCAAGATCTTCATAAAATACCTCATTAGGAAATGCCAGCAGCAGTCCTGCAAAATTGTGTGTAGTCTTTTGAGAATGTGACAGGTATTTATGAGAAGTGTGACTCTTAGTTTAAGAAAATTGCAATTGAACGTTAACATGAGTACAGATATCAGACAGTGGTTCTAAACTGTACTCTGCAGAGCTCTAGAGTTCCATGGGAGCTTAGCAAAGATTCTGTGTGAAGTAATAGACGAGATGGCTGGTAAATTCCCCTTCTTTCCCTTGCAATTATTACCAACAGCAGAATAGTCCCGCTTGCAGGGCCGGCCCACCCATGAGGCAAGGTGAGGCGCCCACCTCAGGCTGCAGGATCCACCAGGACAGCAGATCCAAATGTAGATCTTTCTTTCCACCTTGCTCCTGATGTAGATTTTCCCTCACCCCTTCCTCCCTGGTGGAGAGGGGGATGCTATTTTGGCATCTGTCTCAGGTGCCAAAATGTATTGGGCCGGCCCTGCCCACTTGCATCATGTGGGGCTGCAGCAGTGGTTTTATGGGGTTATAGGCTGCAGAGCCTGCAAATTATTTG
This sequence comes from Podarcis melisellensis, assembly GCF_964234715.1. Classification (NCBI taxonomy): domain Eukaryota; kingdom Metazoa; phylum Chordata; class Lepidosauria; order Squamata; family Lacertidae; genus Podarcis; species Podarcis melisellensis. The sequence continues at coordinate 76,265,183 of NC_138528.1, read as the reverse complement.
CCACTGCACAGAAACCTTAATTTGCCCACAGTTTTACCTAGATATTTTGTCACTACCAAGTGACCTCTGTCTCAGTTGTCATTGCATTAAAGGCCTCCTTAGCTGCAGGACTCAGTGCTTAGTTTACTAGATGAAGCGTTGAACAAAGTGCTTATTAATAATTCAAAATCAATTGCAGGAGGTTGATACAGAAAATAAATACAGGAGGGACTTGCTGCTTGTATTGTCCTGTGGCTATTCATAGAGTGGCACTAGTGATGATGATGAAACAGGCAGGGAGCAGAGCACTGAAAATGGACTATGCCTCCTCTCCCATGCACCATTCCTAGATGGCTTGCTCAGTCTCATTCTGGACAACAAAAAGGCATCCCTTACTGGACTGCCCCCCCGCCCCATGACAGCTTCTAGGTGTCTAAATGGCAGCTTTCAGTGTTCACCTTTCTTCCCTTTGTTCATTATGTTTTCTGATGACAGATTTTGGGGTTCATAATTCTCACTCCTGAAACTAAAGCAACAAAGAATCTTGTGGTACCTTAATGACTAAGAAATTCGTTTCTATGGACTGCAGTCCATTTTATGCGTTTATCTTATTATTACATTTATACTCCACCTTTCCTTCAAGGAGGTTTCCCCCTTCTCCATTTTATCCTCACAAACAACCCTTTGGAGTAGATTAGGCTGAGAGACTGTAACTACGACATTTGCAGGAAACCCGCCAAATAATGGTTTAAGAGAGTATTGAAAAAAATCAGTTAAGATCACTGCAGGAAAGTTAATGGGTGGTATTCAGGTAATTCATCTTGTCAATGAATCATAAAGATTTCTACTTGTGCAACAGGACTTCTCCCCCTGTGCATGTGAGGAGAAGAGGGGAATATTGTGCAAGCAGAAATCATTGTGTTTATTTATTTTATTTATTTTTAAAAAAAATGTTTTTAAACTGCTGTATCATAAAAAAAATACATCACAGTGGTTTGCAACAATATAAAAGCATAAAAACAGACAATAAAATAATAAATACTAAAAAGAAATTTAAAGTAATAATAATAAAAACAATAATCAATAGACTGTTGTCGGGGGTGTACTCTAAACTGCTGGCATAGGCTTGGTGGAATAGAAAAGTTTTGAGCAGGTGTTTAAAAGATGGCACGGAAGGTGCCTGCTGAACCTCTATTAGCAGAGTGTTCCACAGGACTGGGGTGGTAACACAAAAGGCTCAGTTTCTTGTTATTTTCAAATGAGCCCCATCAGCTTGGAGAATGATTGACCAGAGATGCTCCTGCAGATGATCTCAGTGTCTGAGCTGGGCTGTAAGGGTTCAGGTGATCCCTGAGATATCCTGGATCCAAGTTGTTCAGGGCTTTGTAAATCAATACAAGAATATTGACAGAATGTTCACATTCTGCTACTTGGGACAAGACTCTTATATCTTTGCTTTACACCTCATTTTTGAAAACACACCTGATATTTTCTTGTCTAATTCTTGCATAAGTAGAGCCCTGTTGGATCAGACCAAAGACCCATCTAGTCCAGCAGCCTGTTCTCATGGTGGCCAATCAAATGCCTATGGGAAGCCTGAAAGCAGAGACTGGTGCGTGAAAATAGCAGGCAGCTATTGGTGTGCTAAGTAACAGCAAGTTGCCATGACCAGATGGTATCCACACCAAGGATTCTGAAGGGACACAAAACAAATTATTGGGCTATGTTATCTGGACCGAAAGGTAGCTAATGTAATGCCAAAGTTACAAAAAATAGACCCTTAGGCAATTCCAGAAATGACAATATATTTATTAGCCTATAATTCGCTATACAAAACTGTGCTTCCATTTGCTGATGTGCCCTGGAAGGATGTTGGACTTTCATGCTGAACATTAAGGATGCTTTTCTGTTGCATCTTTCTCAGTTGATTTAATAACTTCTCTCTGCACTGTGGATAAACATACCCAATTATCTGAGGTCTTGAGCAAGTAGATGTTAAAATACTAGCTAAATATATGGAAATACATTTTTTGCATTCCTAAAAGTCACTTATTTGTGTTTATGCTTGCGTAAATAGAAGGTGTGATGTTGGAAAGTTTATTCAGTGCCTGCCTAATGAGTTAAATGAAGGGGTGCTAGTATTCCATTTCATCACATGGGTGTTGTGAGTCCATATCCACTAGCAGCTGTGAAATATTCAGGCTGTTATGGTGATAATAGGGTTGATACAGAAGTCCTTAAAAAGGGGGGGGCACATGGAGCACTTTAACACTCTGGCAGTGCAATCAAGAAGCTGTTGCTATATATTTATTCTGTCTTCTAGCCACAAGAATAGATTACATGGCCTGTCCTACACTCTTTGTTTGGGGGCTATAGATGTGACGTCTGATGTAGCATAGTGGCTTAGAGGTATGAGCCAGAAAGTCCCTGGCTTGAATCACATCTCTGCCATGGATTCGCAAGGGGCCTCAACAATGTGTCTATTTATTTAGCTTCAAGCCTGCTATGTTGCAGAATGGAGTTAACAAAACCTTACAGGGTTGTTGTAAAGATGACTGTGTGCATTGAACACTCCAAGGTACTTGTGTTGTTTCTTATATTTTGGGGACATGGCAGCCCTGTAGAATGAGGAAATATAATATTGTGTCTTCAGTCCCTGCTCTGATAGTAGTAACAAGAGCTGGTGAATGACCCTTCCTCCTACTTGCATGAATGAATGAATTGCCCTTCCTCTGCCACATGTGTCCCTTGGGGTCACGAAGGGTACTGGATGCTCACTGCCTTTGGCAACTAAAACACGGGCATCTCATGTGCTTAGCTCCATACTCTAGAAGAGTCGCCAGAAGCACTTGCTGAAAGATCCCTCCGCTTACAGGTACAGCAAGTAGCTCTCAGGTTACTACCTCATTCAATTCGCAGCTGCCAGCTGAATAAATGTTAATGTGAACCATGAATAAATAAAGTCACTTCTCTGCTTACTGGCTTCTATTCTGAACCAAGATGAAAGGACATTGGAGGGAAATCCATTATTTTCCTGGCAAGCTCAAGAGAATGTCTGGGGAGGAAGTACTTTGGAATAATTAGTGGTTTACACAACTGGCGTGTTGCTGCATTTTCTGTCACATTAGCAATCTCCTCTGCCCCCTGCTGCAATCTCCCCACCCACCCCCACGCCGTCAGCTAATGGTAAACACTTTGCAAAAATAATAAGGAACCCACAGGTGGCTCTAGCTTCTTAATCATTCTGGCTGGTTTGCATATAACATTGAACCAGAGCTGGCCCTAGATATTTTGGCACTTGAGGCAAAGTACAAAATACCCACCACCATCCCCAACAGGGAAAAAAGCATGTGTGAAAATCTACATCAGGAACAAGAGAGGAATAAAGATCTGCATTGGTAACAAGGGTGGCAGGAGATCAGCAGTGCCTCCTATTCACCAATGAGATCTGGCTTCCAATGAGCATGCCACAGCTATCACTGCCACTGCAGCAGTGGCGGTGGCGGCAGCAGCAGCAGCAGGTGGCAGTGCATTCCTTGGAGGCCAGATCTGCTGCCCCTGCAGATCCTGCCACCCAAGGTGTTTGCCTCACATTGCATCATAGGTGGGCTGCCCCTGCACTGAACCATGGTTTAGCACTTCATTATCTAGCCTGAGCAAAGTTTTCAACTCACACACTTCCCCCATCCCCGCTGCTGCTCGTCATCTCCTCTAGCATGTCCAAGAGGAGGATTTCTGCCAGCTTTAGTTTCACTTTGAAATAATCTTAGCTTAGTGTTACAGAACTTGGTTTAAAACAAACTCTGGCTAGTTTAATAAGTCAGCTTCACAATCTATGGCTTGACGTTGATTTGTTATTAACCTTACCACAGGTTGAATTGAACCAGGATTCCTGGCTCAAATGCAACACTAAGCTGAGATTCTTTAAAAATGATATTAAACTTGGTAGAAGTTCTCCTCCTGGCTGTGCCAGAGGAGGAGAGTGGAGGGTGGAGTGCATCCATCTCACGTTTCACTCAGGCTTATTTAGTAGCAGACAGTGTGATGTGGCTGCGCAATTCACCTGACCTCCCTCCAGCTGAGTTGGGGTGCAGAGCGGGAGGGAGTAGGTGATAGTGAGGTTGGCATGGTGCAAATATGCCAGCAAGCTTGGCTCCATGGGCACATTTGCACTGCACTGACCTCATCACCACCACTTGTCCCTTCACTCTCTCCATCCTGGAATGCAGCAGGGACTCCACCAGAAGGAGGTCATGAGCAGTGCATCCCGACCCTGCCATCAGCTACTGGGCTTGTTGATGTTTGTCCGTATAGTGCTAAACTATGGCTTAGTGTTATGTGCAAATGTGGTTCAGTTCCACAAACCTGTTTGCTATAAATCCATCCCATTTTCTCTCAGGCTGGGGATGTAGCAATTCTACATAGTCGAGTGGGATCTCAATCTTTATAAGATCCATACTGTATTATAAACCCAAGCAGGAAATACCCAGAAGGATGAACAGAGAGCCTGAGGAGGATGCAAAGGAAGCCTCTACTGCTATTAACATTTCTGTAGTATCAACTGCTGCTGTATTGAATGGAAAAGTGGGGTGGTGAGAACCACGTTACAGATGGGAAGGAGAGAGGGAAGAGACTGAAAATGTATGGTAGGAAGCAAGGAAAGTGTGGAGAAGATTGCAGTGTGTGTGGTTCTTGGTATACTGTATGTGTCTATCAACGTAAATATGCTGGTGCCCTGATGGATGCATCAAATTTGTGACAGTGTTTCCAGTGAAGCGGAAATTTGGTACCCAAAGTCCAGCATGCCTTGATTACTACAAAAAAATTAAATTGGATATTTTAACCTCTCTCAGACAAAACTTAAGACATGAACTCTGCCTCAAAATGGCAGTCAGCATCCACCTCCCTTTAGTATACTTTAACTACCTTTGGATGGCAGAAGGAAATAATTGCAGCATCTGCCACCGGAAAGTAACCTACAAGCCCCCTTGCCCCTCCTACCTTTGCAACCTGTTTTCTACTTTATTTGTTCAAAATACGTTTTTGTCTGTTTGTTCACTCAAATGAGGGTTTAGCAATAAGTGTTATAACATCTGGTTGAACCTTCTAAAATGTGTTGTTTTTAATGTAGATTTTTCTAATGGCCACAAAGTGACAAGTGTGTGTCTCAGTTACTGTGATTTGAAGGTTATAGAAATGAGATGCTATAAGGGTTGCTCATAGCTGAATGTGTCCAATCTGAAGTGGATGCCAGCCTTGAAGAGTGTTAAAGCACTTTACTTGCAATAGCCAAGCTAGATGATGGAACACTCACCTGAAAAGCGGCTGCCTGCAAGGCAAGATCACTTGACACAAGAAACTACAGGTAACCCAAGAAAGGTTTTAGTGCTTAGTGTAACAGAACTCGGTAGGCCAGCATGAGGGGCACAGTCATTCCCACATGACTGCCCGGGGTCAGAATGGATGCTTTCTGAATGCTTCACACCTTCTGGTGCTTTTCAGTCATGAGCTCATATGTGAGATCGAATAATGAAAAGGACTATTTAGTGACTCCTCAGGCACGTGATAGAGACATCCATCTACCACTTACACACACAGAGTGACCTATGCAGTCCAGACCTCTGTGCTGCAGTAGATACCAGATACACTGTCGTGAGCTGCTTGCAGAGTGACAGCTTCAGTACCTTAGCACCTGATTCCTAATACTGTTTATTGATTTCTGTGGGATTGTTTTCCAGGTTAATATGTTTAGGATTGTAGATTCTGGCACTGGTCCTAAGCATCCTGATTTGGAATTCGTTCCCACTGTGAACTGTAGAGTTTGCTTCTGAGTAAACATGGGTGGGAAGGGGAGTTGCAAGGCTTCTGTCAATGCCAAGCTCCCCTCTTCACACCATATGCTGGTGGCGGTGGCGGGTGTGTGTGTGTGTGTGTGTGTGTGTGTGTGTGTGTGTTGTTATGTGAATATTGTAGCTCTGCCACCCCTGGTAAGTAAGAATGATAATTGACCACTGAGTGCAATGTACTGTTGGCCAAAGATTAAATTGCAGCCCATGTGACCACAGACAGATACCAAAGATTCTATGCTTTGGTAGCCATGGAGACAAATATATTATTTCAGCATCAAGAAACAATTATTCAGATAGCAAATACTTTGGGGATTAGGTGTCTTCAGTAAGTAACTGATTCCCTGTGACTTGCTGAATATTATACTGTTGCTGGTGTACGGCTGGTCAGGGTCACAGTATTCGCTGCAGTTTGGCATTGGTTATATCTTTTTAAGCTGTAAGTACTAGCCACTGGTGTCTGTGTGTGTTGATGGGGGTGGTTGCTGATTCTTCTTTCTTATGCTGTCTTCCCAGTGAGAATTTCCCCCTGGTGCTATTTGGCATGGGAGGGGAGCTGATGACTGTGTGAAGAAAGGCACTCATTGGCCCCTCCATTTCTCTAAGCCAGCTTGTATCCTGCCTGTCTTGTCAAGCAAAAAAAGGTGCTTGAGAGAGACTGCAGAACCTGAGCACCTGGCTCTAGCTTTGCATTGGCCAGCAAGGGTCAAAAGTCATTCCCTCCAAAGAAGGGAGAGAGACTTTAAAAAGCTGAACTGCTCTGCAGTGTGTTCCCTCCCATCACCAGGGATCCAGGTGTTCCCACTCACCATCAGGGACCCACGTTAGATTTTTCTTTGAAGCAGAACTTGTAAGTAAATTGGAATCATTATTTTGTCGTGGCTAGTCTAGGATTGGTCCAATTTGAGAACCATTGTGCCCTGGTTTATTTTGTATTTTGTTTTGAGCTTCTGTCTGTTTTCTCCTTGCTGAAGCGTGTGTGACTGCCAACCTCAGGGTTTTAGACTCCCCATGCGCCTAGATGCTTGGAATTCATGCTACTACTAAAAGTTTAGGATCAGAATTGTAAGACACCAGCAGTCTCTTCTGAGATCTGGGAGGGACTCAGGGAGTGGGGCCTGCCTTTACAACTCTTGAGTAACCAGCAAAGGAAGTATCTGAGAAATGCAGGGTGCATTTCCTGGGTTTTAAGAAGCCTAGTGAGGGGTCTGCAGGGAAAAAACGAGCAAAATGCTTTGATCTTGGACTAAGATAAGGCAGCTGGAAGCTAGCCCTGATTTCCCCAGAAGTTTGTGTGGGTTGTATAGAGGAGTGCTGGGTGCATGGACTGAGAATTTTTTTTTTTAAGTCATCACTTTGATGCATCCAGGTTGCCTCCCATCTGGGCTGCAGGAAGAAAGTGAGAGGGTGGTGGCAGAAACTACCAGAGAGTAAGATCCACTGCGGCAGCACTGCAGGGCTGTTGTTTTACAGTTGGACAGTGACGCGGGTGCGAGGGGCTTCTCTCGAGTGTCCCTCCTTCGTCACAATGTGAACTCAAGTCATCTGAAGCTAATGCCATAATTAATTTGTTTGTCTTTGAGATGCTACACAACTCCGTGTGTGTGTGTGTGTGTGTGTGTGTGTGCGTGTGCGCGCTTATTCCTACAATCTCCCTGAGAAAGCTATTAGCAGAGTAGATCTAGGTTAATGGAATGGTGCCATTGGAATGCCTAGGGACATTAATTCCAGATCTCCCCACTCCCCTGCCTTGAATAACTCCATTGTTTGTCTCAACATCTCAGCAGTTACCATTTCAGTTTCTCCTTTCAAACTCTTCCCCCCGCCCCGCCATTGATCACAGTTTCAGATTATTCTCTGGTACAGTTCTCCACTCACTAGCAACGTTTCTTAATGTTTCCATTCCTACTATCTCCTTTGAGAAAAGAAGCAGAAACCGTCCATCTGTCCCTTACATGCACTGGTTGAAAATATGATTGAAAATAAATACAAGGAGGCACAGTGTTGATCTAAACACATAAAAATCAATAGAGATCACTTTGTTTCTTTGTTATGATGCCTGGTGTGCCACTTAGCTGTGAAGTGGTGACCACTATCTGAAACCCTGGTGAGCTGCTACCTGTCGCTGTACACAGTACTGAGCTAATAGACCAGTGGTCTTGGGTGAAGAACCACAACTCCACCATTATAGATTACAGGCAGGACAATTTTAGAAAGAAAGGGCTTCTTCCAGATCATTTGCATTCTTGCTTTTATACTCTCTCTACCTCTGACTTCCACTGTTGCAAATTAGTGGATATCACCAACACATTTCCCCCTCTTCAAAACTCTATTTCCCCATTTTATAGTATCTGTGGTATGAACACTATGCTGTTAGCATATTTAGTGACTTTTCTGTGGAAGTTGTAAATCGTTCGTGAGTGAGAAACTTCAACCCAGGATGATAAGCACCTTGGCGCTAAAGGCTGTAGCTATAAGAGCACATAATGCACCAACAAAACTTCCAACAACATCATCCTGTTCTTGGCAAGGTTACTCTGCTACCTACCAGCTGCAACCCTAAAAATTTGCCACCAGTGTAGCTGCCTCTGATGAAGCTGAAATGCCTTCAGGATAGGGTTGTCCAAAGACATGTCCACACCAAACTCTGCCAAGTCACAAATTCTGGGCTAGATAGCAACTTTGAGCAATACTACTCTGCTCTACTTTGTGTACTACCAGTGCACTCCACCTGAATGCAGGTTGTGACTCTGCACTAGCTTTATATTTGCATTATGTATGATAGAAAAGCAAAACATGCTTTTGGTGTCAACCAAATTTGCAACACTTGGCATTTAATCTAGAGGACATGCGAAAAAGGCTGAAACTGCGCTGTGAATCAGGAAGTCCCTGTTTTAGCTAGCTGGCAAGTAAGTCTCTCTCTTTGCCTTAATTTCCCCATGTACAGTGTGTGTGTGTGTGTGTGTGTGTGTGTACTACAAAGTTGTTGTAATGGTTACAACTTGATAATGCACATGAAGCGACTTGAATGCGATGAAAATGTAAAGGGATATTATTGCATGCCTTGGCGTGTTAGAATTGCTCAGAGCTTTTCACCGCATGGGTACTTTGCAGAAGAAGGAAATGTTGGCTGTATTTGTGTTTGCTCTCCTTGCTTGCTTTATATCTTTATCTAATAAACAAAGGAATGCAAGCACTCCTCGCTGATGCTGGGGTAAATATTAAGCATGATGGAAAGGAATTTAGCAGTGCAACTCCTCCTAAAGCCTGCCAGCATACTGTCAATAAAGCAGTGCATTGCTATCGGAACAGACATAAAAACAAGCCTGAGCCAAACCTCACTGAAAATCACAGCATGTATTCCATCCATGTCAATTGAGAGACTGACCTTTTAATCAGGAGCCCACTGTGATGGTATTGCCATGTCCTTCTTCCTAACAGCAGCAGGCTATGCAGAAGCCTCTGGGACAGCTGAAAGTGCATAAGAAGCTTATATTTCCTAAGGGTAATTTAATATAGTACATTTTTTCCTACCTGGAGATAATCCTTATGTAGAAAAAAGTAGGTACATTGTCATGTACAGCACAACGTGCTTTTTTACAGTCACAAGTACATGAATGTGGCAGCTAACATGCACAGCAGCACCTGACATTCACAAGAGGGGCTGCTCCAGTTTGGCATAGATGGGAAACACAAACAATGCATGTATTCTTTATTTACTAATTCGATAGGTGTCCGCAGCCTGGACTCCTGGGCACTATAATACATCTAAGCTGTTTTGATCTTTCAGGGGTTTGTCAACCACCATGAACAACCAAAGAGCAGCTAGAGTTGCCACTAAAGCAGAAATGAATTTGCTCCTCAAAAATCGTCTTTGAATTATTCATTGTGAACTTTCGACATGGAATATTCATTGGATATTCTCAGAATCTAGTATCTATAATTGGCATTAGATTATATTGGAGTCCAGCCTTTGGTATCTGGCTGCTGATGGTATTTGGTACTTGGTATGCAATGATATTTGAGACACCTTATGCAATATCATATTTAATACTGCCAAAATAAAAAAAAAAATTTTAAACAAACCAATAATGCATTCAAATTTCAAGATAAAAATTGAGTAAAATGTTGCCAGATTTAATTTAAATCAAGCTTCTATGTTTTTTTCTGGTATAAAGCTTCATCTACTCCATTTCTGTTTCTGCTGCCAAAAAAAGAAATGCAGGAACCCATCACTTGTGCTCATTACTGCAATATATAATTCAGTACTGCTGGCTGCTACCTTCCTAAATAGCTACCTTTTAGTGTAACCCATGGGTGGAGCTTGGCAGTTTCATGGGGCATGTGCTTGGTTGGAAACAATCCTGCTCTGAAACTGAGAGTGCTCCAGGCTTTGGCGTATAGTGCAATAATGACTGTGATAATAAAGGAACTCTTACGCAATATTTTCCATCTTTGAAACATACTTAACAGTGTGGATCTGCTCACTCTTGTTACATTGAAGTGTCACTGCATATATGCAGGTAGCATTTTGAGAGCTTTGTGGTAAATACATTAAATTGTGTACCTTGGATTCTAAGAGCTAACAAATGTAGTTGGTCCTCTCTGCAATAAAACTATTATTATTATTATTATTATTATTATTATTATTATTATTAATAATAATAATATTTGTGTGTGTGGCACTTCTATGGTTAAAAATAAACCCCTTGCCACAATCAATACACAATATAAATATTTAGCTTCAAATACAATAAAATGACAATGTTTCATGTTATCGTTTATTTTTACACACCTGTGTGTAAAACCTGGTATGCCAGGTGAGAAAGAACAGGTAAGAACTAGAAATAATTCTAAAAGCACATCCAGCCTAGCAAAAACACTTATGTTCCATACATTTTTCACCAGGATCATTTTCTAAATGCAACAACCCAATAAAATCCTGTTTAATACAACAGAACAGAAACAAGTCTTTAGGGCAGCTGGCATGAACCTGTGGCCCTTCAGGTGCCATTGGACTCTGATTCCCATCAGTTCCAGCCAGCAGAGACTATGGAAACTGTAGTCCAGCAGGTTCCCTAGCCTTGCTTTAGGGACAGGCAGCAGGCCTGCAAGTTATGAGGCTTGATGAAGCCTTACTGGCAAAGCAATCCACAAGCATGGACCCATTGCCAAAAACCAAAAACCCTCTTCTTTGTGCCCACCATCTGAGTTGTTCCTACAGGCAGGCTTGTGAGTAGAGCTTCAGATGAATGATCTCAGTGCAGGCAGGCTAATATGGGCCAAATTAATCCTTCAAGTAACTTGGTCTCCAGCTGTTTAAGGGTTAATACCAGCCCTTTAAATGGGATGCTGGTTATGTTCACACGCGCACAATTATGATTTAAAAACACCTGAGCCAACACGTAAGAGATCTCTCTTCATTCTATTATTAAGCGTTTAGTGGTGTATGTGTGTTTTCTTTCAAAGTCTTGTTTTGCTCCCAGTATCAGTAATGGTGAAAGAGAGAGACACACACCCCAGTATTTCAAATATAATCTGCATTTCTTCCTGTTCTTTGGGTGTGTCCTGGAAGATAGAGAAACGATGCTGCGGAATGAATAGAAAGCACTGGCAAAAGGTGGTGTTTCTTCCCCTTAGTCAATATTTGTTTCTCACATTTGGTGGGTTTGCATTTATTTCTGCTTTGCTGCCAGGTGAAAAAAAATAAAGCCAAAATTAGCCGAAAGAGATCTCCTAGAACCTGGATTGTATATGGCTGTTATAAACTGGGCTGATATGCAACAGCCTTTTTATTTTTCTAGGTTGTGTTTTTTTTTGGGGGGGGGAACAGATCTAGTTTATAACTAGAGTTGCCTTCTGTTATGTAGTAGTCTTATCCTCCATGGACCTGTATAATCCCCTTTTAAAGTTGTCTATCACTACATTTTGTGGACGCAAATTCCCTTGTTTAACTATGTGCTATGTGAAGAATCACTTTTTAAAAATCTGTCTTGAATCTTCCACAATTCAGCTCAGCTCATACTTAACCTGTATGATTTGATAAGTGTCACTTGTTGATTTTTGCATATTAAGTTGTTGTTAAAGCACAGAAGCAAGCCAGACACTAATCATCACCTACTATGGATGTAAAACTAGAGTCCCGCTTGCTACAGCAGGTGGGTAAAGAGGATGAGGAAGAATGAGAGCTGCAAATGCAACATCTTTGCTTAATCTCATGGAGCATTCAGAGGCTAAGGCAGAACCTAAGTGAAAATTTAGCAGCTCTAACTGGATATCACACTATTGTCTTTGAATCAGGAGCTGCAGGATTTGTCCCACAAAGGTACAATGTAGTAGGGACACAGTTTGAATTGCCTGGCTGGATTAGTAAACAGCATAAATAAATTTGATGATGAAACAAAAGGGCGCACTCGTTGTGTTCCTATTGGGTGAAGCTTGTAGCATAATGGAAATAGGGCAGGGGAAAACCACAGATTAGATAATAAACCAACAAACCAAAGAATATGAGAGAGGGAGAGTAAGATGCTTGCCAGGTGTGTTTTTAGAAGAGCCTGATTATCATCTGAAGATAGCATCTCACAGCAACAAAGTAACATTGTTCTAGTTCTGTTGTATTTAAACAGAAGTCAATGGCTCCCCACAAAGGAAAATGGAAACATTTTATTTTCCTCCTGCCTTGTCCACCTTACAACTGTGTTCTTTGGATATATGATACTTATTAACCACAGCTTAGAGCCTTAGAGAGTTTCTTCCAACCTGAATAACATTGAGGCAACTAATATCACATGAATATAAGCGTAATAATACTGGGGAAAATCCCTAAGAGGTGAACCAGATCTATCAGCTTCCCTGCTCCTCTTTGGCATAGAAGCAATGAAAAAGACTCAGAAGTAGGGGTTCTGCTGATGCATCTGCACAGCTCTGTTATGGTCTGTGTGGCTGCACCCACATGCATGTCCAGCACTCACATGTTTTCAGCACACCATGCTGAGAGGATTGGGATCTTTCTCTGGAGTCAGTACATGTGTCCATTACGAATGCATGTAAACCCTTAACTTTATGCCCCATAAAGAAGCTGTACACGCCAAGAAGTAGAGAAAGCTTGGTTTATTACATGGAATCAGTGGCGTAGCGTGGGGGGTGCAAGGGGTGCCAGCCGCACCGGGCGCAACATTTTTGGGGGCGCACTCGGAGCTCTCTGCCCCTACCTGGTCCTGGTGGCTCACTCTCTCTCTCACAGTGCTGGCTGCGAAGGAAAGGACGAGGCTGCGCGCTCCCCAGCCCAGGCGCCGCCTTCTGCGCGCACACTCGCTTGCAGCTAGAAGCCCTGCAGAAAAGGCCGTCGGGTGCAGGAGCGGCGCCTACGTCGCGCTTCCCGGAGGGGGCGCGTCGCCCGGCATTGGCGCGCGTTTGGGCGGGCTGCGGAGGGCGCGAGCGCTGCGTGCGCCCCAGGAGGCCGGCGAGGGCGGGAAAGCGGGCGGCTCGCTCCTCCCGTGCGCCCGAAGGGGCTTTTTTGGCGGTTCCCCCGCTGCTACGGAGTCCTAAGCAACGAGAAGGAAAGCGCCTCATGAGCATAGCACTGGAGGGTGAGTCTCAACTTTTCTGGACGAGCACTCAATGTGTTGCAGATATTAAGCATAAGAAACGCTCCTCATTGTCCACACCCATAAAAATATTCATTTATTTATAAATATTTTATTAAATTTTCAAATACATAATACAAGATCCCTACACCAAAAAGCCAGAACCAAAATACCAAAGAGCCATATAGAAAGAAAGAAATAAAAAAGAAAAAAGAGAAAAATATAACCAACCATTCAGTACAACTTTTCTTATATAACTGATTGGACTTCCTCACATCTCCTTACCCTGCATTATTTATAATAAGAATGTCAGCAAATTATTACCTTGTTTCATACCTTATTTTGTACTTTCCAAATATTATACTTCTAAATTTAAAACAATTTTTATCAATTGCTCATACCTTAAAATTAAACGTAGTGTTGCCTTAAATTTCGACCTTTTCTTACTTATAACTTAATTTTCTATTTTACAAAGTCTATTTGCTGGAACTGATATTTTCTAAATCGTGCAAATACTTAACATTCATACAACTTATAATGTTTTTGTAAATAGTCCTTAAACTTCTTCCAGTCCTCTTCCATTGTTTCTTCTCCCAAGTCTCGGATTCTGCCAGTCATTTCAGCCAATTCCATATAGTCCATCAATTGCGTCTGCCACTCTTCCAGTGTGGGCAAGTCTTGTGTCTTCCAATACTTTGCAATAAGTATTCTTGCTGCTGTTGTCGCATACATAAAGAAACTTCTGTCCTTTTTTAACACTTTCTGGCCGACAATGCCCAAGAGGAAGGCCTCCGGTTTCTTAACAAAGGTATATTTAAATCAGTGGCGTAGCGTGGGGGGTGCAGGGGGGGCCAGCCGCACCGGGCGCAACATCTGGGGGTTAGGGGGCGCAAATCCACGGGTTAGGGGGCGCAAATTACTTGCCTTGCCCCGGGCGCTGACAACCCACGCTACGCCACTGCATGGAATGAAAGAGACAGTGTATGTTTCAGACACCCAGGTTAAAGATAGGTGGGCAACAAATCATACAGCACAAACACACCTTGATCTAAGGAGTCCCTATCTACCCAAAAGCCAGGAGGTATATGCAACAATGTACCACAGACCCACACTAAGGGGGCGGGGGGAGAACAGGAAGGTGGATATATGTGATCTTGAAGCCTAATGGAACTCAAAGTCTCAGGGATCTGTGCCTTCTGGAAGAGTTAAACTATTCCCCTCCTGTGCCAGACAGATAACAGAAATCTCTCATTCATATTGTTGGTTTGTGCCCATGGAGATGATCCTTGAGATCGTTGAGGAGCAAAGAGGGTGCCTCATTAGAGCATGTGAGCTACCTGACTAATGAAAATCTGGGGTTTAAGTACTATTTGGGGCCAGCAATTCCCTATGGAAAGGGGATGCGCTTCTTCAGTGATTGAGTGCAGTAACACCTAAACTCCTTTGTAGCATTGCTTATTTTCTACACATTCCTGTCTGTTTATTAGTCTGTTTACTTCTCTGCATTTGAAGTTGAAAGGACATAACCTTAGTGAGAGATGACTAACTTGTTATTTGTACGTTTCCTGAATTAATGCTTTACCTTTGGAGGAAGCTTCTGTTGTCAATGCGGAACCCAGTTCTTTTCTTGCAGGAGGGGATCATTAAACTTTGCTGGTAACCCGGGATTAGTGTGCTGATCTTTACATTAAGTATTAGGTCAGGATTCTTACTCATACCGAGTTGCGTCAGGACCGAGTTCCGGAAGGCCTCTCGTTCACACTCGTGCACCATGCGCGCCTCAATTCTCGAGTCAGCCTGAGACCGTTGTGGACGCCATGGCCAAAATCAAAGCCCGCGATTTACGAGGGAAGAAGAAGGAAGAGCTGTTGAAGCAGCTCGATGACCTCAAGGTGGAACTCTCTCAGCTGCGGGTGGCCAAGGTGACCGGTGGAGCAGCCTCCAAACTCTCAAAGATCTGGGTGGTTCGCAAATCCATTGCCAGAGTGCTGACCGTCATTAACCAGACCCAGAAGGAAAACCTCAGGAAGTTCTACAAAGGCAAGAAATACAAGCCTCTCGACTTGCGGCCTAAGAAGACACGTGCCATGCGGCGCAGGCTAAACAAGCATGAAGAGGGTATGAAGACCAAAAAGCAGCAGCGAAAAGAACGCCTGTACCCACCTCGGAAATACGCTGTGAAGGCATGAGCCTGAACTGCAGCATTCTGATCCTCTGGCCAGCATTTTCCTATTAAAGGTGTTTTGGCTGTTTAAAAAAAAATAAAAAAGCATTTTCACACACACACAAAAAAAGGATTCTTACTCATACCTTCCAGATTACGTTTAAGGTAAGAACTAGTGCCAGGGTCAAACATAGTTCATTATGGACATTTCATATTCAACTAATGCCAGTTGTACTAGTGCCGTGATCCACTGAAACAAACCACATGAAAAGTCCTGATTGGCAAACAGTAAACATCAGCAGCTCTACCGCCAGGAAGCTATTACTGCATCTCCATCTCACTGGGCAAGCTGCTCCACTTTATACATGCACATATGGACAACAGTGTTGGTTATGAATACTGTATAAAGGTTGCAAGAAACAACGAAAATGTACCAGTAATAGCCCAGCTCATACATTTATCAAACCCTCCTGATACATCTGAGTATCAGGCAATACGTTACGTTTCATTGAGGAGGGGGAAGAAATCTTGTTAATTATCACAATTAAAAAATGGTCTTTTATCTATAATATCAGAAGCCATTTCCAATAGACACCTTCCAGATTTTGTGCAAGCACATCCCAAATGCAACAGTTAGAATAGCAATGAATAGTCTGCCTACAGGGAAATAACATCACATTTTCCTAGGTATGAGAGAAAGCACAGTTTATTGCTTGGGACATGCAATATCCCTGTACCAAAATGCTATTTGGAAGAAAGGTAATGAGCACTGTACAAATGGGAAAGCACTTTTTAATAGGCAGTAAACTAAAAGTGCAGAAAGCCCTCTCCCGACACTCAATTGATTGATACATTAAAAAGGGTTGTGTGACTAGCAGGGCTAGTCGGGGAGCGGGGAAAGAGGGCCATTTGACCCAGCGCCTCAAACTCAAAGGGGGGCCTCAGCTTACTAAATTTGTTGATTTCCCCCACATTTGATAAGTTTCACAACTTGTTTTCATGCACATTAGACCAAAATGTGAAACACATTTTCAGAACAGCAATTTTAAGCTAATAAGAGATGTGATTTTATGAAATATATTTTTATTGTTATTAACTGATATGGATTTAAAGATTTTTAAATGTCAGTTTTGATAGCACAAAATTATAGTGAACATGCCATCTCAGATTAGCTGATTATATGAACAAACCACTCACTCTTGGGGGCGGGGGTCCCTTCTTTTATTTTGGCATGCTTTAATTTTTAATTTTAATTGTTATGGCTGAGGGCCTCAAAAGATGAAAGTGGCGTAGGTCTCTCTTGACCTCTGAGAGGTCCTGGGAACTAGACTTTCAGGAACTTTTAACAATGTAAACAGAACATAGCATGTAAATAGAGCATAGCATGAAGTTAGGGTATTGCAGTCCCATTGAAATAAGACTCTGGTCTTCAAGATAACCTTTATTGACTATAAGGTTATGAAATCTAATTCACAGGCATAACTTGTACATTTTTTTGATGGCTAATCTAGGACAAGGACCAAGGGGGTCAGAGAGGGAATGTTTATATTCTCATGGGTGTAATGTTCATTCACAGGTGATAGTTGTTCTTCTCCATTGTTATTTGTTTGAGTTATTTCATTCCAAATCTCAAAGGCTCTTTCAGTTGCATGATGAAATGCAGGCAGAAAACCTACTGCTTTGGAGCTATTTCCACATTCCCCCTACCCCCTTTTCTTTTTAAAATAAACCACATTTACTAGTTGGATGCAGAGGAATGGTGGGAGGAACCAACTGGGGAACCACCAAGAGAAGAAGGCTTGGAGCTCAGGGAGTGGTCAGAGGGAAAAGAAGGAGGAAATAAGGAGAAGAGGAAGGTGGAGGTGGCAGAAGCTGAAGAGGTAACAGGGCTTAGTGAGCTGGGAGAGTCTGTGGCAGAGAGCAGTCAAAAATCAGAGGCAGAAGCTGAAGCAGGAGAGTGGGCAGATGAAGGCCAAGAGGCAGATATGAACCAGACTGTTGAAGAGTCACTGGTATCTCCCCCTCTTGCTGCAACAAGCTCCCCTCCTCCTTTGTCTCCCAGAAAGCAATTTCCCCTAATATAATGTATTTTTATATGTTATTCTTATGCATACTTTAGTATATGCATTCTTAATATGTGCATTATGTTATCCCTACTCCTTCTCAATTGATAGCAAATGTGCCAGTCTTCACAGGTGTGCTGCCTGATGGTGATGTGAAATCTGGGAATACAGGTATAAATTATTAATGGTAGTATCCCATGCACGCATACTTGGGAGTAACTCCAACTTATTTCAATGGGACTTGTATCTGAAAAGTATGATACTGCATAGGACTGAGCTGTTCATTTAGAATTAAAATCATACTTCATCAGTTCACTTCAAAGCCTGTGGGCAGAATCTTTCATCTTATTCTATTTTGGTGGCCTCCTATCCTCTTCCTGTGTTCACGGTGTTCCAGCATCAAGAGCAAAGCATGAACACATTCTAAACTTGTACTCCCTGTGATAGGCAAAGAAATTTCCTTGTGTATCTCACCAGGTTCCAGTCCCTTTTGTCAATTAAATAAATGACTGCCTATTTATGAGATTATTTTATTATTAAAATTTAATCTTTCTCCTCACCTAATTCCATCATTTTCACTAGTCTATAATTAAAGTAAAGCTAAGAAACCTGGGGTACGTATTTGCCCTCGTTCAAATTATACCCCCTGAATGTAAGCTAAGATACATGTTTACCATACTGCAGTCTAAATCCTTTATTATTCTAATCCCTTGCTTGGGCTGCTGGCAATATAGAAATTGGTTTTCTGTGACTCTTAAATCTGCAGTAATGTGTTGGTGTGGTTTTGTTTTTGTGTTAAGTTTTTTTAACATGATGCAAACTGATTTGAACTGATGAAAAAGACCTGTAGAAATATTTTAATAAAAAAAAAATAAAGGGCAGGATTCACTAAGGAACCCCATTAGCTGAAGCCGTACATAAGAGCTTTCACTTGCACAACAGGGCTTTCCTCCTCTCCTCTCCTCTCCTCGTACCCCTGAAATTGGCTCTAGTGGGGTCCAGAGAACCTTTAGAACATCTCCCTGGAGGAGGACAAGGGGGGTCATTCCATCTGGAAAGCTTGCATAGATAGAACATTTGTAAAAGCCCAAAGTGGAATCCCACTCATAGTAACTAAAGCTGCAATCCTATACTAACTTGTCTGACAGTAAGCCCCCTTGAATTCAGTGGACAATGTACAAGATTACACTGTAAGCTTCGGCAACTGTTCTTAAAAGATCTGAGCTACCTAGCAGCTTGGGGTTCACTTAGCTCACATAGGAGCTTAGCAGACTTGCAACATGCTTTTCAAGCCCAGCTCTTGGGAGTTCTTACCTTCATGGCCACATGGATGAGGATCTGCTTTCCAAGCTGGAGTGAGAGCAGCCTTAACCATTAAGTGTCTTGCATTCAAAGTGGGCGTGTTACTATTAGCAGGTCTTCCTATAACTGTGATACAGATTTTGAGGAACTAGGCATGGTGAATCGTCTACCAGCCTCTTAGTGACAGGCACCGACTCTAAAGCCAGGTAATCTTCACTAGCTTTTACTCTGTAAAAGTTGTGCATGAATGAAATAAAGAAGATAGGAAAATAAAAAACTCCACAAGAGCAGAAAACTATGGACAGTTGTCATGGGGGACTGACTGATCAAGTCTCATTCCCTGATTAATGGAATGCCTAGCCAAAAATTGTTTTGGAGGGTGGAACTCTAGAACCATATTCAACAGTTCTTTTCTTGCTTGGTAGTGAGTCCTACTGAACATGATGGGGTTTACTTCTGAGTAAATATGTATAAGGTTGCACTGCTAGGAGAGTCTCCTGCAGCCTCAGTCACCTTGATACTGTCAGTATTGTCCAGGAAAGATTCATACACATACAGAAATTTTGATGTGTGCAGTTAAAGTAGGGGTTTTTTAATAGACTTTTTGCAGTTACAAAAGTGATGGGAAAATGCACTCCATCGTGTGGAATAAACAAATGAATAACAGGAAGATATATAACTATTGTGCAAGCAAATTAGGATGAATGTTCATTGTCCCCACAAACAAATCAAAACAAATGCTGAATAAAGACCAGGCATCGTCTAACCTCCACATAAGCTTTGTGTAAGCAAATCAGGACAAATGCTCAATAAACAAGTCATCTGGAGGAGCCCCTTGTGAGCCAGAAATGGGATCTTTTAGAGTACAAGCAGTGTTTCTCAGGTTTTTCTTTTTTAAATGCTGCAGCCCTACATTCTGTGGTATTCTGCATTAGAGCGCGTATATTCCTCCCCTACTTTGCATGTGGTTATTTTTAGCCTTATAGTACAACCCAGATGAACAGAAGAACCCAATCTTCATCAGAGGGGTCTTGTGAGATTTCCACTCTAGCCAACCTGCATTGTTGTGTAAAAAAGATTTGTCATGCCACAGGGAGAGCTGTTCAAGAAAAGCAAGCCCAAAGTCCCCTTGGCAAATGGTGTGTGTGTGTGTGTACTTGTGCAGTTCTTTGGATCTTGATCTAAGTACTTGAATTTAACCAGGTTGATCAGGATTTAACTGGTTGAATCCAGCCACTCTTGCTTAACTGTTTTGCTTAGCAAACCATTCCTGTAACATCAATTCCTCCCAGTAGGAATTGCTGAGCAAAAACATTCTTGTGTGTTCCTTCTCCCGTTCTGTTGTCCTAATGTCCTACTCTTTCCCTCCCTCAACCCTCCTGCTGTCAAGTTATGATTCAAATACCTCTCCTACTTATATTGGTACTGAGCATTGGGGGTTTTATCATTTATTTTTATGGTTATGTGCAGCACAGGGCTATGTACAAAAAACATAACACAAACAACAGTACAAATATAACACAAAAAATAAATATTAACAACTCAGTAAAGCACTTACTCAAATATTTCTGTTGATGGTTAAGCATCCCATTATCAGCCTACAAAATAATAGATAAATAAAAATGCTTTTAATTGATGGTTGAAGACCAATGATGAGGGTTACAGACATGCCTCTGGGGGAGATCATTCCAGGGTGAGGGCCCCACCATGCAGACCTCCCCTCTTCTGGACCAATCTTAAGCATCAACTGTTTCATGGCTTTTGTTTGGGGCAGTGTGACTGGCACTGTGTGTATCTAAGGTTCTACATGGACTACAGTTTTTCTGAGAAGTGCAAGTGACATGCTAAAAGTTATTTATTTCCCACTGTACACATACTATTTTTTCTTTCCCATTATATTATTTATATTTTTCTCACTTTCCTATTCTTTAGGCTGCTTATAGTCAAGGAACCAGTAGAAATCATTTTACTGGTGGCCTTTGAAATCATGGCAACGTGCTTGACTGCCTGTGCAATAAAAATGAGAATGCTGTTAATAACGTATTGCTAGCAGTGTTTTATTAATGCAATAAATGTAAAGGGGAAGGGAAGAAACCAAAGAGCCCATCCGAGTAAGTTATAACTGGGCTTAAGGATCAAGCAAACATTAAAATGGGGGGAAACGTGGGATTCCTAACTTTGTTTATCCCTTATAACATTATTGTGAGAACAATGTGTTTAAGTGGGGGGAGGATTACAGAGTGGGAAAACAGCAAGCTTGAGATAATACTCAGGTAGATGGACTGACATAATAGAAGTCACTTTCACCTATTTATGTGGTTATCACACTTTCTGTAGTAACAGGGCCTTGAAGAGGCAGTTTATACCTTGAAACCAGAAGTGAGCCCAGTGTTAGAGGTGGTGTTTGCCTTAAATGTCCCAAATTCCTGCCCACCATACCTCCTCCATTAGAGCTCTCCTGTCCACAGTCTCCATAATCTCAGCAGCCTGCTTTGTACAGTCACTGGTCCTCTTAGCCTGGGTTGACGCTCTGACCAGCAGTGAGTCTCTAAGGTCTTACACAGGTATCTTTCACAGCCCTGTTGCCTCAGATCCTTTGACATGAAAAATGCCTGTAGTGAAAGGGATGCCTTACAAGTGAGCAATGATGCCCCTCTCTTTGTAGGGTTGGGACCACATATATCCCAAGATGATGTCTACCTTGGCCCTTAGGCTGCTAATCAATTGCCGTAAAAACTAAGCCTCATCTCCTTTCCTTTCCTTTCTGCAGAGCAGAGGAAGAAGTATTCCAATTCTAACGTCATTATGCATGAGACGTCACAGTACCATGTACAGGTGAGTCAAGGAAACTCATATGAATGAGCAATAAATTGCATACAATTAGAAATGATACTGATATTGCACCATTTATAGGAGGACATTGATCCTTCTAGTTACATTTTTATAATCATGCTTCCTGGGTCATATGCTAGAAGATTTATTACAAACAATTAGTAGAAGCCCAACGCATCATATGCTGGAGTTACTGGAAGTTGGTAATAACTCTTGATCTTTGCCCTGCTTTCCCTTCGCTCAGGTGCTGGGGGAAATGTTCACTGGTTTCCTGTTCCCAGTGGCCTTGCAGAGATTATCTAGATCAGTGTTGGGTAATTTTAGGCTCTGTACCTAATAGCCTTACAGGGAGGCCCTTCTTTAAATGGTGATGTGCATGACTTCACTTACAAAATGTGATGGGGGCCACACAAACAACACATACCTGGGCAGGGGTGCCAACTTGAATAAACTATTGGGGGGCAAGTAATTGATCACAGGATGGGGCACATCATTTGAATGGCAATGACCATCAACTTGGGGGGACGCTACCCCCTCAAATATTTTATTGGGGGGCAAAGGGACCTGGGCCCCTAGAAGTTGGCTCCTATACATGGGCATGTGCTTTACCAGTCTTTGCTGTTACATCTGCTTCAGCCCAAGCTGCACAAATCCTGGGAAAATGGCTTCCATGTGGCTAAGGAAAGGTGCAAAGGCCTCTCCAGCTTAGGATCATTATTGATTTTAGTGCAATGCATAATGCAACTGTTCCCTTTTGATTTAAGGATTCATTTCTCTTTCCTCCAGAACACTTTTTTTAGCAAAGGATACTGCACCCTCCAGAAAGCTAACACCTTGGACAAGGATATTTATGTCATTTGTATCCAGCTTCCCTCAGGGGAACTTTACCAAGGGTTCATCTCATGACATGTTATCCTCATAACAGTCTGGGGCAGGTTATGCTGAGAAAGGGTGACTGACCCAAGTCACTGAGCAAACTTAATGGGTGAATTGAATTGAGCCACTGCGGTCTCCCCAGGCCAGTTCCACCCCACCCCACTGACTCTGTTATGACCTATATTGACAAATCATCATCAATGTCAAAGTCAAGGAGTGCTGCATGACAATGGGTTCTTATATATGTAATTTTCTTCCACATGTGGCTTAGTCTCAATGTAGGTCATTTAGTCCCTGGAGATGTGAATATCTGGGGTGTGTTGCCTTTGGGGAGGCAGAGGGAAAACAGGTTTCTCTCCCCCTCCAATCAAGGCCTGACATGCAAAAACTTGAAATTCTCTTGGAGGAAGGGAATTGGAAAGAAAACTGATAAAAGACGGTCTTTTTCAAAATGAGTGAAATGATGTTTAAGCAGTGTTTTAAAATAATATTGCTACACATGTATACACACTGCCACAAACCTTCTGGAGCCAAGACACTGTGGTAGTAATGTTAGTGGTAATAGTTATGCTGCTGTATTTGTCTGGATTAGAATTTAAGCAGGACTTGGGAAAGCTCTGTAAAATATCCTGTGAATGTAAGAAGCTGAGCTGTATTGAATAAAATAATAGTTTTATCAAAGCCAGTTTTAGCTACTCTGACTGACAGCAGTAGCTCCCCCAAAGATCCTTTCCAGGGCTGCCCTTTGAGGGCCAATCTAGGTATGCCCTTATGTGCATCTTTACGTGTAATTTGCAGGTTTTTTTAAATGCAAATTGCATTAGTTGTATGTATTTATGGATCAAAACTAGGGTTGCCATACATCCAGAACTTCCTGGACATATCCGGAATACTGCAGTCGGGAAAATCTGGATGTATGGCAACCCATGTCGGCAGTTTCATTTTTGGTGATTTTCCTTTGAATAGCTCAAAAAATCAACAACAACAAAGTTCAACAAGTTTTCCCCAAAAACGCAACAACTTTTCTGTCCTTTCTTCTTCTGCTGCGATTCTAAAGAAAATTCCTCTATTGACGCTCCTATTTGCTTTGCAGGAAATTCCCCACTGGAGCCATTGGTGGATAACAATTAGACCCAGGCAGCCAGTTGATGCTATTTTAAAGATGCATTTAACATCACTAGTTTGACCCTGAGACCCTTGTAACTGAAAATGCTGTGGGTTAATTTAACAAATGTGGCATAGACTAGCCTTCCCCAACCATATTCCCTCCATATGCTTTGGACTACACTACAAGCCCCATCAGTCCTGACCACCATCAGGGCATCAGGTTGGGAAAGGCATGTGTAGACTGTGTTCACAGGTTTGTGTGAACATGTGAATGAGAGGTGATGGGACTGCCAGCTGCTGTCCCTTTCCTCTTTACACATTCATTCTACATGGATGAAAGCACAAACGCTCCACTTGTTTAGATTGCATGTTTAAATACTACTCTGTCTAAAACCGGCAAATAATAATCTGTTCCCACACATTTAAGAAAAAGGAGCAGATGGTGTAGCACCTAGGAAGACTGGAGCTGTATTTCCTTCCTTTTAAAGAAATCAAGCACTGGACATATTTTTTGCAAATAAGCAATAAAATCATTGCAGTCACTTCCACTGGAAAGTAGACTTTACTCTCTCCTGCAACTAGAATGCATTTTGATCTCTGTTAATTATGGTTGCTCAGCTGTAAGCTGTTCTTTCCCCTTGAACTTTAGTCAAAGCAAGTGTGATAGCTGTCAAATTGGCAGTTTGTTCACACACATAGATATGCACCTGTATCTATCTATAGAGACAGATATTTACCAAACAGCATGTTTTTTAATCTTCCATTCTGTGCAGGTTTGTTGTTAGATTTTTGACTTTGTCAGTAAGCATAAAGGGTTACATCCTTGCATGACCAGGAGAAAGCCTGCACAACATATGTTTTCCTCCCCCTGTAGCCTTATGCACCCTGCAGAAAACCTCTCTAGGGAGTCAGGGGGACATGCCAAACATTGTGGGCTATGTCTTATGTGGCATCACCAAAAACTGGATGGAGGAATCTGGTTGCAGTGGAACACAAAATCTCTCCACTCAGTTCAGGATGATTCTGTACCACCACCCTATATGACACAGCCCACAATGCTTGGTACATTCCTCTTACCTTTTGGAGAGGTTTTGGAGAAAGATCTGTTGTGCAAGCTTGCTTTCTGCACATGTTGGATACAACTCTAAAATAACAGCAATCATTATCTTGCTCTATTGGCCCTCATGAAGCCTCATGAAGGTAGGTGGAAATGACAGCTCCATATGAGCATAGCAGTTGTGCACAGACCACCGCCAACCGCAGCAACCCTAAGAGTGCCAATCTTACTCTAACAGTTCAAGGTCAACTATATGTTACATCGTTTTAATGCACCAACCTGAAGTAAAGACATCCTTATGTGCCCTATTCTATTGCAATGCCTTCTTGGGAAGGGGGCCTAGTCTTTTGGGTTTTCAAAATGGCATGTGTTTCAGGACTGAGGGAATAAAGCAGGTCAGGGTGTCAGCTTCTGTTGTCAGAATGGGGTGGAGGGGAGGAAGGTGTGAAACTGAGTTCTTGGAGAAGAGTTTGCCAAAATTTGAACACTGCTAATCTGGCAAGCTGTTTCCTTTGCGGTGGATAGCGATGGCATGGATTAAGTATAATGTGAGAAAGGCCAATGTGCTCTCTTGCACTTGCTTCATGCTTCCCTCTGCTGGCTGATAAAACCACAGAGGGAAGTATTATGCGATTTTTACTAAGACCAGGAAGAACAACTGTTCTAACTGGCAACAATGGCAGTTCCTTGCACTGCCCAGTGGCATTGCAGTGTTGCTTGCTCATGGCATTGTTATCAATACAAACCATACAAGAGCAGCCTGTGCATGCAGATCCTGAGGTTTAGAGATCATGTCATGCTATAAAAGCTGAATGCTTTCTTAACCAGGACAACAGGTTTAGAGCTGAGCTGGAAATGACTGCAAGTACAATCATGCCTGGCTGACTTTCTACTGCCTGGAGAAAGCTACATTCCTAGCACTGGCACAAACACACAACTATGCAGTGTGGAGAGATGGAACTAAGAATAGGTCAACGCACAACAT
Source organism: Podarcis melisellensis (assembly GCF_964234715.1). Classification (NCBI taxonomy): domain Eukaryota; kingdom Metazoa; phylum Chordata; class Lepidosauria; order Squamata; family Lacertidae; genus Podarcis; species Podarcis melisellensis. The sequence goes on along the minus strand of NC_138528.1, from coordinate 76,239,386 downwards.
TACATTGTTTAGTTGTGTGCCTAATGCTGTTTTAAGTGTTCACCTAAAAATGGGACATGCCAATGCAATCAGCACATGTTTACAAGTATGTGCTTACAAGCAGGTACACGAGGAGGGAGCCAGCATTGGTCTGCAGGCCAAGTGTACTCTGTGGCAAGTCCAGTTTTGATGCCTTGTAATGTGATGTTTATATATGTACTGGAATGATCATCATCATCATTAGAAATTGTTTTGTTCACTGCTGTCAATCAAAGCAATCAAAGGAAGGTAGACCTGTAGGAAACATTTCTGTTTGTAACCACACCACAGAACCGGGGGGTTGACCAGGCACCGCTGTGCAGTTGTATGTGGGAAGAGTAAAAATCCATGTTGCTATTAGCTGCTTTTGTTATCCAACATAGTGACTGCATGAATTTTCAGCTCACATGGATTAAAATGGCTTGTGACCTCCTGCTTAATTGGGATACTTTCCTTTCACCTCGCCCACCATTGTTTTTCCCCTTTACAGCATTTAGCCACCTTCATCATGGATAAGAGTGAGGCCATTGTAACAGTGGACGATGCCATCAGAAAACTCAAACAGCTGGCTTCCAAAGAGAAGATCTGGGCCCAAGAGATGCTGTTGCAAGTGAATGACAAATCCATCCGATTGCTGGACTGCGAAACTCAGGTAAGCAGTAATTCACCATTCATATAACAAAAGCTCCCATAGAGATATCAAAATTTTGAAAAGAAGGGGGTCCATGGCTTGGATTTTGCCAAGCATGTAAACTGGGGGATCTCCCACAAGACTCTCTGGCTGCATACACACCGTACATTTAAAGCACCCCCCCCCCAAAAAAATCTAGGGATCTGTAGTTTGCCCTTTACACAGCTGCAAGTCGCAGCACCCTTCAGAAACTGCAGTTCTTAGGATTATTTGGGGGAAGTCATGTACTTTAAATGCGTGTACACCGTCGGCTAATTTTGCTGCCGCAAATGAACATGGCTACACCTGTGGGAACAGCTTCTGTAGTGTTCCAGATCCTATTTCTGGCTGGGATTTGGTAGAGTATGTTACTCATGCACACAAGTTGTCTCTGCAAACATAGAAGTGACAAGTCTTTAAGACATTGTATTTTGACATGATGCTCAAGATTGATAGCAAAGGGAGGAGGCAATACAATGAAGTTTTGTTGGCCTCCTTACAAAAACTTTGCCTCTCTTTCCTACCAGCTAAGAAACGCCCAGAAACTTCACATGTGCCAGCAACAATTTTGTCCAACTGCCTTCATGCAGCTGTAGCTACTAATGGATTTAAAGTACACTGAGTGAATCAGATGCCATCGTCTTCATTGCCTTTTTTCCAGGAATGGTTATTACAATGAATAAATGCAGCTTGTAACTAAATGTGTCTGTCTGTCTGTCTGTCTGTCTGTCTGTCTGTCTGTCTCTCTCTCTCTCTCTCTCACACTCACTCACTCACTCACTCACTCTCTCTCTCTGATTTGCCTTTCAGGAAGAACTAGAGGACTTCCTTCTGCCAACAGTCCAGCTCTGCCAAACTGTGCTGAATCAGATGCGGTACTCATCCATACTCCTGCTAGTGTGTCAAGACTCAGAGCAGCACAAGCCTGACATTCATTTCTTTAATTGCGATGAGGTGGAGGTAAACAAGGGTGGGGAGAGGAGGGGAGGAAAAAACAACATGGTATATTTTAGCAGCTTGGTGCTAGATGAGAAAATGTTGGTGTGCAAGCATGACTCCACTGTGACCGTGTTCCAGCTCTGCAGCCACACGCAAGCAAGGATCTCCTGTTGTCAATATTAGCAGAGAAAAGCATTTCTTCTATCCTCAGTGCTTAATGTGCAAGGGAAGGGATGTGCATACAGAAAACTCTTGATGGCAGGCAAGGACTGCAGGGCAAAGCTTTTGTGGGAGCGAATCTCACAAAATCTTTGCAATCACATATGGAACTGTGATTTCTAGTGTATTTGTAGCTGCAAAGCTAACACACACACACAGCATAATACAATGAAACATTTTTTAATGCAGCATTTGTTTATAAGACCTTGTTCCATTTGCATTCTTACATGCATTCTTAAATTTCTGCCATGAGCCATTTCTTCTCTTGAGACCAACCTGATCTTGTATTTTAGGCAGAGATGGTACATGAGGACATAGAAAGTGCACTTGCTGACCATAAGTTTGGAAAGAAGATACGGCCGCAAACTCTCAAGTAAGTGGGTTCTGTGGACAGGCAAGCTCCAGCAAGTAAACTGGGAAGAAGCTTCGCTTGCCCTACTCTGCAGAAGTCACAAAGCTCATGATCTACCCTTAATTTAATTTCCTGCTCCTTTTAAGTTATTGAAGTACTAGGTGTGTCCCTTGGAGGTGAACACATTAGGATTAAAGGACAGTAAAATTAGGCACAGCCTTGTGAAATTTTGAGTAACAAGGGCAGAGAAACAAGTAATAATAATAATAATAATTTTATTATTTATTCTCCAGCCATTCTGGGTGGCTTACAGCATATGTCTGGTGCGCTGCAAACTTCATCTGGCAGCACAAACTCTTGTTTGTCCAAGGGATTATTTTTTATACCCCAACTTCTAAGGAACATGAGTCATCTTGATGGGTTCCATTTAGAGATACAATATCCTGACGATACTAGGATGTGCCCACATTCAATCCTATCATATACTGAAGCAATTCCCCTGTTGTCTTTGAACTAGACTTCATTGTTTATTTCTCTCTTTCTTTTACTACATGGAAATGGGAATTGTTGGGACTTTAGTGAATGAATTGCATAAATCTCATCTTGGCATGGTTAAGTTCACTCTCTGCTTTACTCATGTTTAAGCAGGGAGATGATGTGGGTAGCACAGGTATCATGCTTAATCCCCATGCTAGCACTACATCTTGCTGTGAGCCAATGGCAGTTGCCCAGGGAAGTACATAATGTACCCATCCCTTCTGTGTGGTCTCCCTGTTTAAACATTACCCAGGCAGTGTGGGATACAACCCCCACAGAAGTGGCAATCCACAACATTAAACCAATATAAAAACTAGACCATGTACTGTACAATATTGTCATGGCTGCTGGCCTGCCATTCCCTTTTAAGGTGGATTAGGAAACAATTTCTTGATAGTTGGGAGTCTCCCAGTTTGGTTCCTAAGATGTTACTTTAAGGAGGTTGACAGAAGGAAAGTTCCCCATCCACCCTTCCCACTTCAGCCATCTGCATCCCTTTGCCCGAAAAGCCTTGCTGAATATCATGGGTGGGGGATTCCTTAGCGATGTGGGAAGTGGGAAACTTATGCAGGAAGGGGAGAGTCACCCAAAATCATCCTGGGATTTTAAGTTAGGAAGTTCACAGAGGGAAATGTCCCCATCCTCTCTTCCACCCAGAATCCCTTTCTGCCCCCTCTCACATTGTTGAGGAAGGGTCCCCTGTCCCTTCGATGCAGCCAGAGTTGATATTCAGGGATCTGCCTAGTTAGTTTGCTTCCACTTATCCTCTGCTGGTGTAGTTGTAAATAAAGCAAAGACCCTGTGTTACATTTAGCTAAGAAAATTAAACCTGGTAGCTCCTACCTTGCAACTTTTCACAGGTTAGGGGGGAGTGCATAAAAGTATTATTGGTTGTTGCCAACTGTTTAGCCCACACCAGTATGGGCAGCAGCAGGGATATCATAAATGACTACCCAGAACCTTGTAACTGTAGTCATAGACAGGGTGTTCTGGTAAAAGGAGTGATCCATTGCTTCCTTTGCAGGGTAAACCAAGAGAAGATTAAACAGAGACAATCCATCCTCCCACCACCTCAAGGGCCAGCTCCAATTCCTTTCCAGTATGAAGCAAGAGGCTCACCAAAGAACAACCAGAATCGAGTGGCTCCTCCTTCACAGCATCATGAGCCAGGTATAGAAGGCAGTTGGTGACTAGTTCAGATTGATGACTAATGCAAGCATCTGCTTTGAGTTGTGACTCACCCAGAAAGTCTTATGTTGCCCTAACATGATTAGGCATGTGCTGTTTCCCAGTAGAACAGGAAAATCTCTATTCATCTTCATTGATTTCTCCATTTTAACCACTCAGGTAAAATAGCCCAATGCCAAGTATTTATTTGGCTGTAGTAATTAAAGCAAAGGATCCTTAAACTGAAAAGCATTTTTAATAGCTTGAATAATGCTTATTCATTGTACTAGGTGCTGTATGCATCCAGAGTATATTATAAATGAGACTGAATCCATTCCACCAAGGATGCACGCATTTCCGACAAAAGTTAATTGTACTGATTTTTCAATGCCAGCCTTTTTCTGTTGGCCCCCAGATGTTTTTTTACTACAACTTCTATCCCCAGCCAGTGCTGGGGCTGATGGGAGTTGTAGTCCAAAACATCTGAAGGCTACAAGTGGGGAAGGCAACACTATGTGATAGCATTGTCAGGTCTCAACCTAGAGAACCATCATTTCTGCCTATCACCCCACAGCAATGATAAAGGATGCAGCCATGACTTCTCTCATCTTATTCCCACAGCCCAGCCTCCTCTCCCCGCCTGCCCCACTCCTGTACTGCAACATGAGGGTCCTGCTTGCTCCAGTGGGTAGGAAGGGAGAGCAGATGATTCTGGGCTGCTTACAGCACATAAAAAAGGGGAAACATTAGACATTAAAAATTTCCCAATACAGGGTTGCCTTCAGGTGTCTTCTAAAAGTCAGATAGTTTTTTATTTCCTTGACATCTGATGGGAGGGCATTCCACAGCGTGGGTGCCACTACCGAAAAGGCCCTCTGCCTGGTTCCCTGTAACTTCACTTCTCACAGTGAGGGAACTGCCAGAAGGCCCTCGGAGCTAGACTTCAGTGTCCGGGCTGAACGATGGGGGTCGAGGTGCTCCTTCAGGTATGCTCCATCAAGGACACTGCAAGAGGAAACAATATGTTTCTACCAGCCTGCTGTTTTCATACAGACTTAAGCACAATTTGATGGCATACAGCTTTTCTCAACATGAGATTGTTAGGAAAGTCTGGAGAATTTCTACTACAGAATAGCAGAAGGACCAGAGCAGAGGTGGCACCATTCTTTTGTGAACAAAGACACTATGTGTTTTAATAGCTGCATGACAGGCAGCAAAGCAAAACACACTTTAACCCAGGGGTCAACAAACTTTTTCAGCAGGGGGCCGGTCCACTGTCCCTCAGACCTTGTGGGGGGCTGGACTGTATTTTGAAAAGAAAGAATAAATGAACTAATTTCCGTGCCCCACAAATAACCCTGAGATGCATTTTAAACAAAAGGGCACATTCTACTCGGGTAAAACACGCTGATTCCCGGACCATCCACGGGCTGGATTTAGAAGGCGATTGGGCTGGATCCGGCCCCCAGGCCTTAGTTTGCCTACCCATGCTTTAACCCATCATGAAGAGCTATAGCCAGAGGGAAAGCATTACCTGTTGACGTGTAGCTAGTCAGACTGAAGTTAAAAGAATTAAGCCATTCACTGAAGTGAAGGCATGTGTGCTGTTTTTATTGTGTACTGCATTAATTCACCTTTGAAAACTTGTTCAGACTGAAAGTCTCAAGCTGCCTTGAACGTACTGTATATTGGACCAAAAACATCTTTCCCCTAGAGATAATTTAAATGGTTAAATCTGCTGGTCTCTGATCCAGAGAAATATTGTGCTATTTTAAAATCTAGTTTTGCATAATGGAAATAATGTAGAACTGTAATGGGAGATGGGTGTTTTGATGATGTTCATATAAGTAACAAATATCTTTGCCGTGCCATCAATCAGATGGGTACAGAAACCTATCAGCCTGTGGAATCAGCTAGTTTCCCAGGTGATGTGTACCTGTGTGTTCCAGAATGACTTGAGCTATGAGTGTAGCTTATTGGCTGTCCACTCAGAAGAGAAAAAGAGAGCAGCAGAACTTGCAGAGAGTTGTTGTTTTTTTTTAAAAAAACCCGCTCCTCATACTAGCACCCCCAAAATGAGAATTGATGCTCGTTGTCTTTTTGAGAAAACTAAAAATACATTGTAAGATTGATGATGTTTCCTAGTTAGTCCTCACCCCCCGAATATCAGTTTTCACAGCACATTTTGTCGATGTTTTCATATCATACTTACTGATACTAAAGCGATTTTTGCTTTCTGCACTCTGAAAAGATGGAGTTGGACATGTACAGTGGAGTACAGCAATCCTCTGAATGAAAAGTGAGGGCTTGATGCAGCAGCTTCCTCGCTAAGGCATACTTAATACCTGCCTGAACGAGTCACTTAATTCCCTGACTTGGAGATGACATGACATGTAGGCAGATGGGCAGTGGCTCAATGTCAGTCACTCCCATTTTCTGTATTCTGGCTCTTTTGCCCGAATCCTTGCTTCTTGCCACTGAAAAATTATCTAAACCCTTAAAGAATTCGTTTCCTTCTCAATCTTACAAATGCAAAGTGGGTGGGTGGAGGAGTGTCTACCAGAAACATTGCATACACTGCCTGTTGAATTTCTGCAGGTTACTTTTACATTTGTCTCTTTGTTTATAGTATGGGGTGCTTACGCACATTCCACCAACCACTTTGAAAAACAAATTGGATTCTGCAGAGGATTGTACAAGTTCCTACAGAGTTCCTCTTGAGTTCTATTTACGTCTGTATAAGACAGCAGTCAGCTAGAAATCCTTGCAGCCTGAGGCCATTAGACAGTTCTGTATTTATTTTTGTCCTAATTTGTCTTAAACCTGCCCATCCCTCATCATTTTGATCCTTTCTGTGCTACTAGAAGGATGTGAGTGATGGGCGGTACGTGTAGCCTCCCATGTGCCCGTGGCTATTGTTCCCTATTGCATTTAAAGCACTAGGAGACCATTTTAGCAGCCATGGCTTCCTCCAAAGAATCTCAGCTACTGTAGTTTATTAAGGGTGCTTCAGGTTGTTAGGAAACCTTGATAGAGCTATAATTCCTGGAGTGTTTTGATAATCAATTCCTTTTCCCATGGCACTCTGAGAATTATAGCTCAGGGCAGGGAATTTGGGTCTCCTAGCAACTCTCAGTACCACTAACAAAGTACAGTTCCCAGGATTCTTTGGGGGGAAGCTATGACTCTTTAAAATGGTATAATATTGATTTAAATACATAGTGCAGAAGGGGCCTAAATGCTTTGCAGTTAAGTCTAGGAAGTCATGGGAGGTCAAGGGGACTTGGAAAGGGTTGGGACATGTCACTTTTTAAAACCTGGCCCTGCTTTTGTGCCCATAAGAGCAGCCTGGCACGCTCTCTTTCTTCTCTTTGGCAATCACTCATAGCCAAGTAAGATAGTCTTCCATAAACACGGTTTTAACAATGAGTCCGTAAGTGAGTGTGGAGGCCAATTCTGGATCCACATGTCCTTCCACAGTGGGGACATTGGTTTCCAGGTGGGAGTTGATCACGGTGTGGATTTGCCAAGTGTGCCTTCCTCTTAGCACATTTCTCCCTTGCGTCCTGAGTTTGAGTGTCTTCAAAGCCCATAACACCTTTGGTAAAGGCTGTTCTCCAACTGGAGCGCTCGCAGGCAAGTGTTTCCCAATTGTTGGTGTTTATACTACTGTACTATTTTTTATATTTGCCCTGAGAGAGTCTTTGAACCTCTTTTGTTGACCTCCAGCATTACGCTTTCCATTTTTAATTTCGGATTTGGCAGCTAATGGGTTGTTTCTTTTTAAAATTTTGCTTAATATCTGTACATTAGACTCCCACTTAATTCACAAGAGCAGGTGCCATAACAAAAGTTGGCAGTCTTGGCCTCAAATATACTGGCGATGTAATTGAACCATTGCTTACAATCCCATGCTGCTCATGGCCTCTGCTTTTTATTTCTTTCCTGCCAGAGCTCCTTACTTATGGCAGAATGTGAATTTTGCATGCTGACACAAATTCACTTCAGCATGAGAAGAGCATTTCCTCCCAAGTTAATCCCTAACCTTGCCTATGGAAAATAGCTGAGTTTCCACCCCATTTTTTAAGTTATTAATTTGAAGGACATATGGGGTGGGCAGGATGAACTCTGCGAGTGTGAGCACCAGGATTCTGGACTGGATCAGGTGCACTATATGCACCATCTGTCCCTGGCACACTGACTCTTCTTGTTCAGGAATGCTGTTTTCAAAGCAACCAGATTCCACTTTGTGGCAAAGACGTCAGCAAGTATGTGAACAGGAGTGCTCTGATAGACATTGTTTAGTTGAGCTTTCAGAAAGACTCCTTCTGAGTGACTTCACATTGATGGGATAAGAGGAGAGATCCTCTCATGGACTTGTAACTGGTTAAAGAATTGAGAGTAGGAACAAATACATAGTTCTCAGAAAGGAGGGATGTCTCTAAGAATCTGTACCAAGATCTGTGCGTCTTAACTTGTTCATAAATTATCTGCAGTTAGAGGTGTGAATTGAAGTGGTGAGGTTTGCTGTTGGCACCAAGTTATTTACTGTAGGATGTTTAAACGAAAAAGGAAGAGATAGCAAAAAAGATCTGAAAGGGTCTTTCCAAAATATGTGAATGGGCATTAAAATGGAAAATGTGTTTCAATGTGGTAAGGAGGCATAAAGTGATTCACATTGGGGCAAATATACACTCCTAGGGTCTGAGCTCACTGGGGCTGGCCAGAGAAGGGATATTGAGGTTTTGGTGGGTATTCCAATGAAAAAGTCAGCCCAGTGTGTGGCTGCTGTGAAAAGGCATGCTCCCTTTTGGGGATCAATAGGGGAGAAAAGAATTGCCAATAATGTATCATAATGTCTTTTTACAAAATCCTACTTAGAATGGTGTGTGCATCATTCCCCAGAATTCTGGGGTGTAAGCAAGATATTGTAGACCAGACCTAGAAAAGTTTCAGAAAAGGGATAACCAAAACGATTACAAGATTGCAGCAATCCCCCTAAGGATAAAGGTTTAATGGAGAATGTGGCTATCAAAGGCTGCTAGCCATGGTGTCTCTGTACAGCTTCCAGTGTTGGAGATAGCATGCCTCTGGAATCATGGGTTGGGAGAGTCCTGTTGCACTCAGTTTAGGCTCATAAGCTTCCCATGGGCATTTGGTTGGCCACAGTGGCAACAGAATATTAGACTAGATGAGACTTTGGTCTGATCCAAGAGGGCTCTTATTTTTATGTTCTCATGTGGCTGAAAAAAGATATACATGAGCTGCTTGCGGGAACTGTGCACAAGAACAATCTCACTGCAGCTTTTAACAGACAGGTTCTTGGCAGTGAGGCCTTTGCACCTCATTTTGCAAAACTGAGTCCTGTATCAATAGACTAGATGGAGCTTTGCCAGATCCCACTAAATGAATTGTTTGACTATTAACGTATGGTTGCTCTTTTGTGTCCAAGTCAACAAAATAAATCAGCAAGGTTTACAATACTGGCATATTGTGCCTTATCCTCCTGAGATATTTAATAAGCAATTTTCTCTCCACAATAATTCCCTCTGCTTCCCTTTATAAACTGTCATAACCTACCATATGTTACCAATAATATTAATGATTATTCATATCAAATGATGTTTTGCAGATTATCTTGGTAGAAGTCAATTTTAGAAAGCAGGTGTTTTGAATTTCTCTCCACTTTTGACCTCTCCTTTTTGATAACTATTTTTTTTTGTGTTTGACAGAATATGATCGACGTAGCTCCAGTTCTCAGGACTATGAAGAGTCCCGGGCAATTTTAGCACAGAAGATTGAAAAAGAAACGGTTAGCTGTGACTTAAAAAAAAACTTATGTGGGAGGATGAGAAAAGGGGATGAACAGGGTGGAGATGCATTTTCTAAGGACGAAACCAAATACACTGTTAATTCTGTGAACACAAGTCAAGTTCAGTTTTGTAAATAGGCTGCTCTGGCTCCACAGCTGCTAAGGACCATGAGGGTGGGAAGGAAAAGCTTGATGTTCTCTCTTGTTGTCAGGGTCCAAACAAAAAATTGCTTATTTGAACCTGAGATTTTCATTTCAAGGGAATATTCCAGTGTGCCAATGGTATGAAATGAGAGAATTAAACTCTCCCAACCACATTAGTCCTGAGGCTGCTCAGGCCACCCCCACAGGTGCTCTTTATACACACGCACACACACTCTCTGTGCACATTATCTGCATTCACAGAAATAGCATCTCGTCTGGTTTGATCTTCAGTGGTGAGGAGAGAGGCATGCACAAGGCTCTGGCTCTCTTTCCATTTTTATTGTTTTTCATTTCTCTCTTTGCAGCAAATCCTAAACTGCACTCTAGATGATATTGAGCTGTTTGTTGCCAAGCTTCAGAAAGCTGCAGAAGCATTCAAACAGCTGAACCAAAGGAAGAAGGGAAAGAAGAACAAGAAGAAAGGTCCAGCAGGTATAAAGGGCCAGACTGCCAGCTTCAGGGCAGGGGTGGGAAACCTTGGTCTAGGAGGCTTAGTTTGGTCAGAATCAAGAATACACGCACACACAAATATATATTAAAAAAGAATCAAGTATACACTTCCAGAGTTAATGCTAAATGCATTACTTTTGGTAAATGAGCCACCATAGCCATTTAGTGGGCTGTGAAAATTTGTGTCCCGGGCTTTTTTAGCCTAATCCACCCATGTTCTATCTGAAATTAAGTGGTGCATTGGTTGCCAAATGTGAAATATATTGGCATTATTTTCAGCTCTCCTACCCCACTATTAAGAGTGCTGAGAGCTGCTGGTAGACTCCCATTCCCTTCACAGAACTACAATTCCCAGAATTTCCTGAGAAGAGGGGTTAACTGTTAAATTGCTCTGGGAACTGCAGTTCTGTGAAAGGCATAGGAGTCTCCCAGCAACTCCTTGCTAATGTTATCTTTTCTAAAACCCACATGGTTTTAACTTCCTCTCCTTTGTTTCTTTGTATTCACTGTTGTTGTTGTTTTGCTTTAAAGAGGGAGTTCTGACCCTGAGGGCAAAGCCCCCAAATGAGGCTGAGTTCGTTGACTGCTTCCAGAAAACAAAGTTGGCACTAAATCTCCTGGTAAGAACCAAAAGGCACAATATAATTTGTCTCTACACTAGGCAGGCAATGGTTATACTTCATGTCATCATCTTATACCAAGGAAGGGTTATGCTTTTATATACAAAGAACACGGTTGCTCCATATCAGGACAATATCCATATCAGGCTGTGTACTTAGTTCTGCTTGAGAAAAAGAAAGATGAGAAAGCAGAAGGCAATACAACTTTCCTCCTGCACCAAAGCCACTCTTCTGTTACTCTTTAGCCAAAGGCCATAACAAATCTGAACAACACGTGGCCTGGCCCACTATTAACTTCTGCAAGTATCACACTATGGAGGAGAATGCTGTTGGGGCACGCATTGCTTGATTGTCTGTGCAAGCCCTTAACAAGCCATAATCTGTGTGTCATATACGTAATAAATATCTTCTGCTAATCCCCATATAGCTGGGTGGAAGAAGTACCAGTGCCATCAATAGGCTTGCCATACATCAGGAAAATTCCTGACATGCCCTGGTTTTCGGGTGTAAAAATGGCTTCCAGGGGGTGGGGGGGGGGAGAGCAGCTCAACAATTTTGGAGTTTTCCTTAGAAAAGCTCAATTTGACTTTTTTGAAATGTGGCAACCCTAACCATCAACAGTTTCCGAACCGCCCATATATTTTCACATGCTCAGTTGCCCCTATATCAGTCACAGTAGAAATAGTTAACGGGCAAGATATCAGTAAAGCAGAATACTGTCATGTATTGAGGAGCCACTGTTTCCACTTCAACAAAGAGAGGCGTTGTTTGCCACTACAGCAAATTCCCAGCAATGTAAATAAAAGGGGCATTCATCTGAACTGCTGCTGGCTGCATTTGACATCCTCCTAAATCCCTTTCATTGTTTCCCTTTCCAATGCAGCCCATTTTAAATACAAATATTTGAGGTTTTGGGTGCACCAGTGACCTGCAATTTGTGTGGTAACATTAAGACCACACTCCGTCACTGAAACAAGCTCTGTACAAGTTAAACTTTGAAATCCAAACTAATATTTAGATTGGAAGACTCTTGGTTCAAGGACCTGGATTTTCTCTGGTGTTACTCTATACAGTACCATGTGTGTTGGTTGCTAGTGTAATATGAATAATATCAGGAATGCCTTAGGCCAGGGTTGCAGTGACAGGGGCAAACCTGTGACCTTCCAGGTGTTATTGGACTGCAACTTCCATCAGCGCCATTCAGCATGGCCAATGGTCGGGGTAATGAGCATTGTGGTCCAGCAGCATTTGGAAAGCAGAGGTTTCCCATTTCTGCTTTTAAACCTCAATGTAGCACTGCCTGTTCAATATGCCGGATAACTTACTGGGCTTGGAATGCTCAGGAGGTGTCCCTTTTTTCCAGATGATAGAACATAAGAACATGCCCTGCCAGATTGGATCAGGGGCTATTATTCCAATGCTGTTTCCAACAGCAACTATACAGATGGCTCTGGAAGCTCACAGATTGGGGCCATGAGGTGATAGTTACCTCTGTTGATCATTTGCAGCATCTGTCACTCAAAGATATCTTTCCTCTCGAAATGAATGTTCCATTTAACTATCATGGCCAGGCATAGGCAAACTCAGCCCTCCAGATGTTTAGGGACTACAAATCCCACCATCCCTAGCTAACGACCAGTGGTCAGGGATGATGGGAGTTGTAGTCCCAAAACTTCTGGAGGCCTGAGTTTACCTATGCCTGATCATGTCTAAGAGCTGTTGATAAATCTATCTTCCTCCTTCATGAATTTGTGTAGAAATTTTTTTTTAAAGCCATCTAAGCCAGTGACCAACACAGCCTGGAGAAGTTGGGAGGTTGTTAGGCAAGAGTTAATAAATGACTACCCTTTTGTTTTCTGTGGATTCATTGTCTAGGTAGGAATGGATTGATGCAGCTGTTTTAGTTTTATTAGTGTGTGTGTGTGTGTGTGTGTGTGTGTGTGAGAGAGAGAGAGAGAGAGAGAGAGAGAGAATTATTTTTATGTTATTTCTGTGAATTTACCCTGAGAGTTTTTCTGCCATAAAATATAGCTTAACACCTAAATAAATAGCAGAGGGCTAACATATAAACTCTCCAGTTATGATAAAGCTTGACTCCCATGCCAGCTAAACCTTACTTCAAGGTTTGGAATTACAGCTAAATATTTCTGCTTTTCTGATTTCATTTCTGACTATAAAAATTTAAGAAAACGGTGATATCTCTGTACCTTAGGGCCTTTCAGAAACTTGTTTATTAAGCATACATCCTGATTTGTTTGCAGGAAGATTAGACAACATTGGCTATTTAATGAGCATCCATTTTCATTTGTGGGTAGTTTTGATGACATTGCACCAAATGATGTGTTCTCTCACACTCTCCAGTGCATTTTCCTGTCACTTTCCTTATTGCAAAAAGTCTGATATTTTGGAGCAGTGAGCTTGTCGCACAAGACCTCCCAATAAACTGTAATTGCTCAAACTGAATTTTCCAATGTGTGGTTGAATCCTACTTGAAAATAGCAGTAGTGTGGAGGCACCCTTAGAATCAGCAAATCAAATTTAGTTTAAACCTGATTTCATTTTTCCCCTTTTTTAGGCCAAACTGAGAAAACATATCCAGAATCCAAGTGCTTCAGAATTAGTGCATTTCCTGTTTGGACCATTGGAATTGGTATAATTGTCTTTACTATATAATCTCAACATTCTTCCTTATTCATTGCTACCATAATAATCGCCTGGCATAGAGAGTAATAACCCATTTAAGGGTACATCTTATTACTGAGGTTCCATTCAGAAATCGCCTATAAATTAACAAATGTTAAACATGTTTTTAGGTATATGTAACATTTTTATAACTATAAACTTTCATTGGACAACGACCTCTGATTTGTTCCAAAGGATTACACTGGAGGATTGAAGTGAGTCAAAAGATGGCCAGAAACTCATGACAAAAGACTGAGGCTCTTAGTTCAGTTTCTCCCATGCTACAGCACTGGGATGGGAAAAATCTTCACTTGGTGAAATCCTTTGCTGAGCAGGAACTCTTGTAGTAATCTTTACAGGCTCTGAATGTCACAACCCTATGCCAGCCTGCTCAGGGTAGCTAAATTGGTGGGTGATGGAGGTCTAGTTTCTGCTACAAATGCTACTAAAAGGGGTAATCATGTTGTGAGAACTCAACAAGCAGAATTGGCATTAAAGAATGTAGACAGTACATTGCCTCCTATTCATCACCCAACAGCTGCATAAAACCTATTGCAATGGCTCTGTGATGTGTCTGGCATAACCCATGTTGTGCTATAAGTGCTAATGTGCAACACCTTGTTTATATAATGAAGATTAAAGTGAAAACCTGCTCCATGTTAACTTTGCCAAGTGTGCTTGCAGCTAAAATGTGGGAGTACAGTGAAGATTCAATTCAGGAGCTATCCTGAGAATACACAATAATATTATTTTGGAAAGAGCCCACTGAACTGCTTGAATTTGGCTATCCATTTTGCTTTTTAGGCTTTCCATTAGCCACCCAGTATAATACTTTCAGTAGAGAGTTGGGGTCTGGTTTTCTTTCAAACATCTTGAAGCACCTTTGAAAATCCTCTTATGTGATTTCTCATATGTTATCCAGATAGTCAATAGCTGTGGAGGTCCTGAAGTTGCAAGGTCTGTTGTCAGTCCACTTCTTTCCAGAGACGCCACAGATTTCCTGAAAGGGCACCTGACACCAAAGGAGATGACGCTGTGGGAGTCCTTGGGGGAGACTTGGACAAGGTCAAGGTTAGTTTCAAGGAGAGAACCAGAAGAGAATATAAAGTTGGCTGAAGCTGGTGAAGGAGAGAGCCCCTTGAGAGATCACATGAACAGAAGCATTAACTGGGTCAATAATGTGCATTTCTTTAGAAAATGGGGCAGAATATCTTAACTTGCAATATCGGCTTAAAACTTTATGAAGGGGTTCTGAAACTAGATTTTTCTCTGACACAAACAACACACATACACACCTCTTTAGAAACCTATCAATGATTGGAGTCCAACAGTAGGTGTTAAGAGACTGAAAACTGGTTTTGTGAGTAGCAATGCTTGATTTGCTTCTCTTGTGTGTACACTACACAATTCTCTTTCCACCCCAAGAGTTTTTAACCATTGAAAAACCTGTAAAACCTGTTTACCAAAACCCAGGGTGGGATGGGTGTCTACACCATGGGCAGCAATTTGCCTTTCAATCTATATTCAACTCTATAGGGGGGGGGACACTCTGTCTCCAGCATTATTTGGTCACTTAAGTCAATTAGTGACCTAAAAGCATCAGTCTGCTGACTTCTAAAATACGTGTTGGACTTTTATAATGACAACTGTAGCCTAGACTAGTACAGTGGGCCATAAGGTTCTTGCAGCATATAAACTTCTTCTCAATGTGTTTCCAAGAGCTGAGTGGCCAAGAGAAGCCAACATCCCAAGCTATATTCCAAAGTTCCGCAACGGATGGGAGCCACCTCTAGAAATACTCCGTGGAGCCCCTTGGGAAATAGATATTGGCCACCTGCAAGATGAGGTGAGACTCAGGCTTAACTCCACCCCCTCCTAATTTCTCTTCTTTCATCTTACTCATTTAGTGGGCAGAATACTCTGCAAGCATACAAGTGGGCAGGTGTATGGCTAATAAAGGAAAAAATTATTCCAATGAAATGCCTACTTCTTTTTGGTATTCCTATTGTTCCCCCCGTGAATAGATGATCAAAGACACACTGAGAGCTGTTTATACCAGAGTAACCCAACACAATCTAGCTGGCAACACACATATGCAGAAGCAGCCTTCCATATGCATATCTCTACCTGCAAAAGGGAAATGCACAAATGGATGTTCTGTGTTATGCTGAAAGAAATCCTCCAGACCAGTGAGATTATTAGCCTTAATGGGAGGGAAGGAGTAGAGCTGGATTAATTGTACCTCCAGTGCTCTTCCTGTAACCTCATGAAAGGCCCTGTCACTAATCATCTGCCTTGTACTGCATGTCTGCAGCCCTGATTGCTGGATGGCATTTTGCAGCAGCCCACTATCAGAAGCAAGCATGCATATGGCTCAACTGAGGCCATCGTTTCAGTTTTGTTTCCTCCTTTTCAATGATAGAATGTACTGTAGCAATATTGGTCAAATTGCACCTGTATAAAAATCAAATATTTGAGCAGAGAATCAGACCTGTGGAGGCTACAAATTAATATGCCAGGAACTGAGGAACCCCCAGATTATCACCTCTTGCAATTAATTTGAATCAGAAGTCCACCAGCTGTGTACAGTATTTTAGCTTAGGAAATTTATTGGGTGGGAAATGGTGATGATCATGATGCCATTGCTTAGTGGTAGTTTTGCATGCTGAATGTACCCCATGTTCAATCCCTGGTATCTCATGGTATCAGCAAACAGGTAACTGGAAAGATTTCTTTCTCAGATCCTGGATAGTTGCTGCAGGTCGGAGTAGACAATAATGAGCCTCAGGAGACAAATTAGCTGATCTAGTATAAGAAAGATTCCTAAATTGCTTTTAAACTTCACATTTGAGTTCATCAGCTTCAGGGAAGTGGCACCTAATGTCAGGGGTGCTGTTGGGAAATTTTACTGCAGGCCTCCTATTACCTGCCACTTTCCACAATTTTGCATTTAAACCCCTTTAAAAAAACCAAACACAACTTTGCTTATAGTACAGCTGGGGACACTACAAAGTGCAATGCTGGCGAGATGCCAGGTATCCTCTGCTTTAATTTCTCTGAGTCATTATACATTTAAATTTGCATATCCAAAATGTTATACAGATTTGTGTTCTGGATTGTGTCACTAGCAACATTTTGCCCAGTGGTGTTTATGAAATACTGCCCTATATTCATGTGAGAAGCAAACACAGTGGGTTAAAAAAAGTAATATTACACAGATAACTGGAGAGACACAGAAACACAGGTTTCAAAGGTCAAGTAGATGTTCATTGGAAGAACAGGAGGCATTCATTGCTGATACCAAACCCTGCCCCAGAACAAAAAAAATTCTTTCCAGTAGCACCTTAAAGACCAACTAAGTTAGTTCTTGGTATGAGCTTTCGTGTGCATGCACACTTCTTCAGATACACTGTGTATCTGAAGAAGTGTGCATGCACACGAAAGCTCATACTAAGAACTAACTTAGTTGGTCTTTAAGGTGCTACTGGAAAGAATTTTTTTTGTTTTGACTATGGCAGACCAACACGGCTATCTATCTGTACCTGCCCCAGAAGTGAAACACTTGTTACCCTTTGTACTGTTGCATTGACTCCCAAGTAAAGTCTCCTTCAAACACATGTGGCTGCTGCCAACCACCACACCCACCTTGCTGTCATTTGATCTTCTGTCTTCTAATGCAAGAAATAGAGTGAGCACTGCCTGGCAGGTAAATTATTAGTTTTGTCTTATCTGCACTTTGAGAGGCTCAAACAGCTGCTTTCTAGTCAGTGGAAAGCTACCCAGATCTGGCTCCTTCTTCAGGAAAGAGGCATGAGTTATACAGCCACATTTCAGTTTCATGACTTTGAATGCTGAGAATGTTGACATGCTTATCCCAGTTTGGCAATAATATTTCTTCCATTTTATCTAAGCTGTCATCACCTAATGGATATTCCAGCCGGAACATAAAGCCTGTCCAGACATCTGATCAAAGTCCAGCAGTGGATGCTTTTGCTCAACATGTTACTCAACATGTGAACAGGTAATTTCTAGCATATAGAATAGAATAGACCAGGCGTTTCCAATGTATGTCCACCAACCACCAGTGGTCAATGAACTTCATTTAGGTGGTCTGTCCTCTTTACTGACAACTGCATCTAGAGAATGAGTAAATGCTAACACAATGATGCCAGCTCACACTTTTCTTCAGCTATATGTCACTGTGGAAATGCGAGTCAGTGACACCCATGTATCAACCTGTAGTGTAGGCCTAACTACCTGGTTGTGGAGGGCAGAAATTATCCTTAAGGTTTCCATTCTACTGGTCCCAACTATTCCTTCCAATGACTCACTATGCTACTGGCATGTTTCACACAACGTAAACATAGCTCACATTCTCCTGCTTATTCCTAGCTTTTCTGAGAACTGCTGGAAAAGATTACTACCTCCCTTCCTGTCTAGTATGTTAGGCCTCCCTGTGTCTTGATTCCAAGTTCTGGTGCACAAAGATGACTTCATCCTTTAACCAGTTATGAGGTTTTGTGAAGGTTTATTGGTGGGAATGCCAAACGTTATCCCAAGTCAGCAAGACTGAACAAAGAACACAAGAAGAATTCTCATAGCAAGCTCAGATATTAATGCAAAGTGTATACAGTCGTACCTTGGAAGTCAAACGGAATCCGTTCTGGAAGTCCGTTCGACTTCCAAATTGTTCGAAAACCAAAGTGTGGCTTCTGATTGGCTTCGGGAAGCTCCTGCAGCCAATCAGAAGCTGTAGAAGTCCCGGCGGACATTCAGCTTCCAAAAATAGTTCACAAACCAGAACAGTCACTTCTGGGTTTGTGGCGTTCAGGAGCCAAAACGTTCAAGAACTAAGCTGTTCAAAAACCAAGGTACGACTGTTTATCACATTACCAATGAACCACATTACCATCTGATAAAGGCTTTGAGGAGGGTTTTTAAAAGTGAATGTATTAGAGGGATCTTTAGTGGCTATGCAGGAAAATTCTTACATTCAAATACTAGTAAATACTAATACTAATAATACTAAAAATACGAATAAAAAGTAGTAGAGTAATGAGGTATGTTTCCCATGAAAGATGTTGATATAAGCCTAAGAAAGCTTTTGATTAATAGAAGGGAATAATGGGTGCTTGAGAAAAGTATTATTATTAAGTGTTCTGGAACTATGCATGTGGCAAGTGATAAAAAAATACTTGTGTTTTATCTCAGCCTGTAAGCCTGTCCTCAAATAATACTGTATTGCGTTGTTGTTTTTTAAATATCAGCCAGGTAAGAACTTTCAAGTCTCAGTGACTCTGATCCAGCTCCAATATATGGCATACAAATGCTAGAGTCACCGTATTAGTCTCTGCCAGGAAGCACAGCCACAAAAGTGGCATCTGAAAGACTTGCATTTAAAGCTTATGGCACAATGAATCTTTAAGGTGCTAAAAGAAGGTATATGCTAGAGGAACAGATGGTCCTGACTGAGAAAGTACATCCACATCCATCACAAAAGATGCAGTCCCTTCTGCCATCGTACACTTTCTCTTTTAGCTAGTACAAAGTTGTCTTAAAAAAGCGTGACACACTTTCCAGCGCCAATATCCTTCCAAATTCCTGGGTTAGCATGAAATAAGTTAAGAGAGCTATTGTGATTTGAATTAGAATTTTATTCTAATGGGTTATATTTTTATTCAACTTTGTTTACTGTTTGTTTTAGTATTACGGTTTGCTATGGTTGCATAGAACCATGTGTTGTTGTTGTTGTTGTTGTTAGGTAAAGTGGTCTATATACTAGACTAAAATGGGAAAGTTCACTGATATATCTTTTGATTTCAATAAGTTGTTTTAGATTAGATGGTTTTTATTTCAACAGGTAGAGGAGGCCAATCATAATCCCATTATGTCTTTATTGCAGGAATTTTGAGGCACAGGGTATGGCCCCGTCAAAGAGATATGCCAAAATCCGCTATGATTTCACTGCTCGAAATGCCAATGAACTTTCAGTGCTGAAGGAGGAAATTCTGGAGGTAAAAGAATGGAACAAGTGCAGAAACACACCATAGATTTAAAGCCCACCCGACACAAGTTTAAAGCACGTGACTTCCCCAAAGAATCCTGGGAACCATAGTATTCCCCTCACGGCGCCACAATTTCCAGCACCCTTAAACTACAGTTCCCATGATTCTTTGAGGGAAGTCATGTGCATTAAATATACTTTAAATCTAAAATGTGGATCTGCCCCAAGACATTATTATTGGAAAGGGTCAGTTGATCACCCTTGCCATGCACCTATCCTTCTGCCCTCCATGACAATAATGCTATATAGAATATATTGTTACAAGAAAGAAGATTCCAACTAAACATCAGCGGGAACTTTCTGGCAGTAAGAGCTGTTTGACACTTCAGCAGACGCCAGCAAGAGGAGGTGGGCTCTCCTTCCTTGGAGGTTTTTAAGCAGAGGTTGGGTGGCCATTTGTCATGTATGATCTAGTTGAGATTCCTGCATTGCAGGGGGTTGGACTAGATGACCCTTCAGGGTCCCTTCCAACTCTACAGAAGGAGAGAGCATACACTGTGTGTGCAGAATTCACAACAATACACTATGTTAAACTAAAGTGTTGGAGAGACTGCACATATGGCTCACATTCCCTATTTTTAAAGGGATGAATCAGCAGAGAACTGAAGGCAATGTGTTTTGGGAGAGGGAGACCAAAAAGCGGAGGGAAGAAGTGGATGTAAATTTACCTGTTCCTTATTAGCAAGACCTTCCTATAGGCTACGCAGGTATTTTGGAGCAAAAGTATTTACAGGTTGTTTAGGATAGAAACAGGAAGAGTAAGCTTGATGCTTTCTAGTATATTAGTGAAAGGAAAGAAATAAAAATGGCAAAGGAGTTACATAACAGTCATCGTAGAAACACAGAAGTGTGGAGTTGGAAGGCACCACAAGGGTCATCCAGTAGTCCAACCCCCCGCAGTGCAGGAATCTTCTGCCCAATGTGGTGCTTGAACCATGAATTACTTTTTCCCAGCTGATGATTTTTTTTTAACATTTGCAGGTGTTGGAAGATAATAAACAGTGGTGGAAGCTGCGAAATAGAAGTGGGCAGGCTGGTTACGTCCCATTTAACATCTTGGATCTGGTGAAACTGGAGGATTATGGGCTAATTGAACAGGTGAGATTTAGCCATCGATTCATTGCAATCAGACTCTAAAGCAGTTACTTTAAATAATCACCAACTCACTCTGATAGTGTTTGTCCTAGATATAAATTCGTCTTAAATATAAATGAATGTGAATAAATAAATTTGTGCATATATTCAGTCTTGAATGCCACATGAACCTGCAATGTAGCCATACATTTGATTATTTTTATTATAGGGAGATCAGAGGGGCATATATAGTTCTCTTCCCCAATTTTATCCTCATGGCAATCCTGTGTACAACCTTCTTATGGTTCTTTTGAGTTGGGGCTGGCAGCCTTTCAGATAGACCACTGTCCTCTCACAGGACTGTCCTCTGTAAAGAATGATATGTGACCTAATGCCTTCGCATAAATAGCCAAAGGCCCATCTCCACTGTCAGCTGTACCAAGTGCCCAACAGCAGTCTAGTATGTTGGAGTTACCAGGATGCTCATCAGCTGGCAATTAGGAATATCTGGGGTCAACACAGAATGAAAGTGGAGACTCCATAGATCATGCAGCAGCAGCAGCAGCTAGAAAGAGGAGGAGGAGGAGGAGGAGGAGGAGGAGGAGGAGGAGGAGGAGGAGGAGAAGTGGCAGTGCTATGATAGTTCAGCTCTTATAGATCTTCATCCCAGCAGTTGGGAATGGAAGACAGTGGGAATGTGTTTAAAAGGAAAGCATTGCACAATGAGACACCTTTTTAAATTTTTAGAAATACAAAGGAGACTTGAGTCCAAGGGGAACTGGACCATCTAGCCCCTCACATAAGTTACCTGCCAGCTATGCTGGGGAAATGCTCGCCCGAAATTCTCCTGATGCCAAAGAACGTAAGTATACAATTGTCGGAATGCCTAGCACTCTGAACAAGCAGCGTTTTATATTTTCTGACATGGTATGCAACTGATATTATAAAGGCCAAAACCCCTGATCTTTAGTCTGAACACTTCAGCTAAAAACCACATCATGTGCAAAAATTTGTACTTTGGTTTCAACTTCCAAAATACAAGGGGCGGGGGGAATACCATGTATAGCATCACACATATGTATAAAGGGCAACTTGAAAATTTACATTATTTAATGCAGGCTCGATCCTTGCCCAGTTGCTGGAGTGAAACACATGTGATTTGTATATCATGGTATTTTTAACTAATCTGAGAACACATATTGTGCACATGTAAGTGTCAAAACCTTAGATCAAAATGTTACATAAGAAATGGCCCCTGGATATTTGATGTTCTCTTCCTCTCAGTTCAGTGTGTGCCATCACTTTAAACATAAGTTCTGGTGGGAGTCGTTAAAATCAGTCATCACAACTGTAGACTAACTGCAAATGACATGCAAATACTCACAGAATAACCTTAGCCCTATTCATTTTTTAAAGAGAAGAACCTTCAGGGGAAGGAATTTGGAGTGGTAAAGGTGTGGGAGGAGGGGTGCATATTGCTCTCCCTATTCCATACCATCACTCCTAGCTACTTTTCTCCACGTGGGGATTAACATGTGCATTTAGCCATACAAACACCTGGAGGTGAACTTGGAGCAGAAAAAATGTGGGTGGGGAAAGGATTAGGCGTTTGTTTTTCATGTGTACTTAACTGCACAGGATAGCTGCAGAAGTAATACTGCTTGCTTATCCTAACCTGAATACTCACCTCTATTTAGCTAAATTGGTTAAACTGATATAAAAGGGTAACTCTTCAATTTGAACAAATTGGTTTTC
The DNA here is from genome assembly GCF_964234715.1 of Podarcis melisellensis. Lineage (NCBI taxonomy): Eukaryota > Metazoa > Chordata > Lepidosauria > Squamata > Lacertidae > Podarcis > Podarcis melisellensis. The sequence continues at coordinate 76,216,823 of NC_138528.1, read as the reverse complement.
ATTTGTGCTTTGTGGGGCTGCAAATTTCAGACCAACCACCTAAAGCTTTAGCTGAAGTAATGGTTGGGGGATGATTTTAATTAGTGAGGTAAAAAAAATTAAGCAATGCAGATGAGAGAGAACTTGTTATTTTTGGAAGCAATATTGGTTCTGGTGTGTTTGTTAAAATAGATGGTAAGGAAACTAATAAAGTTAGCTTTCTTTCTAATAACAAATGGTTGCTTTTGTTTGTTAAATTCCAAGTTCTTGTTCATTCTTCAGTATGTAGAAGCCTATGAAGATTTGGTAACTCGCAAATACATTTAAATTTTAACCAATTAATTGACAGAGATAGATGATTAAATAATTATTCATTGAAGAATTGTTCATTAATCAGTTTGACAACCCTTGTACTCTCCCTCCCCTTCTCTCCAAATTTATGTGCTGTTTTTAGAACTGATTCATCATATGGATGAGGTCAATGATGAACTGCTGAAAAAGATCACCAATATCAAAGTACAACCACCCCAGAGAAACTTTAAAGTAGAGAAGACTCAACAGGTTCATGTGCCCCTGACCTTTGAATCCAATGCTGAGGAGGTCAAAGCATGGCTGGAAGCAAATTCTTTCAGCAAAGGGTGTGTTCCTTTTTCTTTTTTAATTATTTTTATTCAATTTCCAATACAAGATTTAAACACACATTTTCAATATTATCACAGATACATAATTTTGACTTCCTTCAGCTCACCTGCGAATCTTCCGTTTTCTAATCTTCTACCCTCAATTCTAAATTTAACATTGCCTTTTGTTTTAAATAATCCTATTCCCTTGTTCCCTTTTTTACAGTGTTTCTAATATTATTTCTTCACAAAGCTTCCTGTAAACAAACAATCATTATTTGCGTATCACATATGCTTTTCATATAGTCCACAAATTTACTCCAGTCCTTGGTAAACTTGTGATCTCGTCGGTTCCGGACCCTTCCTGTTAATTTATCTAATTCTGTGTAGTCCATGGGTGTGTTCCTTTTTCTACTCTTCTTTCATTCTCCTCTTGTATCATGCGAGGTGAACTTGGAACAGCAGAATAAAAAGTTTTCTTAATAACTAAGTTACTTGCACAGCAGGGGTGCAGGGAGAGAAGAAATTCAGAAGGGAGTCCTGCACTCCAAACCATATGTTTTCTCAGGTCTCTGTTGTTTTGAGAGCTTCTTCTATCTTCTTTCTTCTGGAATAGTCCAGCTGGTTGGAGGAACCAGCTGGACTATTTCAGAGGAACACAATGTAAAACTTGTTTGCAGATCACTGGGGTGTGTGTGCTCAGTTTTACTCTAGTAGCAAGGGAATGGGTTGTGTTACCTCCACAGTTAATGTTGCAATAGTCAGAAGTTAATATGCCATGAAAGTGATGAATGGGCCCTTGGGCAGTCTGTTCATTATGCAGTGGTACCCCGGGTTAAGTACTTAATTCGTTCCGGAGGTCTGTTCTTAACCTGAAACTGTTCTTAACCTGAAACACCACTTTAGCTAATGGGGCCTCCTGCTGCTGCCGCACCGCCAGAGCACGATTTCTGTTCTCATCCTGAAGCAAAGTTCTTAACCCGAGGTACTATTTCTGGCTTAGCGGAGTCTGTAACCTAAAGAGCATGTAACCCGAAGCATATGTAACCCGAAGTACCACTGTATAAGGGTGTCAATACAGTGTCAGGTTGAACCATACAGATGGGAGCATTATATTTACCTAGAATAGCATACAGAGGTGGCAGCAACCACACTGCTAAAGGGGCTGAAGAAAGGGGTCTAAAAGTATTTACCATCATGTGCTCTGAAGGTTCCATAGCCATGGAGCTAAGCCTCTTCTCAAATTTCTTACACCTCAAGCACTGAGAAGTTGGCTAAGGGACCTTCTCAATTGAGCTTTGAGGTCCTGTTTAATGAAATTTAAGAATGGAGGCCAAAGTTATGAAACATAACCAAATTACCTGTACATTCAGAAACCTACTTGGCAGCTATTGGACTTTGAGGGACAAGATGTCATTGATGGTCTCCTGTCTTTTTATTTAACCTCTCAAACCTAATAAGAATTTAAATAAAGCTACTTGCTTATGTTTTCCCAGAACTGTGGACCATCTTGGCATACTAACAGGGGCACAACTTTTCTCTCTGAACAAAGAAGAGTTGAAAAAAGTATGTGGAGAAGAAGGTGCCAGAGTGTATAGTAAAATCACAGTGCAAAAGTCTCTCCTAGAGGTAAGATGGCACATTATTTATTAGGACAAAAATATTAGATGGTTTCAAGATGGTAAACATTTGAAGGCTGCATCAAGATTGTAAAAAGTGGGTAATAAGAACATTGTTATTGAAGCTAGTTCCTCCTACAGAAGGAGAAATTGTAGTGCTTAGACTAACAGACTCTGTTTCTCTGGTACAAGAATTCAAACCAATTTGCTATTGTAAATAAGCTCAGGGCAGAAGCAGGCATTCATTAATTTTCCACATTCAAAGCAGAATGTGAATTTTCAAAGCAAGATACATTTTTCAAGGAGCTGATGAAGTTTGTTCACAACATTTTTAAACTTCATTGACAATACTAGGCTATTTGACATGGCCTGCGCTTTACTGTGATGTTTCATTGGACTGTGCAGGGTTGCCAAGTTTCAAGCAACCCAAAAACATTTCGGGAAAAGAAGTGACTGAAATGCAATGGTAGTTTCAAAAAACAGTAACTCAAAAACTAGTTGCCAGCATTTGAAACTTTAGACACCACTTAAATATACATGTTTGGCTGCTTGACAGATAAGTGACTATCATGGGTAAACATGCTCTCATGACCATGGTACATTTTAGGGCCTAAAAATTGCCCATTGTATCGGGTTGGAGAACCTGTGGTCCTTTGGATATTATTGGACTCCACCTCCCATCACTCCCAGCCACTATGGCCAGTGATCTGGGATAATGTGAGTTGGAGTCCCATAACATCTGGAGGCCCACACTTGCCTTAGTCTTCTTTAGCTGTTGTGATCTTCATTAGTTCCATAAGCTATCCTGATTCGTGATATATTGCAGTCTCTATGTATTGATGTATATCCCATCTCTGAAAGGAATTGTGTGTTGAGCTAACATGATATAGTATAAAAGTTATTGATGCTACTGTCAATGAGTGATGAATATACTTGTGTGCAGTATTCCTGAGATTTTATTCAAAATGTACTGATGAATTTATCTGTGCAGTTATTCCTTTGACAATCAGCAACCAAAGCTGGAGGAATGGCAACCATAATATGGACCCTAAAATAGTGATGAAATAAGTGGGGAAGTAGTGGAGAATTGGCTGGTTGTGCAGGAGTTTTATAGTTAAGCAAAGTGTAGAAGACTTAGCTTTAGTGCAAAATGTTGCAGTGACATCTATCAAGTGTTTTTATTGAGAAACAGATACGAAACCCACAACTTCAGTGTTTAAGGCACAATAGCTTCTGTAGGTCACAGCTCTGAGCTTTCACCTCTGTTCCTTCCTTTCATCTTTCACCAAAGTCACTCAAATTAGAAATTAGAAATGTATAGTAACTCAAAGGTCACTGAAAAGTTTGCATTCTTTATCTTTTGCTTTTATTCCAGAAAAGCAGAGGGGAGTCGGAGCTTCAAGAAATCATGAAACGACGCCAAGAAAGGATTGATTCTGCTATTTAAGTTTTATCTTCTTATCCCCCCCACCCCAACACTGTCCCCACACACACTTGCAAAAAAACAACAACAAAAAACAAAAAGGGAAAGAGAGCAAAATAAAGAAAAATGGAAAAAAGACTGCTGGAATCAGCACCTAAGCAATGTAAATTGCCATCTAGATTGACTGTTCCTTCAAGCACTGTTAGTGAGGCCATGCTCCCTCACTAACGTGGCATGCATTGGGAAAGAGGTTCTAGTATTGTATGAAGTATTATTTTTATATCTCTATATTTTATACATAAATGTTATGTGCGTGAAGTTCAGAGCATGGTAAGGATAGGAACTGACATTCTGAGCAAAGGCTGGATTGAAGCAAAATGGCCTCAAAATGATCTATGGCAGTCAGCTTCCTGTGTGGCCCTTCACTACTTTCAAAAAGCCTCATAGAATGGGCTGGGGGCAGAAATGATACAAGCCTATAAGGATGTTCTGAGACCCTGTATTTTGAAAACTACAGGCCGGCTGACCATTCAGTTGTGTTTTTGTACACAACACAAGAAAGCCTGGATTAGCCTAACGTGGGAAGGGGAGGGGAGGGGAGAGATTACTTCCGGGGCCACTGTTGTGACATTTTAAAACAGCAACAACAACCAACACAAGACAATATGATGACCAACTAGCAGGCAAGTGATTTAAAGTTGGTTTTGGATTTTTCTAGAATGAAGTTGGCAACCAACTTGTCTTTTTTCCCTCCCTAGCTCTAAACTGCATTCACTGCTTTTATATGGCATCAAAAGGGTACCAGGAAGCCATCATGTACCAAACATAGCCACGGTTTATCTGAGGGCAGTTTTAATGTCCTAACCATTAACTGCTGTATCTCCAGGGAAAGTTGTAATATGAGCTAAATGCATATTCTGAAGTCCTTTGATAAACTTTTGGCCTAGCAGTTGCATTGGTGTCCCTGCCTCCCCACCCACCACCCCATCATACCATTAACTCTCCATCATCATATTTGGGACTAACTCTGAATGCCTCCATTATTGCAAAGACCCCACACAGTGCTATTGTGACCCTTAAGGGATGGAGTATCCATGATGTTTAGGTAATTAAATATTCAAACTATCATGAAAAAAGGAATGTCAGCAGTGTGGATCACATTGGAATTGGTCTTTAGCACTGTATACATATATATTCATCAGATGCCTTTTCTCACTGATTGATATTAGAAACCTAGAGTCTTTACATTTTGTGCTTCCCATTATTTCACCCATTACTAAGCAGGACCTAGAACAGGCCTTACAGTGAAGAATGACCTTTTGCAACTTGTAGATGAATTGTAATAGCTAGTTACTAAATGCAAGAGTTGGGACAACTTTCTCTCTCCCCCTGTACTATATAAGACTATTGTTTTCAAGAAAGAAGTGGAGCTGAAAAGAATGGCAAATGGATGCATATTCAAATTTCCTTTATGGTAACCTATTAACTGTGTAATAGTTAATAGGTTAAAAGTCTTTGCACTCATCCTTATGAGCTACAGCATTACCCAGTTGATTATAACCAATCAAAAGACGATGGAAAATATGAGATTTAATTTCAACCTGATGTGCATTCACCATCCTCAAAGCATCCAACTATCCAATTTGCAGATTATATGGCCTATTAGACAAATTGGGTTGTAGTCAATGTAGCACTTAGCAGCGCTTTCCATGAGCAGAACAACTTCCACTTGCACAGTGGTACTTTCCTTCCTCTCCCTTCCCATGCACCCCCTAAATCTGCTCTGGGTTTTCCCCAACCTTCCGGAACATATTGGGGGATGGCACAAAGGGTTAGGGCTGCAAGGGAGATGGGAAGTCCCGCCATGCAACTAATAATCATTCCACTTGTGCATTTACCTGAATACCACCCATTCATGTCTAGGGAATATTGTAATGAATTGAAATTTCCATTAAATAAAAAGTTTTCAGTCCATATGATGAAGAAGACAAAGGTGAGAAAGTTCATGCAGTACATGCTGTACCTGCCTGGAACCCCTAAGACAATATAAAGGCACCCCAAATTATATTTTTATAATTCTTAGTCAGTTTCATGCTGCAGTTTGATAGTAACAGAGTTTGCAGTCAGTTCATCATGCTAAGATGCAGATGCCACACTGCTCCCTTTTATAGCCAATTATCACCTTTGGACAATTAGATATAAGCCAAACCCCACAGCAGCAGTGGCTCTCAGATGCTTTGTCCTTGTTCTGTACATATTATAGGGGATGGTCGACTATACTTTTCTCCCACACTTGCTGGGAAACTACTTACCCCAGCATTGTAAAGTGTGCAGTTAACATGCGACCACAATCTGTAACAATAGCTGGTGATGGTGGTGGTCAATAAAACTTTATTTAAGCTTTAATGTCTAGGAGTACATCTGGAAATAGAAGCCTGACAAACTTGTATGTACAAAAATGACTGCTACATACTCTTTTAATTAGACTTTTGAAGTCTGAAACTGCAAATGTATTTAACCTATAGCTGATTCCTACAAAGACTTGCAACATGTAGCCTGTACATGGTATGAACAGCCCCATTATACTGTCATTAAAGAAGCTCGATTCCTTTGCATGCCTGGAGAATTTTGCAGGACCAAGCCTTTAGGAAATACACACATAACTGCTTTATGTTCCTTCATCGATTACTATTATTTGTACATTAGCCACAGTGGATTTAGATTATCTGTACATAAAATGTAGTCAAGGTTCTTAAGAACAAAAACTCATGAAGGTATAACTAGATGAAAATGATGTTCACATTATATATTTTAATGGTAGCTGCGCATAGATAATTTAACATGTTAAAAATCAGAGCTAGTATAAAGTTTATATTATGTATGGAAGCTGGCAAGTATATCCTTAGCAGAATATGCACTTATTTTTGTTTAACAGACTTACAGAGATGATCAAGCAAGCAAACTGCTTGTTATAGAGAGTGGCAGTAATGAAAGTCTAGCAAAGTAAAACAAAACCACGTCTGAGCTCCCTGAAGGGTGAGATACAAATATAAGAAATTAATAAATTGCTCTGTTCTAATATTTTAACGTGTGTTAACAATGGCTAACATTAATAGAAGTGGACATTCTAATTCTGTTAAATCTGTGGTGAACATATTATTGGGTATACTGCTGGTAGACCCATTTGGTAACACTACTGTGGCCACAGATACAGCCATAGAATAGTCCTATCTCAGACAAGTCAGTGGACCAACCATTGACTTGGTGACTGCTTTTGATAAACCATGTTGACTTAACTGGGACTATTTGCTGCATATCTAATGGAAAATACCTTTATCTTTGCGGGCTTAGACGTATTTGTTCAACCAAACATGACTTGATTAATGATGCTGAACTGTATGTATGTACTGTAAACGGGGGTGGCAAGATGGCTGAAAAATTAAAAGACAATTTACCCATGGTTTGTGTTTATTTCTAAACATGTGTCAAATTTGTAGTTTAAAATTGCACCCTTTATTCCAGTTGCTAGATTAATGCTGCACAATATTTGAACCTACAAAAATGTTTAGTTGTACTTATAAGCTAATCCATGTGCATGTTTCCCACTTGGGTGGAATTAGCCATTAGTCTTAGTGTCTAATTGTCTTAGTTGTCTAGGAGGCACCTGCATTACTGAGTGTTTCTGAGAGTGCTGCTTATAAATGGGGGCAACAGCTTACTAAGAAGGTGCTTCTGGGCTGGGACTAAATACTGTAAACATGTCGTTGAGATATTGCCAATGGGACATTGGCAATGGTTTTTGTGTTTTTGTTTAACTTACTGGATTTTCCTGAAAGGGAAAATCTGACTAAATGGCCATTTGCTATTCATGTATTGCACAAACCAGAAGCACAAGATTGGGTAATTAATCCAGAACACTGTACAAAATGCTTCTTTGAGCTTTCCCTGCACATTTGTGCCAGGTTAATGTAAACAAGAAAGTTGAAAGGGAATGTACACTGTAGCTGGTGTAGATTTTACACATGTAGTTACAGGATAGTTCAAGCAAGCTAATTTCTTATTCCATGGGCTCTTGTAAGCTACCACTTATTTCATCAGATCATCTGTACACAACAGCTGACTTTATCAGGTGATAATCTGGTGATGTACACTATTGCCTATAAGAACTTAATGCAGTGCAGCAGTTTCAGTGCTACTGTGGTTTGCTTGTGTTGTAAACAAAAATTGCCCTTTTTCCTTATGGGGTATCCAAGAGCCCATATAGAGTCCTTACATAGGTTCCCTATTGGTAGGAGAAAATAACAGAGGCCAACCAGAGAATATTGAGAAGCAAAGCAGCTAGTAAGCTTGATCTTTATTGATCTGTTGCAACAGGATGCTTCCCTCACACGCAGGAAAGGAGGAGGACCCAGAAAAATGTTGTGCAAGGCCTTATAAAGACTTTTGAAATTGCCACCCTGTAGATCAAGACCACCCCCAGAAACATAATACATACATCTCAGAAGGGGTGTAACCTAAGACCACCCCTCAGATACATGATACCTACATCACAGAAAAGGCGTTCTAAACAGAAATTTAAATGTTGTTTATCTCTTGTCCTTGTTTATCTCCTGTCTGGCAGGTTACTTGATTGGATTGCCTGGGGAGCCTGGCCATTCTTTTGTAGTGATAAATACTTAGTTCCTGGGCCAGGTCACAGGTTCACACCCCATTCAAACACAGACATACCCTTAAGACAGGATTTGTGAAGGAAAAGACAATGGGGAGGCTTTTCCACTTTGACCATGCAGAGAAACATTTGCTCAGTTTAGGAATCAAAATGGCTTCAGGTCTGTCTTCCTGTGCTGATCTATGTACGTGTAATTATGAACATTACCATATATCTAAGACCTCAAAATTCCTATCACACTTGCTTCTGATCTAGTGGCTTCTTGGGGGTAGAGAAGTTCTAATGCAAGCAGGAAAGACCTCAAGCAATATTATGTACAGTGAATCGCAGAATTGAAGGGGTTGGATGCTTGTGCAGTAAAACTAAGACATGCAGTCTCACAGGTCAATGGTGTGTTCAGGTGAACACTCAAAAAGTGTAGATGGGTGGGGCTGTTAGGGAAAAAATCTAGGTGTGAGGCTGCTCAGTCACCCAGCTCGTCGGGCAGAGCCCGCGGGTCCCTGCGGAATAAAGGAAGGAGTCCAGCCAACTGGAGCAAATAGCTGTAGACCAAAGTTTATTGCGCAATAGGTTCAAAGAGCAAATTTTGAACCCCGAGGATGGGGTGACAAAGACTTTTAAAACTTTCCCACCACATCCCAGAATACAGTTTGAAGGGGAGGGATTAACCTTGGCAAATATGTCCAGACAAGTCCTTGGTACAAGATTAGCATAAGCAGACATGGCGGGGCAAGACTCAGGTATAAGATTAGCATAGACAAATATGTCTTAAGTACCCACCACCCAAAAGTACAATAGAAGTTCCTTTGCATGTCTGGAGCCTGAGGCCAGTCAGGTGATGAGATTTGGCTTCCTTTGGCTAACAATGAGCCCAGCAATTGTCACCTCTGAGAACTTCCTGGAGTCCTTTTGCAAGGGGAAAATAGCTTTGGAATGGGGGAACTGGGAAAGGAGATGATTTTATATTATTTTTAAAGCTAGGTGACTTCCCTGAGCTGTCAAGTTGGAAGGATATATTCAGGCATAATATTTGTAATATTTAACTTTGAAGATGTGCCCCCCCCCTGTAATTTCCCTAACAGGGCGCACAAGCAAGCCCTATCTCCAGCATGCTCATTCTACCCCTTCTCAGTTCTCAGCCTTCACCTTGTGTTGCACAAGGAAGTCTGCAGGGAAGATTGTGCAGAGAAGTCTATTTGCATGCAATGCAATTTGAGTAGGCACTGTGGGTGGGTGGGTGGGTGGTGTACACAAGGATGTTAGTGGCAAAGCTTGCCACTTATTTTTCACTTTCAGTGCCTGCATGTTCAGGCAACTGCCAGAACGAGCCTACAGAGATTTGTAATTCTTTACACATGTCCTTTCAAGAACTACCAGTTCCTTGTACTTAGGCAGGAGGGGTGAAGTCAGTGGGAGGGAGAAGGCGGCATAATAATCAGGGACATTGATTCCAGTGATGTTAGGCCGATCCAAGCCATTCATTTAAAGCACATAACTTCTCCCTTGCAGGCCCTTGAGTACAGAGTAAACGTCTGTGTTCATACGTGTTTAACGTCTAGTTCACACACGCGCGCGCAGCTCAGACGCCTAGGTAGTTGGTCTACTGAGTGTTTCTGAAAGATAAATTAGCTTTAGAAGATAATTCATGATTTTGCAGTGAAAAGGGCTAGAAAATTAAGTTTTAATGTATGTTTTTTAAAAAAAATGCCTAGGACTATTAGCAAGCTTCATAAGACTCTCAGGCTTCGTATTATTTATTTTAATTCCGAAATTACCCTAAATAATTCATGATATTCTAGGTGTGGGTGGGTGTGGCGCATGCTACAAGTGAGCCGCGATCAGGCTGTCGCAGGAGAAAAACAAGGCGAGCACTCCAGGAGCTACGCTGACAGATCATCCACCACCTTCCACCTCCTTTAACTACTTTTGAACGCTGTGAGCCTTCACGTGTCCCAGACGAAACAGCACACACAGAGAGAGCAGCCGCTTTTTCCATTCTCCGCCGCCGCCTCCTCCCCCTCCTGCGATTGGCTGCTTCCCTCTCCTCACGCGGCCTCCATTCGCTCGTCCTACGGTCAGCCGCTGCCCGCGATTGGCTGCAGACCTTGAAGCAATGCTGCCCGGCCTCTCGCCCGCGCTTTCCACTCGAGCCCTTTGCGCAACCTCCTTCCGACTTAGTTGGTTCTCTTTTCTCGAGGAGGCGGGCTGAAGAGAATGGGAGAAACCCGTTCGGCCGCGGCGCAGGCGCCTCTTCTTGACCCCGCCCCTGCCTGTAGCCCCCGCGCGCAGAAGCCGCCTCGGGCGCCGCCGGTCACGCGCAGCCCTTGAGTGCCGCGAGAGAGGAAGGGCGGAAGAAGTGCGCGCGCCCCTTGCCAACGCTTCCGTCGAAGGGCGCACAATATATAAAGGGTCTCGCGAGGCGCAGGTGGACCATGTCGGTTTCCCCAGTGAAGAGGCAGAAGATGGAGTCGGCCTTGGAGCAGCTCAAGCAGCACACCACGGTGGTGGCCGACACAGGGGACTTCCACGGTGAGGGCGGCGAGAGGGAGGAGGGGGCGGTGGCTGAGCCAGCGGGGTCTCCGAGGCTGCTTCAGCAGCTTCCATGCCTCGGAGGAGCCGGGTGCGCGGCGGTAGCCGTCGGTCCCGCGCAGACGCGCCGGCTCTCGCTCTGCTTCTTTGGGTGCAAGAGTTCCGCCTCGGGTGCTGGGAAACCGGCTAATGGCGTCGGGCGGGAAGGGGAGACGCAGCTGAAGCAAATTGGATTAACGAGGCTTTCTTGGCCAAGCCGGCGGCGCTGCTTCCGCGGGGAGGAGGCAACAACGCCGGGCCGCCGCTGCTGCTCAAAGGGTCGTGGAAAGGGCATAGGTTCAGCTGCTGCATCCCTTTTGGGTTTGCGTCCCTGAGTGAAATCCGGCAAAGTGGCTCCCTCCCTCCCATAGTCTGCCGCTTGCCTTCGATCATTTGTTTAGGAGCATATTAGTTGTTCGGTGGTTGCTACCATAGCTGCCTAACCCGAGACGGCAGAGTCAAAGTTAGGGCGGGCGATGCGCGTGTCTGGATTTATTTCGGTTCTTGCAAACTTCATGCACATCTGAAATGGACTCGCTCACGGAAGGCTTGCACTTGCGTTTTAGTAGGTGCTGTTGCAGCCTTCAGATTGTTGGAAGCAGGCAGTCCGTAGACTCAGTTTAGCTCTGAGAGTGGAGGAAGCAGTTGCTGAGCCAAGATCTTCATTAAATTCTGCTAAACTGAATTATGTCGAAGAGCAATGCAGTATAAATTAAATATTTTTAAAAGTAGCCAAAGCTAGCAACATAATAAAAGAGCCAGTGATTTCAGTAGGACTACTGTTAAGAACGACTTGCTTGGATATACGGTAATCCTTTCTCCTCTAGTGGCGACACGCTGGGCCAGAGTTTAATAATTACAGTACTTCCCTTTTTCGGCGATCACTCGTAGCCGAGGTACACTGGGCACCAGCTCCAAGTCTAAAAGTTAAAGCCTGTTGCTTGAATTGACTAAATCAAGTCAATGAACTGCAGGTTGTACTGGGATGCTGTGATGCAGGTTCTTGTCCCAGCGCTCACTATGACTTTCTGCAAATCCCAACTCAGTTCTTGCCTGTTGTAATGAAGTATGCTGTTCATTAACAGAAAATATAGTTTCTGATAAAAATTGCTTCAGTAATGAAATAAGTTTTTAAATGAAGTTAATCTGAATGCATCCATGCTTGATGTATTACAGTATTTTAATATTTTTTGGGAAGCCACCCAGAGTGGCTGGGGAAGCCCGGCCAGATGGGCGGGGTATAAATAAATTATTATTATTATTATTATTATTATTATTATTATTATTATTCTATAACTGAAGGCAGAGTTGTATGCATTCCACTACTTTGCTGTATAGAAATTAGAACTGTTTGCCAAATGCAACATTTCTTGATTCAGAATTTAAATTGCTTAAATGCAGCCTTGCCCTTTTTATAGCAAGTATGCACAGCCCAAAATAAAAGCTGAGCTAAACAGACAAGGTGTATTTTGTAAATAGTCTAATGAAAGACATTGAAATCTTCTGTTACTGAACAGGTTACTGCATCCTGCTAATGATTACTGAATTGGCAAATGCAGAATGGAGAAAATCCTGAAAATTATGAATAAGAAATTCTGGGACAGGAGATTCCCTGTGTTGTGTTGCTGTAATTTGTTAACGTTTCATTATAACGAATAAGAAACGTTTCACAATGTATTTTCAAATTTGAAGCATTATGGAAAATGAAGGAAGTGGCTTAAGGTGCAGAAACAAAACTAGACCTGCATTGCTACTGAATATGTATAGTGTCAGGGATATTGAAATTAGCCTTGTCAAATAACTCACTTCCAAAATGGGCAGAATTGTGTGTAGCCTTTTTCTGGTGAGGGTACCGTAACTTATTTGTCAATCACAGAAAACTAATTTTGTGCTTGAGGGCTGCTGTGTTCATCCAGTAAATGTTGCATAACATAGCTAAGAATGTCACAAAGGTTGATGGACATATTGCATTATTGTGATGCCTCTTGTGCAACTTTGGCGAGAAAACTGGCATGTCCTTAGGGTAATTTGGAGATGATTATCAGTACAAAGGCATTTCGGATTACAATGACTATCCTTCAGTTACACCCAGCTGTAGTTTCACATGTGAAACACATCCTTCTAGTAAGTGTGTTGTTGCCTTCAGATTTTCAAAATGGTTTCACCAGTTTAAGGAGCAGCTGCATACAGAGCATGTTACAGTTATCCATCCTTGAGCTTACCAGCATGTGGCCATAGCTGGTGCATCAGTCAAAAGTTAGTAAAAGGTTGCTGGCTTTGGGGGGCACTTGGGTGTCTCCATCAATGATGGTTCTACAAGCACCGCGAGACTATGCATCTACTTTTTTTAGGGGAGTGCAACCCCATCCAGTCTGCCTGTTTCCTGCACCTGGAAGCCACCCAGCCATGGAATCTTTGTCTTGTAAAGATTCAGCTTCTAGTTATTTGCCCCCATCTAGCCAGGTATCAGTTCTGGACTTGTACATTCTTACCCGACTTGGGAAGGGAAGGGGGTGTCTTCGAAGATGTGCTTTACATACTCTAGGAGACCCATCAGACTTCACATAGTTCCCTACTTTATTCATTAAAAGTAAACACTTGAGCTAGTATTTAGGAAATCTATAGACCATTTTTCTGTATACCGTTCCTTTCACATAGATGAACAACAATAAGAGGGTTGGGTAGAAGGTAAACTGATCCAGTAATGGACCAGTAGCAAAGTTTTAGCTGGGTTTCTTGTACTGTATATATCTTTCTTTTGTAAACAGGTTGTAAGAATACACTCCTGCTTTATACATTCAAAATATTGTGGTAGACCACAGGGATTCAATTACTATGTAGTGGCTTCACTGGCTTGGTTTACATGTGCTGTGTCACATCATGGCTCAGGCCAAGTACATGAGTGTGTTGGATCCTGGAGAGGAACTTACAGCCACTTCACTCCTCTGGTCCTTTTTGCTGCTGGGTCAAGCTGTCCAAAGGTTGGCTTAGTGCAGTGGCTCGTTTTGTGACTGGTGCTCCCAGCACATTCTCCAAATTCACAGTGTGCCCACTAAGTCCAAAAAATGTGGGTGACCTCTGACTTAGTGTGATGGAAATCAGATCATTAACTGCACAAGACTAAAGTTGTTCCATATCTAAACTATAAGACCCTTCTGCTTTAAAATGGATTAGCTCTTCAAAAATCAAAGTTCAACTTTGCTTTGTTAATCTTGGGTGTTGTGCTGCATAACTATTGTCTGAAATAAAACTGAAATGCTACAAAGCGGTATGAATAGTGGGTGGAACATTGTTTACTTTAGCTTGCAATGAGTAAGCATTTTTGTTCCTTGATTTAAGGAGTTGGATCAAGCATTTAGATTCTACATTCACATGTCTGAAGGATTACATACTATAAAGTGCATACTAATATGCAGTATAAGCCAGAATTCTGGATCTGTGAGTGATAAAATATTACAGAAAATGGGAAATGGCATGCAGTATTAAGGTAGGGGAAGAGGAGATGAAGGAAGTAATACTTCCTCATTCTTCAAAAATAAGGAAGTTCATAAACTGAGCAGTTTGCATAACTTTGACTTCTTCATTGTTGGTCTTAATTTTGATTCTCAAGGATGTTCATATCCAAATGCTTGAGAGAAAAATAAGCACTAGCCCAACTGCTTTCTCTATGTTCTGAACAAATGGTGATCATTAACAAAATTGTGCTAAAACTAATAATTCCATAGATGCCAGTTGGGAAGAATAGACCTAACCAAGTACTCTAGGTAATGAATGACACACATCAGATATACTGGCTGTATCTCTTACGTAAGTTAACTGGTCCTTGCTAGGGGGAGACAAGATGGTAGGGAAACAGTATAAACCTTCATTTTCTGTCCTTACGTTGGTTCCTATGTGGCGAATATGAAGTTTGTTATACCTGTGTGTAAATTGCATGAGTTCTGTGGGCAGGTAAGGTAAAAAGGATGGTTAAGTCCAGTCAAAGGCAACTATGGGGTGCAGGGCTCATCTCACTTTCAAGCCAAGAGAGCTGGTGTTTGTCCACAGACAGCTTTCTGGGTCATGTGGCCAGCATGACTAAACAGCTACTGGTGCACGGAGGACTTTGACAGAAGCCAGAGCGCACGGAAATGCCATTTACCTTCACGTTGCAGTGGTACCTGTTTATCTCCTTGCACTGGTGTGCTTTTGAACTGCTAGGCTGGCAGGAGCTGGGACAGATCAACAGGAGCTCATACAGTCACAGGTATTCAAACTGCCAACCTTCCAATCAGCAAGCCCAAGAGGCTCAGTGGTTTAGACCACAGCGCCACCTGTTTCCTGTGGGCAGGACCACTGAAGGGATGGAGCAACAGAACTTTGTTCATTCCTCTTCCCTCTTTGTCCATTCTGTGCCCTTGACACACACCTCACTATTGTCTTTGATATTTTCAAGACCTATGCTAACAGGGATTTCCCTCTGCCTGGTGCAAGTATTTACACCAAAGTGAATTATTTACACTAGCTCAGCTGGGGCCTAGGGAGATACACCACATCCTAACTTATCCTAGTTGGTGTATTTGGGAGTCAGGGTTGTGCCTTTAGACTGGTATACCAAATGGTCCTGAACAAGGCATAGAATTGTTTGCTATGTTTTTTATATGGAGAAGCATTCTGGCATATGATGCCCTACCTGCAGTCTAAAAGTGGTACAGCTCATGTTTGCCATTTGAGCTTCCAATTCTTAGTCACTGTGGGGTTCAGTCACGCTTTGAACAGCAATCTGACTAATTGATTCCCAAACTTGGCATCTGCTTAATTGTTATTAACAAAATTATGCTTCTGGAATAGCAAATTAGCTAGGTTTACTCCACCCTATCCCATCTTTAAAATAAATTGTCATGCTAGCCAACAAAGGTTTTTTTTCTGATTGCTTTTGTCTCCCATAGCTATTGAGGAGTATAAGCCTCTGGATGCTACCACCAACCCTTCCTTGATACTTGCTGCAGCTCAGATGCCATCCTACCAGCAACTGGTGGAAGATGCTATTGCATATGGGAGGAAACTTGGTGGGTAAGTCCATTAGTATTTTGTCAAAGGGAACATGGTGGGTGAATGTATTCATATTCAGACTTGGCAGCTATGACCCCTCATGATGGTACCATTGTGTATTTTCTTCTGGCCCTCCTGTATTGTAATTTAACGGCATGTCATCTCCCTCCAAGAAAAGGTTATGGCTATCAGAAACCAAGACTAAACCATAGTTCAAACAATTAGCCATTCCCAATTGAGCTGTGGCCAATTTTGGGGGGACATTATCATCACATAATCATTCTTTTTCCTGGATATTCATTATTCTCTCTTGTGATCGTTTATTTCCAGGTCAGAAGATGACCAAGTTAAAAATGCTTGTGACAAGCTTTTTATATTGTTTGGGGCAGAAATACTGAAGAGGATACCTGGCCGTGTGTCCACAGAAGTAGATGCAAGGTGTGTGTCTCCTGAATTGCCTTCTAGGTCTCTGCCTTAAAATAAAGGAACCCGGCTGCTCATCAGTTCCTCAGCTGAGGCCCTCTCGTGTAATCAATCTTGGCATAATTCCTTGTTGGGACTAATGGGAGGAGGGCCTTCTCGGTAATCATGCCTAAGCTCTGGAGTTCTTGCTCATGTCTTCACCACCACCATGATCTTCTGCCGTGTGGTGAAGCTCTTGGAGGTGTTTTTTAAAGAAAGGCCTTTGTGAATAAGATGCTTGCCAGCCCTGTCCTAAGCTGTTTGTTATTTATGTTGGTGATCTTATTTATGCTATTGCTTTTATAGAATATGTGCTTAACTTTTTTGTTTTGCTTTTATTATGCTAGCCACTTTTATTTTTAGGAAAGCGGGGGTGTAATTTAATACATACATACATACATACATACATACATACATACATACATACTAGAATTAGTAGAAAGGTGCCTGCACACCATATTGCCATGAGTACACACATTGTAAAGATGTTCTCCTAATATGGGTATAAACAGCGAAATAGACATTGCCACATAAGAGTAAGTGCTGACTTGACAAATTATTCTTCTCAGTATTTTTGTGTTAAAAGTTCTGTTTAGCTGGACAGAGGAAATCCCAGAAAATTCAAAGAGGCACCATTTGTTTCTTTTTCCAAAATAACAAATCTTTTAACAAGAACCTGGTCACAAGTCCAGTTATGCGCTAAGGTCACCTCTCCACATAAATACAAACCAATAGATTTGTAACACTTCAAGCTTAAACACATTAATGCCAAATGATTTTCTACCTACTACCATGAGCTACTACCCATGATTAATGGAGAAATACTATACAGTAAACATAAAAAAACAAAGATGAATGCTTGCACATTTAAAAAAAAAATCTTTGGTTTAAAGGTTGTCTTTTGACAAGGAAGGCATGGTGAAGAAGGCCAGACACTTCATAGATCTTTATAAAGAAGCAGGAATTAGTAAAGATCGCATCCTTATCAAGCTGTCATCAACATGGGAGGGCATTCAGGCTGCCAAGTAAGTTTCTACGTTATGCGTTAATGCAGTATAGATGCAATATCATCTAATACTAAGCAGTCACCTCTTATTTTCAGGTGCCTGCTCCTATGCAGACTAAATCACCTGTAATTCAGTTTCTGATATGAAACTAGATTGTCAGAGCGGGAGATTGTTTTTTGTGGGGTAAATACTGACAAACCAAAAATTTCTAAAAGTTAGTAATTTGAAAATGTATGTATGTAGTAAATTTTGTTATTCCTTTTTTCCAGCAGTATAATTATAGTTGGTGGGGGGAGCAATTCTCTTCTAAGGCTGTGTCTTTTAACAGGGTTCTGGAAGAGCAGCATGGGATCCACTGCAACTTGACCTTGCTGTTTTCCTTTGCTCAGGCTGTTGCCTGTGCAGAAGCAGGAGTCACCCTCATTTCTCCTTTTGTGGGGCGTATTCTGGATTGGCATGTAGCAAATACAGACAAGAAGACATACGAGCCATCAGAAGACCCAGGTAATTGATTGACTGTGACAAACATATTAAGATTTTAACACACTCAAGCCCAAACATATTAAGATTTTAACACACTCAAGCCTAAATGCTTAGTTTTTTAAGGGGAAGTTGGTTTTTTTAAAGAGTTGAGGTCTTGAGAGTTTCTTCAAGGCTAAGTAATTTTAATTAGTATTCTTTTTTTTAAAAAAAACCCTACTCCATATTCTTTTATAGGTGTGAAAAGTGTCACTAAAATCTACCATTACTACAAAAAGTTTGGCTATAAAACTATTGTGATGGGAGCTTCATTTCGAAACACTGGAGAAATCAAAGCACTGACTGGTTGTGACTTTCTCACCATTTCACCAAAGCTGCTGGGAGAGCTCAGTAAAGATACCAGCAAGCTAACCCCGATGCTCAGTGTCAAAGATGGTAGGTTGTCTTCTTTTATATATTGTGTGTGATAGTCTTGCAAATTATTTTACTAAGGATGATTAACTAGGGTGACAATCCAACAGTTTTTCATTACAATGTCCTTCATGTGTTTAAGGGTTGACTTCTACCTAACAGGGTAAATCAGTTAAGGTATTCCTTATCACCATATATTTCTTTGAAGCATTTAAGGGGCTGTGGCTCCATGTAGACTCCAGCATCAGAGGGATTGTAATCTAATAGATTTAGGGACATGGGTGGCGCTGTGGGTAAAACCTCAGCGCCTAGGACTTGCCGATCGTCAGGTCGGCGGTTTGAATCCCCGCGGCGGGGTGCGCTCCCGTTGCTCGGTCCCAGCGCCTGCCAACCTAGCAGTTCGAAAGCACCCCCGGGTGCAAGTAGATAAATAGGGACCGCTTACTAGCGGGAAGGTAAATGGTGTTCCGTGTGCTGCGCTGGCTCGCCAGATGCAGCTTTTCACGCTGGCCACGTGACCTGGAAGTGTCTTCGGACAGCACTGGCCCCCGGCCTCTTAAGCAAGATGGGCGCACAACCCCAGAGTCGGACACGACTGGCCCGTACGGGCAGGGGTACCTTTACCTTTACCTTTAATCTAATAGACCCCAGAGCTGACATGGAGAATGTGGGGTTTTTTGTAATCTTTTATTCTAAACTTTCTCCTGTTGAACAAGTGTATTCTCTGGATAAGAGCAGATGGGAGTTGGAGTAAATATATCTAAAGGCTCTGGCCTTGTGTGTAACTATTAGAGAAGTACTGTTGTCAACTCATCTTTTTGATAATCAAATATCCAAAATAGTTTTTAGATCAGCATGTTTGCTCTTGTACCTAGGTTGCTGAACCTACTGTGGAGCTTAAAGTACAACACTATTATTATTTTTTTATTAATTTTTTCTATATTGTACTTCATCTGAGGATCACAGGGTAGTTTGCAATATAAAAACACAAAAATACATACTATGAACTCTGTACAGCTGGTTGATTTCTGTAAGAGTTCAGAATAAACATTGCTGTGGGTGCTGTGCAAAGTTGAGCAGCAGCAATTGCTGTCTTAGTATTTAGTGATTTTGTGAAAAGGACTCCGCACCCATTAAGAGCTGTTCTATCCAAATAGCCTGCTAGATTTCTAAGATTCAGTAGCTTTGTGCATTCTTCATTTCAGCTCAAGCATCTGACCTGAAGAAGATCCATCTGGATGAGAAGACATTCCGTTGGCTCCATAATGAGGACCAAATGGCTGTGGAGAAGTTGTCTGATGGAATCAGAAAGTTTGCTGCTGATGCAGTTAAATTGGAGCAGATGATAAAGGTAACATTATTTAAAAGGGTTTTATCTTCTTACAGTCTGCTATACATTAGGTCATATAAGAATGTGGCTTATTTGCAGCTTCTGTTTCAGTTTCATTTCTAACTGTTCACCAATGGAGAAGATTAAAACATGATAATTCCATAAGACTAACTGATATTAGAGATTAGCATTATTGTTTAGAACTGTCAATATCCATATAGAATACTGAATTTAAACAGTGCTTTATTATATAAAGCAGTGTAAAATGTTGATAAAATCAGTATTAAATTGATGAGATCTATTAAAGCCTAATCCATATTGTTTTTCAATTATACAAGTTCAAAACTGACACATGTGAAACTATTTTCTGGACGTTTCATATGATTTGCCTTCTGTTAAATGCTTGAATTTTTTCTTCTTCTCTTAGGAACGAATGTTCAATGCTGCAAATGGAAAGTAGGCATGCCAAACTTCTTGGAAGATGTATGGCTGTACAAGCTGCATATGAATGGATTTTCTGTATTCCAGGCTTTTTATATGATTTTGCAAACTTAACATATTCTCAGTGTGTTTGGCACTTTTGTATATCAAAATTGATACTGCTGTGGGGGGAGTTGCAGATGACTAAAGGACCAATTGACTGGAAGGGTTTCCCTTCAAAATGATGGTGGTAGTGGTAATAATAAAATTATTGTGGTACAACAATGCTTTCACGTATTTGTACTAAGTAATAGGTATGATGTTTCATTCCTACTTCGTAGAAAGGATAAGTTGATCTTGCCTACACTTACCATAATGCAGGAAGTGTGTTGAAGAATTCTCATCAAAATAGCTGAAGACTTTATTCCTATGGATGGAGTCATAGCACTAAGCAAGATGTTTGTTTCCTTACATACAATTATGATTACTAACCTAGCTGTACCAAATGAACTTGAATAAGCAATGATTAAGGATCTCCAATTATGGTTTGAAGTGAGACTTGCAAACTGTAATTGTAATCATGATTTGATGTCTGAATTGATCAGAATTTGATCTCTTAGGAATGCAGCACTTAGGTACGTAGCTGTAGTGTAAACTTCATGTTTGGAAATTCAAATGGTGGCTTGGTATAGTGCCAGAATATTGTATGATTAGAATTCTGCCCTGTAGTCCTATACATGGTTTACAATACCTAAGCCAGCCTTAACAGGTAAATTAAAATTAATTTCACAAAAAACATGGCCAAGCTGCTACTAGCGGCTAAGAAGAGCATTTGTCTAATCATTTTGTGAAACAGCTATATTACATGTTACTTCAAACCAGCCTTTGCCAATTTGAAGCCTTCTAGATGTTGCCTATTACAATTCTGATCAGCTACAGGCAAAAGTCCTTACACTACAAACTTTTAAGAGGGTGAAATTATATTTATTGAGTCCAACTTCAACAGCTTCTCTAACTTCTGTGGTTATAAAAAAATGGACTTGTACAATCATGGGTGGTACAAAAAAACTAAATAAAATTATCTTTAAAAGCATTAAGCGAACCAACCAGCACACATACCACAGCCACAAGACCAAATGCCTTTCCATTCAATTGTTGTATTTCCACTTTATAAGAATCTTCATGGTCTTTGCCTTAAAAAAAAAAGTTGAGTTGACATTATCTAGAATAATTTTTGTAGCTTACTGAACTGAAGCTTATTTTAACTTTCAGGTAATCTCAATACAGCAGTCTTTTTAGCACCTGCTGTCAAACTCAAAACTCCTAGGTGAAAGTGTAACAAATACTTTACTTTGTATTGTTAGTTTACAGTTGCGGCAATTAACGATAACATAATACCATATAGTCCTGCACAAGAATGAGGATTTGGACACATGGATAACTAACAAAGTAATAGCTTCAAAAATATCTAATTCAGGTGTTCAGCTGTTGACAGAGCTGCAAACCATGATTTTTCATGTTAATTTTCAACCAGGCTTTTAAGAGTCTGTATTAACACAAGATGGAACAATGTTTTTCAAAAAAGCAGGAAAACATAGTTCAATTAAGGTTTTTACCACATGATTTACAGTCCCCATCCTTACAAATGTGCAGCATTCTCCTTTCCATTTCTCAAAGTCGAAGACTTCTTCTGTATTCATCCCATTTACAAAGAGCACCATCATTTTCTGCTGAATGAAAGTAGAACATAATAGTTAGATTACTGTAAACAGCTCACATCTAAACTACAGTAATAATTTGCTAGAAATAAACCATGCAGCTAAGTATCAGATATCTGCTTCATCTATTTATCCATCATTGACCAGGTTATTTTAAAAAATGAAACTACATACTGCTACCCCATTAGCCTTTAATATAGATTCATTTTTTCTTTGAAGATTGAGTTTGGCTAGCTGTAACCAAATAAAATTTTAATTCTTAATATAAAACTAGTCTCCCCCTCTCAGACATACAGACATTAGCTAGAATACTCCAGAACTGAAGGGCTATGTCGGCAGTGGCACAAAATTTTACTGAAACTTACCCCACCTTTTCTTACCTGCCATTGCAAAGAAAAATAAGGTTCTGGACAGCTGCAACTGTAGAATTTTCATTCTGTCCAGTGACAAGGTGTCTGTCCAATACAACATGCACTGCATCTGCTTTGCTGGCTGTATTGGGAGAAAATATTCATGTCTTAATTTACATACTACAACCTCCATTTCTCTGACACTTAAGAAAAACTATACACAAGTCTTTACTGCTGTTTATCGGTTTAATTTCATCTTCCTAATAAGTTGATTTGTTGTTGTTTTTTCAATCTCTTGCAAACCATTTTTATTGTCCTTTGTGACTTGTAAAACCCAAGCAATTATAGGGATATCTATAACATTGGCCAGGCTCAGATTATGATTTAGATTATTGCATGTGAGCCACAGTGACTCTTGTGCTTGTCTTCCCCTCTCCTTAGTGTTTGAAACAAATAGAATGAAATTTTCCTATTAATATTTTAAAATAGTGTACAATTGTGTGCAAGAGCATGCTGAGGGTATATAAGAACACAGTGGATCTTAACTTCTGCCTGCAACAACATTAAGGACCACTAGAGGGCTCTCCAGCAGGGCATTCAGATTCCACTCATGAACAAGCTTGACTTCATTTCTGAGATGGTCAGTGGCAAAGACTGAAATCTCCAAGGTTGGGAGATTTACTATGGAATGCTGGGCTGTTATAGCTTCCGTGTTGCTGAATGTTTTAATGAGAAATTTTGACAAGCACTTTCTAACTTCCATTTTTAAGTTCTTACATCTGCATTAGATTTTGCATTAATACAGTACAGCCCAAGCATTTCTTGATCACATTTACTTAATCAACTACTGATTAAAAACCTGTGGGAACAGAGCCTTAAATGACATACCGCTATAGATAGCTCCAGAATCTTTTGCAAAGTCCTCAAAGATAATAGGCAAACTGGCAAAACTAGGCAGTCTTATTAGTTCATACACACAGGGCTGGAAGATACAAGAAAATAAATATGTCACAAAACACGTAGAGGAAGATGCTGTTTTCAGTGGGCTACCCAACACCTTGACTAGATTCTTGCAAAAATACAGGACTAGGTTGACCTTGGTCTGATCTAGACAAGCAGTTCCTAACCAAGACTCAGGATCAAACCACACAAAACACATTAGTGGGTCACAGGACTTAATTTTAAAGGGAGGGGAGAAAAAACAAGGCTGAAGTGAGCCTATCCCTGCAATAATTCATAACACTCCTTTTATACTTGAGCATAAAATAGTTATTTCAGTAAACATGCACCTTTCTATCCCACTGCTGGCACGTCAACAGAAAATTTAAGTACATGGTTTCCCTCACAATTAGTAGTTAAAACTACAAAATGCATATGGCTATGTTTGTATTGATTATACTGTGATCTTATTGAGATTATTTTTCTAAATTGCTTTGAGGAGTCTTTTGGCTATTTCTTTTTTAAAGTAAATAAATACAACTTTATCAGTCATTTCACCTTGCAGTGACCCTGAATTAAACGCCAGTAAATATGTGCTTGGCTTCACTGAAAACAGACTACTATAAAAGGCTTGGAGCAGATCTGTGGTTGCAATCTGGGAAGCCCAAGGGGAAATCCACATATAAA
Organism: Podarcis melisellensis; assembly: GCF_964234715.1. NCBI lineage: Eukaryota > Metazoa > Chordata > Lepidosauria > Squamata > Lacertidae > Podarcis > Podarcis melisellensis. The sequence continues at coordinate 76,193,110 of NC_138528.1, read as the reverse complement.
ATGAAGACAAAGGCTACTTCTTACGGGACTCATCGGAACAGAAACTTGAGTTTTAGAAGAGTGATATATGAAAAGTCGTGATTTGCTTAAACATACTGCACCTACTCCTGTTAAGCTGTATTCCTGAAATACCCAGGATTTGTCCTCATTTGTGGCACAGCATAAGGCGGCAGCTCCATGTCCAACAGCACATATGGGTTCTACAAAGAAAAACAGCGTCATCTAAAAATCCCTATTCAGAAAAATTACAACTGCTTTCCCCCCCCAAGAAGTTCAGTTATGCTACAAAATATTCTTCCCATCTAACTGACTTCAGGTATTTCTGTGATGCAGTCCAACTCCTATTAGCCCCAGCCAGCATGACCAATGAACAGAGATGTTGGAACTATAATCACAACAATATTTCGAGGGCCACAGGTTCTCCAAATCTGAACCACTCAGAATGACTGAGATTTGACTGATAGCAAACATTGCTGGAGGGAGGGGCTGTGTAAAAAAGAAGTGGAAAGAAGTTCAGTGTTGGTATTTGTAGGTTAAGCGATGCACATCCACAATGTTAGGTTCTAAACTGGCTACAATTGTTCTTATGTTACTGAACTGAGTTTGCACTAGTTTGCTACTGTATCCACATTATCAAAATTTTCCTTAAGGCCTCCTGGATGTTCACCCCTACCAGGAAGAGAGATCTTAATTAGTCTTAGCAGTTTATATGCTTCCCAGTCTAAGATGCACAAAGTGTACAGAATAAAGCATAAATCCCCAAGGAGGTTTACTTACTGTTTTCAGAGCTGAAATGCTGCAATATTCTAGCTAAGTAACCACTGTTTGCCAGATCCACCATGGCACCAGGACAGTCTGGAATCAACAAAGCATGGTATCTGGCACCTAGGGAGGAAGAAGCAGCAAAGAAGCTTACGACACTTGCAAGTTCTGTTTATTTCAAAACCAGCTAAAGGTTTATCAAGGTTGACAGGCTGGCAGAGATGACTCCATGTGTTAGCGGGTACACACCAAAATATTTCATGCAACCCCATTCACTCCCCCAGCTTTTAGTCACTGAAGTCCTATAATGTGCAAATTAAATCCTTGCTCTCCTAATAATGGCCTTTGCCTTCCCCTTCATTCCCCCAAACCAGTATTCCTGGAGTTGGCACTACAGGCACAGTGCCTTTCTACAAATACATGTATGACCCCTCTCCCATATTCATTGCCCCCAGTGACCTGGCTCTTACTTTGCCTGCTCCAACGGCAGGTGTGATTTTGAAGGTGTGAAGAGTTGTTCCACCTTTTCCCTGTTCTGCCCATCAAGGGGATTACCATACCTGGAATGAGGGGTAGAGCCATTACTCCAAACCAACCACAGCCTCCAGGGTGCAACAAGGTGCAAGAGGACAGCTTTGGAAACAACCCTGCAGCTGACTTCAAAAGAATAGTTGCTGCTCTCCTTCCCCACTGTGTCCCTTTCATGGGCAGCTTTGTTCCCACAGCAACACTATCTCTAAGTGCACGCAGGAATGATTCTTCATTATGGGGTAATTGGAAGGGGCCTGTTCAAGAAAATATTGGAATGGGCTCTATTGACCACACTCCGAAACTATTAAGAGCAGGCTAGATTCCCTTTCGCCCCAATGTTTTCTGTTTTAAGGTCACACTGAAACAGGACAGAATGTCTGAAAACTGCTCATGGTCATGTTTGCGTCTGAAAACTACAGACAAACCAATTGCCCATCAAATAAAAATGAGAGGCAACATTATGGAGGGGGCTGCCTTACGAGGATTTATGCTCCTATTTCAGGTCTTGTTCCTCCCCAAAGTGATCTGGTAGATCACTGGCAGGAAAATGTCAATTCAGATGCAATGGGAAACCATGGTGAGCCTTGGGTTTAAGGCACCCTCCCATCACCATTTCCTTTGCAACCATGGTGCAAAAATATTTTAAACTAACCACAGTTCCCTCAGGGAGCTGAACAATGTTTGAAAACAAGCCAGGATCCCAAACCAATCCTTGATCCTGGTTTGTTATCACAAGTTACAGTTGAAATAAACCATAGTTCGCCAAGCTTAGATATCACAGGAAACTGCTGTCAGTTTAAAAGTGAAAGTGCTACCTTTCCATTTCTTCTTGGATGCAAAGGAGTGGAGGAAGGAATGTGTGAGCCAAAGATCTGCCGTGGTTTACTGTCGTAGAAGGAAACCATAAAGGTAAAGGTAAAGGTACCCCTGCCTGTACAGGCCAGTCGTGTCCAACTCTAGGGTTGTGCGCCCATCTCGCTTAAGAGGCCGGGGGTCAGCGCTGTCCGAAGACACTTCCGGGTCACGTGGCCAGCGTGACAAGCTGCATCTGGCGAGCCAGCGCAGCACACGGAAACCCCGTTTACCTTCCCGCTAGTAAGCAGTCCCTATTTATCTACTTGCACCTGGGGGTGCTTTCGAACTGCTAGGTTGGCAGGCACTGGGACCGAGCAACGGGAGCGCACCCCACCACGGGGATTCGAACCGCCGACCTGACGATCGGCAAGTCCTAGGTGCTGAGGTTTTACCCACAGCGCCACCCGCGTCCCTAGAAGGAAACCATAGTTCCCTATCATATCTGAATGCTCTCTGTCACAAATACAAGAGAGGTCTTGAGATTGTGGCAAACAGAAAAAAAAACTTTCTATCTAAATCATTGCTAAAAATGCAAAAGAAACAGTAATAGCATCATTCTCAGCACATGCTCAACAATCACATTTAAAATCAACGAGTGCTTAAGTTTGACAGAGTTGGCAGCAAGGAACGCTATACTGTGTAGATAAGAACAGTTTCTGCACAGAGAACAGACCCTGCCTGAGTTGCAAGTTAAAAGATACCTCACCATCAGTTGATTCCAGCTTGGCAGGATTTGCGTAAGATTTCATTCGGAAGTCCTGGATCCAACGCATGTTTGCTTCATTAACACCAGTGAAATCAATTGACTTTCCCTAGCAGAATCATTGTTCAAAGCTCAATTAATGAAAATATGTGAGGAAAGACTAGTTAAATGCAAGAGTTTATACATGGCAAGACTTGATAAGCGCACCCATTTTTTAAAGACATACCATTTATTGGTGATTGACTGAAATAAGATAGACAATTCATATGCAAACAAGTGGTTCTGATTTTGTAAAACATGCACAAAGCTACACATATGAACAGCACTGCAGCTCAAACCTATGCCTCTCCCTTTCCCAAATAACACAGCCTAAAACTAATAGTTTCCGCTTAAAAGACCTATATTTACTGCCCTGTCTCTTTCCAAAGTCAGAATCTGATGTAGAATCTGATGGTGGAAAGACACCCTCACCCCTCAGGTAGGGAGAGGAGAGAGCAGGCTAGGGCTCTCGGGTAAGATAACAGTACAGGGATGGAGAACTTCAATGCAAAAGCCACATTTCCACCTGAGCTACCTTCTGGAGGCTGCATGCCAGTGGAGTGCAGGGCCAGAGGCAAAAGTGGGGAGATCAAATATTAAGAATATAGGTTTGTGCAGTATGCTAGTTTCTACACACACTCTTGTATTCATGGGCATCTGCAGGTATTTATCAGGGAGAATGTGAGTAAAACACTCAAAGCAGGAAGTACAGTAGGCTAATTTTGTACAAAAAGTGAGGATAAAAGTACCTGTACTTTTTGTCTCATCACACACAACACACACACACACACACACACACCATGGATGCCCATGCCTCTGTCCAGATAAGCAAGAAACATTTTCAGATTTGAAGGACATATTCCAGTTAGGCAAGACACTCAAAGAGGGCGCAAAGCAAGTCTATGAAGGAGTATGACCTGGGGAGAGTCCCAATGGCCTCCTGGGGAGCCACATTTGGCTCTTGAAAGTAAGGCTCCAATTTCTGTAGCAGGGGATGAAAATTACTTCCTGCTACAAAGAAAAAAGAATCAGCAGCCAAGGACTGTTTGTGCATTCTTCCCTCATGTCACAAGGCAATATACCCGGCAGCAGAACACCATGCATTTATGGAACCTAATGCACTTCCAACCAGCACCCAGGGCCACCTCTTTATTCTGAAAGTTTTTGTGTGGAATGTATCTTTGGAGCCCAATCCCTTCACCCAATCCTCCCACCGACACATGTGATTTTGAGGTATGAGCTGCTTGCTCTGCGATGCAGCTCCCTCAACAATTGTTTCAGAGACAAAAAAATGATCTTCACTGGTCGAGGAATAAACCTCATGGATTTTTGAAAGTTCCGTTTGTTTTAAATGAGCCTAACACTACTATCTGAAATTTACTGCAACAATATCCACAGTTAAGTATTAACATTTTTTACCTACCCCTGGAGTAGCAACCTGTAGATTGAAAGCAGAGCTTGCCAGGGTAAAAGAGTGAAGGAAGGAATCAGCAGATACCCCTGGAGAACAGGAATTAAAAAAAATGCATATTTCGTTTGTTTTCAAGTGCACATTTTTCACAGTACTAATCTACTATTTCTGGTGGTCATTTTTCTCCTATAAGGAGCATTTTAATAATACACAACATTCATAATAGTATTGAAAAAGACAACCAGCTTAGGATGCTGGTAGCTGCCCCAAACAGACAAGCAATTACATCAACATCTAATCAGTTTTACAACTCCAGGAGAGAAGAATTGTGACAAACTATTTCATGCAGCAGGAGAGCTATGCAATAAGAAAAAGCCACATCATAAAAGTAAAAAAAGGGGAAGCAGAGCTCCAGGCAGGGAGCATTATTAAGTAGGCTGCATCCACACCATACATTCAAAGTATCCCGAAACCACTTTAACAGACACAGAGAACTCCAGTCTCTTATGGTGGCTGACTTTACAAAGGAACTTCAATCCCCAGAATCTTTTAACAAACTGCAGTTCCCAGGATCCTCCCCGAGTGTTTAAGGTGGCATAAGAGCATTTTCAATGTACAGTATGGTGTGGTGTGTAAGGGGCAATCTCAACAAGACAGCTTCAGGCACAATTCGTACAATATGAGTAAGGATTTCAGGCTCGTATCGGAGACTAAAAGTACCAGAATGAGAGTATGGCAGGTGTTCCGGATTGTTACAATACAAAAAAAAAAAAGGATTGTCATGTTTGCTTGTGCAGGAAGGCAGGCCCGGCCTCCCTTCTCCTGTTTAGGGTTGCAATTTTATTTTATTTTAAATTGTTTATTTTGCCAGGGCTCCTACAACTCTTACGCGACGGACAACAACAATGATGATAACAATAGAGAAGTGACAAGGTGACCTCGCCCCGCCCTGCAGAAATGGGAATGCCGCTGGCGTGGGTTGGCTCCCCGCAGCCTCCCTCGGGCGCCTCCATCCCGCCACCCCCGGGTCCTCCCAGCAGAAGCCCCGCTCCGTCTCCGCCTCAGGGCGAGCCGAGGAGATCAAAAGCTCAGAGGGGCGCCCGCCTGCCCGAGCTCGCTCTCACCTGCTGCGGCCGCGCTGGCCACGATGAGGCACGTCGGCTTGCTGAGCCTCTCCGACATGGTGGCAGCGTCGGCGTCCGCGGAGCCTCCCCGCGGGAAAGAGGAAGCAGGCGGCGGCCGCCTTCTCATGCGCTCCCGGGCCGGCGGAGGTGGGGAAGCCCAGCAGCGCCTGGAATGCAAGCAGAGAGGCCTATCCCCGCTCCGCTACGCCAGGCTGCGCTTGCGCAGGCGCCATGACGCGCGCGGCCCCTGTGAGGCGGCCGCAGCTGAGGGAGATGGGCCACAGTCAGGTGGGGCGTCACTGCGGGGCAGGGCGGTTCCTCCCTCCGCCAGAGCGGGGAAGCGGGTGCGAGGCCTTGAAGGCGGCAGCAGCAGCAAGGGTGGATCCCTCCAGCGCCCGAAACAAAGCAGGCGGAGTCGGAGCAGACGCAGGGCTGGGAGGAGGAAGGGTTAGGCAGCCTCTAAATAGCCACAAGCACCAGCTGCAGAGGCCTTTTCTGCATTGGCTCCCCCAGGGAGACTTACCTGGAAACAGAAAGTTCAGCTATATGGACCTTTGACTTGATCCAGCAGGACCTTTATTTACCTTTTTAATGAGAAATCAGGAACAGAATTGAGAAGCAGCACATTGACTATTACTGTCTGCTTAACTAATCATTTAAAAGCAGAATTTATGTATGAGGTTAATTTCATACCAAGGCTTTTTCTGACTCGCATGGGGCAACTTCTCTGGAGCAGGAAACACGTTCTATTGATTCCTTTTATTGATTTGTTCTCAAATTCAAAGGCATGGAAAAAATGATCATCTGCTTGCCTGCTCATAGAAGCTTTCAAAAACATGTGCACTGTCTTCTTAGCATCCAAAGACTCCGTTGGTAGAATACTGGGATTCTGTGTCATCATCAAACTGGTCCAAACTACATGGAGAATAGTCTCAACAAGATTTGTATTATTTGTACCCCACCCATCTGACTGGGTTGCCCCAGCCACAATGATAGGTTTGGGGTGCCAAATGCATTCAAGATTAGTGCAGTAAAGTACCAGTTGCAGACAGGAGCCAAGTATCTGCAGGAGCGCCTCCTCCAATACCAGTTGATTCAGTACCTGAGACTGGGAGGCAAAGACAAGGTTCTGCTGGTGATCTTTACAAGGCTTTGTTGCCCAGGAATGTGTAACAGTCTCCTTTGTGGTGCTACTCTGCCTTTGGAATGCCCTCTCCCTGGACTTACATTTGGCTTCCTCTTTTTTTATATTCAGACACCAGTTGAAGACATTTTTGTTTACCCTCCCTTTACAGAATAATATTTTGTTGCTTTTAATAACTCACAGCTGAAACCGATCTGTGTTTTAATTAGTTATCATTTGTTGATAAATCTTGTTTTATCTCTTATCATACATTACCCTGAGCTCCTTTTGGTGCTATCAGACATATTTCTCTTTATCACAAAAGATTAGCATGGCTTTTATATTTATTTGTTTATATATTAATTACTATTCTACATAATATGAAGTTAGCCATCAGATTACTGCAGTGAACAAGTTATAGCTTAGCTTGCATGGGTTGCCTAGTAAGAGAAAATAGGACTAGCAAGGAAAAAAATAGTCTCTATAAATGCTGTCACTTTTTCTTTAGAGAACCAGGAAGTAATCATTCTTTCAGGAAGGATTTTGCCTGTTGATCCTAAAAAGTACAAAGGGGAGAAACTAGAGATTGACTAACTTCATGTGAGGTAATGACATAACACCAGTTTGTGTGTTTTCATTTGCAGAGAATATTCATTTTAGCTCACAAAGTATATTATGTATGTCAATAATCTCCCGACACTCCACTGACTGTAGGGGGTTGAATTATTTGAAGAAGCTGAAACCATCTGAACATTAGGCAAAGAGTTTGGCTCATTTCACAGAAGCAGGGATGCCACCTTGAATAAAATGGAGGGGGAGGTAAGCCCTCCCCAAATAATTGATCACAAGATGCAGAGCACACACACCATTTGAATGACAATGCCCATCAACTTGGGAGAGGGCAATCCCCTCAAATATTTTATTGGTGGGCCCAAGGTCCCTTTGAGTTTGCTCCAAGGCACAGAATACATATTGGTAGTGCTCAGAACCCTCCTGCAACTAGAGAAAACACCTACATGTAACCCGAAACAAAACAAAAAAAACACAGATTGAAAAAAGCAGACCATATCACTCCCCCCAAAAGAAACCTGGCAACCCCTCCAACCAAATGAAGAGCAACATTTTTATTAGCAGGGGCAAGAGGCCTTGGAGGGGAAAGGGCCCATGTCTGCCAAGTTGGGAACCTCAGTGTTAGAGCAAAGTGATACACAATGAAAGAAAAAGAATAATGTATGCCAAGGGTAGACAACCTGGCGCCCTTCAGATGTTTATGAATTCACAGCTCCCATAAGCCCTAGCCAATGTGGGCAGTGTCAGGTATAATGGAAAACAAGTGTGATCCTGAAGCAAACATTTTGAATCCCTCTTGCAGGCAACATGAGAAAATAGAGAAAGCACATGCAGAAGAGACTCATTATAAAGCTTTCATTTAAATCCCTGCAGCCTTGGAGTTAGAATAGCATAGTTGTGCTCTAAATAAACTCTGGAAATGTATTACCAGCAGAGATGTTCAGAATATTGCTCTAGGTAGTTCGCAACCCACCCTTCTTATTGCTCTGATTTCCAGAAACTAACGAAGAATAGACAAATACGTTCCTACGGTTCTAGTCTGAACAGGCTGCAATAAATTTTGTATTATTCACCAAATTCCTCATGTTAAGGCTCCATATTTTAGACAAATGTGTCGCTAGAAAGTACCAGTTTCTATGTTCTCTTGTCACTTCAGTTCACTAAGTAGCAGGGTCCCTCCTTGGTAGGATGGGAAATCATTCCAGTTCTGTGTGCAGAACTCCATGTCATCTTAAAATATGTAGCCAGAATTAAAACACAGTAGGACTCAACACTCAAGCATAACACACAAAATGATGGTCACTATAAGAAGTGTACAATATACATATATATATATAGTTTATTTCACACAATCTTGATAAGAGTTACAGGTATATTGGGAATCATTTACAGTTCCATAGTATATGGAGTGGCCATATAGCTTCTGATGCAAGTAACATACGTTGTGTAAAAGCGTACACTTTCCCAATCAACCCACCCGCCATTCACACAATGGATTTTCAAAGCTAATACTAGATTCAGCTACGTAGGAAAGCCTCGAGAATGCTAGGATACAGCGTTGGGTGACATACAACACTGTAGGTCACAATGGGACAAGCTAAACTACTTTAATTTTCAATCTAGTATTTCTAGTCTACCTGCATTATTGCATTTATACGCATTTTAAAAGTCAAATAAAAGAGAATACTATATGGGAAAGGAAAAATTCTTTGCTGATTTTAAGGAGTTGAGCTGCAGCCCATACAAAGTGTCCATAGAAGCATAGGCAAGATTATAAATTCAAAAAGGTACAAATTAGTTTTCTAGCTTGGTGTGTGTCAGTAGGCTTTCATTTCCTTTGCGGAAACGGAGTCACCAACAATGGACTCAAAAAGAAACCCAAATCTGCATGTTATACACACAGGCCAATTGATGTGTTAAGTGGTAAGTGGATCTGTTCATTTGCAGGGGAGGGGCGGAAACCAAGATGTTGCTTGACAAATTCAGTTCGAAAAAGAAATTATATCTGGGGCCCATTAGAGATAATGGGGAGACCCTTTAGAAATACTTGTTTTTTGTAATGACCTTTGCTATGTTGATCTGGTATATATTTGTTTTAGTCAAGTGATCCCCTTAAGCAGATAGCGAACGTTCAGATTGAATAAATTAGCATTTCCCATTTGCAAGTATTACTCTATGCCTTTTCCTAACTTTTGGTTTAGGAAAAGGCATAAGAATTAAAAGAGGGCAAAGAAGGTCACCACAAGTACATTTATGAAAACACAGACAAATTACAAAAGGGTTACTGAGGCAATAGTATCCCCCTTGCTCTTTTGATAGTTCAGGAGGCTAGTTGAAGCTACAGTGGTAGAAAAACTGGCAAATGATAAGACAGAATTACATGGGGGTGGGTGGGAATTAAATGTATTTCTCACAACTAGGCATTGCTACAACTGTTACCGATAAACCCTGCATGACTATCCATAATGACTGAACTTTAATATCTAGTGTCAACGTCTGACTTCAAATCAAGGCATGCCCTTCAGTTTTGGGGACTATGCTAGTCCCTATAGCAGGATTTTATTTTATTTTATTCAAGACAATTTGGGTCTCTCTCACACTTCTTGGGGTACATATGAATGCTATCAATATGAGAGAGAATTCAGAAGAAAAATAAAAAATGTATATTGCAGCCAATGCAGGTTTTACATTCACATTAGAAGCAGAACTCAAGCTCACATTTAAAATGACCTAAGGAGACAAATTAAACATGACAACTGTCTAGCAGAGTGTGGGAAGTTCCATTGTGTGGAGAAGCTGAAGCGGGGGCCATTTGTGTGTCTTAGCCAAGGGTTCAGGAAGAAGCAAAGTGTGAAAGCAGAATCCCTTCCCAATCAAATTCCACCAAGGTCGTGGCTGAGGTCTTATGGAAGAGATGGGTATGTGGCAGGGCAGACAGAAGCAGTGAAAGATGGAGCCAAGATATTGGATAAGTGGTAGAAGTAACTCTTGTCAGCCCACCTGCCTGCTTTAAACACATATCAATTCTGTGAAAGCTGTTGTTTTTCAGACTTAACATGACATCAGATGTAGCTTTTACCTTAGTGTTTCCCTTTTCATTTCATTTGCTCCTAAATACAGCCACGCAGGTCACAGTCTCCAAGATGAGAGGAATCTTATCCCGTTCCTGCCAGTTTCCTGCTTCCAAATTCATGCCCCGCCCCCACCGTCACTCTTCTGCTTCCAAATCCTGGGTGAGCCATACACAATTAACAAATACAATTAGAGCATTTCATCCTTAGCATACATAACAGCAATGTTATGTCTGTGCCAGCTTGAAATACTGATTTTATGTGCATGTTCAAGTCCTCTCTCTATGTTCCGAATAGCAGGTCCCCAATTACCCTTATCAATTATCCTTGCTGTATTCAAGGCGGATTTTCACCACCCTTCTAATGCATGCTTAGGCGTGAAGCAATGATTCAAATGTGCATTTCTGTTTCTGAATATGAAATCAGAGGGTGGTAGTTTTCAAAGATTATTAAATCAGAAGTAAGACTGCTAATCCTTTCCCCAAAACATGAATATTTCATTTTTTTTCTGGTTTCATGCTCACAATATTGATTGGCTAAGTATGTACAGAGTATTTTATTACATTAGGAGAGCACATTAAAGAACTGAACTAGCTTCCGTCACATAGGTTTGCCTAGACACTTTAATTCTGACCTGCAGTTGGATCCATATTCTTCAATTCACGGTATTTTGCACTGATCTATTAGTAAATACCCATTCCCAGTAAACATGGGGAACAGGGTGAACCTTGGTATATAAACCAAGACCCCCATTACTACAAGGGACTCAAGATTCACAGTCACTTTGAACTTTAGTTGAGTCCAACAACACTTTTTGTACCTAGGGCCTGCATCATCCACCAAAAACAGTGAATCGTGAGTGAATTGCACTTCCAAGTTAATGCATAAAACTTTCACATTGCCGCCATTGGTAGATGCCTGGGCTCAAACCATGGGAACAGGTGACATGCCCCGGCAGCAAACAATATCCACACAGGAAGTGTGACATGCTCATACTTCAGCTTTTGGCATCTTCTGATAATGTGTCAAATAGTTATATAGACCTACAGCAACCAAAAGCAGGTTATAAGTGAATTAGCATGCCCTGTTCAATATTAATTAAATACTATGCCCAGGATAATCCCCTACGAATTCCACCAGATTAAAATGCTATTCAATGCGAGGAAAGGATTACAAATCTCTGGCATATACGAAAACAATTTCAGAGAAGTAGGTTCCTGCAATTATGACAGAAATATGGTGCACACAATCCAGACATCACTCACTTCCTGTACTACCCCTTCTATGTGTGCTGATCTGCCTGAGGCAGTTTCTGCCACCAGCTCCTCATCCTTCTCTCTCTCTCTCTCTCTCTCCAGCCCTCCTCAGAGAGCAGGGCTTGCACTGCATTTATCTAAAAGCACACATCAGCCTCTGAGTGGATCAAACCTTTGTACTGGCAGACCTGCTGCCACAAACCAAATAAAGCTGCAATCCTATACAGTACTTACTTCCCTGGCAGCAAGTCCAGTACAAAGGACTCAACAGAGCCTACTTCTCAACAGGCATGTATAGGATTGCACTTTAACAGAACCAGTGTGTCATAGAGGTTCATAGTTGGAAGACCCAAGTTCTCAGCTAGGGCTAAGCAATTTGTAGTCTTCCAGGTGTTGTTGGACTCCAATTTCCACCACTGGCAGCCAGCATGGCAAGTGGTCATGGATGATGCGAATTGTAGTCCAGCAATATCTGGAGGACCAAAGGTTCCCTAGTCCTGTTCTAAACTCATAAAGCCCACTGGGTGACTTTGGCCTAGCCACTATCTCTCAACCTAGCCAATCTTGAAGGGTTGTTGTGAGGATAAAAGGAGGCAGTACCATGACAGCTTGGAGGAAGGGGAGAATATAAAACGTTAAGAGCAAAGGTAAGAAAAATGAGTTGGTATAGATTAATAGTTCAGCTCTTAAGCAACAGGCAATATTAGTGAGTGTAAGAGTGAGTGAGTGAGTGAGTGAGTGAGTGAGTGAGACTAGCTATTTTGGGCAAAGACACCAACTTAGTAAAGTTGAAAAAGCTTATGAAAGAATAGACACAATCTGCAGCACATTCTGATTTGCTCAGCTTCTTTAAGCACATAGTCAGGGACATGCATTTAGAAACTCGTAAGGCTTACCAATATAGCAGTGTTATGTTCACACTTCCATAAAGCACAGATTTAGTAAGTTCAGAGAACACACACACACATATTCCTCTTTCCCTCCCCTCTCCACCACCTGGCCAAATGAATGATCTTACAGTCACAGACACAACAAGGTGCCTTGTTGCAGTACAACTGACTGGAGATGCATGAAGAAACTCAGGGAACCCATCAGCCTATGCCCATAGCTGTCAACTTTCCCCTTTTATTGCGAGGAATCCTATTCAGAATAAGGGAATTTCCCTTTTAAAAAGGGAAACGTGACAGCTATGCCTATGCCCTGCCTCAATATGCCAACGCAGGAGCAGCTGAGAAGCAGGAGCAGGAGCCAGGCAAGGTGTAAGGAAGGCGAGGGCCCTTCTTTTCCCCAAAAGGGTCAATGATGGGCAGGAGTCACAATGATAACACCTCCTGGTTTACATGGAAACTTTAGGGAGGAATGTGCCATACACACATATAAAGAATGTGCAGTGCTGGTACACGGCTATTTTTTGCTGACTGCATCAGAAGATTATACTGACTAGATTTATCATTTTAAAAGGGTCTGCTTAGAAGCAGTAGTTTTCAGCTCCCAGCACAAGAGGGATTATCGTACATTCACCAGTTGGCTAACCATACATTCATTTATTGGAAGGAAACCATGGTTTCGGATGCTGCATGGTGGAATGCAAGTGGCACAAAACATGGACACTTTGTGTGAATGCAGGTGCGCAAATAATGGTTGCCTTTTGCTTTTTGTACAAAGAATACAGGTTTGTAGCTTTACAAAGACTTCAGTAAACTGTACTATATACACAGATATTCTCAAATAAGGTAAGGGTAGGAAAGCTTGTATAGGAAAGCTTGTACACATACATACACACAAAAATACAGGTGCTTTCAGACTGGAGGTGGGTTCTGGAGAATTATTCTAGACAGTGGGACACCACAGTACTAAGCAATGACTGTTGCTGAATGATTCCCCTATAGACCTAACCTATCACATCACAACCATAAATACGAAAGAAAGGGAGAGAAAGTTGGTCTTCAAGACGATGAACTGTAGTCCTGCCACTGTCACCATCTCATCCTATTTCATGATCAAGTTGTGGGTCCAGAGACTAAAATGCAAAAGAAATCTAGTACCCACATTAATTTATGAGCAAGTCTGTACTGCAACGAAAACTTGGCTGCCCATATCTATCCCAACCTAACAACAGAAAAAAGCTTTACAACTCCTAGTTCAATCTAATTAGCCGTTCCTTTTTTTAAAAAAACAACAACACTAATCTGATGTCAATCACCACTTTCGCATCAGATTCAATCTAAGCAAAAATATACATGTAAGCTTCTTGTTTCAAACGGTCATCCCTACATTACAATTTATGTCCCAATGTTCTTACGGTTAGTGGATTATCTCTGGTAGATATATTAACAAGGATACGTCAACATACATTCCACTGATCCTTTCTCCTCTCAAAGTCTGATTTTAATTCTTCAGGAAGGCCACCAATGTAGCAAGGCTAACTCAGGACACAGGGAATTTCCTCCCCTCTTAAATGCCCATTGGTTCTAATTTATGGGGGGGGGGGCAGTTGCCTCAATGAATCGGTCGCCATTTTTTCTCTGCACTGAAATGTCCAGTGAAATAAATGGGATTAGCCCATTTGTCTGGCTCCTCCAGCATTAGAGTTATAAAGTGTCAGACAGCAAAAGGCAATCCATCCATTTCAAATCTGTGCACCTGGGCAGGGTGCTCCATACATAAATACTTCCTAAACCATAATCCAGTTGTTGATTGGTCACAAGCTAAAAAAAAGAGGAAAGCAAAAGAAAGAACAAACCAACCAACCAGCCCATAATTGCTCCTTACTTTCCCCTTTCATACATGGCATACAATGACAGGTCAACCTTCCACAGCGAAGCACTAGCATTCATCCCAAATCCATATGCACAGAAGGCCTCCTTGACTTCCACATATTTTGAATCATGTTGTTTAAGTATCAATGGCATCAAGTCCTGCATAAGAAGTTTACCAGCACAGGACCAGGTTCAACAGAAAATGCTCTACTAAGTTGCAATGCCCACTGAAATCCGCAGCCAGGCTGCTATATGTCACCATGCCCATATATTGCACAGTGGGGTGGCAAGGCTACCTTATGGCTCTCAGCAGGCCATGCTTGCTTCTTGACCTTTGAAAGCCCCCCGTGCTCCAGCTGCTACTTTGAAACTTAGGCAAGGGGGGACAGAGTGAGCACATTAATGCTATGACGAAACAAGTACTAGGGACACCCTATCTTCCTTGGATCAGGAAAGAAGCTCTAGCTTGTGAGCATTCTCATACCACTTTACAGTGTGTGCTGGAACAGAGATGGCAACAGGTGACCTTGCCGATGGGAAACTCTCCCTTTCCACCTGCTCTACTGCAATCCAGCGTAACCAAGCTGAGAACTCTAAGTGACCCTGGAGCCAACCTCGGGACAAAAGGTGGGGAAGGAAAGGAAAACACCGCAAGAGCTCATACGGACCAGAGAAGAAAAGCCATCTATACACATTGCTGCTAGCTGAGTTATATTACACAAAAGAGCAGAAGCCCACCAAGTGCCCGCGATAGGCCAATGCTGGCACATCTGCTGGGAGCAAGGCAGTGGCCAGCATTGCCGTTTGTACCTACTTAGCTCTTTCTCTATATATACGGCATATTTATAGGTATGTATAGAGTTTACCACATGCATTTTGTTTCAAAAGGAACTGTACATTCAGCCCAGGGTTATTCCTCTCCCCTGTGCTTCTTGGGTGCCAATTTATTTTTTCCGGGCAAGGAGAGCCACTCCCACAATCAGAGCAATGGCAGCCACCGCTGCCCCTCCGACGATGATCAGAGGCTTCATGTTCTCAAAAATGCTGCTGCCCGGAGACTCCTCCGCATTGTTCCCTTTGTGCTCAGAGTCAGCGGAATGACCTGCGGCCTCTGCGCCCTCCGCCGCTCCCCCAGCAGAGCTAGGCTTCATGTTGCCGTGGTTGTTCAGCATGGTTGCCTCACTGGCTGCCGCTGTTGCCGCCTTTTTTGCTGGGGTGGTGGCAGGAGGAGCCGGCTGCTCCTTTGAAGGGGCTTCTTTCTTATCGGCAGCTGTGGCAGGGCCAGGGTTGGGCTTCTCTGGCTTCCCTGAGCTGGCGGTCTTGGCATCGGGCTTATTTCCACCGCGGGTGCTCCCTTTGGACTCCATCTTGCTCAGCTGCACAGTGGAGGCCGCCCACTCCTGCTCTCAGACCAAACCAAAAGGCGTGGTGGGGAGGCACAAAACAGGTTGGACAGACCCGGCTCCCTTCACTTGGCCCTCGAGCCAAAATCCCAATAAAAAAGGATCCGCCTCAAAACCGCTTGGCCTGTGCAGCTATAATTCCGTGTTCCCGGAGGGCGCCCTGCTCAAACAATATGCCTCTGGATCATGTTACAGAACCTGCAAGATAAATTAGAAATACGAAGGTCAGGTCACAAAAGACATCAAGAGCAGTATCTCATCTTTTCAGACCTGGAGACACACATTTTGCCCAGACTTGTATTTCAGGACTCACTTCTTAACATTTTGCTATGTATTTGCATGGTAATATAGTGCTGATGTTGCAGTAGACCTATTGAGGCCAAATAATCAGCCCTGTCCTACCAGGCACCAGCCCATGATCTAGGGTGCCTATTTTTCATTTCATTTCATTTCATAAAATTTAAACACTGCCTGATTGTTTAAAAAAAACCCTCAAAGCAGTTTACAAAAAATAGGAATGAAAGAAAAACATTACCTGTAATTAAAAAAAAAATCAAGCTAAAATAACAATAGACGATAAAATAGATTAAAAACTCGCACCAACTTTCTAAATATCTGGGTAGGCTGATCTAAACAAAAATGTTTGGGGGAGGCCTCTGTATTTTACTTTCTAAGAAAAGGCGGTGTTCATTTATGGCGGCTACTTACTTTGAAGTGTGCTGCCAAGTATGGCTGGCAAACAGTCTCCTGTTCCGAAGAGCCTGCAGCAAAAGACGTAAGAAGGGGCCGTGGCAGCTGCTGGCCACTGGGGCTGCTAGGGCGGAAGGCAGGGAGCCACAGCCAATGACAGAAGAAGCACACAAATTCTAGTATTGTCCCCACCCTCCTCCCCGCTGACTTCTACAGGGCAGCATTGAGTATAAGGAGGGGGAAGCTAAGAGCCAGCAGCACCCTGTGGGTGGGTGGTAAGTAGGTGGGGGCTAGCTGTGTGCAGACTGGAGATGGCAAAAGCAGTGCCTCATTTACTCCAACAGACTCCGCTGAGAAAGAGAAATAAACAGACAAGGTGGGACAAAACATGGGCACCTGATGGCAGTGGTTTAATATGTCAGTAGCTCCAATAGCATGGTACCTTTTTTGAGCGTTTTTGCTCATCAGTTTCAAGCCTGGACCCAGAAGGGGACACCGCCACTCCTTTAGTCTCCTGCACCACACTCCAGAGACCAAGACTCAGAGGCTCCCAACATCACACCGTGTTAGACCAGCAGTAAATATTGGAAGAATCAAAATCCCAGAGGCAAGGAACAAACACCCTGGGAATTATTGGAAGGTTGTAGGAGACATGCAACACAATCCTAAGCACATTGACACAAGGGATGCAAATTTCACTGAGCTCAGTGGGATTTACTTCCTATTAGGAGGAAGGAAAGCAGGAGGAAGGAAAGTAGTGCTTTGCATGCAGAAGGTCCCAGGTTCAATTTGTGGCATCTTCAGGTAAGGCTGAAAGGCTGAAAGGCCCCTGTCAGAAACCCAGGAGACCCACTGCTACGTAATGTGGTAGCTGATATGAAGCTAGATGGATCAATGGCTACTTATGCATTGATTGATAGGTGTTCTTAAATTTGCAACCTCCATTTTAGAGGTCCTTGATAATAAGCTTTCACAAAGGCAAAGGTGTATAAAAGTTTTAAAAACCATATTGTTAGGAAAGCACTATACAACGTTTGGATTCGATATAAAGACTTGTTGGAAAGTAAAACTCCCAGGTGGTTGTCACCAATGGAAGCTAAGGCGGTGAAAAAACTTAATATAGATTCTAAATGGCCAAAATACTGTGAAAGAACAAGATGGTGAGAAGTTTAAACTTCAGAGTTATGAGAGACTAAAGTTCAAAGTTCGAGACTGGTTACATTACCGTCAGATAAATGAGACATTTAAGCAGGACAGGAAAATAGGATTTCAGAAGGAGAGGTCAAAGTTAGAAACAGAACTGTTAGAACCCAATACTAAGAACTTGTCTAGAATGTACAATTTGCTGTTGAAATGGAATACACAGGATGAAACAGTGAAATCAGCTATGATTAAATGGGCACAGGATATAGGTCATGACATTATGCTTGCTGACTGGGAACAGTTATGGACCACCGGTGTTAAATTCACGGCATGTAATGCCTTAAAAGAGAACATAATGAAAATGATTTACAGGTGGTACATGACCCCAGTCAAACTAGCAAAAATATACCATTTGCCCAACAACAAATGTTGGAAATGTAATGAGACTGAAGGTACCTTTTACCACCTTTGGTGGACCTGCCCAAAGATTAAAGCCTTCTGGGAAATGATCTATAATGAAATTAAGAAGGTCCTTAAATGGACTTTTCCTAAGAAACCTGAGGCTTTTCTCCTGGGCATGGTTGGCCAATTGGTGCCAAAGAAGGACAGAACCTTTTTTATGTATGCTACCACAGCAGCAAGAATTCTTCTGGCAAAGTATTGGAAGATGCAAGAATTACCTACTCTAGAAGAATGGCAGACGAAGGTGACAGACTTCATGGGACTAGCAGAGATGACCGGCAGAATCCGAGATCAGGGGAAAGAGACAGTGGAAGAGGACTGGAAGAAGTTTAAATTATATCTTAAAAACTGTTGTAAAATTGAGGAGTGTTGAGATGTCAAGGGGTAAGAAGTAGAGAAATACAGCTGTAAATATTAAGTTTAAAGAAATTTAATGAAAGGGAACCAATAGATAAACTGATTAAAGGGTTGCTAAAGAACTTTGGAATAAGGATGCAGCGAAAGGGAGGTACGGGGAAGTCGGTATATGTTTAATGTGGTGTATGTTTTTGTTTTGTAATGTGTTTGTCTTTTATTATGTGTTGGAAAAATCAATAAAAAATTTTATTAAAAAAAAAGATAATAAGCTTTCACAAATCCACAATGAAATCTTGGTGTGTGTGTCCCCCACAAACAATGTGTGATGGGAAAATATTGGATTATTTCCGTTGCCCTTGAAAAAGCGCAATGCAGCATCCAAAGGTCATTGGAATGATGGAATTGATCAAAACTTGTTGGCAAGGTCTTAGATGGCTCATGGCCCTTTCAAGAATGTTGCAAGGTAAGCTTTTCCCCAGTCTCCATCCCAGGTCAAATAACGTTTAGGAAAGGTTTTCAACTAGCACGGCCAGCTCAATACATTTTGCTGCCCAAGGCAGGTGCATTCCCTCCCTTGTCCATTTTATATAATGATGCTAATAGCTCAATCATGCTTCAAGACAGGGCAGCATCTTCCACCACACCCAGGGCAGAAAGCTAGCTTAGAGGGGACAGGTCAGGGGGCACCCTCCATTGTCAGAGGCACTATGCCTCTGACTACCACTTCATGAGAACTGCAGGTGGGCTGAATACTATTGCACTCAGAACCAGTTTGCTGGCTTCTCACAGACATTTGCTTGGCCACTGTGAGAGGAGGATGCTGGTCTTGATGGGTCATTGGCCTAAGTCAGGGTCTCTTCTAATGGTGCCGTCTACTACATGTTGGGTGAAAGTACCAGGAGAGACAGGCAGGCCATCATTGCCACCACAGCAAAACTGCTGGAGGTTTCAGGAACAGCTGCATACAGTTTTTCCACCAACAAAGTTAAATATAGACCTATAATATATCCAGCAAAAAAAGAAAATGAAAATCTCCTGGCAATCCTCTCCCATCATCCTCTTCTAAGATGGAAACAAGTAGAAAGAGTTTATGTTTTTTTATCTTTCAAAACAGGGTTATGACAGTACATTTCTACGCAATATTTAAACTAGATTACCTTTTTTGAGCAAGGGAGTTTTATAACTCTGCATTTTGATTCTGTTTCTCTCTCTCTCTCTCTCTCTCTCTCTCACACACACACACACACACACACACACACTTCTATTATTTCCCCAAAGGGAGGTGAAAAGGCAGGCAGTGCTGGGTCCCCATCAAACAGGACATGGCCCATTCACACGCGCACACTCAAAAAGCATGAACAGCTTTTCTTTAACAATCCCTGCTCCCCATCCCACCTCCAGAGATCTGCACCCACCACACCACTCTAGCAACAGACCTGCCACAACTGGCACATATCAAAGCTCCATAACCCACAGTCCATAGAAAAACATCAGATTCTAACAGTGCAGCATGTCTTAAATTGTATTTGCAGCTCACCAGTGTCCCCTGGTGCACCAAAGCACCTCTGGGAGGCTGCAATTTTCAGCAGACAAAGAGTGAGAGGGGGACTGCTAACTATTCCCCTATGAGCTGCTTTCCCTAGCACTTAGTTTGAAATAGCTAGAAATTAAAAGCAAAGCCATAAATAGACTAGAGGAGGCCTTTTAATTACTTATGACTCAGCCAACCAGGACTTGGAAAAAGAAAGCTCAGCTTGGTTATCACTGAAGCACCAACGAATGAACCACCACAGAGCAAGTATTCTGCCTCCAAATACCAGGATTGGGGGGGGGGCTTGATATTACAGATCCTAAAATGTTGTATCTTGGATAAAGCTTCCTTTTCCAATGATAGGTTTCTAGGAAGTAAGAGCCTCCAAGGGGGTAGGTGGGTCAGTGATCTGGCAGCTTGAGTGGGGGTGGATGGTTGATAGAATGGAGATTTTGATTAATCTGCACCCAGCTACATGGTTTGTATTCTTCTCCTGGAGTTGTGCACCTGGACAAGGGAGTGAAACCCCTTATTACATAACATATACCATCATTGAAAAATTTAGGATAGAACGTATTAGGCAGCATAGGATGAATGCAGGGCAAGCACTTTAGCCATGTTCCCCAAATTTTAAAGTGATTGGAAAGAGCCAAAGCTCAGCGGTAGAAGCATCTGCTTTGCATGCAGACAGACCCAGTTCAATCTTTGCAATCTCCAGAAAGAACCCTGGTGAGCCTCTTCTGCCGGTCGGAGGAGACAACGCAGAGCAAGGTGGAGCAGTTGGTCAGAGTCCACATAAGGCAGCTACCTATGTTCCTAAGTGAACTCGGAATGGCAGTTTTCGCCATTCCCCCTTCCTATGCCATTTATCTGTGGCCTTTTTATTCATAGTTCTCCCAGCGCAGCACCCTGTACCGAGGAGAGAACTTGCAAACACGGCTGAGAAAGCCAGCCCCCACACTCCTCCACCCCCTCTTTTCACTTTGTTTAGCACAGTGTTTCCCAACCTTTTTTGGGCAAAGGCACACTTGTTTCATGAAAAAAATATCGAGGCACACCACCATTACAGCCCCGTGACGTCAGCGCGCAGCGTCACGCCGGGAGGGACGCACGAAAGTGTAAGTTTCAATTTTTTCCCCTCCCCCTTGCCTTCCTTCTGTGCCAACCGCCAAAAAGCCAAGAAAAAAGCCAAGACTTTAGGGCAGCAGGTCGACACGGAAGAAGCTCCTACCTAAGGACAGGTGCGACGGCCGTGTCCTCTTCTGCCACACTTGGCAGCCCTGCCTCACGGTCGTGACTCCCACCCTGATTTCTCCCCGCAGTCTGTCCCCCGACCTCTTCTGAAGGCTGGGGGGGGGGGACAAGGGCTTTTCTTCCGACCCCCAGCATTTTAAAAAACCCCGGGACAGCGGAGGACTTCTCCGCTGTCCGGGGCAATCTTAAAATGCTGGCGGGCGGCATTTTAAAATCGCCCGGGACAGCGGAGGACTTCTCCGCTGTCCGGGGCGATTTAAAAGCCCCTGGGAAGGCAGGCAGGGGGGACAAAGATTTTCGCCCCCCGCCCGCCTTCAGAAGAGGTCCTGGACCTCTTCTGAAGGCGGGCGGGGGCGAAAGCCTTTGCTCCCCCCTGCCTGCCTTCCCGGGAGAGCGGAGAAAGGCAGCGCGTTTCTCCGCTGTCCCGGACGGCTTTTGAAGGCAGGCTTTTGAAAGCCGTCCGGGACAGCGGAGAAACGCAGCGCGTCCTTGCCGCTGCCCCCCGACTTGGCTGGAAGGCTGGCGGGGGGAGAAGCCTGCTCCTTCCCGTCGCCAGCCCCGCAAACTCGGGGGACAGCGGGAGAGGCGCAGCGCGCCATCCCGCTGTCCCCCGACTTGGCTGGAAGGCTGGCGGGGGGAGAAGCCTGCTCCTTCCCGTCGCCAGCCCTGCAAACTCGGGGGACAGCGGGAGAGGCGCAGCGCGCCATCCCGCTGTCCCCCGACTTGGCTGGAAGGCTGGCGGGGGGAGAAGCCTGCTCCTCCCCATCGCCAGCCCCGCAAACTCGGGGGACAGCGGGAGAGGCGCAGCGCGCCATCCCGCTGTCCCCCGACTTGGCTGGAAGGCTGGCGGGGGGAGAAGCCTGCTCCTTCCCGTCGCCAGCCCTGCAAACTCGGGGGACAGCGGGAGAGGCGCAGCGCGCCATCCCGCTGTCCCCCGACTTGGCTGGAAGGCTGGCGGGGGGAGAAGCCTGCTCCTCCCCATCGCCAGCCCCGCAAACTCGGGGGACAGCGGGAGAGGCGCAGCGCGCCATCCCGCTGTCTCCCGACATGGTTTGGAGGCTGGCGGAGGGCTTCCTCCTCCCCCAGCCCCGCAAGCTCCCAGAGCGATGCCAAAGCTGCGCGCAGCTTCGGCATGGCTCTGGGTCCCGTTCTGGGGGAGGGGGAAGCTCGGGCTTCCCCCGCCCCAGCCCCACGCCTGGCGGTGGGGGAATAAATTTTTTCCCCTTTATTCCCCCCCCCGCCAATTTTTCCCGCGGCACACCAGGCAAAGTCTCGCGGCACAGTAGTGTGCCGCGGAACACCGGTTGGGAAACACTGGTTTAGCAAGCTGCAGTGGCATTCTCCCCTTCCAAATTACTAGCTTGCACTAAGCTGTTTGGTATGTGCAAGCAAAGAAAAGGAGGAAGCAGAATAACAAAGCCAATAATTTTTAAAGGGGGAGGGGGGGAGAACAGATCCATAGCCACATTGTCTTGGGGGGGAGGGCTTCTTTGAGAGGGCTGTTTCTTCTGGAGCAGTACAACAGAAACAAGCAACTTTACTGTAAAAATTACAACAAACAAACAGAACACTGATAAATTCAGGGCAGAGAGGAGTGGGGGAATGAATTCATTGGAATGAATGCATAAATCTTCATATCTCTCTCTCTCTCTCTCTCTCTCTCTGTGTGTGTGTGTGTGTGTGTGTGTGTGTAAGCACTCGGCTTTTCCAGCAGGGAAAGGGAAAGTTAGGATGTAATCTTAACCTCCTTTAGCTGGGAGTAAACCCAGGCAAATTAAATACAATTTACGCAGTTATGAGTGGGGACAGAATCCCCCCCTTTCTTTCATCCCACTCCTGAAACTCCACCTTCACACTGAGCAGCACCAGCAAGGCTCTGGAGCCACCAACAAGCACACATCTCTTAGGGTATCAGAACACACTGCAACATTTTGTTGCAGGCCACACTTGTTCCTTTAACAGTGAGCTCAAATCACTCAATTTCAAAAGGCCTCAAAAGGCTAGAATGTGGGGGAATATTAAGAAAAGTTTTGTGCTCTATAGTGCCATCTGGTGTCACATGTTTATAACGCATTTACAAAGCTGTTGCTGTTGTTGTTGTTGTTTACTAATGTAGCTGAGTCCTGGGGCTGTTTCAAAGGGGACTCCATTCTCTCAAAACTCCCACAACCCAGACCAATGAGTATTGAGCATGCTTAATGGCTTCCAGGAACCACGGAATATTGATCGCCAATGAGGGAAATAAACAATTGGCTAGCTTAAATGCCTTCTAGCTAAAGGCTGTAGTCGTGGAGAAAAGGGATTTTTTGGGGGGTGTACTTCCATATTTTGTTGGGGGTCCTACTGGTTCTAATAAACTTGACCACTGCAATTGCTGGATTTCTGCTCCCCTTCCAGTATTTGTCATCTCTTCCTCTCTCCAGAAGCCTAGAAATTTAATCTGTCCCTTTTATTTTCCTGTCTGTGCTGCTGAAAGATATCCACCCTACACCAAATAGATGAGTCACACTAGTTTTTCTGTAAAGAGCCATAATTACACAAAGCCTGTTCTCTTCCCCTTCAACAGTCATTTTCCAGGGCCCATTATCCCCTTCTTGAAAGATGTCAGACTAGAAACAGAGGCAGGCACAGCACAAGAACCTCAGGACTCTTGGTCAGAGGGGAAAATCAATATTCTGGAAGGGGTTCAAGTTAGAATATTGCAGCCCATTGCAACAACCATTTCGCAACGAAAAATTTTCGTCTCAGCATCACAGAATGCTGGATTAAAAAGGCCTTTGGTCTGATCAAGCAGGGCTATTATGTCCTTATAGAGGCCCACTCAGATTAGTACTAGCATTACATGGGTTAGCAAGATTGGCCCAGATAACAGAAGTATTGTCCAACCAAAAAACTGCTCCTAAAGATCTATAACCCTGCAATACAGTGTCTCTAAATTAGCATTTCCTGTTGTGCTTCCTGGTTGCCAGGAAGCACAACTGTTCCTCACTGTAGCAACAGGTAGAAGCACCTGAAGTACTTTGGAATCAATGTACAAAAGTGCCACCTCAAGAGTAGAAAATTGCGTGCACACTAATTAGGGTAGCTCCAATACACGCTAAGAGAAGACAATGGGCAGTTTGCTGAAATGTTTAGGGAAAATTCCTGCCTTAATAATATTGCTAGCTAACTAGTTGAAATGGAGGGTGGGGCTCCTGCATACATAAATAGTAGTGGAAGAAGAAAGAGCAGGGGGAGATTTGAGTAGATGACTTTGTCACGTCCAGCTGAGCAAAGCTGAACTGCAACTGCAAAAACTCCCAGTTCTAACACAACTATTCAAAGGGTACAGGCACCCTGTTTCCCTTTGTCAGCTACTAAGCTGTTCATGGAGCTGCTAAAGAGAAACCACACAGCATCTATCTCCGGGTGTAAAAGAGGGCCAGGGGTTGCTTTACAAACACATTTTCCAACCCACTAGATCTGTGTCTTCAGCAACCAAGTCATGAATTAAAACCAAAACAGCTGTAGCCTTAGCAGGGGAAGGAAAGGGTTGAACTCCTCGCACCCCAAGCACTGTGGTCCTGGTGAAGATTGTGTTCCTGTTACCTGGTGTTATTTTTTAAAAAATCTGACATAGTTAAAGACAAGGTGAATGTCATGTTGGCTTTGACAGAAAGTTAAGCGCAGTCATCAACCGCAGTAGAAGGAGTAGGACTCTTCCTTCCCTCCCCACCACTAAACAAATTAAGAGCAATCTCCAAAACCAGCCCCAAATGATGACAGCACAGAAAGATTCAACAAGCAATGTATGGTCAAGCACTTGGTCAGTGATGGCCCCTCATATCCAGACAGCATCTACAAATTTATCAACTGCAAAACAGACAACTGCCTTCACCAGCCTGGTCAACTCCACATATTAGACTTCCAACTCCTTGCCACCATGCTGCATGTGCAGTCATGATGGGAGTTGTAGTCCAACAATGTCTAGAAAGCACCGGGTTAGGGAACCCACCACCAAACCAACAGCGGCCTAGTGAAGCTTCCCCGCCCCTCACCCTTTGAACTGTGGACATATCACTCTGAAGTAAACAGGGACAGCCAGGCTATTCACCTCCTATGGGGCTCCGGGCACTGAAGTTTCAATCCACTATGCTCATGACTTCTGGTTTTGTTTGTTTTTTGTTACTGTTATTCCTCCATTCTAATTCTTCCTTTCCTCCATTCTAATTCTTCTCCCATCAAAACTCTCTGACCTGTGCCTTCTTAAGCAGCTGTTCTTCTTCAGTGTCTCAACAGAGTGATGCCTCAGATCACTTCCTGTGTCAGAAAGGAAAACACCACCAAGGAGCAAAGCAAAAATGAACAGCCACCAACTTTCTTCCCACCTACCAAGCACTGCCCATTTTGACAAGCAATTCTACGCTCAGAGACGTTTGAAGAACTAAGCAATTGTATTTATGAACAAGACCTTGGTTTATAAAACTAGGGGTATCCATGTTCTGACCCTGGAAGCGATGGCCTTTTGTACACTTTACAGCAGCTGAAGTTGAACCTGGAAAAGTCATTTTCAAAACCTGTCTTAATTATCACTTTAGCCAAGTTACCATATCTCAGGGCTCTGTCGAGACACCAGCTGATATGGGCAAGTGAGTCTTCTGACTGGATCCACCAGCAGAATAATGCCTTGTGTACTCTTTGTTTCCCACAGATTCCCATCAGCATCAAGGAAGCCTGCGTATGCAAGTTGTCATATGTGATCTCTGCAGAGGCTGCACATCTGTCACCAGGCCGGAGATACTTCCTGTATAGGGATTTTGTGACACACAAAGCAGCCTTTGGGGCCACGTGGCGGTTTTGCAGCACACCGTGAAATGTTTTTGCAAAACCATCATCGCTTAGTCAGCTGACTGGCACTCCGGAGGCCCAGGAAGCAATGCTGACCCATTTTTTAAAATATATATTTATGACACACACTCTAAGCCCACCAGTCTTTTCCTTTTGAATTCTGACACAGCCCACAGAGTCTAATGCTGGCAATTGCTTTAACAAACTGTGATATCAGAGAGCAGGAAAGAGACAGGCCTGTCCCCTCAGAGTTCACTTTCCCTTTTCATGCTGATCATGACACTGCGCTGGAACATTGGCCAGACTTTCTCAAGGTGTAGAAGGAAAACCCCAGAATCCCGTACAGCCCAGTTCCATGGTCATGACAAAATGGCCGCCACAGTACTTCTACTCCTTAGCAGAGCAAACAGTCGGTTAATCAGGGCAAGTTTGTACAGTCAGCAGCATCAAGTGATTGAGTCTGTTCCCAAAGAGAAAAAGCTTAACTTCAGGCTACAAGTAGGTGGTTCCATCTTTGAATAGACACCTGTGAAATAGGTCAGGGAGATGTCAGGGAGATGGGCTCTACCCTAGAACTCGGCCTGGCATACTGGTTCACTAAGTGCCAAGGACTGTATGTGTCGGATTCAAGCATGCACCTCCCCTCCCTCAAGCTCGTATCTTGTCACTTGATTTCACCAATTGTCTAAACAGGCGTTTTCCCCCCACTGGATGGGGTTGGGGTGGATCATACATTATTTAGTGAGTTTCCAAAACTTTGGTTGCAGCCGTCCCACTACAGGAGGGTTTCCCAAACTTTTGTTGTTGGACTACAAATCCCATCATTCATAGCTAGCAGGACTAGTCGTCAGGAATGAGGGGAACAGTAGACCAAAAGCAGCTGGAGACCCAATTTTGGGAAACCCTGCACTAGAGCCTATAGCACATGTGGCTAACCTTTTTCAGCCTAAGGACCACACAAGAGATTTGGGCAACTCTCCAAGAGTAGTGGTGTGTCCACTGCACACTCCCTTATGTGCACACCCACCACACATAGAGATATAACACACACACTCTATTGGGAGAGGAGTTGCTCCTTTAAAGCAGGTGGGACATCCCAGAATCGTCACTGAGAGTTAACAAATTAAGACAGCAGAGCTGTGAAGAACAAAATGGAGCACCTTGTTACTGGAGTAACTGGCATCTGGGAGGAAGCCCCATCATCAGCACATAGCATCACTGGGCAACTGCCAAAGCCACAGGACCCTGGCAAGACCCACTGCGCAGGCTCCTTTCAATGAAATCCACAGTGGCTCCCATTGGGGGTCTGAAAACCCTCATTTTTGTTTCCTAGAGCAATGCTATGTGGGGGCACTGTGCAAAATCATAATGGTTTCAAATTCACCCAAAGCCCACAAGTGTGCTGTTGCTCCCACCTGAAGAGGCCATCAGCATAGCATGGAGCCTGCTCAGGGGCATTTGGCTGAGGGTGTCCTCAGGCCTGAAGTCAACCCTGCAGGGCTTGATGAGTGGCCTGAAGTGTGTGCATTATCCTAACTCAGGATAAACAAACATGTAAACCAACCCTCAGTCCTCCAATATAGGCATGCCATCTTTTCCATCTCTGGGTGGAGTTAGGGATACTTAATTGCCATGCAGAGTTGTTGCCCTGGACAGGCTGTTAAGCTTGCAGAGGTATAAAGTTGGCATAGAAGTTGGTTCACCAAACATGAGTTCAGTCTGAGTCATAACACCGTCACGCTGTCACCTGCTTTTCTTTCTTTCTGTATACAAGCCATAGCGGGCCCATGGACTTTTCCTTCTCTCTGCTTGTTGAATACAGAGATAGATAAAACCATAAGAAGAACAAAAAACTCCAGTGCCACAAAACAATGATGAACAATGGCTCCATTGAGAATGATGGCTCTTGTTTATCTTATCAGCGTTCCTGATAACTAGTAACTTCTGTTTCCCTGTAACTCAATTCAAAGCTATGCCCCAGATGTGTCACCCAACATTTCCCCTGTTTGCTCTGCTATGGCAGACAAATGACTGGGTTGGAAATCTCGCAAGGCCCCAAACGTTACAGGCGCTGGCTCAAAGCTGCCGTGTCGCACTTGAAATTCAAGAAGCCATTGCAGACAGAGATCCTGACCCAGCTTGAGGCAACGACCTTTAGCAAAGAACAGCACAAGCTCCCTGGGGTGGCCATGGAGAGCTCAGGCCTACTCAGACTCTACCTCACTAACCAACAAAAACAGTGCTTCCCCTCTTACTTATTCCCCAGTAATGCTGAGAAGGACATTATCTAGTGGAAAATATATAAGCATCATTGACTCATCATCCACACACACTCTCCATGAGGGATTATTTATTGCAATGTTATTGAGGAGGGAAAGGAAGCCAGTAAATTCTTCCTCCCTTCTGCTGCAGCGAGCAAAGGCCTGACCACAAGGAAATGGAGGCCTGAAGCTTGCCAAGAGGCAGCAGTGGAAAAATGCCAGAGGAGCAAGTGATGGTAAAGGAGACCAAGAATGCCAGGACTCTATGAGTGTCTTGAGTTTTATTGTTGCCACACCTTTAGAAGATAGCGGTAGAAGTAGCTTTCAAAGCATGAAAATGCAGGCCCAAGAGATCAGATGTTCTGCATGTCTAATAATAAGGAAAGCCTGCAAAGAAGCCGGTTGATTTCTGGCCATCCTAGTTTCCCTTAATTGCTCCACCAGCATCACCCACAATGGCAAAGAGAGAGTGAATGTTCCCCTTCTTATGGCACCTATGTAAAGGAGATGATCATGTAACCCAAGCTTGGGAAATACTGAACAGCTATGATATACCAAAACACGCCCCCAAAGGCTGTTCAATAAAAAAATAAGAGCAATTGTATTTTGGATCTCTGGTGAAGGTATTCCATAGAGTGCTATGGAACAGGGGTGTTCTAGACATAATAAAGGTATCAACTGTATTCTGCTGAAACTATAATTCAGAGTTATGGAATAAGGGTCAGGCCTTCAAAATAAACAACCTCAAGCAATCCTGCCCCAGCAGTGCAGTTGTACACATGTCCACTCTGATTTCACTGGGACCTGCTATAGCTGAAGGGTGAAGATTTCCAGAAATCTCCAGTTTTCAGTTAGTGAAGTACGCTAATACCTTCTAGCAATTGCAGGCTGCTCAGCATTGGGGAGAGGGGCAGCCCTCGTTTGAGAGCTTTAAAGCCTCAACTTCTGAATGCCTGGAAAAACCTGGCACTCTTTTTTAAAGGAAAAGGCCAAACCAACAGGTATTTTCCAGGCACAAGGTGAAAAATACATGGCAGTACAAAGGCAGAAATACACTAAAATATTAGAGCTTCCAGCATCATACAGATGTCCCATAGCTCAGCATGAATTCCAATACCTACTAGGTTGAGTGTTTCCTCCCCCCCCTTCCCCCAGGAATAATGCACAAGGGCCTATTTTAGAGCTAAGAGCAACTACCACTTTACCACTAGGTTCCTCCCATTTCCCAACTAGTTTTAGATAGATGTAAAATATCAGAAGAAAGCTAGGATGCAGTATGCATCATTGAACTACCCCTTTTGTTTTAATAGAATTTTACAGGCGCAGATACACACTTTTCTAGCATAAAGTGGAGGGGGGGCATACAACCCTAAGTTTAAAATTTCAAAAGGTTTGATCAAGCAAGCCAATGTTTGGTTTGGCATCTTACATGCAGGACTGATGGCTAAATAAGGAAAGAGAATGAAACACCCAATGCAACATACAGCATAAAAGGTTATTCAAGCTGGAAAAGTGCCATTAATGTTACAAGATTAAAACAAAGAGGGGTGCCTATTTCTCTCCCAATTCTATCTTATTTTTAGTTTATTAAATATGCCTTAAATAAACACACCTGATTTCACAATAGCATCAGCCTGACTTTCTAAATTTAAATTATAAAAAAATAGCTGCATTGCTAGATTGTGCCAGCATGCTCTAATTCTCATCTATTTCTAAGAGACGGGTGTTAAATCTTCTCTGGAAAAAGTCTTGCCAGAAATTCTCCTGGGCAGCCACTGCAATCGTTATGCTTGGGCAGCACTGGCTGCACAATGACCAAATCAAAACGCAGATGACATTCTGCCGTGCTATATAACTCCCAGGTTAGGTAGGACATCGGTATTCCGCTTCTGCTCACACCCACCATCTGACCTTCAAGGAAGAAAACGTGGCACAGGAGCCCTGGGTGTAGCACTCAAAATACATTTCACAGGTGTTTCCCCCCCCTGCCCCCGCCCCGTCCCTACTTTGCTCAGGTGGCATCAGTTGCCAGAATCAGGACAAATGCACCAAGGAAAGCCAGGGTTGCCAACTGAAATGCTTTTATCTTAGCAACCCAGTGACCTCTCCCGCTCTCAGAGATGCCCAGGCAGCTTTAAACAAGCAGCTCTACCTCCATTCACCTGCATGCAAAAACATTCTCCTCCACCATCCCCCCTCCCTCCTCCGTGCACATCCCTCTTTGCCTGCCTACCTAGTTCCCTTACTGGGAGGGGGGGGGGGTCTTCTATAATGTTCCAGAAGGCCGAGGGTAAAACAAACGACCCATACCTTTACTTCCACCTTAGGGCTTCTGTTTGCTGATGTCACACCTTGGAAGCTGGCTGTTCCGCAGAGAGGAGGAACGGATGAAGAGCAGGGGGAAAGGAGGGGGAGGAAAATACCCTGGGAGTTTCCCACAATGCCTCACTGCAGACCCGCATGAAGCTGAGGAGGAGAGAGGCGGGGAAAGTGGGCGGGGACACCCCGGGTGGGCGGGACCAAGGGAGGGGCCGATGGCGGCGTGGGAGGAAGAGGTGAGCCGCGATAGGTCCTGACGCTCTTTTCAGGCTGAATGGCTGCAGGGAGTCGAGTTTGCAGCTGGGAACGTGGTAGGAGGGAGGCCTGGCGCCGTGTGGGTGGGAGGCTGCTGCTCAGGAGCCCCCGGCGACTGGGCTCCTCTTTGCGCGGGAGGGGAGCGTCGCCCAGTATGAAGTAGCGCCAGCAGGCACTGTGTTATCCTATGAAACGCAGCCACGAGATCTGTTAATGTGTGTATTCGAGAGGATGCGGAAAATGACCGTGCGCACTGTTTTGCGAACTTTCGTGCCACGGTGGACTCCTCTTCGACGGGCACAAAATAGCTTGGAGGTTGGAGCGATGATTAAGATCGCGGCCCCGAGCGATTTGTTTCTCCGCACCTAGGGGCTCTCGGATGACCCTCCCCAGCACCGGCCTAGTAGGGAAAGGAAGGCAGTGATAGAAGGCGCATGGATTCTGAGATGGGCTAGACAGGAACTTCGCGCGGGCTGGAAGGCTTCCGATCCCGCCCTTGTGGGGGCAAAATGAGTGTCTTATCCCGTAAAAAGAGAGCAAGGCGCCGCCAAAACACGCTCCATCGTTGCCCCGAGAAGGCACGTGCGCACTGGGACCCCGGCTTGCGCTTGCACGTGAGTTTGTTTACAAGGGGAAGGAGAAAAGGAGAAAGCAGGGTTGGCGCGGGGCGAAGTTCGCTGAAAGCCGGTTCCCGTCTATCGCCTATGCTTCCCCGGCGCTTCTCTACTGTAAGCCTGACTGCGCAGACGCGTAGTAGAGACTTGAGGGGTGCAGTTTTTCACGCCCCAGGGCTGACAAAAGCGGCACCTGTTGGAATTCCGCTTTCCCTCCCAGTCGTCCTTTGCAACTGTCTACTTGGCCGTTCCGAATGGTGCTAGAAGTTTGCCTGGTCAAAGGTTTGTTAGGGTTAGGCCTCTCATTTTGAGGGTGGCGGAATCAACATGAGGCTCCCCTCTCCCTACCAAACAAAGCTCCCACTGAGATAAATTGGGATTTAAGCTAATTGATCTTTCTGTCTTTGCTGTTGTCTGTGAAACCAGATGCTTTTGCTTTGAAAACATTCTCCCACCCACCTCCACCATATCTACGGTATAGACACAGGACGACTGGACCTGGCTGAGTCAGTAAAGCTTCGGTCCTTAGCTCTGTTGCTATTGCAGGAGATGGATCTACTCCTGCTTCCTAGAAAAAATATTCTTAAGAACATAAGAAAAGTCTGCCGGATCAGGGCAGTCACCTTTCTATTCCAGCATTCAGCTCTCACAGGTACCTCTGGGAAACCTGCAAGCAGAATTCATGTACAAGAACACCCTCTTCTCCTGTGATTTTCCAGCAGCTGGTATTCAGAAGCATTGTGACCTCCAACTGTGGAGGCAGAGCATAGACATCATGACTAGTAGCCATTTAGACAGAAAAATAATCCTGGAGGAGAGGTATTGTGCCTTCCTCAGTCTTGAGATAGCCACTCATAGAGCTTCTTCATAAGAGAATAATCAGACTGCAGAGCATCATCTGGCCTCTGATTTCCATATTCTGATTTCCCGTACCTAGCTGAAACTACATTTTGAAAATGCATT
Source organism: Podarcis melisellensis (assembly GCF_964234715.1). Lineage (NCBI taxonomy): Eukaryota > Metazoa > Chordata > Lepidosauria > Squamata > Lacertidae > Podarcis > Podarcis melisellensis. Next base: position 76,160,827 of record NC_138528.1, on the reverse strand, counting down.
AAAAAAGTCAGATACAAATCTGTTGCAAAAGGTTCTTGAGTCTCTAATTTTACCTCATTTAAATAAACAAGAAGAGTGTTTTTGAAAGAAATGCTGCATCTTAATGCTCAATCAATTGACCTCCAATGGAGGTTCTTCAAGTATAATTGTTCCTGTGTATTGCAGCCAGACTGCTGTGTAGCCAACCATTATTTTATATTATTAAATTTTATTATCTGCCTTTCCCCAACCAGTCCCAGGGCAGGTTGCAATTCAAAATTAAAACACCTAAGACATTCACAATAATATCTTAAGTTTGGTGGGATTTTTAAAAAAGGTATTTCGACTCATCAGTACTGAAAGGGAGTCTACAGCAAGCTCCCATGTAAGCCATTCTGGTGTTCCCAAAGGGAGTATGGGATAGTGGAAAAATGTATTGGAATGCTTTCAAACTTACTGTTATTTCTTGAGTTTGCCAACAAAACTCCCCACTGCAAAATAAATAAATGCCAGCATCCATTCTGTTGCATTGTTTCCTTCTTTTTACCTTTTGTAGTCCAGCATTTTAAATTCATGGTTCATTTTCACTGTAGCTTTCATAAAATCTTGCGCCAGGGGTTCAACACAAGTTATTTAGAAAGTGTTTTCCATGCTTCGGTAACTTCCAGAATGGACTACAGTAAATTAATTGGCCCTAAACATGGTCTCTAGGATACTAGCTGGGCTCCATTGGTGGGAGTGTATTTTGCCAGTGCTCAAAACTTTCCACTGGCTTCTGCTCCATTTCCTTGCACGGTTTGACCTGTGAGTGCTTACCTTCAAAAGCCCTAAATGGCATGGGTACCTATCCAGGTGTACTTCAGTATGAGCCTCCCCATACACTTAAATAGTCCACAAAGCTTTCCTACAGGTGTTCCTGCTAACTGCATCAAGGCAGCTGGGACACATGCAGACAGGCATCATAGTCGTGGCACCTATTTGTAAAGTATTCTCTGTAGGGAGGCTTGCCTGTTTCTTGCACTGCAGTCTTTTTGAGACCAAGTAAAAGCCTTTTTGGCTTTCCATATTTTAAATCTCTGATGGAATTGCTTTTCAGTTGCTCTTGTTTTAATCTTAATGTATGTGTCCCCCCTTATTTATGCAATAAATTGCATTAGGACTCTGCACTGAAGGCACAATGTAAACTGAATGAAAGTGATGAGTAACTGAACTAAGTGATTTGGAATCTCTCCAAGTGAAGGCCCTCAACGTATTACATCTATTGCACCATCATCACAGCAAAGGTTCATAGAGGATCCTTGGGTCTGGGATATGCCTCCTCTTCCTTCTGCACTTTATGGTGGGGAAACATAGCTGGTTCTAGTATTTGGATACAGCAACTATCACAGTGAAATCACAATCCACACCCACTTTTTTTTAATGTCATAAGGTGGGCAGAGCTAACTATGCCAACCAGGGAAAAAATTACAAGTGGCCAGCAGATGGCAGTCGCCTGTTCTGTTGAGGGTGGAGAGATGGAGAGAAGCAAGCTCCCAAATGAACCATGTGACTTGCTTTCGGAAAAAGACCACCCAGTGTTTAAGAAAGAATTTAGGAAAAGGGGAAATTGCAGGACATGTCCAGGTTACCCAGTTGTTTTATTCAGCTGTCACTCAAATGAAACACATAAAATTCCCAGTTCAGACAATTCAGGAGAATTTAAGACATAGTGCTAAGCAGTAGATTGGCTGCTCTGTTTTCCAGCATAAATCCCACAGGGAAGGTGTGAGGCTCTGAAAGTGATAAATGGCTAACTTGTGTCTGTGTCACTATCTTGGCATCACACAATGAGCCCGGAGTCTGTAGGGATGTGCACACGCACATTCGTCTTGCGTAGTTGTGTTTCCATGGAAGCAGAATGGCCTTTAAATGGTACTGCATTAGTGATGCATGGCACCAGCCTTCTTGATATAGCAAGATTCAACATTTCAACATTAAGACCATCTGTGGAGAAACTAAGGAGCCAGTTAAATTTCACAAAAGGAACCTTGATCTTCTAGTCCAACTCAATACATTAAAGGGAAGTTATCCCAGATGGAAAACATCTACAATATCTGCCTGGTCTTCTAATTTGTTTGTTTGTGGGGGGGGGGGGCGTCCTGACTTTAAACTTGGTAAGCAAGCTGGAGCTTTATCAAATTATATTCAAGTACCCTCCAGCTTGGCTTTGAGCAGAGTTCAAAAACAGCTTGGATCTAGGGTGCTGAAAGGTTTCTAGGACCTATGTGGGCTCTCTATCTGGGAGGTTAGTGCATATGTTATTACATTAAACCTACACATGTTATGCTAGCTCTTGAGGGCTGGATTTTTCGGTGTTTCTTTGAGGTGAAATTTCAGGTAGATTTTTACCATGCTGTCATGAGTGTTAACCAGGAAACCTGTAGGAGGTTTATAAAATGGATAAAAAAATCGGATTCCAGGTGGAAAAATCGAAATTAGAAACAGAATTGTTAGAACCTAAAACTAAGAATTTGTCTAAGATGTATAACTTGCTGTTGAAATGGAACACTCAGGATGAAACTGTGAAGTCTGCTATGATTAAATGGGCACAAGACGTTGGACACAACATGTTTGCTGACTGGGAACAGTTATGGACCACCGGTTTGAAATTCACGGCATGCAATGCCTTAAGAGAGAATATTATGAAAATGATTTATAGGTGGTACATAACTCCAGTCAAGCTTGCAAAAATATATCATTTGTCTGATAATAAATGTTGGAAGTGTAAAGAGACTGAAGGTACATTCTTTCACCTTTGGTGGACGTGCCCAAGGATTAAGGCCTTCTGGGAAATGATATATAATGAATTGAAAAAGGTACTTAAGTACACTTTCTTGAAGAAACCAGAGGCCTTTCTCCTGGGCATGACCGGCCAATTGGTGCCAAAGAAGGATAGAACCTTTTTTATGTATGCAACAACAGCAGCAAGAATATTGATTGCAAAATATTGGAAGACACAAGATCTACCCACTCTGGAAGAATGGCAGATGAAGATGATTGACTTTATGGGACTGGCAGAATCCGAGACCAGGGGAAAGAGTCGGCGGAAGAGGACTGGAGGAAATTCAAAGATTATTTGCAGAAATATTGTAAAATTAATGAATGTTAGAAAGTTGTTGGACAGAAATTAAGTGGTTACCAGCTGTAATGTAAAAATGGAGTAGTAAGTTAAAATAAGTTATAATAAGGATTTGCTGAATTAAGAATTTTAATTGGAATACAAAAGGGGGAGGCGAGAGGAGGTCCGGGAGATGAGGTAATGGAAATAAGTAACGGGAACTATATTTGTTTTGTTTTGTCTTAATTGTGTATCTTTGTACTTTTGTTATTTTTTGAGTATTATTTGTTTTTGTTTTTCTTTTTGGTTGTTTTTCCTTTTGTACTAAATTGGAAACTCTAATAAATATCTTTACCAAAAAACAAACAAACCAGGAAACTTGTAGAATATTTTTCCCCCAGGATATTGATGTGTCACAATCTGGATTTGTGCAGGAGAATTCACAAGCCCATTTAAAACAGCCAATTGAAGGTCAATGAGTAATTAGTATGTAGACCAGAATAGGTGTACTCTTGATTCTCAAATTGAAAAATGGAGACAAGTACCTCTCTACATCCAGCCAATGTTGTGAAGTGCAGAAATAGAAGTTAAACACATAAACAAAACCCTCACGGCACTGGAGAAATGGATTAAGTTCTATTTAGAATATTTATTTAACATGACAGTTCACAAAAAAAGTTATTTTTAAAACTCTCCAAGAGAAAAAGTTTGCTCTATTTTAATTTTACTTTTAAGCAGCAGTTTCAGAAAACAGTACAATAATTGTCCAGGTTTCCTACAGCAACAGGATACACAGCATCATAAAGGTGTTAACTGATACACACCATTCAGGGATTGTAAGCCTCACAAACAAAAATTGCACGCACACACAATGGCCATTGTTGGAAATTGAAACATTACTGTACTAGAAGCACCACTTAACAAATGGGTGGCCAAGATGACTGGCAACAGAATCCGTTTTAACACCAGCAAATAAATAGTTAACCTAAAATGAAGATTATCTGGTTGAACATGTTGTCAACAGAGATTTGAATTACTGAAATGAATATATAATCAGGGCACATAACTCATAAAGGGATTTATTGGACTCCCCCCCCCCCCACTTTCTTAGCTGCAATTGATCGAGGAACTACACCAAGAAAGCAGAACTAAGAAGAGGGATTCTTCTGAAATGGAACGCCCTTAAAAGCCCTCAAAGCATGCCAGTGCCACATGACAAAACCAGAAAAAACAAGGCCAAGAGCACAGTCAGCACAGATAAATAAGAGTAATAATGAGGGAGCTTTTCACCACCTTAACACCCAACTCTCCAGCACCATTTTGAACATCAAACGACAAGCACTAATCAATTCACATCACTGAGGAAATAGCTGCGTAGGCGGGGCTGAAAAATACTCTTGGGAAAGGAGGTAGCAGATTCAAAGAAAAAGACCACTGCTGGCCTTCTGACTGATGTCACGCATGGTCCAAAGGAGCTCACTGAAGTCACTGGAGCAGTTAATTCAGCAGCTGAAAGATTACAGTTTTCAATTTAATGTTTTTTTGTTTTTGTTTTTTGGAAAAAAATCAGTCTTAGAACAACCTCAAAGCATTTCCATCCACAAGAACATTCAGCAATGCACAGCCTTACATAAGTGTAGCCACACAAAGGAAGCTAGATTCAGCACACTAAAAAAACCCCTGCACAAATGTGTATTCACTAGACACGCTTTTTGCGTGGATTTGATTCAAATCCTATCGGTTTCCACGTGAAAATTACCAGAGGGTATTCAACTAAGTTTTACTCAGAGCCAACCCACTGAAATTAACGAACATGGCTAAGTTAGGTCTATTAATTTCAGTAGGTCTCCTCTGAGTAAAATTTAGTTGAATACCACCCATAAGCATTAGGATTTCCCAGAGTTTTCAGGTTAAAGATCTAATAAGGAAAAGGATGGGGAACCTGTGGGCCTCCAGATGTTGCTGGACTACAGCTTCCATCACCTGTAATTATAGGCCATGCTGGTAGTGGCTGATGTTGGGAGTCCAACAGCTGCAAGTTCCCCTTTCCTGAAGTGGAGGTAACAGCCCCTCCTATTCACTCATAGTATTTGTTCAACTGATTGGAATGGCCTTGCTTCAGATAAGAGAGAAACATTGTTCCATTCCACAGAGCATTTTTTGCACCCTTGTGCAATGCCAAGATGGTGCTTTCTGGATCACAGCCAGCTGATGAAATAAATAAAAAAGTTTAGCCAACTCTGTGACTGCGAATCTATATTTTTATCTCTAATTTATATCACAAGTTGATAAATTCTTCATTTCCACATACATTATTTAAGATTCCTGAAAGCTCAGGTTTAAAATGTGACATTTTAATAAATAAATAAACAAGAACCAGAACTAACTACCCTTCCAGTTTAGATGATAGAAAGCAGGAGAGTGGTGAAGCGAATTGACAAAGAAAGGTTTTCTGGCTCCTTGATCTGTGCTTCTGTTGCCACTATTAAAAATGATGGCAGGAAACTAAGACTTGGTCCTTTTTGAGTTGCATACAGACATGTTGTTTAAACAGCTCACCGGCTGGAGAAGCACCTTCACCATATTCTATACACTATACAATTCCCTTTTGAGCTCTGGAAAAATAAGTTCTGCCAACCAAAATCGACTGCACACAACAGATATTGGTTGGTGCTTGTGGTGTGACAAATCTGTCTCCTTCCCACCCCTAGAGCAGTGTGGCATACTTTAAAAAAGGAAATAATAATAATAATACCCTTATTTAAAATGAAGTCATGCTCTGGCTTCTTTTTTTTAAACAGGTACCTAGTCTACCTGAAGATTGGTGGGAGCAGCAAGAGAGATAATTGAGCTCAGTGTTTGACTAAGTGATAAGTACTCTTTGTCAAACATGAGAGGAATAGGAGCAGGGAGCAAGGGCTTGACCTGTGGGAGAAAAAGCCCAGGCAACCCCCATGTAAAGATCCATCTGTATGTACCCTTGGAATAAGAAAAGCCAACAACCTAAACCAGATGCATATTTACAGAAGTGGGTCAGGCGTCCCTATGGGATTGCTTTGTGGCCAAGTAGTTTCTGACATTTGATTTCATGACTGGGTAGAGAAGCAAGCTCAGACATTGCGCGGAGTAAGAAAGGAACAGACGGAAGTAGGCTAATCAGGAAGAAACGTGATGTTAGAGACATTAAAAATACATGGCGTTTCAGTCTTTCAGTGAAGCTGTAACGCAGCAACACATTTAAAGTGAAGACTTCAGCTCCCCTTCCAGCTTTTGGTCCTGTGCAGTCCAGTTTAGCATTGGGCAGGGGACAATGCTAATGCCATTCTAGAGAGGAGATGTGATTCATCTCGTTCTCTAGAATAGACTATTTTCATACACTTCACCTTCACCCTTCACTTGTTTTCCCTGTACATTTCTTCACGTGGTTTCCAGTCATATCATATCCTTCTTGGACCTCAGGACTCTTCATCACATCCCTCAGTCCTCACACTGAAAACACTGTTGAAAACCTGCACATAATAACTCAGAATTTTCTCTAATTTCTCTTCCCCCAGCAACTATGCACATCATAGCCACAGGAGTGTTGGACTAAGACCTAGGAGACCAGGGTTCAAAACCCTGCTCAGCCATGAAATTCACTGGGTCATCTCTCAGCTTAACTTACCTCACAGGGCTGTTGTGAGGAAAAACAGGGAAGGGACAGTCATGTTAACCACCTTGGGTTCCTTGGAGAAAAGGGATATAAATTAAACAAATCAATAAATGACACTGGTAGTACACAAACTCAGGTTGTTTCTCAGCTTCCTTCACGTGATAGCTTGAAAAACCCTATCATGCTAATTGCCAACAGTTCAGGTTTTGGTGGCTGAACATCAACAAACTAGGAGCTTATTGTGTCACATGTGTGGTTCACAAAGGCAATTAATTCACTTTGTCAATAGAAAATGAGGTTTGGGGATGCATCAGCACTATTTCACAGTCCAGTCAACACTTTGTTGTGTTCTCTCTTCATGCGTTCCACCCTCCCCAACATCCAATAGCTTCTGCAGTCACTGAAAGATGGGAGTCAAGTGATGCTCGATTGCCTATAATGTGTTGCAGACTCCATTGCCACAAGTACCAGCAAGTTACACAGCTTAGTCATGGTTCCCACAAAGGCTAATGCTCCCTCATCTGCAGCCCCCATGTCCCTATGCATACTGGTTCCAGAGTCAGGGACGCTCCAGGATGGCATGTCAAGGAGCATAAGGAGGCTGTCTATGGACAGACAGACACAGCACACACACAAACACAAACATGCACACACATGCCTTCCACTCATGTGATAGAAGTGGCTTGGGTCCAAAGGTCAAACAGCTTAGTTTCACAAAATGCAGAAGAAAAGTAAGCCATGATCCCGAAGCATTTACATAAATTCACAGTAGTGTCAGTGAGAAGCAGCCATGGCAGAGGAAAAAATATCTGAACACTCATGGCTAAATTCGCATGAGAAGCTACCCTTATTAGTTATGTGGAGAAAGGCCATAACTCAGTGTGCTGGAACATCTGCTTTACATCTAGAAAGTCCCTGGTTCAATCCTCGGCATATTCAGGTAGGGGTGGAAATGTACCATCTGAAACCCTGGAAAGCAGCTGCCTGTCAGTGTAGACAACACTGAATTAGATGGACTATTGCTCTGACACAGTACAAAGCAGTCACTGTCAGATCCCCCGGCCAACGGCAGTGTTCTGTTATCTTCAGTGTTGACTAGCTGTAGTAAAGAACCAAGCTTAAAGTCAGACATGTGTGAGCCTTGTGTCACACCTTTCCTGGTCCATTTCCATGGGGGGGACTATTTGTGGCCTGAAAGCTGATAGCCTAACACAGATACTGGGGAAAACCTCAAAACTTTAATACTAGCAAATATCCTGCACCTATATAATATCTAAAAGAAGGGCATAAGTAAAACACAAAAGTACAGAGCTCCTGTGAGGCAATTTCACATGAAGGGAAGTTAGTGCCTTAACTGTATTGTTCTTACTACTACACAACATGTTCCAGTTAATTTTTATTTACACAACAGAATTTGGATTCACAGACTGGATGTGAAAGCACAATATTTTAATATGCAGGGAACATTGACTGGGCATCAAGCAACTTTGATGGTTCTAGTGTGACAGATGGAACCCTAATGAGGGAAGGATCCTTAGACTTTGTTCTAAACGTAATGGAAGAATGCTAAGCTTCAAAGCACCAGTTCACACAGCTATCTCCATTGGAAAATGGGCAATGTGGCATTTTCCCATTTCATATGTTGTCTTCTGAAAGTTCTCCCATCTTTCTGTGTGAAAGTGCTTCCAGAAGTCCACTATATATCATCCTTAAATATAAACTAGACGGAATAATGAAACACAAGAATGGCCAGAATTCTACTTCATGGTTACATCAGCTAATTTTAAAAGAGGACAATGTTCAAGACAGTGATAAACTCTATCGTTCTGTGTCTAGGATTTAGACAGCAAGATACAAGCAGTGCTTGTACTATTCATGGATCATCTCAGTGGCAGGAATAGAAGCCAGCTGGAGTTTACCTGCTTCCATAAATCCAAGCATCAACACACACAAAAAAGGGACTTGGGTTACTTAGAAAGAAAGCCAATTAACATAGAATTATAGAACTATAGTTGGAAATGACCCTGAGGGTCATCTAGTCCAACCGCCTGGAATGCAGGGGTCTCAAGTAAAGCATCCATGACAGATGGCCATCCAACCTCTTTTTAAAAAGCTCCAAGGAAGGAGAGTCCACCTCCTCTTGTTGGCATCTGCTGCAGTGTCAAACAGTTCTTCCTGATGATTATGTTATTTTTAATAGAGTAAAACATATTTAAAGTAGAAAGGACAGCCAATTCTAGTGGAAGTGTGTGAACACATATTCAACATCCTAGACATACACTTGGTAGCCTGAAGGGTTATTAGTTAGCATTTAAGATGCAACCTTGTGAAGTTAACTTTTAAAATGAGACCTATAAATGGGAGTGGAAAATAGGGAGCCTTTTAGAAGCAACATATGCCTAGGAATAGCCCAAAGTAAACAAACTTCACGAGAGGACGGCATTTCTGTCAAATTGTTACCTATTAAAAGTCCAGTGATTGGCAAAAACTTCTGAGATCACAGTTTCTAACATGAGGAAGCTTGTGTTGATTGTTTACTCCTTCCCTAAGACCCGATACTAGTCATGTTGCAATGATTAGTTCATTATAATCAATTGCGTAAATAAAAAACCAACACATTTTTACAGTATCTGGTTGCTCTATTGAGAATCTCAAAGAGTAAGATACATATAACAGGCAAGCCAGAGACAGTTGGGTTTTTTTAATTCATTTTATTAGGTTACCTGCTTAATTTAGTATGGTGTTTAAAAATTGTTTTTAATGATAAATTAAGTTCAAGAAAATAAAAATCTGTTTTACACACACACACACACACACACACACACACACACAACCACAGTAGAATTAAACTCTGGTTTGCTTGTTTTTACCTCACACCGGACTTTGCACAGCACTCTTGCCTCAGACATTATTTTTGGCTGAAACATGCCTGAGTGAAGACTGCATGTTCACATGAGGTTATACAATCACGTGAAAAGAGAATGTCAGCACTGCAACATTCCCAGTCATTCTCATACAGCAAAATTTCTATTTAACCATATGCTAAGAAACAATCCAAAACAAAATTTATTTTAAGTCATAGCTAAACACTCAGGGGGCAATATTCATAGGACGGTTTGGGGAGAGTTTCACAACGGAATGACTCAGAAAAGTAACCACATAACAGTTTTTTTCTATAATAATAAAGTCATGCACATTCTCCCTCACTGGCATATTTGAGAATCATGGGATGTGGACCTCAGGATCCTCAACTGCATTCCAGGTACCCATTTTGATTGAGAAAGGCTGGCATTTTTAAAACTGAAGAGCTCAGCATTTCATTTTTTTTCTTGAAGGATATTTGTACCATTTGGTCTCTAGAGCTTCCTTGAACTCTGCTGAACTGAAAACTTGTAACTTTTTACCGCCGACACAGATTGGTGCCACTATTCCCTACTTAAAGCATGGGCTATTGTCCTCAAAAGCCGCTTGCTTCCCAGTTAGCATGGAATGGCTAAGATACTTGTTACCCCTTAGCAGACTTTAACCAGCCTTATTACTAGTACAAAAGTGTAGTTAAGAGAGACTAAAATGTGGGTTTTATTATTTCAGTGCACGATTATGTTTAGAATGGGAACTATAATTCACACTGGTGATTGCAAGTACACATCTAAGCATTACTCCAAATTTACTCAGAATAGAAGGGCATGCACAGAGCTTGATAGGTCTGTGTTTATGGCATAAGTGTTGGAGATTGTAATACAGACCTCCCTACACCTGAAGGATCACTATCTACACTATCGAACTCAAATTAGCTCTGGACTAAAATAGGATTCCTTGGACCTCAGAGGACCCATAAGGCCTCTGGACCTTCTGCTTGAAAGCCCTAATCTATAGGAGCAAGAACTGAATTGCAGACTTCCACCACTCACAGATATGCCTGAAATGACCTCATTAGATTTTTCTTTCTTCCTTTCTTAATGTGGACTGTGGACACGTTGGCCAATAAGCCCTTAGGAGCCAGAAAGCTTAGGAAGCAATGATTTTTGGCTATCTCCACATTGTAAATTCAAATGATTCACAGCTTCTGTAGGAACCCAGTAACGTGTGGTTCCATGAAAACACAAGGGCCTCATAGAGCTTTCTCTAGAAGGGATGTGCATGAGAGGCAGGCCAGAGAGGTTTCCTCAGGATATGAAGCTGATGAAAGAAGGGAAAGCTCTAAGGTGAGAGCTGGGAGGGTTAACTCTTCTGTATGTGGAATAAGGATCAAGACATAATCGTGACAGAGGGCTTGGTTTTATATATATATATAGTGTCCCCCCTCTTTTCTTTATTTCTGCTTCCTGTCTTGTTTATTATTATCTTTCTTTAGATTAGTTTGGTTTTTTATTGTTATCTTATGTTGAAAACTCACAATAAAATTCAATATGAAACGTAATAAAGCTTTATCTACACTGCTGAAGCACCACAAACATTTTAAACGTTTAATTCAGCATGTTTGAACGACGTGTGTCTGAAATGTGGACATATTCTAAGTTTGCAGCAATAAGAATGCCAGCATTAAACATTTCAATAGACAGCTAGTATGAAGGACTGGAAAACAACACCACTCTGCTTTATTAGCTTGGTCATGCTATACTAAAATTGGGGCTTAGGAGTATTCATGCAAAAAACAAGTAGTGCCTTTTCCCTTTACTAGCAACAGTGCTGAGCCACATCTCAGCAGGAAAATCTCCTGGCAAGCAAGCAGCAGCTGCCTTAGTGGTAGCATTGCTAACTGGAGCCTGTTTTATTTAGGCACAGATATTTTCTTTTTATCAGTATTTTTACATAACCCCTTGTTTTCACCTGGACAAAGGTTCACCTGTCATTAAAATACTGTAAAGCTTCAAACCATAAATCTCTCACACACCATTAGATTACATTTTGGGTACCACTTCAGTTTTTCTTCATGTGACAAAAGTATTGTTAAAAAAAGTTTTCTTGCAAGGGGTTGCTTTAAAATGAGGTCCCCGCTGCTCTTTCTTTTTAAAGTGCAAAAAACTAATCCTGAAGATTGTGCTTCTTAAAACACTAAATCATTGTTTGATTTCTACTTCAGAAATACCAAAGCACATCAGTGCAGATGTTCCAGGACTTGACAGAGAATCTGTAGTCTTATGGTGGGCTCAGACATGTGGTGGCAGCGGCGGAAGCAGCAGCGAGTCCTTTAAGGCCTCCTCTTTCAAAGCGGCATTTGGTCATTTAAACAAGACAGACATTGCAATAGAGTTTTAAATTATGATTAGATGTGAAAGTAAACACGGGCTTACAGTGATGAAAAAGCAGCATGAAATGAAGCAAATTAAATTATTAGATGCAGCTCCTATTATAAACCAGTTCCAGCAATTTCTTTCTGTTATTTTGTGAGTCAGCACCATCAGTCCGACAATCAGTCTTCTAAAACGTAATGATTCTAACATTTAATTTTCAAGATAACCAAGGAAGCCATGCTTTAAAACCCCACATTCTTCAGGCCTTGTTTTCATACGATGGAAAAGTAAAAAAAAAAAAGTGCCACATTTTTAAAATAAATAAAACATCTCCCCCTGCTAACTCAAAGGGTCCAACAATAGGAGGACCAGATGTAAGAGAAGAGAGGGGCTCCTGTACCTTTAATATTTGTGTAGAAGAGGGAATGTCACAACAGGTGCAGCTTTCATAACAAGAAACAGCCGCTGATGCTTCCCTCTTCTATGCAGCTATTCAAGGTGCAGAGTTCCTTTCCTCTTCTGCGTCTGGCTACCCTAGCCAACAGTGACATGGGCATTAGGAACATTTAAGACATCTCCAAGGGCAAATGTAAATAGCCACACCATCTGCATACCTAATTCATTTCATTTCTTTGGAATGGGGTATAAGAAGTATTGAGGCGCAGCAACAAGACAAAGTCCAAGTTGCAGGAGGGGGGAATGTCTCTTAAACACGCTATCCTCCAAAATCAGACTGCCCCACCCCCTCAAAAAAAAAAAAGGAATTTGCAAAACTTTAACAGATTTTTAAAAAAATATAAAATATTTCCCTGCAATGTTGCAGGCAGCACTGTGTCAGCAATGTGTTAGCATTGATTTTGATACTTGGGTTACTTTGCTCTGATGGAAGAGTAACTGTTGAAACAAACAGAAGAAAACCAGGCTTCTATCTCTGAGAGAGAACATAAGAGATATGGAGAGCCCTGTGGAGGTTAACAAGCCACCTTCTGCTGTCAGTTTTGGTCTGAATAGGAAAACTAGCTGGCACCCTTAAAAAAATTATCATTGCAGGCCAGTAAAGAACTGGTATCTGAACTGGTGTGAATATAGCATAATTCTTTGACTTCGGTGCAACTGAACCTCAAGAAATGTGCAAGATTATTTCCACTGATTTCAGGTAAGCTAAGTCTTTCTATGCCATCTGGCATTTTGCAGTGTTTACAGCCACATCAGAGATCAGCTTTCCCTAAGTAACCCTTTGGCATTATTTGTGCTCCCAGAGGGAAACAGGAAAGGAATACAGGTACAGGTCAAAACACAGACAACTGAAACACTGGGTGGAACAGCAGCATTACCAGCATCAACTAGGCTGATTGAAAGGAATGTATTACTGGGTTGGGGTTTTTTTGTTTTTAATCCAGCATGATTTAAAAAAAAAATTGATCCCAAAATTATTCAGTTCTTCCCTATCACAATGGCTCAGCTAGTTTGCGACACTGGACAGCACTGTGTTTCCACAGATGCAGCTCTTTAGCAGTTGAGTGCACATCTGCAGGGAGGACATTTCACCTGCGCACACTCATTCAGGAAGGCAGTCCCTTTCACAAATTCTAAATACAAAATGCACCTTTCCCTTTCCCCTCCTCCTTTGATATCCAAAGAGTTCACTTCAGTCCAGCTAATTTAGGAGAGGGATGTTTAGGAGACCTACATGAAAACAAAACTTTTTTATTTCAGAAATTACCCGCCTTTTCGAATGACAAACTGGCCTCCCTTTAATGGATAGCAGCCCCTTGGCTTCCCCAGAGGCCTGAAACCAAGAATGGGTGGGGGTGGGGGAGGAAAGTCCTTTGCTCTTTCTTGATTTGTTGGTCATTCTCCCCTAGCCAAGAGGAGAAAAAGCAGGTCTGTAAGACAGTCTGTGCTAACCAGTGTCTTTTGAGATTGATAATTAGAAAGGAGATATGCATAATCAGGTATCTTCCCTGGCATAATGGTGAGGCCATGTTGACTGGAGGGGGGGGGACTTGGTTTGGAGACAACATTCATTCCCCCCCCCATTACTGTTTTAACTCCTTGTGCTGTTGCTCTGATAGCACGGTGACAAAGAATACTATGATGAATTCCAATTGGATGGGGAGAGGTGTGAGGGGTTAATCCCGGCGCATCGGAAGCATGTCTAGGAAATATTCAGCAATGCCGATGAAATACACAACTTGTGCAATACCAAAGAGTGGGGCGATGACCAGGGCTCTGCAATATGCCCCCTTCAAAAAGGCTGTGGGACCTTCATTTCGCCAGATTTTCCTAAAAAGGCACACAAAGAAATCAGATGAGACTACGTGTGTTCACCACAACTCCCATTTAAGTGTTGCCAATCAGAATATCTGTTACTTCAGTCATGCCCGCCCCGCCCGTTTTGCTTTAGAGCACACAGTTATCTATAACAAACAGGCTTTCCCACATGAGCAGCAGACTTTACAAAGGCATTTCGTGTACAATGAAAAACCAATTTCCTGCTCATCTCAATGGCTATTTGGCCAGGAATAGCATAAAAATGGTTATCTGCTGCAAATTTCGTTCACATATGTGTCAGCCTTTGCCCAAACAAAGCTCAGACTAGGTGATTTTCACATCCTTGTGAAAATCACACTGGGTGGGTTTCCAGGCTTGCTTGTAGAGGATTTTAAGAGCAATGCAAAATAGATGATGGGAGAGGTGCAGGCGGCAGCAGCTGATGGGGAGGTGTCTGACTTCCTGGCGATGGGGTTGCTGCCACTTAATGGGTGAGAGGAGTGGGAGGGACCAGGCAGTGGGGATGCCAGCAGTGTATGGCTGCCCCTGTGGAGCCAATCTTGCACTCCCGCCAGCGTACCTGCACAGCGCCAATGCCAATGCCAAGCCCCCTGCTGCTTCACCCTTCCCCATGCTGCTAAGTGGCAGTAACTCTGGGAGCTCAGGTGAGCAGTGCTGTCCCTTCCCCCCCAGTTGCTAATGGATGCAGGATGAGACACACTTCAAGGTTGGAACCTATCAACGGGCCCAGTTAAAAAAGCAAGGCCCTGCTGGATCAGACCAAGGGCCTATCTAGTCCAGCACCCTGTTCCCTGCAATAGTCAACTGGATGCCTATGGGAAGTAAGTCCACAGCTGCCTCTCTTCTACTGTTGTTCCCCACATCCGCTGGCAACTTGTGCCTACTATGGCGTCTCCAATCTTGGAGGAAGTATATAGCCATCAAGGCAAGCTGCCATAGTTACTATACTGTATTTCATTCACTATATTTTAATAAGAATCTCACAGTTTTATCAAAGTGGATTTGGATACATCCAGCAGCAGCAGCCCCCACAAGAAACATGTATCAAATTCATATATGAGTAAAATTCTGTTTTTATGCCTGCAACACAAGCCTTTTGGTGGTAAGCCTCTATGTTCACTGGTATCCTTGGGACAAACACCCAGGTTTCGCTGATTGCTGATCACCCTCAAAAGATCATTTACCTGGCACAGTCTATGATCCCTGAGTATGTGTCCTCGTTGACCCCCCTCTGCAAGGACTGCAATCTTGTCTTGATTACTGGGGAAAGAAGACAGCAGCGTTAGATACAATCAGTGCTCTGGTCTGTATCTAATTAATTTCTCCAGGCTTCCTTTAGCTGTTTAGGTATATACAAGTATCCCAGCACTGCTAAACTGGAAGAGATTTTTATGACCTCCCCTTTTACAACTCTCTCTCCATGAACAGATTAGTCTTTATCATCCGGACATGCTTTTTACTAAGCTCTTCATTTGCTTCTGTCATTATGATGAAGTCGCCTCCCTCCTTTAACACATTATGCTGCACCTCTGCCACATTCTGCATCAACTGCAAGGCTGTTAGCCTCTGACTATCACAAAGAAGTGGGACTCTGCCACAAAATCTTGCAATGCATTTCTCGTGTATGAGTGCTACCTGAGTCTGTGGCTGATGGGAGCTATTTGCTCCCTAGAGGGTTCAGATGTTCCTTTGTTAAGGGCTCCCAAGGGCTCCCTTCTTCAAGGAAGAAACATGCTTTAACAGGCCACAGCGCTGATTAGCTCAGGAGAGCTGTAAGCCCCCTCATTGCCTGGAGGATGTTCTCCCCGCCCCTCAATCAAATGGCAAGAGATCAGGCAGAGATCACTTCTATATCTGACATGCATTTAGCGTCCCTTCAAAGATAATCTGTAGTACAGAATTTCCCCTTCCTACAAGAAGGGCCTGTGGCTGGCTGCATCTCTTCAGTTCTCTTTCTCAAGTGGAAAGTATACAAACCTCCACTAGCTGGAACAATCAGGATAGCAGCTTCTCTTACTGTGGTACTGGGTGCTTTGCAACTTAGATCTTTTGCCCCTCTTTCTTAACACTGCTGTAGTCCACTGCATTATATGCCAGCTTGCCTCCTCTGACACTGTGCCTCGTGAGAACACAAAAACACCAGGGCTCACACTCTTTCCTCAGTTTCCCCCTGTCGCCAACTGTTCTGGTGAACCTCCCCACATTTCACACCCACAGCACCTTGACTGAACTTTGCTGCAGTACCTACCATCACAAGGATTCACTGCTACAGCTGCCGTGCTGCCAGCCAGGCACCCAGCAAGGAAGGACACATAGAATGGAGCCTTGACATCCGGGGTTGTCTGCCCTAGTTTGTTCAGGTTTGCAAACAATGGAAAATAAACAATGGAAAACGGTACATCCCTGCAGAAGGAGAAGCAAGACCATGAGGGAAGAGCTCTTTCCTTTAGTCCTTTAATACCAAGCTGCCCCATGCCAATTGTAAGGGGTGGGTAGTTGTGCACAGAAAGATGATTCCCCTTTCCATAGTTTTCAAATGCATCAGATATTTCTCTTTCTACACTGTTCTCATTTAGTACTATGAAACTCCAGTGCAGTGTATCACCATCTCCCTCCCTTACCCACTCTGTCCCCATCCCTAACTGAGTCAATACCCAGGGAACAACATGTGTTCCTATTCATTCCTTGTTGTTACCCCAGACTACTGGGCACCATTTGGTTTTTAGGTCCTCAAGAGGGCCTAAAGGGGTGCCCTACCTTAGCAACGTAGCGCCAAGTCCCTTATAAAGTCCTGCGATGCCTTTGCTCCGAAGCAAGTCCCTTGTGATTTGCATTGCTGTTGTCCGTGTCTCCACAACAGACTCTGCTGCCCCAGCACCAGTGGAAGGGTTTAACTGAGCTTGTGCGGCCATTAGCTTCTTCTGAGCAGCTGAAGAGGAATCAAGACAGAGTTGTCATTTACCGCAATAAACATGAATGCAGCATGCAAGTTACAGACAATGGCATAACATAAATGTCTTGCTTCTGACAGGAGGACGAATAGGCCAGCCACAAATGTAATGAACTGAACATTTCTTAAGGTCAGTTGTACTGCCCTCTGATAAGTCACTAGAAACCGCCTTTATCCAGTATCCAGTTAAGTTGTGCTGTTGAATTTTAGCTCTAAGTAAAATATTTATGTGACTGTCACAACACCATATTCTCTGAGCATATCACAGGCTTTAACATACAGTGCACTCCACTGTCATGTCTCATATATATATATATATATATATGCAGGTTTTGGTGTCCTCGGGTGTCTTCCCGTGTAAAAGTTGGGGTGTCTATGCGACGTTTCGACGAGGTCTCACTCGTCATCTTCAGGCTGGTGCTTTCGGCTTCTTGTTACTGGAACAGAGCAGGATCTCAGTGTTTGAGTTCCTATAAATACTGTTGAGGGGGTGTGGTGTATAGCCTCCAATGTTCTGGGCAGAGAGGAAGTTCCCAGGCTAGTGTGCCTTTTCTTCTTTTGTTCCTTAATTACTTGAGGGATATCTTGAGTGATTTCTTGAGTGATATCCTGAGTACCACTTAGGTGGGTCATTAGGTGTGGATTAGTTGCTAAAGTCTTTGTGTCTTGACCTCTTGAACTTTGTGAAGAGTTTTTCTGAGAAGATGGCTGTACTGCACTTAGTTGTGCTCTGGCTTGGCTTCGTGTATAGGGGCGAGCTGTGGTTTTGTGGCCTGTGTCAGCCAGATCTGTGTAGGGATTGCAGGGGGGTGCAGCATCCGGAGGTGCCACCATGGTTTGGCTACTGGATGGTGTCTGTAATTTATCTGTGGAGAGGGTCTGGGTTTGGGTCTGGTGTGGTTGATTGGTGATGGCGTTCTGTGTGCCTCTGGATCTGGTGTCAGTTTTTGTGGGGAGGGCTAATTTCCAGATGTCTGGCAAGCGGGATGTGTCGTCACGCTTGTTCATGTTGTGAGGGTGTTTCTCTATCTCGATGGCTTCCATGATTATTCTCTTGTGGTGATGTTCCATGTTAAAGAGCAATTTGGAATCTGCAAAATTAATTTCGTGTCCTGTTTCTTTCATGTGTTGGAAAAGAGAGGAAGTTTTTTCTTCTTTTTTGACGGCATTCTTGTGTTCTGCGATACGTGCATTTATTCGTCTGTTTGTTTGTCCAATGTACGTGGCTGGGCAGACTTTGCAGGGTATTTCATAGACCCCTTGGTTTTCCAACTGGATTTTATCCTTGGGGTTTCTGAGGATATTGGCTATTTTTTGGTTGGTGCAAAAGGCTGTTTTGATATTGTGTTTATGGAGGATTTTGCTAATTTTATCTGTAGTGCCCTTGATATAAGGAAGGAGGGCCATGCCATTGTTTTCTTCACACTATCTACCGGAAAAAAACACACACCAACCGCTACTTACATGCACAATCACACCACCACCCTGCACAAATAAACTCCGTAGCCAAGACTCTCATCTCCAGAACCAAACGCCTGGCTGACAAAGACCACTTGACAACTGAGTTACAGAATCTCTCAAATGTGTTAATTGCCAATGGATACCAGCAAAACAGGGTTACGAAGCTAATCCAAAAAGAAACACCCCCCAAAAACCAAGACACAGAAGAAAACAATGGCATGGCCCTCCTTCCTTATATCAAGGGCACTACAGATAAAATTAGCAAAATCCTCCATAAACACAATATCAAAACAGCCTTTTGCACCAACCAAAAAATAGCCAATATCCTCAGAAACCCCAAGGATAAAATCCAGTTGGAAAACCAAGGGGTCTATGAAATACCCTGCAAAGTCTGCCCAGCCACGTACATTGGACAAACAAACAGACGAATAAATGCACGTATCGCAGAACACAAGAATGCCGTCAAAAAAGAAGAAAAAACTTCCTCTCTTTTCCAACACATGAAAGAAACAGGACACGAAATTAATTTTGCAGATTCCAAATTGCTCTTTAACATGGAACATCACCACAAGAGAATAATCATGGAAGCCATCGAGATAGAGAAACACCCTCACAACATGAACAAGCGTGACGACACATCCCGCTTGCCAGACATCTGGAAATTAGCCCTCCCCACAAAAACTGACACCAGATCCAGAGGCACACAGAACGCCATCACCAATCAACCACACCAGACCCAAACCCAGACCCTCTCCACAGATAAATTACAGACACCATCCAGTAGCCAAACCATGGTGGCACCTCCGGATGCTGCACCCCCCTGCAATCCCTACACAGATCTGGCTGACACAGGCCACAAAACCACAGCTCGCCCCTATACACGAAGCCAAGCCAGAGCACAACTAAGTGCAGTACAGCCATCTTCTCAGAAAAACTCTTCACAAAGTTCAAGAGGTCAAGACACAAAGACTTTAGCAACTAATCCACACCTAATGACCCACCTAAGTGGTACTCAGGATATCACTCAAGAAATCACTCAAGATATCCCTCAAGTAATTAAGGAACAAAAGAAGAAAAGGCACACTAGCCTGGGAACTTCCTCTCTGCCCAGAACATTGGAGGCTATACACCACACCCCCTCAACAGTATTTATAGGAACTCAAACACTGAGATCCTGCTCTGTTCCAGTAACAAGAAGCCGAAAGCACCAGCCTGAAGATGACGAGTGAGACCTCGTCGAAACGTCGCATAGACACCCCAACTTTTACACGGGAAGACACCCGAGGACACCAAAACCTGCATTCCTGTACCCGTGAAAATCTACGAAAGCATATATATATATATATATATATATATATATATATATATATATATATATATTTGCTTTCGTATATATATATATATATATATATATATATATATATATATATATATGAGAGATATGACAAAGCATTTACCCAGAGATCTATGCAGTCTGTTCACTTCTTCTCCCCCAAACTTCTTCCACTGCACTTCTCCTATTTTATCAGAAGATGGAGCCCATGTAAATCCCCTGAGCTAATATATTTGCTCACATAGCCTCTGTTGCAACTGAGGCACCAAATCCCAGTATTGTGCTGCAGTGAGAATCTTTCTGCAGCCTTCTAATTTAACACATTAGTAACAGAGGATTTGAAGTACAACTGGAAACTGGTAAGATAGAAAAAGATTCAGAGGCAAATGGGCAATCAGAAGCAGAGGGAGATACTAAGTCCCAGCGATGAATGGTTGTTATTCACAATAGTCCTGTCTAACAGGGTATTTATATTGGAGCTTTTGAAAACAAACAGCGTTGGTGGTTCAATTCTGTGGTTGCAAAAATTTCCCACTGAACTCCTCTGTGCTAAGCAGTTCCTGCATTATTAGAATTCATTGTTAATGCAATAGTGAGTATCATTAAGCTATCCCCTCTCCCAACTTACACACACACACACACACACACACACACACACACACACACCCCTTTCCCCCTATGTTCCACACCTGTCAACAGAAAAGATCCAGTATTCTAGATTTTGTCCTGAAATTTACTTGGGGAGGAAATGAGACAACACAACAATGGTAGGTAAGGTTGTTTGGGGCAAGAACACAAGTTCTTAATGCTTAAGGGCTTTGGCACACTGCCAGACCTTCTAACTGGGGTGGAAACAGAAAGAAAGTGTCATAGAAAAGAAACACCATAGGGGGCAACTGATCCTCCTCCCTTTTTTGCATTAGTTATCCAGTTTAATAATTCACAAGCTGAACACAAGCTATTGTTTTACCAGCCTCCTCTTCCCTATACAGATATCTAAAGATACAATTTCAGGCTCTCTCACATCAGGAGAATGGAAAGAGAACAACTCATCATTTGGCTCACAAGGCTGAGGTCCTTCCCAGTGATGTAATATATCCTGGAGCTACTCAGGGAAAGAACAACTTCAGTTAACAGATCTGCTGAAAGGGCTCCGAATCCCTAAAATTTATTAAGGTATATATTGTAACCAATTATGTCATTATGTTGTGTTCTAATTATACTCAGTGGTGTGCCCCACATTTTACTGATTCACTGTTGATGGCCTTTGGGCTAAGCAATAAAAACTCAGTTTTGGATATTTGTATATCACCCCTTAATAAAACCTAATCCCAGCACAGTTCAGTCCTATTTCCCTCCCACCACTGCCCTCCCATCATCTGCAAAGCCATCAGAGACATTTTCTGCTGCTGCATGGGCATGGTGAGGAGAGAAGAGAGACAGGTGAGGTACCAATTCGGCCTGCATCCTGCAGCTGGATTTTGAGCATCTCCATGGGAGTGGTGACAATCACCTGGCAGGTCCCTGCCCCACAGCCAGCCAGCATTTCCTTAATCAGGGTCAGCTTCTTCCTGACAAAAAGATAGGAAAGAGAAGGAGAGAGAGACAAAGAAAAATCAGCTGATTGACCCCAACTGGGTTAACCTGCCTCCAGGCAAAGCAACAGCCAGGCTTGTTTCTCTCTGTGATAAGCCTTGTCTCTGTCACTTATGGATCACAGAAGGAACAAACCCTGGGGAATGTTAGTCATCAGACATGCCCAATTTTGACTTGATTGGTAATGAATGCAATGCAGTAAAAAAGGCTGGAGGTAACCAAGTGACTTAAACTATCCAAGGCAGTGAAGAGACACTCAAGAGAAACAAAAAAATGGTGTTGGATATCCAGATGCACAGTGCTGAATAATACACCACCAAAGACCAGCTTTCACCACAACCAAAGCCATTCTTTGGTGAGAAAGTCTCCCCAGAAGCTCAGGGAAATGCAGAAGCTTTGCTTCTGATCCAGTGAGCATCTGTTGCCATTGTGCTCCTACGAAAGGTACAGGCAAGCTAAACAAGTATAATCCCCCAGGCACTTAGGCAAGCAAGTGCACATCCAAAGAAAATGAAATTGTAAACACTGCAGGGGAGGGGGTGCAGCAGAAAGAATTTCCAGAAGACTACTTGTGTTAGTATGGACCAGGAAAAAATGTAAAGGTTGGTGGTCAACATGGGGCTATTCAGGGGCTCATCTTGCAAATAAATCCTCTCTGATGGCAAGCAATTCATCTATCCCTGATCTCAGATCCCCAGCAGTAAACACAGAACACATTCAACTGCTTTCATCAGTTCTTCTCATAATGATTCATCCTCTGTCCAAATAGAAGACATATAATCCACAGGCAGAACCGTCACTGTCATACCAAAATCCATTGGCCAAGGGGAGAAAGCAGGAACTATGAAGGAGGAAAGCTACTGTGCAGCAGTGGCTTGTGAGGGAATGTGGGGGTGCAGAGAGGCAATGCACCCACCAGAACAAGCATAGGACAAGTTGAGCTGAGCTCTAGAGCAACTGCAGCCACCCCAGAGCTCCCCCAATCTTGCCACCACTGTGGTTTTATTTAATTGTATCTATCTATCTATCTATCTATCTATCTATCTATCTATCTATCATCTATCTATCTATCTATCTATATTGTTTTATGGTGTAAACCACTTTGAGACTATGTGGAATAAAGCAATAACATAAAGTTGTTGCTGGTGTTGTAACAAAGTAAATAAATAAGATGTTCATTAGGTTCTTTAAAAGGCAGAGGTGGGGAACATATGGTCGTCCAGAAGATAATGGTATTACTAGACCCCAACTCTCATCACCCCAACCATTGGCCGTGTTTTCTGGGACTGATAGGTGTTGGAAGTCCAACAGCATCCTTGATGTCTGCAGGGCCACACCTTCCCCACCACTCTTTAAAAGGGATCACAAACTGGACAGCCTAAATAACCAAGTGGCTAAGATAGATCAAAGGCAAAACAAATCAGAAAGAATTGGAGATCTGAAATGACCTGTCCACTTTTAGTCCCTTAAACCTGCAGGATATTAAACATCTCATTTATAATGGGAGTCCATTTAAAACAAAACAAGACAAAACAAAAAAACCGCATTACACTTTGCCTGCAGTAGAAAACCAAGGCAGAGTCCTGCATTTGCATGTGGAGCTGTATCACTGGACCACGCTCTCCTGCGCTGCTTCCTATTAATTTGCAGCATTAAGGCAGGCAGTAAGATTTCCATTTACTAGAAGGTCACACATTAAGTGAGAGAGAGAACAGTTTCTCACTGTGTCCCATCCAAATTCCCTGGCACTTTCCACTCTGGAATGATGTGATTGTCTGATGGAGCTGTGCAGAATCTGTCCATGTGTTCAGCTCCATTTACTCAACTGAAAACTATTTCATCTAACCCCAATTAATCAAGAAGTTGGTAATCCTACTGGAGGTGTGGGGGAGGGGAGGTCACCTTACAACTGCTCCATTTAGACCAGTACTCAGGTTTAAGAATGGTTTAAACTGGTTATCAGGCTTATCTTTATATGGCCTTTCAGGTAGCCGTCCACCTTGCTTACTTGTATTAGCAAGGTTCAGATGCCGGCTTGCAGATCCACCCATGAAGGCATTTCCCAATGGCTGCTTCCTCCAGCAATTATGCTGCTTCTATGAACAGACACATTGATTCAGCACATTATCACTAGCATCCCACAATGTATGTCAATTGCTATGATAGTCGCTTCTCAAATGGAGAAGCAGGATTGGCATAGATGGGACAGCAACCGTTGTACCAAACTAGGCAATCAAAAGTGAAAACCCTCCCAACATCTGGGGGATCCTGTTAAGATACTTCCCATTTAACATCCTGCGTTGCTGCTACAACAACACTGGGAAGCTCCTGTCTAAGAAGAAACTGCTGCTATTGCAATAACCAAATGTACTGCAGTGCTTTGAATTAGTAGAATATTATCTGGCACATTGAATCCCAGCACTTTGCAATGGGAGGGATAAGGATAAACTTATATCATCACTTTAGTTGCCCACAGTAAGGAGAAAAACATCAGGAAGCAGCAGGCTATGTGAATTTGGTTTAAAGCCCAAAGAGATCCAAAAGAAGGAGAAAAATCTCTTTACGAATACGGAAAATTCTCCAGACACAAAACTGCTCAGTTGCTGTACTTCCTCAGGAGATTTAGAACAGCCAAGGATCCTGGCCAATGGATGGCAACTTGCCCTAACAGCTAAAGGTGCAAACGGCGGCCTGTCAAGTTTACTCCTTCCAATCCAAGCACAACAGCTTTGAAGCTTAGCATCTGTGAACCGTCAACAACTTCAACCCTGTGGAAGAAGTCAGGTAGCATAAAGTTCACCCCCCTTGCCTAAGGGAACTGCCACTGCTGAAAGCTTCCTCAAGTACTTTGTTGACTTCCCTAAAGATATAACAGAATTGCTTCAGGGAACTACAGGCAGTTAATTTCTCAGACTGCATGGCTGCTTTTTGGATTCATCCTCCTCTCATCTGAGGGGATTATCGGTGTAAGGCCGCAGTGAAGATTATTAAACCACTAAATATAGATTTCTCCTTTGAGAACATAGGAAGGAATTTTTCCATATCAAATCACATTGGTGTGGAGGGAAATTAAAGAGCTGTTGACATTTTCCCCAAACAATTCATTATTGCAGTTGACTAGCTACATGCATGTGGAAGTGGAATCTGGTAGGGAGGGCCTCCATTTTCTATAAAGTCATACCTTGGGTTACAGACACTTCAAGTTGCGCGTTTTCAGGTTGTGCACCATGCTGAACCCGGAAGTACCGGAACGGGTTAATTCTGGGTTTCGGCACTGGCGCATGTGCAGAAGCACTAAATCGCACTTTGCGCCTGTGTAGAAGCGCTGAATGACAACTCGCGCGTGTGCAGACGCGGCGCTGCAGGTTGCAAACGTGCTTCCCGCACGGATCACGTTCACAACCCGAGAATCCACTGCATTCTTTCTCCGCCCCTCAAAGCTCTTAAGCCACCTCACAAATTTAGGAGAAAATGTGGATATCTTCAGGGAGTTACTGCTTTAGAACTTGAAGTGTAGGGGGGAAAGTTGGTGGCAACCCTTTGAGAAACATATGCTGCAGTCACTTTTTTGAAAGTCACTAAAACGAGACACAAACTTAATTTCTGTCACAGTGAGTAGAAGATAGTGCATAGTCTACTAGGGGACAACTGGCTTATTTCTAGCAGAACGCAAAGCACCTGCTGGTTGCTGGGATATTTGCAAGAGAATACTAAGACTAGGTGGATCTTAGTCTGATTCAGCAAGGCGACAGTTTCCATTTCAAGCAAGAGTATATAATCAAGATCAGTAAATACAGTGAAGTAAGGTGGCCAATACTAAATTATTCAGGGTCATTAAAACAAAGCAAGATTGCGAAGAACTCCAAACAGACTGAGCTAATGGGCAGTAATATGGCAAAGCATTTCAATGTATACAAGTGTAAAGTGATGCATGTTGGGTTAAAAAAATATCTTAATTTCACATAAATGTTTATGGGGTCTGAACTGGTGGTGACAGACCAGGAATGAGACCTTGGTGTCCTAATTAATAGGTTTCATGAAGATGTTGACTTAGAATGCCACAGCCACGAGAAAGGCAAATGCCATGCTAGGGATCATTAGGAAAGGAAGTGAAAATAAAACAGCTGGTATCATAATGCTGTTATTCAAATCTATGGTACTATCGCATTTGGAATGCTGTGTACACTTCTGGACATGCAGAAAAGGGCAGCCCAAATTATCAAGGGGCTCCCCTATGAGGAAAGGTAATAGTATTTGGAACTCTTTAGTTTAGGGGAAAGCTGAGTAAGAGGCAACATGATAGACACTTAAATAATTTATTTATGGTATGAAGAAAGTGGATGAAGAAAAGTTTCTCTCACACACATAACACTAGAACTCATGGACATCCAATGAAGCAGAATATTAATTTTTTCAAGACAGATAAAGGAAAATACTTATTCACACAATGCATAATTAAATTATGGAAGTCATTTCCACAAGAGACAGTGATGGCCTCCAAATTGGATGGTTTTAAAATTTAGGCAATTTCTGTTGCGTATTTCTGTTCTCCAAGCAAAATAGAACACAAAGCAGGAAGTGGGGTGGTTTAAAGATATCGGTTTCCCTGCCGATTTTGATTACGTCCACAAAGAAACAACTAATGCAATAATGCTTAGCAGCTAGGCAGAGAAAGAGCTAAAATCAGCAGCTTTCCAGCCCCACTCTAGAACAACAAACAAAGTGAAGGTCAAGATAAAAAAGCAAAGTTATGTGATACCACAGGAAGGAGTAAACCTGAGTGATGATATGGTACCGAAATGCAGCAATATTTTCAAATGCTTGAAAGTGATTTTGGAAAGCAATGCTTTTTAATTAGAAACGTTGAGACACAGTAGCCAACATGAAATTCATGAGACAAGTCAGGATTCCTTAGTGTGATGATGTTCTTTACTGACAGCGTGTAGAGGTCATAGCTATGTAATGCAATACAGCCTGGGAATAATATAACTTGCTTGCTTCATTCATGATGGTCATTTTCAAAGTCTTGGAGACACTTGCTTAACATCACCGCTCTACTGTCCGTGAAATTCAACTGCTTCTACTTTTGGACTTGTGAGCTGCAATGCTTAATGAAAACATTAAATTTCAAGCCACAACAGCGGTGGACTTTTGCTGCCTCTGCAGTCTCTTTACAAAAGCTGCAACAGCATTAACAGGCTGAGTGCTAATGCATTTCCTATCTCTGTGTACATATATAGCACATGGTGAATATGCAGTGCTACCATTTTTATCCTTCTGCAAGCATATCTAAGATGCTGCAAAGCAGTCCCTGTAGCCAGATGTTTTTACCAAGTAAAACCGGTTCCACAGAACTGGACGTCCACAATACGCTAATAATGTCTGCCAAGAAAGGAACTTACTGTACTTTTCCATGTATAAGCTGAGGTTTTTCTATTTAAAAACTATGTTAAATTTTGGTGGTTGTCTTATACACAGATAGTGCATGGGGGGGACGTGAGATTGGTTGCTGCCGGGAGCTGGAGATTGTCAGCGGCTATTTGGCGTGTCACTGGTGGCTGCAGCAAGGGCTGGTGTTGATTGGGTGTCGCTGTGGTAAATGGGCGGGCAACTGGCGGCTTCTGCCAGCGAGGGGATAGACGATAGGCAGCTTTAGCGGTGCATGCAAGTGGCAGCATATGTCAGGCGGGTGAGTGATTTCCAGCAATCTCCGCCACCCCAAATGCTCAACAACTCTGATCAATCTCCACCCCCCCCATTTTCTGAATTTTGAGTCCCCCAAAATAGGGAGCGTCTTATACACGAGGGCGTGTTATACACGGAAAAATATGTTACGTTCATCCTACAAGCAATTTGACCTTGGAGACTGTCTTCAGTGGTCATTTTTACTGTAAATACATAGGCTGTGGTACACAAGTGCTTGTGGGCCAGGAAATTAATAATTTAGACTACATACAGAAACAATGTTTGAGAAGGAGTTATAAAACTATTAGGCTAATAACTATGCAGCGTGTTAATGGTGCCATCTGAAAACTATCAAATAGTGGTCTTCATAATCAACACAGCTACAGAACAAATGTGGGTTATATACACACATTAGAATGAGAACTGAAACTCTGTGTGGACCTTCTTAGGGCTTAGCCACGTTCTCTAACACAGAGTAAATTGTTCTTTCTGGAGTGGATCAGGGAAAAACTGCAACTTTCTACTCCCACCGCTTGAAATTTGGGCTGGCATTGTTACAAACTGAATTTTTTATAACTTTTGGGCTGAACTGAGAAATGAAAACAAGACCAAACACAGCAGTCATAGAGGTGATGCTGCCTGTGGACTGCATCCAAGCAGCTTCTCATTCCAAAGCGTAGTGGTATTTCTAGGCTTGAAAAAGTAATATATATTTAGCCTTCATTGTTTCAGAGAGTGCCTTGAAATAGCTTGAGGGTATCTGTGTTTGACAGGTTCAATAAACAGAAAGCATTTCTACCTTTATTATATTGCACTACCCAAGAGGCTACTATTTTTATAAACAAACAAAAAAAAGATAACCACCTGTGTTTTTAGGATTAACTACCTTTTGATGCAAGCTCTCAAGGATTGCACATAGTAATGGTCAGAGTGTTTAGCATACTGTACCTTAGTATACCAAAAGGCTAAAATATGTTGGGAAATGTGAAACTGATTTTTTAAAAAACAAAAAACTGTAATGCAGCTGCAGATGGTCTTCTAGAAAATTTTGAACTAGAATTTTTTCCTATATTGGGGGGGGCCGCTAGGGGCGCCTTGGAAGATGGCTGATATTAACATCTATCCAGCCCCCACGAGGTAATTAGAGGCTGATTATGGGGAGTAAATCAGTCTCCCTTCATCTCTCCAGGGGGGAGAGATGCAGTTTTCACACGCTGTTGCCGTAAATCACCCCTGAGTTCGGAAGAAGGAGGGGGTGAGGCACTGGGTGCACAACCCTCGGCAGGCCTTGGAACTCCTCCGAAGCTGCTTCCAGGTGCGAAACTAGTTGCGTTACTTAAAAGGAAAAAAATTGGTGAAAGATAACACACATGCTTCAAGAGAGGCAGGAGGTTCTTAACTGCTAACAATTTTACCACTGAAATGAAGAAGACTGACACGGAAGATTACATCAAAGTACTACAGACATGGTATGTGGAATGGAATGCAACAGAACTGAAAGGGGGGGGGGGGAATGACTTTTTATTTTTTTGCTCTATGTGATTAACTAATAACCCTCCCTCTTAGAAGATCCGTCACAGCAACTAATTGCAAATGGGACTAAAAATGAATTGTGTGGGAATAATATGAACTTAAAGGTTTTACTCTGTGAAGGATTTGGAAAGAAGAAGGGCTGTGACGCAGTAAGAATGGAGATTTGATACGAGACCTGTGTTGCAGGAGGTTTGGTCTTGTGGAGGGCGAGCCAAAGATTTATTATTTTCGAGGAGATTGTGATCTGGAAGGGGCAGCCCTCCTGGAAAAAGAGTAATTTACGATGCAACAGGTCGGGAAAGTTAAAGAGCGAGCTTTTAGACTGTATTTCATCGGAACGACAAAATGGCGATTGCTTGCTCGAGCGGAAATGCCTGGACTATTGGATGAGAGTGATTTACGAGAGAGCAGCAGAAAGCCCACACAGAAACACAAATAAGACTGTTTTTTTCAACCCACTTGCGGAGCAACTCGGAGGTGAATGAAAAGGAAAATGAGTAATGACAAGGATTGAGAAGAGGGGACTGGAAATATCATTCTTAAGATGAAAGCAGTACAAATATTCAAGGATTGGACTCCTGCCGATCAAGAAGCATGGGTACCCCCCACAAAAATTTATAATTTGGAATACAATTGGATTACATGATATGTATTGTTATAATTTGGATTAATTGGTTTGATGTGTTTAATTTGGTAATATGAAACTTAATAAAAATTATTTAAAAAATAATAATAGAATTTTTTCCTATATTAATTGGCTTTGACAAATGTTCAGTTTGCTTTGGAAATTGTTCTGGTGCCCTAGAGAGTGACCTAATTTAGCTTGTTTGCTTTACTTGTATTTAGTTAATGAAGCTAAACTCCCATGCTTACCTAATACAGTGGTACCTCTGGTTACAAACTTAATTCGTTCCAGAGGTCCGTTCTTAACCTGAAACTGTTCTTAACCTGAGGTACTACTTTAGCTAATGGGGCCTCCTGCTGCTGCCGCGCCACCAGAGCACAATTTCTGTTCTCATCCTGAAGCAAAGTTCTTAACCCGAAGTACTATTTCTGGGTTAGCAGAGTCTGTAACCTGAAGCGTCTGTAACCTGAAGCATCTGTAACCCGAGGTACCACTGTATTGTACTTGCAACTGGCATTCATTCATCATTACTAATGAACTTATGGAACAGAGCATTTTCCACAGAAAAATAAGGCACTGGGTAATCTTCTGCCCCACATTGCTGTCTACAAGGGAAAGGTTTTCTTCTCTGTATTCTTAACCCCTTTCCGCCTTTGACCATTTTCTCACTAACTGCTTCCCCATCCAAGAAACAAGGCATTCAAATCCTTTCTCCTGCTGGTAGGCAAGCAGGCGAAGTGGAGCCTATTTCGAGTGAAGGGGGAACAGCCTAAAGAGATGGGTTAATACTCCTCCCGCTGAAATGAGATTTGCATTCCACCCATGGCCACAATCCAGCTTTTAAGAAATGGCGTTTGTAATCTATTTCCCAGGCCCTGAATTTTGCATAAATCCAAGTTTAAAGTGAATTTTAAGTGCCTTGCCTTAGTGAAACGTCCTTAGGAATTCTGAAGGTCATTGAAACAATTTAAATGAGATTCCCAAAGGCAGTCTCCAGAGGATACACCTCTTGTATCATTTTGCACAAGGCCATTCCTCAAATAATATATTGGTAAAGAATGAATGAATGAATGAATAAATAAGTAAATAAATAAATCCGTTTCACCTCTGTTTGTTAGTGCCAAACTTGCAATTCTTCAGCAGCTAGAATTTGCAGCAGAAACAAAGGGCCTCTAAGCATTAACACATGAAAAATCACAGATACTGCCTTTGTTTTTGGATATTTTCCCACATTTGGTGGCAAAGTAACCTTGGCTGAGATGCAAAGGAGTCCTTTCAGTCAGCAGCCTCTCACTTTCAATTCCCGTGCATCATCTTGATCAAGTGTGCAGAATGACACATCTACTCTGTTGTATAAAGGTTCTGTGAAATTCAGATACACCTCTACTACTCAATGCTTCTTTTTGATCATCCAAAAGTAATAGTGAGGTAATACCTTTATTAGTTTCAGCTAAGGGCCAAATGTGACGATGATGCTTTAAATGTGTAAATTAAATGTGCTTGAAAATTTATAGCTGTGGTGTTTCCGATCAGCATCATGGCATGCAGGGAGAGGGTAGGTAACTTTTTGCCTCTGCAAAAAAATATCTCAGGTCCCACCAAATGCTGCAGACAGAAAAGTATGGTCACTGTCCCTTTGGACATATAAAAGGCAGCAGTTACTGGGGTTGTCATCTCTGGTAGGAGGACTTCATGGTATGCATAGTGACCTGCAAACAGTCCAAGGAAATTGCCAGGAGAGTGTGTGACAATCAACCTAGAAATGCAATTGCGTCTTTCCTAGTCCATGAATAGCTCCACAATTGGCCTTGGGCAAACTAGATATTGAATATTGCATACTCTCTTTTGCAATTATTTCTAATAAGCTTAACATTTGAACCCCAAAATGATCTCTCTGTAATGAGCTACAATATATTAATCATTACTGAACAAACCAGTCTACTCAGATGCCAACCTTGTTCTCAAAGGAGACCCCCAATGTGACCAGCAGTCGTTCTCTGCAATGGCTCCTCATTTGCGGAATGCTCTCCCCAGGGAGGCTCACCTGGTATCTTCATCATACATCTTTAGGCCCCTGGCAAAAATGTTCCTCTTCAACCAGGCCTTGGGCTGATTAACATTCTTTGTCCTTTTAAATGTGTTTGTAGGAAGGAGGGGTTATTGCTTTGCTTTGTTTTTATTATGCATTTTGTGTTTTTATTTTGTATTTTTATGTTGTGAACTGCCCTGAGATCTTCAGATGAATGTCAATATATTACTTTAATAAATTAGTAAGTGAAAGGGAATAATATTGTCTTGAGCACTGGTCTCCACAAAATAGGGACAAGTCACCTCCAGCCAAAAACTAGTGCATCCACCAAAACAAAGAGAAACACTTGTCTGTGGTATAAATTAAATGTGTCAGTGGTATCCCATTGTTTTCAAAGCAGGCGCAGTCAAGCAGCTGAAGACTGCACTTGACTCAATGGCAACAATACCAAGTACTATGGACAGCTGCCTCAGTGCATCCACACTGGAAGCAATGGGGTGCCATCAAAATATCCCAGTCATGCCACCCCTCCTAGAAAACATTATACACAGTGCCCTCTATCACACTCACCCATCTTTGGCCAGATGATGCCGGAAGAAATCATTGGCAGCTAGTTTGATGGCTTTTTCTGGAGTCACTAGTGTCAGATTCACTGCAGCCCCTGGGCACGAAATATGGAGAACAGAACATTAAGAGCATTAGGGAAGACTGAAAAGCTAAAAAAAAAGTGTTTTCTTGGTGACCAGAAAACTGAGCTGGGGGAGATAAGGCACTGTAGAATCAACAGAAGCTAGAAATGCAGACCAATTCTAGGAGCCACACCAGAAACAAAATGTATGCTATGTTGGAAGGCAGTGGTGGTACCCATTTCCATCCAAACCAATTGCCTCCCCGCCACACTGTGGCATAGGATTTATTAAGGTACTCATCTACTTTATAGAATTGTTGTAAAAATTGCTGAGTTCATGAATGCGAAGCACTTTGTTAAGTATTTATTTTGCACCACAAAAAAGAGAGAGAAGTATTTCCTGTGGGAACTCTGCATAAGCATCTCTACTTAATTAACAGCATACACTGACCTAACTGTGGCATCAAGCTCCTTTGTTCCAAACTAAAACTTGCCTCAGTTCAAAAAGTGTGTTCAATCTATGCATCCCTATCAGGGTCAGCATCAGGGGTTGGCAGCTAGTTTGTGGCAGACCATACCAAAGCACCTTTCTCCAGTTTCAACAGAGTAGGCACACACCCAACTCTGTCCTCTGGTATGTAAACAGCACGTGACGTTCACATGGTGAATGTGTGTACTCTATTATCGGGAGCAACAAACAGCAAATCCCTCTGAAGGCATTACAAACTGTATGCTGCTCTGTATAACAAAGGAAAGCAGCATTAGTGACACAAGAGTGACCCACACCACTGAGGTCACTTAGGAAAGGGAATCCAGTTTCGGCCGCTATGACCTCTCGTTTGCTTGTTCCCCAACTATGCAGAATTCACAGAGTACTTTGCATGATGAAGGGCCATCTGCAGTAGATTAGGGCAAGAGCCATCTCCTGAACAATCTCTTCCTCTAAAGGTTGCTTACACTTGTGATTCAGGGCCAAACTAGACATGGTGCTAAAGGCATCCCTGGGGTCAGGAGTCAGAACAGCTGCTGAAGCCCTCACCCAACAGGGAACCACTGCCACCCACTGGAGTCCTGTTTCTTCTCTTCTTTGCTGTTTTCACTTGTTCACCTGGCCCTCTAAGCTAGCGGGAGCAAGGAGGAGAAACATCCGCCTCATCTTGCTTTACCTCTCCCCTCTAGCCAGCTGGGCAGGCTGGGCCCCAAAGGGAAAGGTAATGGGAATGGGTATTAGCAGACGTGGGAGCTCATTCAAGGAAAGTGGTTGAGCGTAGAGCTGGCACTGATTCCTATCATCTAGGTAATGGCTATCAAAGACTGGCATATTCTTTCTTGCTAAAGGTAAAGGGACCCCTGACCATTAGGTCCAGTCATGACCAACTCTGGGGTTGCGCGCTTATCTCGCTCTAGGCACTCTCCCACTTGAACTCCTTTCAGCACACAAAAACCTGGTGCACTGTATACTAATACTAATGAAACAGCTTCTGGGTTTGTATCTCAAATGAATTAAAGTCAGGAAAAATGTATTTCCAGATAAAAGGTCAATCTGTGATTTTCTTCTAAATCTTTAATGTTTTCAGCAAAGCTGCTTGATGGGGGAAGGGGGAGCTATAATAATCCTTGTCCTCAGTAACCCAATGTGGCTGCAAATCACTGGAGAAAGACAAGCACACCTCCACTGACTCCCAGTATTTTTTAGTCTCCAAAATGCAGTCCTCGGCATACAGGCCAGGGGTGTTGATGCTAGACGTTGCCTAATTTACTAGATCTGAAATGTAGAATTGCTCATAAATAAGGCTGCCAGGCTTCGGATGCCAGCAAATGACTGGGAGGCAGAGCAGACAGTCACCATAAAGCCAGCATTTTATAAGGTTTTACTAAGGGCCCCATAAACCTTTGATAGATTGACTACACATCAAGAACAACTACCTGGTTGATTTGTTGCTCTACTAAAATGCTTCATGTATTCCTTTCCATTTAACAAAATCCTCAGCATTTCTCATAAAATATATTTTATTATAAAATCTTGTTCTATATACACCCTTCTCATGCAAAGTAGTACTGTTTAATTTGTTGCTTTAATTGGTAATGAATCAACACTGGGAAATTTTTGCTCATCATCAATGCACTTTACAAGTCAACCAGTTTATTTTAAAAAAAAAGTCAGCCATATGGAAGCATTAAATATTAGAAAGAAACCAGATAGAATGTGTGGTTTTTCTTCCCTTCTGCATCAGTCATCTAATTCCCTGCCATACATTTGCAAATGCAACAAAGCTTCTACTTTTGTTATCAGAATATATTACCAAAAATATATGCAGTTGTGTATAGGCAATGTCCTAATCCACACAATTGTGGTCCACGAATCTGAGGGTTATGCATATTTTTGCACCTATCTGCATTTATCAGGGTAAAGAGAAAATAAACTTCAGCAGAGCTGATGTTTGACGCAAGTGGGATCTGCATCAATGTACTACTGCGTCCTGCTGGAGGACACAATCGGAGAGGTTATAGAACAGCCACAAAGTATATAAATATACTATGTATTGAAGTTAAATAAAGCCTCATTATGTTCCATCCAGCAGCTAGGAATAGTCTGCCTGTTACAGTGGGAGCCCGGGGATGACGTTGAGGGTATTCTTAGTAAGAAGGCTGCCTGCCTTGGGTGGTCTTCGCTGCTCCAGTTCTGCGCTACAGAGACAATTTGGCAAAGGTTTGGCCCTGGCACACTCACAACGCAAAAGGAAACCAATGCAGAGCAAACTGGAGGGAAGCTTCATGCCCTTAGTGTCCAAGGGCTAACTAGAATAGGAGCTGCCATCCAGAAACTGTACTGAGATATTTAAGGAGCTGCAAAGGAATCCCACCCTTTCCTGACTCAGAGTAAAGTTATCTGTTTTCTACATTTATATTTCCCCACATGTCCAGAGAGGGCACATGATGAACAATGAGCTTGGCACTAAGTAAAATCTCAACTCCTTGCTGGTTACAATGAATTTGTCAGAGCTGACACAAAACACAGCCATTTGCTTCCCTTTCTAGGAACTGTTCTCCACTCAACTGCTCAACCAGCCAATCCTAATGCAGCTCCCACTCCACGCACCTCTGTCTATCTGCCCACCACCCACCTGTAACTTGGCAGCAAGAACACTTTGCCCTCAACAGTCAGTCATGGCATCCCCATTGCCCAAAACTAGTCCCCTTTCCTGGGAAACCTGACCAAAATCTGGTAAGATCCTATTCAACTGGGAGAAACAAACTTCAAAGGTCATTCAACTTGGACTTGCGTAATCAACTAATTAAAGGTAAACGTCAATAGTGAACTGTACTGCCAAGGTGATACAACCATGGTTTACTGCATGAATGCTTCTTATAAACAGATAAATATCTGCACGCTCTTGCAATTCTATACTACAAGAAAATGAATGAGATTCCAGTTGTGACTGCACCCTCCTAATCACATGAAAAACTTCCAAGGTTTACAGCTGTTTGAACTCCAGCTATGTGTCTTTGATCTCTGACCACACACAGAAATATGCAAGCCAAGATAGATAAGACATGTAAGATTAACTGAAAGGTAAATTGGCTAATTTGTTACATGCTTCCTCCCCTCTGCAAGCACCAACTACTTTTTATTATCCAAGAGAGCCTTTCTGCTTTTAAACAGCTGCATGATTAGCAAAAATTCAGCACAGATGAAGTTTTTCCTCAGTGTGTAGATACAGTGGTGGGAAGAGCTCTACCTGCTGGGTTTCAGCTTCTCACGCAGCCACTAAAGTCATAGGAGACCACCTAGGAAAGAACCAGCAACTGTAGCAACCAAGAATTAGCCTCTGGAACCCACTGCTACAATTGCTGATCCCCTTGTATAGGAGCCTGGGCGCTTAAAAAACTGCAGTGTGGGGTTTCCATCTTGATAAAAAGAATCCCTTCCACACACTTAGTCAGAATCAAAATAAGAAGCAAAAGTAGCAGTAACTTTTTCCACAGAAAGAAATTCCAAGCCAGATTGTCCTATAAAGCCATTCTGAAGTCAATAATTTGAACGCACCAAAGTAAACACAAACCAAAATACTTTCCCACTATAAAGTTTATTTTCAAGCAGTCTCCTGTTGGGGAAGTATTTGCATCTGATGATACTGCCTTTTTTCCATCCAGTATTTGGTTGAATTTGGCACTGGATACAAAAGTGTTTTTTATTCAGGGCATAACCCAAACTCTTAACGGTGTGGTCTGGAAGAACAACACACTTCAGCAGTAAAAAAGAGTGAGGGAAGAAGTCATATTCATTGCAAACTGGGAAACGCCACAAAACATTGCATGCGAAATTAGTGTGCGCAAAAATTCTTCAACTCAAGTAAAAAAATACCATCTGTAAGCACAAGTCAGTGTCTAGAATTCTACCCTCTTTGCAGTGAAGATAAACTAAGCTAGATTTTGCTAAAGATAAAAATCTCCAGAAAAAGAATCCTGGAAAAGATGGTATCAAGTGGCACCCTCCAGTTCGTCTGCATTTTTCTGTCCATTTCTGCTTCATATTTCTTTCCAATGGAATAGTCCCTTACTGCATTGCTCCAATTACATTAGTTGATTCAGTTGTTTTAACTGATTAATTAACTGAATCAGTGTGCTGATGTCAAATAAATCTGCATAAAGTAAGAAGGATAGAAACAAAAAGAAACAAGAAAGCACTTCACTAAATGATGCGGGCAAATCTCATAGCCAATGCCACCTTGGTGTGCAGGAACTCTGCTCTTCTTATTCACCATATCTCACCCCATAGGCAAACCTACACAAAAATTAGCGCTCTAGGTCTGAGAAAAGCTTTGCCTGTTGAATTTCAAATTACCATGCAGATCCTAAAGGCACAGAATGCCAGGAGTAAATGTTGGCAACCCAAATCCAGGAATAGCATCTTTTCCTCCTTCTCCAACCAGGCTTACTACTGTAATAAATCATTCATAATAATGCAGCTTAACACTGACCTCTGTACATGCCAAAATACCCTTCGGAACGGATTGTCTTGATAAGGCAGTCAGACCTATTGAAAAGATGGAGGGCAGGGAAAGTCACTGATTGGGGTTTTAAACATAGTTTCAGTCCCTTGACACAACATAAGTCATTACAAATAGTGTTTGAAGTCTGGCCACATTGCTCAGCTAGCTGCTCTTTGTCCTGTGTTAGTCATCTGGCTGCAGGTGAGAAGAGCAGGCAATTCATACACCTCAGCAGGCTTCACTAGAAAGGCAGAAAAGAGATGGAACATTCCCCCCCCCCCCCAGTTTTATGCTGGTGGAAAAATGGAAGTCTTTGTAAAAACTGATACAAGACCAGGTGCAGCAAAAAGCAACAGCACCTCTCTCTGAAGGATGAACTGCCTCTCATAAGACATATCAGAATAACCCCCAGGAGTTATCCTTAGCTAATTAAAAGGCAATGCCAGAAGCAAAACTGCTTTCCTGATCTACAGATTTCTTTGGAATCATGTACCTAATGCTTTTTGCTTGTCCCCATGCTAAAGCCTACAGATGAACGGGGGGCATGGAGTGCAATGCTATTCTTGTCCACTCAAAAGCATCCGCTGAGTTCAATGGTACTTACTCAAAGGTAAGTGCACATAGGATTGCAGCTGTAATCCATTAGGAATGTTGAGTAAGTAGGGGCTTATATTGGATTTTTGATGGCTCAATTATTAAAGTTAATACCCTGTACAAATGATAACCAAGAAGTTAATCATGAATCGTTTCAATTTTTAAAACTGAAACTTAAAAAAATATATATCATGTTCTATAATAAGAGATGACAGGGTGGGTGACAGGAGAAGGACTGTTGCACATTTGATAGTAGTATAGGAGAAAGAAATTCTCTGTTCTAAACAACTACTAAACAACTAGTGCAAGACCCAAATGTAAAACTCTTGTTCAAATAAGAAAAAAATAAGCACAGTACTGCAAAGCAGCTTTACTGTGCAAATTGATTGTTCAAAAAAGAAATGATTGATGAATAACTACTACACAATTTCTTTCACTTTGTAACTCAGGTACTTACATGCTTGTGTACATTCTGTGGCCATTCTGCTGATTCTGTAGGCGAGTTTTTGCCAGGTCAATAGGAAATACACAGGTGACCCCAATTAGTCCAGCTATCCCTCCATTGATCAGCTTGGCAGGTAAACTGTGAGGAAAAGTGTTAGAGAGGCACAAGAAGACATCAAAAGGTGAAATAACTATAGCAGCCATATGTTCAATCAAGATACATGAGCAATAATAAGAAGAAGAAATAAAAAAAAATTATACCCCGCCCTCCCTGGCCAGAGCAGGGCTCAGGGCAGCTAACACCAGTAAAATTACAATAAAAACATAATGGGGGGGCAATTTAAAATACAATTTAAAATGCAGCCTCATTTTAAAAGTAGCCCATAGATCAAAACCATAAGGGGAGGGAAACATAAGGGTCAGACTGAGTCCAAACCAAAGGCCAGGCAGAAAAAGCTCTGTTTTGCAGGCCCTGCAGAAAGATGTCAAGTCCCGCAGTTGACAAAGAATCTCTTACAGCAAACAGGTCTAAACCAATATTCTCACTCTCCAACCCACACTCCCTGGTGCGTGTTATGCAGTCTAAATATTATCAGTTATGTACAGCCAGGCAGCTGGACTAATATAAATCCAGACATTTACCTACATACAAAATAAACCATGAAAAATCTCAAAATCAGAAACACTAGAAAATCTGAAAGGGCCAGACTACAGAAGTTGCACAGAACACATGGATGAATAGAAAAGTATTTGTCTGGCACCAAAAAGACCACAAAGAGCAGGCATCCCCAAACTCAGCCCCCCCAGATGTTTTGGGACTACAACTCCCATCATCCCTAGCTAACAGGACCAGTGGTCAGGGATGCTGGGAATTGTACTCCCAAAACATCTGGAGGGCCGAGTTTGGGGATGCCTGACCAAGAGGGTGCAAGGCTAGCTTTCATGGGAAGGCTATTGCATAAGTGAGTGCCACTATTGAAAGCCCCCCCCCCAGTTGGTTATCTGCAATCCTTCATTGGGCAGGGCCACCTGAATCAAAGTCTTTGAAGAGGCTCTTAAAGTTCCACCACATGCATATGGCAGAGGGCATTTCTTTCAATCTGGTCCCAAATGATTTAGGCTCTATGGATTAAAATCAGACCTTTAAATTGGGCCTAGAACTGGGCGGACACATCTAATATAGTCAAACTGCCCAGCACCAGCTATTAGTATTGTGCCGTATTCTGGAACAACTGTATTTGCAGACTTTTTTTATTGGGTGGTCTATATACAATGCATTGAAATAGTATAAAATGGAAGGTTACCAGAACATGGGTAATTGTAGCCACACTATCTCCACCCAAACAAGGTTGCAGCTGGTGAATTAGCTGAAGCTGATAACAGCGCTTTGAGGAACATAGGTCTCTTAGCTTCAGATGAAAGCGCTGGATCAATAAGCACCCCAGATTGCAAACTGTGGTCCTTTATGGGGGATGGAATCCCATGTAAAATAGGCTGAAAATAATCACCTGGGTGAATGAACCACTATCAGCATTCTTGTTTGAACTGAGTCTTGGTTTATTCACCCTCACCCAGCCCATAATCACTCCCAAATAATGGTTCAGGGTTGTGACAACCTCAGCTAAGTCCAACAAAAGTGAGAGAGAAAGCTGGGTGCCATCTCTTTATGGGTGACAAATCAGATCAAATCTCAGGATAACCTCTCCCAGCAACTTCATGTAGATGTTAAACAGCATGGAAACCCTGTGGACTCACAAAGCACTAAGGGGTGAGAAGAGTATTATCCCAGCCCTACTTTGGCTATCCAAAAATGAGTAGAACCACTGCTGGGCAGTGCCTCTCAAACCTACCCTAGACAATCAATATCAAGAAGGACACCATTTGTGATGGCACCAAAAGCCTTTAAGGAGTCCAGGTCAGAGAATCAAAAGGGTTGCGCTTCCCTTGTCTTTCACTCAAAAAAAGTAATCCCAGGGGGCAACCAAGGAACTTTGTTGTCACACAGCTAGTAGTTCTCTGTGTTGTCCTATCCTGCATTTTTAAAAAACCACACACATTAAAACCTGTTGTCTCAATTATAAGATGTGCCAGTAAGAGGATCTCTTTTCCCTGAAACCATTAAAATAACAAAATCCCCAACTCTTTGTCAGAAGACAACACTCATTGTCTAGCTAAGGCTCTCTCTACAAAAGCTGCTCTTAGGTAACAATGAAATTGGAAAATCACTCGTGAAATAGACAATGGCTGGACGTAAGCAGAGCCAAAGGATCAGAAGGCATTTTCTCAAAGGGCAACAGCAATTAGAAAAGCTGCTCAGATTCTCAGAGGGAGACTCACTTTTCAGGAAAGGTTTGGCAGCACACCCAAAATGGTTGATTCGGAAGAGCCAGCCATTAAGCAGAAGTATCAAAGTCGGGCCTTGACAACTCACCTGAGCATTACGTGCCATTTGCTGTGATATGTTCTGTGTCTGTTAAACAGCTCTGTTGTCTGTTAAACAGACACTGCAAGAACACTTGCTTGATTCCATTCTAAAGTCACCGATTGCTGTGACGGTAGGGTAAAGGTAAAGGGACCCCTGCCATTAGGTCCAGTCGTGACCGACTCTGGTGTTGCGGCGCTCATTTCGCTTTACTGGCCGAGGGAGCCGGCGTACAGCTTCTGAGTCATGTGGCCAGCATGACTGAGCCGCTTCTGGCAAAACAGAGCAGCGCACGGAAACACTGTTTACCTTCCCGCTGGAGCGGTACCTATTTATCTACTTGCACTTTGATGTGCTTTCGAACTGCTAGGTTGGCAGGAGCAGGGACTGAGCAACGGGAGCTCACCCCGTCACGGGGATTTGAACTGCCGACCTTCTGATCGGCAAGTCCTAGGCTCTGTGGTTTAACCCACAGCGCCGGTACAAAACAACAAATTAGCTACATAATTATAGCGTATGCCAGGGGTTGGCAACCTTTTCGTCCTAGTGGGCCAGATCATCATCATCTCCCATCCCCCAGTGGGTAGAGTAACCCACCTGACAAAGTTGAACCATGGGGTTGGGGGGGAGTAGTCTGCTTCCCCAGCATGCTTCCCCAAAGGGAACAAGCATCCAGCAGGACTAAACCCATCAGCTAACATCACCCAGTGAAAACAAAAAAATTCCTTCCAGTAGCACCTTAAAGACCAACTAAGTTAGTTCTTGGTATGAGCTTTCGTGTGCATGCACACTTCTTCAGATACTATCTGAAGAATATCTGAAGAAGTGTGCATGCACACGAAAGCTCATACCAAGAACTAACTTAGTTGGTCTTTAAGGTGCTACTGGAAGGATTTTTTTTGTTTTGACTATGGCAGACCAACACGGCTACCTATCTGTAACCATCACCCAGTGAGTGACAGGCAGCTGTGGTTTGCGGGGAATGACCTCACATGCCAACTTGGAGCGCCTGTCGGGCCAAGGTTGGCAGTGAGCCAGACGTTCCCCACCTCTGGTTTATGCCCTAACATCTTGTAGTTCATTGCCTGCTGGTCAACTGTAAACCCACAAAATATAAAATACTCTGGTTTATTAAGACAACAATGGTGACATAAATAATAGAGATATGCTGAGGACCAAGTTTTTAGTTTGATATATGGTACCTTAAATGACTCAGGACCACAATACCTCAAGGACCGCCTCTTTCCACATGAACCTACCCAGACCTTCAGATCATCTTCTGAGGCCCTCCTTCGTGTGCCTTCTCCTTGAGAGGTCCAGAGGGTAGCAACATGAGAACAGGCCTTCTCTGTAGTGGCTCCCTGTCTGTGGAATGCCCTCCCCAAGGAAGTTTGCATGGTGCCTTCATTATACATCTTTAGGCATCTGCCAAAGACATTCCTTTTTAACTAGGCCTTTGGTTGATCTGATTTACATCCTATGCCCTTTTAAAATGTGTTTTGGGGGGGGGCTATTGTGTTTTTATTATGTATTTTGTGGTTTTATATCTTGATTTTATTCTGTGAACTGCTCTTATACCCCCTGGTATAGGGTTGTATATAAATTCAATTATTATTAGTAGTAGTAGTACCCAGAATTTTGTGTGTTGGCTACCAAAGAGGAGATAACTTATTGCTTGTATAGCATATTAGGAATTGTTAACTTCTTCCTGGATCCAAATTGGTTGCTGGAGGGTCAGGCAGCCTCATTTGAAAGGAAAACCTTTTACCAGCTATGGCTGTTACATTCTCTATAACCATTATTGGACAGGGATGATCTGGCCACAGAAGATTGGTAACCTCTAGACTTGATTACTGCAATGTGCAGTACATGGGGCTACCCTTGGGCCTGGTCTGGGGACTCCAGCTGGTGCAAAATGCTTCAGTCAGACTATTGGTGGGATAAGACTCTCCCTAGCACATAACACCTATTAAGCTTTTCTATAGCACTAACTTTAACCCCTAGAAAAACATGCCATTACTATAAGATATTATGCCTCAGTTTAATATAATTTCTGCAACATCACCCATTGCTTTAACCCAGGATTGGTAAATATTCACCCAGTGGAAAGCTGTCATGGATCGCCTTCCAGTAATATATAGGCAAGCTCACAAAGCTATTTCCCATGAAAACAGGCAATATATTTCTTAGTAACCCCACTCAACTTTTCACCTTCCATTTTCCTCATACTTCCCCCCACCCCGCAACGTTTGCAGCAAAAAAAACCTCTGCAATATCATTTGCCTGTCCTGACTGTGCAAAAGGCAAAAAGAGCTCAGTAAACCCAGCAGAAGAATTAAAGTAAGATCACTGCACAGTCTTACTTTATAGCCTCAAACTTTGCAGCCTTAAATTGCATGCATACTATATTTGTAAGAAGCAGAATTCCGATGAGACATTTTGCTCCCTGATTTGATCTTCTCACAGAGGAAAGAGTTGAAATTGCACAACCTTGCACAACATCAAAGTCCTTTTCCTTCCCTGCTGATAGTTGGGAGGGGACCTGAAGTGTTGGATAAAATCTGGCTGGAGGCTGCATATGGCCTGTTTTAACTCCTCTAGACTTTCTATTTCCCAGATAAATATGTACATTAATTAAAAGATGTTTGCATGCCCCAATTTTTTATTATTGGTATTTCAAAGGTGCATTCCTGTGCCTCTAAAATAAATTAATAATATTGCCAGTATCATACAAAACTTATTTATCTTACTTCTATTTTAAACGTCAGAATTATAGGGTTAGTTCCAGAGTGACTTAAGTTGAAATTCGCTCCCACTGATTTCAATGGGAGTTAAATCAAGTTATGATTAAATTAACATGGATCTAGTTCTAAGGACAAACAGGCCCATATACTCATGGAAAGTAATTCCACAGTGCATTATGAGTGTGAGTTTGATTGTTTAATAATTTTCCCCGGCTGAATCCACTCACATTGCATTGTATGCTGCTGCATGGAGTGTCCTGATAACTAGCTTTTTGTAGAGTGCAAGTGGCTGCCAAAAGAAGGGGAACAGAAAAGACCTGGTGCAGACAGAAACAACAACCCAACTCTTTGCATCCCAGTG
Source organism: Podarcis melisellensis (assembly GCF_964234715.1). Classification (NCBI taxonomy): domain Eukaryota; kingdom Metazoa; phylum Chordata; class Lepidosauria; order Squamata; family Lacertidae; genus Podarcis; species Podarcis melisellensis. The sequence goes on along the minus strand of NC_138528.1, from coordinate 76,117,171 downwards.
CAAAAGTGTATCTATCCACCTCAAAAACTAACAACTGGGCCTGTCTCCCAAACATGCAGGATGTGTAAAGCTTATGAATCACCTATGCAGATATGATTTCAAGCATGTGGGTCCTTGTATCAAAAGTATTCCTGTCCCATGGAATACAGGGCATGCTCTCAGCTAAGTGGGCACAGCATTGCAGCCTGAATGCTTGAATCTGCTCCATGTGCTGTTCCTCCTATTCTGTTCCAACCACAAGACCATCAGGGGCAATAATGAAGAAAGGCAAAGGGGTAGAGAAAGACGAGAGTACTTTGGGATGTGTTGTGGACCTTACGAATGAAGAAAAGCAAATGTGGAAGGACAAAAGGAACCAGAAGCAGAGACAACAGTTGAGAGAAGAAATGCTTTTACCTGATCTGTTTATCAGCCATTTAATACAGATTTGATCTTGTGGAAACTAGATTTGTTCTTCCAGAAGTCGTTCAAATTCTTTGGCGTTCAGTCACGTATTTCTGAGCAAATGGTTATCTAGAAAGAGACAGAAATACCAGGATTATAGTTTCTCATCATCGCTATAAGCTTTTTATATTCAATAAGAGCACTTACAATCTCTGTCATCATCAGGAGAATCATGCAAAGTAGATTAGGCATCCTCATTTTCAGAAAAGAACCAAAAAGCAAAGAGGCATAATCTAAAAACATCCAAAGAAGAGTATAAAATATTTTCTCTTCCACATCCAAATTTTAAAACAGTAAAGAGCAGTCTTCCAGGGTCTATGACATACAAAGGAAGATGCCAAGGTTCAAACATCCCAGGAAAACCACATTATCTGCCTAAGAAAGGGCATCCCTGGATTCCTTCTCTGGAGACATGGAGCTTCTGCTCTTATTTCAAACAAGGTAGAGGTACTCTTTCACATGCTCTATGCCAGGGGTCAGCAACCTTTTTCAGCCATGGGCCGGTCCACCATCCTCAGACCATGTGGTGGGCCAGACTATATTTTTAAAAAATAAATAAATGAACGAATTCCTATGCCCCATAAATAACCCAGATGTGCTGTTTAAATAAAAGGACACATTCTACTCATGTAAAAACACACTGATTCCCAGACCGTCCACAGGCCCGATTTAGAAGGTGATTGGGCCTTAGGTTGCTTACCCCTGCTCTACGCCATTATTACTTCTTGACACTTTGGCAAGTGGAAACTTGCAGTGATGTCTGTTCCCCCTCTACATGCTCTCATGAATGGACCATACCTCTCACATTCACACAAGATTGATCTGATGGGACAGCACCAGATTTAGGGTGCTGTGGGCAGTTCCCCCCCCCCAAGGGTGCTGAGCCGAGGCAGTGCAAAATTGAGAAGATCTGTTTGGGGGTGCCAAATTTTGGCCTTGCTAAGGGCATCTTATTACCAAAAATTACCAAAGTCCGCCCCTGGATTAGATTTCCTTTAAATCAGGCTAACTTTATTAAGTCGTCAGATTGTTGAAAAACTGGTCAAGTAGGCATGCCAACTTGTTGAACTAACCCCAATAATAATTTGAGTAAACCATTACACAGCATTGTTTTAACACTGCAGACACACTGTAAATCATGCCTCTTGAACCTTATATTACTTTGCAATCTATACCAGATCCATATGGAAGTTCCTTCCATTTGTACTGGTTGTTGGCTCAAGTCATGCAGAAACAGCCTTATCTTGATTCTCAAAATGTTTACCAAACCTACACAGAGAACATCATTTCATTTGTAAGTTATTCATATTCACGTTTAATCTTTTTTTTTTAAGAGCAGTATATTTCCAAGCTATTTTCTGCTGCTAACTGAAGCAAGACTGTGAAATCACACCCACTCACCCCGTGGTACCCAGGCAAGGCGCCTGCCCAAAGGTGCCAAGCTGCTGTGCTGCCAGGAGGGCATCGGAAGAGCTAAAGGGGGGGGACTTGCTAAAGGGGGGGGGACTTCTTTTTAAAAAGAAGAAGTGCCTTCTGCATAAAACGCTTAATGAAGAGAAGGGTGGAGTAGAATGAATCAGTAGGTATGAAGAAAAGGGGGGGGGAACCTTGCAGGGTGGAGTTTTTTTTCCTAATGAACCTCATACTAAAAGCAACTGTGCAGAGTCACAAAAAAAAGCACCAATAAGCCCCACATGCAAAACAGAAAAATTGAAAAAAGTAAATGCTGTATCCTAAAGTGACTGGGCATAGCCTGAAGTGACAGCCTTGGATTTAGGAACTGTTGAGACCCTATAACACCGGTCCTGAAAGATGTACATTGGCTCCCAGTACATTTCCAAGCACAATTTGAGGTGTTGGTGCTGACCTTTAAAGCCCTAAACGGCCTCTGCCCAGTATACCTGAAGGAGCGTCTCCACCCCCATTGTTCTACCTGGACACTGAGGTCCAGCTCTGAGGGCCTTCTGGCGGTTCCTGCACTGTGCGATGTGAAGTTACAGGGAATCAGACAGAGGGCCTTCTTGGTGGTGACGTCCGCCCTGTGGAATGCCCTCCCATAATATGTCAAGGAAATAAACAACTATCTGACTTTTAGAAGACATATGAAGGCAGCCCTGTTTAGGGAAGTTTTTAATGTTTGATGTTTTATTCTGTTGGCTGGGGAGTGTCCCCAGAGTGGCTGGGGAAATCCAGCCGAATGGGTGGGGTATAAATAATAAATAATAATAATAATAATAATTGTTGTTGTTATTATAACCTGCTTAAAACTCACTCAGGATTTTCAGGCACACTGGTGTATTACCGTATTTTTCGCTCTATAACACGCACCCGACCATAACACGCATGTAGTTTTTAGAGGAGGAAAATCCGTAGGCATGCCACCCGTAGGCATTCCCTCCATAACACGCACAGACATTTTCCCTTACTTTCTAGGAGGAAAAAAGTGAGTGTTATGGTGCAAAAAATACGGTAATTTGATCCACAAACTTGTGGTGCATTTTGTATTTGGTTTCATAAATGTTACTGTTGTTTTATACTGTTTGCCAATATGATATATCATTGCTTTACTCATAGGGCAAGGTAAAATTAAAAATAACCCTGCAGTTTTAGATGCTGAGCACCGCTCAATGCATGTTTTTTGCAACAATCTCTACACACATATTTTCTCGTCAAAAATTACCTAACACATTTAGGAAAAAGGAAGATATATTTGCTCTCTGTAGAGTTTGAAATTTTTAATTTACACATAATATGCAACAGTGATATTGTTCCAACGGGATTAGGTAAGCGCTAGTGCAAATTCACGCACACATAATTCTACTCTATTTCTTCACTATTCAGATATGGCATGTACTGTATGTGTGAAACAGTTATTACATATCAAGAAAACTCAGAGCTTTTGTTTTCCCCACCTCTACCACCACACTTTTCAGCAGTGCTTCTTTTCTAGAAAAACAGGTGCAGGAACTCCCACTTCTCCCACTTTAAGGACAACCCAGTTTCCCCAGCTGGGGGAAAAACCCCTGCTTTTCAGTACAGACAGTTCACACATTCATCAGTGTCCTAAAACAATGTCATCAAGTGATGAAAGAAGTGATGTAATCTGTGATAAATTAGCTCCTGAAACTTCAATCTGGTAGCATAAGGACAGCAGTACAGAACAGGTTAAGATGGAAGAATACAGGTTTGAAAACATTCTGCTGAATAGCTGGAGAGTTACTAAAGCAAATAAAAAAGACAATTGTCTCCATCAGGTAGTTTTTATTACCAAAAAGACTCTGGAAGATATGTTTGGCAGTGGGCTAACATGTGCTAGGTCCTTCTAAGCAGAACCCTGACTGGGTTCCTAATGCAAGTGATTGGGCGCTAGGGGAAGGGGGGCGCTGTTAGCTGGGTAGCCAACTAACTGCAATGCAATTGAGCTCTTAACCCACAAACTTGTCCATGCGTCAGAAGAAACAGTAGCATAAATGCACCCATTTCAAAACATCCCATTCACAGCTTTACTGTGTTTCACCCAGATACAGAACAGCAATAGTAACCAGTGGTGGCTACTTCCCTTTTGGGACTGCTAGGGTGGAAGGCATGGAAGAAAACAACAGGAGCCAGAGCCAACTCATTCTAGTTTGTCCCTATCCTCTTCCTCCCTACAAAGGAGTATAAGGGCAACACTGAGATGGAGGAGGAGGAGGAGGAAGAGGACAGTTAATGCTACCCACCCACCCCAAGCTGGTTTTGACTAAGACAACAGGCAAGTAGAGGCTGGCTGAGGACAGATTGAGATTGGTGGGGCAGTGTCTCATTTGCCCTAATGGACTAGGCTCCTTTGATAGTGGGGGCTAATACAGACCTGTCCCTGCCCTGCTGCTTTTCCCCTAGGGAAACTCATAATTTACCACTGAATCGGACCAAATGTCAATCGGATTTTCTCTGAACTGACATTTGCCTGATTTATCACTGAAGAGCTGGCTTTTCTGGGGAAAGTGGCAGAGCAAGGGGGAAAATGCTTGAACCTGTGCTTTCTAGACATACGACAAGTCTGGATGAGCCCTGATTTATGTATTGCCTCTAGGTAAAACGTGTTCTTTTATGGCCCAGGAGAAATAACAGTTGATGCTGTAAACATTCCAGCCCACTGGAGAAGTGGGAAAGCATGAATTAAAAACTAGCCGTTTCCAAGTCAGAAGTTGAACTGCATTCACCCTTTCTTAAGTGTTTTGCTTGCCTGACATCAGCTGGGAACCAGCTTCCGTCTAGCAATGCACCATATCTCATTCGCTCTCAGAGACATTCCACTTCAAATGACTGACATGCCCCGAAGGTAGAGAAGTTGTCAGTTGTTGGCATGGCAAACAGGTCAGCTACCATCCTCCCCACCAGAGGCTTTTCATTATCAGCAACTTTGGAATGAGTTGTACAGATACATTTGCATTCTGTAAGGGAATTATACACATCAGTTCCAGAAGAGGGTTTGATTCTTGTTTACATTTATAAGTGTGTCAAGTAACTGCAGAGAACCAAATATATTCCAAAAAAAAGATGTTATTTTGACAGACCAAGAAGATCAGCTTTCATTTAAATAATGAAAAATAAACAGGCTTAGGTGTTTGGTCTGCATTATTTGTTTCAACTCTCTCATATCTCTGCAAACCACTGGTAGCATATTGACTGAGCCCTCCAGTCTAGTGGTGCTGTTGCAGAACGCCAGATCTGCCCATAAGAAAACAATGACTTGATTGTGGATGAATGGGCAGATCCAGCAGGCATTACAGAGACTTGGGCGAAAAAGCTGGGTGGCCCATATCTTACCCAGCTATGCCCACCTGGGTTTTCAGTACTGCACCAGGCTAGACTGGGGTGGTCAAGGCAGTGGTGTTGCTATAGTCCATAAGAGTGCCATCTCCCTGACCAGGAAATCTTTTGACCTTGAGACAGGTTTAGAGGGTCTGCAGCTGGTGTTGGGCCAGAGAGGCAGATTGTTGTTCACCATTTCTGGGGTATTGCTGGAGGATCCTAGGATAATAGGGTATTTATACTCTCTGTACCACCACTGGCAGCCCTACGGGTGAGGAAATTATTGTAATTATATTATTAAGAGATGCCAGAAGTTCTGAAAAGAGGAAATATTAAGATGACCAAGTTTATTCTATCTTTCATCATTTCTCAGTAGCGAGAAAGCACTAATTTTAAAGCACCTACTTCCCCCACCCATACACAAAAAAGAGCCCACTATCTGGAAGCAATCTTCAAGGTTAGCTGCAAGGTGGAAATTCAGAGGGAATGTGGAATGACGCATTATTTAGGAAGGCTTATCTTAATATGAACTGATGGCATGCGTTTTTTTCTTTCACCTCCCCCCCTCTGCTTTTCTTTCTTTGTTACACTGGTTGTTAAAAATAATTAAAAGACTTATCTTAACCAGGTGCTGAGAAAAGAATCAAAGGCGGTACTTCAAGCAAAGAGGAGCCTCTAAAATTATGTCATGGAGATCTTGGCTGAAAATCTACGTCTTTGAAGGAAAGGACCAAAAGATAACCTACTCCAGCATTCTGTTCCCACAGCAGCTTGTGGAAGCCCACCAGCAGGACATGAGTGCAATAGCACAACAACAATGCTAATTGATGGGTGTCTGTGTGCTTTCTTCTCTCTGCTGTTGAACAGATGCCACTCTGCTAAGTAAAGAACTGTGCACAGCTCCAAAGTTCACACATGGTTGCATCAGTAGAAACTGAGCCAAGGACAGAAATCATTATCTATTTTGTACTTGTTCCTTGGGGACTAACACAGCAACAATTTTAGGAATCAAAAACTTACTATAGGAGGCAGGCAAATCCACTTCTTGAACTATCCTATATGCAATAAATATTATGAGTGTGGACCGTGCTGCTCTAAGACTTTTCTGATGTTATCAGTAAGATTTCCTTGGCAAGCCAACAAAACAAATACTGTTCAGGACAGAAACGCCCGACCTATCACAACAAAGGACACTGCTTAAGGTTTGCTATCTTTTATTAAACTGCTAGTTGTCTGAAGGCACTCCAAGGTTTCGAAACCAAATTCTTTTAATCTGTTCTGCTTAACCTTACACTTACAAACATGTCTGATATTACACACACACACTGTCTTTCATCCACTCTACAAGGTAAACTGTTTCATTGAAAGGGAGATGGCATAGGAGAGTCCAGCTGACAGCAGCTTAATGTTAACACTTTCCATAGTAAAAGAAAAAGTTGCCCAATTAAGAAATATTAATTATACAATAGGACATTAATTTTCACCTGCAAGTGGTGAACAATTCAGTGCAAGTGATGAACAAACTGCTATATTGTTCATTTAACTAATGATCAATTTTATGTTTAACCCATTTTTCGTTAGTTTAAAAAGAGTAGCAAGTTGTTTGAAATAGTTTCCAACATGTGGATGTTGTTTTAGGTTTTCAAATTATTATTATTATTATTATTATTATTATTATTATTATTATTATACCTCACTCAATTTACCGCTCCTTCCTCTATGGTTTCCTTTTTGTCTATTGCTTGCAAGCCCCATGGGGTAAGAGGCCTGTCAAACCTGTTCTTTGTAAAACACAATGTACACAAATTAATTATACCAGCTTTTTGGAGGGGGGGGGGTATAAGAAAGATCTTGTGATTTAAATGTGTGGGCAACATCTGTTGAATAGATCACTGGATTTCTTATCTTTCATGTGCTATTCTCTTACTGTAGGATCAGAGAAAGCCAAACAGCCATGTTTTCTACATTATTTCCAGTTACCTATCTCCCTCCACTCCCACCCCCAGCAGGGTTCTGGCTGATACTAAACACATGGGAAATTGTATCAGAGGACTTGTAGATTATTCCAAGATTTACTTCCCTATTTCTAGGGATAGGTAAGACTCAAGCATGTAAAAACTGATGCAGATTAACTTCAACAGAATTGTCCCCTCCCCACCCCCCAAAAAAGTCAGTTTCCAACCCTACCGATTTTCAAATCCTATTAACTGATTTTAGGATTGTGTTCTTAAAAATGCACCAGTGTGTATACATTCAGTAAACATTCAGTTGCTTAGCCTATCACTGCAGCTCTGTGACAGAACAAGTCCCACCTGCTGAACTGCTCCCTGTGGACACAGGGCTTGTCCACACTTACCTTTAGTCCAGGGGTCAGCAAGGTTTATCTTGCCTGGGCCGGATCAGTCCCGCAGAGATCCCTCTGTGGGCTGGATCGTGCGCACCTGCAATTTTCAGAGTCTGCGCACACATGATTTTTGGCACCGCAGAAACGAGTCCCCGTACTGCTCAGTGCCAATTTAGTGCAGTTGGCAATCGGGTGGCTTGGGGGCGGGTCAAACAACCTCCGCAGGCTGCTTCCGGTCCATGGGCCTTAGGTTGCTGACCCCTGCTTTAGCCCCACACTTTCCAGGCACAGCTCCATGCTTTAAAGCTCCGTATCTGAGCGCGCTCTCTCTCTCTCATTTCCGTTCCAGAGCTTTTCCCATGAAAACTCACTCTTTAAAGCTGAAACACAACAAACTGCAATTTGAATTTTCCATGGATTGCTGTTTGCTCTGAATCAGCAGTAAGGAGTAGGGTTCCACGGGGAAACCTCTGGAGCAAAAGAAAGAAAGAAAGAGCACTCAGACAGAGTTTTAAAGCACAGACCATGCCTGGAAAGCGTGGAGGAAAGGTTAAGTGTGGATAAGCACACAGCTGAGACACAATAGTCCTCTCTGAGCCAGTAAGCTCCCTACCTGAGTTTTAAGCACAAACCCTTCATTTCTGAGAGGCTGGTAATATCCCAGCAAAGGACTCTCCATCCATGATCAGAGCTATATTTACCTAGAAGCGTTCTATTTATGGGCCATGACCCCACTAAATTTTCCAATCATTGCTGAAGCTCCAGCAGTACAAAATCCCCCCACAGCAAATACATTCTTGCATCGCAACAAATGGATGCATTTGCATTTTGTGCCACTGCAACATTGTAGTGGTTAAAATCTCTTGTAAATATAAAGCCTACAAGTTCCATTATCACTGCAGATGGTGACAGCAGTCACAAAATTAAAAGACGCCTGCTTCTTGAGGAAAAGTAATGACAAACCTAGACAGCATCTTAAAAAGCAGAGACATCACCTTGCCGACTAAAGTCCATATAGTTTAAGCTATAGTTTTCCCAGTAGTGATGTATGGAAGTGAGAGCTGGACCATAAAGAAGGCTGATCACCAAATAATTGATACTTTTGAATTATGGTGCTTGAGGAGACTCTTGAGAGTCCCACGGACTGCAAGAAGATCAGACCTCTCTATTCTGAAGGAAATCAGCCCTGAATGCTCACTGGATGGACAGATCCTGAAGCTGAGGCTCCAATACTTTGGCCACCTCATGAGAAGAGAAGAGAAGACTCCCTGGAAAAGACCCTGGGGACGACAGAGGAGGAGATGGTTGGGCAATGTTCTCGAAGCTACAAACATGAGTCTGACCAAACTGTAGGAGGCAGTGGAAGACAGGAGTGCCTGGCATGCTCTGGTCCATGGGGTCACGAAGAGTGGGACACGACTAAATGACTAAACAACAACAACAGCAAGTTGAAACTCGTTCTTTCCATTAATTCTAACAGCCGTTCAGGTAAATTCTGCTTTAACCACTAAAGAACACAAAGGTGGTCATTCTGTTCTGTAAATGCAACTGCAGATACCTTCTGGGGCACAGTACAGATTTGGCCTCGTTTCAGTGCCTTCTCTTGAGCCAGGGAGACACCACCATACCTGCATATAGCTAACAATATCCTAGCAGGATCCCTTCACGCCCTTGGCTGTTCCCTAATGGCTGTCCAAAAGAAAATACAGTTCAGTGGCTCAAGAATCCACAGCTTCAATCACACATTCTCACATTCTTGCCTGCACTCTCTTTCTCACCTTTTTCCTACCTCTCAGTTTTACGTGTACCAAAATTGAAATTCTCTTTCTACAAACACTCCAGAGTCCACATATCAGAGTGAATGCACCAGGGACCTTATTGCTGCTGAAAAGGCAGCAATTAACTTTTGCCCCCACTTTATTACAGAAAGGAAGTACTTTATCAAAAGAAGCACAGTCCACTTTGTTACACAATGCATTTGGAAATGCTCTGTGTCCTAATAGCGAGGCTCAAAAGAAAAAGAAACCAACAAAAGCAACATAACAACTCATCGTCCAAGGTCTCCCCTCTGCATTCTGGCCCCTAACTGCCATGTTGGTAACTTACAGATCTACAATGAAGCTGCAGAACCCCAGACACAGATCCCATCTCTCTGCTGGAGTGTTCTACTATCCCAATACACACCACTCTTGGCTGTTCTATCAAGAGACTCCAGAACAGGATGTCCAGCATGTTCTGATGGACAGCTTACTTTGAAGTAAAATTCACTCTCTCCGCCAGCAGAGGAATTAGCTTCTCTTGGCATCAGAGGCTGAATGCGACCCCTTGCTGTGCCGTTCTTGGGCAGACATTTCATACAAAATCATGCCAAATGGAGGAAAGTAGTCTCCCCACATCTAGAACGCAACTGCCACCTAGGGAATTTAGATTTACTTACCTACCACTACCACGGATCATGAAATGCAGCAACAAATATACACAGAGAGGCAGACACCAATAGGAAACAGATCTAAATCCAAGTCAAGCCTCTCTACCGCCACCCCTCATGCAGACACTTACTGAAGGGGAAAGGAACCAAATAGAACCAAATGTTCAGATGAAACAGTGCTGCACCTCAAGCACCAAGAGGCAGAGTCTGCAGAACAGCTATCAATATGAAAAGCTAGTTACTAATCCACTGCCTGTGCCAGACCAGTCTATGATATATAAATCAGGGAAAGAAAAAGTACACAGCCTCCGCCCCCACTGCCCCCTTCAAGTACAGAAACACAATCTGGAAATAAAAAGGGGAAAGGAGAAGCCCAAGAAGCAACATACACTGCAAAAAGATGCAATATACAATGACTTGTATGGAACATTATTAATTGAAAGCCTAATTCTTCTGTGATAAATTTGCCAGGTCAAGGCAGCTTCAGTGCTGTGCCCAGGATTTACAATGGTGAGATGGGAGTGTTTTGCCAAAACCTACAAAAGGTCTATCCAGGTCTCAGTAGATGCCGAGTTTGCCCCACTTCCACTATGGTCAAGCAGATACATTGAGACTCTGGGGCACATCTCTCTCTCTCTAGAGCATTGTATAAATGCTTTTTCTGCAATGTTGAACAGCAGACACTCTGGCCTGCATGTTGTCTTCCCACTTCCCCCGGCAGGTGAGGCATCATTTTGAGATCACGTGACATCAGCTGACTGGTGCGGAGAGTGAGCCTCTTTGTACTTGTGCTGTCAGAACCAATCAGCTGGTTGATGCTAGGAGTGCATCTTTCAAGTAGCTGCTTCAAAAGGTGCACAGTGCCTGCAAACAGACACCAGTCCAAAAGATCACTAGGGATGCTGAGTTACAGCCCTCCAACCCTGTATGGTGTTGAAACATTCTGACAAAAGTAAAGAACACCTTACCTAAAGATCCAGCAGTGTCTTCCTAGTTCAGAGCTGCCAATCAACCAAATGGCCTGGGAGTCTTATCTCCAGTATGGTCCATCGCAAGCCTTCACTGACCACACAAATTACTGAATCACCTTCAGGGCAAGGAAGCAGTGGAGCAAATGACCTTAGAAGGGCCAAAGTGACTGACTCAGCATTAGCCTCTTCCACAATTCCCTTTAAATAGCAGCACAGATGTCAATGAGTGTGAAGATGAATGCACTGGAGCACAGAGGTGTAAAGTTTGCAGTCTGCTTGTACTTGCAGCTAAAGAAAGAATTTTGGGTTGGGGAAGGAGAACTGTGATGCAGGTGAAGGCAAGATGCAGGAGGACAGCACAGCATGATTAGATGTAAGATGTCATTTTAAAAGTTCTCCCTGGGCACCTGCTAGATGGGTGACCCACCAACTCATCTGAATCTTGCACCCCTGCCATACACCTTTATAAATCAAGTGAACAGGCTAACTATGCGCTCATAATTGTGCATAGTTTGGCAATGACAGAAGTTAGAAAGGGCACAGAAAGTCTGATCCAGGGTTCTACGCAGCGTATTAAAGCTGTCAAACTTCTCTTCTCAACAGACAATACTTCCATATTTTCCATAATTTTTGTTAGGATTGCAATAAAAAGAAACAATTTGGGAGTTTTGCAGGCAAATGCACACACAATCACATAAACATTTGTGCAGTGTAACATAATGTGTAAATGGGCCACCACAGATATCAAACACCAAGGGCAGAACTTCCATATTTCTGTAAAATCACATCAAACATGATACTTGTCAAAGGAGTCTGTTCATCTACTCAGAAATGAGTCTTCAAGTTTTAAGTAACCAAGAGTGAGGTATCAAAAGAATTGCATGTACATGTGATTCAAATTATTCATTAGAATTCCACAAAGACTGCACTTCTCAATGGAAGAGATATAAAATGCCATTACTTGGAAGCTTCACCCAACAGTCTCAGAGTTCATCTAATCCAACGCCCTGTGGATGCAGGAAATCCACTGCTATTGCATCCCTGACACAGGTTCTTAAGCGGAGGCTAGAAGAAACCACCACCATCCAAGATTGTCTGCCCACTTTCAAACAGCTCATACGTTCAGGAAGTTCTTCCTAATGCAGAGGTGGTGAGCCTGTGGTCTTCTCAGTGGTGTTGAGACTATAACTTCCATCATCCCAGACCACTGGCCATGCTGATTGGGATGTGCAGAAGTTGTTAGTCCAAAAACATCTAGAGGGCCACAGCTTCCCCACCCACAATCTATGAACTATAGCGTGTTCAGGGTTCCCCTCATCCTGGGCTATAGAGCATGGAATTCAGCCAATTGTCAAGTGGGGAATGTGCATGGGGAACTAGGTCTACTCATGCCATGAAACTTTCCCCCTCTCACCTCCCACCGTGTGCCCCCTAATCCTGTTCTAGGTTTCCCTCTCCCAACCCTTCAGAGCAGATTTAGGGTGGGGGGGAGAGGGGGGGAAGTACCACTGTGTGAGGAGACCCCATCCCACACATGCAATTAAGTTGAACTCTATCCATGGGACTTTTTACCCTCATTGGAACCCATGAATGGGAAATTAAACAATACTCTCAAAAATCCTAGTCCTGCTGCTGTTTGTTCTTTGTATAAGCCTTACAAAATCTCCTCAAAACAACTAACCATACGGATCTGTTTCTCAGACTGCTTAGCAACCAGTATCTTCATTGGCTGCATGCCTTCTCTTGCACACGTGGGGGTTTCAAAAATATTTTGTTTGCAGTCCTGTTAAACAACAGAGCAGAACAAGTCTCATAAAACGAATGGCTCTCTGCTCAGACATTTTTCAGTTCCAAATCACCAGTCAGTCTACCCAACTATCATCAAAAGGTTTCCTTTTGGGCACTAGAACGAATAACATACGGTATTTAAGATGACTACTTTCCTTCAATCTTGTCTTTTAAAGAAATCAGGGCACTGCTGGTGTTTCAAGAGACGAGAAAAACAATTAACCACATTCAGAAAATACTGAAAACCCTGGCAATTTGGGGAAATAAAGGACTGCAGAAAGCAAACTGGTGTACCTAATATTTACTGTAGACTTGAGGTGTATATTTTGAGGACCCTTCCTATTTTTGCAATAATTAAACTCTTTTAAGCTATTTTTTTTAATGCTGCAGTTTAAATTATTGTACAGTGGTACCTCGGGTTAAGAACTTAATTCTTTCTGGAGGCCTGTTCTTAACCTGAAACTGTTATTAACCTGAGGTTTCACTTTAGCTAATGGGGCGTCCTGCTGCTGCTACACTGCAATTTCTGTTCTCATCCTGAAGCAAAGATCTTAACCAGAGGTACTATTTCTGGGATAGCGGAGTCTGTAACCTGAAGCGTCTGTAACCCAAGGTACCACTGTAATCCACCCTGGGACCTCAGAATGAAGGGTGGATTGTTGTTATTAAATAGAGCAAGGGGACAAAGCTAAGAGACAGAGATTCTAAACAACAGGATTGTTCTGGATATCCACCAGCATGACCATTACAAGACCAGGCTACGTTCCGTAATCAGGAACAATCAGTTTGCATTTACCCAATTCATTTTTAGAAATAATTTAGAGGAGGGAGGCAGGTTAGTGCCTAGAAGAGCTTTCACAAACCTGAACCTTTCCAAACATTTTGGACCACAGTTCCCATCAGCCCCAGCCAGCATGCGGAGAGAGTTGTAGTCCAAAAACATCTAGGGCACCAGAATAGTGAATGTGGCTTTAATTAGCCAACACCGGCAAATGCAGACGTTTGCGGCAGCCCTAGTCAGGAGGAGGAAGATATGGGAGCCTAGCAACAGGTGAGTCTGGCCTACATTCCTGTCTTCCTCTCCAGTGCTGCACAGGAGCCTATTACCTGGCGTGGCAGATTAAGAGACTAAACTACACTCCAAGGTAGATAGGGGGTTGTGACGTTTCAGATTTGGGGAGGTGGATTTAGGAAGGCACAATTCAATGCACAGCAAGGTTCAAAGGCCCACTTTTGGATGTTTTCAACAAGCTTTTCCCAGGTCTCTGCTTGGAGGTTCATTCCATGTTGTTTTTAAACCTATACTTCTGCAGCTCTTGTGCTGTTTAAAAATTAATTTAGCTGTTTTTAAGGACATGTCAGCAAATTGCAATGGGACATATGTGTGGAGGGCGACTCACAAAATAAGAAGTAACAACAGAAACATATTTAAAGCACTGTATTTCATGTGCTTTTAGGAATAATTACTTGTAGTCTGAAATGCAGAGGGATAGGCAGTTTGCCCCTCTAGATGGCATGTATCTAGTATTAGTTGAAAGTCTTGTAATTTGGGCCTTCAGTAATGACACAGCCCCCCACCCCTTTTTTTGGCCGCCTACATTCTAAGGAGAAGGCAGGCTGGCAAATTAAGGGCCTACAGGCTTTAAATGGCTGAGTAATGCAGGATCTCAGGTGGGGGAAAGGCTTCAGGTGGCCATGAAGGGTTAGAAAGCATCCAAAAGAATGCCTTTGAACCTTGATGAGAATCAAATCTCCTCTTTCCCTGGAACCTGAAATGGCACCCCAGTGTGTAGCCCCCTGTTGACAGGCACAGCTGCCTACTCCCTTGAAGCACACGTCAAGATGTGAAGGCTGACATAGAAAACGAATGAACACATCCTAATCCCATTTTTTAAAAAGAAATATCAAAATATTTTGATATCTTCCTGCAGCCACAAACATTTGAACGTCTAAAAATAGGCACACCGGATCTATAACAATGAAAGCGCTCTCCGGCACCCTGGTTTTCCCCCTTTTATTTTTAGTCTCAGTATGCAAGGTCTTTTTTAATCTTGACGTTTGCTTATATAATTTGATTATTAACCTTAAACTTAGACAATATTTCTTAAGTAGGATTGAAATGTAATGGTTTGCATGTTGCCAACACACACAAAAAACACAGCCCTACCATTTTTTCTTGCAAATAACCTTCTAAATTTTGCCACCTCTTAGCATGTTTCAACCTCCTTCACCTTGGGAACCATATATCCATATGAAATTATGATTAGTAGTAGTAGCAGTAGTAGTAGTAGTAGTAGCAGCAGCAGCAACAACAACAGTAGTAGTAGTAGTAGTAGTAATGAAGTATAAACAGGTAAAACACATTAGGAACTAAAGATCATACTGCTGTTGACCGCAGACAAGTCATGGATAGTCCCACATACAGAATGTTGCAACTTCTGTGAAAACAGTGGCTGATTTTGCTTCCTTCTCCCCGACAGACTAGCAACAACTAATTCAACATATCTCTAGCTCTTATTACCTGTTAAAGCTGTAACATGGCCTCTGTTTGCTCCATGTTGTCCATCTGGGATGACACTTTCTTTTTAGTTCAATTTGCATAGGTTTGACACAACTAAAGGAAAATGGACACCTTCTGTTTTGGTCCTCTAAGAACACAACACAAGGACAATGGGAGGTTGCTTTTATTTAAAAACAACAACAACCCACTAATATACAAAGATGACTTCTGCGGCTCGCTCTTGGTTAATGTTTGTAAGAGGAATCTGTAACCATGAGGGCAGAGTGCTCAGACAGGTGAAAAACTCAGCACAAAACATGTAGTTTGCACTGCAAAACCCTGTCATGGTATTGGGGCAAAGGTACAGCTTTAACAAGATATAAATGCCAGCAACCTATTTAATTCATTGTTGCCAATACCTGGAAGGGACGGGGGGGGGGGCATCCACTGAAGCTGCTCCCAGTTACATCAGGGAGTGTGTCGCTGGTCTTCTCCAGAGCAAATGAGACAGGGAGGGCACCATGGAGTGAAGTGGCCAGAAGACTTAAATTACTAATAATAGGTAGAATTTTGCTTCCCCTTCCACGAATCCCTCCGTGTTCAAGGGAGCAAATGAAAGAGCTGTCAGAATTCAGGCAACGAATGGGAAACACACACAAGAGCCCATTTTGAAGGCAGGCAGTCTCCAAGCAACAGGTAGCAGCTGTGCAGCAATAGCCTCTCTGCTCAGAGACCCACGGGTGTTGCCATGTGCGCACAGAGCTTCCTTGTGGGTAACAGGAGCTCTCCAAGTACATCAGAATGCACACAGAGAGTAGATGAAATCAGGCCAGAGGTTCATACTGTAGGCAGAGGAACAACTTGGCAAATAATATTCACTCTCATGGGTGAAAGGAAATATATCATGTATACTACTTCCTGAACCATTCTTTGTGCCTACTAGGGAAAAGCAGACATTCAGCTTGGCATATCCTCCGAGCTGCAGAGACTGCAAACTGAAGCACACACACAAACATGAACATAGTGCAGCTTTTGCTGGATTGCAACCATTTCTGACAGCAGATGGGGGAGCCCACGATCAAATGCTTTCTTGTATATGTGTGTGTGTGTGTGTGTGTGTGTGTGTGTGTGTGTATATATATATATATATATGCTTTCGTAGATTTTCACGGGTACAGGAATGCAGGTTTTGGTGTCCTCGGGTGTCTTCCCGTGTAAAAGTTGGGGTGTCTAGGCGACGTTTCGACGAGGTCTCACTCGTCATCTTCAGGCTGGTGCTTTCGGCTTCTTGTTACTCTGTTCCAGTAACAAGAAGCCGAAAGCACCAGCCTGAAGATGACGAGTGAGACCTCGTCGAAACGTCGCCTAGACACCCCAACTTTTACACGGGAAGACACCCGAGGACACCAAAACCTGCATATATATATATATATATATATATATATATATATATATATATATATATATATATATATATATATATTCCTGCCTGCACAAAACTAGCATGACAGGACAAAGTTTGCCAGACCAGCCATCTTTCTAACAAACTGGTTTAGTATGGGCAGGAATATTTTTTTTGTAGGAGCAAGGAACATTCAAACATGCAGTCTCAAACAGCAGAGCCCAGCAAAAGCTACATTGTTAAAAAAATGTTCCAAGTAACTGTAACTCTAGCTGGATGAAAGAGGCTGAGTTTAAAAGCTATGTCAGTCTGCACATTTCTGACTCGCACAGCACTCTTCCAACTGAGCAGCATTGGAAAATAGTCAATTTTCTCAGCAAGAGGGAAAGCATAAAGCTGGTTACAAATATAAATAATTTTTTGCTGTTTGAAAGAGGAGGGGAGGGAGGGAGAGCTAATCACACTATGTTTTTCACTTTCAATACGCAATAAAGGACACTGTATGGACGGATCAATGGGATGACTCAAGAACTCCATCAGCTGCATTGGCCGTTTGACTATACTGTAGCTTTCTACTTGGTTCAGTCCCTAAATGGAGTTGCTGGGCACTGAACATGAGAGCTTCTGCAGGCAACACAGATATTCTACTAGCCTTTTCCTTTTAAACAGTGCCGGTCTTGCCTGCATGGCCAGCTGAGAAGCGGCACCTATGGGGAAGTGCTGTGTTGCATGGATTACAAGCTGCACCTCCGGTACACAGTTATTAAAAAATGTAGGAGCCACATCCTCTCATTTCCTGCAAACCCCACCACCACCATTCAGCAAAGGAAAGCGGCCTACTTTAGGTAGTACCATGAGAGAGGGAGGATAGAGGGAGGGGGCACCTGAATGGTGCAACAATAACTCTCTCTCTTTTTTAAGTACTGTATTGCTCCTAACAGGAGGGGTCACATTTGGACTCCACTTCAGGCAGCAAAATGTCTTAGGCCAGCGCTGCTTTTAAAGGCGTTGTGTTCATCATCAAGGACCAAGGCAAAGCACTTGGACAGAAACGTGCATATTGGGTTTTTTGTTAATAGACAAAGTGCAGCCTTTTCTGAGCACTGGGGGCCTTGTGAGCAGAGACAGCATAGCCAGTGTTTAATACATTCAAACAGCATTGAAAGATCATTAAAAGAAAGCTCAAGAAGCCTTGAAGAGTTTGGGAAGGGGGGAAGGAAGAGGATCAACATGTTCCAGTTCATCACTTTGTGGGAATATGGTGCAGCTATGGCAGCATCCCATAGGCATGAAAGGTCCCATTCATTCCCCATTAGTAACAAAATACAGTTCCTGCCCAAAACTGGCTGCTTCATCTGAAAGAAAGAGAGAGTGCTTCAGGAGCACTGCCTAGGAGAAAAATCCTTCTTTCTGGCAGGGAGCCCTGGATTGCCTCATCAGCAAACCGTTTCCAGCAGCCTTAGGAGATAACTGTTTCTTGGGGACTGCATGTGCTCATCTGAGTCTCCCCTGGGGTGGGAGGTGCTTCGGAAAAGAAGCACAAGTTTAAACAAAGCAGAATGTTGCCTCTAGTCTTAGTTTGCATCGCGTAAATGTGTGTTTGGGGATGCAAGGGAGAGAGGAGGAGAGAAGTTGCACCACCTCTAAGGTGAAATCCCAGCTGCCAGGAGAAAGCTGTCACCAAGACAGTAGGAGATGCTTGCTGAAAACAAAAGGGATCGAAGGATATCCTCAAAAGTCCCCGTATCAGCTCCTGCTAAGCTTTGGCTTTTTGCCAGTATGGAAATCGTAGGTTTAGCATCTGGAAGGCTAACTGGTTCATGTGTCTGTTATTGGGCCCAACTATACTGTCAGGGGTGTCCAAATTTTTTCCAAAGAGGGCCAGATTTGTTGAAGTGAAGGGCCGTGAGGGCCAACCAAAGTTGATGACCTTTATTGTGGTTGTGGAGCTTTTTTATGATTTGATTCTACCCCCAAGTTGTTGTGCTTTTTTTTTTAGGATTGAAGTTCTTGAGGGTTTTTTTGGGGATTTTACCCCAGGAAATAAACTGCCACAGGGGCCAGATTAAACTGACCAGAGGACCAGATTAGACCCCCGAAATGGACTTTGGACATGCCTGGTGGACAGTAAAGCTGGTCCGGTAGCACAGGGCTTCTCTCATTTTCAGGACTTTTGTTTCATTTTCTTCCTCACCGCCCTCCCTCCCCTGTCTCTTGAGGTGTTTTGTTGCCTCTTGTATTGTTATTTGGACAGGTATGCAGCAATTCCACTAAAAGCCCAGAGGGGAGAAAAGGCCAGTATCAGCTATTACTAAGGCCAGCACTTACCTAAACAGTTTTCAATGACTCAT
The DNA here is from genome assembly GCF_964234715.1 of Podarcis melisellensis. Classification (NCBI taxonomy): domain Eukaryota; kingdom Metazoa; phylum Chordata; class Lepidosauria; order Squamata; family Lacertidae; genus Podarcis; species Podarcis melisellensis. The sequence goes on along the minus strand of NC_138528.1, from coordinate 76,098,149 downwards.
ATCCCTTTTAATCAGGCAGCAGGCAGGCAAGAAACCACCAAAAGCATCATCATCATCATCATCCTCACCATCTCTCTCTCTCTCTCTCTCTCTCTCTCTCTCTCTCTCTACCGTGAGTCAGTTAATTTCAAGAAGATGCAAGGAAAAGCAATAACGATGGGCCAAATGCCAGGTACTACGCACTTATGTCCTTTGGGGGACACGTTGCTTGACTACAACTCTCATGACTGTTGGCTGTGGGGTCTGCGGCTGATAGGCAGTTGAGAGTCTCAATAACACCTGGAGGGTCGTGGGTTCCCCACTCCTAACACCACCTTTGGAAGCAAACTAACTATATATATATATATATATATATATATATATATATATATATATATATAATTATTCTCCACCAACCCATGAGCTCTTCATTTAGAGTGAGAGAATAACTTGATGGCCTCCAATGTTACACAAAGCAAGCTGTAGCCAGCATTTTTTGCAGTAGGCACCCAATGCTCACCGTTTTTCCAATGCACATTTTTGGGTGCTGCCATTCAAGGCAGGACATAAATTCTTGAAATCAAGCAAACCTTAAGTGACACAGTCCAAATGGGAGCCTCTTTCTCTCATGCTCTTGAACTACTGCTGCTTCCTAACACGCCCTCCTGGCAATAAGAATGGCACAGTGCGCCAAGAGCCGCTTGCCAGAGCCAAGAAAGGATCTTTCATTGCTTTTTGGCATGGCGGGTAGAAACCTAGAAATGCCCTATTCATATCTGCACAGCTACCTCTTCTTCCCTTATAGAAGGTAGAATTATGGGAACAAGTAATTTGCAATTTATCTGATAGGGGCAAATACTATTTAATCAGTAGCTGCCATTTTTTGACAGATACACAGAGCTGAAGATTTCTTTCTTTGGGGGAAGAGTTAAGCCTTTTTGTTTTCCCCGTCTTGATCCACGCTCGGCAGCTAGTCACTAGAAACACACCTCTAATGCAGCAAATAAAGGCTATAGGAAGAAAGAGTGCAACCTTGTTACACAGCCTAACTCCAAATTAGGCAGCAAATTTGCAAACACTGCACATGATGCACCTGGGGCTTTATCTCTATCTCTCTGTTCTGAGAATACCACGGGCATACCAAATGCCAGCAGCTCCTGCCAGAGATGTTTTGGACTATCAAGAAACTAAGAAACCACAATAATTAGCAGCAGAGGTAATAACTACTATGATACAAGCAAGATTGCTCCCAGGATCAATGTTCCATAGGTGGTAGGTGAACGCTAGGGAATATGTTTTTATAGGACTAGAGTTTAATTGCTAATAGTGAAAGCGCAAGAAGATTTCCTTCCCTCTGTGAACAGAGCAAGCTGCTCCTGTGTTTATGCAAGCAAAAGGAAGAAGACAGAGCATCACTGTTAGTCCTCTTCATAGATGGAATGTCAGCGTCAAGAGAACTCAGGTTTAGCAGCCACCACTTAGGGGATATACAGGCCTGAAAATAAGCAACCTTTCCATTCTGCCCAGTGGTGAAGTGCTCTATGAAACACAAATGCTTGCACATTCCTACACCACCATCTCCCCCATTCAGTACCTCTTTTTTTCCCCTCAGAGCAGCTTGGCAACTGTGGAGTGTATCAATGGGCTTTTTAAAAAAGAATCGGTACACACTTCAGTCTTTTAGCATTTTATGCTCTTAAGAGTGAGAACTGATGCAAGACACGTACAAGCATACTTAACCCACAGGCATATCAACAAGCACATCACAAAAAAAGAACAAACAAGGTTAGGCCACCTATCACAGTCTCTGCTTGTTGAAGTCTTCTTTTTCCTGTCACATGAGCAAAACTAAACAAATGTTAAGGGCAGAAGCTCAGCTTTGTTATTGCATTTCCACCAGTTAGGTCCCTGATCTATTCTCACTGAAGGCTTACATCAGAGCATGCAGTGCAGACTAGCTTTACTTATTTAGAATCCCACAGAAAACGCACACACACACGCACCATTAGGCATGTAGTCTCATAAATGTAACTCAAATTACCCCTCTACCCCCACCCCCCAAAAAACCCTCAAGGAAGGGGAAGTGTTGTTTTACAATTTCTAGGCCAGAAATCTTTCTACATAAGAAGAATGATGCTTTTGATTGTTTGTGAACTTGACCCTTTGCCAAAAACTTGCAGGATGTCATGAGATCTGTGTTCATCCTTTCCCTTGGGTAATAAGATAATATTTTCCAAGGTAATATCTTGAAACGATAAACCACTTTGGAGAGCTCCCCTACCCTTTTTCCTTGAAAGCAACAACCCAGAGAAACTGGGATTATTTACATACCGGTACTTGACCAAGTACTTTTACTCTTTGTGGGCACGGATGTGTATCTGCAACTCTATCTGAAACATTGTGGAAAGATACCCCACTGGCATATTAAAAAAATAATCCCAGCTGCAGCACAGCAACCTATTGTAACCACTGACAGATAAGGCACTTTACGTAGTGACACAAGCAGTGAGGCAGGTTCCTGGCCCAAAGAACTTCACATTTAGATCATGTGAAAGACAACAGAGGGGTGGGGAAAGGGAAATGAACAAGGGATGCAGATATACATTTGTGCTTTACTTCATTTTACTGCAGCAAGCCTCAATGTCAGTTGCATGAGAGCAGCTTTTATAGTGGGAACATACTGATGGTATTATAGTAGAGAAAATAACTGTCAGTAAGGCCTTGTGGTAAAGAGCCACATTAATCAACCCAACAGTAACTGTGACGAATCGTGAGAGGAAGTTTTTCCCAACTGGCACAGCCCATTTTTGAAAAGGGCTCCCCAGAAGAGAATCCTGATAGGCGTCCATCAGGCTGTGGGCTGTGGGTGGCTGGGAGCAGTTTCCAAGCCTGGTAAGGGCTCCTTCAACCCAACTGGGGGGGGGCTTTAGATTTACTTTCTCACAACCTAGAGCAAGGGTTCCTAACCTGAAGGCCACATCTGGCTCCCCAATAGATTTTATCTGTTCCAGCCATTTTTGTTTTTTAAAAAAATATCCCAGCCATTTTTTCTTTTTTTAAAAAAAAAGCCTTGACATTTGACTATTCCTCTGGGTTCTCCCTCTGGGATATCATACCAAAAGGTTGTTTGGGCTCTACAATTTCTTCTACTTAAAAAACAAAACAAAAATGTATTTTTTAAGTGATGCAAAAAGGTTTGTGCCTCTCTCCATCATCCCCTCAAAGTTATCCTTTAAACAAAATAAACCGACGCACCCACTTTTTCTCCTCTCCACTGGTACTCAGAACATTCTTGAAACAGCTTCCAAGGTTTCTTTCTGCCTGTGCAACCTTGAGTCAGCAACTCAAGTAATAGGGATTGATCTACTTCAGTGCGTGGGCCAGTTGCCCCGTCATTTGTTAATGGGGTTACTTAGACTAGACATGCACACAAGTTCTTTGTGCTTAAGTGATCTAATAATGCACCTACTAATTACATTAATTCAAACGTGCTGTGAAGTGAAGGCGCAGGGCCAGTTCAGACAGAGGAAATGACATAAAGAAGGACAAAAGGAAATGAGGAAATGAGCTACAATGGGAGAAATATTCTTACAGAATCTTATCGCATGTGACACTGATGGCAGTGTATTCTGCAACTGCTGAATATGTTGGAATTTAACTCTCACTGTGGGGAAAGAGTAACCATGATGGATGAGGGGCTGCTGGGATTACTCTTGCAGTTCCAGCTGTATCATTAACCTCTTGTGTGCTAGCAGAAAGGTACCTACAGGCTTTCTTTATCTCATGCAGCTGGGAAAAGAGGTCTATTGTACCGGTATATAGGGAGTGGGGTTTGAGAATATTGATTCCATCCCCGATAGGTAAAAATGGAAGCAAAGCTTTTGAGCCTTCCCCTTCAGAAAAGTGACCATGGACTCATATTATAGTTAATATTTACTTTTACTAGAAATGAGCATAAGCAGTAGTTTGCAGCACCAGAGCATATATAGGGGCAGCTGAAGTGTGTCTGACAAACACTTTTTGACATATTGGATGCATTGTTTTGCACAACATATACTATCTTCAAACCTCCCTTTCCCCTTCATACTCTCTTTACTTTTTCTAGGATGAGGCTTCCTTGTGCTGTGCTGCCACTTCTACCAACTTGTGGAAGTAAAGCAGGGAGGAAGTCCACAAAATTATTATTTTTTTATTCTCTGCCTCTTTAAAACTTACTGCTTCCATGATCCCTGCCACCAACAGGCTCAAACCTGCATTAAGCAACAACAGACTGCAGGCAATGGATATTTAGAGGTGTAGGGTTAAAATCCTATTATTAAAAAAATAATCCCACCCTTGGTATTATCTGTTAATGGGACCCAGAATGGAATGGATGGACAAGGAGTGAAAATCAGCATGCCAAGTAAGCTAAACATACATGAAGAAGCAACCTGTATTTAAAAACAGAATGTACATGGCATTTAAAAGCACTAAAAATGAACTTATGAAAACAGCAAACAAATATTTAAGCAAAATAATATACAATTTAATTATTATTTAATATAAGTTCTTTTGCACTAATTAGCCCAGATCTTATTGCTAGCAGGATCCCACAACAGAGGTGAGATGGGGGTCAAAGTGGGAGAGAGAGGGCTGTTGTTGTTGTTGTTGTTTGGCAGGAATGCCCCTGTTATAGAATAGCCTCCCTAATGAGGGCTGATGGTGCCAATACATCTATCCCTCAGACATCTCATGAAGAACACATTCCAATAATTTAAAATCGTGTTGCCACTTTTAGCGTCTTATCTGCTATTTTTGTTCTGGTCTTGTCATTATATTTCTATTTTTGTAGCCAACTCTCCTAAAATAGAGTGAGGTGAAGGGCAGCATACAAATATTTTAAAATCTTGCTTTCCCAAAAGTCTTTGGATGACCCCATTTCAAAATGGAAACAGCCACGTATAGTCTCAAATAGTGAGCCAGGAAAAGCAGAGTGTTCACACCATGGCTAATTTGGTTTAAATGAATGCTACAAAGAAGACCTTGTCTTTCTTAATAGCCTTTCTGCTGGTTTTAAAAGATGATCCGAACAGGATGGGTAGAAACTGCTTTTTAGCCATCAGAGTTCCAAGTCTAATGCAAATACAGCAGACATTGTGACCTGGCAAACATAGCTGGCACCTGTGAGCCCCATCCCCCCCCAACATGACACTGAACACATTCAAACAGAACACATTCACACATTACACTGAACCCAGGGAGAGGTTATATTCACACCTGTAGACATTTTTCTCAGAAAGAGTGTACACTGGTTGATTTGTTCAGCTCAATTGTTGAGTACACACATTCTACATTCATTGAACAGTACAATAACTATATGAGTATACAGCTCAACTATTGTGTACACGTATTGTACGCTTGTTGAATATAACATGTGAACACTCTTACAGTCCAAACAGGATCCATGGAAGTGGTTAGGGGCTTCGGAAGTGGACTGGTTTGCTTCCCAACTTAAAGTCCGACCAAACATTAAGTTGGGAGGTTTAAGTTGGGGGGTTATTCCTCAGCTCTACTCCAAATCTTGCATTCCTCTTGATTTCATGCCTTCAGCCATTCTACCTTCATACCACCAACAACCTGATTTCAGAGGTGTCCAAATTCTGGTTCAGTCGAACTCACTGTTAACAACTATGAATTAGGAAATAAATCCCCTTTTCAAAATATTGGCATGGAAGCTAAGTTCTCCAGAGATCACTATAACCCTTGATCCCAACAGTATTGGGATTATGACTTGATTATGTTATCTTTCACGTAGTCAGGATATACAAATTTCATACAAACCATTCTCAAGGTCAGGCAAGTGCATTATCTGCTATTGATCTCAATGTGGCCACAGATCTTGGGGGGGAGGGGAGAGAAGCTATAGCTTAGCGGCAGAGCAGCTGCTTTGCATGCAGATAGTTCTAAGAAGGTCCCAGCATATCCAGGAAAGGCATTGCCAACATAATTGGCATGGATATGGAATAATGAAAGACACATGAGACTCTTGAGTGCAGATCATTTAAAGTGGTATCTCCAGAAAACCAAGCCACATACTGACGCATTATGCGCTGTTAGAATCAGAAGAAGCATAATATGGAGGGAGCGTTGTTCTAAATATAAACAGTTTTGAGGAAAGCAGCTGACATGGTACTGAAGAATGAATTAGTGCCGAAATAAAATGCTTCTACCCAAAGGCAACTATTGATTACACAAGTAAGATTTCATCTGATAGCATAGGCTTCCAGACCAGTTAAAAAATGGTAGGGAAACAAACCCTAGTTTACACAGTTGTAAAGTGGAGTGTAATGGTCAAAGGGTACCTCCAGGTTCGCACTATTTTCAGGTGGGGCTTAGTCACACCCTGGCAAATTTGGGCTGTGCAATTAACACTCTTGCAAAACAAGCCCAATTCCCCAAAAGATTGGACTTTTTGTGGTAAGAAAAGTTGTGGAGAAATGCTCTGCAACATCATCTAATCTCCTCACAAACATATCAGGCTAAATGCTCATTAAGCAGGCCATCAGAAAGTGGCCAGAACTGATACTGCAAGGAAACCATTGGGTGATGATAGGAAACCAATGTGCCCAGACAGATCTACTGATTTCATCAGAAGACAGTGGTTCTCCGCCTGCCGCCCCCAAGACACTTTGGTCTCCAAGTAAGCACAGTGTGCATGTCAGAAGCCCTCCAGTAAGTGTAGAATTGAACCAATAAGACAGGGCAACCAACATGATGATTATCATGCTGCAGGCTTCGACTGCAACTCCCAGCAGCCCCAGCTAGAATGGCCAATGGCCAGGGATGTTGGGAATTGTAGTCCACAGTATCTGGACATGACATTGGCAATCCCTGCAGTAGGGGGATTGGGCAAATTAAATGCCAAAAGAACATGGAAATGAAAAGTGGAACTGTTCATACACTTTGGGGGCAGCATGGCAGTTTAACTCTGTGCTGCAAAATGAAGCAGTAAAGGTCCAATGACAGATCAAAGTGAGACAGGAAAGAAAGGATATGACTAAAGGATTCTCGCTCCCAGGTCTTTATTCTTATTCCTAGAGCTCTCTAGTGAGTGGGCCTAATTTATAGTTTCTCCAAGGCCATCTCTCTTGTCAAGCACACAGAGCTCAGGAGAAACAGCTTCATTCTACAGCCCTTTCAGCTGACAGAGCAGACCACCTCTACATTCCCAGTGAGTTGCCACACTGGGCATCCCATGGAAGGAAGGTAGTGGTAGTGGTGGGAAGGACATATCCCCTCCCCCCACCAACGCTTCCCTCCCCACTTCTTCTGAACCCAAACGTCATCTCAATCAGAGACTTTACCCCTCCCTCCCCTTTTGTAATATAAGGGACTTCACCCAACTAAGGCTTTTTTTCAGCTGGAACCCACCAGAACCCAGTTCCAGCACCTCTCAGGTGGGTGCCATTGCTTTTTTAAGAGAACAAGGGAGGCCTTTGTGATGAGTTCCAGCACTTCTTTTTCTAGAAAAATAGCACTGCGCCCAATGGTTCAGCTGTATGCCTATTTCAGGTAAACAGCTATGCTTGCAAGTGCGTGCGTGCGTGCCTGCATGCTGTGCCACCCCATCTGCTCCAGACCATGGATTATCATGATCAGCCTGCAAAGAGCAGCTCAAGGCTGCATGTACAATAATCACACAGATCTCCTCAGCCATTATCCAACTGCAGAGAAACCTCATCACGTACTTCACGTTGCAGAACACCCTCTACCAGGCTCTGGAATACCAGGCATACACAAATATATATATGCACATGAGTCACATGCAAGCACATTGACAACAGTGGCTGTCCTTTCCTTCCAAAGCAAAATCCAGGCCATCTGTTGATCAATTTGTGAATACCGTTCCCTCTCCTGGGAGAAAGCTGGGAGGGATCCCTTCGTTTCTTTGACTGCAAGACATTTAAAAAGCATTCTCTGCTCACCACTAAAATATCAAAGTCTCAATTACGTTTGCAAAACAGTACTGATGCTCAGTGCCCCCAGCTCCCGAGAACTTGATAGAAACTATGTTGGTGTGCAGGTGGAGTAAAGCAGAGCCAATTGCAAACCAACAGGCCATAAAACTGTTTGCAAGCACAATCTACATGAATAAAGGGTTTCAGTCAATGGAGACACAGATTTATACAAGCACCACTTTTCAAACTGATTTGGAGTGCTCCCATAAAAACTAATTGCCACAGTTGGTGAATCAGACAGGCTTAACAAGGAACCCTGTTAAAAGGACTCCTGAACTGGGAGGCTGGTCTTCTTCCCAGTGGATTGCATTGGCAGTAAGAGGGAGGCCACTAAAAACAGAAGATGTAGTGGTAAAACATCATTTTGAAATAAAGTGCAAACTGACAACGACAGTGTTGTGAATCAATCGGTGGCACAATTTTGGATACATGCAGAAATGTAAACAACAATCAGTGAGACATAGAATTTGCCCCAAGGCAAGCATTTCTGAATCATTATCTGATATACTGGCAACAAGAGCATCTCTCTAGTGGGCCCTGAAACACATGGACTGCCGGTTAGGACATAACATTACTGACTTAATAAACCATGGTTTATTAAGCCGGGAATGAAGAATGGGCCTTCTTCACATCCTTCTGTGACCTGGAACCAGGTACAGACAATGTCTTCCTGTCCTATTTAGCCAACTGACATTTAAAAATGAAAAAGAAATCCTGTTTTGGACATAATGGAAACTGTGCTTTCAATAGGAGCTGTGGTTTAAAGAAGCCAGGGCCAAAGCACTAAAGGCAGTGTACAGTGTAAATGACCCATGCTAATTCCTGGTTTAATACATTATTATTTATTAAGCTGGAAATATTGCATCTGAACCAATTCAAACATGTTGTTAATTTATATGGTTCTTCTCCGAACGACAACTCATTTGCATGGATAAATTCAGACATCGTGCCAAACCAGGATTAAGGAAGTTTGGTGCAGTGCCTGAACTAATGGACCATTGTTTATAAACAGCCAGCAAAAACTAACTAGAATCTAAAACAAGGTTATGAAGTTTGCTTGCAAATAATGGTTTGTGTCAAGTGTTTAAATTGACATACCATAGTTATGGCCATAGCTCCTTCTTAAGAGAAGCTACACCATGGAGACAAGAGTGAACTTATTAAAGCAGAATTCTGAGTGTACAGAAAATGAGAAGAAAATGACCTATAAGCCATGGTTTGCCTCTTGTACATTTGGAATTTCTAACCATGGCTTGGGTTGTGAACTATGGCTAGGCATAATGTCTGAGCCAAGGCATTAGAGACTGAGAGGTGGGGAAATGTAGGTAGTTATATAACCTGTGACAAGAAATAATGGTTTCATAGGTAAATCTGGCTCTGGCCTCAATTCTCTGCTACTAAATTCGCATACTATTTAATGGGAATGTGTTTTGTCTTCTCAACTTTAGAGATGACAACAGAAGTGAGAATTATAACAGTTCCAGAAAGTATACACAGAGATCCTTCAGGATCTCTACCAGAGAAGAATCGGTGCACAGACATATTAAAGAACTGTTTGTTTACTGCAGCAGAAACTTGTGAGAACAGAGAGCTACTTTTCAGTTGCATACCATGACATCGAGAATCAAGGAAATGACAGGCAAAGAGAGAGAGAGAATGAAAAACACTAGGAAGTTTGGACAAACATAAATGGGATATAAGACTGCTCTGCCTATAAAGTAATATCCGAAGGAGATAGTGGGTGCTTCTCCCTTTTTCTTCTTTTCCTTTAAAGCCAAATGATATATGGAGAATTGGAGCAAAGCATTCGTGATAAACACACCACAGCTAGATTCACAGATGCAGGATGCACAGAATCCTGCTAGACAAAAGCTTGGGATGAATCATCATCACACAGCCATATGGAGCTGTTTCTGGAGAGGCAGAAGCACCCACCAAAAACAGAATGATTAAAGAGGATGTCATGACTCAGTAAGAAATGTCATTTGCTCTAATCTGAGATATTAAAATGAATCAAAATGCAAAATGTAAAAGCCCTCAGGCCTTTAACTCAATCCAAGATGCTTGTGCATATACCAACCTTCACCAAGCTGGTGCCCTCCAGCTGTTTTGGGCTACAACTCCCATCAGTCTCATCCAACACAGCTGTGCTAGCTGGTCTGATGGGAGTTTTAGTCCAAAACAGCTGGGGGGCATCTGTTTGGTGAAGGGTGGCATATGTGGTAGCAGCCTCTGGATCAGCAAATTCTGCCTAAAATCGGGTAACTACATCTGAGTCAATGTCTGCACTCTGCTTGGTGAAAGTAGAACCATGGAACTCATTGCCACAAGGAAAATGATGGATGGCAAATGATGGCAAAGAATGGATAAGACATCAGTAGAAAGTGATGTCAGTAATTGTCAATCAATTATGCCAAAAACTGTCACCATTTTGTGTCTCGCTCTGCCCCAGCCTTTTATGACTGGTTGGCCTCAGCTGTCTCAAGTGGGCCATGGGGATGGAAAGTTTGAGAAGCCCTGATCTACAAGCCACAGATTCCCCAACTCTTAACTACTCCAACAGATCTTTCCAGCAAGCTGAAAATTGAAGTGATGTACATAAATTTGTGAGCTTGGTTATAAAAAGTACAGATACCTTTACTCATTACCGTCTAGCACGTTTCTTCTGTAGTAATGCTGAAATGTTATATAAGTAATTGAAAGGGGGCAAAAGATCATCTCCCTCTTCCATGTCTGCAAAAGGGAACAGAATCTATGGTGTACCAACTTGAAAAGAGATGGAAGTTCATGCAATATTATCAGAAGCAGGGTATCAGTTGTAGCCTATTTTGGTAGATCCACTGAAATTAATGGGCATGGCAAATTTAAGGTCCATTAATTTTTATGAGTGTACTTGGAAAAGAATCTAGTTGGATACAACCCCATATCCTCCCAACTTCTCTCCCCACCATTATTTGTTTTTTATAAGTGGTGGGTGTTTTTGTTTGTTTGTTCTTTTGTTTTGATTTGTTTTATTTTGTTTTTAGGTTTCTGATTAACCTTACAAAGCCCATCAGTATTGTTTGGCAGGTCAAGAAACCTATCTGAAATATTGATCTCTCTCTCCTTGCAAATTGTGAGTGGGGGGCCTGCATGTGTGCTGAAGACGCACCTCTTTACCCTGGCCTTTGACACTTGAGATGTGTGTTTTCAAAGCCCACCCTGTTCCTGTGGTTGTAATCTGCCCTGTTTTAGTTTGTTGTATGATCCACATGGAAAAGCACAAGTATAGCCCACCCCCTTCAATCCCCTCCTGCTGTTTATACCCACATCTGACTCATCTAGAGCCACTCATGATGGCGCAGCGGCATCATTTAACACAGGTCCATTGGTCCCAAGTGCTGCACCAGTGTAACTCTGATGCAAAGCCATGCTGATAATTTTGTACTAGTACTGTGTCATCCTCCCCTCCTTCTGACTCTTAGACTAGGATAGCAGACCACAAGGAAGGGCTATGAAACCTGTGGTCTTCCAAGTTCTAATGAACCACAATTCCAATCATCCCTGACCACTGACCATGCTGGCTGGAGCCAGAGGGCCACAGGTTGTCTATCGCTTCCATAGGGCTTTGTTCTTAGCGTAAAGGGATATGGTGGTTAGGGTGTTAGGTGGGGGAGACCGGAGTTCAAATGCTCATTCAGTCACAAAGTTCCCTGGGTGCCCTTAAAACAGTTTTCTCCTCTTTCTTATACACCCACATCTCACATGACTGTGTGAAGTGAACTGTATATGCTGCCCTCAGTGTGCACTTCCTGTGGCAGCCTAACGCTGCAGTAAAACGCTAGTATTAAAAAAGAAAGAGTTACCAAACGTACTCTGCCAAATCAATAGCACATCAACACTGCAACATAAAGGAGCACGTTACAAGGAATCTGCATGTTCGGGGTGGGGCTTTGAAAAAACTGTAATGCCTTTACAGCAACTGTGTAGCTTCCCCTGAAACCTATGTACACCTCATCAACATCTAATCCAGGCATGGACATACTTGGCCCTCCAGATGTTTTGGGACTACAATTCCCATCATCCCTGACCACTGGTCCTGTTAGCTAGGGATTATGGGAGTTGTAGTTCCAAAACATCTGAAGGGCCAAGTCTGGCCTTGCCTGATCTAATCCAATGGTATTAATTTGCATGATTAAACAGCATTCCAGCATGTCTGCTTGCTTGCATTATGGAGAGGCACCTGCTTTTACTTAATACTTTGGCAATCAATTCTCTGGATAGAAGGACAGAGCGAAACTGGGAGGCAAAATTATTGTATGAATGGTCTATCATTCATCTTGCCTGAAATATGTTAAGGTTGGGTCTAGATATATGGACAAATGAGGTGGTGGAGTCTAGAGGCAGAATAGACAGGACCACTTCAGACTACAGTGGTACCTTGGTTTAAGAACAGCTTAATTTATGAACAACTTGGATTAAGAACGCTGCAAACCCGGAAGTAGGTGTTTTGGTTTGTGAATTTTGCCTTGGAAGCAGAACATGTTCCGCTTCCTGTTGAGTGTGTGCCATTTGTAAATTGAATCCCACGCTGCTATGGGAAATAATGCTTTGGTATAAGAACGGACTTCTGGAACGGATTAAGTTTGTAAACCAAGGTACTTCTGTACTTGCAGTAGTGGAATATAGTGGTAAAAAGCCAGTGGTGCTGTAGTGCTTAGTGTGTTGGACTAGGACCCGGGTTCAAATCTTCACTCAACCATGAAACTCACTAGGTGACCCTGGGCCAGTCACAGTCATTCAGCCTAACCTCCCTGACATGGATAAAATGGGAAGGAAGGCAACGAACCATGCATGTCACCTTGAGCTCCTTAGAGGAGGGGATGGGATATGAGTGCAGTAAATAAATAAAATACTGAATCTTAAAAACCATAGAAATCTCCTTGCAAATATTAAAAAATAGCAGCTTAGGGAGGAAGATTCAAGCCCAACCCTCTCTCCCTGCCATGCTAGCCTTCTATTTGCAGGGAAAATTGACATAGGGGTTCATTCAAAGCATGATTTCACCACATACAACCTGACATAGCACAGTCCATTCTACCATCTCATTCCTACCTCATTCTGCTGCATGTGAAGATGTAGCCTGATATCAAGGTCAAAATGGAGCTCTATTAATAAAGCCTGGTAAATAGGCCTGCCTATGTTGCCAGCCCATTGGCGATTTGGCAGAGAAGAGGTGGAGAGCTCTGTCCCTCTTGCAACAGCAACCTGCTTCATTTCGAAACTGGGTGCAGAGGAGGGGGGCTTCCCCCTTCTGGTAGATCTTTTGGTTCTACGTTGATTTACTAATCCTCTTTTAATGCACACAGCATCTTGTCATCTATGACTAGTGCTTAAATTAAATGCCATTTACTTAGGACAATTCCCTCATCAAAGTGCTATTTATCCAATACCACTACAGCCTGCATTTTATTTGACATTTGGTAGCATCTGCAATTTCAGCCATGCTGTGCATTCTTGGTTTCAATGGTTTGTTTTATTTTTTATTTTATTTTACTTTATTTTATTTGTAGTTCTGTACCATAGTTCTTACTTAGCTTTTTCATTTTTCAGCTCAAACACCCCCCCTTTGCTTGGCCTCCTTTAAAGTGCAATATTGTGCAATGCTCTCCAGGGAAAGGGATTATATAAACTAATGTACTTTGGAAAACCCACCACACATATCTCAAAATCAGTGCCTCTGCACACTCTAACTGCATGTACCCAACTTTTAAGAGAGTTTGAAGCCAGAGTTCTCCTTTAGTGATTATGTATAGAAGGCCAGTATTGCACAAAATCCCAGGATTTGCAAGCAAATGAACTTTCCCATTGGAGCAATCACATTTGTAATTAACTTTACTATCTTTGCTTTGTGTGTGGTTGCCTTGTGGGGGTTGCCTTAGGAAAGCATTTTTCAAATAAGTAAAACAATGTCTAGATTGATCCCTACTCTCTGTTTGATTATGCTGGTTCAGATCTATTAGTAACTACAGTATTCATACAGCACCTTGTTCCTTAGCACACTTTCTCCATTAATGCAAAGAACAGCATATTTAGGATTGTGGTGGCAGCATGGGAAATACTGTACAGCATTGTTTCCCAAACTTTGGTCCCCAGCTGTTTTTGGACTACAATTCCCATCATCCCTGACCACTGCTCCTGCTAGCTAAGGCTGACGGGAGTTGTAGTCCAGCAGCAGCAGGTGACCCTGCTTTATGGTCTTGAATATTTAGTTCTTCTGCAGTCCTGAGAGGCGAAGGTTGCTGTTATTTACATTTCGCAGATGAGAAATTGGGACCAAGGGATAGTAGCCTACCAACAATCACACCTAGGAAGCCTATGCTTGGGCATACACTGGAAACCCAGATGTACACAAACCATTTCCTTCACTGGATTACACAGATTCATGGGATCTTCAAGTAGCAGTGGTTTGTTTTTGTAAAAACACATGCAAATCTCCCTAGTCTTACTGTACATTGAACTTTCAAAGTTTCATATATTAACAGATACAGCATAGAACTAAATTCAGTGGGCTACACTTTTTTCAGCCCAGAGAGAAACCAATGGAGGAAGCTGTATTTCTTGGTGTTTATGGGGTAATAATCCTAAAGGAGGAAGAAATACATGGCTAGAAACATGGAAGTGGCTCAACAGCTCAGAGGAAGAAACCTGGGCCACAATGCCAGATACAGATTAGAAAGACCTGGATTCAAATCCCCACTCAACCATAATAGTCAATTAGTGACCTTGGATAAGTTACCATTTCACCGTAACCTATCTCAAAGGGCTGCTGCATGGATAAAATATGGAAGGGGTGTGTGGAATGACTCCCAAATATGCCACTCAAAGCTGTGTGCAGGCCAACAATGTTAAATAAATGGAATAAATGCATAAATTAATTTTCTTTTGAACAACTATATTAGGAAGCTTATATGTGTGTTTTCTTTTCTATGCTGCCAAGATAAGTTGATAAGGAAAGCATAAAGCTAGAGAAATGAGTTCATCACATCAGGCCCCTCTCTAAGAAAGATGTGGCGACTTATGTATTATTCATCGCTTCATTTTAATGAATGGCCTATGGCAAGGATACTGCCTTGTTTAAAAATTATAACTAAAAACCCAGCCATCTGCCTACAAAGTCTCTGAGCATCACGTTCGCTGCAGCTACCCCATGGCTGAGCAGAAGCCAGATAATTGACCAACCTCTTTTTGTGCTAGGTGCTGTAGGAGCTCAAATCAAAGCAAGCCAAGAGAATGGCAACAACCAATCAGATGGGAGACCCAAGGTCATACATGGCAGAGGAGCTGCAGAGCGAAGATCAAATTCTAATCTCTGGCATGGTAATCCAGTGCCAAGCCTATGCTAGAAAATGTAAGCAAATTTAAAACAAACACAAACAAACACACACACCCCCCCAAAGCAAACATATTGCATAGCTTTCAGAGGCCTGTTTTTCATGGACACGTTTTTGGAAAATCACCCTGTAAATGCCCATTTGGATAGGATGGAAGGCAGCTGAACCCTGTGGCTGAACCCAAGTGCTGCTTAGGGCGGCAATACTCCCAGGATGGCAATACTCTTTTCACAAGCAGCAGACTAGGAAAAGGAGCCTTTATCAGTGAATCCCAACAAAAGCTTTGGATGATGAGTCTGAGACCCTGTGCACAATCCTGCCTTAATATTCGGAGTTAACCTACCACAAGGCTCACACCATTTTTATATATTGACAGGGGGATCAGTTACAAACCACTCAAGCCTATAGCGCTGAAATCAAGCTAAGTGAGCAGATTCAGTCCTTCAGGATATGTGGGGATTTGTCAACGATGACAAATTTGTCCTTTGTCAACATACTGTGGTCACCACTGATTCTGTATATCAGCTGGAATGTGTATCCTGCCCTGTAGTTTCAAAAAAAAAAAATTGTGTATATATGTGTGTGTGTGTATACATAGATAGATACACACATGGATAGACAGATACTGTACACACATACACACACACACACACAAAGAGAGAGAGAGAGAGAGAAGCTTCATGCAGCTTGATTGGTCCTGGCAGGCTGAGGCTGCCTCTCCCTCAGAGGAGGTGGAGACTTTGGCCTGAGAATCTGCCACGCTGCTTCCAGCATGTAGGAGGCGGCACAACAAGAGGCTGCCCTGCTGGAGAACAAGGTTGGAGGGCAGGCACTGCTTCTGCAAGGGGAGTGGGAATCTAGGAGGCATTTGCCCAATCCAGTATCCACATCAAACCGCTGGGCACCAAGATGCTTAAAAACACTTTAAGCCGCCCAAGGAGAGGGGAGGGCCACAAGAGTCCCTGCATTTTCACTGGGTTGAAACAGCAGCAGCAGCAGCAAGGTGGCATTACTTTATGTTTCCGCCACGAAGTTTCCAGGGTCACTGGCAGCATTCATAAAGGAGCACCCCTCAAACGCTAAGTCAAAGGTCGCGCTATCGGAAGCCAAGCTGAGGCTGAGGGGCGAGCAGGTGAAAAGGTCACGCGGCCGCTTTGGCGCGTGGCCTCGAGAGGGAGCCCCGCGGCGGGGCTGAGGGAAAAGTTAAGCCCACGCAGGACCAGAGCGTGGAGCATCCCAGACACGCGCAGAGCAACTGCCCTCTTCTTCCCCCCTATTGACCTCACACGCCCCCAACGCTTCAGTATTGAGCTCCGGGCACTTCCCAGCCGCCCCAGTGCTCTAAAGTCAGGCTAGGCAACGCAGCCAGATACGGGGAGGATACAGGAAGGGGTTCGTGGCCACGCTCCCGAGGGGTGCAGCGGGGCTCCCCATATGGCTGAGGAGGACGCTGGGCTCCAGTCAAACTTTCCGGTTGCTCCACGGGAAAGGGTGGAGATGTAGTAAAGATAAAGGGGGCATGATGCAACAGATCCCTACTCCCTCGGGGGTGGGGGGTTGGAGATGGAGGGAGGGAGGGAGGAAGAGCAGGATCTCCCGGGTGGAGTTGGCCGAGAAGACGCCCTCCTCGCGCCGCTCGGTGTCCGCGGCGGAGTTCCCTGCGGGCGCCGCGGCTTTAATCCTGCCGTTTCGCTCTGCATTTGAGCAGGAGGAAAGGACACGCGCGCACTAGGTGGGAGGCTAATCCCTGCCGGGTTGCAACCGGCCGCGCCGCGCCAGCTCACCATGCAACGGAGGGAGGGACGGAGGGCGGAGAAGGGTTGCAACCGCGGCTGCATTGGCAAACCATTCCCAATAACGCTCAGCGGAACAATTCCAGGCGCTCATCCGCCCGCCCTTGGGGCTGGAGCGAGGAAGCTTGCGAGGAAGCGTGGGGCAGATGACGCTCCCCACAGCCCATCTGGCATCCCAGAGCGGCAAGGGAAGGGGGCGAAAAGGAACCAAGGGCACTCACCGAGCCGTACGGGCGCTCCGCCTCTGTCGGGAAACAGCCGGGAAAGCACCGATCTGGCTGAGTCTATGGCTGGCTGGCTGCTCCCTCGCTCTTTTCCCTCCCTCGACTCTCTGGCTGTTCCTTTAAGTGGTACAAACCAGGATGTCCGTGCAGTTTCTTTCCCAGCAGCAGCTCGGCACCGCCGCCTCTGGCCGCTGCGCGCAATGGCAGCCACTTTCCCCGCTTGCTGCCACTCTCGCTCTGGGCTCCGCACAATAGTTTCCAGCCCCAGGAGGGCTCACGTGAAAGCGCCCGCGTCAAAACTCTCCCCGACTTAGTACAGGACTCACTCCTCCCATCACCGGTCCAGCGCTGCTTGCTGCTGCTTGCTGCTGTCAGAAGCGGGAGGGGGCCGCCCGCTGACGTCACGACACGCCCGTTCGCGGATGAGGTCAGATTTCGCAGCCTGCGAAAATCACACACGAGAGAAATAAAAAATCTCGCCGAGGGGGCGGGGGAAAGCAAAGTTAGGGAGAAACTTTGGGCTTCCTAATCGAAGCTTTGCATAAAGATCGCCCTTATTTTTCGGAATTCTTTTGGTCTCCCCCTTGCAACCAACGTATTAAGAAAATAGGACGTTGTTTGCAAAAAGGTAGGGAATAAGCCTACAATCATATGGGCACTCATTTGGGAGCAAGTCCCCTTGAAATCAGTGGAAATAACTTTATGCATAAGATTAGTCCGCGTGCATCAATCAGTTACCTGGGATCCTGGTGAATCTAAAGGTCAGTTAAAAGGCAATCTATGTATACTCAGAAGTAAATCCTCCTAATTAATTAAATGGGGCTTACTCCCAGGTAAGTGAAGTCAGGATTCAGCCTAAATACCCCACTCTCAATACTGCCTTTCCCTCCCTAGATAACCATCTTATGCCCACAGCTGAGGTTGTGTGTGTGCATGCACAGATTGCACACTTCTGAACTAAAGAGAGAAAACAAGGGTGTGTTTCTTGGCAACTATGCATATTGCCCAGAGAATGTGCATGTTGCTCAGAAAGTGCATAAAATGCATTGGAGATACGCACATTGGCAATAATGCATATTGGCAAAAGAATGTACAAAATTCACTCGAGATACTCACATACCCCAGCACTTGTTGGGGCTTATGCATATTGGCTATTAGAAATATGCACATTCCCCAGTACCTATTGGATATTGTGCATATTGACTGGGAAATGTGCACAATTCACTCTTCATGGACAGGTGATGCACACATTCTTCATGCAACTTAGTTAACATGTGCAATGGTCAATTGTTAGGCACTTTATAACAACTCAACTTCCATTACCCCTAACATATACATAGCATCTCAAAATGGCCTCTTGGGCATAACATTTCTAGCGGAAACAAACACACTGTGTAACTCAGTTTTCAGCAGCATGGATCAGGCAAGGGAGGCATCACTGCTTCACCATGTGACGTGCCATCCACCAAGCACCTGTGTCATCAAAGCACGGCCAACTTCCACAGTCCCACTTCCTGAGACGGCAGTTGTGGTTTTCTAGGAACTTGTGTTAGCAGTTTGAGAGCAGATGGAGAACACGGATGTCTGGATTGTTCAGTCATGTACAATGTTTCCTGGACAAATTGCAGCATCCAAAAAGCTCCTGAGCTTGTGACGAATGTGGGGCAGGACAAAGGTGCTATTTTGCATATGGACAATTTCCAAAAAGAGATACTAGTTTGCTTTTCATTCGTCTTGCTGTTTTAGATTGATGGGAAGGCACAGATATATATTAATATTCACTTAGGCTGTGCATGCACTATACCTTTAAAGCATGTCTGAAGCACATTTTTCCACTGAAAGAATTCTGGGCACTGTAGTTTACTCCTCACAGGGTTACAATTCCCAGAACCCTTAGCAAACCACAGTGCCCAGAATTCTTTCAGTGGAAAAATGAGTTTTGAATGTGCTTTAAAGGTCTATAGTGTGCACACTGCCATAATCTCATTTTGCTCCATAGCCTCCATCATTAGTCTGCAAAATCTGAGGGCAAGCAAGAAGAAGGGGAGGGGAATAACTTTTAAGCGAATATCAAAGGCATACAGACTCCAGCTTGGAAACTGCCTTTTTGCTTGAAAGGAAGCCATTCAGAGAGACCCACTTCCTCTTTCACACAGAAGCTAGACTGGTCAGGGCAGCATGTATGGCAGTTACTTGAACAGCTGTGGGGTGTCATGTATGCCTGCACACTTAAATGAGGGAGAGGAGAAAATGTTTTAGCTGCTTTGATATTCAAAAAGGGTGAAAGAGTAAGGATCAGGAGGCAGGGCTATAAAAATAAGAGATATTCCTGCAATAGTATTCTGTGTCAGCATTCTCTCCTAATGAGTTATCATCCTGCCATGAAACATCGTTCTTAGCAGCTCCAACTATTAAATAATACTGCCTATGGGGCTTTTCCTCCCTCCCTCTGAAAACAATGTATAAAGAATTATTCTGTTTGTTTTTAAGAATGTGGGTATTTTCTTTTTAGTGAAGACAAAACTTTAGCCTTGCTCACTGCCTAGGATTTACATTAGATAATTCAGCAGAGAGATTTTGAGACGCAAAATTGTTTTGCAGATATATTTTTTTTGGGGGGGGATATTTAAGGTGAATAAACAGGGAAAACTCCCTGGAAAAGACCCTGATGTTGGGAAAGACTGAGGGCACAAGGAGAAGGGGATGACAGAGAACAAGATGGTTGGACAGTGTTCTCAAAGCTACCAACATGAGTTTGACCAAACTGTGGGAGGCAATGGAAGACAGGAGTGCCTGGCGTGCTCTGGTCCATGGGGTCACGAAGAGTCGGACACGACTAAACGACTAAACAACAACAACAAACAGGGAAGACAAGAATGAATTATTTTGCACAGTG
This sequence comes from Podarcis melisellensis, assembly GCF_964234715.1. NCBI lineage: Eukaryota > Metazoa > Chordata > Lepidosauria > Squamata > Lacertidae > Podarcis > Podarcis melisellensis. The sequence continues at coordinate 76,077,887 of NC_138528.1, read as the reverse complement.
CAAGGGACAAGAAGAGCTTGAGTAGGAAAAGTAGGATGAGGCTCACAACAGGAATGCACATTTTGAAAATGCAGAGAAAAACCACTCAGCAGAAAGCAATGTGGGTACATTAATGATTGCACAGCAATAGGAGCAGATAGGCCATACTACATCAAAGTGTGAGGCAATTTCTTTGAAATCAGGGCACACTGTTACACTTCACCAATTTCCCCCCATAATGAAGCAACGGGCTATTAGCCAAATAACTTGCATGTATCACATCCTTGACAGATATATGTGCAGGCAAAAATTCATGATCTTTGACCATAAGAGAACATTGTTTAGAGTTAGAAGAATCAAACCTCTTTCCTAGCACCACCACACTGCTGACTCTGCTCTTACACCTACAGCTCTCACTGGTACAGTAAGAACATTGCTGTTTGCAGGTGATAAATCACATTTCAAGTCATGTAGGAAAGCGCTTTTCAACTGTGCTTGGCAATTATTTTTGCAGAGAATGGGGGGGGCCCTCCCTCCTCCCTTACCACAACAGTGACACTAGTTTTGTATTCTAGTTCAGTAGCTTGAGAACCATTCTGATGTGTGAAGCAGGAAGCAGAAGCAGTGTGGCTGTAAGGGATAGCCTTTTAAACAGGGAATGGGGCAATGTTTTGCTTCCTAGGAATCCACAATATTGTTATATGGGTTGCATCCCAATTCTTTACTGCTGCATGTGCATTTTTTGAGCACATTGATTGGGGAACTACATTGCAAAATTCAGAATAGAGTGCTTTTAGAAGGATGGCTGCGTTTTGGTTCCTGTCTTGCTTTGGAAAGTATGGATTAAGTGGGTTCACCTTAAAATAGGAACTGAACTGAATTTCTTCCCCAACACTACTCAGAAGGAAATCCTATTGAATTCAACTTTCGGAAGGAATTCTCAAGGTTTGAAAAAGATTTGTTGGAAAATAATGAAAAATTATTAACAAAAATGTATAAACTACTGTAGGAATGGGAAACAAAAGATCAACAAATTAAAGATGTAATGGTAAAATGGGCAATAATATCCCACTCAAGGACATAATGTCCCACTCGGGTCATGGGAAAGCTGTGGAAGAAGGATCTAAAATTTACTGCATGTAGTTCATTAAAGGAAAACTATAAGAAAATGATGTACCATTGGTACCTAACCCCAGTTAAGATTGCAAAGATGTATAAAAATTGCACCAAAACATGTTAGAAATGTAAAGATAATGATGGTACCTTTATGCATATGTGGTGGACTCAGGGACGCGGACTTATAAAAAATATTGGGGGGGGCCCGGGAAAGCTCATGAATAATAAATAAGCTCATTAATATGCAAATAAAGTGGCGCCGCCTCCTCGTGAGCGAATAGGAGAGAGCGTGCTGCGCCTATTAATCAGCTCCAAAGGAAATTGGGTGGAGCTTTTGCTCGGGAGGGAGGGCAGGAGGCATGCAGCCCGCCCCTCCCTGTGCATTTTGGGCTGGGGGAGGGGCGGCGATGGCGCTCTGCTGGAGGGGCGCCGGAGATTATTGGGGGGACGGAGCCCCCCCAAACGAATTTTTGAGGGGGCTCGGGCCCCCTCAAGCCCCATGGAGTCGGCGCCTATGGGTGGACTTGTAGAAGGGCAAAAGACTTATGGGAAATGATTTATAATGAGTTAAAAATGTTTAAGATAACCTTTCATAAAAAACCAGAAGCCTTTTTACTTGGAATAGTGGGGGAAGAGATACCAAGGAATCTAAAGAGACTGTTTATGTATGCTACCACGGCCGCTAGAATGTTGTTTGCCAAAAATGGAAATGAAGCAAGAATGGATAACGAAGATGATACTATGCCAAAATGGCAAAACTTACTGTGAAGATCAGGCAACAAGACGAGAAGAAATTTACACAAGAATAAAATTTATAGAATATGTTAAAGAACACTGTAAATATGTTAAAACATTAGCAGGGTTGTTGTAACATTTATGACGGGATAAATTTGAACAATTTATTTATTAATAAGGTTTGAAACTTATAGTCGAAAAATAATGATATGTAAGATTATGGTTGATTGAATTTGGGAGCCAGGGCAGGGGGGGGAGGGGGGAGGAAGTCAAACAAGATGAATTTGATGAACAATGGAATGTAAAAATGTTATCAAATTTTTTGGATTTTTTTTTTTAAAAAAGGAAATCCTATAGAATTCAATTGAGTTTACTCCCAGGTTAGTGGGATTAGGACTGCAGCCCATGCTGCTAAAAGCAGCTAACTCAGATAGCTGCCTGTAGAAAAGAAGTTTCACTTCTCTTTTTATCTGGGTTAAAAAAAATTATGTAACGGAATAGTTCATGTTCAGCCAACATCAGGTTGCTACCAAGGTTTCCTGTTCAAAACAAAAATGAATTTTTTTCTCCCCTTCTTTAGACAAGAGTAAGAGAAACAGACTGCATGCTAATATACAATTCCATACAAAAAGATGAAACAAATTTCATGATTTAAATAATGTGACCAGCAACTGTGCTTAAGATCATCAATGCAGGAGAATACCAGACTTCCACACAAACCCGTATCAGGCCAGTGGATTCCCTGGAATCTACAGCACGCTGTCAGTATCAATGCAGAACAAGAAAAACATGCAGTGGACCCATTTTGTATTGGCTTTTATACTGAGGAATGCTTTTCTCAAAAGCCATGTGTTCAAAGGCATTTTCTTTCAATTCCTCTCTCCGTCTTTTCTTCTTCCCCATTTTGCACATTGAGAAAAGCTGAGAGCAGCCACCTATGGCTCATTGCGTAGGAGGTCTAAGTACCATGGGGAGGGGGGGTGGATAAAACCTCCCCACTCACCTTTGGGGGTGTCTCTAGTGCCGAGTTTCCTGCACAGAGCGAGGAGTTGCACTAGTTGATCTAGGTAGAGCACTGGTTTTCAGCTGGCAGGTCAAATATGCAGGGGGCGATAAAGAAATGGATCCCAAAGTGCATGCTTGGGTTAAAGGTGAATTTATGTCTAAAAACACTGAAGACGACTCACCTTACGCATGCATACCAGAGCAACATTACAGTTTCAAGCACCACAAACACCTAATTTTTTAAACATTTTACTGTGGTCTATAGAATATTGCTGATCTCTCTTTAAAATAAGGTGCAACACTTTTTTTTGCATGTTGTTCCCGCAGCTTAATCAGTTACAGCAGCAAATGGGTTAATCCTTCTCTCCTCTCCCCCTTTAATTTGGTATAGCTTTTCAAGAAGCAGTTGCCAAGCACAGTTCAGCCTGTGAGTTAAAGGAAGGAGAGAAAGAGTCTAATCTGCTCAGGTCTTATCTTGGGGCTAAAATACTTTACGTTCTTTATTGCAGACTGATTGATGGGGTTGTCTTGGCCAAGAAACCAGCCTGGCTCAGGCAAGGTTCCATTTTCTTCGCATGTATAAAATCTGGAGCTGTGTTGCTTCCACCTAGTGTACATGAGGCTGCATTACAAGCCCAGTTTATGGACTTTAAAAATTTACATGGCTAATATAAGTGACTTAAGTTCTCATGCACTACTTATGGTAATTTATGGACTGGACAGGTTAGGATCAGTTACCCCATGCTCCAGTGACCTCAGATCTAGATTGGTGCAGTGTGCTCAGTACCAGACTACCTAGGAAAGTGTTCTGGAAGCTGCAGGATGCGGCTGGTAGGATTATAAACAAGTGACCCTGTCTGCCACATTCAGAACCACATAATACTGCTTCTGAGGGTACAGTGGTACCTTGGTTCTCAAACTTAATCTGTTCCGGAAGTCTGTTCCAAAACCAAAGTGTTCCAAAACCATGGTGCACTTTCCCATAGAAAGTAATGCAAAATGGATTAATCCCTTCCAGACTTCTAAAAACTACCTAAAACAGCAATTTAACATGAATTTTCCTATCTAACGAGAGCACTGATCCATAAAATGAAAGCAATAAACAATGTACTGCAGTCACACAATCAATCAATCAGGAGCTGAACTGGGTTCCACAGTTACAAAAACAAAACAAAAAGAACCGCAAAAACAAAAATGCAAAATAAATAGCAAAAATTGACAGACCTCAGCATAACACTCAAAACAGAAGTGTGGCACTCAGATCAGAAGCATCACTCAAAACGGAGCACAAACAGTTTTTGATTTGGGCTGAAATGAGGCTGCATTTTAAGTTGTATTTTAATCCTGTTTTTAAGTTGTATTTTAATCCATTGTTTTTATAACTGATGTTAGCCACCCTGAGCCCGGTCTTGGCCGGGGAGGGCAGGGTATAAATAAAAATTATTATTATTATTATTATTATTATTATTATTATTATTATTATTATTATTATTATTACCACCAGCCTGACACTGAGCATAGCAGCAGCATGTCCCTGAAGGTCCAGAGGGCATAGGTACTGAGAGGTGAGTGTTGCTGAAACCTATCCTCCTCAAACAGCCATGCATCCCACACTTACGACCAGTGACAATGTGAAGGTTTGAATTTTGTTTTTATTTCATTTGTGTCCTGCCTTTTTCCTCCAAGCATCTCAATGCTTTTGCATTTCATCCTCACAACAATCCTGTGAGGTAGGCTAGGTTGAGAGATAGCAGCCGAGACCAGAAGAAACTGGCAGTTAATAACAAGGCATAGCAACAGTTCCCCCAACTGGGAGTAGTAGGCCCAGAGTCCTTCCCCAAGTGAACCAGATGTAAAGTCTGACAGCAGATAGCAGGCACATGTCACTTCCTGGTTCACACTCCCAAATCCCATGATCCTTCAGTTATTAAAATAAAATCTAAAGCCATGCATGTTGGGGGGAATACGAGAGAATCTTCTCTGAGCATGGCCTTCCAACCTTTCTGGAGCCAAGGGGTGCATTTGGAAGTCTAAGAAAATGTCATGATGCCAGATTTAACTAACTGGTCCGGCTACCAGAAGCCCACACAAGGACTTCTGTTAGCACAATGAGGCTTTCCTCCCCTTCCCCATGCCCCCTCCCAAATGGGTAAGGAAAATCCCCAGAACAGCAGATAGGGGAGGAGAAAGGAGATCCCATCAGGCAAGAGGAAGCGCTTGTGCTGAGAGAACAAGCTTCTTAGAACAATGTGGAATTTCTTCTACTGGTTCCACAAAATACCCATTCCACAGAAGAAAAACTGCCAATGCTCAGGAAACCTCCCCCTCAAAACATGAGGCAAAATACCAATTGCCACCCCCAAACAACAAAATAAAAATGGAGACAAAGTAGGCAACACCCAACCCAAAAAAGCACACACCAAACTATTGGCCAAGCAAAAAAGTAGGCCAAGCACTCCATTGTGGGGCCCACAAGCACACAGGGTGGGGGAGTGCTAAGAGGGAGGTAGCGTCTGTTTTCCAGATAGCTGAGCCCCATGGAAGAATCGGAATGCAATTTAGGAGGGGCAGGAGGCCTTGCCAAGAACCAAGGAGGGTGTCTGAGGGTATGGTGACACCCACAGAAATCATCTTGAATTTAACAACAGATCACAGATGGGTCCCCCCCCCATAGTAGTGGTGGACATGAAATAAGTAAGTCACCAAACTGGCAACATTTAGGGCTCAGCATGTCTCTGCGTCATTAATGTTCGGCAGGTCATTCTCATTCTAGCAGCCCTGGGTGAGAACATATGGGGGCTTGACAAGAGACCAATCATTAGTACGTGGGGCTAGATGCATGTTGTCAACAGTCCTCAGCCTCAGCTCTTTCACGGATCCACTGCCAGTCCTTTGCCTGGTTCCTGCCTGCCCAATGCAAGCCACAGCAAGGCAATGGAGGCCTCTTGCCGGCAGCTACACCATGGCAATGGCAGAGTCTTCGGTGCTGCTCTCCTGGTCTAGACCCACTCTCCTGATGGACTCCCTGTACTTTTGCCTTCCCAGCGCAATGATGGCTGTGATTTCATCTGCTATGTCTTGGCGGCCGCTCTCCTTCATGGCACTGATCAGCTTGTTGACACAGTCGGGGTGTTTTTCATTTTGCTGAGCCCAGGAGAAGAGCATATGCAGAACCTGAGCACCGAGGTCGTCTCTGGAAAATGCAGATGGCGCAGCACACAATGGTGAGTTTCATTGAAATATTTACAATATGCCTTTTCATTTGCTCCAGGCAGCTTACAATAGTTTGAAACACACAAAGCATAAAACAATAAAATCCTAAGACATGTTTCATTAGCAACCAGTGGAAAAATAAATTTCAGATTAGGCAGCAACCCAACCACTTCTCCAGAAGCCTACCAACTGGCTTCGTAGAGCAGGGGACACGGAAACAGAAAGGTCAGCATTATCAAAGCTGCAGGTTCTTCTGCCTAATTTAGCACCACCTGAGAAATCACACGTGTTTTAAAAACAAGCTTCAGTCCTTATGGGGCAGGGAGAGAGGAGGGGATATGGAAGCTCACAGACATTTTCTATAATTGTCTAAAGACCAGAAGGATTCTGGTTTTGGATTTTGCACTCATCAAAAGTTCCAGCCCTTCACTTCTTTCAGTCCTGGCCTCCACCCATCTATTGCCAGCCGCCCCAATATTTTTCAAATCCCAGTTTTCGTTTTCCAGTCATTTTCTGAGGTTTGGAGAGAGGGAGACAAAACAACTTCTGCAAGAAAAAAATGAGAAGATCTAGGACCTGCTACCAAGTGTTGGAGTGCTCTTGTTCAGGGTGCCAGCCAGTCACACCCTCCCCTCTAGGTTGTTGCTATATGCTAGCAAAGTTCTTCAGATGTTGCTACACAATAACTTCCTGAATCTCTGACCACTGGCTGTACTGGCTGGAGCTGAATACCACCAACATCTGGAGTTTCCCATTCCTGTTATATTATGCTGTAAGGAGCTCAAGGACTCCCTGGCTTCCGGTCAAAATAATCAGTGTTTCATTTTTCTTTCTCAACTGATGCTCAATATTCTGCAACTACCGAGCCTGCTCCATCATTATTTGGCTGTTTTGGCAGTGTTTTTGCCACGTTAGGGCTAGATTCAGCCTCACTCACCTGTAATTGTATCGTATCTGCTCTACCTCCTGGTAAGACAAACCCAGGTTTAAGCCAATCGTTGGCCAATCAGCTCCAACACGCCCGGCAATGGCAAGTAGGTTGGCCTGGGTCAAGTAGCCAGTTTCAGCATTCCCCAAATTCAGAGGAGGGAGAGAAAAGCCATTTGGGGTTGTAGGCTGCTCCTTCCCCTGGGATTTCAATTTCTGCCAAAACAGAATAAAAAACCCACATATGTCTATTATTCATGGGCCAAGAGAAACCAACAACACAGCAATCAAACCTGCCACAATTATCTCTCCACTTAGGAACATAGAAAGCTACTATATATTGAGTCAGACCATTGATTCATCTACTTCAGTGCTGTCTCCATTGACTGGCAGTGGCTCTCTAGGGCTTCAGACAAGAGACATTTTCAGCCCTATGTGGAGATGTTGGGGACTGAACCAGGGATCTTAGGCAACTTACGGGTAGCTTGATTGGCAAGGTGGCTAGCCAATGGGAATCAGGGCCTTTCCTCCTCTTGGTAACCTCTTCAGGAATGTCATCTGGAACAGCACCTCGGTAAAAGGAAACCTTAAAAGATCAAAAAAGTTACAAAAATGCTATTATAATAATAGGAAACACATTGTAGACTACAGACCCACATACAATACAGATTCTCTTAACCGCTGCAGCATAACAAAAACAAGGGAGGAGAAAATCAGCAGCAGGATATCTAAAATACAAAAATGGTGCACAAATACAGAATCTTCCCTCTATCCGAAGTAACTCTTAATCCCAGCCAGCCACAGAAAATGATGCCTGGAACTCTCCTCTCTTTTCCCAGTCTCTCGCCTTGGGTGATCTTTACTTCCCTGCCTGTCCCTCGGGGTCCTTCCACCATTTCCCCTTGTTCCTGCTAGCACAGATATTAAGGGCAATAAAGTGCATCCTCCACTGATTACAGAGGATTCATGCTATGTTCTTCGAAGTCAGTAAGCCAGAGTTGGCATCTTCCCCACTTGCCCTCCTCTGCCCCACCAAAACCATTGAATTTGTATGCCAGAGAAGATTATGTTCTTACCCAGGCACAAAATGATGAAACTAAATATAATTTATGCCTATGGTCTTATTTGGAACAAGTTACACAACACGTACTAAAATTTATGATCTCTCAGCTTGCTTAAGAGAGCTTTCTTGGAAAATATAGCTAGCTAAATTTGCATGGTTTATTTTGGCACCAATATTTGAGGTTTTATAACAGTTTTGATGCTTGGAAAAGTGAAGGCGTTTTGGGAAGCCTAGGCAGGAGACCCTACCTGGACCCCATCAGTCATTGAAGCCTTTTGCAAATAGGGCTTGCATGTTTTGAAATTTCTCTCTATAACATTTTGCATTTTAAAAAAAAATTAAGATTCTGGGCTAGGGACTGGATTCTGCACCTTTCACAAACATATGAGTGCAATCCAGAGAAATACGTGGGACTGGAGCAATTAACTCTGATTTGTTTCAGCAGGATTTAAGTACACTCATGTTTTGGATCATGGCCATGGACTCTGAGAAGATAAGTAAACCTGTTTATGAACTGGCACATGATTGGGAATGAGGACAACGAGGAAAAGGAATACATTTGTTAATGAGACATGTGCCCATTTATTAAGATGCAAATTATAAATGAATATATCATGGGAAACTTGGCTGGGGCCAAGAAAGAGAAACCGATGTACCTGCCCTTTCACAGATTTGCTTTTCCTGTCCACTTCAGAGGTGATGTAGACTTCCTTCATGTTTTTCAAGTGAGAGAAAAAGTTGAATGAAATCCTTCCGTCAGTGCAGTCTGGGCGGTCTGAGTTAAGTTGGAGGCAATGTAGGCAAATAATCAGTTTGCATTAAGCCACAGTGCTATAAAAGGCTAAAAATCAAGGGACAGCAAGACAAATAGGGTCCTGCCCACCTGTCAAAGTTGGCCCGTTGGGGTGTGGGGGCAAGATGAGGATCTGGGATAATCCAGTCCCCCCCCCCACTGATTCTGCATCATTAATTGGCCGGCAAAAATGAGAAAATCAATGGTTTTGCATGGACATACTCACTGATAGATGATCTGTCTTCACTAACTGGTATGGGGGATTTCCCACCATCCACTATGGCCCAATGCAGGAGAATATCACCTGCTGAGCAGACCCCTTTTGACAGGCAAAGGGCCAGGAAAACATGGTGTCTTATCTTACATTAGCATCTCAATGGTAGCCAAGGAAGGGGCTTCTCCTATTCAGTGGCCAGCACAAAAATCAAGAGGTACTGCTATTATTATTTATAAGCCAGTCTGACTTAAGCTTGTGGCTGCACAATCACTTCTGAGCCCTGAAAAAGCCTCCTCCTTTCAGAAGACCCCTTTGGGTCAACAGATTTCAGGTTGGCAGGCAAGGGCCAAGTCCCTTTGTTCTTCCGGGGTATTTACACAAGCAGGCTCTGCTGCACTTTACCTGCATCAATGCTGATGCCTCGTTCAAAGGCTGCAAAGAACTGCTCCCCTTCAACCATCTCTACCATGTCCGATGGCTCAGGGCCTCGGTATCTGTCGTGGAGCCTTTTCAAAACAGGATCAACCTACAAGACATCCAGGAAGAGATTTTTTAAAAAAATAGATCTTGGGGGTTCACAGGGCCAATTCATTACTCGTTGTGCGGTTTCAATGGGAGGATGAAGGTTTCTGAGGGAGAAGCTTCATAAACTCAAGAGCAGCTGGTGCAGTGCTTCAGAACCACCCTCCTGACCCTAGGGCTGCTGCCACTTGCCAGGCCAGTAGCAAGGTCTGGGCTGCGTGGGCACACCAGCAGGGTATCAGACTGGGCGCACTAGTGCACCCATAAAACCCTGAAGTCACTGCCACCCTGCCACACCCATCCTTTGCAAACGGCAGTGACACCCAGTGTTGAAAGGGTAGCTTCTGCTGCACTGCCCCAGCCATTCTTCCTGCTTTATTTGCTTCTGTTACCCCCATTATGAGGACTCATGCCAAGCTGAACACCTAAGCTGGGCTCGTTCACCCTGTGCAGCAAACCACAGATTGCACTAGCCAATGTTTCCTGCTCCCACCATGCTTGCTGCTCTTACTTCTACTGATGCCTATTATAAAATAACGCACAAAGCCAATCTCAAGTATTCATAGGAGAAGGCTCTACTCACAACCAGCTGGTTCCCACCCACCCCGCTTCAAACCCAGAAAGGTCTCTCTGGATTTCATGCATTATATAGCTCATGCTAGTGAGCACAGCTCCTGCTCCAGCCCTGCACAACTTGTGCCCTCCTCTTTTTTTTGCAATTCAGGAAGAGAGCAACAGCAGGCGGCTTACTGATCCTCTGGTGACCAGAGGGCCGTGTTTACTTTGGTGGGTTACAAGTTGCTGTAAACATAGATATGTTCTTGGCTGCATTTCATGCTTGCAGTTCACAAGCGGATGGGCACTACTGCATGTGCATGTACACACACGAAACCAGGACAGTGAACAATTTACCTTGTGCTTTGGGACACACTGCAGCAAGACTTGTTCAGGATCTTTCTTCCTCTGCAGAGCTATGAAGTTCACCTGGTACATGCGCAACCTTTTATAGACATATTTGGCAAAGCCACCGATATAGGTCTTGGTGGTGCACCACAACCAGTACCTGGGGGAAAGAGTGGGGATTTGCAAAATCATTTTGATTTGTTTGCTTTTTTCGCTTGTGAGCACATATATTGCAAATGGGGGTGGCATGAGTGCAAAGTTCTATTTCTCTATGTGAGAAGAAACATATGGAGGTGTGCAATTGCACTTCTTTGTCAAAGGAAAACTGCACAGATGATACAGAAAACAGACCCCCCCCAAGTAGGGGCAATCTGATTCAGCTATTTAAATACCTGCCAAAAGCAAGGAAATGATGTGTGATTGAGGAAAAGGAAGAAGCTGTGAATCTCATTATTGAATACACATACAAAACAAAACATGATCATTCCACAAGGTACAACTCAGAGACAATACTTAGCGTGATGAGTTGAATGTGCCTGTGCTGATTGGTGTTCATTTCAATTTCTTCACCCTGAGCAAAACTCTTAACTCAATCCCAGTATCTACTATTCCGCAGCAAAGCATCTAAAAGCAGATGGATCAAGTGCCATGGTGCATTTGCATTTACTGTGAAGCATGAGGCATCAGAACAACTGCTTCCCTGCAGATACAAAGCCAGCCTTCATGTGATCAACTCACATTCTCCATGTCTGAGTGAATCAGCAACATGAACAAGCCATTATGATACTATAAATTTTGTCCAGCACACCTGGTGCCTATAAGATTGCATTCCTCTGTGTCTGTATTCTTTGCTAAATGTCCTAGACAGACACAAATAGCCTGAGTTGGACTATGTTCAAGTATACACTGCAGGAAATCGGTAAGAACCAGAATCAGATCTGCAGCCTGGCTCATATAAGCCCCGTATGATCCTTCTTGCCTGGTGGAGAAGCAGGAACCGAGGACCATTTAACAAAGAATACTAAACAGTTATCTTACTGTGGACTGCCCACTCCCACCCCTTGTTCAGAGGAAAGAGGAAACAACTGGATGAATATGGTCTCTTCTTTGTGGAGCTCCCAGTTCTTACGTTATACAGTGGTGCCTCGCAAGACGAAATTAATTCGTTCCGCAAGTCTTTTCGTCTTGCGAGTTTTTCGTCTTGTGAAGCACGGTTTCCCATAGGAATGCATTAAAAATCAATTAATGCGTTCCTATGGAAACCGCCTTCAGACCAGGTCCGGGGACAGTCTGTCCCCCGACCTCTTCTGAAGGCTGGCAGGGGGCAAAAGTCTTTGCTCCCCCCTGCCTGCCTTCCCGGGAGAGCGGACTGTCCGGGGCGATTTAAAAGCCCCCGGACGGCTTTTGAAGGCAGGCGGGGGGGGGGGGAGCAAAGACAGTCCCGGGGCGATTTAAAAGCCCCCGGTTAGGCAGGCAGGGGGGACAAAGACTTTTGCCCCCCGCCCGCCTTCAGAAGAGGTCCTGGACCTCTTCCGAAGGCGGGCGGGGTTGTCCCCCCTGCCTGCCTTTCCGGGAGAGCGGGAAGGCAGCGCTGCCTTTTCCGCTCTCCCGGGAAGGCAGGCAGGGGGGAGCAAAGAGTTTTGCCCCCCGCCAGCCTTCAGAAGAGGTCCTGGACCTCTTCTGAAGGCTGGTGGAGGGCAAAACTCTTTGCTCCCCCCGCCTGCCTTCAAAAGCCGTCCGGGCGCTTTTAAATCGCCCCGGACAGTCCCGGGGCGATTTAAAAGCCCCCGGTTAGGCAGGCAGGGGGGACAAAGACTTTTGCCCCCCGCCCGCCTTCAGAAGAGGTCCTGGACCTCTTCTGAAGGCTGGCGGGGGGCAAAAGTCTTTGCTCCCCCCCCGCCTGCCTTCAAAAGCCGTCCGGGATAGCGGGAAGCGCTTCCCTGCTATCCCGGACCGCTTTTAAAATGCTGGCGGTGGGGAGCAAAGCCTTTTGCCCCCGCCGGCCTTCCGGGACCTCTTCTGAAGTCCGGGGGGGGGAAGGCTTTGCTCCCCACCGCCAGCATTTAAAAGAGGTCCCCGGAGATTTCCCTATGGGCTTTCGTCTTGCAAAGCAAGCCCATAGGGAAAATCATCTAGCGAAGCGTCGCAAAAACCGAAAAACCCTTTCATCTTGCGGGGCACCACTGTATATAATGTGTATAGAGGGCAGGAAGGGATAGAGCCTTCTCTTCTTGCTGGCCCAAGAAGATGTATGAAGTGTGCCTCCTGGGTCAACTCACCAGGAGAAGTGTGTGACTTCAAACAAAGCATAGAGGTGGGTGAACTCCAGCACCACCTGACTGGTGATGTCATTCCAGTTCTGAGCATTCCAGTCACTGTGCAGCAGATGCACCCTGGAGCGATCCAGGGTCAGACCTGTGGACCCAAGAAAATATGCTGTTATCTACAGACCTCGAGGACAAACAATATTCAGTGCATAATCAGGATGGATGAGGTTTTGTTCCAATAATAATAATAATAATAATAATAATTTATTATTTATTATTTATACCCCGCCCATCTGGCTGAGTTTCCCCAGCCACTCTGGGCGGCTTCCAATTGAGTGTTAAAAACAATACAGCATTAAATATTAAAAACTTCCCTAAACAGGGCTGCCTTCAGATGTCTTTTAAAGATAAGATAGCTACTTATTTCCTTCACATCTGAAGGGAGGGCGTTCCACAGGGCGGGTGCCACTACCGAGAAGGCCCTCTGTCTGGTTCCCGGTAACCTCACTTCTCGCAATGAGGGAACCGCCAGAAGGCCTTCGGCACTGGATTATCAATGGAACTTGTGAAATTGTGAAATGACTGGCGTGGCCCAGAATAAATAAGAGCACCTTGCAGTTCAGTGTGCTATAGTGCACTATACTTGCACAACCCAATTTCCTCAACAGAAGATTAACTATCCAGCTTGAAAGCGCATTTAATTGTACCAACGTTCTGCAAATTTAACTAGCCTGTGAAATTCAGGTGTGGTAATTCTAAGGAAGCATTAACAGTTCTGTCAAAACCCTTCTGCTGAGGGAATTTCTAGATCAAACCTACCTGTGACTCCTGGGGGCAGAGGGAGCTGAATTTTTACAGGCTGAAGGAAGTCGATGCTGGAATTCTGGGAGAGGCAGAGGAGGGGGCTAGCAACCGTCTCAGGATCATTTGTGATCTCCTGTAGGTCCTCTGAAGACACGGGCAGCACCTGAACATTTAAAAAAAGGGGGGGAATTGGCTCCATCAGGTAGTGTGGGGGTTTCCTACACAAGCAATGGACTTTGTAGACTCCCCTTCCCACAGCAGCTATCAATGTCTTGAAAAAATGGTCCTGAAAGTGAAGGGTCTCACCAAAGAGGGATCTTACACTGTGGAAAAGGCTGCACTCAGAAGCAATATTGGGAAAGATTCCAGACACAGGTGTCAATAGTTTTATTCCTAAAAGTAATTATTTGAGCAGTGACTGTATAAGTCAAATAGGAGCTTCCAAAATTCTTTCAGGGCATGTCTTTTTGATTTTATAACACCAGGGCAACATTAAGGCACTCATGACCTAAACTGTGCAACTTGACTGGAATAGGACTTAAAAAAAATTAAATCTCCAATCTTTGAATACATTTCTGGACTCTTTAGGCTTCCTGGGCAGAGGCTTACCTGGAGCTTCACTGTCCTCGTCTCCTCAGTCACGCCAGGGGGAAAGGTCACTTTGATGTTGGGATCGACAGTTGAAAATAGCAAGGCTCCCTCCCGAGGAACTCTGCATTCATTCTCCACAAGTCGAGAGACAACCAAGAACCAGGAGAAGTGAGGGACGCTGCAGCAGGCCACATGCTTCTGTCAGAGGGTGTGGAAGGAATGACAGGCGCCATTGTAACATGCAACAATACTTTAAACAGAGGGAATCAGGCACTGAAAATGAGCGCAGGTCTTATACTCCTTACAAATATCCACAAGCTGGCCTGGCTCAAATGTAACAGGGCCACTTCCAACAACAGGCCATAGCCTGTTGGGTTGTACATAATGAGCAACAAGCTTGAGTGTGCCCCTTCATCCTCATCTCACACACCCAGCTTCAGAAGAGACTTCCTGCTTTCTTATACCAGAGTTCCCTGTGGCATTCAAACCGGGAAACTCTGGTTTTAAGAAAACTAGGACATCTCCTCTGCAATCTGGGCGTTCAGATGATGAAACAGCTAGCTGACTCACAGAAATAACTAGCTCAAGCATGTTGATCATTCATAATCATCACATCTGAATTTGTCCAATTTGTGTTTGACAGACCTACTAACTTACGGAACTTTCCCTTAAAAGCTCTCTCATTTGGCAGTACACAGAACAGAGAGGCCAACAAATGAGAATGCAATTCCTAACGGTACTACACATATAACCAACCTTTCTGCCAAAGAGCTCAAAGTGGCACACAGGATTGTTGCCCTATCCAATTGATCCTCCCAACAATCTTGTCATGTAGGTCAGGTTGAGAAGACAGTGACTGGCCCCTCCTGAGCTTCACCAACAAGTGGGGATTTGAACCTGGGTCTCCCCTGCCTAACCACAACACTATGCTGGCTCTTTGTGAAAGGCCACCCATCTCGGTTGCAAATAAAACCAAGTATAAGACTTAGGTGCAGGACCTTAATGGTCCTGCCTAGGTGCAGGACCTTAATGAGTTAACGAACTGGGTGTTGTGTATTACAATCTCTAGGGGAAACACATGGCAAAACTGAAGAGAAAGCAGCTGCAGATTACAGCTCAGCCCTCCCTCCAAGCTTCCAGCAGGAATTCAATATGGCACCCAACTGATGCAAGGAAGAACTCGCTGAGAAGTGAGGTAACTGGCATGTTTTACAACCCGTTGCGCTTCGCGGCCTACCTTTGGCTTTTCTTTCCATTCCACTCTGGTTCTCAAGTCACTCCAATTTTGCCCACTGAAGGTTCGAATTACAATCTCACGGTCGTGCAGGTACTGCGTGGAGGCATATGGCAGCCAGATCAGCACCTCCTTGAAGAACACAAGACGGAACAAGACAGTTTCCATGAGTTAACCACCGAGAAGGAAACTTCTCCATAACTCCAGGGAGCAAGAGAAGGACCTCAGGAGCAGACAGCCATTGGGGAGGACGTGGAGAGCAAGCAAAGGTTGTTAGTGTGTCTCATTTCTGCTGTACCTCATAAAGAGGAAGCAGAGAAGGCAACAGCATAGACGGTTGCATATTACAGCGTCAAGATTGGGGGAAACGCAGCAGTTCCCACATAGCTCACAGACATGCTAGTAGTAAGAAATTGGTTTTATTGCATTGTGAACCGAAAAAGAACTTCTATACACTTCCAGCCAACCTTCAGACCTGCACTGGTTCTTTAACTGGGGATGCTGCATGCAACAGTGATTGCAAAGCACAGAAGGTGCAATGCATACAACATGCAAGAACACCATTGCTGGGTTTCGGAGGCCAGGGCTAAACAGCCAGAGAGATGGGAACTTTTATGACATTTAGTGCAATTCATTTTTAGTGCCTATAATCTGTCACCCTCAGCCTTCAATCTGAGTAAATGAATAACATTTTATTTATTTATTTATTTATTTATTTATTTATTTATTTGAATTCCTGGTTGTTTCATAATATTTGCATGCAAATCTGTGTGGGTTTTATAATGCGCTTAATTGTTTTACTATTCTTAAAACATATTGCAAAAAGGAGGGATTATATTATTAAATACCTTTTCGGCCACTGTTTTCTAAAAAAGGAGAGGTCCTATCCAAACTAGAACTCTGTTTATCTTATTTCCACATTCTACATATCTCACAAGCAGAATGGTTGTCCTGGGGCATTTTTCCTGATGGAACTCGCATTTTATTAAGCCAAACCTCATTGGCAACAGCCTAAATGCCACAAAGGGTGGTTTGTAAGCAACCCAGCCATTATCACATTTAGCACACAGGGTTCTCAGTGGCCACTTTTTTGGCAGGCCAATATTTTTCTTCTTCTTCTTTTCTCCAACACCCAAGCTGAAAGATTTGGGGGAATTAGCGCAGTTCTAGCCTAAACTCCTTTATGGCTTCATGAGCTCTTCTTACCTTCTGGAAATGAATCCCATGAGGCTGCAGCTCCAGGACTTCACTCAGCAGGATGTCATGGTCCTTCAGCTTGACCCACTGGGGGTCAGGGGAGTGCTTTTGGAAGTGGATATTTACTGAAGTAGTGGTGGCACCCAAGGGGAAGCAAAACTGGACACCACAAGCTAGGAAAACTCTGCAGCCTTCAGGGGTCACAGTAAAGCTTAGAAGATACAAAGAGAAGCACGGATGTTTCTACAACGTTACAGTCCTCTTTACTCCAAAGTTCTGGGTTATAAATATCTATAGACTGTCAGAATTCTAGATACAGTTCTAAGGCTTGACTACACTGTGTTTCGCTTAGCTGCATCCAGACTCCAGACCACTCCAATCCCATGGGCTTCCCTGCTCTCCCTGCGACCCTGATGGTGGTAACTGAGTTTTGGATACTTGCTCCAAAGGAACAGATAGTCTCATCACCTTCAACAGCACCTGGGTTCCATTTCTAGAATATTTGGAGGATAACTGAATGACTATCAGATATGGCTGTTCCTAGCCATGTCTGAGTGCAGAGTTTGGAACTGGCAACTACCTGGCTGTTATTGGGGGGGGGGAGGGTGAAATCACTTTACTCTGGTCCTCAAATCCCTTACACTTGTGACTTGTGACATTCCAGACCCAATACAAGCCCTAAACAACCTGGGATCCAAGTACCCAGGAGAGCACTTCCTCCAGTACTGCCTAAGCCTTACCCATCTATGAAGATTTGCTAGGGACCACCTGTTTGTTATTCCAACTTTAGCTTCTGCTGGGTGTGCAACGATAGAAGACAGGGCATTTTTGGTGGTGCCCCCTCGCAGCTAATTATGACACCCCCTCCCAAATGGCATTTGATTGTCTCCCCACATTGGCCTTAGTTGGGCACAAGGTGAAAACATTTTCCCAACACTGCTACTTGATGTAATTTTTTCTTGATATGGCATATTGTTAGCCACTCTGTGTTTCCGCAAAGTTGATGGGTGGGATATAAGAGTGCCAAAGTAAAATAAGAAACTAAAACTAAGCCTATCCCTGCTATTCTCAGATATTTTCCTTGCTTTTTTCCTCTTTCAGGGCTGGTATGCAGAGGTCCCACTTGCAGGCTCCAGGAATGAGGGGGCCATTGGCCCCTGGGTGTATGAGCCCCTTCTAGGCTTATCTGGTGATGATTGCTACTACTCAGTCTGACCTTTATGTTTCCCTCCCCTTATGGTTTTGCCTTTTAAAATGAGCCTGCATTTTAACCTGAATTTTTTTTATTAAAAAATTCTTTTTCTTTTTTCTTATTATGTTTTTACTGAAATTTTATTGGTGTTAACTGTCCTGAGCCTGGCTCTGGCCGGGGAGGGCGGGGTATAAATAAAATTTATTATTATTATTATTATTATTATTATTATTATTATTATTATTACTGGACTAGTAGCAATCTTAACATCCCAAAGATTCAAACAGTGATGGCACTCCAACTGCAGAATGACCAACAACAGCAAAGACAGTGGCCGCTGTTCCACACTCAAGAGTCCCAGAGGAAACAGGAACCCAGAACCCATGTCCCTGAGCGCTGCTTGTAGACGTTACTTGGTGGTAACGGCCCTGCTCCCTTCAATGAGTTTGCCACTGATAGTTAACTTGCAACCAGTTTCTTTTTAGAAATCCTACTTGGCTCATTTGTAAAAAACGGGGATGATTAACCCACAGAAACTACCCCTTCATCAACAACTGAACAAGGCATCACAGTACAATTATTATTAGTATTAGATGTATATCCCTCCCTCCCAGGAGCCATGGGAAGCAAGGAGAATATTATGCCAAAAGTGAATTAGGAAGATACTCTAACATGATGATAGTACAGAAAGACACCGGCCAAAAAAAGTATGTGAAATACCTATCCTCACCAGCTTCAAGGAATAGTCTTTGTAATTTTTCTGGCCTTGAGTTTGAGTCTGCAACAAGTCAGAAAACAAAGTTTACATGAATATAAACAGAACGTGTTAAGTGCTTCTGCAAGAATGAGTACAGTAGTCTTCAAATTTTCAAACCAAAAACATGCACTTGGCCCTCAATTCTTTCTTTATCATATATTTGTATGGTGGGAGGGCTACTGTTGTGACTCCCCTTTGATCAGCTCACAAACCAGTGGTGGGTCCTGCTCCACCCATTGAAGACAAATGGTTTAGTCAAATGTTTTATTATGTTTTTATATGTGATAGAAGCTGCCCAGAGTGGCTGGGGAAATCCAGCCAGATAGGCGGGGTATAAATAATAAAATTGTTGTTGTTGATGCCTTGTTCCCACAGGGCCAGCCCCAGATATTTCACCACTTGAATATTAACCATGATTTCTATGACATGAACTCCCACCAGAATTTCAAAATAAAACCTATGACAGGGTCACTAACATTTATGGATCGGTGGGCACATTTCAAATGTTGAGAGAGTCACAAAATAGCTGTTGGCAGAGCAGGGCATAACACAAAATGGCTGCAATGCACAACACAAAATTAGAGAGGCAGCCACCCCGACACCTTTATGCTAACCACGGGAAGACAGCTATGTTCTGCTGGTCATGATTACAGACGTTGTCATGCTATATAGATTTTACTTACACACAGAGAGAGATGTGGCTGCTGTCTATAGCAATAGGGAGCACCCCTCAGAACCAGGAACATATACAAAGTGGCCACACCAGATTCACTCGCACGCCACAGATGTTGCTTGGAAGGCACCTGCACATTTTACCTCACAACTTTGTTTCTAAGAGGGCTACAGACTGACTTCCCTTTTTCAACATGAAAGCTCAGAGACTGGGACATCTGCCCTGAAGTACCCATGAAAGTCTTTGTGGGCACCAGATTGGTGATCCCGTCCTATGAGAAAGTGACATTCACAAGCAACGCCTGTCTAAGGGTAATGGCGATTTTCATTTATCAGCGACTGTAAGTAAAGTCACCAAGCGAATCAACCTGTTTGCTTCAAAGTCACCCACCACAAACCTGGCTTTAGAGTGCCTGGGAGAAACACCCAGGAAGCTTGAAGGCAATTTGCATTCAAATTGGTCTCTCTTTTGGCTTTAAGGGCTGCCCACCCTTCTTAGCAGCCTTCTCTTGCTTTCAGCTGTGCCTCATTTTGAGCCAAATCTGAGTCCACTTCAGATGATGTGCCCTCTTGCAGTCGCAGTAATGTGAGGGGAAAAGCAGGGCCAAGCTTGCTGCCCCCCTCAACCCTCGCTCCCCATGCATTGGATGGGAAGGTCTGAAGAAGGAAGCATGCTGTAGGCAAATGCGCTCCCCACATGATTTACTCCCTGTTCACATGTACTTCTGGGCAGTGCTGTTTTTCTAGAAAAAGAGGTGCCAGAACTCACCATGAGTGCCTCCCTTGTTCTCTTAGAATGGCAATGGCTCCCAGCTGAGAGGTGCCAGAACTGAGCTCCAGTGAGTTCCGGCTGAAAAAAAGCCCTGGATCTGGGTCACATGAGGAGCCTATACTCATAGGGCAGGCTCCCTGGATGGTGGGGAAAGGGCCAGGAGAGGACACAGCAGCAGCAGCGGAGCTTAAGGGCAAAGCCCAGCTTTTTCTATCCAGGCAATTTTGATGGGATGGAGAGGAATGACTGAAGGGGGCTCAGCTGCCTGTGAAAACCAACCAGGCGGTCTTTCAACCAGTCCTTCATATTGTAAGGACTGCAATTTCAGATGTGTCTACACACATCTCACAAAAAACAACAACCACAGAGCTGCCTTCTGCACCAGCCACGCAGATCATACAGCAGCTTCTGACTGTCTCCAGAGCAGCTGTTGAACAAATCAGGCAGAAGAAAAGCAATTAACCTGGTTGCAGCGGCACCTCTGGCTCTCCTAGAGGATTACCACGGAGATGCACAAAGGGGAGGCTCTGGATCTCTGGGGGGATGCTGCGCAGCCTATTGTTTTGCAGATCAAGCCTGGACAAGTTGGGAAGGCCGGCCAGGGATGCAGGAACTGTCACCAGAAGATTGCTGTGAAGATGTAGCTGCCGCAGAGACTGCAAATTGCCTGCAAGTCAGAGCAGGAGTGGGAAAGAGAGAGATCAGCCTACACTTTGTAAATCCTTATATGCAAGCAACTCTCCTCCATTCACAATTTGCAAATCCCTTATAACAAAAAAGAAAAGAACTTGGGGTCTTGCTTACTTCCACCACAATAAAAACCAGCCCTCAAGCATACATACATGCACAGATAAATAGATAGATGATAAATAGATAGATATAAAATTTATACAGCATACTCATATATGGGGCTCATTTCAGGAGGGGATGAGTCCGCCTATCGGGACGAGGTGGAGCGGCTCTGTGTTTGGTGTGGAGAGAACAATCTGGCTCTTAATACGGCTAAGACCAAGGAATTGGTGGTGGATTACAGGGGAAAAAAGGCGGACATTCAGCCCTTGTATATCAACGGGGAACGGGTGGAGAGGGTGGCGGAATTCAGGTTTTTGGGAGTGACTATCGATCAGGGCATGACTTGGAGCGCAAATACCACTGCTCTGGTGAAGAAGGCCCAGCAGAGAATTTATTTCCTCAGACTTTTAAAGAAGAACAATCTGAGTGAGAGACTGCTGGTGTCCTTCTACCGAGGCTCCATAGAGAGCATTCTCACATACTGTATTTGTGCTTGGTTCTCCAGTTGTACAGCTAGGGAGAGGAAGGTGCTCCAGAAGGTCATAACCACAGCCCAAAGGATTATTGGTCATCCTCTCCCATCTTTGGAAGAACTGTACGGTTCCCGTTGTCTTAGGAAAGCAAACAACATCCTGCAGGATTCATCTCACCCGGGATACAGTCTGTTTGCACTACTGCCTTCTGGCAGGAGATATAGAAACATCAAGTCAAGGACAAATAGACTGAAAAATAGTTTCTATCCAAGAGCTGTGGCCTTTTTGAATGCTGTAACTCGATAGCATGACCTGGGAGTTTGATGGGTGTGGGTGTGGGTGTGGCTGGAATGTGGTTTGTTTGGTTGTTGTTGTTGTTTTGCTTTTGTTGTTTTTAAGGGATGGCATCCAATTTCGTTGCACTTGTGCAATGTTGCACTTGTGTAATGACAATAAAGAATCTATCTATCTATCTATCTATCTATCTATCTATACCATAAACATTTACCATAGAAAGGTTCTTGTACTAGCCAAAAGGAACGTGCCTGGTATTTGAGGAACACAATGTAATAAATAATCTAATTAACAAAGGTCAGAGGGAGTCAGGCTTAAACCTAGTATTCCCTTGGCATTGTAGCTCACCTCAATAATGAAGAGGTGTGTGTATGGAGGCGCATGTAAAATCCCTATGATTTTTGCAAGGCTAAAACATAGCCTTCTGTACAAAGAGTCAAATCACTTGCTCTACCTACATTGCCTCTAGCCTTGCTCACCACTGTCATGCGGTCCCCAGAATGTGGCCCATTGAGGAATATGGCCCTCAAGCTGAAAAAGGTTCCTTCCCTTTGTGCTATAATACACTTACATCCTGATTATGTGGGTACCACCATTAGTAGTAGTGGATCCCTCTGCAGCTATATAACACCCTCCAGCTGCAGACTCACCAAATCTGAAACAGGGCCAAGAAAAGTTTTTTTGTTTAGTCAGGACTCTGGTTATCAGTAAAGTGACAGTGCTGCTGCAAAGACTGTGCCTTTCTTCAGGCTGAATATAATAAAATAATAATAATAATGATAATAATAATAATAATTATTATTATTATTATTATTATTATTATTATTGTATTATTTATACCTTGCCCATCTGACTGGGTTTCCCATTGCAAATCTTAACAACTTTAAATATTTTAGATTCTAACTATTGGGTTTCCTAAAAAGTTGTATCGTAAACCACTTTGAGAACACCTACTAAAAAGAGGTCTATATATGTTTCATTAAATATTTGCATTTTTTGTATTCCCTTTCATCAAAAATGACCTAATTTAAGCTCATTCTGTGAAAGCAAGCCCCGCTGAGTTAAATGAGACTTACTTCCTAACATTTGCACAGAAAAACTGCAGCTATGCCATGTGACCCTGAACGTGTCGTAGCTTTAATATCGCAATTTGTTTAGTCTCAAATTGCATCTTAAAATATTTACTCCCTTTCTCTTGCATTTGGGAACAACTTACCAAGAGAGCTAGGGATTCCTGTTAATAGGTTCCCTGAGAGATCCAGCTCTGTGCAACTATGCAGGTTTCCAATCTCTTCGGGAAGTGATTCCAGTGCGTTTTCAGAGAGGTCCAGTGTTTCTAGTGCTGCCAGCTCCCCTATGCTCTGTGGCAGACTTTGGAGCTGGTTCTTCATGGCGGAGAAGAAAGTGAGGTTGCTGAGCTGGCCAAAGTCCTCAGGCAGCCCCTGCAAGCTGTTGTGACTCACCAGGAGGCTCCTGAGGCTGCCCAGCTTGGTGATGCAGGGAGGCAGAGCACTGAAGCTGTTGAAGCCCAGATCCAGATGAGCAAGGTGGCTTAGCTCCCCCAGCTCTTGCGGCAATGATGCCACCAACCCTCTCTGGGGAGTGCCAATTTCATCTCTGGTGTGTCCACCTGCGGGCCAGGAGAATGCAGGAAGAGAAAGTCTCATTGCAAGGATCTTCGTTAACTAGCCTCATATAAGCATATAGATATCCAATGGAACAATATGGAAGACTGAACAGAGATAATTGGAAAATACAAGAAGCTTGAAGGATTTGGGGCATGAAGGGACTACAGGTACCCGATAACTGTCAGTGGAAGTGGGTCTGGATTTTTTGCTTTCAGGGCTACAGCAGGAGTGATGAACATGCTACACTGACAAAGAGGTGTCTTTTTTGGCCCCTTAGCTTTCAGTCCAATATATAACAACGATAATAAAGCAACAAGATTAGTAGCTTGCAGCTGCGCATGAGACACACACAGCTACTGTTGCTTATATTCAGTATAAACTGGTTATTATAAATACCTGTGCTAATGAAACCTAGGTTTTTAATAGGTTGGCCAGCCGAAACTGTATTAATTTAGCTGCATCAATGAAAGCTACAGTTGCTGTTTTTGCTGTAGATACTTGAAACAAAAAAAAGATCAAAACAGTTCAAGAGTTAGGCACACATGCTTATTCCTAAAGGGAGTGCCACACCAATTTCAAAAGGCAAAGAGTAGTCAAGATAGTTTGCCACAAGTGGGGGGGCGTATTTTGTGATGCCTTACAGGTTATCTGATGGAGTGGACTCCAGTCCACAAAAGCTTGTGTTGTCATAAACGTGTTAGCCAATATAACGCGCCTTGTCGATTTCAACATGGTTATCAATTTGCAGCCTGATCTTTTCCCTATTGTTCTGAAAAAACCATGCAAGCCTATGTATGCATACCCTGAAGTAAGCCCCACAGATTCCAATGGAACTTACTTTGGAGTAAATATGGTTAAGACCTCAGGCCAAATGTAGTGCGCATGTTACAGATGGCTAGGGGGTAGGGACCCTTAGGCTTAGGCAGAGGAAGGCAAAGGCAAACAGCACAACATCGAATCCCCTGCCTTCTGTGCTTTTGACGGGTATTTTAAAAATCCCACAACATAGAAGAATTCTGTCGCCTGCCCATTTCATTCCCAAGACGAGCAAGAGGACAGAGCTTTCCGTTTATGGGAAGGTGGCATGAGAATAAAAAGTGGGTGATGAAGAGAGAATCACAGGAAGAAGAAAAGCACCCCCTCAGCTTAAATGAGACATATAAAAATCAGAGTAAATATCTCGCCAAAAGCTTTTTCATGTTGCTACATAGACACAGAGTAAATCATCTCTACTGTAATATAATCATAGTAAGAAGGGAAGCTACTGTCCCAATTTGGCACTTTCTGCATTTTGACAGATATGGAACTGTCATCATCATTTTTCACTTCTGCAAGCCCCATTCCACAACTAAAGATCAGAAAGCAGTCTCGTTTCATTCACTATTGAAACAAGGTCTGTTCCAAGCCAAATGTCAGAAGGAATACAGTAGTAAAACCTGACTTTTGTTCAGCAGAAGATAACGAAAGCCCCATGTCCATTCCAACAAGAGAAAGCCCTACTGAAAAGAGTGGGTTTACATTTGATTAAACACAACAGGCCCATTCCCAAGAGAGGGTGCAGATCCACCCGTTGCAGGTTTCCTAAGAAGTAAATCTCACCATGCTCAATTCCTGGGTAAGCGTGCATAGGTTTGAAGTTTTGGACTGTACCATGCACTTTCCTGGCAGAAAGTAAGCCCCACTGAACACAGTGGGACTTACTTCTGAGGTGGGGAAATGCATAGGATTGCAGCAGAGTCAGACCATTTTGCGCCTTTGTGAGAAACAGTGGCCTAAGGTCATTTTGATGGGCTTGGTCGGGGAAGGAAACCTAAAAGCTAATCTAAACAGATGGGAGAAATATAAATTAAAAAGTGAAACAGTCGGTCAAAAGACAGAAAGAGAAAAGAAGCATGCAGTTTACCTTTGAGTACAAGGGATTTTAAGCCCTTCAGGACCGGAATGGTGCTTAGTGTGGAAGTGATAAGTTCCTCATTGCAGCTCAGCCTCAAGAATTCCACCTGCTCCACTTCTTCCCTTCTCTTCTCATACAGCTTGAGGAACAGGCGACAGCCCTCTGGGTAGACGTCTAAGTTGAGCCTGTTGCCAGCCAAGCAGGAACTAGCAGGTGCCTCGGCCTCCAAAGCACCCTCCCCCAGAGGGTCCCCAAGCTCCTGCGGCCCAGCCATCTTCTGGTGTCACATTGCCAGGGGCTGCGCATGTTTTGACTTGCCAGCCAAACGAGCACTGGTGCCACTGAAAGGGATTGAAATGGAAGATGGAGGAAAGAGGCAGCCCCTGTGAAGAAATGGAGGGAGAGGAGCAAAACGCTGAAGAACACGCAAAATCCACCCAGATGAAGGAAATAGCAGAAGCTGTACTTGAGGCACTGAGCATAGAAGAGGGCAAAACAGCATCTTCCCACCTGGGCTGTTTAAGTCCCATATTAAGGCATATAACGGGCCCCAAAGCTGATAAAACTAGGAAGAATGGACGTTTGAAAGATAATGTGGGGAAACTGATTGCATTTTGAAGTTAATACATCTTTCATTTACTATTAGAGTTCTTTGCCTCTTCTTTAGAACCACAAAAATGCATCTTAATAAAAGAATATTAGATATTTGCAAGCAATATAGCAATAAAAGTGTAATAGAAAAATTAAAGATCTTTGAGTACCAAATCCCCATCCCTAACACACAGCAATGCCAGGTATCTCCATGGCATTTTACACATGGGGAACTGATAAAGATAACCAGCTGTGCAAATGTGATTTTTTAAAAACAGGTGCAGCTTCATTCACAACAGCATGACATGCCACCTTTCTATAGGAAGCTAGAGCACTTTCATCCTTGACATCTGGGCACAGTTTCCCTAGGAACTGTGGATGAGGAGTCAACTCAAAAATGCCAGGATGAATACATGATTGACACAGTACAATCCTATGCACATTTACTCGGAAGCAAGTCCCACAGAGTTCCATAGGATTTGCTCCCAAGTCAGCACAGCAGCACAGCTCTAATGCTTTTTTCATGTGACCCCTTATTTTCTTTTTCAAATGTAACTTATCCTTATTCTTTCATTAGGCACTGTTACAACCTTCAAAAAGCCGATCTTTGGCAAAAGGGCCATTTTAACAAAAACCCAACCTGTCCTCTCTCAGAGTGACTGCACCACCAGATAGATAGATAGATAGATAGATAGATAGATAGATAGATAGATAGATATTTCCTATCATTTCCCTGATTTAGCAGTGTGGAAGTGATAAATTAACAGATAGCTGCACTGCAATGACAGAAGTGGAACCTGTTGAAACTTTCCCTTAAAATATGCATGGCATCTTTCAAGGACAGATGCTGGCACCTCTAGAAATCAATTTCTTGCAGCTGTGTTAATGCAACTATTCCAGGCTATTCTGTTTCCCAACATGCTTTAAAGCAGTGGTAGCCAAAGTGGTGCCCACCAAATATTGCAGACTACAATTCCCATCAGCCCCAGCTAGCAGAGAGAGTCAATTATGGGGATAATGAGAGTTGCAGTCCAAACCATCTAGGGAGCACTATGTAGGCTCTCGCTGCTTTAAACGCTGTTCTCCAGAACCTGTGGCCCTCCAGTTGTTGCAGGACTCCAACTTCCATCAGCTAGCAGTCAGGGATTATGGGAGTTGTAGTGCAGCAACAACAGGAGAGCCACATGCCCCCCATCTCTAAAGCACATGACAGGGACAGAGATAATGTTTATTTCATTATAGAATTAAATAGGATGGAGGAAGTCGTGGAAATAATTCATCAACATTGCGTTAATCTGCAGCAATGCCGTTATTACCCAAGAGGGTGCAAAATTAAGCGTGGCGAGTGTCAGGCCAAAGGATGAAGCCAAGTTCAGGTCAAGTCTTTCCCCCTAATTCCGGGGTAGGGCGCAGGGTGGACGGTTAACTGTGATTTTTCAGTGAAGAGAAATAAGGCTCTAAGGTGGTTTTAGTCATTAGTACACGCTTCCCAAGAAGCAGCTCGGCACTGAAAATACAGACTCGAGAGCAAAGTCGTGCCAAAGAAAGGAACTTACGGTTGCAGCCTTGTGCTGCGACGCTACATATAACTCACCAGGAAGTGAACCCCATTGAACGCAGCGCTGCTTGCTTCTGAGTATCAGCACTTAGGATCAGCTTCTTAGTGCCCGGAGCAGGAAGAGAAAAGCTTTGCATGAAGTTTTCAGATAACCAGCAGAGAAATTGCCCGGATTAAGCAGTGACGTATCTCGCCCGAGGTCTCTAGCCCAGCAGAAGCAAAAGAGCTTCCAAACAAAAGTTTCAATCGAAACGCGCCACCCGACCCGGCCTGTTTACACCCGCCCTTTCCTCCGCTTTCCAGACAGGAAAATGTTCCGACATGGGCCAGACAAGCATATTTTGCCTTTTGCCGGTGCTTCTGGCTACTCCGATCCTCGCCGTGCTTACTGGAAAGTTTGTAAAGGCTGCTAATCCAAGTAAGCGCGCTCCGGATCGCAGCCTTCGGGTCTGCTGGTCGACCTCCTAACGGCTTGCGGCGCAAGTCCCCCGCTGTTTGCACATTGCCGCCCAATTCTCCCAGGCCCTCCTTCCCCTAAAGGAGGCCGATCCCTCCCGCCCTCCTGCACAAGTTCCCGCTTCCCCAGGCTTCCCCGCCTCGGCCAGGGCGGAGGCGGCGAGCAAAGCGACGGCTTGGGCTTGCTGGGGACGTCCCGGCGAAACTGCGTCCATTGTGATCTGTTCCTTCCTAACAAATGCGCGCTGCCGCGATCCTTAAGGGCTAGTTTTGCTATTGCGATTTGTAGGTCATTGCGGATTCTTGCAACTCGTTAGGCCGGTCCCCCCCCCCGCCCCCTCTGAAACAAGCGGGACCTTCGACAAAATGTTGCCGCGTATTCTACCCCTTTAAACATGAGTATTCCTATTTAGGGTTTAGCTAGCTAGACAGCCAACCGTGTAATACTCCAGTATGTACTGTACTATGATTGTAAGGGGCTCAAGCAGACCATTTCTTGTCTCCCCTAGTTTTCCACACACACACCCAACATTTTATGGAGGTCATGGAGCATGCTCAGTCCTCATCAATATTTATTTGTTCTTACTCTACTTCTGACTACTTCAGGATTGTATACATAATACGAAAATACCCAAGTAGTATTTCCTCCCCTTACACATAATACTGTTACATGCCACCCCAATCTCTGAGCGGTATGATATTCCAGGGAATCCAAGTGCTTTACTCAGAGTTTGTGTTTCCTTTTGGAATGAGGCACAGTGGAGTCTGTGATGTCTTTATGATATATAGTTTATTTACACATATATGCAACCTGGGCCTATGATGGAGGGGTTCAAAGCATTTAACTCCAATCGGGTCTTGTTTCTCCCATTGCTGCAGCCCTGGATCCATAAGAAATCAAAACATGACTCACGGTCCCTCTGCTCAACTTGCTGCATTTAACACACTGCTTAGTGGAAAGAAGGGCTCACACCCATCTGCTGTCTAGCACAAGGTATCTGCTTTGTTAATCGGTATACAAATTTACTAAATAATTGTTGTCTTCATCATCATCGCCCATTACCTTCCTTTGGTTCTCCATAATGGCTCTTTTCCCAGGTGATTTCTAAGCACAGAAAAACTTCATTGGCCTGTATTTTTACACTGCTAAATGCAGTGTCTGTCAGCCCTTCTTAATACTCCGAGCATTGATTAAACTCCAGCAGCCACTAGACTTAGGAATTATGGGGAGGGTGTGGCACCCAAGAATTTATGGGTGCGTCAAGGCACCCACAAACTCATAATACCCTTTTTTCTCCTATGTAAACTTAGGTTGAAAAACTACCCCCAGCCCCAGACTATGTTTGCAGTATGTTGTTAAACTGCCTTTTTTCAGATTATCAAAGGATGAATGGCCCTTTACTGATAACCTGGGTTTTCAGTGTTCTTGCTTTTTTAACTGTTCCAGTATTCATGCTATTAGCTATTGATAAGTGATTCCCCTCCCCCAAGTTATGCATGGCAGTCTTAATTCTGTTGCACACTGAAAAATGATTGGTCACCTGGGATAGAGGCAGGGCCAATGGTTTCCTCCTTCTGTTCAGTGCTTAATAAGATCTCCCCGGAGGGTATAGGGCTAAGCCCATAACAATTGTTTATGTAGCTATTTATCCTTTGGCTGTTTAGCTACAGATCGTATGTACAGATCAAATTTTCTTTTTCAGATATGGCTTACTGCTTTCAATGAAATAAGATCACTATCCAGACAAAGATTTACACATTCTAAAACTTGTTGTCCTTTTGTCCCGTGAATAATTTTAAAATGAGTGATAATACTTTTATTTTATTGGATCATAGTGCTGGTTCTAGGAAGGAACATTAATAAAACACGATAACATTCCCAGGGACGCGGACTTATAAAAAATATTGGGGGGGCCCGGGAAAGCTCATGAATAATAAATAAGCTCATGAATATGCAAATAAAGTGGCGCCGCCTCCTCGTGAGCGAATAGGGGAGAGCGTGCTGCGCCTATTAATCAGCTCCAAAGGAAATTGGGTGGAGCTTTTGCTCGGGAGGGAGGGCAGGAGGCATGCAGCCCGCCCCTCCCTGTGCATTTTGGGCTGGGGGAGGGGCGGCGATGGCGCTCTGCTGGAGGGGCGCCGGAGATTATTGGGGGGGCGGAGCCCCCCCAAACGAATTTTTGAGGGGGCTCGGGCCCCCTCAAGCCCCATGGAGTCGGCGCCTATGAACATTCCTTTAGTCAGACCCAGTCAAATAATGCTAAGCCAAACCATGGCTTAGTGCAAATGTGCAAGCTCCTGGAGAGATCATTGCCACTTTGCTTCTCCTCTGGTCCTACTGTGGCTGCACTGCTGGGAGCTAAGATTTGGCTTGGCTTGGCATGTCATTTTCAAGCTCCTGGTTTGTCTTCTCCAGACTGAGAGAACAAATATTGCTAACAGTGCATTATTTGCTATGAGCCTGGCTTCCAATGGCATGCTAAGCCAAACCACGGCTTAACTCATAAGTAGCACAGGAGGTACACAAGGAACAAAACAATTTCATTCTATTCTCCTGGAGCCTGCACAGTTATAGATTAATATTAAAACACAGTTTAGCTTAATTGGAAGCTGGTTTAGTGTATCTCACTCCTGACTAGTGTGGCTGCAGCCTCTCATCCTTTCTCTTCTGCTGTACTTCCTTTGTGCATTGCTATTCATTGGCTGCTTTGAGAAACTGATGTTCTCCTCTGCCAAACTGGTCTTTGCATCATCATCATCATCATCATCATTTTAATAGCTGTTTCTTGAGAACCACAGTAGTTCTGGATTGAAGGGTCATGAGACCAAGACACAGGATGAAGGCATGGGTGTAGACTGGCCAAATTCATTGCTCTTTCTTGCTGTTTTAAATGATTGAGAGAATGGAGCAGTTCCCCTGTATGCAACAATTACAACATTAGAAGCTTTTTTAGTTTAGAGAAAAGGCGACTCAAGAGGCAACATGACAGACCTATAAAATTCAGGATGCTATGGAGAAAGATGGTAGAAAAAAGATTTTCTTTGTCTTGCCTAACGTTAGAACTCAGAGACATCCAGTGAAGCTGAATGTTGAAAGATTCAGGACAGACAAATAAAGTACCTCTCTTTGCACAGCACATAGTTAATTAAACTCACTCCCACAAGAGGCAAGTGATGGCCAACAACTTGGATGACTTTAAAAGAGTGTTAAGAGAAATTCATGGAGGGCAGGGTTATTAACCCTGATGGTTATGTTCTACTTCCAATATCGGAGGCAGTATTCTTCTGAATACCAGTCACTGGAAACTGCAGGAGGCGAGAGTGCTCTCGCACTCAGGTCCTGCATGCTGGCTTCCCACAGGCATCTGGTTGGGCAAATCCCAGCCCTAGGTGGAGATGTTGCGTACTGATCCTAGGACCTTCTGTATGCAAATCACATGCTCCTTCATCCAGGCACAGCCTTTCATGGGGCTTACTGGCAAGTCAGTGTACTCAGGACTGAAACACCCCTAGGGCTCAAAAGGTTACAGCAGTATATATATATATAAATAGTAAGCAGACGAAAAGGGGGACAGGTAAATTGTATGAGAAACTGATCCTCAGTGTTCACTTATGTAATAGTCCTCACAGTTCCCAGGGAATAAGCCCCACTGAGCTCAATTGAGTTTACTTAGAAGGAAACCTATCCAAGGTTCACAGTGTAACTGAGTTTGTTACTGAGCGCAATCCTACGCATGTTTTCTCATAGGCAAGTCTATTCTGTTCAGAAACATCGCCCAAGGCTGGCCGCCTTAAAGGGATTAGTAACAGAAATGAAAACGCAGGCTGTATTCACACAGCTCCACCGGCTAAGGCGTAATTCAGAGCCGCCACCGCCACTTCCCCTTCATAGGGCGCTTGCTGACGCCTCTAATCCCGAAACAGCAGTCGCAGAGACCGATTCCTCCCTATGGGCGTCGCTGGTGCCTCTAGTGACATGGCGGCTGCAAAGGCCGGCAGGAAGCGTCTCAGTTCCGTTTAGTGCTACGACCGTAAGGGCGCCGCTAACTATGCGGTTTCTGGTTGGCTATGCCTTGCGTCCAATGAGAAACCCGGTTGTTGGAGAGTACTGGGAAGAACCCCGCGCCGTAGGCTCCTCCCTTTCCTTTTTGCTATCGCCGTCGTAGAGAGCGCACGTCCAGAGGCCCGAAGTGAGTAGGCTTGGGGGGCTTCTTTTACTCCGCGCCCCCTTTTTTGTAATGGATGCCTCCAGGACGCGCTTAGATTCCATCTCCACCGCCTGCCGTTGCGCGGGTTTATAAGCCGGGCAGCTTATAGGCGATACCATGTGGGCCAGGGTGGAGGGGGTGACATGGCGGCCATGTGCTTCCTGATCCAGGTTAGGGAAGGCCCGGCTGGGAAGGAGAGGAGCCTGTGATCGTGGTGGTCTGTGACGAAAGGATGCGGAGGGCATATCATCCCAGAAACGGCGAAGGCCAAGGGAGTGCTTTAGAAGCCTCCCGGGCAAAAAGGGCGAGTGGAGGTGGTGGGGAGCAGCCCCCCCCATTCCGATTTAAAATAAAAATTTAGAGATTGCAACAAGTCGGTGAAGATGCTTTTTTGCCCTGGTAAGCGACCGTAGTGCATTAGGTTTTCCCATTTCCGGCTTGTTCTGGCTTGGAAAGTTGAAACTTGAAATCTCAGCGGCATGGCGGCTTTGTCCGACGTGAATGTGGGAGTTGTGATGGTAGCACGTGTCTCCCGTGAGGGGGCTTATTTTTAGAAGGCCCTGAAGTGAAATCGTTAATTTTTTTATAGCCCCCCTTTCCGCCCAAGTTAAATATTTAATTTGCAGCTGAGAGAACATATTTGTGTGTTGTAATGTAAGAAGAGGGTGCCTTATACCAAGTCAGGCTGTTTGTTCATCTGCCACAATATTGTCCAGTCGTGAATAGTGGTGGCACTGCAGAGTTTGGTAAAGAATAGTAGCATTCACTACTAGATCCTTTTTAAAATAAAAGTAATAATGTCAGGAATTGAACCTGGTGTTTTCTGCAGGCGAAGCAGGTGCTCTAAATAGGAGTTACTTACTATATGCCCCTAATATGGAATACATAAGGGTAGTTCTTAAGCATAGATTTTTCAAAAATTAAGAGGGCAGCTGTGCATACTCCCCTGGAACTTTATGTGGTATCATCCATTTTAAAACTCACTAGACTATCATATGTATTAAACACAGGAAAAATCATCTGCTGTTCAAATAAGTATTGGCCATTTAAAAAAAAAATTAATCCTGCCTTATTTTTTCTTTCCCAGAATGCGCTACGTTGCAGCTTACCTTCTTGCTGTCCTTGGGGGCAATGAGACCCCAAGCTCAAAAGACTTAAAGAAAATTCTTGACAGTGTAGGCATTGAGACGGACGATGAACGTGTGAATAAGGTGAGTGACAGATAGGTGTGCAGTGTGGCATAAATGCCATTCATTGAAAAGACTACACTGGACCACAAGCCTCTTATCACCCAAAGAGAGACTATGCAAAATGAAGGCTTGAAGAATGTTGTTATTGGTTCCTATTTCACAAGTATTCTCTGGATATTCCCTGTGCACCTCTCAGCTGCTTTGGGGCTAACTTTCAGTGTCCAGAATGAATTGGAGTAGCTCTAATATTATACTGCATATCCTGTACTAATGAGACTTCCATTTGTATACTGAAGATCACAGGGTGGTTTATAGTATTAAAATAAATGAGATCACAAAATACATAGAAAAGAAACCAATAACCCCCCTCTCCCACAAACATATTTCAAACACCATAGATTGTGTAAGCAGCCAAAGGCTTGGTTATAGAAGGCTTCTTCTGAGCTAGATCTACAGTTCAGTGTTGCATCTTTCTTTGGCTTCTGGACTTAATGCCAACAGCAAGGAAGAGCAGATTGCAAGCTGCCATAGCTCAGTTCTGTGTGTGCTATATCTGTCTTTTCTAGTATTAAGATTGGGACAGCTGGCAGTCATGCAGAATTTGTACAGCATAAAAGAAGTGCAAATTAAAGTTTTCTATCTTGAACTTTACTATGGTAAACAACCTAAATGAGCTAAGCAGCAATGAAAAAACACCTTTGCTTAATGAAAGGCTATCACTTTTTTAGACAGAAGGTTAATTTTTAAAAGTCCCAACGTTTTGGCTTGGTAGTTTTTCAGCCATTATTAGTAGTTTCTACCAACCTTCCCTGGTTTCAATCACTCCATTATAGACTTTGAAGAAGTAAAGATGCTTCTGCCTTCTCAAAAGCCCAGCAAGCATAATGGGAAATGGATGATTTCCCTCACCCAAGGAAATATGGGGCTTGTATAAAAACAATTCAGTTATTTGAGTTCTTGACTCAAATGAGATTCCAGATGAACATCATGCTGTGCTTGGTAAGAGGTTATTTTATTCCCACTTGGATAGCTAATCTGCTTGACTGTAGCTAACCAAAAGTGCCCTGGGGATACTATATTTTTTGTGCAAAGCTGCAATAACGCATCTGAGAAGATGGTAATCTCTTTCTGAGTTCAGTGTGGCACAGTGCAGTTTCCCCAGGGCAGCTCTAGGCAAGACCAATTGTATTTTTTAAAAAGTGATTTGAGTTGCTTCAGTTTCGTAGTATTTTGGACACAGTTGTTAATTCTTTAGTTCCCTGCACTTAGAATCTTTTTAGGTAACACTTTTCAACTTGCTTCCCACAGGTCATTAGTGAGCTGAATGGGAAAAACATTGAAGATGTCATCTCCCAAGGTGAGTTTAAAATGGAGACAGGTTTGAAAGGGACCATGAGTCCCTCTTTGGCACTGAGAGGTCACTAGTTCAGAGGTATTTAACTATTTTGCTTACAGCAGAGAGGGTTGTTGGGAGTGAAATTACCACAGCAACATAATTCAATCTTGAAATAGTCAAGTGGCCAAACTTTAAAACTGTAATTACTCAGCATAGCAAATGGCAATCCAGAGTGTAATCAATAAATATGTGTGGCATTAATGGAATATGCTTGGAAATGTAATGGGTCCATCCTAATTCCTACAGGCTCATGCTGGTGCCTGCTGGGTTTCGCTGGTGGACCACATTAATTTGGGGAAACCCTCATAAAAACAGGCACTTGTTGCCTGTTTGTATAGAGGATGTTCTCAACAAATCGCTGTTTAAAAAGCAGCATTGCCTTCTGTGGGGGGGGGAATCTTGCTGGTTGAATGGGTCTCTAAAAAGAATAACAATTTCTGTCTTGCCAGTTTGCTCTATTAAAAGTCTTCTGCTGCCATCTTGCTCCCTCCATGCCTCCTTCTGTGATAAAATAATGAAGCTATTTGTCTTAGTCCCAACTTCATACCCCTCTTCCATCTCCCTCAAGCTATCTTGCTTGGTGAGATGACCACCCTACTAGCATCTCCCCGCATTTCCTTAATCCTGCCTGCCCCTCACCTCCTGGTCTTCTTACACCTTAGCACCAATACTTGGAATATATGGGTTGCATTTCAGGTATATATCAACATCCTCCTTCTTTACTGGCCAACTTTTTTCTGCCCTCTGCCTCTGGACTTTTGGAACATGCTGTGTATTTCCTAGTGTCTCATGTTTCTCTATTCCAATTTCTCTTTCCCTGTACAATCTCTGTGATATTGCTGATTGTGCCCTTTCCCACACCTTAGGTAGAACTCTTGTTATAGGCTGGTTCTTTTCCATCCTGTTTTCGTTGTTTGCTCACTGTTTCCATTGTGGGCAGGGCCTTCTGGACATACTGAGAATCTTCATGGCTTGTTCATTGGTCCCGTGCTACTCATCATTTGCACACTTGGACAACTGTTTTTTGTAAATTCAGCAGTAGCAGTATCACTTTTGCGTTGTCTTTCCATAGTAATCCATGCTCAAGGCAGCTCACAACACCAAAACATTTTACATGACTCACTAACAGTTACAAGCTATGGCAAAATTTAAGCAGCCGTATGCTTAGTGAACTAATGAAAATATCTCATGGTGGACAAATATACAATGATAATAAATCCAACAGTAATATATGTATATTTTTGCTGGTAATCAAGTTGTGTGTGTGTGTGTATATACATCATACACACACCCCCTTGGATCACCAACAAAAAATAATGCATATCCAAAACTAAATTTTGCCCCAGCAACAACAGTACCCCACCCTGATGGTTCCTGGGGAGCATGTCAAAGGTCTTCTTGTGCTCTTTGTAGCATCCACCTTGTAGACCAGCGGTGAAGCCTTGGCTTTATTTCGGATTGTTCCCTAACACCCCCCCATTGTTAAGTCATGTCAATCAACATTGTAAAACGATCTGGTTTGGTCATCTCCCAACCTAATTATAGTAGGCTTCTATGTTGTTTCCCCTTGTCATTCTGCCCTCCACTCCATGTAGAACTCTATGCCACCCATTGAACTCCTTGAATGCCAGCACAGTGGCATTGCCTCTCTTCCTGTGAAGTCCTTCTGAACCCCCCATCCTTGTGTGGTCACACACACCTCCTTTTTGTTTCCACTGGCAAAATGTTGGAACCTCCTTTTAGGAGGGACTTGCATCTTAGGCTGTTAGGTGCCATGTAAATTGTTGGTGCTGAATACATAGTCGTAGTAACTACAATGATATGGCTGCTCCTGTTACTATAACAGTTATATCCTTGATTATCTGATAATGTTGATGTGTCTAGATGCCTGCAGGAAAACTGGTACAGCAAACTACAGGACTTGTTAATGCTTATATGAGGCCCTTTGTATTTGTTCTAAATAAAGGGGTTTTTTTGTACACTTAAATTACTTCTTCGCTCTGCTGTTACACATACTCTTTTCTGAGAATATGCTGAATGGTTATAAAATGTGTTTACTGTTCTGGCTCCAGGAATACCATGCAATTGTTTAGATTTATATTCCTAGAAACAAAGAACAGGCATTTCCCCCACTGACGTGCTTGTTCTCACAAGGGAAATAGTATATTGCCAACTTCCCTGGAACTGTTGGCATTAATTGGTAGCTAGTCTTTAAATCTCTAGGGTCCTTCATCATGTAACTTCTGTAGTTGCACAGTGTACTCCTTACCACAGTTCTAAGTTTGGCTTCATGCTGCTAATGGGAACAAAAGGTTCCCACTGGTTGCATGGGAGAAGGGCATTGAAGGACCAGTTGGCCTGGTTTATATGCAGAAACTAGGCTGATAGAATATTAAGACTTCCTTTTTTGGCACCTGATGTGAATTTGGTGGTCAACTGAAGTTGATCACCGGTATTGTGTCAATAGCCTCTGATGTCTGATGTATTGAGGGCCAACAACCTGTGACAAAACTGGTCTTCTAAAGTGCTAGGCAAAAGTTCATCCTTCTGTTACTCCCTTTATCAGAAATTGACTAGGGCAGGAAGAGGGGAAAGGGTTGGGCAGTAGGGAACACTGCAGAATTGGGGGCTTGTCCTCAGGTTTCTCTTTCGTTGACTTCATATACAGTTCTTCATTTTCTTTGTTAATGTCCCCCAGGTAACAGCAAGCTTGCCAGCATGCCAGTTGGTGGGGCTGTAGCAGTTTCTGCTGGAGGTTCTGCTGCTCCTGCTGCAGGTGCTGCACCAGCAGCTGGTAAGTATAATGGATCATGAAAAGGAAGGTTGGGTGGGCAGGCAGGCATGAAGTGGGAGAAGACTACTAGAGAGAAATCCAAAAACTTGGTAATTTCACGTTGAGTAGCCACAGTACATGAGATTAACTGAACAACTCATATGATATGACTTGGTTGCATTTGGAAACATTGCCCAATTCAACATTAAAAAAATGTCTTGGCAATAGTTCTTCCAGTTGTAAGGAAAACATTATTGCAAGGTAATGTTCTAGCTCAGACTTCAGATACATTCTCTTTAGCTATGATACTCTGATTTGGTATGGATGCTGAGACCCAGCCAATCATCTCTGCTTTCTTTTTTACCTTCCTTTTTGCTTATTTGCAGTAGGTAATGTTGGCATATTGTAATATGGAGTTACTAAGTGCAGTGAGACATCATATGACCTACATGAGTGCTGAACCTAATACAACTTGTTGATGAGCAGTGTCTGCCTTCAGCTGTTTGCATCATGACTTTCTTTGGATTTTCTTCTAACTCCAGATTGGTTGACCCTCACACCTCATCTTTAAGGCAGCTGCAGTTGTAGTGGTGATGGGGACATGTGATGTTCTGGGTGTTTCCTGAGCTACAGCTTGCATCACCCCTTGCCATTGACCATGCTGGAGGGAGTTGAACAATGTCTGAGGGCCATAGATTCCCCACCACTAGTATATAGAATTAGCCTATAAAAATGCTGTTTTGAGAGTGGTCTGCTAAACTGTCTATATCTACTTGTCTTTTCAGCGGAGGAGAAGAAAGAAGAAAAGAAAGAAGAGTCTGAAGAATCTGATGATGATATGGGATTTGGGCTGTTCGATTAAACTTTTGTTGAGGGCTAATCTATAATAAAATTTGGTTAAAATATTGTTTTGTTGTGG
The DNA here is from genome assembly GCF_964234715.1 of Podarcis melisellensis. Taxonomy (NCBI): domain Eukaryota; kingdom Metazoa; phylum Chordata; class Lepidosauria; order Squamata; family Lacertidae; genus Podarcis; species Podarcis melisellensis. Next base: position 76,039,756 of record NC_138528.1, on the reverse strand, counting down.
CGTACTTGATAAGCTTCCTTGCTTTCTGCATGTACAGTGTTCTGAATCATTTGGTAATTCTTTAGAAGTAGCATCTTGTGATAAAGTTACAACTCTTGTTATTGTTTTGTGAATTACAGATTTTCTAGAGTGGTTAAGAGCTGTTTGGTATTAACATAAAGTGAGCAATTCAATGCTATTTAACTCTGCTAAGAGATTAAAAATAGGTTTTTCCGCAACAAAAAAGTTTTTGCAGTAACTAAAATATTTGGAATAGAAATAGGCTGATAAGGATGTAGGCAGAGCCTTTTATAAAAACCAGGAGGCAGCTTGTTCATGCTTTTACACCTTAAATGTGATGCCTTGATCTGATATATGTCAGGTGTAGAGGAAGACAAGCTGATGCCTTTTACACAAATTTTGGTTCACTTTATAGAAATTGAGTAAGAGTGTTTCAAAATATGCATCAGACTAAGCCACATTTTATGGGACGCGGGTGGCGCTGTGGGTTAAAGCCTCAGCGCCTAGGGCTTGCCGATCGAAAGGTCGGCGGTTCGAATCCCCGCGGCGGGGTGCGCTCCCGCTGCTCGGTCCCAGCGCCTGCCAACCTAGCAGTTCGAAAGCACCTCCGGGTGCAAGTAGATAAATAGGGACCGCTTTCTAGCGGGAAGGTAAACGGCGTTTCCGTGTGCAGCTCTGGCTCGCCAGAGCAGCGATGTCACGCTGGCCACGTGACCCGGAAGTGTCTTTGGACAGCGCTGGCCCTTGGCCTCTTGAGTGAGATGGGCGCACAACCCCAGAGTCTGGCAAGACTGGCCCGTACGGGCAGGGGTACCTTTACCTTTAAGCCACATTTTGAATTCAAAAGACTTCTAAAGGGTTAAATGTTCTTCTACAAAACTAATACTGAATTATGGTCAAATCAAGGAGCAGTATGCAACCATGCAGAACTACCTCCTGGTTACCCCCACTTCACTATGTCTTACCTGTTCTGAGAAGTTTTTAAAAATTAGAGTTTTGCTTTTATTGCCATAAACTTTGCTCTTCTGTGTTAGTATGAAATACAGAGCCCCACGTGCCATGAAATACCGTATATTTAAAATACATTTAAATTAGGGTTGCCACATTTCAAAAAGTGAAAATCTGGACACAATAGTTGAATTATTATTATTTTTGCAAGAACTCAAAAAAGTGGGGGGTTTTGCAAAAAACCAACACTTCCAATATGGGATGCCATATGTCCAGGTTTTCCCATACATTTTAACAGCTTACGGAAAATTCCGCCTAGACACCATTTTCAACAGACTAATCCCAGCTATGTACAGGGATTTCCGGATATATGATTTAGAATACAGGGCAGCTGGAATCCTCCAGCAGGTTTTCAACCCCAGCTTTAAAGAGTGATGGCCATGGCAGAAAAATCAGTCCATGTAGCACATGCATTGCATACACTCAATATTATACTGGCCCTTGCCTCCCGAATATGAAGTAGAAAAGTGATGGCCGAACCAAAGTGGCATAACCTCATAAATTGATGGAAAATTCTAATTTGAACCCAGATTGGTGCTCTTGTCTGTTTTGTGGCCTTCATGAAGCAAAATTATTTCACTACAGTTCTTCCAAGTGACAGGGAGTGTAAAGTGAGCTAAGAGTTGGAAGGGACCCTGGGGATCATCTGGTCCAGCCCCTACAATGCAGGAATATGCACCTGTCCCTTATGGGAATTAACATGCAACCTTGGTGTTCTCAGCACCACACTTGTGTCCAATACCTTGGAATACAGATGTAGCTGACTTGGTCCACTCACCTAAGATAGGGTATTTTTTTAATATATTTTTTTCTTGAAGACTGTTAGGAAACTTTTGAAAGTAGCTTCCAGTAACACAACATACATAACTTCACTTCTTTAATACATAGGTATTGCACCATGTTACAAGAGATTATATAAAATGCAGCAATTATGTAAACAACTAGATACTTTTTCCTCAGAGTGCATATGCTTGTAAAAATGCAATGCACTGCATAAAAGGAAACTGCTGCCATAGAGTTCTAAATATTGGCACAGAAACAAAAACAGCTATAATAAGTGCCTTGGGCAAAGTGCAAAGGCAACCCTATAATGGACTATGGACTTCTTAGCTAGTCTTGAGTAAAAGCTGGCTGGTTCCTAATTCCAGTGAAGTTGGGATATTTTTGTATCATGATTTTAAAAGGATGGGGAAATTCTGTGACCGAACTATAATGTTTTCATAATGCAGGCAGCAAGCAAGGCATAGTTGTTTACATTGCTTTCAACGAGTTTGAGACAGCAGCAGGATCTTACTGAATAGGAGAGATCTAATATGAGCTCCACTCACAGTGCCAAATATTCAGCCTATGAACAGGCATGTGACTTAAGGAATAATATACTGTAAATGCACACACATCATTATTGTTTGTCCACCTCTGTTTCTGTAGACTATTATAATAAAGGATTTCTAATCACATTCCCTACCCCTCCTCTAGAGTCCAATGCCATTTATAAATAGACAGAAAAATATGTAGACAGAACAATATGTAAAATAATAACTTCAGCAGTGTTATTAAAACAAAAGTGTATTTCAGAGGATCAGAGTTGAATTCCAGAGATTCACCAGAGGCTCCAGGTAAAGTACACCTGTAATCTTTGGCTTGCTATTGATTACATTTCAGTTCTACAAGGTACCATTTCTCATATACACTTACGTAGATAGACCACTGCAACCACACACAACACAACCCACCTGCCATATCTAGTTACCTTCATGAGTCCAAGCCTTTGTTGAAAGTATTCCAGCTGGCCTAGGTATCGGTTTCATAAATTTTCTGCTTCCACTTTCTAACTTATAGTTTGACTGAAAACAAAGGGGTGGTGAAAGTAAATGGAAAGATGCTAAAACCCTATGAAGTGATCTTGGGTAGTAGGCATCTATAGGACCTTCAGGATTTTTGACAAATAATTGATACCTTTCATAATCACTGGAGAATTAGTACGTGGCCTCCAGTATACTGGACTACAACTCCCATCATTGTATTTTAATTTTGTTTTTAAGTTGTAATCATTCAACTTGTTTTTATTATTGCTTGTAAGTCGCCCTGAGCCCGGCCTTGGCTGGGGAGGGCGGGGTATAAATAAAAATTATTATTATTATCATCTGTGATGGTCTCATCTGCTAAATTTCAACTTGGAATGCAACTTAAAAGGCATGTCTGCATTGCCTCCCTAACACTCATTGGTGGGACAAACAGGATTGCTGAGGAATTATTTTAATTATTTCCTCCATTCCATTTCATGCTAGCATACAAGGAAAGGTAACAACTTGTAATTAATACATCATGTACTGATGTTGCTTAATAGCAAATGTCTCTTTAAAAGATCCCAATTAGTATAGATTGCCCAGTTAAATTATCCTTTGATAACTTACCAAATGAATTGCAGTGTTCATGCTGATAATTAACAGTACTAATCTGGTGTGTGAGATCACACTGGCTTTCAGTATTCTCATTTTGGTTGTAGACTTGCCAAAGATGAAGCCTACGCACCAGTTTCCTTCTCATTTTAGTTGATGTAGATTAAGTAGGCATTGATTTCATTTTCATTTTAATATCACAGGCCAAACTGATGTGCCATGACTGGATCCACTGTAGGGGGGAAGATGCAAAATGGATCAGGATATCACGGTGTGAGGTGGGGGTGGTTATTTTTTACTTTCAAAAACATTCTTCCCACCCCTTGCTGCTAAGTGATGCAAATTTCCTGTGTGGAAAAATAATATCCCAGCCCCCAGACCAGTGTCTCAAAACAGAGCAGCCTGGAGAACATGGGAACTGGCTGTTCTCACTTACATTAGTCCCTGAGGCCCCAATTTTAAAAAGAAATGGTTAACATCTGAATGCCTACTTTTGAAACACAGGCAGCATGACAAGCAAACAGTAAAGAAAAACAATGGGATTTCTCTAGGTAGCTTGCTACTATTTGGACAGAACCGCTAACCCAGACCATTTCTGTCTAGTCTCTCTGTTCCAACAGATACCCTGAGCTGGTTCGCATATAATACTAAGCCAAACCATGGCCAAGCATGAATGAGTGAGTGAGTGGGTCACAGTCACCCTTCATTCTAGCAATGCTGCAAATGGATATGACAACAAGTCTCATTACACTTGACCACTGGCTATAATGGCTGGTGAGAGTTGTAATCCAAGAACATTTGGAGGGTCACATGTTCCCCATCCCTGGTTTAAAGACCAACAGATTTGTTGTGGCATACATTCTTATGAAACCAAGCCTGCTTTGCCACTTCATGCATCTGATTCAGTGGACTCTAACCCCCCAAAGGATATGCTAAAATAAATCTGTTCGTTACCAAGGTGCTAATTACAAGGCATTTTTCTTGCCAGCTTTTTTTTTTTTTTGCTGCAACAGACAAGCAGAGCAAAATTCTCATAGCTGTCAACCTTCCCTTTTTTGCTGGAAATTCCCTTATTCCAGCTCCATTTCCCCCTGCTTCCCGCTGCTATCCCGGATTGTTTGATATCCCGTACACTGTCCCCGGGACAGGTGAGGCTGCTAATCCCTTATTTTTGAGGCTGCTGATCCCTTATTTTCAAACCTGAAAGTTGACAGCTATGAATCTTGTACATGTTTACTAGTCTTAGGCCCACTGTATTTTATTACACTTCTTAGTAAGTCTCACAAGCTGGAGGAAGGTAGTGGTGCAGTCGGGCAATTTTAGACTCTGGACTTACTGGTTTGATAGCTCTCCCATTTATTACTTCACCTCTTTGCTAATGCTACAGCATTTGGGAGACCCTCCTACTTATCCTGCTGAGGAGGGGCCCCTGACCTTGTCCTGAGAGCACCACCGGAAGATGGAAGACATTACTTCTCCCCAAAACCCCTTCTGTCAACGTTGCCCTTTTTTTAAGGGAAATTCCCTTATTCCGAATAGGATTCCTCGCAAGAGAAGGGAAAAGTTGACAGCTATGCTTAACACCCCAATCCCAATCTTGGTATCTGAAGAAGTGTGATTGCACACGAAAGCTCATACCAAGAACTAACTTAGTTGGTCTTTAAGGTGCTACTGGAAGGAATTTTTTTTTGTTTTGACTATGGCAGACCAACACGGCTACCTATCTGTAACCCCAATCTCAGGTACGTTTATTTGGGACTCAGCTCCGTGGGGCTCTTTCTCAAGAAAACAAACGCAAGGAGACCACCCTCTTCTGAGCCTCGCCCTTCAAATCCCCGACCCCCAGCCTGGCAAACACAGCAGCCTTCCCTCTGCGCACCACATACGTACCCTTTAACCTCCAGTGTGTACACGCGCCCGCGCGTCACCATAACACGCCTGAGGCAACCGCAATGCGCGAGACCTTCAAACTTGGCTTCCTGGGAAAGCCAGGAGCTCTCCCAAAACAAGCATATCTGGGTCGAAAGCTACAGCAGCGGAGCTTGCGGAGAGGGCGCCCCCCAGATGCGCGCTCCGGGCGCCCCCGCGATTGGATGCCGCCTCGGAACGCCCTCGAGCTTTCTGGGAAATACTCCCCAGCGGCGGGTTGCTGGAGCCGGTTGGCGAAGCCCGCCCACCTCCCGTCCCAGGTTGGTGCGCGCCCGTCCCCCGAAGGCTTTCGTCGCCCTCCGACTCCACCTTCCGAGGGGGCGTGGAGCGTGTCGCCACCGCCTCTGCGCAGCAGCCATTAGCCGCTCGCTGGCGTCGTGGGATTGTGACCAAGCGGGGCTCCTCCCCGCTGCTGGCGCGCACCCGATATAACGCTTCCCTCCCGGCTGTCGGCGCTCAGGTGGAGTTTGCTGCGACTAGAGAGAAGGCGGAAGAAGCGAGTGGCAGCGCGGAGACTACCGGGAGAAACCCCTTCCTGCACGCCAGGCGCTGAGAAGGAGCCAGGCAGGGCGAGCCACAGACGCTGCCCGGCAGTGCCCAGCCCCGCGCCGGGAGAACTCGCTCCGTGTCCCTCTTCCTCCGTGGTTGCCCCCCTGCCTCGCCCCGCATCCGTGAGGGCGTGCGAGGAAGAGGAGGTGGTTGTGAGGCGATGTACCCGCTGGGCTCCACCTGGAATATCTCCTTCGCGGGCTGCGGGTTCTTGGGGGTGTACCACATCGGGGTCGCCAGCTGCCTCCAAGAGCACGCGCCTTTCTTGGTGGCGAATGCCAAGAACATTTATGGCGCCTCGGCCGGAGCCCTGACGGCCACAGCCCTGGTCACTGGAGCCTGCCTAGGTAAGGAGCCTGCCTGTGTCATCCGGTGCCTTTGCGTTCCCCTTCTGCGCGGTGGGTGGAAAGCAAAAACAGACTACTGGGAGAGGGGCGCCTTCCTGTCAGTCCTGCCGCTTTCCCTTTCCTTCTGAAGGAAGAATCCAGATGACAACACACTACAGTAATGGGTGGGTGTGCTTTTTTCAGCGGTGACACACGCAGAGACGGGGCGGGGGGACACACACATACCGCTTATTTGACCCGCAGAACGGATGACTCTCACCTTTTCTGGTTGACGTGAACCTGCCTCATGCTGAGTCAGACCTTAGTACTGCATGCAAAACATAGCTCTTTTGCTGAACCATGCCCTTTTCTCTTCCTTGTTATTAATATGTCACTTGGGTGTGGGTAGGTAGAGGCTTGGATTCTGTTTACTTCTGCCCTTCTGTGAAGATCTCAGGGTTGTTTACAAAAACAATATAAAACTAAAATAATTCGTTTTAGGTGTTGACTTTTTATTTTAAAATGTAATAAAATAAAGCACTGCGGAAAAAATTAATTGTCTTTACCTCGTACCTAAAAGACAACAATGTTGGCACCGGCAAGGCCTCTGGGGAGGGAATTCCACGAAGGAGACACTACCTCTGAGAAGGGTATTGCTCCCTGGTTTTCACCTGCCTTACTTTACTTGGATGGTGTGGGGCCCTGGAAAGATGATCTCAAGGCACAGAGAAGTTGATATAGGAGCAGGTGTTTCTTCAGGTACCTGAGCCCTAATTTATGTAGTGCTTCAAAATGGACTGGAAGCCATGGAAGTTATTTCAATGCTGGGAAGTTAAGTTTCTACCAAGCAGACTGAGGCAATAGCTGAGTACCTGTTTTTGAACTAACCAAAGGTTCTGAATTGTCTTCAAAGCAGCATGTACAATGCAACACAGTACTCAACCCCAGTGTGTGTGTGTGTGTGTGTGTGTGTGTGTATACAGGGTGAGTCCTTTAAAAGAGGCCCCATGGATACGGAGTACACATGTTCCACGGAGCCTCTTTTAAAAGACTCACCCTGTGTGTATATATATTGTTATGAATCTGTGGGTGCAAGACACCCTACCTTCTTGGAACCAATTGTTGTTGGCATCTGTCTGTCTTGAAAGACAATGGAGTGTGCATTTGGGGGTGAAGTCAGACGGGCTACCTTCTCAGGCAGATGAGTCCCACCTGCCCCACAATTCCCTCTACAGCAGGGGTCAGCAAGCTAAGGCCCACGGGCCGGAAGCAGCCCACGGAGGTCGTTTGACCAGCCTGCAAGCTGCCCTCGAACCGAGCTGCCTCATGTGGACTGTGCTAAACCGGCTCAGGGACTTGCTTCCACGGCGCCGAAAATCGCATCTGCACAGACGCAGATGCCGAATATCAGCAAAAGCATATTCTCATAGTAGCATCTCAAAATCATTTTGCCCTTCCCTAAATATTCATTCATAGTCTTTGGGCTTCATGGATTCAGACCTATGCTTTCTACCATAACTTATAAGTGGTGTTGTTTTGTTAATCTTGATTTATTATTTGCTTATCTCTCCGGGAACCTGGAACACAATAAAGCTGCATGTCCTCTAAATTAGATCATCTGTTTGTTTTCAAGCCCTCTGTATGCACACTATCTGAAAGGGAGTGTGGTGTGCATTAGGGGGCACTAACTGTCCTTTAAAAGGATAGTTAGTATTTGTTTTTACCTTCAAAATTGTCTCTCGTGGAATTCTCATAAAGGTTTCTTAAAAAGTGGTTTTTTAAAAAAGGTTTATAAGGCTGCAATACTGTACTGTGACTTAATTCTGAGTAAATATACTTAGAATTGGGCAGCAAGAATACTCCTTGAAACATGAGCTTAGTCTGTGCTGGACTGAAGGAAACAAGATGTGAGTTGCCACCTGCCAGATCTGGACTAGGTGACTCCAAGGTCCATTCCAACCCTAAAATTATGTGATTATTTCCTTCTCGGTTGCAGGGATTTTGTGTCCTTAAGACCCCAACAGATAGAAATCCAGCAGATAAAACAGAGCCTTTGTTTGTTGGGAAAACCTTTCATTGCTAATTTTTTATTTGACCTGCAGCAACTGAAGGCCCAAAGGCTATGCCAGCGAAAGAAGGCAGGGGGTGGGTCTGTTCATTTGCTGGCTCTGCATGCAGCCCTGAGTAGTGAATGCACCAGTACTGTACTTTTCTTGGGGCTTATTCCTCTGGTATGACAGGATATTCTCATTATTCTGCATGTAGGGGCAACACACAGCACTTGCTTTGCAAATAGAAATTTCCTGATTCAGTCTCTGCTCTGGCACTGCCTGTTAAACAGGGGACTTGACTAGCTGGTGATAAGGAAATACCCTTTCTTGCCTTAGACTTCAAAGAACTACTGTACTGCTTATCATAGTAGCCAGTGCTGAACTAGTTAGACTAGTGGTCTTGCTTGTTATATAAGGTAGCTTTCTGTATTCCCAAACTGAGACCTGGTGCTAAGCAAGCACAGGGCTGAGCTTTCGCCAGTGGCATCGCGGGGTGTGTGTGTGTGCCCCAGGTGCCATGTTTGGATTGGTGACAAGAAGGCACCCCATGGGGTGCTCGCACCGCCGCAGCCGCATGTGGAGGATCCTCCGTTCACAGCTGCAGCTGCAAGCGGAGGATCCCGCTACCGTCCATATGTCGTTCGAGCGGTGCTGGTCGCAAACCGCTATGTACAACGCATGTCCGTTGTCACGCGCATGCACTCTACATAGCGACACCGCACATGCGCCCTATGTAGCAACACCACGCATGCATCATATGTAGTGGCGCAACGCGTGCACAGCCGGCGGTTTGCCCCGCCACAGGTTAGCCTTCGTTTGCCCCTGGCTTTCGCCAAGACTAATTCCTAACTATAGAATAGCTAGGAAGTTCCCTGGTTTCAGCTTTCCCCATTGCATAGTTACTTCTGATTACCGTATTTTTCGCACCATAGGACGCACTTTTTCCCTCCTAAAAAGCAAGGGAAAATGTGTGTGCGTCCTATGGAGCGAATGCAGGGGGGAGGCAGGCGGGAAAAGCCCTCAAGAGCCGCACACAAGCTTCGTGCGCTCTTGCGGGCTTTTCTCCAGGAGGGAGAAGGGACTGACTGGCTGCAGCAGTCCCTTCTCCCTCCTTGGGGAAAAGCCCCCAAGAGCGGCACCCTTTTTAAAGGCTGCGCGGCTCCTGCGGGCTTTTCTACGAGGTGGGGGAATCCCCCCACCTCCCAGAAAAGCCAGGAGAAGCCGCACAGCCCCTTTAAAGAGCGTTCGGCTTCTGCGGGAGGTGGGGGAAGCTGCAGCAGATTCCCTCCTCCCGGGCTCCCTTTGAAGCGGCAATGTGGGAGGGGAGCAGCTTACACTCGTGTAAGCAGCTCCTCTCCCACTTTCCTCCTTCAAAGCAACTACGGAGGAGGGAAGGAAGAGGACCATGGATCCTCCGCTGCTCGAGGCTGCAGCGGATTCCTCCTCCGTAATTGCTTTGAAGGAAAGTGGGAGGGGGGCAGTTTACACTCGTGTAAGCAGCTCCTCTCCCACTTTCCTGCTTCAAAGCAACCACGGAGGAGGGAAGGAGGGGACCCATGGATCCTCTTCGCTGCTCCAGGCTGCAGCAGATTCCCTCGTCCTGGGCTCCCTTTGAAGCAGCAAAGTGGGAGGGGAGCAGCTTACACTCGTGTAAGCAGCTCCTCTCCCACTTTCCTCCTTCAAAGCAACTACGGAGGAGAGAAGGAAGGGGACCATGGATCCTCCGCTGCTCAAGGCTGCAGCGGATTCCTCCTCCGTGATTGCTGGGAGCTTCTCTGGGCAGGAATTCCCTCAGCTTAAGTGGGGTGGGGGAAGTGTGGCAGGTAGGGGGGTACCTACCTAGACACTGAAGCCACATGTCTCTTAGATGAAAATTGGGAGTGAGCATTGTGTGAAGTGGCTGTGGATCTCCTGCCGCAGAACTGTAGGACTGTATAGAGTTGGGAGGGCCACCCAAGGGTCATCTAGCCCAGCCCCCTCACAATGTAGGAATCACAGCTAAAGAACGCCAGGCAGATGGTCCCCCAACTGCTGCTTAAAAGCCTCCAGTGGTGGAGACCCCAAACACCTTCCGAGGTCATTGCAGGGTTGGAAGGGAACCCCAGGAGTCATCTAGTCCAGCCCCGGTGGACAGCGGGCGCAATCCATCCCATTGTGCAAGACTAAAGATGCTGCGCAAGGCTAAAGAAGAAGCCAAGGCAGGGATGGATCGTGCTTGCTGCCTTGTCTTCTTCTTTAGCTGCACTGGAGAGGTTTAGCTCCTGGCTGGAGAAGTTGCGCGGCTATGGATCCCGCGCGCTGTCTTGGCTTCTTTGCTCTTTGGGGCTGGGGGGGGGACCCGGGCTTCCCCCGCAGCCCCGAGGAGCTCTGGGAGAAGTGGACAGGCTGCGTGCAGCCTGTCCGTTGCTCTTTGGGGCTGGGGGGGGGATAATATTTTTTTCCTTGATTTCCCCCTCTAAAAACTAGGTGCGTCCTGTGGTCCGGTGCGTCCAATAGAGCGAAAAATACGGTACTTTCTTTTAGGCCACTCCTGCTAGTGGGTAGGGGTCTATTTGGGAAGAAGTAGGAAAGCATAATACGTGTTCAGTGCAAGTGGCAATGAAATGACATAACCTTTCATACATAATGTAAATGTTTACCATGAGTGCGCACTTGCCAATGAGCAGCAGCCAATCCCAGCTCTTGAATGAGTCTTTCCTACATGTTTTACACAAGCAGTACTGTACATGCAAATTTGCTGCTCATAGCCATCTATTCCTTTTGCTGTCCATTCACCAATATAAATACCTATAAGCTTTAAAACGTGGGTGGCTTATGGCCACATTAATTGTGTCACTTTATCATCAGTAAGAACAGTGTTCAAGTGGCCACTTATTTTAATCTTGCTCGTAATCTTACTGGTAAGCAAAATTAGGCAAACCATTCTGTCATGGAGATTGCACCTTGTGCTGTAATTGCTGGTGATAATGAACATACTTTTGTACTTTGTTTTCTGATTAGTCATTTGAAACATTCCCTTTCAATTCCATTGGTAATTTAATCAGCTTTGGTGAACAAGAACAGTGTAGAGAAAGTTTTCAACCATTTTTTAGAATGCTTAAAAAAAAGATGTGTTTGCTGCCATGGGCTCCTTCGGGAAGAAGGGCAGGATGTAAATTGTAGTCTTACAGCTTTTGCCATTCTGGGGCCCTCCACATGTTCTGAACTAGAACTTCCATCACTGCAGAGCACAGAGTTGTCCAAAATGCCTGGAGAGCACCTGGATGGTGCAGGCTGTTTTACACACAAGTGCACACTGGTAATCTAATCTTCATTTACTCATTGCCCACCTACACTAGGAGCCATATATGTACATTCGTCCCATGGATTCTGGATCAAAGACTTCTTTAAAAAGCAAATGGCAGCTGAAACAGCCCAGTGAGATATAAAATGTAGATATGAACTTTGTAGAGGTAGAAGCGACAGGAACCCAGGCTTGTTTTGTTAATTAAAAATTCCTTTACAAAGTGAGTGATACTAATGAGCATCTAGAAACTTCCAGGTGTAAACTTATTAAGATGCACCCCATGGAGTAACCAGACTTACTGGTTATGGGATATATAGTCTTGAAATGCATTTAAAGTGACGTTACATGCCCCTGAGCTCCAGTTGAACTGGAGTCACTCCCAATGAGAAAACTTAATATGTATGCATATTGTGTATGCATACAGTATCTGTTTTAATTGTGGCTCAGGAAAGGAAATCCATAATTAAGATTGCACAAATTTCTGTTAAAACAGACACAAACAAATTTAAAGCCTCTGCTGTTCACTTTGTATTGCTATGTTATTTATTCAGTAAGGTGTACTATATCCCTGAATACAAAGTCGATGGGAGATAAAGCCTCTGAGTCAAGTAGTTTAGTGTCTAACCCTTTCCTTCCACGTTATTATTAGAATTTTAACATGCAGGCACATTAACACAATGGAGTTGTTCTTAGAACCAACTGGGAAATAATATAGGCATCATTTGGGAATCTCTTTTCCCCATCCAACAAAGTTGATCTTGGTTGCAGGAGGGGAGTGTCATGGTCAATGCAGAAATAGCATGGGAAGAGGGTTAAACACCCCTTGCGCCTCTGCCAATCAAAACTGGAGCTTTAAATCTGTCGTGGCTTTTTGTCTATCACCTTATTGTTGGCTTGGAACTAGAAGACTTGTACACACCCGTGTTGACAGCTGCCAAAGTCCTCTGTGCTCTTGCTGGGAAGCTGGCAACACATTTGCAGCAGTACCAGTGATACACTGATGAGTCAGAAGAATCCCTGTTGTGATGGATCATATGTACCAGTATAGCTCAAGTATCTCCAAAGAAAATGCAAGTAACTGTGTTAGCTACTGCCAGAAAATGGTCATCAACAAGAAGTTATTTGAGGGAATCTTACTAGCCTTCTGAAGCATCACTAATCTTTGGCACAATCAGCAAAACCATTAAAGCATGCGAGGACATTCTCAGTAGTGAGGATTCATGCACACACATCCTCTACACTCTGCAGTCAAGAATTGCATATTTTGTGTGATAAAGATGTTTGACATTCCAGAGAGGTTTGCTTAGGATGATATAAGAAGGGTTTTATTAGTGTCTTCCTTAAGACCTTTGGTTCCAGCCTTGATCCAGGACTCAGTGTTGGCTACTCTGTGATCAGGTCTATGTCATCGGGTGATAAAGAAGCAAGTTTCCATGTGACTACAGGGAGAAGAATATGGCTTGACAGGAGACCCTCCTGTAAGGGTAGTGTTAGACATGCCTTTTGATCTGGTCTTCTGAGGCTACTCAGTAACTGTTCCCTTCGTAAGAGGATATTTTTGGCACCTTTGAGCCCTCAAAGACATGCGGTGCAGTCCTAAGTGTGTTTATTTAGAAGTAATTCTAGTTGGGTTCACTAAGGTCTGTTCCCTAGCATGAGTGCAAGGGACTCAATCCTTAATTAAAGGTCTATGTTTGTGTAGAATGTAACCTCTAATGTGCCCTGTTGTATATGAGCAGACCATATAGTTCAATCTTGTATAAGATCAGTGTTTCATTTGCAAGCAATGTGTGTTAACTCTGCTTGAGTTTTAGAAATAGTGACAAATGGAGATGACAGAGCAATAAACTTGTAGTAAAGTACTAAGACAAGGATGGGCAACCTGTCGCCCTCCAGATGTTGCTCTACTACCAATTCCCATCACCTCTTACCATTGGCTAGGCTGATACGACTCCAACAGTGTCTTGATATTGCTCATCTGTGCACTAAGATATCAAGGAGTCCTATGCTTTTGCACTGTGAGCACTGTTCCTGTGTATTTGTGGCTAGGAAGGAATCTTCCCTAGGTTATATTCTGATGGTTATTAAATGTCTAATTTAATTTTTTGTTATCTCCTGTAGCATATAATAATTTGTTCCTTGGGGCATCTTCATGTGTTTGTCCCTAGACCTGTTCATTACTCTGCAGGAAGCATTGACATGGTGAATATTAATTTAGATATAAATGAATACAGCATATATATTGTCTTTCCAACAAAAATGGTCCCCAAGCTGTTTTTCTAGCAAGGTAAAACCAACATAATAGTACCAACTAATAGCAGCATTCAAAGGTAAAACATAATGAACCAAAAAATCATTAGCACCCTATAAATCCTGTCTGAAAAGTATTCCTCTTAATAACTTTATGTGGATTGCCTTTTGTAAGCATTTGCTATTCTGTGCAGATAGCATGCATTCCTGGGTTGTAGGTGTTGTCTGTTCTTGTCACAAGTTTTCCCTCATACTCATGCCTGAGAGAAGTGCTGTTTACAGTACATAATGTTAGGAACGGCTGTGCTTCATGTTCTGGTAGTCAGATAAAGGGGATGGTCACGTGATTTCAGAAATCAGCAATTGGCACAGGTCAGCTGCTAATCTCCTTTCAGAGCCGTTAGGGGGTTATGCGTATATCAGGTGCAAGCTGGCTACTACTAAATTTGTTGTTCAATCATTTAAACATTATGTAACTACCTTGAGTCGGACTAAATCTCAGACCTCTCTCTTTAAGAATGTGATGGTAACTCCTTTTTTATGAGTGGGTGATCAGGTGACAACAGCATAACTTGGGGGCATTAAAGAGTCCTCCTATTGAATTCTAACCTACTTCATTGGTTGATCTTACAACATTTTATAGGATCATAGAGTTGGAACATTTTATAGGATCATAGAGTTAGAAGGGACCCCCAAGAGTCATCTAGTCCCCCTACAATACAGGAATCTTAACTAAAACATCCAAAACAGATGGCCATCCAATCTCGGCTTAAAAACCTCAAGGGAAGGAGAAATCACAACCTCCCGTGGAAGACTGTTTCACTGTTGAACAGCTCTTACTGTCAGATAGTTTTTCCTGATGTTGGAAACTCTTTTCTTGTAACGTGAAGCGAGGAACATGATTGCTTGATGATGAGCCTTCTCGTTATCTCCCTGTAACTCTTCCAATGCTTCAGAAGGTTCTAGATGTTTGAAGCCTCTTAGGAGTTTTGTGATGGTGGGGCACATCATTTGTCACTTTCTAAAGAGCCACCTTTAGTCCTGTCAATTTGTCACTAGAGTATAAAGAGAAAGAGAGAAGAATGAAATTCAGCCCCAGTTGTGCACCTATCCAGACTGCCTTTCTTACTTGTGTTACTCAGTATGGACATAACTTGCTTCAGGAAATGGGAGGCATTGTACAGTACAGTGGTACCTCGGGTTAAGTACTTAATTCGTTCCGGAGGTCCGTTCTTAACCTGAAACTGTTCTTAACCTGAAGCACCACTTTAGCTAATAGCGCCTCCTGCTGCCGCCACGCCACAGAGAATGATTTCTGTTCTCATCCTGAAGCAAAGTTCTTAACCTGAAGCACTATTTCTGGGTTAGCGGAGTCTGTAACCTGAAGCTTATGTAAACTGAGGTACCACTGTATAGGCTTTCTTGCTTCCGAGATTTGGATTCTGTGATAAGGCATCAGTACTAGAACTTTGCTAAATGAGTTTTCTTAATTGAGTTTTAATACCTCCTTCAATCTCTTACCACGCTGTGAGCTGTTAAGGACCAGATGCTCTGAACCCTTTATAAGGGCCAGTTGGGTGGAAGCATCAGCTTGTATAGAACACAACAGCCAGAACTGTGGTTCACTGGGGTTAATTGTTGCTCTAGTTTTGTTATGTCTACACTGGCTACCAGTTTTGTTTCTGGGCTCAATTCAAACTGTTCTTGTTGCCACCATTGGAATAGAAAACCTCCTTTTAAAAAATGTAATTGAATTTTTTGTCCACGGCTGTATTTTGTGCTTCCACATGATTGCAGTATGCAAGCAGCCATAATCTCTGGCCATTGTTTAGTTAGAGGAGCCTACATTAATGAGACTCCCTTGCAAATTCTTGTTTGTGTACCATGCAAACCTGAATTGTGCAACTGCTCCCCCAGAAACAGACTTGTGGGAAGCTGAAGGAATCCATGGGTAGTCTCCTGATGAGAAAACTCCACTTCTACCACCAGATATTGCAGCACCAAGACTCCCTTGAGGATGGAGTATGCCAATGGCTTAACCAAGTGTATGTGGAAAACTTTAGTCTTTGAACCACACATCACTGTGCCTTGCTTGTGAATTATAGTGCCCTTGGGAGGCAATCCATTGGAATAAATTCATTATGACTTAACTGTTGGCAGCTTGCCGTGAGTAACCCAACACCAATGGGGCAAAGTTAAATTGTAAACCATAAGCCTTAGTACGTAAGCACTAGATGGAAGGGCAAAGAGGACAGAGTTTCGGGGGGGGGGGGGAGAAAGCCAGTATATGAAGCAACCTAGTAGAGTGAATCCTTGGTGCTTTCATGAGAGGGGATTTTGAAAGGGTGCAGAGGGCCTCCCTAGTGCTGGATCTAGCCTCTAAGGCCTGAATTTGCAATGCAGACTTTTCTCCTCTCTTATCTGGTTATCTCCTAATGCAGTGATGGCCAAACTTGGCCCTCCAGCTGTTTTGGGACTACAATTCCCAACATCCCCAACCACTGGTGCTATTTGCTAGGAATGATGGGAGTTGTAGTCCCAAAACTGCTGGAGGGCCAAGTTTGGCCATCACTGTCCTAATGACTAGAATATTCCTGCCTGACCCTATATTACTATGTTCTCTGGAAGTTCTAGGCCAGCCAGGTTTTAAAAATAAAACAAAAATAAAACAACCCTTCAACACCATAAAAAGGAACATTGCAAACATGCTAAGGAGTTGTGGGTGATAAAATAGCAAAACTTGCGTATCCTCACAACAGTGCTGTGAGGCAGGGTTAGCTCAGAAAGGGAGTGAGTCTCCCATTCAGTGAGTGAACTTTGCAGTTCATCAAGGATCTGAACTCTGGCATTTGCACTTTACATTAACACTTGCAATATATTGTAGTTAGTCTTGGTGAAGACTTGACGTTTTCATCCCCAAAAAAGCTTTTGATTTGAGTTTTGATGTTTTAATGTTGTATTTTAATCTTGTTTTTAAGTTGTATTTCAGTCAATTTGTTTTATATTGGGTGTTAGCCGCCCTGAGCCTGGTCTTGGCTGGGGAGGGCAGGGTATAAATAAAATTATTATTATTATTATTATTATTATTATTATTATTATTATTATTATTATTAGTGGTTAGAGTGTTGGACCAGGACCTGGAAGACCAGGGTTCAAATCCCCCCTCAGCCGTGGGCAGTCATTCACTCTCAGTCTAACCTACCTCACAGGGTTGCTGTGAGAATATAATGGGGAGGAGAAGAACTACGTAGACCACTTTGAGCTCCTTGGATGGAAGATGGAATAGAAATGAATGGGGAGATTAAGTAAATAAATAAGCAAGTAAGCAAATAAGCAATGCACAACACACTTTGAGTTAGGATTCATTCAAACCCTGCTAAGCTGGACTTGCCAGGACATGAAAAGCAGCCTGAAGCTATTGGGCAGGGTGATTCACCACATAAGAGAAGAGATGCTTAAGCTCCACTGGCCCTTCTATTCACATCTTATGATAATTAGACTCTTTCCTGCTTCACAAGTGAAAACTGGAGGCTCATGAGAAACCAATGACCCCAGCCCCATCACATCTAGTTGGGCACTTGCACTTCTTAAAGGCCTCTGTTGAAGAGGAAATGGAGAGAGTGTTATAGGAAAGCAAATGTAAGGTAGCACAAATACTCTCTGCTCTCTCCTATGGTCTCACTGGCCGTACAGAACAAATATGGTGAAGATGGTTAATTCTGCATTTCAGCAGAAGCAGTCTAGTTTTCTCTGGTCTAAGTGATTAGGAAAGCTTTGATAACAAGAGTGGAGTCTTGTCTGTTAACTTCACTGGAGGTGGGATGGAGGGGGATGACCTCTGTTCTTGCAGCAATAAGCACTCAAGAAGTGGGGTGGAGGAGTGCAAGTAACAGCATGGTGTTTTTTTCAGTATAGCTTCACAGCCCACACATCTGATAAAATGGCTTTGTATCTAAAAGCCACCCTGCCTTGGTAAACCGTTATGGAAACAAACTGCAGTTTGCGCATTGTTAAAGGTAAACTGTTAGTGGCAAACACTTCTTTGCAAAGTATTGATATCACCCAGTGCCAGAATTGGGGCACTGTGGGCTGTCTCCCCTCACAGGGTACCGAGCCGAGGAGGCGCAAAATTGAGACGATCCATAATTGAGAAGATCCATTTGGGAGCACCAAATTTTGACCTCACACAGGGCACCGTACTACAAAAGTTTACTGAGTCTGCCCCTGAATCACCACTTTACTTATATCCTGCCTTTTTCCCAAGGAGCTCAAAGCACCATACACAGACACCCACCCACACTGTGGTTCTCCTTATCAGATGCCTTAGACACACACACACACACAGAGAGAGAGAGAGAGAGAGAGAGAGAGAGAGAGAGAGAGAGAGAACACGCGCATGTGATTGGACCAAGACCGCTCAATGGGAATTTGAACATGGGTCTTCCAAGTTCTAGTCAGCCACTCTTAACCACTAGACTAGACCACATTGTCTCTCGTGAGCACTACTGTACACATGCAGCCTTTCCCCAGCCCCTCTGTCTTGTTTTTCCTCTAGTCTGCTGAACTAGGGAGTAGGCAGCAGTGGAATGAGGTGAGGCGAGATGAGGTGAGGCTCCAGCTGCATGCAAGACAAGGTAAGGCAAGGCTCAGGCTGTGCTGTAGATACACAGATACACAGTTCCTTCAGCAACAAACAGACTGAGCCCTATATAGTGGCAGGAACTGCATTTGTTAGCTCCATCTACACTGGACGGTGCATTCTTTTGTTAAAGAGATCCAACCTGCCCCATTAGTCTCCTACTGTAGGGGAACCTCTGGTGGGAAATGAGTTAAATAATTGTGGCTGCTAGGAGGTGTCAAACCAGCAGAACTCATAGTTTGCACAATATCACTCAGGACAGTACCATTTCTATTCTGGATGACTCAACTCTGGCTGGCCTTACTTGTTAACTGTAAATTGTAAAACTATGTACATCCTGAAAATTCTGGTCGCTTTAAACACTGTTTACAGCTACCCACTGCCCTTTTGCAAAAGAAAGTGTTCAGATGCTTATCTTCTCACACCTTGTTAGTGGTACTTTATACTTTACTTTCATTCATGCAATGCAACATGTTAAGTACACAACATACACACCCTTACAAGGAAGATCTCTGTTATTTTTGAAAGTCTGTGTCTAAACACGAATGTGTACATAATTATAAGTATATACCATATGAAATTAGGATCTTATGCATCAGTGGATGAGGATTTTTCTTGGAAGAGGGGATTTTGATTTTGACGTAAAGCTGAATTATTTAGTGTTGTTGTAAATTGTAGTAATTGATCGCTACGGGTTATAATTGCAATTTGGGAATTTATTGTGCTTTATAAATACAGTGGTACTTGGGTTAAGAACTTAATTTGTTCTGGAGGTCTGTTCTTAACTTGAAACTGTTCTTAACCTGAGGTATCACTTTAGCTAATGGGGCCTCCCACTGCTGCTGCGCTGCCACGTGATTTCTGTTCTCATCCTGAAGCAAAGTTCTTAAACCGAGGTACTATTTCTGGGTTAACAGAGTCTGAAACCTGAAGTTCCTGTAACCTGAAGCGTCTATAACTCAAGGTACCACTGTACAGCATTAGTGGTAGTGATTGAATTGAGTAAATGAAGCTTCTTGTCTCTCTCCCCATTAACAGTACATTTTCTGGAAAATGCTCATCTCAGTCCTAGTCAGAATTTGAAACAAGGCTTACAAAATGCTCTGGAATCTGTTAGGTTCTATAACCAATATTCATGCCCAAATGAATTTACTGCTGCCCAGTTATTGAAACCATTTCATTTTCTTAAATGAAAGTTCTGCTAAAGGTAGGGTTCAGAGTGGGGATATCTTGCCATCATGATGTTTTTCATCTTGCATTACTGCGTAAAGCCAAAATACTGTACTTCTTGTGCAGCATGTATGTATGTGAGCTTGTTGAGATTCCTGTATAAAAAAGAGGGTTTATCTACTCATTCTCCAGAATCATTTATATATTGTAGTAAAGTAATGCTACTGACAATGAAGGCTGAGCTTATAATTATAGTTTATAATTAAGGAGACTGATGAATAAGGCTAGCTTTAATTGCTCCAAACCCAATAAGCCACAGAACAAACGGATTCTGATGCCAGTCTGTGTTAAGCTTACCCAGGATGGAAATAGGCCCATCTAGGGAGCTATGTTTTCATGATGCAGCTTGATAAAATTTGAATTAATTCGAAACGATCTGTTCCCCACTTTTGTGGGGAGCTGTTGTTACTGTCCTTGGAACTGGAAGCATAGCCATGGCTCTTGGCCAGGCTTTCTAAGAACTCTCTTTTGCAGAATTATTTGTTTGTGTAGCGCCGTTTCTCAAATATTTGTGCAAGATGACCTTTAAAAAAAAAATTTAATGTGGCAGCTTGTAGTGTAGGAAGGATGGCTCGTGTGCTCTCCTCATAGAGAATGGCCTTTAGCATAGGGCTGCTGTTGTTCAAGAAAGGCTCCTTGTCTTTTTTGCACTGCATTCCAAACAAAGAGGAGTATGAAGAAGTTGCATAGCTGGCCCCATCTTCCCCACCACCCCTCACCCCACCTCAGAAACTCAGAGGCCTGGGAGTGCAGAAGGCCACTCAGACATCAGAACAAATTGTTCTAGTGTACACCATTTCTCAACACTTCTGAGGAAACAAGCCCCATAAAGAGGCAGTAGTCACGTGAGTGTCTTAATGCCTGCAAAGAAGCTTTGTCTCCCATTCAAGGTTATAAACTTCTGTTCTTTTCCAATGATTTATCACTTTATTGGGGTTTTGTTTTTTGCTGCTGTTTTTCGGATTGAGGCAAGGCGTTCTAGGGTGGTGCAGTCTATTGACAACAACATTGCCAGCTGCCAACTTAAGAGATAATATCTGTCCCTGCTTTGTTTGTGGGTTGTTGTTTTTTTTTTTTAAAAAACAGACTGGAGCAGCAAAGGAAGATGTACCCTCTCCTACTGTGCTCCTCCACTAGTGCCTTTGCCCACCTTTCTTCCCACTTTGCCACAGAAAGTGGGGCTCTCTGGCTCCACAGCAAGAAGGGTGAGCAGAAGAGCAGTGGAGGAGCAAGACAGGAAGGGCACCTCCTGCAGCATCTTCCGAGGCTTCCAGGCTTTTAGAGGGCTGGTAGGCAGCCTTAGTTAACAGAGAAGGCAACAACTCAACAGCCGGGGAAGGGCTGTCGCTCAGAGGTAGAGCATCTGCTTTGCAGAAGGTCCCAGGTTCAATCCCTGACATCTCCAGGTGAAGCTGGGCAAGACCTTTTGCCTGAAACCCTATGTTCCTATGTGTGCAGAAAGCATTTCATAATGGTCTAGAAGGCTAAACCAACTCATTGAGTTCTTTTCCCGAAACAAGCATCTTAAAAAGATACTGTGACTCACTTAGTAGATTGTAATTGGTGGGCATCATTATGACAGTCGCCCTTTCCACAGATTTTTTTTAGTTACAGAGGAACCTCTGCGCTTATTCCATGGGTCATCCTTAAAAAAAAGAAGAGTCACTATAAACCTGCACCAGTTGTTGCTGTGGTCGCCTGAGGGTTTTTGACAGATGTGCAAAAATTTGCCTCCCTTTGGATTCTAAACTTACATTGTGAGAGATAGTTTCATGACTGCCGTATGCAGATGGAGAAGGAACAAAGCGAGCAGAAGGAGAGGAGCTTAGTTGTCTATCGGGAAACCACAAAGTGTGTTTTCCTCGGCTGTTCATCTCAGCCCCACCCTCCACTGAGTGGAGGTATACATGGTTGCTTCTTGTTGAGTAGAATATAGTTGAAAACTCCTTCATTGCTGGTCTAAGGCAGCCTCTTCTGGTGCCTTTGTTAAACTTCCCCAAAGTTAGCAAATAAAATGAGGCAGGCATGGGACTGCTGAATTGGGAAAATTGAAACTTTGACAGGAAAGAAGCCCCTTCCCCAATTTCTGCTATGAGGAATCTATGATATGGTTGCTTACTGGAGAGTTGCTATCTTGGGTCTGCCCACTGAATACCTCTACCTTTAGTAAGTACCCCCAGCCTTAGCTGCAGGTAACTTAGCTGGCTTCCTGTCATTTGCAATACGTGTGTGTGTGTGTGTGCGTGAAGTACTGACTGGTGTTGCTGCCTTTTCTTCAGGGATGAAAAACAAATTGGCAAAAAGCAAAGCCTGCTGGAACAGATATGGAATGTGTGAAAACAGGGTGTGATGTAAAGCAGATTGCCAAGTGGCAGAGAGAGAAAGAGCAACTAGTGTGTCATGGTAGCCTTGTAGGAAAATCCAGGCAGCTGTCATGATCCTGGCTGGAATAAGATGATTTGCAACTGGGAAGAGGCAGAAGGATGCTTTGGAATCAGTGTTTGATAAATCTGTGCAGATCCTACACTGTTGGGAAGCAGCTCTTTTAATGAGGTTGATGCCCAGATGTATAGAGTAGGGTGACCTTGATAGATAAGGCCTATAGTATCTGTTCCAAAGAGCTCTTGAAGAAAACAAGTTCCACAGCTCTGGCTACTCCCATCACAATGTTACAATGGGGGTGGGGATTGCATGTGCCTCATAGTTAGAAACAGTCTAGCCTGATTGCAGAGTGGCTGTTTCTGTCTGAAATGGTCCATCTCCCATCCCATCTCCTATATCATGTTGGGTCTCTATGAGATGGTCTGTTTTTAAAATGTAGCTGGCATACCTTGGAGGTGGAAAGCTGACTAAATGATAGCCCTTGCAACAGTGGCAGACCTTGAGGTCTCCCATTTCATCAGCTCCCTATGCAACACCAAAATTTGGCACCCCACCCCATCGAGCCTCTCCCTTTCCATTCAGCCTCATCGTCGTGGTGCCCTTGAGGCTCTGCACCCAGTGTGACAAGACCAGTTGTGCTTCCCTAAATCCGCCTCTGCTTGCAATTGTGCAATATCAGTATCAGTATCTGAAACCACATGTTTTGAAAGGACAAACATTTGTTCTTTGCAGCTCCCCACCTCCAGAATCCCTCTGCCTGTTCCCCTTTCCTCATGCAACAGAGACAGCACCTACTTTCTCAATCAAGATTTGCATTCTTCAGTCTTAAATTCAAAGTGTCTCCTTGCAGGTCACGCAAATCATATCCTTGGGCCGTTTCTGATGCCCTTGTGAGACCATTTTGATGCCTTGGAATTTATTTAGTTATCCCTTCATCTGTAATCGTGGCTGTGCTCCCTCCCCCCCCCCCCCCCCGTACAAGTGGGTGTGTATTTTGGCCAGTATAGCTTTACTTTCCTCTTGGAATGCTTTTTAAGCCTCACATGTTAAAATGCCCTTTGTGTTGGTCTGTAATGGAATACCTAATGAAGCTGGAATGTTCCTGGCTTTAGCTAGTGCCCTTTGCTCTGAGATGGATCCTCCCCAAGAAGAACCGGGGCTTCCAGAATGACAGTAGCTATGCCATCTCTTGCTTGCAGATAAATCTTATTTGCCACTAATTTGAATTGCTTTGCTTTTGTGAGTTGAATATTTTTGCAGGTCAAATTGACCCTTCCTGGGAAGAGAGCTGGTTGTGCTTCTAATTATTTTGTGTCTCTCTGTTGCTGTGGTGTGGGACCCTTCCTGGGAAGAGAGCTGGTTGTGCTTCTAATTATTTTGTGTCTCTCTGTTGCTGTGGTGTGGGACCTCTGGCCTTCTAGATGTGGCTGAATTACAAGTCCTATCAACCCTGGCCACTAGCTATGCTTGCTGGGAACTCTAGTTCAGCAACATCTGGAGGATCAAAGGTTCCCTGCCTTGGTTCTGTTGGTTTAAGTATTGGGAGATTATGAGAAGGTACAGGGTTTCCCCAAATTAGAGCTTCTGGGCACCAGCAGGGCTTATGGAGATGGAGGAGGAAGAGGGGAGAAGAGTCTGGTGGGAACCAGGGCAGCTTGTATGTGGTGGTCATGTAGCAGCACCCCAAACAAACATGGCTATAAGCCCCACACAATTTGAGGTTAGGTTGCCTGGAATAGGGCCTCCATCTGTACAGCCTTGCTTAATTCCTCTGTGGGAAGCTTATTATGCAGTGACACAAGGGGCAAGCCATCTCTGGGTTGGTGCCCCAGCTTTGGAATCCCTCTGAGATGTGACTGGAGCTTACACCACTTGAGTTTCCTGCAGTGATGTTGGGTTTTCTGGATTTCTTTTTCAAGAATCAAA
Source organism: Podarcis melisellensis (assembly GCF_964234715.1). Classification (NCBI taxonomy): domain Eukaryota; kingdom Metazoa; phylum Chordata; class Lepidosauria; order Squamata; family Lacertidae; genus Podarcis; species Podarcis melisellensis. The sequence continues at coordinate 76,015,781 of NC_138528.1, read as the reverse complement.
ATACAATTAGGGTAATTTCAATTGGGAAATTTTCTGATGCCCTAAAGCAGACACCCCCAAACTCGGCCCTCCAGATGTTTTGGGGCTACAATTCCCATCATCCCTGACCACTGGTCCTGTTAGCTAGGGATGATGGGAGTTGTAGTCCCAAAATATCTGGAGGGCCGAGTTTGGGGGTGCCTGCCCTAGAGAGTGGTCTAATTTAGCATATTTGTTTTTATTGTACTTAGTAAAGAAAGGTAACAAGCTTGCTTAATACAGTACTGTATTTGCAATTGGCATCTGTTCATTGTGAACTTAAGAATTTATGAAATGGAAAGTTTCCATAGAAAAATAAAGCCCCACTTCGTTAGTTTCCAGTGCCAGGTGAAAGCCTTTCTATTCACTCAGGACTTTGGTGGATATTAGTGTCAGGCTTGATGTGGGTTTTTTTTTCTTTTTATGCTTGTAATTAATTGCCTTGTTTTCTAAGGCACTGTAGTATAATGTAAGTTTGTATTTTATTTGTAACCCTCTCTGGAGCTGCATTGCAATGAAGAGCATATTATAAACAATATTGAGATGGTTGACCAAAATATTGGAGGTTGTATTCAGCTAGGTTTTATTTAAAGAAGATCCACTGAAATTAATAAACATGATTAAGTTGGGTCCATTAAGTTAAGTAGATCTGCTCCAGTAAAGCCTAGCTGAATAGCTCCCTGGGTGAGGGGTGAAGAGAGATTGGGCATACACACAAATTGAGACCACCCATCTTTTATATCCTCTACCAGCCTTATGCTAGGAACTGGAGATAATAGCTTAAGGATGTTTATTACTGTGATTCCTCAATAGAGTCACCTTCCCTCTCCTTCAGCACTCTAGTGTGAGTTCTCTAATTCCCATTAATAATCCTATCTAGCATTGCCAAAGCTCAGCTTGCTGGTGGCCTTCTTCTGTTAAAGTGTGTGAGTGTGTATACATAGCATTTCAAAAGGTTATAGCACATGCTCAACTATCATCACTGCTGTCATCTACTTTGGAGTCTATCCAAATAAATCCACTCTCCTTTGGCAGTGCATCCAAGCTGAATCTCTCTTCTAGGAAGTCTGAAGTTCACTCTATCCATGTCCCCCTTAAAGGTTATTTCAAGGTACACAGCTATATTCTTGCTTTTAAACAAGTAAAGGACACATTTTATGCATAAGAACTGTACTGATATGTTTGGTAAGGACCCCCTTCCAGAGGATATAAAGGTCAGCTGAAGAGGAGCTATTCCTTTCGCTTCTGGCTTTCCCTAATTTTAGGGAAGGCTTGCCTCTCTCCCCCTGCAACCCAGTGCTTAAGAGTGCAAAGTGTACATGTGCCTGGGGAGTTAATTACAGTCCCAGCCTCAGTGATGCCTTGCCATGTCAGTTCCAAATGTTGCCCATGACCCTAGTGGCCATGAAATGCTGACTTTTTTGGAAGGGGTAGTAGAATGGAATATTCTGGAACCTGCACCCATAAACAGAAGCACTGCACACTGTTAACATTTTGTTGCAGGTGCTACTCGCTTTGCATATTTGCTGGCAGCATTATGAAAAGCAGAGCACAATCTGCTGGTTTTTATGTGCTCTCACTAGAAACCTAAGAAAGGATATTGGGATTGTCAGCACCAAAAACTGTGATTGTGAAAACAGTTGACATTTTCTGACTACATCTCTAATTTGCAATATCAGCACTCCTACACTACAGTTCCTTGCTATTGTTTTGTTGTCGGTTGTCTTTGTGGTTCTCATTTTGTTTGTAATTGTGCAGCTGTACTTACCTTAATTATATATTCGTTAAGCTGCCCTGGGGCTATTTGGTGAAAAACAGGCTAGAAGTACAACTAATCTAAACATTAAAATAAATACGGTATATATATTAAAACCAGTATTTTTTTTTAGTGTATATTGCAAGGGCTTGGTTGTTCCCTAAAATCGGTCTCCTCCAGGAGGGATGCCAAGAGCACCTCTCTATTGCAGGAATCAAAGGAGGAGCAGGCTATGGCTGCTAGTCATGGTGGCTGATGTACCTCCAGGGTCAGGGGCAATTTGGGGCTTTTTAGCTTAGAAAAATAATGGGTCAGACAGGATATGATAGAGATATATAAAATGATGCATGGTGTGTAGAAGATAGACAGAAGTTTGTATTCCTTTCCAATAATACTGGAAGCCTTGGCAATCCATCAAAGCCAAATGGTGGGAGATACAGAACTGACAAAAGAAAGAACTACCGTACTTCATACAGTGCAGATAAACTAAGGAATTTGCTACCACAAGATATGAGGGTGGCTGATAGGTGGACACAAGTCCTAACAAATCAGTCTAGGTTCATTGTGAGTTCTGGCAGTTTGAACCTGACAGCTTTTAGTCTCTCTGCCCACTGTCTCTCCCCTACCCCCTTTGCCTTTTGCAAGTTTTTCTGGCCGGCATGCCCTAGAGAGGAAGTGGGAAAATGGGAGTCTTTGTTTTTCTACTAAGTCAGCCTCTGACCCACTGCAGATCGCTGGGACAGTTAAGAATGAAGCAGCTGAGCTTTTGTTCCCACAACTGTGGACTGTTTTGGAGCGACGTGATAGAGCAGTGGAACCGTCTCAATAGGGAAAGAATTGCTGGGTTGTTGTTGTTTTGCCCAGTTCACTCCTGTCCAACAGAACTCTGAAGACTGAATCAAAGCCTGTGTTGCTGCCAAGCTTAAGAAGTTCTCTTTGGGGAAATCAGTCTTCCTTTGTGGGGGTTTGTGTATCAAAGTTGGTGGCAGTATCTCATACAGTACTTCAGACAAGTTCGCTCTCAATCGTGGAAGGATGCATTTAATCACTAATACCATGTATTTATTACAGTGACTCACAAACTGATCAAATTATTATAGCAAAACATTTTGGCTTCCATTTCCTTAGCCGCTCCAATGTGAGTCAAAGTGGGCTGTAGCCAGGTTGTCAGTTATAGAATGTGGAGGACTGAATATCCCAAAGCGTTGCATTTGCTGTAGCTGAGTGACGCTGCAGTATCCTTTGATTGACATCAGAGCAGTAGAGGAATGTGGAAGTCAAAGCACTTGAAATTCAATTTATTGTGTTTGTGTGTGTGTGTGTACTGGGGGAGTGTCTTTTAGGCCTGGTAGTATGAAGAATTATTGTGTACCGACACCCACTTAACATTCATAGATCCTGCACTGAGCAAAGATTCTGCAATGCAGTATACAACTTCAGCATCCCTGACTGATCGTTATAGCTACTGGTCATGATAACTGAGTTATGGGATAAGTCAGTATCAGAAGCAGTATGCCCTGGATACCAGTCACTGGGGGAACACAAGTGTAGAGTGTGCACACATGTCTTGCATGTGGGGTTCCCATAAGCATCTGGTTGGCCACTGTGAGAGTGGGATGCTAGACTGGAATAGTCTGGTTTAATCCAATAGTGCTCTTTTAAAAATCCACAGTGGAGGCTTATTTCGACACTTAACTTTCATCTGCCAGTAAGGGACCATAGAAGTTTTATTATTTTTACACCTGGAATGCTGAGCTCCCCGAGATGCACTGGGCCAGCCCAGATGCTCTGAAATATTCCATGTGAGCATGCCACTGCATAGCAGAAGTAACAAATTATTCTCCAGTTAATGTTTATGATTTTCTGGTCGTAATTTGCATCAATTTAAATGTTCCTTGACTAATATTTTGAGATAGTGAATATGGTGCAGTAGGGTTTTGTGGTGCAAGAACAAATATGCCAGATTGCTGCTGATTTCATGATGAGACCATGTTTCAAGAACTAAGACATAGTTAAGCTACATAATTCCTGCTGGCTGCTTTATTAGATGGTATCCTGTAGATGTGCAGTATCCAAGTTTGAAAACCAGTAATCACGTAATAGAAGAAAAAATAGAATAGCCTATTATAACATGGTAGATTTGTTTTATACTTAACCTTGAGTATATTTGAGTATATTTTTGTGGTTAGCAGGGGGAACTGCATGAGAAGGTAAACAACTATGGATATGGGGGGTGGGAAATAAGGGAAGGCCTTATGGCAGTGAGGTCATTTCCCAATGAAGCTCTAGATTGGCAAACAGAAGTTACTCACTATACTAAAATTACAACATTTGAAACATGGGCGCATGCTGCAACAAACTGCTTAGTGGCTGCGGCTTCTTGCAGTGTGCAACCTGTTTGGGGAACCATGTACTTCCTCCTCAGGACTATTTAATTGCATGATTTCTATTACAAATGGCACAAAGGGCATTGCCATTCTGTAATTTTAAAACCACCATTAAAACAACAGTGTTTGCTGACAGAATATAACAAGGCTGAAACTCAAATTCTAACTGTCCTTTCAGTCACTGACAAGCCTTCCATGAGCTGTTTTGTCCATTTCTCTTTCTCGGCAGTACCATAGTTTTGTGATTCTGAAACCGCCAGTCATTGTGATGCCTGCATTTCAGAGATAACTGCTGTTTAGAGTGCCTTAACGTGTAAAGCCTGCTAGCTTAGTATCATGCAGCAGCGCCCTCCTAACGTCCATTGTTCTCTTGTGCCTTAGGTGAGGCTGGTGCAAACATCATCCATGTCTCTAAGGAGGCTCGGAAGAGGTTTCTTGGCCCCTTGCACCCCTCCTTCAACTTAGTGAAAATCATCCGTACCTGCCTATACAAGACCCTGCCAGACAACGGGCATGAGGTGGCCAGTGGACGCTTGGGCATCTCGCTCACGCGGGTCTCAGATGGAGAGAATGTCATCTTATCGGAGTTCAGCTCCAAAGAGGAGCTTATCCAGGCAAGTAATAACATGATGACTGCCTCGTTGCTTTAGATGTGAATCTGTAGGTTCCCAGCCACCAGGGACTGGGACACCTGACTTGACTATGCTTTCATGGTGAAAGGCTGTCTTGTAGCTATCACCTCTTCCATCAGATGATATTTACTTGGTGCTCTGGATACATAAATCCTCCCCCGCATGTTATTTAGGTTTCATGTGGTCTTTTCCTGTCTCTCTCAGGCATGTGTTTGCAGCACTTTCATCCCAGTGTACTGTGGCCTCATCCCTCCCAGTCTTCAAGGAGTGGTAAGTAAGCCATCGTGGACTTGGGCTTCCAAAATTGTTTGCATTGGTACGAGGTCATGCTGTGATCCTTGCAAGGTTGGCTGTTACTGTCTCCGTATTATACATAGAGGGCTAAAGCTGAAGAAGTGGCTTGCTACTGATTGTCTCGTTTTCATTCCTGTTGGAACTGACGGCCATAAGCCACAAGCTTTAGTCATCATGTCATCATCCCAGGGGCACATCAGGCAGGCTATTAAGTCAAAGGGAGCAGGGATGAGGGGAAGTATCTTGCTTGATGCTGAAGTCACAAAGTCTGTATTAGTCATAATCTTCAGATTATAAAATGGGTATTTAATATGTGTCTGTCATGACTTGCGTAAAGTGGTGAAACGCCCTGCTATATGCAGCTGTGTTATATCCAGCGCCTGACAAGAGTGCCAACAATATTGCCTTAAGAAAATAGATCTGTGTAGCACAGTAGTAGATGTCAGGAGTTTTTCCTCTTGTTTTTTTCCAAACTTGAGATTATTTGTTTTCATGCAGTCCTGTTTCAGGCATCAAGGGTGGTGTGTGTGTGTGTCTAGCAGCAAATAAGCCAGCATGTCAGCTAATTGCACTCTTGTTGAGGGCACAGCACACACAGCCTATCAGTGCAGCAGCACCCTTTCCTTGAACTCTTAGACTTTAGTGCCATTGGAATTGGAGATTGCTCAGCACCACCCAGGCCAAAGGGCAATAAATCCGGGGAAGGCAGGAAAAACCCTCTGGCCCAGCTTTCTCTGAGAAGCCCCATGTGACTATTTCATATATAACAGTAAACCACAACTTATGGCTCAGGGAAGTGAGGCAGAAGCTCCTGAAAAAAACCCTTTCTTCTCTGACAGTGTGGCTGTGAGGAGGTGTTGTCTTAAACCAGGGGCCAGCAACCTTTTTCAGCAGGGGGCCGGTCCACCATCCCTCAGACCATGTGGGGGGGCCGGACTATATATTTTTTTTGGGGGGGTGAACGAATTCCTAAGCCCCACAAATAACCCAGAGGTGCATTTTAAATAAAAGGACACATTCTACTCGTGTGAAAACACCTGGCCGGCCCCACAAATAACCCAGAAACGCATTTTAAATAAAAGGACACATTCTACTCATGTAAGAACACGCTGATTCCCAGACAGTCCACTGGCCGGATTTAGAAGGCGATTGGGCCGCATCCAGCCCCCAGGCCTTAGGTTGCCTACCCTTGCCTTAAACTAACTGCAGTTAAACATAATGTCTGAACCCTGGTTAGGCTTGTTTACATACTTTTTAATGTTACTTATCATTTCTATGTTATTTTTTTGGCCATTTTACTATTGAAAATAAATAGTAAAATAAACAAACCATAATGTCTGAACCCTGACATGCTGTAGCTACCCTTTGTCAAAAGGAGCCAACTTCAAACCACAGTTTTATTACGGTGGCTTGTTTCAGTTGACCACAGTTCAGGGTTTTAATACTATGCTAAGCTGTTGTTAATTGAAATCGGAAGTTAAGGCTTCCAGTTTCCTTGCAGCTATGTTGGAGAATAAGAAGGGAAGGAAGATGGTGCAAGCCTGAAACACATCAGCTTATTCCTGCAGTAAGCCATGGTTTATTGTCATTTCAGAACAAGCCACAGTGAACTGTTTAAAGGTAGCTACACCAAAGGGTTTTGTTTTTCCTTTTCTCCTGATATCTGTTCCATTCTGGTCTGGCTGAGTGGTATTAAGAAAAGCCCATTTGCAACGGCACTAAATCAAATTGAGGTTGTGAACTCAAGGAGTGTCTGGTAGAAGCAGAGTGGTGGAGTTTGTGGAGAAGGTTGGCATGAACAGTTTGTTCCTAACTGGAATGTAGGCGGAAGGTCCCCGATAGACGGCTAGCTTTATTTATTTATTGCTATTGTTACATAATGTTGTTAACAATAACAGCTGGGGGGGTGTATGTCTTGTTTTGGAGATGTGCCTGCTTCATCACCTCTCCCTGGTCGTATTTTAGTTTGGCTCCAAACTCAAAGTATCCCTCTCCTCTAGATTAAACATATTTAGCCCTGTCTATGCATGCAGATAAGGCTAGAGCCAGCAGAGCCTTCACCTCTGTCTCTAGCCAGTCTCATTGCAACCCAAGAGTCTCCCAAATACCTCACAGCAAAAAGCCGGCTGTCTGAAGCAGGAAGCCCTGTTGGGCCAGATGCATCGAACAATTAATAAGTAAAGCAATAATTCAGAAGTGCTTGCCTTCCAGCTAACGTAGGTAGGCAGTGGGTATGTCAGTAGAAGGCCTAGGGATCTTCACTGGTTGCTGTCACCCCATGGATCTCACTCATTTAGTTTAGATATTTTGATACTACTCTTTATCATAAAGTCACAGGGGGATGCGCAACATATTAAAATGCACAAATGCATATTCCGAGGCCAATTAAAACATCTATATGAAATAAACTCAGCCAAACTAAAATAACAGAGGATAATGTAAGGTGACAATGGGTGCCATTCACTGACCTCAGTGTATTATGCCTCCTAACCTCCAGAAACCTGGGGGGGTGTGTGTCTTCATTTCCCTCTTGAAAGAGTGTAGCATTGAGGGAAGACACTACAGTACTCAGTAGGGAGATAGTTCCATTGTTTTGGAGCTGCAACAGGACAGGCTGTACTGTGGGTCCTCACACTACTGAACACCTCTGTTGCAGTGGCCATCAGGAGGTTCTCCTTAGCTGATCTTCAGGCCCAGGTGGTAGGTTGGTAAAAGAGAAGTTCTCTTATTTTAATGTCAACATAAGCACTTTGACTTGGGCTCTAAAGAGAATTGGCAAGCTGTGCAGCTGTTTTAGTACTCTGGACCCCTGCATTTTACACTTGTTGCAACTTCTGAACCATTTTGAAAGAGCAGTCCTACAAAGAGTACGTGGCAGTAGTCTAATCTGAAGGACAGCAGAGCATGGATAATAGTGGCCAGGCTATCTCCATTCAGGAAAGGATGCAAACAAGGGCAACCCCTTCCAGAATAAGGGTGTTCTGCTGATTCTCGGACTCTGTGCAACCACAGCACCTCTGCTTATCTAGATTCAGCTTCTGTTTCTTGGCCCACATCCAGCCCATTCCTGGTTCCCCAGGCACCAATGAAACAGATGCAGCTGTGTGTCATCAGTATATTGGTGGCAATTCACATCCCCTGAATATGGCTGCTATAACCTGCCAGACTCGCCAAGCAACTGTGAACTGGTACATTTGCAATTGCCTATAAGTGCTTGGAAATTTGGGGGTGGGACAGACTGTAAATTGTATCCGTATAATAAAACCTTCAATGATTCCTTGTCATTCTTTCTCTCCTCCCAGAGGTATGTTGATGGAGGGATTTCTGACAACCTGCCACAGTATGAGCTGAAGAACACCATCACGGTGTCCCCTTTCTCTGGGGAGAGTGATATCTGTCCACGGGACAGCTCCACAAACATCCATGAGCTCAGGGTCACGAATACCAGCATTCAGTTCAACATGCGCAACCTCTACCGCCTTTCAAAGGCCCTGTTTCCACCAGAGCCTCAGGTGAGAGCCCAGCATGATTGTCTATATTTTTGTAGTGACGCTTGAGCTTCCATAGATGGTAAACATTGTTTATGGCTCTTCATTTGAAGGAACTTCAGGCAACCTGAATTTATATACTTTCTAAATACAAATCATTGTAGTCATTCTTCATCAGAGCATTTCATCTGCCTTAGCCCTTATGCTTCTAACACAAGACTGTGCATGTTTACTTGGAAGTGAGTCCCACTGATGTTGGATGGAGCTTACACACCTATAGAAACCAACCTGCCCTCCATAAAGCTTCAGTGGTGTTTGTGCCACCCATTTCTGAGAGACGGGCATATGGTGTTTCATGAACAGCTGCACGATTCCTTTTAGAAACAAGCAACAAAGTCACTGAAAGGCACATGGGTGATCAGCCAATGCATTTCATGTAACTTGGGACTCCCACTCCCATTCTTTAGAGGGTGTTGACAGGTAGCCTAATTTGGAGTGGCAAATTCCCATTCTATGATTTAATCTGACTTGTTTTTTTAAAGTGATGGGACAAGAAGCCTTCAAAACCTTTGGAATGCACTGAATGCCTTTTTTAATCCCATTGGAATAACATGAAGACACCTGAAAATACCTTCAATTAGGCATTGTTTGAAAATGCTTATGGACTGTATTCAGTTGGTGTCGATTGACATTCCTTTGTTGGCCTTCTTTCTTCCCTCATGGGTGTTCATTCACAGCCATTGCCCAGACCATAACATGTCTCCTCCGTGTTCCTGCCTCTTCCTTTAGTTAGCAACATAACAAATGCTGTTGGTCCGTTCTTGCTTTCTGCCCTTTCTCCCTCTTTTGTTGCTGCAGCAGAAAACACTGTTGGGGTAGCAGTGGTTGTAACCAGAAAACAAGCACCTCTTGCCCTTCCAACTGGGATGTTTGGAGACAGGCTTTCATCATCATAACTGGCTCTCCTTTATCTCTGTGTGCAGGTTCTGCGGGACATGTGCAAGCAAGGATACAGGGATGCACTGCACTTCTTGAAAAAGAATGGTAAGCAGCAGCCAGCTTCATTATTACCAATTGTATTTCCACTTAGCTGAGGGTGAGCACCCTTTCCATTCTACATAATTAGAAAAGTTCTGGGTAAATCAAGAGGTTTTACATACTCCTACACAAATCGCTGAATGAAAGCAAAATGTTGGATATGACAAGAGAGTCTATTTTGTATTTGATCACATAGATGCAAAATGGCACTGGGTATGATCCACTGGGGTCTTCTTCTGTACAAAATTAATTTAATGGAAGCTGTGCAAGAGCAGAACAATGCTTCTCTAGCACTCTGCCTATTATTCTGGCATGAGCCGGTGCTGTGGCCAGAGCACACTGTTTGTGTCTATAGTGCCACCTTGTGGTGGCTGTCTGTAGTGCAGCAATCTTGTGCACTGTATTTTTTGTCCTTACAACTACGTACATTGATGCAGTTCAGGTCTTGCCTGTGTGCTTCCTACAGGCAACAGTTGGTCACTATGAGAACAGGATACTCAACCAACTGAGGCTTTGCTCTGATCCAGAAGGGCTCTTTTTATGTTCTTATATTACATGATTCAGCAACCCCACTGTGCTACCCCAGAGAAGGCAATTAGAGAGGAAATTGACTTGGTGACAGGCAAAGATTTCTTATGGTTGCAGGTGTGAAAGGGTCTACTTGGGACTAATTATTGAAGCTATGTATAGTAGTTCTAGAATTCAAATGGTACTTTACAGAATGTGTAGGCATATACAGTGGTACCTCTGGTTACAAACTTAATTCATTCCGGAGGCCCGTTCTTAACCTAGAACCATTCTTAACCTGAGGTACCACTTTAGCTAATGGGGTTTCCTGCTGCTGCTGCTGCACCGCCGCCACGCGATTTCTGTTCTCATCCTGAGGTAAAGTTCTTAACCTGAGGTACTACTTCCGGGTTAGCAGAGTCTGTAATCCAAAGTGTTTGTAACCCGAGGTACCACTTCAGGCATGCCCAAGAGGTACATTGCAATCTACTGGTAGGTAACGGGGTGTTCCTGGTAGATCCTGGTAGATCTCTGGCCCCTCAGTGATCTCCTTACAAAAAAACAAAAAAACAAACAACAACAAAAAACCAAAAAACTCCCACCAAATTTGGCTTCCTAAAAAAAGCTCCACAACCTTTGGGTAGATCACTGCCAGTCTTTTTACGACAATGAGTAGATCACTGCCAGTTTTTTTATACTGTGAGTAGATCACAGACTATTGGGAGTTGGAGGTCCCTGGATAGATAAACCATGTGGTTCTTAGAACTACGTTGCTTCAGTCTGCAGAGGTGGGGTATATTGGTGGGCAGGATTTAACATTTGAATGTCCCTCCATGCGTATGTTTTACAAGAAACGACATACTTCTGCTGCACGATACTTCTAGGTATTAGACAGCACACAGTATGTACAACATACAATATTCTTTTAAATATTTGTAAATAAACTTTATTCAAACAGATCCGCTGGCAGTGTACAGTTATAACAACAAAGAAAGGAAAATATAATCCACCATAGATCTATTGTTTTAAGATACCTGTGTGGTTTTTTTAAAAGTTCCAAAAACAAATTTAGTACTTAAAAAAAAAGTCTGAGTAAACAAATAAGTTTTAACCTGGTTCCAAAAAGAGTGTAGCATTGATGCCCACTGAGTCTTTTCCGAGGAGCTATTTCTCTCTGCTTTGTAAACCCTCTTGCCTTGCACAGCTGTCTCACATGCCTTGGTGGCAATTTCATGTCCAGTGCTTATTGTACATGATATCCTCCGTGACAGCAGGTGGCTTTTGGCTGTGACTGCCACTTTCTCCACTGTCAGGAAAGATAATCTGCAAGGCATATTAAGTTTTTGGTTGAAGCACAACAGTTCCTTCTCCTTTCTTCCTCAGGTCTTCTCCATCATCCAAGACCCACCAACCCTTTGCTGGCTATTGAAAATGGTGCTGGGGTGAGGAATGCTGAAGAAGAGGAGGAGGAGGAGGAGGCAGGGGAAGAGGACCAGCTGAGAGAGAATGCTGCACTGGCAGAGGCTGAAGATCACATTCTTGAACACTTGCCTCCTAAACTGAACCAAGGTATGATCATGGGTTGGAGAGGCTGCTGTGTGTCTGTGTCTAACCCAAGGCTCTCCTCGTTACACAGACTAGGCTGAGGCTTTTATAATGCTCTAGGGGTGAGGAACATGTAGTTCAGCAGCATCTGATGTTGGGCCTCCGCCACGAGTTCCCCAACCCTGTCTTATGTCCTACTTTTTTCCTTTATGGGAGAAAACGGGAGAAGCGGGGGAAAAAAGAATGTTGAGAGGCTAAAAGATAGACATTCCGATTCTGCACATATGCATACGTTTTATTTTCTTCTGTGCAGATGATTTGGTTTCCCTGTAAATTAGGAAACTGTGAATACATGAAATACACAGGGTGGGCAGTATGGCTAATGTAGGTAAAGGTAAAGGGACCCCTGATCATTAGGTCCAGTCGTGACCGACTCTGGGGTTGCGGCGCTCATCTTGCTTTTTTTGGCCGAGGGAACCGGCATACAGCTTCCGGGTCATGTGGCCAGCATGACTAAGCCGCTTCTGGCGAACCAGAGCAGCGCACGGAAACGCCGTTTACCTTCCCGCCGGAGCGGTACCTATTTATCTACTTGCACTTTGCCGTGCTTTCGAACTGCTAGGTTGGCAGGAGCTGGGACCAAGCAACGGGAGCTCACCCCGTCGTGGTGATTTGAACTGCCGACCTTCTGATCGGCAAGTCCTAGGCTCTGTGGTTTAATCCACAGCGCCACCTGCGTCCCTATGGCTAATGTAAGGGGATACAATTTGCTCCATGGCCCCCTGCAGACATATCGCAGGACTTCAGAAAATCTCTATTTCCCATTAATAACACAAGTGTACTGAGCAATGTTTTGAAAGTGTGCATGTGTTCACATATGCATGTGGAAATTCTGAAGTTGGTGCACAGCACTGACTTGAAACTCTGGTTCCAACGTCCACTGCCCAGTAAAGTTGGTATCTGAGAAGAACAGGCTGCCTGCCTTGATTTAGGGTCTGGCTATAGTTTTTTTATTTTCCTATTGGAACTTCTCTTAGGTGACTCATGAGATAACGGATAGTGGACACTGAAGCATAAAAACCAGCAAAATTGTCGGGAAATGCCTGTAGACAGATAAGATGGGGATCAGTGTTGAGGAGAGATGAATAAAGTGATTTGCTGCCAGCTCTAGAATTGACACAATCTTCCCGCCTATAACAAACCTCTTGGTCCCCCTGCTTAGTAGTAGATGCATGTTTATGGCTAGAGAGATTTTGTGGATCTTCAAAGTAGTCTGAACATTCAGTAATTGCTTTTAAAATGTTGGTGACTTGTGTTTCCAATTCCCACTCCTGTTGTAGCATGTGAAGTCCCTCACTTCATTTCAAACCTACACCTGCATTGAGAAATTAATGCTGTTTTTTTGAACTGCAGGGCCTTCAGGGCCCTGGCAATAACATGTTGCTAACTCATACTGCCCAACAGAATTGAAGGTTTCAGAGGCATTCAAGTTCTATAGTGAATACTACCTTTTAAGTGAGGCATGGGGCAAACAAAGCAGGCTTGGTCTCTTTCTCTGGGGAAGAAGAGTAATAGAAATCCCTCTGGTTGCTTCTCATGAGCTGGGCAAAGTCTTATACTGTATTTTTATTCCTTGCCTTTTGGGCTCATGTTTGGAGCCACAAGAGGGCTAAATTTTGGACAGGTGATTGTCCTCTAAAAATTGAGAGAGGCAGTTTCTGCTTTCCCCATTGAATTGGTGACTGGAATAACTCACTGTCTCCATCTCCAGCCCTCTTGGAAGCCTGTGCTGAGAGGAGGGGATTGTTCACCGGCATTGCCAACCTGTTGCCTGTGCGCCTGGCCTCTACCTTGATGCTTCCATACACTCTTCCTCTGGAGTCGGCTCTCTCCTTCACTGTCAGGTATGCTCTAAATCCTGTTTCTGATATGCTTTTGGGAAATGCTTGTGATTGGGACCTAGATTGCTGTATTATCTGCATCGTTAAGAACTTGCTATTCTGTGGGACTTGGTTCTAAATAAAACAAGGGTAAAATCCACTCCAAGGGAATTTATTGAAAGCCAAGAACCCTCTCCCATGTGGTTGTCAATGGCTACTAGCCATGAGGTCTATGTGCAGGGTCAGAGGTGGCTATCAGCCACTGGGAAACAGTAGCAGGAACAAACTCTTGCTCTCATGTGCTGCATCTGGGCTTCCCATAGACACCTAGTTAGCCACCATGGGAAATGGGATTCTGGACGAGAAAGGTCACTGGTCTACTCTAGCAAGGGGAGGCATGCTCTTTATGTGAATACTTGCCATTGTCACAAGAGGCGCCCTTGTGCAGGCTGTTTTTTAAGAACACCTTTGCAAAGCTGCAACGTGGCTGGTGCTCCTTCCTGCTTGCAGTGTAGCAATGGCCTGCGTTACGTAACAGCGTCCCTGTTGGTCACCTGTCTCCTTCAGGTTGCTTGAATGGCTGCCAGATGTCCCTGAGGATATCAGGTGGATGAAGGAGCAGACGAGAAAAGTCTGCCACTATCTGATGAGGAAAGCCAAGAAGAAGCTGGGAAGCCATCTCTCAGCCAGGTAGGATTATCTTGTTTGCTTTTCTAAGTATTGCGACACTGGGAGTTGCCATAGGACTGGCGCCATATAAATGGTAATCAGGGGGACTTTGGCCTCCAATCTGACAGTGCTTATTCAGAAATCAGCCCCTTTGTACTCTCCTCCAAGTTTGTGTGCTTAAGATGGCAGTTCTAGATGTGTCATCTTACTTTGCACAGCCCTCTATAAAATAAAGGTGCCTTACTCTTCAGGAAGGTTTAGTGTTACTGTGCCTGGGTAACCGAATACATGGTTATGAAACTACAGGCAATTCCAGCACTGTGTGCTTCTTTTTCAAGAAACCAAATAACTGAAAACCCAGGCTTGACAGTCCCCAGTTTTGTTTTTGATGGTGAATAACATAACTAAGTACCTGAAGTCCTTAGATGTTGTATGTAACATATTTGAAAGGGCCTAATTTTCTTTCCAAAAGAAAAAGGCCTAATTTCCAAGGGTGGTGTTCAACTAAGTTTTACTCCAGAGTTAAACCCATTGAAATTAATGAACCTGTTAGAGTCTTTGATTTCATTAGATCTACTCTGAGTAAAACTTAGATATACAGTGGTACCCCGCAAGACGAACGCCTCGCGAGACGAAAAACTCGCAAAACGAAAGGTTTTTTCGTTTTCGAGTTGTCTCGCAAGACGAATTTCCCTATGGGCTTGCTTCGCAAAACGAAGCTTGCCCCGGGGACAGCGGGTCTTCTCTTTTGAAGCAAGGGGCGGTGGGGAGATCGCTTCTCCCCACCGCCCCTTGCTTCAAAAGAGGTCCGGGGGCAGCTCTTCCCGCTGCCCCCGGACCTCTTTTGAAGCAAGCGGCTGCGGGGAGATCGCGTCTCTTCGCAGCCGCTTGCTTCAAAAGAGATCCCGGACCTCTTTTGAAGCAAGCGGCTGCGGGGAGATCGCGTCTCTTCGCAGCCGCTTGCTTCAAAAGAGATCCCGGACCTCTTTTGAAGCAAGCGGCTGCGGGGAGATCGCTTCTCTCCGCAGCCGCTTGCTTCAAAAGAGATCCCGGACCTCTTTTGAAGCAAGCGGCTGCGGGGAGATCGCTTCTCTCCGCAGCCGCTTGCTTCAAAAGAGATCCCGGACCTCTTTTGAAGCAAGCGGCTGCGGGGAGATCGCTTCTCTCCGCAGCCGCTTGCTTCAAAAGAGATCCCGGACACCTGCCCCAGCCGCTGGGCTTCGTAGCGCTGCTGCGAAGCCGGGCGGGGGGCAGGAACACCTGCCCCAGCCACCCCGCTTCGGAACGCTGCTCCGAAGCGGGGTGGGGGGGCGGGAACACCTGCCCCAGCCGCCGGGCTTCGTAGCGCTGCTGCGAAGCCGGGCGGGGGGGCGGGAACACCTGCCCCAGCCGCCGGGCTTCGTAGCGCTGCGGCGAAGCCGGGCGGGGGGGCGGGAACACCTGCCCCAGCCGCCGGGCTTCGTAGCGCTGCTGCGAAGCCGGGCGGGGGGGCAGGAACACCTGCCCCAGCCACCCCGCTTCGGAACGCTGCTCCGAAGCGGGGTGGGGGGGCGGGAACACCTGCCCCAGCCGCCGGGCTTCGTAGCGCTGCTGCGAAGCCGGGCGGGGGGGCGGGAACACCTGCCCCAGCCACCCCGCTTCGGAACGCTGCTCCGAAGCGGGGTGGGGGGGCGGGAACACCTGCCCCAGCCGCCGGGCTTCGTAGCGCTGCTGCGAAGCCCGCGCCCCCCAGCCTTCAGAAGAGGTCCGGGGACAGACTGTCCCCGGACCTGGTCTGAAGGCGGTTTCCCTAGGAACGCATTAATTGATTTTCAATGCATTCCTATGGGAAACCGTGCATCGCAAGACGAAAAAACCGCAAGACGAAGAGACTTGCGGAACGAATTAATTTCGTCTTGCGAGGCACCACTGTAGTAGCACCCCATATACAGAGTGTTCTGAAGAACTATCTTGGATTAAGTTTAAAACCCAAACAACCCTCTTCAAATGCATCTATTTGCTCACTCTCGGTTCAGTCCCCCCCCCCCCTGTATGTGATCATGTTCCCAGGGCAGTTCAGGACAGTGGGCAAAAATGTATTGTGTGTGAACTGCCAAAAAGTGATTGGATTATATCTCAAAGGTGGGGGGGGGGGGGAGATAGCCAGAGGTTGCCCATATGGAGATAGCCATGGATGCTGGAAAACTGGCTTTGGGCTGAACATTGATTCTTGGTATAATAGTCGGTGGTCAATAGCATTAGCAGAGAAACTAACATGTCAGGTCAGAACAGCAAAGGGCAAACACCATCCCTATTCTTTTTATAATACATGGCAAAAAAATAATAATCATTGAATATATAAATTGTTTGGATAGTGTTAAGAATCCACCTAACACTCACAGGGAAACGTGGTGCGATCTTTTAGAGCAACCAAATGAGATGTTGTATAGCAAGACAAATGTATATGATTTTATTGGGACAAGTTGTTTGTTATTTCCTACTTTAGCAATTGTTTATATGCTTAATTAAATAACAACAACAACTTTTTTAAAAAGTAAGGAGGAGAGAAAGCCACTACGTATATATTTTTCCAACCTAACAACAGGGACCCTATTTCCCTTTACGTTCCATGGAATGACTTATAAAAATGTTCGTTCCTGCAATAGCAGATGATTTTTCTACGATCTTCCAATTCGCACATTAATTTCTCAGGACAGTTCTGTATGTCAACTGTCAACATGCAAAAGATATCAGGATGGTTTGTGCAGACAAATGTGTTGTTTGAAACAGCTTTCAGTAACAAAGCTGTCATTTAATGTTTTACAATATAACAAGTAGATGGCTTTTCCAAGTGATTTGTTTGCATTTATCGTGTGACAATAAACACTTACCACATCAACGGGTGGCTCGCGCATTACATCTGGGTGTCGCACAGTCCACTTGCACTCAGCGAGGTGCAGGTTTTATCGAGAGATAACGGAGCCCATTCTGCCAGTGGAGAATCTCATTTTGCAGAGCAGCCCACTCTACGCATCTTGTGTTCTCACTTGTACACCTGACTCACTTTCTCAGACCGAATGAAACTCAGCAGTGTGACGACCGTCAGCCTGGGGACTCTGGAGGCTCCAAGTTTCCCCTGGACCTCAGTCAGCTCACGTGGCACTTTCTGCTTATGGGCCAATGACGGGACTAGGAAGGGGCAGGACTAGGATAGCCAGGGTGTCAAAGGTCAGTATTGAGGCATGCAAGGACAATCTGAGCACTGCTCACCTGCACCTTCCATGATCCTAGCCTGTGCTGCTGACTTTTTGTATGTGACGGTAGCATCACACTGGCATCTTGTACCGTTAAGGGGAAATTGCAATGGGGATTGTGTGGTCTTTTATCCCCCACTCCTCTCTCTGTATCTCCATGCCTAGCCTGGAAGCTCCAGTGCAGCAAGCAGCGCTTGTGAGTACAGCATGACAAAGAAACTAAACATCTTCCTCTCTCTCTTTCTCTCTCTCTCTCAGGCTGTACTACCACCTGGAACTCAGAAAAAGCCAAAGCTTGCCCCTCCCCTTGAGCGTCGGCTATGGGGAGGCGCTGCCCAAGTGGCTGCGGAGTAACCTCTCCCTGACGGACGTTATGACAAAATGGGAGGAGTACCAGCGCCAGCTGATGCTGGGGTTGTTCTGCATTAACGTGGACCTGCAGGCGTCCATCTTCCCATCAGAAGGGCTGCAGATGAGGCACCCGCCAGCAAGCTGCACACAAGAAAGCCTCCAGCTTTTCTGATCTCGTTGCCACACTTTGGGCAGGGGAGGGTAGACAGCAGCTGCCTCTCAACAGCGCCCTAATGGAGCTGTAACACCTGCTAAGAGACTTCTTATTTTCTCATTTGCAGAGTGAGAATTTACATCAATATAGCCATTGTGCAACTGCTAAGCTGGTGGCTGCACAGTGTTCAAACCCATAGCAATGTGTCGGGCGTTGCGTACACTTAGAGATGATGGTGTATGAATGCCCAGCACATGTGACAAAAGTGCTTGGTCTCACCGAAAAGAGTTTTGCTTGGGACACCTTTTCAGAGGCCTCATATCATATTGAACTTGCCGTTTGTGATAAGAGGATTGGGACACAAATCAGTACTCTGGCATTTCTTTGCTTTTAACCTCCTTTGTTTTACATCAGTGTTGTAAAAGGGTCTTTGTTTTGAAGAAGGCTGATTCCCTCATAGATCATCTTTGCCTGCGCTACACAGAATAGTGAAAAGCAGGCAGGCTACAACAACTGGCTGCCAGATTGGCTCTTGTTATCTAAGGCAGCCCTTGGTTTTCAACTCTCAGCTGATGCACCTTTTTAAATGCCTGTGCCCCACATTCTCTTTCAAATCTATCTGGGTGCCACTGCTCTTAATATAGATGTTAGGAATGTAGACTTGTAAAAATGAACTCTTAGGACACTAGAGTTCTTTGTTTCTCTCAGGATCACCCTCTTCTAAGGGACTTTTTTTTAAACTATGGAGAGAGAAAATATTAGAAGCTCTGAAACGTGCTTCGTAAGGGTTGTATTAAAAGTAGGCCCATTGAAATTAATGGCCGTAACTAATTTAGATCCATTAATTTCAGTGGGTCTCATCTGAGTAAAATTGAATTGAATACAATCCTAAATGTATGCTTGAGCTATGCTGTTCTTTTCTTTTCGATGCTCCATGTTGTTTGGATGATGCTATTTCCACCCACCCACCCAAAACAACACTACTACGTTATTCTTCAAATGTGCAGAAAGGATGTAAAGAAGGATAGAGGAAGAATGCAGGAGCTAAGAGAGCTTAGTGTATGTTTTTCAAATGGTTTGTGGCTCATCTGATGAGCTGGAGCTGAGCATGTGAGGAGTGAAGGGGTGTTTTGCCACTCACAAAATGAAAGTGAAGGCGGAGGCCAAAACTGATGCTGGCCAAACTGGATTTAACCTCGAGGAATCCATATGCACTTTGTGCCAGTGGTATATTTGATCACTTTTGAAAGGACCTGGCAACCCCAACAGAATTGTGACTGGTGTGGTGGTTAGTCAGGAGGGTCAGGAGCTGGAGGTCCTAAAAGGGATGGCAGTACAGTGTGAAAAGGATGAAAAGAGTGCCAGAAGGTGTCAGAAGTGAATGCACATCCTTCTTTCTATCCACCTGTGTCAGAGGTGGGGAACCTTGCACTCTCCAGATGTTTTTGGACTCCATCAGCTGCAGAAAGCATGACCAATGGTCAGGGAAGGTGGGAGGCGTTGTCCAACATCTGGTGGACCACAGGTTCCCCTCCACTGTACCACAGGCTAGTTCAGTGGACCTTGGTTCCTGTTCTGCAAATGAAACAGGGATTCATGTCTTAGGTTAACCTGGAGGGCTTCCCCCCTATAGTTCATAGAGCCAGAAGGACATTTAGTTACTTGCCAGGTTCTCAAGTTTTCTGAGCCAAAGATCTGGTATGTGTTCCCAATGCTTTGGCAAAGTTCCCCACTTGCTGGAATTGTTCACTGCAGTGTGTGTTAAAGGTTAAGCACTCCATGTAGCAGCACATGTCCTGTCTGCTATATAGAATCCCTCTCCCTACAGATGCCTTTCAGATGTGATGTACAGTCTACTAATTGTCTCAGCACTAAACTGTTATCTCACATTTCACTGCTGTTGCCTTGTTCATGCTACTGCGTAGCCTAGCAGAGATTTGCTGTGGCAGCAAAGCAGCAGCATCCCTTATCATATAGCAATACTATTTTCTGTGGCTTGCTTTCCCATTGGCCTTGGGGCATATCTATATATCTGTATATATAATATAAATATATATTTCTTCCCTGTTGTGATTTGTACCATGAAAGCACAGATAGGTTTGTGCTACAGGGAGAAACAAGTCTTTGTATCTGTACTGTGCGGAGGTTGACTTCCTTTGCACACTAACCTACCATCTTCGATCCTCTCACAACGCAGTCAATCAGTTGAATGCCAAAGAGAATCCAAGGGGTATTCAGGGGCAGGGGGAGCTGGCACAGTACATATCAGTTAAGCAGTGTTAATAGAGATACAGTTCAGAGTGCCACTGCAGAACAAAGGGGTGGGTATTCTTTGGTAGGCATACCTCACTACTCAGTGTACATTGAATAGACTTGTGTTTTTGTTCATTCCAAAGCATCTGAGTAGTGGTGTGTTGCACTGCTGAGCTTTATGAGACTCTTTGAGGCCCATGAGGTACATCCTTGGGGCACTTTTTTTAAAAAAAAGGAAATTCAGAGTATATTGATTTGAAATGGGCTCAAGTCAGGACATTATGACTTTGTAGTGCATTTTTTTTATGGTGGCCAATACTAGGATTTCTAGAAATGCTTTCATCTGCAGAGCTTCTGGAGTGACACAGCTGCTAAACAGATTTTGAGAATGAGTAGCGTTATGAAAACCATCTTGACGCTAAAAGAAAAATGTTCCAATTCATAATTGACTGCTCATGTAGCATAAGTGCCTGCCTTAACAATTTTGTAAGTAGTTTAGAAATGTGGAATTATTCAAGTATGAAGCCTTTGTGGCCAGGCAGGATGGGAGTGGTGAGCGTTTGGCACTAGCCAATGCAATAGTCCCTCTTCTATAACTTTATGTAAACACACAGGGTGGCAAGGAATTTACTGTTCTCTCTACAAACATTTGCCTTGGAGCTCTAGCTACAGACTTAACTTTGGAGATGTTGCATGTGTGTTTAGTTTTATGTTGGTTAAGAAAACAATGCAGCCAGCAGCTATTTGTGCAGAGGAAAAATTAGAGGTCCTCTGCATTTTAACTGAAATATAGTCTGTGGTGCCATTTCTGTGGAGGGGCCTTACCTAAAAATGGAACTCCTTATTTGGAGGAAGACATGCTGTTAAATTGTTGCTACCTGTTTCATGCAAAGATTTTTATGATCCCCTGTATTCTCGTTGGGAGGGGGGAAATGCTCATGAAGAGCGCATCATAGTAAACATCTATCTCACCCTTCTTCCATTAAATAATAGCAAGCATCTCTAAGCAGGGCTTTTGGAGTCAACCTATTGAAATACTGCTAGTCCATGGATTTCGGTGGGTCTGCTCTGAGTGTGATTAGCATGAAATAGCACCCAGAATCTTTTTTCTCTTAAGGAGTGCTTGTACAGTATATCAAAAAGTCTCTTCTCTCCTATAGAAAGATGATAATAGCTAGAGATTTCTTGTAATTCATGTGAACTACCATTTGGTCTGCTCCAAGTAATATTTTTTTTGGGGGGGGGTTCTTGTATTTTGAAATATTCAGAAAAAAGACATTGCCTTCGTCATCCCAAGTTCTGCGATGTGCTAATTTCCCCCTTTTGTTTTATCATAATGTAAATGTGAACTTCTTTCCTGTAAGAAAACAGTAAACATGTTTGTATGTGTACATATATAGTCAACCACTAACTTATTCAACACTGTATCTTATGTTGTTGTTTTTTTAATGTCTTGCACAATTTAAATCGGGTTCCCAGACTGTGATTTGTGGACCACCAGTAGTCTGCTAGCTTCATCTAGGTGGTCTGTGACATGTATGCAAAGAACACTTACAATTTGAATTCTAGGGGATTCAAATTGTAATACATTAAAATATAAAAAATAAAAGAAGCAATAGAAATGAAATTAAAAATCATACAGCATCTAGCGCAGCACATTGCAGTTGCTAGAACAGGCGGGGGGGGGGATCATTTTAGTCACTGAGCAATTTTTGAGTGGGAAATAAAGTGTGGGAACCACTGATTTAGGTTTTTCTAGTAAGTTGCTGCTTAAGGCAGAATGATTATACTGCTGTGTTTGTTTTGCTGCTAATATGTTATAATTTATATGGCCTATTCTGTAGCAACCCATCTGGTCAGATGGGAAAATAACCAGGGTTAAAAATGCTTGTTTCATCAAGTAAAATTCAGTATTTTTTTCTGCTTTAATTTTTAATTGCTTTAGTTGGATGAAATCCAGATTTTATTGCCAAAACCTAGTATTTTGACATGCATTGGGTGTTTGAAAGGAAAAGAGATCCATGATGTTCTTTAATCCTAACTTCTTTAAAAAAACAAAAACATGTTAAAATGCTATGGTCTAGGTTAGTCTCGGCTCTAATAACTACCAACCTGTAAATTAAGCACAAGTAGTAAGAAGCTATGCACCATAGCTGTGTGCCAGCTGGGGAAAGCCAACCTCTCCCACTTTTTGTCTTGGAAAAGGCTTTGTAATGCCAAATTTGGAGTCTTTTGGATAAAGGCTGAAATAGGGTGACGCAGGTGCAAGCTTTTGCGTGACTTGGCACTTAATATGGTTTCCTCAGACTAAAGAATGGCATCTGATTACACCAGAAGCCAATGGAACAATAGCTTGCCTTAATGGCTTGCCTGTATCTTGCTAGCGTAGCATTGTTCTCAAGTTTTCACAGTGCCTTTTCTTCCTTTTTTAATGCCACTTGCTGCTGCTGTCCTTACAGCACCCATTCCTCTCCTGTTCTCTCTATATCCAGCTTCCTTGCAACCAGTAGCAGCTTGTGGATTGGTAATGTTGCCACAGACGCTGTGGTTGCTGTGACAAGGGACTGGTGTCCTCTTGTTCCACTGATGCACACCAGCCTGACTTGCAATCTGCAGAAAATCCAAAGTGCCAAATAGAGAATAAGACCCAACCTTTAGAACTAATTTTATTTTGTATTAGTCTTACTTGAGACCAGAAATCTCTGGGCTGATTTTTTTTGGGGGGGTACCCCGATGCGATTGTGCACTTGTGGGACAGCCTGTCGTAGATCAATGTTAGCACTTGCTCACGAGTATAATGTTTTGTCTGAAGTCAGAGCAGCAACAAGATTAGTGAGGAAACAATTTTATTTTACATGGCGATTATCATTAAGGGAGCATTTTAGTAGTCATTGCTTGAATAGTTCCATGTTTGATATTGTTATGCTTTGCTTCCCCCCCCTTTCCCCATGTTTTATTGGAAATGTGTTAAGTATTTATTTTGAAACAATATACCTCCCTAATAAAATAATTCCTAAAAATGTGAACTGGGGTGTGTGTGTTTTAATTTGTACCCCCTGGGCTTGGCAGCTGTAATCACATGGTGCTTTCTATTGAAAGCTGAACTTGTTTGATGCAGTCAGCTTGGGGGGAGAGGTGGAGAGAGATGCCTGGACATCCAAAGATGGAAGGCAGACCCCGAGGTATCCTAAGCTTGGTGACACCAAGGTGCCTCGTGTGACTCTACCCTGACATCCCATTCTCACAACTACTCCTTTGGAAGCCACCAATTATTCTCAGGAGCCCATTAGGAATTGGAGCCATAGCTTGTTACCCACCCAGCCCAGCTAGACTCCTCACAAACCCTTTGCCTCAGTTTTCTACCCCCTGTCTGTCATGAAACCAGGTGATCCAGGAGAACCACCATGAGATCCTTTGCTGATTTAACAGACATCCAGAAAACCTTTCATTCTGGCCTCTCGTTTAGAGCAGCTATCACCAGTTGTGAATTCTGAAAGTGCAGGGACTTGTTGGTCCCATCTGACTCTCCTGTGTTTGTGTTGGCCAAGTTGATACTCATGGGTTTGTTAGTGCATCATCTGGGACAGATGCAAAATCTATGCACCCCTTATTTAAGACACTCTTTCCAGCCTCACCATTTTATGCATATATCGACCAGATATGCTTATTGTAGCTCAGTGGTACGGACACACATTTCACTTATATAGAAGGTCCCAGATTCAATCCCTGACATCTCCAGGTAGGGCTGGAGATAGGTAGACCCCCATCTGAAACCTTGGACAGCCACTACCTTGCAGTACAGACAACAGTCAGCTTAGATGGTCTGACTCAACATAAAAGACTTTCCTGTGCTGTTAACCAAAGCCACAACACACAAGATTATGTAAAGGGGAAACGGGGGGGGGGGACTTAATAAAAGCACCGTAAAAGTATCTGAAGGAGCGTCTCCACCCCCATCATTCAGCCCAGACACTGAGGTCCAGCTCCGAGAGCCTTCTGGCGGTTCCCTCACTACAAGAAGTGAGGTTACAGGGTACTAGGCAGAGGGCCTTTTTGGTAGTGGTGCCCGCCCTGTGGAACACCCTCCCACCAGATGTCAAGGAAATAAACAACTATCGGACTTTTAGAAGACATCTGAAGGCAGCCCTGTTTAAGGAAGTCTTTAATGTTTTATCATGCTTTTAATATTCTGTTGAGAGTGATCCAGAGTGGCTGAGGAAACCCAGCCAGAAGAGTGCAGTATTAATAATAATAATAATAATAATAATAATAATAATAATAATAATTACCATGGATGGTAGCATTAAAAAGTAACATGCTTCTATGATATCCTGACCTAGATACTAACAACAGTCAAAGAAATGTAAGCCAGATTCCCATGGATTCCCCAGATTCCCTTAAGCTAAGGAAATGATTCTCAAAGGAGGCAGTGACAGCCACCAACATGGATGGAATTTAGACAAATTCATGGGGGATATCAATGGCTATTAACCTTGATGGTTAGCAGCAGGAGCGGAGAGCGCGCTTGTGTTCAGGTCCCGCATGCCAGTTTGTATCAGGCGCCTGGTTGGCCACTGTGCGAACAGGATGCTGGACTAGATCGCCGTATGTTCAAAGAAAGAACAAAAAGTCCTCATGGATGGCGGCCAATCCACGACAGGTTATGCCGCTGCACCATGCGTTAGTCTTCAGGTGCCGCAGGATCGCTGCTGCTGCTCTGGGAGCTGCCACGAATCTAGGAAGAAGCAAGCCATAGGAAGACCCTTTTAACTTATCTGCCCCTTCACTGCTTCCGCATACCGTCCGCGTCACTTTCAGACGTGCGCCGGACAGGGAGGGCAGCAGCTCCTGGCGCGGCGAGCGGTTTCCAAGCGCTGCCTTTCCTCCGCCTGGAATCCCTCTGGATCTGTTCTGTTCGATCGAGCCAGACATTTCGCCACCGGCGCGGCTATATCTGTGCCCGCCTCCCAACCTCCCCCCCGCTTCCACCTCGGCCTTGGAAAAAGCAATACATTGACGCGGGCGGGGCTGCTGGTATGTCAAGGTTAATTCGCGCGCTCTGCCAACGGCTTCGCTGCGAGGATTCCCCGCCCGCGGCCCTTGGAGCCTCCCCGCTTCACAACTAGCTGGTCCCGAGGCGAAGGAGGAGAGCGGGGACCCGCCTGCAAACTTTTCGCGCGGCCCTGCACGTGTGCGCGCGCCCCCAAAGTGGGGCCCGCGCCGGGCTGCAGCCCGCCTTGCGCGATAGCGCCTCATCCCAGCCACGCGCTACTCAGAAGGAAGCGCCGTCCAAGTTCAGCGGGGCTTCCTCGCGGGTAGCCGCTTATAGGGCGGCAAGCCCGGCTTCGACGCCTCGAGGCAGGGCCCGGGGCAGCTGCAGTAGCAGCAGCAGGAAGAGGTTTGGACGCGGCTCTAACTGGCCACGAGGCGAGCTTCCTTTCCCCTCAAGCAGCCCCAGGGTAGCTGGCCCTGCCCCGCCGCACCTGCTGCGAACACGTTGCGCGCCGGGGAGAGAGAAAAAGTTCAAGCAACGACCGAAGGGTTTCCCTTCTTTCTTTTCCTCCCCCCTCATCTGGCGAGTCCGGCTTCTGCAGGCATTTCCGGGTTGGGGGGAAAAAAAAGAGAAAAGCCTGTCTCGGTTTCTTTTCTGTTTGCACATCGATCCCAACTCTTTGGACTGCTGGGCTTTTGTTTAACATCAGCGAAGGAAAAGAAATTCCCCCCTCCCTTCTGCGTCTCTTCTCAGGTGCCTTCAGGATCAGAGGTAGAAGGTAACGCCGGGAGCGATCGGAAACTTTGGGTCCCTCCCCCTTTCTGAGAAGATAGCTATTAGGGTCTTGGGGGCCGTTTCTCTCGACCTACGTCTCACACGCATATCCAGGTGAGTTTGTGCTGCACCTCACCTGGCTAACGCGGCTTCCCTTCAGAAAGGAACCACTCTTCCCACCTGCAGCCCCATCTGTGGTCTGCCTTGACCTGCGGACAGGTAGCTGGGAGGCGACGCCCCCGAAAGGCTTGCCGATAATGGCCATTGGAAGGAACGCGTCGGTATTACTTGCGAAAGGATGTGATTATTGAGCTGTAGAAGGCTTCCTTTTGAGGTATCCGGAGCCTTCAGTGCCTCGAATGCTTCCTAATCGGCTGACAGAAAATTCCACCCATCTCACTTACTTACGTGGCTCCTCTCTTCCGATGAGATTTCTAGAGAGTCAGCTGTTTTCATTCTCTTTTAGCAAACACGTTAAAGATTCTTGTGGCATCTTAGGTGTGTTAATAAACACTAACAAACTGATAATGACGTTTTGTGAACACAGAGCCACTTCTTCGGTGCAATCTTAGACGATAAGATGGTGACTTTATTTAGTTATTTTGTTTATAACCACATTTTAAAAACTAAAATGCGTAATGTGGCTCTTTAGCAAAGCCCTCCTGAACCTATCTTTAAAAAAAAAAAAAATCCGCTGGCATAGTTCTTGTGCAGTGACAGGAATAATTTCTTCAGGTGAAGCTGCAATGGATGCGGTTCAGTGCTGAGAAAACTGCAGGTGTCAAACTCTTACTTTGTTCTTCACTGCAGTTGTTGCCTCTCAAGAGTTGCCTGAGACACTGAAGTTTGGCAGGTGGTGCTTTTCCTGGTGTGGAAAGAAGCATGATAGGAAATGTGTCGCCTGCTAAAGTTAAGCGTAAAGGCATATGAGCAAGACCACAAAGGTGTTTAAGATTACAGCGGTACCTCAGGTTACATACACCTCGGGTTACAAACACTTCAGATTACAGACTCTGCTAACCTGGAAGTAGTACCTCGGGTTAAGAACTTTGCCCCAGGATGAAAACAGAAATCGTGTGGCAGCAGTGGCGGGAGGCCCCATTAGCTAAAGTGGTACCTCAGGTTAAGAACAGTTTCAGGTTAAGTACGGACCTCCGGAACAAATTAAGTTCGTAACCAGAGGTAGCCCTGTATAGTCCTAAGAGTATTGTCATGTGTGCTAGCATGCGTCCCCATTGTGTTGCTACATCATCTTCCTATAAGAGATTCTTCAACCCTTAGTGCATTGCAGACAGAAATGTAACAGGTACAGTTTCCCCCATCACTGTAGTGTTTAATTTCTGCTGCTTATGTCACTGTTATGGGCACAGAACCTTAACAATGACCCAATTAATGACCTCTGATGCAACCACTCTTATCAGTAATAATTTATGACTCATTTCAATGAGGAATTAGAAATTCTTGTCTTGGCATCTTAAGCACCGTAGGAGTAATTATCAGTTGTCGTAACAGCTGCAGTGATTGATTGTGATTGGATATCTGACACAAGGTGCTCACGGGCGTCTCTGTTGCTCTCCTGTACAGGTAGAAAAGTGGAGCCTTTCACAAATTCTGCTCCGAGTTGAGATTTGAACCCAGGGCTCAAGGTGGTAAGTCCTACGTAACTTTTACACAGATCTGCTCATAGTATTATATAGTTGCCTGTGGGTAGGTTCAACTTTCTTGTAGGTGTGTTGTTGCTGCAGCTGTAGAACCTCAACTGCTGCATGCTTGGTGTCTGGAACAAGGGCAGTTTTAGGCCCTTAAGGAATGAGGGTAATTAGGAATTGGGATTGCAGATAGATGGACCAAAGGAGTAGCAGAATGAACAGCTACTTGGGGTATAGAAAGATGCTCCAAATTTCCATGAGCCATCTTTCTTCTCTCTGTTACCACATGGGATGGGGATTCTTAACAAATGAAAAGAGGACAATGTAATTTTGAGACCAAAGGATGGAAAAATCAGTGTATCAATTAAGACAGGTTCCTATTTGCGTAAGACCTATTATCAAGAACAGAAACTTTGTGCTGTTTAAATTGTCTTGTATAGCAGGAGACATTGTTTTGTTGGCACAGTATTTCCCTCTCCCCCCCCCCATTGCAATTTTAAGCATACTTGTAGGAAGTGTCCCATCAGGTTGAGTACTTGGGTGTGGAAGTTGAAGAATGGGATAGAGATAATAAATTATTGTTTCATTTATTCAGTAGCATTTGCTTCCTGGAAAGTGTGCCCTGCTTGCAGCTTTAACTGAACTGTAAATAACATGTAGGAACCAATCCAACTCAATCATACTTAAAAGCATTGACTTCAATGTGATAGAGCATGATTAACTTTATCTTGAATTATGGTGGTGTTGATGTGGAGTTTGTTTTGCTGACATTCCATGGTTTGGTGAAAGCTCTTCAAGACCATTGTCACAGGTGTGGATTGTTAGTTTACCTGTGAATCCCAGCTCCTTTAAAGTAAATTTATTTGAACTGATAAGCACTTCCAGAAGGAAACTTGGGAAGCATATGAGTGTAATGCTCACAATGGAGTGGATGAGGCCTTGCACTTGCAATATTTTTTCTTATTATTATTCCTCTTCTATGTCCTTGCTCTGGATAACTAGCTGGATATGCTGAGAAGAATGTCAGCATCCTCACCTGTATGCAATAGTATTTCTGCTGTGATGTTCATTGGATCAAATAAGCCAAGACTGAGTGTTATGTACAAATACTATATCTCTTCCATAGGTTAAAAAATAGGAAAGAATGAATAGTGTATATAGTGTAGCAAAGGGAAACAAAGCCTATTATTACTCAATTAGTTGTAAATTAACATAGTGATCAGATGTGCTCCATTGTTAAGAAAATATATGCCAAAGTATCAGTTAAATAAAAACTAACTTTTATCAGCCTTTTTCTTGATGATTTAAATCACTACAGCCTGGTTGGGCTTTATATATTGTTAAGGGGGAGAGAGGAAAAATGGCTGAGCTGTCAGAGCATTCAGGTATGAGCTTGGCACACCCAACTGGAAGACCAACGTCAAAGACCTGTAGTGAGTGTTTGACGCTGTTTTTTTCTGCCCCATTAAGCACTCCATATCTTGTCATGGCATCAGTCCTGTGAGTTCTTGGTGACATTTTCATTCTGTGTGCTACACGTTTTGACTGCCTGATCCTCTGCACCAAATACAAAGTCGGCCAATCACTGAGGTCACACAACCCCCAAATGACATCACTTGAACTTGTGTAATAACAATTCTCAGTGGCTGCCACTCTGTTGCATCAATTCTTTGCAGGTGCGCCTGCTTCCATTGTGCACGTGGCACTCCTCTACCCTCTTTCATGATGTTGCCCATTCCAGTGAAGTAAATGGGAAGATGTGCTGACACTGGGAGTTGTGTTCATTGGAGCCCAAATGGCTCCTGGAATGGTGCTCATGTGATTTTGATAGCAGTTGTCATGAGTTTTCTCTTGGGTTATTGGTATAATAAAGCTTGACTTTTCTACTGTTAGATCTGGGTTCTCCCGCTGCCCAGTCTGCCTAGCGTGATGAGTTTTCACTCTAGCCAAGTGTGGAGTGTTTGACAGCAGCTCTCCCTTCGTAACCCATTATAGCGGCTCATTCCAAAGTGCCTGACATGACTCATGGGCGGTGGAGAACTGTGCAACAGAACACTTTAATGGATGCTCTGGGGGAAGGGTGTGGCTATGTTGAGCTAGAAGAAGTGCAATGGTTTTGTTGGTTCTCTGCTAGATAGATTCATGGTTTAACTTGCTATAATCCAGCTTTGTATATGTGTCCACATATTGCAGCTTTTGTTAGTGCTTGTTCCTTTTTAAAGGATAAAAGCCACTTCTCCATGACCATATTAAAGACTTCTTCTTACAGAAAACTGAGAATTTTTAGATTTGTGAGAGTGCTGAGAACGCGATTGGGGATCAGAGCCCTACATTCATATGCTTCCAAACGGAACATGGATATAGGGGGTAAATATTGTCTTTGAGGACTGTTTTGCAGACCCATCAGCTGACCAGCCAGGAAATTGAAGGGATTAATCCTGTATATCTATTATTTGAAGTTGAAAGGGAGCTTCAAAGTGCAGATAATTTAATTTCCTTCCAGAGACCCTTTTCATGTCACTGGATGATTCTCTGCCCCCATGTTACATTAATAAAATGGACAAAGTGTGAGAGCATATTCTTTTCAACATTAAATGGAAGCAAATGAGCTCCTTGATGTAGAGAAGAGAGAAACAAGCACTTGTTATTTTTCAAGGAAAACCGACCAAAAGCCATTTGCCGAAGAGATTATATTTGCATGTGTGGCCTGTTTTGAGTTCCTGAGATTCATATATTTGCATGCATCTCATTGAACTCATATTTCCTGCTTGGTTTTCTTTTTCTGTTCTACACCCCCCCCCCCGCTCCCCATGCTCTCAATAAAACCATTTCTTTTCAGCTGTACATGAGGGAGAGTAATGACATTGCAGCTTGGATTAACTTTGAATAGTGACCTAAGAATCTTGAGTACAAGCCCCATTCCCAAGTATGCTTACAACACAGTTGCCCACCAGGACTTGATTCTCCCTACAGAGGAACATTCTGAGCAGGCTGCCGCAAGAAGTATATGAGGCAGAAATTATAGGACTTGAGATATCAGAGTTGTTTCAGGAAATACTGCCTTGGGGCAGGAAGTTCAATTAAAGGACCACTAGGTATCCTACCAATTCCATGCTCTTGGAGACAACGAGGGTATGTGTGATGTTCGAAACCTAGGCCTAGCTCACACAAACAGTGGTGGTAAAATGATTCCTAGACTGCATCCTAGACTCCTGGGGCTCTCATGCAATCTTTGGCATTTACACGTTAGTCCACCTCCTCAGACACTTAACTGTAAGAGAAATCTTCTTGCAGCAGCTAATAGTCTAGCTTTACAGCAGGTGCTACTGAAGGATGCAAATCTGGCCAGAACATGATGTCAAGTGGTGTGTTTTGCATATTGTATACCTCCCAATGGATAGTTTGGATTCATGCAAAACCAAGATAAAGCATTAATTCTATGATCCTTGGAAACAAGTGTTTGTGTGTGTTTGTGTGTGTGTGTGTAAATACATACAGTGCTTTTTTCTGGGGGGACACAGCATACCCCTAAACATTTTATGAATCTAAATTTGGCCTCATTGAAGGGCAGTATTTTAATATGAGCAGAAAAATGAGAGTCCCCTTAAACTATATTTTTTTTAAAGAAAAAAAGCACAGCACACACAGAGATAGAGATGTGGATGCATTTTATAGTTCTGTATATCTGCATGCAATCCATAGGGGGTTGAGAAAAGCTTGTTCTTCTCAGCTTTTTCAAGATCACCAGCTCCCATTTGACTTAGCAATGTACGGTTTTACCTTTGCTCTTCCTGTGTGATCTTTGATTCTTAGAAGGGATTTCTGCAATGATTTGTGTTCCGTAAATGGCCTTGTTTCAGTCACCTCCATGACCCTGAAAGTGTTTTTAAAAATCCATTCAGGCTCCAGTTAAAATCTTGAAGCAGCTAATAAGGAAAGAGGAAATAAAATCCACAGGCAGCCAAGGCACTCCTACCTGAACTCATATATTTCTCCTGGTATTGGTATGTCAAAGTTTGTTTTTGCTGGGTAAATATTATCTTTGAGGGCTGCTTTGCAGGCCCATCGGGTGAGCAGTTGAGGAGGAGGTAAAGGGCATTAAACAATGCTGCTTAGAACTCTCAGTGATCCTGTCAAGTAGCTCCAGTGCTGTGTCCTTTCTCATGGCCCTGTGATAAAGCCTTGTGCTCCTTGATAGTTGCTGCTGTGGCGAAGGCCAGCTTTGCCTTGGCTTGCAGCCCTGAACGGCTGCTTTTCAAAACAAACAGCATCCTACCGTGACATTTCCAACAGGCTGGGGTGGCTTTTTGTTTCCTCTGTTTCTGTGCAGTTGAAAACAAGCATATGGCAACAGGCAATTACAGAACACTAAAAAGGGGAGGGGGTGCTTGTAATCGTTGATCCACACAGCTGCAAGAATATGTGCAACTTTATCATTATCAAATGCAAAATGAATAAGTTCCTAAGCCAGCATAATTGGTACCCCTCCCCCTGCTTCCTTGTCCCTCTGGTCTTGCCTACTTATCACATTAAAAATGGCCATCACCAATGCCAGTCTGAGGGGTGCAGCAATTTGTTCAGCCCAAGTGAAAGTTGAGATTTAACTATTGTTTACATCTCTCCATTCCTAGGCTATCTGACCTGACTAGAATAAAGCAACAAGGAACAACAAGTGATAGTTATCCAGGATGCTGTCATTTACCGGTATCTACAAAGAACAGCTGCCTATGTGAAACAATTCACTCCTTTCCTTTTATCCCTGATATTATTCATGCTTAAATCCTTGTACCTGCTGCTGCTATTAGTATAGCTGTCACCAATGTGACATGCAGGTCTTCTAGTCATGATTAGTTGGTGGCTGCATGTTGCCCACAGCAATAGGCATGCCACAGGTTCAAAAACCCTACACCAAAAACCCTCGAGCTTGTTCTCACTGCCAGTTGCACTGCAGACTGCTGTTTGCTCCGATTCAGCGGTAAAGGATGGGTTTCCCAGACAAAGCTCTGGGACAAAAGAAAACAGCCACCCTTATTCAGACATGGAGCTTTAAAGCACAGGACCTGTACCTTGAAAGCATAGCATGAAAGGAAATCTGGATGAGCCCATAGTGCTGCAGGGATTTTGGAATTCCCATATTTGTCCATATTTTTAAGTAGCAGTGAGGAATGGTGTGCGGAGATGGTTGACTAGCAGATACGGGCTGCTCTTGCCCAATCTGAACACATTTCGCCTTAGACCACATGCTGTACTTGGCATATGTATATATTCCAAGCTGTTTTGTCTGCATGGCGTGTTAAAAAGTGTCAGGCAGAAATGCTTACAGGCTCTGCATTTGTTTTGATGAGTTGGAGAGCCAGGAAAGTATGAAGATATTCCAGAGATCCTGAGGGAGATTCCAACAGCACACGGAGGGCACTGGGCCACAGTCTCACTTCCCTCTTCCCACCAGTGGGAAAGCAAGTACATTGGGTTATGATGTGCTAAGCGTACAGACTTGGGAGTGAGGTCAGTGGTAATCTATAACATATGTGCTTGAGAACGAAGAAAACAGTTCTCAAGAAGGGTAGACTCCTTCCAGAAACAGAGTGCTCTAGTTTCTAATGTTAAAACGTTAATCCTCTGAGGTGGGGAAGGGGCATTGGAAAAGCAGGCCTCACCTGGGCACCCCTGCTTGTGTTTTGTTATTGAATTATGTTAAAAGGTTAATCTTTTCAGAAGCCTTATAATCCCCTGAAAGGGTGAGGCTAATACAGCAATAAGCACAGCTTGAGAGAGAGGGTGTGTTGTTTGGAAACCCTCCCTCCTGCTTTTAATTTCCACAAACCATTCATGACCTTTTGAAATCCATCTTAACAGGAGGTTATGAATAGCAAACAAAAGGTTCCCTAAGCAGTGGTCCGCTCTCCCCCCCCCCTTACTCCTTTTCACCTACACACAGAAACAAAGGCCAGAAAACTGTCCATTCCGAAAATGGCTTTGAAATACAAATTTGACGTGATCAGGGAACATCCGCCTCCATGGGCCTTAGTTTTAATCTTCCCTCACAGCTCCTCCAGCCTCATGTGACTTATGGTGGTTGTTGTGGATTTTTCATGGGGTCTTTTGACAGGGAAACTCTCTGCAAAGCAGATGTAATTAATTATGGTGCTGATAAGCATATAGAGTGCCTAGTACAGAACATCTCCCCCTTTTTCCAGTGTCGGATTAGGAGTCTCTGTAGAGGCAGTAAACACACCATGCATGTTGCAATTCTTTGTTACTGGGCACCAATCCTTGGATGTTTCTTAATTTCTGTAGCTACTAAACTCTCAGTTTAGATTGCTTGCCTATGATTATCCTTAGAAATAGATCTAGAAATGTTAAAAAATGTTTACCCCACCATTTTGTTGGGCTGCAGTACACAAGATAGCTTATCAACATATAGGTATGTTGATTTAGCATCTCTTCAAGAGGCTGTTCTAAACACTGGGTGCTAGAACTGAAAAGGCCTTCTCTCAGGTTCACATCTACTTTATTTTAGATGGCAGAGGGGTCCTAAAAGAGGACCTCAGCTGTTGATTAAAGGTGCTGAGCAGATTCATCGTCATGAAGCAACCACAAGGGACGGGAACGGCTTGTACTCATTAAAAGAATGAGCTGTGAGCTTGGATGTTTGATCCTCAGTTCAAACCTCACCACATGAACTCACTGGATGGCCTTGCGCAAGTCACTATTCCTCCAGCGTCAGTCCTTATCTCTGTTACATGAAGCCAAGAATATTGGCCTGGCTTTCAAGGGGCATTGCATGAACGTTCTGCTGGACTTCGGCAAATGTGCTTGTGCTTGGTACTTTAATGTGTGCCAGGGCTCAACCTTGAGACATACCAAGTAAACATAGATGAAGGTAAGAAAGCAGTTTCTTTTCACTCACTACTGAGGAACTACAAAGTCTCTGCACACTAGGGATTAGGTCAGAGAATGCTGTAACCAGATCATCTTGAGCCCTGGTTTTCCCCACTCTTTTAAAAGTTATTTAAAACTGCAATTTTCTGGTGAGGGAGCAGGTTGTGTCAGTTCTTTGACATAATACCAGTGCGTGGAAGGTCTCGTTTTGGCTCACCCTGGTATGTTTCTACATTTGTTTCTACAATGTCTGGGTCTGTTCAAGCTGCCAAGTAATAGGAATGAAGTGACTCTATCTTTCTCAGTTAATAATGATCTCTACAGTCACTCCACTCTTGATAAGATATTATTCCAACGGTTGCACAATAAACTGAGCAAACAATCTCCTTGATATCTATTAAAAACTCCCCAAGTATATGCTGACTTTCCTGGCTTTGGGTTAGGTCAGATAGTTTAGTTTGGCCTTCCAGAGGTTGCTGAACTGCAACTCCCATAATCCCTGCCCATTGTCCATGCTTGCTTGGCCTGATGGGAGTTGTAGTTCAGCAAACATCCAAAGGTCCTCTGGGTTAAATCCGGTGCAGGTGTCTGTGTGAATTGGCCACCAGCTTTAATTATATCCATTTGTTCAGAATCAGAGCATCCAAAGTTTTATTGTCATAACTTGGCGGAAGTCTTGTTTTTCCTGCGGGCTCCAGAATTCTGGTTGCTACTGCCAAAAGAAAAGTGTTACTTTCTTTAAAATTCTGACAGAACACCACTGCATGTTATGTATTGAAGTTCTCACCCTGGCAAACAGGAGTATTGTGCATGTAGTTTTCACTCAGGTCCACGTCAGTTATTTTAGGCGGGAAACCCTGGGTTGTTGTTGCTACAATGTTGACAGCCGGCTGCCTATAAAAGCAGGCTGGCTGAGCTGTTTGCTGTTCAGTTCTGTTCCAGCTTACAAATAAAGAGCTGCTTTGGAAGAATCGCTGTGTCATCTGATATGTTCACCCACAATTCAACACTGCATGAATTTGGTCCGGACGTATGTCTATAAATCTGGCATTCTTTCTTGCTTTCCCTTATTCCTCAAACTTCTCCCTGGAACAACTTTCCCCCTACTTCAAAGGCCCTTAAAAAGTTTGCCTGGTTTGCTGATGATTGTACCAAATGATTCAGGTTATTAAAAACAAAAGGGGGGAGCCAAAAACTCCAAATGCAGTGGGGTGATTATTATTATTTTGGTCACATTGATAAATAAGGACTATTTTAATTCTGTCTGGACACGGCAGGTTATATTTCTGGTTTGTTCCACTGATTGATCATCAGTAAACATTGTTGTGGGTAGTATGAGCACAGTCTGTTACCTTCTGTACTAATCCTCTTCTGCTGAGCATACACCACTAAAACTTCACACAGGTCTTTCCTGTTTTCTTTAAAAGGGATCTTAAAAATAAACTTAATGGGCTAGAAGCAGAAACAACAGGCTTGAGTATTACACCTGCCTGTAGCACCTCTGGGCAATTTTGTATAGACTTCGACTTTCCTATTCCCTCCCAACCTTTTTTAAAATAAAAAAATATTAATAAAAATACTGGTGGCAGTTGTGTATAAAGTCTTGGCAAAAACTTCCTTCTAGTTGGCCTCCTTGAACTTTGACTGCATATGATTTATGATCTGATATTCTAAGCCACATGAACATAAAAAAATACATAGAGAGAGGCTTTGATAGTTTTGAGGGTTGTCTTCACACACACTTCATGCACAGCGGCTCCCAGACTTTGGAACTCCCTCCCTAGAGAAGTCAGACTGGCTCCCTTCTTATTGTCTTTCTGCCAGCAGGTAAAGACTTTCTTGTTCCAACAGGCTTTTGGGAATTGACTGATTTTAATGAAAAGGCTGCTGCCATGCTGTTTTTATTGCGATTATTGCAGTGTTTTAAACAGGTTTTTTTTTAAAAAATATGCATATAGTTTTAATTCATTCAATATTTAATTGTATTTTAATGATGGATTTTTCTATGTTTTTAGCAGTTCTTGTTTTTATCTGTAAGCCACCTTGAGTCCCATCTAAGAAAAAAGGCATGGAATGAATGACTGAATGAATGAATGATGCATTTTATTTCTACACAAGATGGAAACCCCAACCCTGTGTGTCTTTGTGCCCATGGAAGCCTAATCAAGAAAAAGCTGCTTTCCTAGAAGATTACTTAATTGCTCCCAGTCTTCCCAATGTAATTGACATTCCTGTTCTAATAGGAATTACTTTTGGCTATATGGATCAGGAAAGTTTCCAGACTGCACAATTATTTGGGTAACCAATAAACTGGGGCTGCCTCTGGGCTCTGTTTGGAAGTTGCAGCTCATGCAGAATGCAGCAGGTAGGGTGCTGAGCAGAGTCCCTGGCTGTACACACATTACTCCTCCATTTTAAAAATTGCAGTGGCTGTTCATTGGCAACCAAGCCATGTCCAAGGTTTTTAATATTGCCATTTAAAACCTTAAACAACTTGGGACCACTAGCAGATCACTTTCCTCAGTTCAGACTCAGTGGACCCTGAGAATCATTATAGGAGGCCTTGCTGACTATGCTGTGGCCTTCCCTTGTGTCATTTGGGAGGCATCAACAATGGCATTTTCAGGTGCTTTTAAAAAATGTATTTGTTTTCCCTGGTTGCACTGCTTAGCATTATGATTTAGTTTATATCACCTAGATTTTATTGGTGATCTGACAATTATATTCTTTCTTGTTAACTGTTTGGAGATTTAGTTATTTTTAGGTTAAGCGGTTGTATAACTAAAAGTTAGAACTGTTGGCAGCAATGCTTAACGCCTTACCCTTTTTTGTCTTCACGCAGGATTTGTGGACATGCTGTTAATCTACATTTAATCAGAGGAGCCTGCAAAACAGATCTGCCACAGAATGTGTGTGTAAGTAGCTCATTCCCTAGAGTGATCAGAAAGCAGTGCGTTCCTACAGTTTGGAACAAGCATACAAAATATCCTGTGGAGGGGGCATTATCTATAGTGAATAAACAATGGGATAACTATTCTAGTATGAGTAGAAATTGATGTACAGTACATGCTGGCCACATGACCCAAAAAGCTGTCTGTGGACAAACGCCAGCTCCCTCAGCCTGAAATGAGATGAGCACCGCACCCCATAGTCGCCTTTGACTGAACTTACCGTCTTCCCTCCCCTAATTGACCTGCACACAGTGCAATCCTTTGCATGTCTGCTCAGAAGTACATTCCAGCTAAATATGTGTACGATTGCAGCCTTAGAGTGTGTTGCTATGTTGGGGCATCCTAAGAAGTGGTCCAAAGTGCATACCTATGCATGCATACAAAAGTGCCGCTTAAGTTGTCTTCATTTCCTTTCAAACAGTTATATGGATTTTGGTTTGGTGAGGGTGCTGAGAATTTTTTTGAACATGCTAAACTACCCTTGTAGGATTACAATTACCTAAGGAAAGGAAACAGTTGTTAAAATTGTTTTAAGGATGTGGCATTGTTAGGATGTGAAACTCTTGCGGCCTAAGTGCTTCATGGAAATAAATAATAAGCGGCTTTCAACTGGCCATATCAGGACCCCAAGGGTTGCATTCCGCTAAGTTTTACTTAGAGTAGAACCATTGAAATTCATGTACCAAAGTTAGTCTTTGTCATTCATTTCAATGGCTCTGCTCTCAGTAGAAGTTGCCGTAATTGAATGCAACCCTTGGTAGCAACTTCAGGAATTTCACTTGTGTTTCTCTGAATCTGAACCAGTGGTGCCTTTAATAATAATAATAATAATAATAATAATAATAATAATAATAATAATAAATAATTTATTGCTTATACCCAGCCCATCTGGCCAGGCCTCCGCAGCCACTCTGGGAGGCTCCCAACAGAATCTTAAAAACATTATAAAACATCAAACATTAACAACTTCCCTAAACAAAAGACTGGCTAATCTAAAAGTCCAAAAATGTGTGCTTATTTCAGGGGGTGACTAATCATTTTTGGCCTGGGAGTTGCATGACAGCAATGGGTGCAGCCACCAGCACATTATTGAGCACATGCAGCGGGAGCCAATCAGCCCCTCCTTTCTCACCAAGTGACAAATCTGATGACTCAGGAGGGGACCAGTCTGCATCCCTGTCAGGGTTCTGGGCTGGACAGGGAGGATTCAACCTTTGTGCTCATCCCTACATGGCTGCCTACTTTATATTC
This sequence comes from Podarcis melisellensis, assembly GCF_964234715.1. Taxonomy (NCBI): domain Eukaryota; kingdom Metazoa; phylum Chordata; class Lepidosauria; order Squamata; family Lacertidae; genus Podarcis; species Podarcis melisellensis. Next base: position 75,977,076 of record NC_138528.1, on the reverse strand, counting down.
CTTTGTATCACCATTGCCAATTGGGAGGGTCTTGGCTCTTCCCTGTCCCATCTTCTCCTAATTAGATTCTGTGGTGATCTCATTTTGCTTAATGCTTTTCTTCTCTTGGCAGCCCACAGCTGCTGACGGAGAATTTCCATTTTACAGAAATATAAAGCAAGTATAAAAAGAGGGGGTTTGGGTAGGCCTCTACCCATAATGCTCAGGGGCACTCAGTCCTGTTCTTTCAAGAAAGCTGTCAGCTGCCCTTTGCTTTTGAAATGCAGGTTTCTGTGAGAAAATCGCATGTTAATCCCATTGTTACTAGACATCAATTTCCCTTCTCTTTATTGTCTTTCAGTAATACCAATGGGGTAATCCCAGTCCTTTGTTTCATATTCAGCAAGGCATATTACTTGGGAGCATGATGATGGCCTTTCACTCAATCAGCTGGTTCCCACTTAATAAACACAAGTGAGCAAGGTGAGCTGGTGGGTGCAGCTAATACAGTGCTTATTTCATTCCTCCCCTGCTCCTCTTGCTGCTACTGCCATGCTACAGACAGAACATGCCAGAGTCTAGCTTATTGTGACCTCTGAACCCAGGCTCATCACTTGTTTCTCTTGATATAAACTGTGAGTGTTAAGTCAAGAATAAATTTAGGCTTCTATGGAGACATCACCACAAGCTGGACTCCGGCTTATTTATTGGAAACAGTGGAGGGTTGAAGGAAGCATTGCATTGGCTGCAGCTACCAGCAGAATCCTCATTTGTGTTAAGCCATAGTTGATTTTAAACTATGGCTTAATGGTACTTGTGAATCAGGCCAGTATTTTGAGGAGTCTAAACAATTCAATCCAACATTGCTTTTTGAAGAAGAACGCCTTATATTTGCAGTTAGATGCACTCCAGTCCCTGCGAGTAAATGGTCATTTGAAGCAATGGAAAGACCTGGGGAAGAACTCTCTGAAAGTTCCCATGCGGAGGACAAGGAAGAGGATGGAGCAGCCTCAGGCATCTCTTCCACTCTCTGCTTGAATGATGTGGGAAACATGCAGGTGGAGATGCTGGAGAAGGCCAGGGAGCTCTTCAGGCTCTGTGACAAGGAGGAGAAGGGCTTTATCACCAAGCTGGACATGCAGGTAAGCAGGAAAATGGACTGTGGCCACCTCCTTTGCAGAGGAAAAGCTCTTGCTTTCCTGAACTGCCACCTATGAGCGATGTACTGCCATGTGTAGATTTCATTTACCATTGTGCTGGAGAGAGATTTCATCAACATCCCACTGATATCAGAAGTCTATAATGTGTGTGTGTTAAGGGGTGTGTGTGTCAGACTTGAAAACTCCTGTTGACACATCAGGGGCTGCTGTTGCTGCTGCTGTGAAATTTGCTCTGTCTGTACTTCCATTCCTTCTCTATCTTAGCGTGATGAAATGCCAGGGAGGACAAGGGATCCTGTATCTTTCACAGCAGTGTGGAATTTCTGGCAGGTGCAACCTGTCATGAAAGCTCCTGCCCAAAAGTTCCTTCTTCCACACAGCTATTAGAAATGTAGAGGCCCCTTTGCTCTCATGCCCCTGATCTACTGTTTTTTCTTTCAAAGGCTATGCTGAATGACCGTTGCTTGAGCAAAGCTATAAGCACCTATCACCCAGACACAAAATTCCCTACCCTATGCTCAACAGGATGATAGTGACCCAGCCTCAGACCTGCTGCCATTTCAGTTTGGCTTCAGGCCTGGACATCAGGGCCGGCACAGCCGTTAGGTGAGGCTGCCAGCAGAGAAGCAGCACCGGCAACGATTTTGGGTAAGATTGCACCAATTTCTGGCAAGATCTCACCGAAATCATGTAAGATCTTGCTGAGCACATGAGCTCTCGTGCAATTTCAGCGAGATTTTTCTAGAAATTGCCAGAATCTCACCTGAAATCTGTGCCAATGGTGAAGGCGGCAGGGCGGTACTTCCTGTTTCACCTCAAGTGGCAAATGTGCTGGACATGGTACCGAAACTGCGTTGGTCCCCTTGGCTGATGACTTCTGTTGGAAGCTGGATGAGGGAGTTCAATCCTGTCCTTGAATTATTGTTATGGGTGATTGCTTGTTATGTTTGTTGCTGTTTTGACTGTATTGTGCGTGTTTTCTGTTGTTACATGCTGCGACTCACCCTGCAACCTTCTGATTGAAGGGCAGGCAATATGTATTATAAATAAATCATATCATTAGGCTGAGTGAAGGAGCTAGTGAGTGCACCATTCGCCCTCTATTGGAGGGCAGAGCTTGTCCTGCTCCTCCCAAATTGGTCTGCTTCCCTCAGGTGACACGGAGGACACTATCCGCCTGTTGGTGTTCTCACTCTGTGCCCATCTTTGGTTTAGGGTAGCAAGGTGAAAAAGGAGGGCAGGTTTCTCGCACCTTTGCAGCAAGAGTTCTGTAGAAGAAAGAATGTCAGCAAGTGGAGTTTGACCTGCAAACTTCCACCTGCTGAATTCCCTTCTTTTGTACAACTGTTAAAGCTCCCAGAGCCCCTTAGGTCACTCGGGGAATTTATCCTGTTTCACGCTTATTAAGCAAGAGCTGGTTTCCCCAGTGAGTTGTGCAATAAATTATGTAATGCCAGATTTTGTACACACACCTGTTAACAGAAGCACTTGCAGTATCTGTCCTGATGAACACAGATATATTGTCTTGTACCAAAACATCATCTTTGCACCACTCCTTTCCTTATTATGAGATTGGACTTCATAGACTTCTGTTGTCTTCTTTTGGAGAATGGCATGAGCTCTCAACAAGCTCCAGTGCTCATTGACTTGAGTTTGGCAAGGATGAAAAATCAATGTAGTGAGGGGGGTGCAGCAACCTCTGGCCCAATCTGTATGTTCAGTAGAAGCTTTCCCTCCTACCATGCATGCAAGCCATGAGCTAGGATGTTTTTGCTTGTTTGTGGAGGTGGAGCAGGAGCAGCCACGCCGCAGGAGGAGAATGGCAGGGGGATACAGGAGGAACAGTCGGGAATGGCACTGCTGTCCCCCAGCATTTGCTCCTTGAGGCAGCTGCCTCATCCTTCCTAACAGTAGGGCCGCCCTCCACAAGCAGATTTGTTTTTTAATATGGTTGAACAATTGATCTTGCAACCAACACTTGAATTTTGAAGTGGCACAGTCCGTTCAGAAGCTGAATTATGTGGCTATTCTGAATGGGAAGACTGGTGTTCTGTCATGAAAGTGCATTTTGTCAGCAACCTTGAATGCAAGGCATTCACATCCCCGCAGTCCGGTCAGCAGAAATGTCTCTTCTCTTTGCCTGTCAGGAATTCCTCCTTTCCTCAGGTCACCTTTTTCTGGGTTTGGGCTCAGATTAAGAATTTGCAACTTGCACACTTTGAATCTGGCCACTTGTGGCAGTAACAGTGAAGGGAGCTGGGAAAATAGGACGAATGGAAGTTTTTTCTTGTGGTTATAATGGCCTGTCCTTTCTTTTTCCTCCTCCTTCACAGCGGCTACAAAGTGAACTTCCTCTCACTCCTGAACAACTAGAATCTGTTTTTGACAGTCTAGAGCAAGACAATAATGGGTATCTCACGCCAGTCGAATTCAGTATGGGACTAGGTAAGAGAACGAGGGAGTGTGAAGCTCAGTGGCTATATGGAGAAAATGACAACTACTGTTGCTTAGCATGTATGTGGGCAGTGGGCAGAATGGCAAGAAATGGCCTTAGCTCAGCGGTAGAGTTTCTGCCTTGCATGCAGAGGGCCACAAATTCAATGCCCAGCATCTCCAGGTAGGACTGGGAGAGGTTTCTTGCTGAAAACCCTGGAGAGCTGCTGCCAGTCAGTGTAGACAGTACTGACCTAGATGGACCAGTGAGTCTGATACAGTATAAGGCAGCTTCCTGTGTTCTTAACAGAAATATTTTCCTTCCTTGGAATACTGGCAGTTTACCGTATATTAGGCCGCCAAGGCAACTGCAGAGAATTAAAGAACTGGGGTATTGAGATAGAAACCCAGGGACCAGATTCAAGCCAGTGCAATACTCCTACATGGCAAATGTTATTTTTGCTAGATATAAAGCAGGCATGCGCGCGCGCGCACACACACACACACACACACACACATATATATATATGAGAATGATGTGCAGCTTCTGGGGCTGTCTTTGCCATACATGCTTTCAAACTTATCTCCAAAAGTGCAGTTCTTGGAGTAGTGAATTCCTGTATATTGCACCAGATTTCATGCTTGCTTGTGGTGAGCAATGCTGAGGTGGGGCTATATCATGCCATACACTCACTGTCTCTGCTGAGAAGGCTCTTTCCAATGCTTCCAGTTCAGCGCTCAAGCACGCAGCTCCTGTGGAGACATTGTGCAGCAGCCACCGCAGAGAGATCCACCTGCAGCAAAGTGCAGCCAAAGCTGTTTTGCCAAGTATGAGCTGCATTAGGGAGAGCAGAGGTTTTTCTGGCTTTTCTATGGCCCTGTGCTGATTAGAAGAAACCAAGTTCCCTTTTTCTCCTTAAGAAAACAGCTTTAAGTCAACAGTTCCAGGAATCTGACGAAGATTCCAGGAAGAGTGCTGATCAAAGCTATCAGGAGTGGGGAGTTAGGCAAGAAGGTAATGGCAGGCTCTTATTTGAACTGGAATACAGTCATGTTCGTAGTGTGTTTTACAGAAGCCGTAAATGTCGTGGTGTCCTAAAGCTCAGTGGGTAACATCTGGAATTGGACCAACCGGTATTGACATTGTGCAATTGTGCCAGTTCCCAGTCTCTAAGGCCAGAGTGGTTAACTCTAAAAACAACCGTACTTTAATGGATCAAACCAATGATGGGGTGGGGAGGGCTGTGTAGAACACACACAGTTGACGCTGTATTGCCTTTTTCATTTAGTAAGTGCTAAAGTGTGACAAATATCGTGCTGTTGTGCATTAAAAGTCTTCATATGGGCAAAGTAAGAAACCATAAGGCATTTTAATTTAAAGGTGTTTTCTATAAAGAGAAGCTTATTGCAATATATGTTTTAGTCAGATGGTTATTTTTTAGTTTTATCCTCACCTATGTACCAGTCCGCATGCAAATATAAAAGTTTAATATTTATTCCTGTTTTTATTGTCCTTTCTGTTAGAAGTTACACATTTTGGGGGGGGTAACACTATGGAAGTCTCTTAAACTTGCCATTGTTTAGAGCCTCAGCATGTATTAATCTGGCCCTGATCCCTTACCTAGAAGTAAGACCCATTGAATTCATGTGGGGCTCATTTCTGAGTAGACATGTGTAGAACTCCATGGTAAATGCGTTGTTTAAAGTCCAGTCCTTGAACCTGTTTTGAGTGGAACGGCTTACCCTTGGAACATTTGGAATAACGAAAGTGACATGGAGTAATGCAGAGAGTGCCTTTGAGCATGTGAAGAGCTTCCTTCCTTCATTACAGAAGTTAACCATGGTTCTGTGTTTGAAGTGGACCAGTTCCAGTTCTTTTAATTTTTACTGTTGCCCTGATTTGGCTAAAGGTAGAAGGGGTCTGATATGGAGCTTGTGGATTTCACAAGCTCTCTCCCCTCATAATTCAAACACTGATGCAAGCCATACCTGGGATTAGAGAGATCTTATAGTCCTTTGTTTTTCTCATTCCACTGACTAGGCAAGTTCATAGGGATTGAGCAGTATGAGAGCTCTGGAAGCACCAGGCACGAGGAGACTTTTGAGTCAGGCTGGTCAGATGACTTGGACCAGGAAGAGGAAGAGAAGAGGTTTTGCTCCATGTTGGAGCAGCTCGAAGCATCCCAGGTCTTTGAAGAGTAAGTTGGAACTTTCCAACCTGTGCATCTTTATTACAGTGGTACTTTGGTTTAAGAACAGCTTAGTTTATGAACAACTTGGATTAAGAACACTGCAAACCCAGAAGTAGGTGTTTTGGTTTGTGAATTTTGCCTTGGAAGTAGAACATGTTCCGCTTCCTGTTGAGTGTGTTCCATTTGTAAATTGAGTCCCACGCTGCTATGGGAAAGCACACCTTGGTTTAAGAACGGATTAAGTTCGTAAACCAAGGTACCACTGTATTACGATTGCTGTTGCTATCTTTAGGAAACTTGTTTCGCAGAAGCATTGCTTCGACCCTTTCTATCTATCATGTCCTCTTCATTAATATGCATGTGCTATGTTTACCTGGGTTGCACTGCTACAACAGGAATGGGGAACCTGTGGTCTTCCAGATGATGTTGGGACTAGCATGGGTAGCAGTGGACTAGTAGAAAGGGATGGGTGTATTAGGAGCATAATAAGGCTCAGACAAAATCACATGGGGGAAGAGATTCTCCAACAGTGTATACATGTTCAGATGCATCTTTACTTTTTTAAGATGAGGACTTTTGACCTCTTATTTCCTGGGTTTTCTCATCTCAGGGAGGGATGACTAGGAGGCTTAACTATAAAGTACTTTAAAATAAGTTCTTTATAGCCTGTTTGGTGCAAGGACTATGCTTATCTATTACTCCCAAGCTGATAAACTTTACTGTTTGTCTTTGCTCCAGTCAGAACGAGGTTCAGGAGCTCTGGGCTCAACTCCGGAAAGAAAAGCCAGAACTCCTAACCAGTTTTGAAGAATTTCTCTTCCACATTTCCTCATATGTCAGGGATATACATCACGAGAAGGAATCGATTGAGCAGGCATTGAAACGGTAAGCAGTTTCTGGACATCATGTGACTATGCCATAGAAAGTGCAATGCAGTCTTAGGATGCTGTAAGTGGGAGGGAAAGTTTCACTCAGCATCCACAAGAGGATTCGTGAATGCCAAAGAAGGAGGTGGAAGTGTCCAAATGCCTTCAGCGGGACCTATTACTCTATGAATATTTTCTTCCTCTATAACCCAATCACACCTGCAGCAAACAGGCTGTGCACACACTAAAATTTTGTCTGTATCCAGTGTGCTTCCACCACTAGTTTAGGAAGTGGTGTACACACAGTGTTAGCCACGATCCACTTCCATCTGGTACTTATCCTGTCATTGCTTTTGAAATACTGTTTTGATATGTTTTCCCACAACGCCCCCTCTCCAAAAAAACCCCAAAACCTTCCCCAGCTTCAACCCAGATTGGGGAAAAGAACAGACTAGCTGCTTTTTAAGCTAGTAATGTGTACACAGCCTTAGTCTAACCTTAAGCAGCATGAGCAGTTGGGTTGCAAAAGTTTCCTGAGAAAATGTTCTCAATGTGCAGCTTTTTAAGCCTTTCTGGTGCCCCCTAGTGCCAGAGGATTTCCATATCAATACTCAAGTTCCTGAAAAGTGAGACAGGACATCTTATGTTAGCTGAGACGTATTTATTTTCTCTCAGTGGAGAGGTAATTCTCTCTCTCTCCCCCTCCCCCAATCTCTCCCCTCCTCCCACTTTGTCTTTACACTGTATCTGTTCCTTGCATTTCATCCCTCTTGCTCTGTGCTTTTAGGAGGGAGGTAGACCATGACCGCGAAATCAGGTGCCTTTATGAAGAAATGGAGCAACAAATCAAAGCAGAAAGGGAACGGCTGCTGAGCCAGGTAAACATCTCATTCCTTCACTCTCAGGATGCTTGAGCTGGACACTGAGCTCAGTTGCTAAATCAATGAGCCACATCCTTGCAAAGTGCTGGAGATTTATTTTTATGCTGAACGTTGGAGTGAAGAAAAAAAAAAGCACCAATTTATCTGCTTTTTGCAGGGATCAATGAAGCATGAGAAGAGCAGCTTACTTCAGAAAGAGCTGCAGAGCAAAGAACAAGAATTTGAGAAGATGCTATACCACCAGAAAAAGGTGACTTGGAGGGGGTGCCCCTTGTTTCTTTTGCTTGAATTTCGATTTTACCCTCTGCATTGTCTACACAGGTCCCGTTGAACTGGCTGGCGGGTTTTTTTGACACCAAAGTCATTACTTCTTACACATGTGCAGGGCTAGAGCTGGATTTGGGCTCTTGTGCCTGAGATGCCACCTTAGCCCCAGCTCTTGCTGGTTCCTGTTGGTGTTACAAGAAAAACCAGTGCCAAAAGCCTTCATTGTAGGGAAAGAGACAGCATTGCATACTCCGCTGTGACCAGCTGTTTCACTTCTGCAAATCATGGGAAGCCCTGAAGTGATGACTAGACATATGCGAGTGCCCCCCACCCCCAGTATATAAGCTACTTTAGGGAAGGGAAATTCTTCTCACTGTTCTCCTCCCCACCGCCCATCAGCACCAGACAGACTAGGTGCGCTCAAGTACGAAAAACTCAAATCCTGTATGCACCAGCTGTCAGGGAGGCTGTGCCCTGTAAGGTGGGGAGCAAGTAACTTTTTGGAGTGGCTCCTTGGCCCAGTATAGGAGCTGCCTGTGATTATTTTATCTCTCCAACCTTATTCATCCCTAGCTAGCAGGACTAGTGGTCAGGGATGATGGGAATTGTAGTCCCAAAACAGCTGGAGACCCAAGTTTGGGAAACACTGCTCTGCCCGTGCGCACGCACACACACACACACGGTCATTATGTCTAGTAGCCATTAGCCATTTATAGCTTTATCCTCCTGGAAATTTTCTAATTCTCTTTTAATGGTCACCACCACCACCACCACTTCTCGTAGATGTAAATTCCATAATTTAACCTTGCACTTTGTGAAGAAGAACTTCTTTTCTGGCTGCCTTGACTCTCCCACCCTTCAGCTTCCCTGAATGATGTTGGATTCTGGTAATATTCTCTTTCTCCGTAGTGTGCATTATATGAAGCATCTTGCGTCATGGCCCCACACAACCATTGTTCTTTCCCTGACAAGCTAAAAAACCCTGAGCATTATAAACTCTTCTCATAGAGGAGTTGCTCCAGTTCACCAATAATTTAGCTTGTCCTTTTCTGCACCTTTGGATACATCTGTACAGTCCCGCTTGAGGCTTATCTACACGGAAGATAATGGTTTCTGTCACTGGAGTTCATGGTGCTGTCCCAAGTTCCTTCCAGGATTTTAAACCTTCAGCTGTGAGGGCCCTTTTAGCTTGCTGCCCCACTTGCAAAGCACACAGTGTCCTCCTTTAACCTCCAAGGCCCACAACCTTAGTATGTGATGCCAGCACCATTCATGTTTTAGCTCCAAAGAGGTGACTCCACCTCCACCAACCCAAGGAAGGCCATCTGCTCTGTTTGCACATGACGTTATCATCGTGCCATAATATCCTCTTATAGGAATGCGGCTGAGAGATAACACTGTGTAATTTGCGTTATTGGTGCAGTTTGGGTAAGTCCAGTGTCAGTATTTGTTCTGGGTTGTTTAAAAACTAAAGAGCAGTTACGTTGGGGCAAAACAACAGAGAGGAGATTAAGAATTCCCCCATATGGGTTTTCTCAGTTCAGGGTCCCTTCCAACTCTTCAATTCTATGACTCTGAGGTTATCCACTCATGTGACCAACAGGCATATAGATTAGGACCACAAAAGACCACTTCACAATAGGGAATGAAAATGCAGCTAGAAGGTCTTTGGGGTATTGATACCATGGTAATTACTGTACCCCTGCAGTGCAGGAATATCAGCTAAAGCATCCATGACAGATGGCCCCCCAACCTCTGCTTATAAACCTCCAATTCACCACCTTCCAAGGGAATCGCTTCCACTGTTGAACAGTCCTTACTGTGAGAAAGTTCTTCCTGATGTTTAGTTGGAATTTCCTTTCTAGTAACTTAAATCCATTGGTTCTGGTCCTTAACATGTTATCTTTATTAATGTACTTGAATGCATTGCAGCTAAAAAAACCCCCACAGATGTATTGGTCTGCTTTCTGTTTTCCTTTGTACAACTTTTTTTAAATTTAAGATTTTTTAAATTTAAGATATTCTTCTTCTGCCTCCCCTACAGCTCAAAGCTGCTTGCAGACACTGGCTACTGATGCCTTTGTACTTTTGGTTTTTCAGATCTGTTCATCTTGATTTCTTACATATTTTTAGCTGGAACATCAGTTACAGTCCCAGAGCTCAGAGCAGCTGGAAATGCGGGTGCAAAATGAGAGGCTGAAAATCTTGAACGACAATCTCCTGGACCAACTGGAGAGAAGCAAATGGGAGCTGGAGGTAGCCCGAGGTCATCTGCAACAGCTGCAGAAAGAAGCCCAGCTAGAGCAGGAACAGAAAAACAGGTGTGTTGGGGTGGGGCTGTAGAACATGCAATGAAAAGTGCCAGTTGCTTTTGCTGTGTAATGCTGGTTTACGCTAATTAGTTAATCAGTGGGACTACAGAATGTAGAAATGAATAACAATAATATGTGGCTACTGCAAACTGCAGTACTGGCACTATTTTCAGGCGCCACATAATACCTGGGCTGTATTTGTAAAAAAATTGATCTTTTGGCAGTGGCGTAGCGTGGGGGGTGCAGGGGGGGGCCGGCCACACCGGGCGCAGCATCTGGGGGTTAGGGTTAGGGGGCACAGATCCACGGGTTAGAGGGAGCAAATCCACAGGTTAGGGGGCACAAATTACTTGCCTTGCCCCGGGTGCTGACAACCCACGCTACGCCACTGTCTTTTGGTGTCTCGCACCTACATTTTTGAATTCTCTGACTATTGACATCAGACAGGTCCCTTCATTGTACTCTTTTCAGTGCCTGCTAAAAGTGTTTTCGTTTAGGCAAGCCTTACCCAGATATGTAGACAACCACCTTGAGGTTGTTCTTGTTGTTTTACAATCAAGTGTTACATTATTTTTATGAAATAAAATTAAAGGGGGTCTGTAAGTACGAACACTTTCTAGCTTCCAGGACTGAGTTAAAGGATTAGAACATGCATGATGTTTTTATTCTCTTCCACAAATCTACTTCCTGTGTGGCCTTGAGATAGTAACATGATTTCTCTCTGTCAGGAGTAGGTAGCGTTGTGCCATTTAGATGTTCTTGGACTCCAGTTCCCATCAGTCCCAGTCAGCATGGACAATGATTAGGGATGATGGGAGATGGAGTCCAACGATATCTGGAAGGTAGCACATTGGCTATCCCTGCTCTGTATAAACTAGGGATAAAAATCATTTTCCTGGTTACATTTCCTAGAAGACCATGATAGAAATGGCTCGGAAAGCAAGCCCCACAGCAATTCACCATAAAAGGTCAATCCAAATCTTGTATTGTCAAAACCACGGCTCCTACCAGTCTGAGAACAAACAATGTGGCAAACAATAACACTGATCTCCACAGCAATCAGTCAGATTACTGTTCAGAATGTATGATGTCACTGCAAATTGGGCAACCTTTTGCTTTATTGAAGAGTAAATCTACTTTCTAATACTGAATTGGCCAAAACATGACTTCAGTTATAAACCGGGATAAGAATTTGGACGTAACGTCTGCAGAACAATTAGATCCCAGTAGGTACTGCCACCTTTTCTTCTCAGCTACAAAGTCCCAAATGGTACAGTGGTGTTGTTTTTAGTAATAATTTAAAAAAATCTAGAGCTGGTGTAGGTATTTTAACTTAAGTATGCAGTATGCACAGTTGACATTCTTTTTCTTATTTTGAACTGTATGCAAACATAGACTAATGGATCATTTTTAACAGGAAAGGCTGCTTTGGGAGGTGGAGTGATTGGGGAGCAGAGCAGTATGGTGGGTGCAAAAAGGGTGCGTGTAAATTTGGTCCTCAGCTGGAATTTCTCTTGGAAACCAAGAGAATGATATTTTGCACCAGCAAGTCATGGAGAGCAAGAATGGCAATCAGCTCCTAACCCAGTGTTATTTAATTAGTCCACCCTCTGCCCTTGATTGCTGCCAGAAGCTTTGGCATTTGGGTCATATTATCAACGTTTGCACAGGACAAAACTTGTAGCCCTTAAAACATTAACCCTCCCTTCCCCCTTTAAATGTAGGGATGTATTCAGAGTCTCTAAGAATATGCAGAAAGAAAAGAAAAGCCTCCTGCGACAACTGGAACTGCTCAGGTAAAGGTGGGGGCATCTTGACATCTGCTCTTCACCATCTGCCTTGAGGGCTTGTTCACATGTATAGGGAGGTATAGAATAAAAAAGCTCCTTGGTGTTATGTCAGCTATTCAAACAAAACCAGCAGAATTGGCCAGACCCACAGGGCTGCCACTTGACCTAAGCAGCAAGCTGTACAGGGGCCAGTGCTTTGGGTGATTCAGGTCCCCAGTGGCAATAGATGGTGCTAAAGTACAGTCATACCTCGGGTTGAATGTGCTTCGGGTTGAGCGCATTCGAGTTGTGCTCCACGGCAACCCAGAAATAATGGAGCGCGTTACTTCCAGGTTTCGCTGCTCGCACATGCGCAGGCGTCATGCGTGGAAGCGGCAATATGCGCCGTCGCATCTTATGTTGTGTTCAGGATGCAAACAGGGCTCCGGAATGGATCCCGTTCACATCCCGAGGTACCACTGTAATGTCTGAGAGCAGCACCAAAGCAATTTCTGCAGTGAAGATTTAGGCCACATGAAGCTTCTGTGAAACCTGAATGGGGATTTGTGGTTGCGAAAAGGAGTGGTGTCTTCCCCTTTCTCACTTCTCTTTGAGGATTGTTAGTTCCCTACCGTAGTTTGTGTAGAGCAACAGCTACCGCTTACCTCTGTGTGTCTTTCTTTCCTTTGGAGCAGAGAGATGAACAAGAAGCTGCGAGACGAGAGAGATGCCTTTGAAGCCAAGAAGCTGGTTAGTCTGAGAAAGAAAATTCTAATCCCCCGTCGCCTCCCCTTTGCAGCTTGCTGTTGTTGCCATCACTTGGGGTCATTTCATTTACAGGGTGGGCATTGACTGAGAAACCCTGTAGTGCCTGCATGTGGACTTATTATTATTATTTTTAAGAGAGAGCTGCACATTTTTAAACCAGGCAATTACAAAGGGGGCAATAAGGACTGTTGGCTCCTGACTCTACAAGAAAGCGTTTACAGTTGGGTGTCCCTCCAACCTGGAGGGGGAGAGAATCTTTTGCACATCTTGAACTTTGTACACTAAGGCTTCCATTCAGAGGAACCGTAGCTGAACCTCCATGTTTCAAGGCTGAGCCATTGCCACCTAGCTTGGAGAAGGCCCAGTTACGTTCTTTCTCTTCCCACCACCACCATTCTGCAGAGTAGTCTGGAATCCATCTCTGGACCCGCCTTGCCTCATTCCAGCCTATAGTTCTTCTGCTATATCACCTTGTTCCTATATCCTTCTAGGCTTCCATTGTCATGCAGCCCACAATTAAGAGACTGAAAACAAGATGTCTTTTTGTCTGTTTCTGCCTCTTAGTTTGGCCTGCTCCTGGAATGGCCCTTTTCCATCCCTGGGCAGTTTGGTTTTGGTAGGAGAGATGTAATGTCCACGAAACATACCACTTAGTAGATTTGATCGTAGACCAGCGAGGCAGGCAACCAAAATGTGAAGATGAGCCAAAAGAAGACATTTTTGTTTCCACTGTGACATGTGACCTCTTGCTGCTGGTTTCCCTGCTCCACAAATGCAGGGCAGGAATGAAGTATAAAGGGGGGGGGAGGGGAGTGTGCTGATCAGCTATCTAGTCTTTAGTGTTGTACAAGCATAGGGTGTAGGAATGTTTTTATTGAAGCTGCTATGTATGTTTTTGTGTAAAAAGGAGAGGGAAGTTTCCAGTGCAATGTTCTAGTCTTTGGGTATGATTGTGCAAACATCTGTGCACCTGTCTGTCCTGTTTTGCCATCTGAGGGTGAAACGAGGTGTCCCTCCCCAACACACACTGCTGCTGCCTCCCCACTGAAGCCTTGCTTACCTAGGAGTGGAGAGAGAGCAACTGCAAAGCTGAGCAAGTGTGAGCTGTTCTACAAAGCTTTGCTGCAGGCCTCTTCCCTCCCACTCGCCTTGAAGGGAGCGTTCCAGCTGCAGTGGAAGTGGTGGGGCAGGCGGAGAGCCGGTGGGGCGCCGTCTTTTGTGTTTCCACCACCAGAGGAGGCTTCTTTACCTTGCCTTATGAGTGGGCTGCCTCTCCGGCTGTCCCACGACTCATCTTTCTGATTACTAGGCCTGTGGCTGCATCTCCAGATAAATCTGGGGGCATGTGATCTCCATAGTCTCAATGAGATCATTAAATGCAGCAGAAGCAACAGGGAGAAACTGTCTTCTGCAGTTGCAGTTCACAGAGAGCAATGCAGTGAGTTCTCAGATCCCATTTGGCACTTTAATGTCTTTTTTGAAGAGCATCCCTTTCATGCTGCACCATGGGATACATTTTAGAGCTCTTGAGTGGGGTCGCATTGAAAGCAATTTACAGTATGGCATGGAGGGACGTGGAGAGACTTCATATGGACATAAATTGGTTTTTCTTCACATGTCAAAGTAGCCGCTGGATTGCCCCTTTGACAGTCTGCTATCTCTGTTCTCTAGTGGAATATGGGCTCCAGGCAAGCTACAATGGCTTTTGTTGTCTGATCCTCTTTGAAAAGTAAATATTAATGAGATGGAGGTTCTGTTGGATGCAGGGAAGAAAGGCACCCACCACTCTTCATGCAGATTGCATCTGATGTGGGAATTCAAAAAGAGCAAGGTTTTGATCTGCATACAGTCATGCTGCAGATTTAAAGAACTGGTTTAGTGCAGAAACAAATAATATAATACTGTGGACTGCGCTTGCATAAAGGCAGGTTGCATGGGTTAGAGTTAGCACATCAGACTCTTGAAGTAAAATGTAAACCTTCAGTTAATGGAAAAAAGGGTCCTTATTTGTTTCTGTTTTTTTAAACATTCCCTCCTTTTTTCTGAACCTCAGTCTTGTATCAAGGTGTACCAACTACAACTATGCTGGAGGGACTGGAATGAAGGAAGTTGAGTTCTAATTTTTCTAGTGGAAAAAATATGTTGCATTATGTTCCTGTCAACTATATATGCACACACAGCCACACACACAAACACACACACTTGATATCTGCTCATGCTAACTGCAATTTGCAGCAATCTTTCCATTGCAAGAGTGTGTAGTAGAAAAGGAAAAAACAAAATATGTCTGTTTGCCTTAGTTTAAAAAAGTATGGTGTTTCTAGAAGGCTTTTTCTACCATCAAAGAGCATTATCAAGGAGAAAAGAAGTCTGCTGATGCAGCAGCAGCTTCCTGTCTTGAAGTCTCTTGATGATGGGCCCTTTGTATATTTCTCTTTTGTCCAAGACTGCAATGCTTGTGTCTGTCTGTTGGAGCATCTGCAGGCTGTTGCTTTTCTAAGATAGAGAAGAGCACAAACTCCGATGCACACTTGGGGTATACTGGCATAATGTAGATCTGGTGAGGTTTTTGGTTTTAAAGCCTGAAGGGCCTTCCTAGCCTGATGTTTCTGTTGTCGTTAGATTTGCAACTGTACTGTTTTTTAGCTAGAGATTCCTGGTTGGCAGTCAGTACCAGTCTTCATTCACTGTGACATAATGATGGACCAATCAGGTTGCCAGAGTTTAACAGTGCATCGTTCTGTAGGAGAGATATCTGGCTTGTTCTTGCCTGCACGTTTATGACAGTTTGCCAGCGCTGCAAGACATATTTCCAAGTCTGCTTCAACATATAACAGGGAGACCTTGCAATAGTGAAGTATTAAAATCTTCTAAATACGCCAAGACTGTTTATGCAATAAATGGCAGCACTGGAAATCATTTGGCACTGTGAGGGAGAAGGCCAAACTAGACGAAACATGGAAGAGATCTGAGTGGATCCATGCACACTTAAATGGGAGGAAATGTCCTGCTGGATGAAGAGCTTGAACTTTGATTTCGGTTTCTGCCAAAATCTTTACTGCTTCAGTCAGTGCAGTACATAGGCAAGACAAGAGTTAAAAGGCACAGCAGGTGCCTTGCATGGCGAAGTGCAGCTAAGATATTGATCCAGCAGGTGATTTGCCCCCTGCCTCATCCTTTTGAAGAGATCGCAATGGGCACATCTGAGTTCTCAGATTGGACCAAGCAATCAGGCACTCCAGTCCTAGTCTAATTTGCTCACAGATGCTTCTAAAAGCATTTCAAAAGAGTTTTCCAACGTTTACTCTAGTAAGGCCCTGAGATACTGTGCAAAACTAGGACACTTGAAGCACAGTGTGGAAACTCTGCTGATACCTTTACAAGTTCCAAGGCTGCAGAGGACTACTTGGGTCCTTGCATCTTTTTTTCCTCTGCCAATCCCTTCAGGTCCCCAGTTGTTCATTAATCCGGATTACCACCCTAAACATTCTGAAGTTAATTTTGAAATTGATATTTGGAAACATCGTGCCTTGAGCTGCATTTTGTACTGCGCTTTGTTGTACCGCTGTGTGTTATGAATGGAAACTGAGTTTCCCCAAGTCCATACATCCACAGGTTTTGGAGGGAGTTGCATGCCATGTACAATCTGGTCCTTTGTGTGTCCTTTAATGAGAAACTTGCATGCACCTTCCAGAAATCTAGGAACCGGTCTCCAGGTACAACCCATTCATCACGGGTCTAGTTACAGTATATGTGTCTTTGGTATGTGTTTACGACAAATATTGTGATGGCAAAATACTGCAAAATTCATGCTGTTGTTGGAATGTGAGCCTGTGATCCAGACTTCCATAATAAAATGCCATGCACCCTGTTATCGTTCTCATCAAATATTTCATGCTTGTGTGTTCTGTCATTGCAATGCAATATTCCTTTATCGTCTGTTTTTAAATGCCAATGTTACACTGAGCCAATAAAAGCTGGCAAGAGCTAGAGAAACAGCCGGAAACAGTTGCCTCTTTCGTGCTCATATTCCATTGCGTAAAGTGTTTCTTTTGTATGACTGTATTATGACAGAGCATTTAGAGGTCCAATCAGATGGTTAAGACTAGGTTCTGAGTCTGCCCAAAGCACACAATAAAACCCACTTGAATGAAAAAACTGATATATTTATGAATAATCTTTCGATTCATCATTCTAAACCGCATTCAGCACAATAAATGTCCCATTATGATTAATCTGTTGTGAGCGATCCACACAACTTTGGAAGCAGGGTGCAGAACTGTTACATCTCTGGGATGCATTTTAAAGCTGGGAAATTGTGCTTTCATCCTGAGAATGCATTCTTTGTTATTGGAATTTAAATTTTAAATAACAAGTGGGGTACTGAAGTAAGTTGAGTACTTTCTGTATGCCAAACCCAAAACTGAAAAACCTTTTAATCTCTCATCAGCCGCAAAATGGCAGCTCCTGGGGTAATCTTGACTAACTGTTGGAGAGCCTCTCCCAAAGTGACATGGTGGTTGTTTTTTCTTAATTTACTTAGATGACAGATTCCAAATTGCTCTCTCTAATTTTCAGGCACTTGAAAGCAAAAGACCTCTCTTGAAGAAGGGGTCAGCGATAGGCAAATACCTAGTGGAGGAGAAGCCAGTCAAACGGTCAGAGCTGAATATGTTGTGTTGTGTCCCACTTCATGCTGTCGGTCTGTAGTCACCACAGTCGGTCTGTTGGGTCACACTGTTCTCTCCCTTTCTCCTCTTCATCTGAACTAAGGTTGAGGCAATGGGTGTCCTTGGGGAATTGCCCTTTGATGAACTTGGGACTGTGGGGCACTGGTGACTGAATGAGACTGTGTAGGTGGGTAGGAGGGGGTGAGTCTAATTTTGATAACAAGGAGATTCAACATATACACACCCTCAAGTTTCCTACATTGCATGCATTTAGAGAGGAGGGGCAGAACACCATAAGCAAAGTTATTTCACACATTTCTGAACTATGTGAGCAGCTTTGGCCTCCTTTGGGATGGCAATATGTAAATATAGAGCATAACTAGATAGGCATATTGGATAATCAAGGTAGTTTGCCAAAAATTATGAGCATTGCCTCTGGCCCTGTCCACACCTCCACATGTTAATTGTTCGTTTGTTTTGTTCATGCATTCATTTCTGTGGGTGTTGACACTTCTTGGAGCCCCTCCAAAAGTACAATGCTCAGTGTCCCATCTTGTGGAGCCCCAAGAGGCAAAACTAAAACTTTAAAAACCAGCATACCTTTTTAGTGTGGATAATATGCCTTAAGGATTCTGGAACCCGTTGATATACCTGCTGCTCCTCTCCTCCCTCCTCACATTTTAAGACTGTTGGTTTCCTGTCCTCATCAGTCCTGACGTTACATGAAAGTGTGGGTAAGTTTTCTGTAAATGCTGATGTTGATTGTGCTGATGCTTTTGGACATTTGTTCCCATCGTTTGTGTGCCTTGGCACAGGCAGCTTGCTCCAGGAAGTACTCCTCTTGTCCTGCCAAAAGATTTTTATTTGGAAGAGAAAAACTGTAAACTCTTCCTGACCAGCACTGCCAGTTTGAAGCAGGGAAGAGGAATCAATTCATCTGTGGAGGAATATGCGGTTCTTAGGAAAACAGAGAGGCAGGAAACAGCAGGAAATGTTGGGAAGCCAAAGTCTCTGATGAAGACCAGCACAATCCAGAGAGAAAAGACCAACAGATCTAATTATCTTCATTTATCGCCAAGAAGGCTGCCCATTGGTAATGAAACTGTGGTGAGTCTAGCTGGCGGGGGGTGGGGAATACTAACCTTATGTATTGTCTTTTTATTGTCATTGAATCTTGAATCATTTGTGGGCTTTTTTGTGTATACTTAATGACCTGTCCTGACTTCAAGTTGAAGTCCACAGGTCATGCTGGGGTATAGGAAGGAAGAGTGGCATTTCAGTACCTTGGAGAGCTCCAAGTGAGCAACTTGCTCAGGAAAAAGCTGAAGCTTGACTGCAACCTTATAACCCCCAAAGCCCAGGTTACCTACCTCTCCTGTCTACTTCCCTGCCTGTGACTTTTTAAAATGAGGACCCCCTAGCCTGGAGATGAGTCCTTCTGCATCTGACAGTGGCAGGCATTGTGGAATGGGATGTACTTGGTTCCTTGCATGAATCAGGCTCATGGGAGTGGCCATGAAGTTCCCTGTGTTTAGGGTCCACAGGTTGACAACCATCACCCCTGGGTTCAGAATTGGTAGCCTCGTTCTGTCCTTCAGCAAGCAGTATAGCAGCCACAGCCTAAATTAATTCAATCTTCCAAGAATCGTTTAGGGCCATGGACACGACAATTAGCTTCCTGCACTAATATGCATATTATATTCCTGGTAGCAATTATATTTTCTAATTTTGAAGTGACACTGAACTGAAATGCTAAGGAGAAAAACAAGAAAATCCATCAGCAAAACCTTTGGAAATTTTTGTTTACCTCCTGTATCTATTCAGGGCCAAATGTTGCAAAGCAGGCAGATATTTTTAAAATTGCTCTTCAGTCTTTGCTTCTTCCCATATGGTATAGTCTGAAAACTGTTTCAGCTAGGTGAATAGTCACAGTACAGTGACACAGTACAGGCTCTGTACAGATATTTTGTACTCCAGGTGAGGTGGGGAAGAGGCCATCACTTCACTATAGGGGAGACATGAATGACTGGATTAGGAGATCCCACATTTATTTAAACACATTATCTCCCTGATAGTGTGAGGTTAAAATTGCTGGACCATGTGAGCTTGAGTATTACTCCTGATCTTTATGCAGATACTTTTTAGGCAGTGAGAAGCGGGGATAATATCTGAACATAGCCTCAGTGTATGCAACTGGATGTGCAGATATGAACATGGGTTTACATTTGCTCATATTAGTGTTCCCACTGTATGTTCCTTAACATGTTTTAAATACAAATTGTACCGTATCTCTATAAACATTTCTTCTTCCTTTTCATTCTTACCTTGATAATGGCTTTTGCATCCAGATATTGGAGCCAGCTAGTTCTTCTCCTGACCGTGTCTTCAAAGTAGTGTTTCTTGGTAATTCCGGAGTTGGCAAGAGCACCTTCATCCATCACTTCTGCTACAATAGATTCCTGGCTGGGATCAGCTCAACTATTGGTAACTGAGGCTCCCAAACTGCAGAAAAGAGAGGCATAAGGAAATTTAAGAAGTGCTTAAATGAGGCTTGTGCCATGTGCTCAACAACGTCTGCAGCAGAAATATTTGTGAACTACACCCCCCCCTTCTCAGTACTACTGTAAACATGGCAATATTCCCCATGGACATTCCACACTATGTATTCCTTTAGCAGTATAATGTTTAAAGTCAACTAATGTTGAGGATTTTTTTAATGGGTTTTTTTGAATAGTTACAAATGGATAAGGGCAAGCTAAGTGCTAAGATCTGACTAATTCAAATCACAACCAATCAGTCAGAGGCAAGGTTTATATATATATATTGATGTTCTAAAAGGAACAATGGCAGGATGCATGTAGTCTGTTCTTTCACCAGGCCTCTTGTCAAGTCTACTCCTTTGCTACTGTAATCATGGGACTCTTAACTTTGCTCTGTGGCAGGTAGTGGAGGGGTAGGGGATGGATGAGAGGACTGGTGGAGGGATGGTGATAAGAGCAAATGGTGGCTACTTTCTGTCTTAGTGCCTTAAGAACCTTTAAAGGCATTAACTCCCAAATCCCTACTAACTGATAGCCATTGGGAAGACTTTTAACTTCAAATTGTGGTAGCATACCAGATGCTGCACGCGCTTTCCAAGCAGACAAGAAAATAACCCGCAGCCCACTCTGTAAAAATAATGAACCTATTTGCAAGCCCACCCATTTTTCCCCAGCCCTGGCCGTCTACTGTTTTCTATAGCACTTTTAATTTGTGATTATGCTTTACAGACTTTTCTGTGGTGCCTTCTATGCTACAGTACTGCGAAGGAGTTCATTCCCCCCCTTTAACTGCTGGAAACTCCAGCTAAGGGTGCCCCGTTCCAAGCCCAAAGTCACAAAAGGAGTCAAGCAGACATGCTTAACCTGGACTCCCAGATTCAAAGTCCAGCTCTGCCCACTGTGCTATCCTGGCCTTAGACTCCTCTTGTTTCTCCTGCAGGTATTGATTACCAGGTGAAGAGCTTGATGGTTGACAACACACAGGTGGTTTTGCAGCTATGGGATACAGCTGGGCAGGAAAGGTAAAGGATTCTGTGCGATTTAGATTGGGAAAGAGCTTTAAAAGCACACAGTGATAATATGAGGAGACTTGAACCTTCTTCCAAAATTTCCAGATGTTCTTGAACACTAACAGCAATAACTGACTAGTGTAAAACTTCACATATCCAGTACTTTTCTTTTGCATGCAAGACTCTTGGAATCTGGCCACTTACAGTTTTCTTTATATAAATGGAAGTACTGTATGCTGCACACAAACATGTGTAGCAAGTCCTGATGACCAAGGTATGAGTGGGAATTTAAAACAAAACTTCTCTTGGGGAGAGAGCAATTTGAAGCAGAGGGGTGGGGGTGGAGTGGGGGTCAGGGGAGAAGCAGCTTGAGGAAATGTTTTGGACCCAAGAAGTGAGCAAGGCAAAAGGTTGTGTGCTTCTTCCCCTCTCCCAGCACTTATTTCCTCCAAAGTTCCCCCTTATGAAACTGCTGTTCTCTTATACACATTTGTTTGTCATGTTTAGACAAGCCCTCTAGCGTAGGGTTACCAGACGTTCCTGGAGACAGTTGCCGGATTTGCAAATCTGTCCCTGGACAAATTCTGTCCCCAGAATGTCCCCAGATTTGCAAATCTGTCCCCGGGAAACATGGCAGTGGCATTCAGCAGCCTGGAGTCAGCCTGGTAGCGCAGTTGGCTCTGGCTGGCTTCAGGAGCTGCTCGCTGCCGTGGCACCTGCCATTTTCCCTCGCCGGTAGTCCCCATATGATGTGTCTTGTGTCACTGCCGAAGGGAAACCAGGGATGTCCAACGGCACAGATCTCATGCCCCCTTCCCCCTTTGTTTTGACTGATGGGAGAGGCTCAGGAGTTGCGGGTGGCTGGCTGTTGCCCAGTTTTTTAAAAAACTCTGTGCATTTATGTTTCACAGGGTGCGAAAGAAGGGCTTTGCGCCTTTATACAATATGCATGTGTGCTTGGGCCCCAGGGTCTTTGCCTCCCCATCCCCACTACTGACTCACTGTTGCTACTCAGCTTTAAAAAACAAAAAAAACAAAGTGTCCCCAGATTCATTGGGGAAAAAACCTGGTAACCATACTCTAGCCTCCTTTCTCACTGGCATGCTAACTTTCTACTTGCAGTGAGTTTTTTTGGGGGGGGAGGGGGTTAGAATTCAACATGTATCCTTCCACCTACTTTTCTGAAATGGCACCCTCTAAGCAGCTGAGAGAAGGGGGGGAGTAGAGACACACAACTCTACAGGAAATGCAATGGGGACAGCCCGGGTCAACATCCAGACCCTTCTTTGCCTAAGTGGCTATATCCTACCTTTCACCTAAATAATTATATAAAGGGAAAGCAGCGACCCTGCTCAAAAATGTGTGTAGAGAAATATTTACATTAGTTTTGCAGCTGTCCGCTGCAGTGTAAACTCTGTGGAGACTCATTTGCAGGATAGGAATAAGCCAGGAAGAAAAACAACCTTGATGTTCGACAGGTGACAATGAGTGTCAAATGCAGGCTCATGCCATTGAGACAGTCTTTCCTTTTTAAAACCTGTTTTCTCCACCCTTGTTTTAAAGCAGAATCTTCTCTATCTCCTCCAAAGTGAACACAGGGGTCCTTCTTCTTATGGGTGCACCTCTTCCAAGTTACGGGTGTTTTATGACAGTCATGCCAGTGGCTGTAGTACTTCCACTGATGAGAGGCTTGCAAAAATTGTGCTCCTGGATTATATCCAAGCGCCTTAGGATTGTGCCGTTCCTTGTGCTCTTTGCTGCTGGTGGGAGGGGGGAGAGAAACAGCAGGATCAGTCCAGATGACACAGCAACCGTTGCACAAGACCAACTACAGTGGTGCCAAACCTCAATGCTAGGAGGTACACAGGAAGCTGCCTTTTGCCAGGACACACTATTTGCATAGCTAGCTGAGTATTGCCTATGGCAGGAGTTGCCAACCTTTTTTCAATCTCTGGGAACATTTCAAACTGGAGAAACTGTTGTGGGCACACACTACAACCTATTATATTGGCTGCAATCAAATGCTGTCTTCAAGTCTAATTTCAACCGGGGAAAGGGTTATTGTAGATGCACTCAGTCATCACATTGGGGGCCCCTGGTCTACTCTTGACTGGCAGTAGCTCCTCAGAGTTTCAAGTAGATGTCTGATTTTTAAAAGGAAATGAAATGAAACATGCCAGAAATTGAACCTAGGAACTTCTCCCTGCAAAGAGCACACTCCGCTATTGGGTTATGGGCCCTCTCAAAACTTTTCCTTTGTGATCCCTCCTGTTTTGGCACAAGCACTGCTTGGGAAGCTGTTGTCAGCATGTAACCCAATACCTTTACCCAGTTGGAAATCCTCAATTCTTCCAGGCTGCTTCTATGGAGGTCTCAGCCTTCCAAAGGAAACGTCTGGAATGTGCTCCATACTCCATTTTGTAAGTGGAGGCAGGCCTCCATTTTGAGCTGTTAGCAATAAGAAGGCCACACAGAGGGAGTCCAAATCTGGGTTCAGTTAGGAGTAGTGGAATGTCTGCCAAGATACGAATGCATTTAAGGTTCTCAGATTTTGTTTGGCATTAGATTCCAGAGTATTACCAAGCAGTATTTCCGGAGAGTGGATGGCATCCTGGTCATGTATGACGTCACAGCAGAGTGTTCCTTCATGGCGGTCCGAAACTGGATGAGTTGTATCCAGGTCAGAATAAACTTGGAAGGGAGCACAGATAACTTGGTCTTTACTGTCCATACCTCTTTTTTTTTTTTTTGATACTGCAGTACTAGCAAATGGTGTCTGTGTGTAGACACACCCCATTCAAGCCATTCAAATATGGTCCTCCTTACAGCAACATTCTGGCCCAAGGAGTCTTGATAACAGGGCAACAAACTTGTGATGAGAGCTGGAAATCTTGTGGAGCTTTAGGGCAGAGGGAGCATGTGTGGCTGTGCAGTTAGCCTATTCGTCTATCTGGAGAAAGGTTGAGGAGGAATCCCTGTTGGGTCTAACCTGAGTAAAGGAGAGAGCTAATAGAGAAAGAGAAGGGTGCTAGCAAAATAATCTTTCCTTAAATTGAGCCTTTTCTGCTTGGCAGGTAGCCTAACCTTAACAATACTCAAGTATTGACTTTAATTATAGTTGAAGCATGCAAAAAAATATTGAGGCAAAGCATTAACTTGACTCTTCTTTAAATAAAAAATATGATAGGTTTATCGCCAATGTCCCTTATTCAGAACATGCAAATTATTCCGATCCCTAAGAGCACAAATCGGATTGAACCACCTTAATATTTCTTCTCAAAATGAAAGGCACTATGTAAGTTATTCTAATAATCATAATCTTTATGGATCACCATTTAACTAGGTTCTAGAACCTTGCTTAGCTATTGTCTAAACTGAAAATGGTCAGGTGTTCTCTAAGTACCCTTATACTCGAGTGTAGGAATTAGCCTCTCTCTCCTTAATTATGAGCACACGCTTCATTGAGCAATGTCTTATGGCTTCTTTTCTTCAGGATGGAATTGAAGATGGTGCAGTGATATTTCTTGTTGGAAACAAAATGGATACAGCAGACAAAGAGGAACCCAAAGTCCCCAGGGCTGAGGGGGAAAGGCTGGCAAAGGTCTGGTTCTCTGTATCTCCCTTTCCTCCTTACACCAATCTCCTTCACTGCTAACAAACTTTATGGCATCTTCTATAACTGATGATAATATTTGGAAATACTTAAGGGAGTTGTTCTGCGCATGAAAATATTTTCTAGGATGGTTCTATACAGAAAGAAGTGAATGAATATTTCAAGGTAGAGGATCTGCCTTGGGAAAAGTCGATCATAAGGCATCACTTTGGAAGCCAGTCTCCTTGCAATCTCAGAGTAAACCTGTTAGGGTTAAGCATTGGTGACACCGGGAGGTAAATTAATGTGTTTTACAGACATAACAGGACAGTATGAGAATCAGGTATGTGAGAAGTAGGGACCTGGAGGAAAATTCATGCTGCTCAGGGATATGTGTGAATTACCTCTGTGCCTCAAACATTCCTGCACAAACATTCTTCCAGTAAACTTATTCAAACCTTAGAATGTTACCTTGGACTTTTGAAGGTTTTGTGAATGGCTCCCACCGAAAAGAACTCAATGTGAGTGAGCTTTGACTCACATAAATTAGGTACCTCATTGAGAATTAGAAAGCAAGAAACCTTTAGGAAGACAGAGTATCTTCAGTGTTCAGGAAGGTTCACCTTAAATATATTAATGGGTATAGCAAGAAAGGGGGAAAATGTTATTCAGGGAATGTTCAGGGAAGTTTTTAACGTGTGATTTTACTGTATTTTTGGTTTTTATGGAAGCCGCCCAGAGTGGCTGGGGAGGCCCAGCCAGATGGGCGGGGTATAAATAATAAATTATTATTATTATTATTATTATTATTATTATTATTATTATTATTATTATTATTATTATTATTTATTATTATTATTATTCCAGTGGCAGACTCTGACAATTGTTGATTGAAGTTACTTTCTGCCTTCTTTCCCTCTTTTTGCAGGAATATAAAGCTGTTTTCTATGAGTGCAGTGCAAGGACTGGCTATAACATTCAGGAGCCCATGCTGCACATGGCAAGGTCTGTGCAAACAGTTCCCATAAAACTGGAAAAGGAGCAGAAGCCACTTCAGTTCCTCATCCAGTTGCAGCAAAGTTGCTAGGCTTGGTCCTGGTTAAACAGCAACAGATGACAAAACATAGCAGTGTGTTGGTTCCAGTTAAACAGTAAGAGTCCAGTGGGTGGAGATAATTTCTTCCTCTGTGTTTTGCAGTTGCCTGGTGTTCTTTGAGCACTGCCACACTGCAAATGTTAGTTAAACTCCATTTATCACAGGGTGGATACTCCATAGGATTATATACTAAAGACTGCAAGATGCTCAGATACCATACAGCAGGGCTGGGGAACATGTGGCTCTCAAGATGCTGTTGGATCCCATCAGCCCCAGCCAGCATGGCCAATGGTCAGGAACAATGGGAGCTGGGGGTCCAGTAACATCTAGAGGCCTTCAGGTTAACAACTCCTGCCATAGAGCTTCACCACCACAATCTCACCAGGCAGAATGTTAGCACTTCATTTTAGTGTTTGGGGAATGGAAGGTTTGTGGGGGAGATCTATGGCCAATGTAATGATTACATAAGTTCTTAATTCTTTGCTAAGGTTCTGTCTCTTGTTTTTGTCTTGGGAGTTCCTGACAGGAGCAGATCTATGCTGGAAATCTGTCCTGTTGGAAGTGCTGCCTTCCCCTGCCGCTGCTGCCACTCCTACTCCCACTGCCACTATGATACCAGCTGCTGCTGCCATTGCCTGCACAGCCCACTCTGCTGCCACTGCATACATTACCACATCTGGCACTAGTGGAGAAGCAGCAGCACCACTGGTGCTGATTCAGTGAGATCTCACCGAAAATCGTGTGAGATCTTATATACTCTACAAGATCTTGCGTGTTTTCAGGCAAGATCTTGCCAGAAATGGACTCAAACTTGTCTGAAATCGACACTGATGGCGGAAGCACTTCTCCACTGCTGGCAGAGGCGGCAGGGCAGACAGGGTACATGGGGGGGGGTGTTGCCTCAGGGGGCTTCTGCTGCCTGAGGTAGCACCCTCACCCTGTCTACTGGCTGAGCCAGCTCTGCCTGTTGGGTTAACTTGCAGATTCCCCAGAAAGGTCCGTTTCTCTCAGCAGATATCACATATTAACTCATAAGCCAGTTTGAGAATACTTGAATTCAAGATGATTGTCAGTCCAAACAAATACATGCACACTCTGAAGTGTTCAGGAGGAATTGCCCATTAAGTTCAGGAGGAATTGCTCCCAAATAAGTTGCAAAAGATGCACTTTGATTTGAATTTGGATTGGCTTGGATTGGCTTGGATGCTTTAAGGTACACTGGAAGTCTCTGAAAGAGCAGTGAGCTTAGTCTGGCTTTTTGGATTATCAGTGTGATGCTAGAGTACTCATCCTTTCATGCTGAGATAATGTATGCTCCTTCCCCCCTCAATTTGAGATTAGTGCCAAGATTTGCCTGTCTCTTACTTTACTCCTTCCCTTCTGTGCTGACCTCCTATTTTGTGTGTGTTGCAGAATCCTGACAGCACAGGAGGACAAGCAGAGAGAGCAGGCATTGCACCTGGAGGAGTACAACAAGAGGAAGGGATGCTGTTTGTAACAGAATCGTTCAGGGATATGTTAGAAAATAAAGAACAGCCTAAAGCACAGAGTTGGCTGCCTCCCTGCAAGAAGATAGGGATAAATGTGATTGAACTGAAGGAAGAGTCAAGATCTTTTTTAAAAAGAAAGAAAGAAAAGAGTGCTGTATCAAAGTGACATGACATCTTTTGCAACTGCAAATCGCTCCTGCTTTTTCCGCAATGCTTCAGGGAAGTGCTTCAAATCACAGCTCATAGATCCAGCATTATTGGCTTACCTATAAAACCATCCAAGCTACTTCACAGGGTCTCAAGACTACACTCAGAAACAATGTGATTTATGCAAGTGTAAGTTATTGCAATGGAGTCGTGCAACAATAAAGTGATAATGAGTTAACTGGAGTGGAGTGGTACCAGCTTTCTGCTATAGTCTCACTGCACCAAAAGCATCAATTCCTTGCCTTCATCTTCCCTTCTCTTCCTGGTTCTGCCTGAAGCAGTTCCCTCCTGCATTGCAGGACTACCTCTGGAGATGATGGTAAGTCATGAGCTCAGGAACATGAGAAGAGCCTTCTGGATCAGGTCTGGTGAGGCATGCTGTTCTCACAGTGACCAACTAGACAAACCCCCGTGGAAAGCATCCAGGCGGGGCATGAGCACAACAGCATTCTGCCCACATGGGATTCCAGCAACTGGTATGCAGTGGCATAATGCCTCTGACCGTGGAGGTAGAACCTAGCCATCATGGCTAGTTGCCATTGATAGCCTTGTTCTCTATGAATTTGCCAAATTCTTTTTTAAAGCCATCCAAATTGGTAGCCATCACTACCTCCTGTGGGTGCTTACTAATAAGATACCTGCTTATTGTGAATGGTTTCCTGCCCTGCTACATGTGCTAATACAATCACCTCAGTAATTATCACCATTCCGCTGTGTGTGCCTGTTGTATTTAAGCTGTAATTATCACTGTGGTTTGCATCTCACTGCTGTTCAACTTCCACCCTACATTTTTCTCATTTATTTACCGTATTTTTTGCTCTGTAAGACTCACTTTTCCCCTTCTAAAAAGTAAGGGGAAATGTGTGTGCGTCTTATGGAGCGAATGCAGGCTGCACAGCTATCCCAGAAGCCAGAACAGCAAGAGGAATTGCTGCTTTCACTGCGCAGCGATCCCTCTTGCTATTCTGGCTTCTGAGATTCAGAATTTTTTTTTCTTGTTTTCCTCCTCCAAAAACTAGGTGCGTCTTGTAGTCCGGTGCGTCTTATAGAGCGAAAAATACAGTATCTAAGATTTCACTTCATGCACCCAACAAAGGGTGCTTGAGTCCACCAAAGCATAGACATGTGATAGGGATCCTAGTACCCTCCAGACATCATTGCACCCCAACTAACACCAGCCCAGCCGGCCTGGCCAAAGGTCACGGGTGATGGGAACTGGAACTCCTGCAACATAGTAAAAATAATTTTAAAAAATTTATTATTGATACCCCACCCATGTGGCTTGTGTTGCCACTGGCTCCCCATCCTGACATACTGTATAGTATTGTAAATGTGTTACGTCTGTTTAAGCTGGTCAAAGACTCAGGTTGCTAATAAAAGTAGGCTCCCCAATATTACTGATAAAGAGCAGTGGAGGAATGGAAATGTATACATAAGAGGTGGACCAGGAATAATACCATTTTACTTAATTCAGTTGCTATGAAGGCTTGACCGAAGCTATAGATCTAAGCAAAATGGGCCTCTAGAGTTAGCAAAATCAGCCCTTAGTTCTGTCTGTTATTTGGAAACATTTCAATTAATGCTGTATTGTGATAAACATGCAATAATCCAATTGGATTTAAAGATAGCTGTGTGTAAACGGGGAAGCTCTTCTATGCATTGTTTGCTGCAGCACTGTTCTCTGGAGGGTGGGTGGGGTCATGGGTATAGTCAGGATTTTTGTTAGAAGGGGCAGGACTCTGTTGGGGGGGCTGAACTGATGTGATTGGTTAGTTAAGTATTCCTATTGTTTTACTTTTTCTAGGGCCCGTGGGTGGAGTGAAGAGGTTCCCCCCCCCCCCCGCCTAAGCCGAATGAAATGCCCTTGAGGTAGTTTCTGTTCTTGACATGCTGCTGTATATACTGTACACACATTACAGATTGGAGGCCCTTACTTGCTGTTCATTCAAGTGAACACACGGTGGTGCTGTGTCATAACAACAACAGCTATCCAAGATGTCAGCAAAGGCGTGATAATATATTTGGAATGTGTGAAGGCCTTAAAGGGAAATTCAGGTGCCTATTCCTTTGCCAATCTGGGGCCCTCCAGCAGCGCTGGCAGAGGCTGACGGGAGTTGTAGTTCAAAAATGCTGCAGGACAGCAGGTTAGCGAAGGCTGCTCCACACACTTTACAATGTGACTGCATTTAGGGCAAAATTAATTGATTAATCCAGTGGGCTGTGCACCCTACCCTTTTTTAATATGCCTAATTTTATGTATGGCATCAAGTTTATCCTGCCCTTCTTTTAAATAAAAATCAAGGCAGCGTAGAAATAGCTTAAAGCCCAATACATGTGCAATTTCTTCACACGGCAGGCCTCACTAGAGTGTCCAAGGAAGGACAGAGGGTTTTTTAGTATATTGTACCCATGGGAGCCAACTGCTAGGGGCCAAGGAACTCAAATAAAATATTTGAGGAGGTTGCCCCCCCCCCCGGTTGATGGGCATTGCCATTCAAATGGTTTGCGTGCCTCATGTCATGTGATTATGCAGGGCGGGGCTTACCTGTGCCCCTCCCCCATATTTTATTCAAGATGGCACCCTTGATTGTGCCCACCCAGGCTAATGACAGTGATGGCACCCTCACTACCCATGTGAAGGAGAGCACATGAGTTGTACCCAGCCACGTTGTCCTATTAGTACAAGGGCTTCTGCCTGTTCAACGGGACGTTCTCCCTCTGTGAACCCCCAAATCTCTTCAGGTGGTTCCCTAACCTCCTGGAGCAGCGTGGAGGGGGCATGGGAGCAACCAGAATGCATGCCACCCCTTATTGGGGAATGTTAGGCCTTTCCCCCCTTAGGTGAGTCACTTGCCTAACCCTCCCTCACAGGCTTTTGTGGAAATAAAAGGGAGAAAGGAGAGAGAACCACGCATGCTTGGAGGTCCTTGGAGAAAAGAAGATATACGTGCAAAGAACCAGAAGTGGGATGGGGAGACTTTTTCAGCCATTTTGGGCAACCTTTCAAGTGCTGCATGCCAGAGATGGGTGGGGCCAGAGGCAAAAGTAGGAGGAGCAGCAAATGTCAGATATTAATTTTGTGCAGTAAATTTGTTTCTACACACGATCCTCTCTGTCTTCCTTCCAGAGAAATGAGAGGCTAAAGACACATTCTTATTCATTTATTGTATTAATTATTACATTTATATACTGTCCATCTAAATCCCAGAGCGGTTCACTGAATAAAATGCAGGATAAAAACAAGTACTGTAAATGAAACAAAACAGGAAAACAATACCCCCCTTTCCACAGACACATTTAAAAGGCTGCAGCATATTAATCAGCCAAACGCCTGGTTGAAGAGGAACGTTTTCGCCTGGTGCTTAAAAATATATAATGAAGGCACCAGGCAAACCACCTTGGGGAGAGCGTTCCACAAACGGGAAGCCAATACAGAAAAGGCCTGTTCTCATGTTGCCACCCTCATGTGGCAAAGGTATATGAAGAAGGGCCTCAGATGATGAATGCAGAGAAGGAAGCAAGAACACTTGGGGTGCAAAGCTGGGGGGGGCATGTCCTGAAGAAGCAGGTGTCCAATAAAGAAGCATTTGCACCCCATTTGTTAGGTTTCCTATCCCTGTAATAATCAACCATATAAATAATACAATGCAGAAGAGGATCCCAGCAATACAATCTTCACAGCCCAGGCTGATCCATGTCAGTCATGAACTGGCAGGAACCAGTGCAGACTGAAGTATTTCATGCACCTAGAGTATAAGTGCTGGGAAAGCTCTCTTTAAAAAAAAAAAAAAACCCTATCACTTGTAGCTGAGCTTTATATTTGGTAAAGTTACTTAGAGCATTAGCTATTAACATTTCAGTCTTGGTTTTAAGATATTTCCTCAAGTCTGCCCTGTTTGTAAATGTGTCACATGCATTGCAGAGGTTGGAGGTGGGGGGGGGAGGAGTGGAGGTGAAAGCAGAAGCTGCTCCTTTGATTTGCCATGTAAAAAAAGAGTTTCAGTTTTCCCTCAGAAATGACTCAGATTCCTGTGAAGTTGGTCCAGCGTTGTTCTTACATTTCCTAAGGAGCTCTGAGGTAGACCAAAAGCTTTCTGAGTCAAGCAGCTGTACTGTACAAGGGTGAGGCATGTTTCCCCCCCACACACACACTTCAAATAATTCTGTCAGGTGTTTGGAAGCCTGGCACTAAGGGAAATGGAATTTGTGACTCTCAGTACAGGTAATGTGTCCCCCACCCCTCCTGACTCTTTCATTGCTTCCAAAAAAGGAAGTGTTACACCCAATTAGCATAAGAATTACCTCACATAGATTCGATCTCTCCTCTTTCACTGTCAGTAGAGATGGCGCATTTAACAACCAGGGCTGGTGTAAGACATTTTGCTGCCTGAGGCAGAACAGTAAGCACCATGCTCACCCTGAGTCAAGGTGTGTAGTAGCACCCAAGACTTACCAGCATATTTTTGCACCAGAGGAAGAAAATCCCTCAAATGCCTTTCCCTGGGAGTAACAACAAAATAACAAAAAATAAAATATGTTTTTCTGCCCTTTTTGTGACACTCAAAATCTGCTTCCTGAGGCAATTGCCTCAATTTGCCTAATGGTAGGACTGATAGTACACAAAAGGTTGTTAATCCTGGGTCACATAAAACATTTTCATAACCGATAACTTTAAAATCAAGTATTGATTTTAAGGTGTGTATGCAACATTACAAATTGGGAACAGTCCATGGTGGGGAAATGGCATTTAAATTAAACTAAAACTAAGCACTATAGATAGATTTAGATGTTGCCAGTTAGATACTGACAGATATCAGACTGACTTCCTTTAAAAACAAAAGAAAGAAAGCTAAAAGGCTGGGCCTCCTGTCAGGGGGAGGAGAGAAGAAACTGGAAAATGAACTAAAAATTGTTCTAAGTTCTACCTCAGAATGCATCTAATTCATATTTAAATCACTTAGCAATTATGGGAAGTACTTTCAGGTTTAGTTCGGAGACTTTTGAATTAGTTCAGTGAATTTTGATCAACTGAACTTTTCCATTCCAAGCAGAGGCATTTAAGTCATATCCAGTTTGGCGCTCAGGCTTTATTTACAATAATGCACTGAAAATACATTCCCTCTGGACAATATTAAATAGGAAAATGATGACTCACTTCCAATTCTAAAAAGAGATGTTTTAGCAGGGGAAATGTTTTTTCTATGACTATCACATCCCGTCATGCCTAGTGCCCGACAGTATTGTTATAGGAGACACTGTATTGAAGTAGGGGAGTCAGTGAGACAAATACATAGGCTCAATAGTCATTAGTGATTTATTACAACACACTTATACCAGTAGATCATCTGTTGCTGGAAGCCAGAGGATTAAGGACTAAAATGAAGCAAGTGCTGGAATGTGCATGTGTATTAATTAACCCAAAATTACGGCACTTCCACAGTTAGTTGCTTATTCTTCCCTAACCTGGTGCCTTCCAGGTGTTTCCAATTACAACTGTGATTTATTTTTTTTTTAAAAAGAAAGAAATGTGAACATTAAGAAAATAGTGACTCGCTACTGCTTTGGGGCGCCTACTGCAGCGCCTGTTGAAATCAGCACAGCAAATCTCACAGGGAGTCTTGATGATGTGCTGTCACTCTCAGTGGGATTTTTTTGCACGTGTATTTTACATATTTTAAGATAGATTCACTTCTTAGAGTCTATGGGGAAATGGTACCAAAAATATGTAAAATGTATTTTAAGTACATTTTACGCACAATTCTGCTTAAGACTCTGGGGGGGATTGAACATACAATACATCAAAGGTACTATAGGTGCACTCTAAGTCTCCTAAACAAAAATATGACATCAGAAATGGCAATAATTAGAAACCAGTAGGCAAATATTTCAACCTGTCAGGACACACTGCTACTATCCTTAAGATGGCCTCCCACAAAGAAATTAAACTTTGAAAGGAGGATCCAATGTGAAATTGCTGAATTATAACTTATCAAGAAGTTCCGTTCTATTCATTTGGGTCTGAATAGTGACAATGGTTTTCTGCTCCTGCTACTGTGAAGCCTGATTTGCTTATCTCAAGCTCTTGTTACAGAGTGCACTTTTTGCATTCCATTGCCATTTGACTCCAACATCTGATGGAGAAAACTCTTCTACTTCGTGAAAGCTTATGTGAAATGTGCTAGTTTTAAGGTGCCTCAGGAATCTTTGTTGTAGTTGGTTGAAGAGTACTGTATAAAACTTTGGAAGGTGATTGAACTTTGTGATTGAAACTTTATAGAAGAAACTCACAAGTGTCTCAATCCAGGAAAAGCTTTGCCAATTGACTCTGTTGAGTGTACAAACCGGACCATACACACATGTGTAAGCATATTTATCACAGTGGGCAGGATCCTGATAGAAAGGGAAACAGAAGTTGCATTTTAACATGGACAAAATGGTGTGGTTTATGTGCTGAGAAAATACATACCTGCAGCAACAAAAGCACCACAAGGAAGAAGATTAATTGTAGTCATCAAACAATATATGATTTAAGACTTGCATATTTTACTGTACTAGTAATCAATGGTGATTGTCTGGCGCAATTTTGCAGATCAAAGAATTTACCAACTTTGGTCCAACCTCTTCGAAATGTGCCTTAAAGCTGCATGGGATTGCAGCCTCTAGTAATTTAAAATAAAGGTACCATCCCTTCTGTTCCACACGAATTCCAGTGAGCATTTGTGTGATTTTATGGTTTTGCCACATGTTTTTTTTTTGTCTGCTTTAATGTTTTTACTGCTATTTTAAATGTTAGAATTTAAATGTTGTGTTTCATGTGAGGTGCTGTAACTCACCTTGGGAGGGCATATGCACCCTAAAGAGGTGGGATTAGAAAGCAATTTAAAAAATAATCGACCTGGCCACGCCCTTAGAGAATCCAGTATAGGAATAATCCGCCTCCATTCAGAACAGTCGCTCCTACAATCCTAGTCCTGATTGAGGACTAGGATTCAAACTTCCTCTGCCCCGCCTAACTGAAGGGCAATGATCGCCTTCTCCCGCTAGGCGTCCCAGACTCGTCGCAGAGAAAGATCAGAGTTTATTCAAACAGTTAAAAATATTCCATTAGCCGCAGGGGCCGAGAACTGGGAGGGGTCTGCGGAGTAGTAGCCGCTTGCTTTGCATTCTCGCTCGCCGCGCTGTCTGGAAACGGATTCTCGCCGAGAACAGAGAAGACCACCGTCATCGTGAGGAAAAAGGTCTGCGCCGGCTCTGGGGCCCGGGGGTTTGTTGGATCGTGCGCGCACGAGGTTGCTTGCGTGTAAGGGAAGGAAAGCAAGCAAGTGGCCAGAAAGAGGGGAGGGGAGGCGGGCGGCGGCGGCGGAAATCCATCCACCTGGAGCGGCAACAAAGGCAACCCTCGCGCTCTGGCCTTGAAGCCGGGAGCAAGGAAAGCGGGCTTGCTTTTGCAAGGTTGGGTGGGCAGGTTTGAATCTCCCTGGAGTTGAGCGAGGAGGAGGGGAGCAGATGTGGGCGCGCGAGGCCCGCAAAGTTAGTGAAAGCGGCTTCGGTGAGAGTGCGAGGGATGGGAGACTTCTCTTCCTCTTTGCGCAGGTCTTGGGAAGCCAAGATGCCTTTTGCTTCGAGGAGGAGGAGGCGGGTGGGCGGTGCAGGAGCGCCGAAAGGGGCCCCTCGGTTGGGGTCAGGCTTGCAAAGGGCGGCGCGGGGAGAAGAAGGTACGAGGCCCACGAAGGTGAATGTTGTTTTGATCTCCGAGGGAGTGAGCTCGAACTTGGTGTGTGAGGGAGAGAGAGCAGAGGGTAGAGTTCCTCTTGCTTTGAAATGCATGGGTGGCTCAAATTCCTCTCTCAAGACCGCATTTTTTCCGTTTATTTCATAACATTTTTCCTAACCACCTCTTCATCATGCGAATCCAAGGGTGTGGAGTGCAGAAAGTGTGACAACCATTTATAAATGCAGTGAAACAAAAACAGAGCGAGCCACAAGATTAAAAGGGCAAGCTGGAAATGCTAAGGAACCCAAACATTTCTGACTAAAAATCCTGACTAGTATCTTGATGTTTCTTTAGCATGAAACCTAAAGGATACAGTTGGCTTATATACACTTAAATGTTTTCTTTCTGTTTAAAATAAAAAAAACCTTTCTGCCTACATCCTGGCCATCACAACAGTTAAGGGAAAACATTAAAAGAATGAACTTTTGTACAGCAGGATTCTGCAACACAGTGTGTTTCAATCTGCCTAATCTGGACCCTTCCTCTTTCTGGATAGCTGTGATAATAGTGAAGAAAATGTGGGAAACAGTCTAAAAGTATATGGCTTCTGAGGGAAGTTTTTGCTATCTGGACTTTAGGCTTAACTGTGTAGGCACACCTTCAAAGAGTTCATTTCCTGTGCTGTGGGGTTTTTGGTTCATCCAGTGCCTGGATTAAGGGCTCAGCCATTGGGAATCCAAGCCTTACTTAGGTCAACAAGGTTGGGGCAAACAGTCAGCTGGAAATGATTTTGCTTGGGTGGAATAACATTGAATACAGATGAGAGATTTCAGAGACTTCACCCATCATTGCCCACCATATATATGCACATTTGGCAAGAGCTTCAAGACTGAAAAACCAGTTGGAGTAGAGTACATAGCAGGGCAGAAAATAAATGAATATGTATTCCAGAGAGATGGCTCTCTATGTTACTTTTAAATCTGTTTAATGCATCATTTCATTTGCTGTCTAACTTTTTTAAAAAAAATAAAATGTACATGAAATGTCAGATTTTAAAAAATCTAATACATTTTACTATTCAGTATGCTTTACTGGATTACAGTAGGGATTGCATAATGCCCTTTATCTTGAAGTGTTTCTCAGGGACGAAAGTTTTGTTTCAGAACCCATCACCAGCAATTTAAGTTCAGTATTGAACATGCAAGAAAACTTTGCAGGGGCTCCATGCGATCTGCCTCTGTTTTAACTCTGCACCTGTCTGACTACTCTTGACTTCTGAAGGCAGTTATGCAGAAGATGAGGAAGCATGAGTGAGCCATTTTACCACCATAACATGGGAAGAAGGTACTTGCATATCTTTCTTTTCGGTGAGACAAGTGCAGAAATAGTTCATACGCATCTTTTCTGAGGCGTGATGCAGGTTGCCCCTACACATGTAGCAGCGGAAGCAGGCAATGATAAAGCACTTGTTCACTTCCTCCCTTCATTTTTCTGGGAACTATATTTCACTACATTTTCTAAAGAACTGTAAATGTGAATGGTGTAGAACAAAGTTGAGGAACCTGCAGCCCTTCAGATGTTGGGCTCCCAACTTCTATCAGCCCCAACTGATGCCTGAGAATGATGGACATTGTAATCCAACAGTATCTGGAGAGTGACCTCCCCTGATACAGGCCTTTGAGAGCCCCCTTTGGGCTCCAGAAGCAACTAATGCTGTTTCCTTTCATTCTTGCAGACACACCCTCCCTCCTCAATAATGGGAAGACATTATAGTAAAAGGAGCTTTTTCTTGCAGTGCTGCATTACACCACAGTGCCAGGCTGGCTAGGGCATCCAAGAAGCTGCCCCTCTTAATTATCTAATGGATTGTACAATCTTGCACGGTCTGGGGTGGGGCATATGCTTCTTGCAGTTGTATCATTTGTTTTGATCTTCAGTTGACTGAGGAGGGTATTTGTTTACCTGCGTGTTTGTATGTGTGTGTAGGCCATGATGGAGGAAAGGAGAGGGTTGTGGCCTAGCAGGAAAAGGGGCAAATGGTGTGGCTCAGGCAACTGTGAGGAGAAAATGAAAAAAGAAGAGAGGACTGCAAAGGGCAGTTGGACCTGTAGGCAGTTCTGGGCAACTGTATCTAGGATCTTAGAACAAACAAAGGCAAAAAGCTGCAGGCTGCAGTGGAATTTCTTGGCATTGACTGTCAAGGGCTGGAACCGAGCCTTAAAGGAGCAAAGTCCATTTTTTAAACAATGCAGGCCATAAGAAAGTCAAGTTTACCTGAGTTTAGAGTGAAATACTGTAATGAATCAGATTCTGGGTCTTGCATTGAGACAAGGGTTCTAAGGTGAGAGATGTCTGGAGAGCATGTTAATTTCCGGACCAAAACATACATCTCTTTGTGAAAGAATAACACTGTTTTATTTATTTTTAAAGGTTAGACACATTATCTTGCTTTGGGTGGCACAGGCTTCCTTTGTGAGTTTAGGAGAGCTAGTCTATGTGTAGCCTTGGTGCCATGCAGAGTTTGCTGTAGCCAGAACCTATCACATTTACTGGGTTGAAGCAAGCCTAACTGATTAGTCATTAAGCTACAATCTTTTTCTACAAAGTACGCCCCAACTTATTTCAGAGGAACGTGCTCTTGTGTAAATATGCATAGGATTGCAACTGGTCTAGACCTAACTTGGACCATTCCCCAGGTTGAAATGTGGATACATAGAGAGCACATTTTCCTAGACTGGGAATGTCTGCACCTTGCTGACCTGGAGGCTTTGTCCCAAGTGGGTGGGCCAACTAAAGGAGTTCATCTCTCATTCTCTGGTCCTCATCCTTTTAGGTTCACTTCTGTAGTCTTCCCATTTTATACCATTCTCAGTTCCTTACCTCTGTGGATTCAGCCTCTTGTGGCAATGGAAGAAAGTGTGTGGAGATTCCAAATACTAACAGGCATATATCTCAAATGTGAAAATTAGCTAACACATACTTTTACTATTGGCTTGTACCCTCCCCTTTATGCCTTTGTTAGTGGCAATTGACAGGCTGAAAGAAAATAAAGGGCATATACTCTTCCCATTTATATATTAAAAATGTCTGGTTGGCTGCAGGTGATTCTGAGTCACTATAGTTGAATGGCGATTTACAGGCTTGACACACATTGTGACCAGGCTTCTTTAAGCATTTACTTTAGACTGGCTTAGGTGGGAGGGTCTGATTGAAGGCAGGGGTAGCAGGCAGCAAGAGGCTCAAGACTAGAAAGCAAGTATTTACCACAGTGGGGCCCTGAACTTTGCTTGGATTTTGGGATACGCCACCAGTCATCAAAATTCAAAACCTGCTGTGATGTTGTCAGCCTTTCATTTGCTCACATTAAACTTAGTTAAAAATTAATGGGGTTGTGGGAAATCAATGTAAGTAGGCAGGGACTATGTCAGTGGGTTTTAAAAGCAAACAAACTTGGAATAAATTCAATAGGTTTTCACAAGAAAAAGACTGCCTGCCATGTTAAAATTCTAGCTGCCTTCACTTTGAATATGTAATTGCTTTTGGCAAAGAAAACATGTGTTTAAAAGAAACATAGCTGATTTTCCACCCCCTGCTCTGAAGGTTGTGTAACAGAACGGGATTCTTGATGGAGTAAACACACACCTCGTGCCAGCATTTCTAGCATGCCATTTGCCAAGTTGCATCCTTGGGGTGCTCATAGTGTTAGCAATGGGGAATCACAGGAGCAGGCCCTCACACTTGTCTCTGCAGCAGTGCAAGGCTCATTTTTTATTTATCCATTTAGACGTGAAAATGTCCAAGAACCCAAACTGATTTTTCTTTAAATGACACACGTGTGTGTGTGTGTGTGTGTGTGTGTGTAAGGGAAGTTGGATTCCCTCTGGAATTTGCTATCCCATGCAATCTGTTCCACAACACTTCGCAGCTTAAACCAGCCTTGTTCCATGAAATGTGCTTCCCCCCTCCGCCCATCCTCTCAAAAACCATGTCCTCTGACCCAGGAACATTATTTCCTTTTGTTCCTAAAGGAAACATGCTGCCCTAGGACTGCTGAGTACAGCTCCCACAGAGAGTGCTGGAAGTTGCCCTAAAATAGCATATGGGCCTCCTGCAATGAAAACAAAGCCAGTATTAATTCCAGTTTGAGAGGAGCCACTCCTGCGGGGCAGGCTGGACTTTGCTACTAGCCACATAGATGGCTAAAGAGAAGCCAGTGTAGCAGAGACAGTTCAACATTGCATGCTGGAAAAAAGGTCCACAGTTCCCAGTGGTAATATAAACCTTAAGCCTATGGCCTACTCCAAGACCCCAAGCCCATCCCCTCAGTCAACATGTAGCAAACCGTCTCTTGGCTACTTGTTCCTGCTTCTTTTCCACCAACACCCACTTACCTTCCCTCCCTCCTGCCAGGGCTAGAAAAACATCTTTTAAAATATGACCTTGAATTCTGATAGAGTGGTACCTTGGAACTCGAATGGCTTGGTTCCCAAACAAATTGGCTTCCGAACACTGCAAACCCAGAAGTAAGTGTTCCAGTTTGCGAGCGTTTTTCGGAAGCCAAACGTCTGACACGGCTTCTGCCTGAGTGCAGGAAGCTCCTGCAGCCGATCGGAAGCCGCGCCTTGGTTTGCGAACGGTTTCACGTGTCTAACGGACTCCTGGAATGGATTAAGTTCGAGAACCAAGGTACCACTGTAATGTATTTTCTTGCTGGATGGAGGACAGAGTGGGTTGTGTGTATCAAAATTGGCCTACTCTGCAAAGATAAATTTTACACTAAGTGCTCTGCCTGCTTTTGCCTCCGGTCTCACTGCCTGCCACTGGTATTACTACTACTACTACTACTTGGAAGGTTGTCCAGAATGGAATGCAGGCCTTGGACTGAGAGAAGTTCCCCACCCCTGTGTTAAGCCAAACCTTGGCTTAGCTCAGCATGGTGTGGGAGTAAACAGGACCAGGGTGGAGCAGGGTCCGGTTCAAAGACATTGCAAGGAAAATCCATATTCTTACAAGTTCTGTTCATCCAGGAATAAACTGGGTAGGGAAGGTAGAAATCATTCCCCACGTATTTCCCCACTTGCAGTGGTGGCTGTTAAGAGTCCTTGCATTTAAACCTACATGCCAAGCAGGAAACTTTACCCTGGAATGCAGCAGCATTGTGTTGCCTCAATGTTTTGTCTTTTCAAAAAATAGGAAAGGAATTGATTCTCGTTTCAACTTAGTAACAGAAACCAGGGTAAATTATTCCGCCTGTGACCAATAACTATAGCTTTACCTTTTTGACACTATAAAGACATATAGGAAAGGGATTGTTATGCATAATAAGCAGTCAATTTACCTTTTTCAGCCTGTTTCTTTGATTCTGAGGGAGAGTCAACATCAGTGTATATGATTATACATCACCTTGCAGAACCCAAGCACAATTTATGGAACTGACCACATTGATGGTTAGAGGTGCTGGGTGTCGGATATCAGTCTTACGCATTATGTCCTCTGGTGATTTCTGGAAGAAAATGGAAGATAGTGTTCATCATGTTTGGTTGTATATTGAAACATGTTATGATTTTATAATTTAAATGAGTCTGCTTTGGTAAAACTTAAGACATTTATTGAAAGTATATTATTGGAAGTAAAAAAAGAATTAGGTTGTATCCAATATTTGTCACACTCCATTATTGCCTTTAATTTCAGTGGGTTCTTAACTTAAACCCATTAATTTCAGTGTGCCTGCTTTGAGTATGTCTAACATTTGATGCAGCTGGTTACTCCCAAATACAGCTAGTTGTATTTGATTGTACATTCATTCTCAGTGGAGAGCAAAGATCCTTATTCCTCTTATGAGACCCAGTAGATCTCAGAGCAGTCTTATTTTCGTCTTTGTGAAATAAATTCCCCTGTGTTTCGGTTCAAATACAGTTCACCTGTCCCATTTCAGAGACATGGGGGTAGCTGGGAAGTGGAGGAAGAGAAAGATGGCCATGTTCTTTCTCAGTCTCGAAGGCATTTTTTAAGGTGGCAGAGGCTTGAGAGAGGGATAGTTGTGTCACTTATCCCCCATTTGTGTTGCAGAAGACCATGTCCAGTAGGCACCTATGACTTGTGCAATTGCATTCAGTATGATGATG
Source organism: Podarcis melisellensis (assembly GCF_964234715.1). Lineage (NCBI taxonomy): Eukaryota > Metazoa > Chordata > Lepidosauria > Squamata > Lacertidae > Podarcis > Podarcis melisellensis. The sequence continues at coordinate 75,936,005 of NC_138528.1, read as the reverse complement.
GACATGGTCTGTCCACAAAGTGTGGCATTTTAAACATATAAGGTATTCTGCTTCAAATTACTGGGAAAATGAGGGCAGGATCCTGCACAAGTAAAAAAGAAACAGCTGTATGCTTCTTTTGTGGACAAAAAGTGATGATATGGACAAGCTCTAGCTGCCTGCAGTAGTTCCTGCTATGAAACCTCTGTGCATCCAATGTATAGTGTCTGTTCAGTCACTGCACTGCTTTTGTGTTCAATAGATAGACGTCAGCTGAATACAAAGGGAGCAACGCAAGTGCTTCTTTTATGTGAAATTATTTAGAATCCTGCTGCTTAAAACAAGAAAGAAAAGAAAAGAAAAGAAGCCATTTAGCTACATTCACTTTGGTAGGCACTGTGTATAAGCATTTTAACAGTGCGGTAAACTGTGTACCGATCCCTTTATGGGAGTGCGTCCACTACCTTTGGGGTGGAGCAGAGGTGGCTAATCTGTCGTCCTCCAGATATTGCTGGGTTGACATTCCTATCAAACCCGACCAGCATGGCCCAGTGGTCAGAGGCGATATAGTTCAGCAACATCCTGAGGGCGACGGATAAGCCAGCCATTCTGTAGTGTAGAGCAGTGTTTTTCAACCAGTGTGCCGTGGCACCCTGGGGCGTCTTGAACGATGGTCAGGGGTGCCACAGTCAACACTGGCCTCTGTCCTTCTTTCTTTCCCTCCCTCTTTTGACGCCCTCTTGAGTTTCTGCCTTCTAAAGGCTTGCACAGCTGTTTGTTGCACCAGCCCTGCTGCTGCCACTGCTGCCTCCCAAGGTAAGATGCTGGCCTTATGTTCACCTTTGGCCCGTCTCTGTTGGGCCACTGAGGCTGGGGGCATCCTCTGCCCAGGTCCCTGTGGGGCAGCATGAGGAGGCACATCTCTTTGGAGCACGGGGGAGCAGTGGCTGCCCAAGGACACCCAAGGAGACAGGAGAGGAGGCTGAGAGTATATTCCATGAGGGAGGGTGTTCAAAAAAGGGTGAGAGGCTGCCAGCTCTGCAGACAAGGGGTGACATAACTGGGCTCCTGAGCCTCACAGGGGTGTCGCAGAAAGAAAGTAGTTGGTCAAGGGAGCCGTGGACTCAAAAAGTTTGAAAACCACTGGTGTGTAGAGGATTTGCCATGGGAACTGGAACTGGGCTGACATTTCCACATTCAGAGAAAGGTGCTTTCCCCAGTTTTGTTGCAGAGTTCAGGTGCTGCTGTGCCTTCCCTCCAGCATTGGCGTCCGGCTTGCCAATAAACTGCCTTTTTAAACCGCCCTTGTCTTTTCGTTGATGGGCTGCCCATTGATTTCCCTCTGGTGTATACAGAGGGCTCTTCAAAGCAGCTGAGCAACAATTTTGCTGGGTCCTCTCAAAACTACGTAGCGCTGGGAAGGTGGAGAGTATAGGAAGAGGGAAGCACTTGTGTTTTTAGCAACAAGCACTGTTAATTTTGGTTCCCTGGAGGATTAATTTCAGGATCTGGTTTAGCTGGTGGTTGGGGCTGTTGTAGCAACAGAGCGGGGAGGGGAGCTTGACTGAGAACCATCCTCTCACTGGCACTGCTGCATCTTTATCCCACTCATTTTAGTAGTGTTTACTCCAAAGTAAGTGTGCATGGAATCACAGCCCTGGTGTTGGACAATGCAATATACTGCACCCCCCACTCTGTCTCTGAGCAGTCCCCTTCCCTTCCACTGGAAAGGATAGGGATGAGGCTTCCTATTTATTAATAGTGACAAATGTGCTTGGATTTCAAAATGGAAGGCAGGGAAACTTGTGTAAATCTGTCCACGGCTTGCTGTAAGGAAGGAACAGAAATGTGGCTGAAAAAGTGGTCCCTGGCTCTGCTGCAGGTTAATGGCACATCCTGGAATTACATTTGCATCCATTTCTGGTCCATTCAGATTATGGTAAATCATTGGTTTCACAGCTGTTGATAATGTGTATTCCTGCTCTTGGTGTGTGCTAAATGTTCCTCTTGTTAAAAAGCAAGGGCTCCCATCTCTGCCAGCATAAATTGGTGGACTCAGGCAGCTCATTTCCAGCAGGTTCTGCTACATGTATTTAATATATTTATATATGGACTTTCACGGGCGCCAACTTGGGGCCCAGGCCTTGTGGGGCCTCGGAGATCATGCCCGAGTCCTTGCAAGACCTCCCAACGCGACTTCCGGTTTGTACCGGAAGTTGCATCAGAGCCCCCAGGCCTCCTGGGCCTCCTATAGTTGGCACCTATGTTGCCTTTCCATCATTTGATGTCAAGGAGTGTCTCCACCCCCATTGTTCAACCCAGACACTGAGGTCCAGCGCTGAGAGCCTTCTGGCGGTTCCCTCACTGTGAGAAGCGAAGTTACAGGGTACCAGGCACAGGGCCTTCTCGGTAGTGGCGCCCACCCTGTGGAATACCCTCCCATCAGATGTCAAGGAAATAAACAACTACCTGACGTTTAGAAGACATCTGAAGGCAGCCCTGTTTAGGGAAGTTTTTAATGACTGATGTTGTAATGTATTTTTAATCTTCTTTTGGAATCTGCCCAGAGTGGCTTTGGAAACAAGGCCAGATGGGTGGGGTATAAATAATAAATTATTATTATTATTAAATTACTAAGGTGGCTCATGTAAAACTATCAAATCATGTTAAAAAGTTGACTTATTTTTTTAAAAAATGCATTTAAAAAAGCCAATAGAGCCAAACACACCAAGACTACATCAGAGAAAGGAAGCAATTTAGAGGCAGCAATCTTTAGGAAAATGCCCAAGAGAAATGTTTTGAATATGCTTGCCATATAAATGAGAGTGGAGACGTGCTAACTCTGTTTCTTTGGGAAGTGAATTCCAAAGGTGGGATGTGAAAAGTAAGAAGGCCCTGTTCATGGTCACCAGCCACCTCAATTCTAAAGAGATGGGAATATGAAAGCTATGTCCTCATAAACTCTAGCAAGGAAATCTCCATCCCTGTCAATACATTCCTAATCACACAATCAGAATCCTGTGTATTAAGCAATAATTACATGTCTCCCTGTTTTGGTTATGAGTCACTATCTTATTTCTAGAACTCTTGCCTCTTTACTCATCCACCATCAATTTTCTTATGCCCAAGATTTCTCTTCATCAGTGTGCATTTTTCTTAGGTGTCCGTTTATCAGTGAATCTCCTCCCTTTATCATCTGTTTCCTTCCATTTGTCAGTATCTTCAAGAAGTATTTATAGACTAATCTTTTGCTCAGGCCTAAGTTGTGTGACTCACTTCCTCAGTTTTCCTCTTAAGCAGCCAATTCTTTGACAAAATAAAGGGCACTAATGATTATGCACTTAAAACAGACAGGAGGGATTTGTGGACAACTTCTGCTCTCAAGCTGACTATTTTAGAAGAGACATCACACAAGGAGATCAGAAGTTGTCCACAAGTCCCTTCTGTCTGTTTTAAGTGCATAATCATTAGTGCTCTTTATTTTGTCACAGAATTTACCGGTACTTTGCTTCTAGGGAAAAGTTGAAGTCTTCATTCCCTGGGGCAGCCTTTCTCAACCTGTGGGTTCCCAGATGTTGTTGAACTATAACTCCCATCACCCCTAGCTAGCAAGGCCAGAGCTCAGGGATGATGGGAGCTGTAGTCCAACAACATCTGGTGACCCACAGGTTAAGAACCGCTGCACCTGGGGCAAGGGGTAGGTGGGGCTGTAGCTCAAAGTGGGCAGGGCCAGAGCAAGAGGCCCTCCTCTTCTTTCTCCCCCTCCCCTCTTCCTCTCACCTCTCTTTCCCTCACTACAGAAAATCTCCTCACTCCATCCCAAGGCAATTAGACTTGAGGGAAGGGGAGAAATTACCAATTCATGCAAATTTATATCCTGACTTTCACAGTCATTTTGCATCAGAATGCACAGCAGGTTATTTCAGCTTGTTTTTAACTCTCTTCCTAAAATCAGTGGTCTGATATTTTCTTTCCTCCCTACCCAGCAGCAACACACAGTAGTCCTGCATTAGGGCTTCAGTTGCAAGAAATTAGCTTTCCTTGTGAAAGTGCCTGGAGTGAGGCTGGGTTTAGCAAAGTTAGGCCAGATTGAAAAGGGTTGTGTTCCTGAGCCTCACTCTTGACACTTCACTGAAAGACGCTAGTCCTTTTTTATTGTTCTTCTCATCTCAATAACTGTTGAAGTGGCTCCTGTAAATCAATGGTGCAAAATACTTTTAGAATGAAAGGAGCTTTATTTAAGATGATGATGTTCTATGCAGTGGTGTTTCCATCAATCACCCCCTCAGAGAGCTGTCTTGGAGGCTGACTTCCCAATATAAACACAACGGAGCCAACTGTCTCTCTTGAGGATTCTATAGCACTCTCTGTAAGATGATATTATTGAATACACAGAGGATCTTCTCTCTCTCTCTCTCTCTCTCTCTCTCTCTCTCTCTCTCTCTCTCACACACACACACACACACACACACAGGCTTTGTCATTAGCTAAACAGTTCTCTAAAATATGCTTGGTTGAGGCCAGAGATAATTCTCCTTAAACTCTGCAGATTGCGAAATAAAATCCTTTCTACTGACCAAATGCATTTTCCCTTAGCTGTGGGTTTAAAATAGAGATCAGCAACTGGAAGACCCAGGGCCATATCTGTGCAGCTGAGACCAGAGCCATAGCTCAGTGGTAGAGCATACAGAAGGAGCCCTCCATTAAATCCTGGAGAGCAGCTGCCAGTTTCCAGTGCTGAGCCAGAGGAGCCAATGGCCTGTCTTGGTATAAGGACGCTTCCTATATTTCTAGAAGACAATTGGTGGCAACCACAGCACTCCCAAAGAACAGGATCCAAATTCTCAGAACTAGGCCTCAGCCTAGCCCTAGACCATCTCAGTGACCCAGAAAAGAAATCGCATTACAAATATGCCCACATGCCCCACGCTTTGCCCCCTGAACTCACTGGGCTACACATTTAACACATTTAGCTTGTTAACTCCTACCATGCTCATTATACTCCTTCAGCAATGTTATTAATGCAGCAAACCTTCCATCAGTCTGTAGGGTGAAGGAAGAGCCAGTCTGTAGGGTGAAGGAAGAGATTTTTGAGCCTGCACAACTGCTCCAGTATCCAGTTCTAACAGTAGCCACTCAGTTGCCTCTGGGAAGCTCAAAGCAGAACCTAAGCGCATGAGCACACTCCCAGTGGTTTCCAGAAATTGATATTCCTTGTGCCATTGTTTCCATCAGCACCCGTGCTTCCTTAACAGTCATTTCTTTAAGGGTTATTAGTTCCACCCCCCCCCATCTAGTATTGCTTCAGAAGACAAAGGTATTGTGTAGTTTTGTGCCACAAGTGTCAGGTTTTGTGCTGTCATCTCTTAGTTGGCATTTTTGTGGGAAGTGGCACTAAACCTGGGTTCTGTGGCACAAAACATTGTAAGTTTTGATGTGATAACACAATATCTTTTTTGGGGGGTGGGGTGGGGAGAGGTTAACTATGAACCTCAACTGGAACACGTCAGTACCAACTAAGATTTATGGAGGCTTTTTGATATTTTGTGATATAAAACACCACACAGCTTTGGCAATACCCATTTTGGCGTATTGTTGTTAACACTCCTATTCCTTTGGGCCACTCAGACCCAGAAAATATACTGAAAATGAAATATAACCCTGCTTTCTTTTCAAATGTTACTCTTGACACCTTTTGGCTTTACACTAAGCTGGTCAACGCTGAGGACTAGCCCTGACAAATTGGATCCTATTCCTGGCAATGCTGTGACGGCCATCAGTTATGTAGCATCATGGCAATGGCAGCGCTGTGATGACTGCCTTTAGTGCTGGTTTATAGAATACCTGGGAAATGATTCCCTGGCAATTTCTTTCAACCAAAGCCCTGTAATTTTACTCCAACTACAGACACACTATACCTTTAAAGCACATTTGAAGCAGATTTTCTGTCTCAAAGAATTCTGGGCACTGTAGTTTGTTAATAGGTTGCTGGGAATGGTAACTCCATGAGGTGTAAACTTTACAGCCCAGAATTCTTTGAGGGGGAAAATGCATTTTAAAGGTTTAGTGTGTACACATGAATGCCTCCTATTGCAATATAGGGATAACAAATGTGAAAAGTTCCTCCTTGCTCAGTGTGTATTTCTCCCAAGCTGGTATAAAATTGGTCGGGCTTGTGTGTGTGTTTGCTTTCCAAACTGTTTAATACTCAGTTAAGCTCTCTAGGAACCATGCATTTTAGGCATTGGAAGCCATATAAGAATCAGGTGGCTTGTGTCTGAGGTTCCTTTCTTTCCCACAAGTGTCTTGATAATAGAGGAATTAATTTAGATGGGTTCAGGTTTGTGCCTGTCAATGGCAGCAGTCTTTCCCCAAATATTTGGTCTTAAACCTGCAGAGAACATATTTGCTCTTCATAGAGCAAGTCATGCAGACCTTGTTCAGGCAAACTTCCTAATGTCATCAGGTGCAGCTTGGCAGAGTTTTAAAAAACCAACCAAAAAGTCCAACAGCATCTTAAAGATGAACAGATTAATTGTGGGATAAAGATTATAACAACCAGGAGTCTTTAGCAACTGTTTGCTTTCTATGGATCTCTCAAGAAATCTCTGTAGAAAACAGGGACAGTAAAGTCTAAGTGAGGGAGAACTGTGGGCAAGTCTTACTTTTTTTGGGTGGGAGGGAAATGATCTTCTGATTGAGGGCAGATTTCCATGACCTTTTCCTCCACCTCCCTGTTGGCTCATTCAAATAGTTTACAAAGCCGACATGGGTTAAAAGGCAAGCCCTAATAATGTTTGCATGAGTTAGTCTTGCATTTGAGAGCAAGGAAGAGTGGTTTGTGGCTTTTGTTTGTTGGTAAGTGTGCAGGCTTATTTTTAAACATCCCTGCATATTAGTCCATGAGTAGAGCTGCTATCAGCTTTGTTTTTAACTCTGTGGAGATACTGAAGGGTTTTAGAACCACATGTCTATTGTCTTTGCAAACAGTTATTTTTGTCTGTTGTTATCTGATGTAGACACTTTCTTAGTCATACAGAATTTGCAGAGTGCTCATCATAAATATATGACCTTAAGCATGTTTCAAGACTTGACTAACAGTTACCTAACATTTTTATTAAGGATTTTTAAATGTTACTATTCAAAAGAAGTCCAGAGACCAGGGTAAACACATTTTTTTAGAATTGTTATTTATTATTGTGGCTTGTTACTATGTTTTTTTGAGATCATGGGTGCTGTACAGAGAATGATTAAATTAGTTAGTTTGTTTTAACCATTTTTGTTGGGGTTTGATGTTTTTGAAATTGTTTTAAAGGGTTAAATTATGCTAGAGCTGCCTATAAGGTAAGGTAAGTTAAGAATATGATGAATAGATGAAGAAATATTTTGTTTAACATTCTGTTGACTTACTTGTCCTGCTATCTTTTTAAAAAACACCCTCCAATAAAGCTATATACTGGAATGCATTAGGCATATCTTGCAATAAATATTTCTACTTAGGGTTGCCATATGTCTGGAATTTCCTGGACATACCTGGAATACTGCAGTTGGAAGCAGTGTCCGGGTGGAAATTGGCAAAATGTCCGGGAAAATCTGGATGTATGGCAACCCTAAGTAGAAATATTTATTGCAAGATATGCCTAATGTATTCCAAAATAGCTCAACAACTTTTGTGTCTAATTTTTTTTTGAAATATGGCAACCTTATTTCTCCTTCAACCATAGTTTTAAGCCTTTGGTCAGGTTCACACACAACGTGAAACCTTTTTGGGCACAGAAACACATTTGAAATTGAAGAAATTGCTGTTGGCATCACAAAATACCCATTAAAGAGAGGAAAAAATGGTGATGCTTTCCCTCAAAAAGAAAACCAGACAAAAATTGACACCCTTGCCAAAAACAAATATAACACAGACTAAATGTGCAGGCAGCCTCTGCCCCCCCCCCCGAAAAAGAGCTTTCACTTTTTGGGTTGGTAATGCTCAGTTTGTGCTATTTTTGTTGACTTACGGTTCCGTTGAAATGTAAGGATTGCTTGGCCTTTGTTTCCTAAGGTCCTGTTTAGTGTTTAGATCTAAACTCATGATAGGTTAAAGCAGAAATAGCTTCAGGACCTACTTTCTTTGTTCCTGTACAGGTTGAGACAAGTGTATCTGGCAACATGTGTGTGACTCAATAGATGTATATAGTCTGTAATTATATGTTTGTGTGAGCAAATGGCTTTGCAGAGCATATGCATGCTTGACATTACTTGGGGAGGAGCCCCCAAAGTAGGTGTAATGTATGTGACTGGAGAGTTAGAGCAGTTGAGAGAGAGCTGGGCCCTACCCTTGTAACAGGCTTTGTGTATGTGGCTTGGAAAATCACATTATCTCACTTGCCCATGCCTAATGTTCATTGTGAGTTACAAAGATGCTTAAAAACACATGTGTGTGCAAATGTGCTGTATAAATGGGTGGACAAAAGGTAGATTGGAATCAAGTGGTAGATCTTGTGGGATAACCAGCCTCTTAGAACCAACATGCTCCAGTCTAATTAGCACATGAAGGGGTTAATACCATAGAGTGAGCTGTCCTGCCAGGCTTAGCTAGATCAATTCTCCCCTCCCCCCCCCCACCTTGAGAGGAAGGTAATCAAACCTGTTGTTCCCCTTCAGTCTACCTGAGAAGCTCAGCATGGAACGTGATATGAGCTGTTTGCTCCAAGCCATTCTTCTATTCCTATACCAATAATTTATACTTTCACCACTATAACCAAGCTAAGTTTTACTGCCTGTGTTTTCTGGCTGATATATGGAAAAGCACATGAACCTGACCTTTGAAGAGTTTCTAAATCCTACTTTAACTTACCAAACGTGATCTTTTTCTATGCTAGGGGAAGCTTTGGGAGGAACGTAGAAGGGCATCTCACTCCCTTTCTGATTCCTTTTCCTTGCTTAGCTGGTGAATGAGGACCCCAAAAGGCTTACATGCCTGCTTTCATTAGCAGAAAAGCTGATGGTGAGCATGAGGAACTGCGGTAATTTCCTTCTCTGTGTATGCATTTGTAAGTAACAAGATGACATTGCCTGCAGGATCTTTGTAGTCTTGCTAATAAAGAACATCTTGAGATGTGTATAAACAGCTCCAGAGAATTCTGCATGTTACGCTTTGCATGGTCTTGTGCAGCCAATAACTCATTATGGTGAATGAGAACAGAATGTCTTAGAATGAAACACAGGCTGTGTAGAAAGAGGGGTGGAACCAAAGAGCACCCCAAATCTAAACACTGCCTAAGTTTGGTGGAGTTTCATTGGCATCTGCTTGTCTGGACACACTAGTGAGGTTTTGTAGCAGTAGGTTGATGTGTGGGCATCTATGTCTTGGCATGCGGTTGGGTTTGCTGGCCTTTGTGATCTCTTTCAACTCTGTGATTCCTTTTTCCTGCAAGCCTGAAGTTGCAGGCAGAGAATTTATTAAAATATTTATATACTGCTGTATCAGAAAAATGTTTGCAACAATATAAAAACATAAAACCAAACAATAAAATCATATCAAGTTAATAACAAGTTAAAAGCAAAAAGAAATGAAAAATGGATTGTGCTGAGGCTCACACAGAAAATTCTGCTTTCTACTCATGGGTCAACCACTATCTTAAGTGAGAGCACTTCTGTTTTTCAGATTGGGCATAAGTTTGATTTGAGGATGAACCACCTTAACCTTTGAAGAGGGAGAGGTGCAGTTTCTCCTAATAGTAGTTCAATTCTAATTTCCTTTCTCTGTAAGCAAAACAGCTCACTAGGCCTAGATTTGAAAGTTGCCAGTTGCAACCACGTCCCTCTTTTTTACAGCCTTCCTTAAGATATAGCGGCATTCCTTTCCTATGGCTGCTAGACGAGAATATTATTATAGTAGGCATCCATTTCATGTAACTACAAGTGAAGTGCAAATTGAGTGTTTAGTTAATAGGTTCATTGCCGTGTTTCAGTTGATCTAACCAAGCTGTTGTGCCGAGACAGTCTTGTTGCAAAGTTGACTTTGTGGTAGCGCCCCTTTATGCCTAGCTGGTGACTTGTCACATAACCAGTGTGCCAGTGCTCATCCCATTTTTTTCTTCAGCTTTACACTTCGTGTTTGAAGTCAGATTTGTGTGCACAGTGAAGCAATGCTATGTGAATTAAGGTGCGGCAGGGATGGGGCGGGGCTAGGCTTGATTGAAAGGGGAAATAATGCCTTGGGTGGTTTTAAACTTGCAATCTCCTGTGTTCAGACTGAGGCAATGTGCCTAAAGCTAAAGGGATCTTTGCCTCCTTTCTTCTGATAAGCGGAGACTTGCAGTGGTTTCCTGAACTTTGCCCTTGATTGGATCAACACTATGAGTGCAGTGAAGGATTTTGTGTGCTCTGCAAATGTAGGCTAGTACATTTCTATTGAGTGCAAATAAGAGCACACCCTCAAAACCCCACCTTTCCAACTCCCCTTGTTTTAAAGAGAAATTTCTAGCCCCTACCATTGTGAAAATGTATAGGCAGTCATGTTGAAGTTCGAGGGGTGGGACTGCGCAAGTTTTCCAATTAGTGGGGTGAGGTTTTTTTGTTTTTGTTTTTTGGTGTGTGTTTTTTTGCAAAAGCAGAATAAGCAATATGATCACTTGCTGGATTTGCCTAATTCACATAGGTTACAGAACCCAGATTTCCTTGGAATGGAATGCAGCATACTGGAACGCAAAATTCTGGGGTGGGAATTTTAGTGCAGCATATACAGCTCTGGAGCTAGATAGTCTGTTCCTGTGAGTTGTGTTGACTTTGCATTTCCAGAGCACTGTAGAAAAGACTGATTCGTTCTTCTTGATGGAAATGAAAAGAATATGCTAGCAGTGAAGTGGGATGGTCTGTATAGCTTGTTTAATTTCCAGTAGTACTTTCCTTGGGTTGCTGATTTAAATGCAAGAACAGTCTCGTTGTTCAATAGGATGCTATTCCTGGCCAGGGCCAGTGGAGACAGCAATGATTGTTCTATGACTCACTGGCCATCCGTCCTCCATAAATCAGCATGCTTCATAAACCTTCTGCTGTTCTCTGACTATAGCACTAAAATCGATGGGAGAGCCCTCTTTTAGCACCTCTTCACAATCTTGTTTGCTTTACTAGCAGTGCTATGCAACTCGTGGAAGATGGGGATGGGACTAACAAGATCCCATGTAGCTTTAAGAGCTTCGTGGAAAAAACATGTGGCCAATGAGCATTAATCAGAGCCCAAAAACTTCAAAATGTGTTTATTATGTACACACAGAAGTCTAGTCAAGCTACCCATATATTTTAAGCATGTTGGATCAGAGTCATGCATAGCTAAATGCTGTCCCTCACTGGGAGAGAAAATATGAGAACATGGTTAATGTGCAGTTGAGTGCAGCTTTAAAATGGAAATATAATACTTTGAAGCAGCTGGTAGGCATTTACTTTTGGGTGTCTTGTTCCATAGTTAACATGATGCTTCCAGCTTCTTCCAGCTGTGACATGTCCATACAAGGGTTGAAAGAACTGATTCATGCACTATGATGGTACATCTCATCATAGATGTGGCCTCTGCAGAGGAGAGGAGAGGTAGACTCTCGTTCAGAAAAAGGGCAACCAAAATGATCCAAGGAGATGAAACAACTGCCCTGTGTGGAAAGGTTGCAGCGCCTGGAACTTTTTGCTTAATAGAAAACTTCTTTCAGGGCTGAACCCGCAGCCATTTCTCCTGCTAACCACAAGAAGAGCCACAGGCCTATCTAGCCTAACATTCTGTTTCTCAACAGTAGCCAACTAGATGCCAATTGAAAGTGTAGAAACAGGACACTCACCACCATAGCAGTTTCCCTCTTGTGTTCCCAGAAGCTGGTTTTCAGAGATTTACAGCCTCTGGTACTGGATGTAATATACAGGCATCGCTACTTGCAGCCATTGATAGTCTTATCCTCAGTGAATTTATCTAATCCCCTTCGAAGGCCATCCAAGTTGGTGACCATCAATGTGTGTTGATCTGTCCTAAATCCATCACCATTCAGCTTCACTGAATGACCCTGGGTTTCTAGCATTATGAGCGGAAATTTAGCATCCTTCTGGGACTGGGACGTGCATTTATCCAAACTGTATGAAGGTAATGGAAGTCATCCTTGCACTGCGTATGTACCTTCAGGGAGTAGAGGGCAATTTGATCATAATTGTATCCATGAAGAGTTGGCTTTGTGACAGGTTTGTAGACCGGATGGCAACTTGCCTGCTGAGATGAAGGTTATAGGTGCCACCCATAGTTTAGATAGCCTGTTAGATTGTGCAGAGGAGGAAGTCAGTGTTTGTGTGAGCAGGTATGCACCAGTAAGAAGGAGAACTGTAATTGTGCAGAACTGGAAGGTAACATTGAAGACCACAACCTCTGAGGTGGTAGCTTTCTCTGAAATGCCACCCTGTTCCATGTGCAGGGTGAGTTGGTTAAGTGAAACTGATCTGTCTCCATGTGTAGATGAGATGGTTACACAGGGAGAAAGATTAAGGTGTTTGGGGCATTGGGGAATGTTTTGGGATAAGCTGGGCCTATACCACTGAGAGGGGACCCTCTGCTTGAACCAGAATGGAACCAGATGCCTGGTGCTTAACATCAGAAAGGTTGCAGAGCATTTCTTTAACAAACCCTTGGAGGGGGGGGAAGCCCACGGAAATGGGAAGATGTCCATTTCAGGATGAATCATCCCTACAGGGTGAGGATGAACATGTTTCTGATCATCCAAACAGAGGTGGGGTAAAGCTGGACCATGAGCAAGCAGCAGAACATGAAAGCCAGTCAAAGTGCCAGACAGGGAAAACTGTAGTTTCTAGGATCCTGTGTTTTTTTTGGGGGGGGCGGATCATGACAGCAAAGCCAGTTTATTTTTGTAGCACGTATGTCTGTTTCAATTGTTGATATAATCTGTTCTATCTATAGATAAACAAAAGGATTTGTTTTTTGTCCTGGGGACAGTAAATCTCTCATCTTATACAAGCAGTATATCCCAAGCGGGTGGGGTGGGGGGAGCAGTGGATGAGAGTGGGATTTTTGAGGACCAATGGATGCCTCTGAAGCTCCTTTTTATGTTTTGGCAGAGCTGTGCGGTAATTTCTCATGAAGACTGGGCTGTCAGGAAGCCAAGGAAGGAGCCTTGTTGTTCTCTCCCTTTTACTATCTTGGATGTATGCTGTCATCTCTCAGCCTCTCCCCTTTGCTTGTGAACCCTGCTTGCTGCCAGCTATGCTGTCACATATCCTAAGAGAAAAAGAATAAAACTTTCCTTGCATAATTAGGTAAAGGGGACAGACTGAGATGGCTCAGACATGGAAATATTCCCATTCTGGGAATCTCCTCCTGCCCCCAGTGCCATGTACCAGTTTCTGAGGAGGTGACATAGCTTCTGAATCATGTGAGAGAGGAAAAAAGGGAAAACTTCTCTGCACCAAACACTTAACTGCACATGAAATCCAGGAGTGGGCTGCTGTTTCTAGCTCCACGTCATTAGGGGAACCTGAGCAAGATGATTTTTCATATGCCTGTGCTCTGGGTTTTTGTGGTTTTCCAGCACAATCCAAGGTGCTAGTGAAAGCTTATAACAGGGATGGGGGGGCCTGTGGCTCTCTGGATGTCTCTGGACTCCCATCAGCCCCGGCCAACATGGCCAGTTGTCAGGGTTGAGGGGAGTTGTAGTCCAACAACATCAGGAAGACAACAGGTTTCCCCATTTCTGGCTTATGAAATTTTGGATAGCCTGAACCTAGTCTACCTTGAAGAAGACGTTTGGCTATATGACCACATACCTGCTAGCATCACCAGGGGGCCATAGATTGGTGGAGATGTGCCCTGGCACATAGTGATCTTAACTCCAGCGGTAATAGTAGGGAAAGGTCTGTAGCTGAGTGGTAAAGCATCTGTTTTGCATGCAGAAGGTTCCTCCAGGGTCATTCCCTGGAGACTCACTTCTGGTCAGTGTAGACAACAGATGGACCAATGGTCTGACTGGGTACAAAGCAGCTTCCATTGACCTGTCCTGGAACTGACAGGGTGGGCTTGCAGTATTACCAGCCATGTTTTCCCCCTTATGTGTTTCTTAAGTTACATCTTGGCAATGCCTCTTAAGAGTGGTGGTTGAATACAGAAGAAAGCTGGTTGACAGTTGCTTATTGAGTGTCAAAGGGGGAAAGGGTTTTCTAACAGAAATCTTCCCTTTTCTTGAAGCTTTTCCACAGCCCTGCTAAATTGCGACAATGCGTGACTACTCTGAAAACAAGGAAACATGTGGGACCATCTGTCTCAAATATCTCCTCTTCATCTTCAACTTCTTTTTCTGGGTAAGGAGCCAGCTTTAGCAATTTTGCTGATTTGTACTGTGAATTTGGGAGTATCCTGGAGCAGTGGGGCGATTAGGATGACTTTTTATGCTCTTCTGCATGATTTAAAGAGAACAGCCAGTCTGCTCCAAAATTAGCAGATAGTTGGAGCTTAGCTTCTAGCTGCTCCTTTATTCCACAAAAAGCACAGCCACATTGAGGTGAGTGCTAGGTTAGAACTTCTCCCTGATAGCTTTCTGAAGATGGGTGTTGATGGCATAGCCATAGGGGAGCATTCCACTGGGTTATCCCCAGATTGCCTTCTGAAGAGGTAAGTTCCAGGAAGGCTGGAGGCCCTCTACACATAGATAGGCCTTTCTTTATTCTACTCTTCCCATAACTTCCGTCAAAAGTGACCATTAGAAATCTTCAAAGCAGTGTGATAGGCAAGGATAAGAGTGAAAAGGTGCTTCACTTGAACTTAGATCCTCATTGAGATCAGCAGGAGCCCCTCTGCCAAGGGACCCTGAATCAGACCATGGTGAACCACCATTGATGAGGCAATAGGTGGTTCTGCTAGATAATGGTGCCTCATGTTTTCTCTACCCCAGCTGCATTTAACTCATTATCTTCCTTTCTCTCTTAAGCTGGCAGGTGGAGCCGTGATGGCAGTGGGCATCTGGACCCTGGCTGAAAAGAGCGATTACATAAGCCTCCTGCAGTCCAATACGTACATGGCAACAGCCTACATCCTGGTGGTGGCAGGCGTTGTGGTCATGATCACCGGCATCTTGGGCTGCTGTGCTACATTCAGGGAGCAGCGGAGCCTCCTGAGAGTGGTGAGTATTCTTTGAGCAAGTGGGAAGACCTCAGTGTAGGCAGGGATCGACACGGAGAGCCACGCTAAATTGTAACAGGGAAGTAGGGGTTAAGACAGAAAGAGAGAAATGTTTGGGTGGGGAGACCCACCACTAATTCCGGCCTTGGGAAGCTACTGCCAATCAGTGTCTGCAATACTGAACTAGATGGACCAGTGAATATAACCCCTGTTGGATCAGGCCAGTGGCCCATCGAGCCCAGCATCCCAGCCAGATGCCTCTGGGAAGCCCACAAGCGGGACCTAAGCTCAAGAGCATTCTGCCCACCTGCAGTTTCCAGCAACTAGTGTTCAGAGGCATGGCTAGACTTGTGTAAGGCATCTTCCTGTGTTCCTGTGAGATCCTTCATATGCTCCTCTTTCTGACATCAATAGGAATAGCTGTGTTGCAGAAAGTGTGTCAGAGTATAATGTGAAAAGTAGGCTTGCTCCAACTAAATGTGTTGGTGGGGCTGGGAAATGGACGCGTTCTCTGCCAGTGCAGCCGTGAAAAAGGAAGGTGTGAGGCGGAGGCCTCTTTCGCAGGGACACCACACAGTAAGGACAAAGAAAGCGCTATGATATTTCTGAAGTGGTATTTCTCATGGCTTGTGATGATACTGGAGCTGACATGGCCTGTAGACCATACCAATCCCTCTTGGCAGGCACACAATGGCCCAGTGTGCGGAAGACTTCTCCCTTTTTGTTTCTGTCTTTCCAAGCCAGCAATTACAGATGAAAAATTTGGTACAGTCCTTTTTTGTTGTTTTGCCACAGAAAACTAATGATTGTCTCTTGGGAACAAAAGAGCCTTTTGTTGCCATTCTCCCCTCCCCTGAGTGGCTGGTTGTGACAGATCTATTGTCGCCTGTCTCTTGGCCTCCGGTTTAGTTAAGCAGCATGCACAACAAACACTTTGTGGCCAGCCAGGCAGAGTTGGCTCAAAGGCTTCTGCCAATCCTGAGCTTAAGCCCATATCCCAGCCTTCATCAGCCTGGTGCCTTCCCTCCAGCTGTGTTGGACTACAACTCCCATCAGCCCCAGCCACCACCATGGGAGCTGTAGTCCAACCCAGCTGGAGGAAGGCACCAGATTGGCAAGGGCTGCCATACCCCAAGCATATTTTCACAGGTCTAGAGGGCCACTTTGCACCAGGTAACCCCAGTTTCTTTCAATGTCGTAATCTTGATGCTCAGTACAGAATGTCATATGTAAGAATAGTCTTTGTGGATCATCATGATGAATGAAAGTTTGAGAAGTGATGTGTCAGTTGTGTTATTTTATAGCCATAATGATTGAAAGCTAGAAGATATTCCTTTATAATGATGATTGTATGTAGATGGCCCACTGAATTAGAAAGTGTGGGGTCTTTCTCTCTCCTCCCCCACCCCTCCAACTCAGATCATATGACTTCCATAAAACTTTATTTTGGAGGTACTCCAGTAGATGATTCACATAGGATATTTAACTGATCTTCCTTCCCAGTTGTGGAGTATCATCCCCTCCCTGCCCCAAAGGCAGCTCTCTTTGACTAATAGGAACTCTGATGGATTCTGTCCTCCTGCTCCAACCTCACTTCTTAAAGAAGAAATGTGCTTCTATATATATTAGATGTCTTATAGCTGTGCTGTTTTAAATCTGGACTTTTCTATCAGCCCTGATCGTTCTGCCATTGAAGAAATATACATATAGATATATCTCCTCAGTGGTGTGGTTGTGGGAGGAGGAGTGTACTTTCAAAGAGGACAATGTTAGAACACAAGCACTGGAAATTACAACTTTCCAGCTCCTTAGTTGATTGTTTCCTCTTTCCTTAATGTACAAGCTGGACAAAGGGATGATGTCAGTAGCTCTGACTAACTTGTCTCCAAAAAGAAAGCAAGAAAGCGGTCCCTTGGGTTAAGGTGTGTTTCTGTTCAATTTCAGTCTCCCATTTTGGTTAGCCAGAGCGCTGCTAGGTTACTCATTCTCATGGTATGAAAGGGATACCTTGTCCAAGCATGCAGTTGGTCTGAGGCTTCAGCAACACTTTGTGGGGTGAGTGAATGGCTGATGTGGTGTGCTCACAGACTGGAGACTGCCTGGCAGAGAAACCCTTCTAACTTTTACTGTTCAGTTAAATAACATTTATGCTATGACCTTCACTAGTGTGTATTTCCAGGGCAGCTAGCAAAGGAAGTAAATAAGAAAATTAAATCCCTCAGATGAAAGATTGAAAGGCAGTTATTAAGGAGCATAAAAACACACACATGCTGGTCTTTAAACTTTTCAAGAGCAGCATAGAACTTCATAGGTTTTCCAACGGTTGGAAACACTCTGTGAGATAGGGCACCACAACTGAGAAGATCCTTGCCTAGTCACTACCCGCCTTAATTCCAATGGCAGGGGATTTGCAGGATGGTCTTTGGGTGTCCTAAGTTAGGGTTTGCCTGCATGGTGCTGCAGAAGTCTCCCCTGGGACTTGCAGGGATCCTGCTGGCTGCTGAAATGGGCTTGTAAAAAGCAGTGTATTATAGCCAGTGGAATAGGTTGTGGTGTGTGTAGCACCCGTGTCACTAAAACTGCAATACCAAAAAACACATCAGTAATTGTGTGTGGCTAAGTACCATAATGGCGGTGGCAGATACTTGTATACAAAGAGTTTCCAAGCAGATTTCAGATTTCTCCCATTATATCAATTCTAATTCTGTTGCTGACGGTACATGTACAGCTCAGGCTGTCATAAGCTTAGTGATGTAATGTGTCATGAGTTCTGAACGATCCAAGCCTTGCTCAAGTTCTGGGTTGGTTGTCAGCAGAAAGGTCCGCTTTAGGGGTCTCTGAGCAATTTGGGCAGGGAAACTCTTCTGTGTTGCACCCTGTGCCTGGTTGTATTCTTTGACGGTTCAGTCCAAAGTTCCGGAAGCTGCCCCTGTGCTGCTGCAGGCATGTTGCTGACTCTTGCCCACATGGGAGAGCCCTCCCTGCAAGAAGCCCAGCTATTCTGAAACCCTCCCTGCCCTCACCAAGGAAGCATTCCACTGCCCCCTAACAAGCTTGTGATGAGCTCCTAATGATGTCGCTTTGGAGGGCTTGCATTTCAAGACAAGTGGCATTGGCAGGAGAGAAGTAGGAACCACAGCTGTGAAAACCGCCCAGGGATGAACCAAGGCTCAGTCACTCGTGCTTTGCATGCAGGAATATTTGAGGCTCAATCCCTGGTATTTCCAGTTAAAAGCATTGCAGGTAGCAGGACTACGAAAGACGGCTGTGGAGATCCATTGCATATCTGAGTAGACCATGCTAGGCTGGGTGGACTTGAGTCAGCGAAACGCAGCTTCATGTGTTAACTACACTGGTTTTTGTTGCTGAATCTACTGAACTCAACATGTCATCTCTAGCTGTGCCACTGGATCCCAGCAAGTTACTTTCCCCATTCCGTGCTGCCCATTCTCTGGGCTTTCAAGCATTGGCACCCACCTCTGCTTGTTTTGCCAGTCTATGTTTCTTGGGGAGGAAGTGGAATCGATTTGTTAGCTTTGAGCATTTCCTCAAAGATTTACATAGGGAACCTTTCACTGGTGGTGACATTATGCTCTGGTCTATTCTAACATGTCATTTTGGTTTTTTGCAGTATTTTATATTGCTGCTGTGCATCTTCCTGCTTGAGGTAATTGCTGGAATCCTGGCCTATATCTACTACCAGCAGGTAAGCAGCCACTAATAACTAGCAAAGAGCCCCTCAGTTTGACAGGCTGTATTTTCCAGGGTTCTCACACCATTGCCTTTCACTTCTCACAAGTGTCCTGGTGTTTGTCATAAAAAAAGCATGCACATGTTTGTTTGTTTGTTTGTTTGTTTGTTTGTTACACTTATATACCACCTTCTCCTTCAAGGGGGTGTACAAAGTTCTCCCCATTTTATCCTCACTACAACCCAGTGAGCTTCATGGCTGAGCGGGGACCTGAACTCTTCATCGCTATGTCACACTGGTTCTCCTTTCGCTCTGCACAGCCCCACCTGTCATTCTGCTGTGGTTTCCCTTCATACTCCCATGTCCAATCCCAGCCAGCCCTATAGTGACATCGGTGGCAACATCACAGGTGAAAGAAGCCTGCTGCTGGCAGAGGCTCTTCAGTTCCCTATGAACATGTCTGTTGCAGAGATGAGTGATGCCGCTGTGGCCAATAAACTGATACCCTGAACTGATGGGGTGAGGGTGGGTGTACAAGAGATATTTAAGTGTCCTAGAATAGCAGGCTCGTATTGTGTGACTACTGAGAGTTCAGTTTAAAGGTGTGTTATGAGCCCATCTTGTCCTACCTTTTTTCTCTCCCGGTACCTTCCTCTGATGTATAAAAAAAACTTACTTTCATTTCAAATCTTATTTGCATGCATTTGTTTACAACATTGGCCCAAGCAGAGCCAGTTTTGTGGTGCAGCAATGTATTTATTTATTTGACTCCATTTATGAATCACTTCCCATAAAATATGTTGAAGCCATTTCACAGTGAAAAACATTGTCAACAAAAATAATTCTATGTGTAAAAAAAACCATTTCGTGGGTCTACTCTGAGTATGTCTCTGTACGATATCACCCAGTGATTTATATCAGTTTGATTTTTTTAAAAAAATTAAAAAAACTACCACTGCCACCCGAAATGGTATTTGCCTATGAATTGTGTATGAGTTTGCCAATTTAATACTGCATGAAATAGATCAGCATTGAGTTGATCCAGAAAAAGTGTCTTGATGTGTGAAAATACCCTCTAACAAAGCATCTGGCTAGCTGCTGCACCTGTGCTTGGAATACAAATTTCCCTTTGCATTGCCTCTTTCTCTTTTCCCTTGTCACATTACTGTAGTATGAAATGGACTAACAGTCTGATTGCTTGTGCTGAAGATTCCCCCCCCCCCCACTTACTAGCAAAAAGCTCTTGTTACTGTAGCACCTTCCTATTGTATAAATAAGTGTGACTAAACTCAGAAAAGCTCAGTGGGGAAAATAAGAGGTCTACATGCACCAACTTCCTCAGGATCATCCATATTTTGTTTAAACGATTCTGATGTCAGCATTCAGCTACAAGTATACAGATCTGGTGGCCTAAAGGCAATGGGAAGATAGGTGTGTGACAGAACACCGTAACTCAGGTCTTCACACATATCCTTTTATAAAACAGATGTGTGCATTTCGACAAAGCTTGATCTCCTGGGCTACACCACATGCGTTCATAAGCTTTGCATAGATCAGCCGTTCCCAACCTGGCGCTCTCCAGATCTTGCTGAACTACAGCTCCAGTCAGCCCCAGCCAGCGTAGCCAGAGGTTATCAAGGATGGAAGTTGTAGTCCAAAACATCTGGAGGGCACCAAGTGAGGGGGGATGACTGTTCTAGATGGGGTTTTTTATTGTATGTCCCCCCACCCCATAGCCTTTGAGAAGACACCCTTGCAGGGATTTTGTTGCATCTTATTTATTTAATGGGTAAGGTAAAATGAAGCTAACTCCTATATCCAGGTTTGCATGGAAATTGTTTAATAGACTGCCTTGAATAATTCCTAAGCAATCACAACTTCATATGGACAGAAATCATCCAGCACAGAACAGGCCAAACGTTTTTTCAAAGAGAGGACGCTTTCTTTTTCAAAAGCTGTCTGAGGAATCATTAGCTCTTAGCATGATTATCCAATCAGCTTCCCAGGAAGGATGAGCTAATTTAAAATGCTGTTTCAGGAATGCATGGTATTGAGTTTGATAATGCAAGCAAGTGAGCGTGGCATGCTGGGATTTGTAGTTTGGGGAGGGACACCAGTGTTTGTGTGGATCCTACTTGTTTTGCAAGCCTCTGTTTCTTCTGTCTGCCACACCTTCCATGCAAGCCTCCTTTCCCCTTATATCTAGGACTGAATGCACTTTGTCTTTTGTGATTCTTCCTCTTATTTTCCCCTCCTTGCTTCCCTTTCCCCCAATATGCTTATAAAACTCTGTGTATTTGCTTTTGCTGCCTTTGTTCCACGCTGCAGTTCTTTCCTATGAGCCCACAGGTAATTTATTTTGTTTTTCCTGGAAGGCATCTGCTAATTGAGTCTCTCTCTCTCTCATTTTGCTTTTGGTGCCAGCAAACCTTTCCCCCTTGTATTTGTGTGAATTATTCATCTCTAAAGCCTCATATCATTTGGGTTCAAATCAAAGCACTAGTCTGGCAAACAAATGATGCTCTAGTCACTCCTTTGATATGTTTACCTTGTACAAGTGGAATTTAAGGATGTATCACTGCCGTATTTTGATGCAAAAACCCTTGCTTTGTTTCCTGGGGCATCCGCTCCTCTCCCCAAGTGCTTCTGTGGTAGAGCATTTTCTTTAGATGCTGAAAGGTCTCTGGGCTGAGTTCCTGACATTTGCAGTTAAAAGATCTCCGTGGGTTGGGCTGAGAGAGATCTCTGCTCAAGATCCTACAGATATGTAGCCAATCAGGGTTGGCAGGTAGTTAGCTAGACGAGTTTATAGTATAAGGCAGCTTTGTTGTTTCTGTGTACATTGTAGTAAGAGTTTGATGGAACTTTCCATCTCATTCACCAGTGGTGAAGTGCATGCATGAGAGAAAATGTAGCTCATGGTGACAGCTGCAGAGCTCTACTTTCAAAAGTACTTGGGTTGCTGATAGCCTGACCCATGAATCTAGTCAAGCCCAGGTGCTTGGGCCCAAGCCAGTGGAGCCCCAGGGCCATATAACAAGCTAGAATTCAAGTGAAGTGGGATGCCTGTTTATTTTACAGAAAATGTTAGAAAATAAGCTTAGGCTAGAAGCGGCCAGACTTCAGGATTGTGGGACGTGTATTTGGCTTTTTAGAAGACACCCAAGGTCCACCAACTGGAGCAAAATAGTGGCAGTGTGATTCTGGTAGAACGTTGTTGGAACACTTTCAACTGGGGGATTGTTTTCAGTAGCAGAACTAACTCACAGTCCAGTTGGACACAAATCAACTTCTGGTTCCCCTCCTGCAGCTTTCTTCATCTCAGCAGCCTAGTTTAGAGGGGAGGAGGGGAGTGTGTCATTCCTATTGTTAAAGGATTGGGAGTCAGAATTCTTGCAGATCACTCAGATCTCACCACCAGATTCTGATCTACCTAGGCAAAAGGGAAGAAAGGCTTGTTGCATCTGCCTGTGTTTATTTAGAGCTTGCGGATTCTCTAGAGCAGAGATGTGGCCTTCCATTAGTCCTGGCCTACCTGGCCAGTGGCTAGGAAGTTGTGAGTTCTAGTCCTGCTACATCTGGTGAGCCACAGGCTTCCTATCTCTGCTCTTGAGCAACCCACTTGCCTAACATTCTGCAACTCTCCATCTCGCCTTTGTTTCCCAAATTTATTTATCTTGTAAAATTGGACCAGGGATCTATTGAGTCATTCTGGGTGCAGTTTTGTGTTGGTTATCATACAGAGAGCTATGTTGAAGAAGGATGTTATTCATATTTTCTTTCCATCCCCACTACCTTTCCCCCACCCTGTGCAGCTGAATACGGAGCTGAAGCAAAATCTGAAGGAGACAATGACCCAGAAGTACATGAAGCCGGACGAAGTGTCTGTGACTAGTGCGGTGGACAAACTGCAGCAGGAGGTAGGCTTAGGAAATGGATTTAAATAGGGTGATAAGATTCTATATCTTTCGACTATGGAAGGAAGTATTCCACCAAATATGTGGAATGATTTCTCCACTTGCCTAAAATGCACAACAATTGATACAAGGCATCTATCTGTAACAAACATCCATAAAAATGCCAAAAGTAGTTTCTTTCCCAAATAGGTTTTATTTTAAACAATTGCAAACGGAGTAAATAAAGAGTTCACTTGTAATATATCAGAGGTTCAGTGCTCATTTCTTCTCTTTCCAAAATAGATTTTATCTTGAACAACTGCAAACTCAGTAATAAAGAGTCCACTTATGATATTCCAGTGGTTCAGTGCTAGGACATCGTTCTGGTAATCAGACATTTCGTCACTAAACTGTAGGAGGTTTGACATCGTTCTCTTTCTATGCTACTCCCAATGGAAACATGCAGATGGGGACAGATGGGGACAGATATACTTCTCCTTTAAGTTGTTTACATACTGTCTTCTCTTGTATATTATTTACTACAAAACTCGATGACTAAGCTCTTTAGCGATGAAACGTCTGATTGATGTCCAAGCACTGAACCACTGGTATATCACAAGTGAACTCTTTATTTACTGCATGTGAATTGAGGTCTTGCACACACATTGATGCGCAACAGGCCTTCTTTCCACCTCCCTTTTTTGTGGCAAATGCCATCTGCGTTGCAAAATGAGAGTCTAATTGCATAGAAATATATATATATATAGGCCTCTGCTCATCTGGATTGTTTGATTCACAACTGGAGAGGGGGAGCTCCAGACTTCTATTTTCTTGAATAGCACATGATATTATCAAATTACTGTTTTATCTCTCTCTCTCTTTTTGAAAACAGCTTTGAGGTTTGTTTGCTTTTTACAGTTAAGCAGTATTTTATGACATGATAAATAACTATGAACCAAGAGATAAATAACTATGAACTAAGAGATCTAGGGTTTGTGAGATACAGCTTGTCAGAATATTTGCAGAATACTTGACCACACAGAGCAGTCCCTTGGATACCCTAACTGGGCTTTCCAAATATAGATAATTTCCCCCATGCCTCCTACTTTGTACAGATCACTTTCCCATGCCTTCTACTTTGGTTAACCTCCTTGGTCAAGAGGTGCTGTACAGGGCACATGTATTATTAGCACATTGCTGCCTCTTGGCTTCATTCCTGGCACAAGAAGTCCCAAAAGAGAAACACAAGTGCAGCTGGTTAAAATAAACAGGTGGCCATATTTAGTGGTTGTGCCTCCGAAGCACCAATCCACTATACCTTCACATGTCATTTGAAGAGAAAAGTGAGAGCGCAGACACATCTTCATTTGGAGCAAATGTGGCAGCCTTTCCGAATGTGGAAGGTGATGAAGCCCCCGCTACTTCTTTGTCACATCTTTTTCTCGGAGCCAGTAATCTCTAGTGACAGAAGTGTATGATGGGAAATCCAGTTTACAACAGAGCACAGAGAAAAGGCAGAGATTTTATCTTCCATCAAGCAGAGAAGCCCTATTTTAGGTCATTCCATCAGGGAGCACTTGTGTTGTCTGACACACCTAGTTTGGAAAACTTGGACAGGCATCTCATTGTTTTAGGCTGTAATTCATACAGGAGAGGAAGTGCACTCAGCTGCGTAGCTCCAAGGTTACAGAAAGTTATTTGAGACTTGCTGCAGTTCAGAAAGAAGGTGAAACCTTGGCTAGTGACAGGGGAATGATTGGTTCTTATTATTCCTACTTTTTAGTTAGTAAAACCACTTTACCACAGCAATATTTTTATACTTATGTGGCTTTTTAAAATGTTGATATTCTAGACAGTAGTCCAAGTGGGAGATAACCAGAACATGCACTGCTCTGGCGAGACAGTCCACAGGCAGGTGGGGTCTCAGCTTGCATACCAGATTGAGCTGGTAAACAGCTACCTTGGACACAGAATTGACCTGCGCCTTCATGGACAGCTGTGAATCTAAAATGACTCCCAGGCTGCGTACTTGGTCCTTCAGGGGCACAGTTACCCCATTCAGAGCCAGGGAGTCCCCCACACCTGCCTTTCCCCTCAAGAACAGTGCTTCTGTCTTGTCAGGATTCAACCTCAATCTGTTAGCCATATTTCAAAGAGTAAAAACCAGGACACCACCAAAATTGTTGGGGTATTTTTTTTTACTTGCCTAAGATCCAGGACAAAGCGCCTTCTTTAGGAAATTTCCCCCTTTGATATCCCAGTAATGTCCAGGAAAATTTGGGCGTATGGCAGGCCTACACATGCAGAGCTTCTGTCTGCATGCCTAGGGTGTTTCTCTGCAGACATGACATAAGACGGGAAAATGCAAGGAAGGGAGGAGACTTGCTTGGACTGTAATGGATAGGAAGCACGTTAGGGTACAGCATGTCTGCCAGGAATGAGCTCACTAGCTATGTCTCTTCTACACCATGCCGAATATTTGATCTGCTTGCAGAGAATGTAGCTTGATACAGCGAGAACAACCAGAGTAGCCTCTTCATTGACTGTCACAGGAGCAGTACGATGTTTATAGGCCAGCTTACACACATCCCGTATATGTATAGTAAGTAGTAGTGACATCACCATGTCTATCTTTGTTCAAGGATGGCTTTATATTTAAGGAATGCTTTCTTTAAAAGAAACCAGTCAGCAGTCATAGTTATACTCTCTTACAGAAATGCCAGCTAAACCCAGCTTGGTGTTGCTCTTGGGAAGAAATGTGCACAGCCCTCTAGCTCTGCAAAAGCTCAATAGCTCTTCTGTTGTATGACTGGTGGGCTGTATGCTCCTGCAGTTGTGCAGGCCAGAGGTACAGGCATTCACAGACATGACACCATAGACAACTTGAGTGTTGCAACATCTTTTTGGCAATACACCCTGCAAACTTTACCTTTATGTTTGTGTGTGTTCAGTTTAAGTGCTGTGGCAGCCATAACGCTTCAGACTGGAGTGACAGCGAATGGATCAAATCTCCTGATGCATTAAACCGGAAGTTCCCAGACAGTTGCTGCAAGACAGTGACAGATAAATGTGGCCAAAGAGATCATCCTTCGAATATCTACAAAGAGGTAAGAAATCAGACCTGAGCCACCTCACCTCTTATCTGAAAGTTAAGGGGATGCCAGATGGCTCTGAGACTACTTTAATCAACAAGTTGCATGCAAGGCACCACAGCAGATTCAGCCTTTCAGTATGTTCTGCTACATTGCCTGAAGATTTTCTTCTAGAGTAGTCACAAAACTAGTCGCAAATAGATATTTATTTTCCTCAGCAGTTCTGTTCCAACACATGGGCAGGTGAGGCAGAGACACTTTGCCACCATCTTGTGGCGTTCTTGGGTTGTTGTTTTTACCATTTTTAGTGAAAAGGGACAAAGATTCAGACTTGGCAACCTTAACTGTATTTTTTTTTAAAAAAGTTTGTCCCCTTAAACTCAAAAATACCTTGGGAAGTTTTTTTTAACCACGGAATTCCAATTTTCCAACTGTCAGTTGATGTTTCAGTCTACAGAGTGTTCTGCCAAAGAGTGACGGCAATGAAGCAATCATTTTTCAACAGGATTCAAAGGGGATTAAATGATATGAGGAGCATGAATAACTTCTGCAACTAAGCTTGTTTTAGTCAGGCAGAGACAGACTAAGCCCTGTGCCTCGGGGCATGATTGCTGACTGCTGGGCCCAGGTGATTCCTGCTGCCCACCCCCGAGAGCTTCTTTTCCAAAGTGCAATAGGACATACTTTTGGTGAGAAAAGATACTCGTTTGAAAGGAGATTCCACCATTTTGTATTTCCTTCCCCAGCTTGCCCTGGCCTCCATTTCCTCCTCATTCATCTCTTGTCTCACATTGTCCTGTTTCTACATTGTAGGCCTATTGAGGCAGGGAACTGTCCTCTCATGTAAATCACACAGAAGTGCCATTTACATGGATATAAAGAAACATATAAAATAATATTTCCAAAGAGTTGGAAAGAATAGTGAAGTATTTACATTCTGCAACATTTGCCTCCAGTCTGCCTTTTGAGATTGACCTGTCTGTGACAGGCTGCCAAAAGGAAATGTAGAAAGAATGACCAGCTTACATAACCAGTTTAAACACATTTCAAAACACTCGTCCCCTCTCCTTAGGGAATCCTGAGAACCATATTTGTATGGGAAGGGACAGGAGATCCTTTAACAAAGGATTTTAAGCATCTTCCCCAAACTAGACCTCTTTGGGGGAAGACATAGAAGTGAAATTGGTACAAAGTAGCTATAAGTGTGTTCTGTAGATATTCCTTTCCATTTTTATCCTCGCCAGAGCTATCCCATGAGGTAGGCAAGGCTGAGGGATGGTGACTGACTGAAAGCCATCCCATGAGCTTCATAGCTCGTGGGGGATTTAAATTTGAGTCTCCTCAGCTCTGCCTTTACTGCCATGAGCCATGTACTCCTGTGCTTTCTTCCTTAGGCCACTACCCAGTGGAAATACATTTGTGGAATGATCAAACAACTTAAAAAATAAAGCTTGCCTCACACTTCAGCTAATCCTGTTATTTCTCCTGTCTGCAATGACTTGGCAAGGCAGATAAACAGGCCACCAGGAGGCCAAAGGCAATCTTTTAAAGATGGAGGCAGACAGCGATTGAGCTTCCCTAACGCTGTGTTCTACTTCATATTTTTTTTTTTAGTGCCTGTTGATGTTAGAGGTTTACAGTTGGCTACTGGTGCTCCACTGATTCAAGCTACTACTACTGATTCGACTTTATAGGAGCCCTCTATTCAGGCCACAGGTGTAACATGGTTAAAGTGAAGCATTAGGCCAAGAAATCCTTGCAAGGATGAGCATTTGTTCATATGCCCCAGCCCACTTTTTTAATTTTCTTGCATTTATTTGCTGTGTGAAAACTTTTGTTCCCAGGCAAATCTTGAAACAGCACAAGAAGACACAATTTAAACTTGAAATTATGTCAACAATTTTCTCTCTCTCTAGGGTGGCTGCATCACTAAACTGGAAAACTTCATCCAGGAACACCTGAAAATCATTGGAGCAGTGGGGATTGGCATTGCTTTTGTACAGGTATGGGCTAGTAATATGCAAGATTGAAGTGTGCAAGGTTAGAGCTTGAGAGACCACCATGCTGCAGTTCCTGTCTCAGGTTTACTGTTAGGAGAGTAATTGGCGACTGGGGACCTGTAAGCAAAGTCTGACCCATGGAGACCTGTCATGCAGTTCACCATTGATCTGAAAGCTGCTATAGGACAGACAAACAAACAAACAAACAGTGCTGCAGAAAACATATGGGTAATCAACCACGGAAGAGAAAGGTTTCAGGAATATCATGAAAGGTGCATACTTCCCCAGCAGGGGCTAGGCAGGAGTGTGGCATAGCACTTGGCCAATTGCTCCGGTGGTTGGCTTTGGATTGGCCTGTTGCCCACTCTAGTTGCCAACAACACTGCATTAGGGCAAAAAGGACATCGATTTCTCTTTGCTATTGCCTGTAAATTAGAGATAATAGCTTTGCAGGATCCAGAGGATCCTGTGTGCAAATTGTAACCATGTAAAAGCAGCTGGAATTAAGCAGCAGTCCAGCACCACTGGATCCTGGAGGCTTCGTTGGGTTTGCTGTGAATGTGGGAAGTGATTCTATATACTATCTCTGTGCCTTGAGCAATCTTCTGGTCATAGATGTAGCTGTCATCTCTGATCTCATTTTTCTGACACACACACACACACACACACTCAAGTATCATCTCACATTGCAGTGTGTGTGTGTGTGTGTGTGTGTGTGTGTGTGTGAATATTCTCACCCATGCCTATTTCTTTTGCAATTTTCTATATCTCCATGATTTGTGGCAATCATGAATTTCTGAAGCCAGTGTGTTGGCTGAGCACAGTATATTAACTAGCATTGCTAATGAGTTCTCAAAAGTTACTAGCCCACACACACACACAAAGTTTCCTGCCAGCCTTCATACCTGCACTTACCTGTTTTGCCATTTGTGGTTCATTCATGGCCTCAAAAGTTGGCTTGCTTTTAGCGTTCAAATTGCTTCCCTAACTGGAGACAATTCCTACTCAATACAAGCAACCACACAAAGGACTGTTTACATGCCTGATATTAACCGTTGACCCTGACACATGGCCCTCAGAAAGTTGCCCTGAATGGAATGTGGCCCTCCCCACCCCTTGGGTTCCCTGCTAAGAAGCTACAGTAGAAGCCAGCTTTGGTGGTGTTTTCTTAGATGTGAGTTATCTGATTTCACTGTGAAATTGAGAGAATGTCTCCCCCACAATCATTTTAAAGTGGCAATTTTCCAAAAACATATACATGTAAATCCTTAATAACCTGTGTGCTTAAAAAAAATTCCTACAGTTTATGGAGTAAGGGATGGAGGCGCTTCTAAAGGTTTGAGGTTGCCAACTCTAGATACACATGACTCAGTAAAAAAAATACCAACATACTATTTACTGAAGGGAAGGTTGTGAAAAACAGAAATCTTTCTGTAAAGCAGTGAGAAGGCAGCCTCTAGTGGTGATTTGTCCAACAGCTGCTCAGTCTGAGCAGTGTAATTAGAAGGGGATGCTTTTAAAACAGGGGTCCCCAAACTAAGGTTCGCGGGTCAGATAAGGCCCGAGGGACTCGTTTATCTGGCCTGTGGCGACCCCCGTTGCCACCGCCTGCTCTTACCAGCACTGCGCTGCACAGCTGCCCACTTCCAAGTCAGAGGAGAACCGGAAATAGCTTGTGTGCATGCGCAAGCTTTATTTGCGCATGCACAAGCGTTATTTCCGGTGCACATCCGGGTCGGAGGAGGCCTGTGCACATGCGCACAAGCTATTTGTGGTGCTCCTCCGACCCGGAAGTGCGCCGGAAATAGTGTGTGCGTATGTGTATGGGCACGCGCTCCCCTGCCCTCCAGCCTGCCGCATGATCGGCGTTGGAGACACTGGCCCAAGGTGCGGTAAGTTTGCTGACCCCTGTTTGAAAATAACTTCTTTTTCTTAAAATTCAGAACACTACCAGAATAACACACAGTGACTCTGATATCTTGGGAGTTTTGACAATCACAGAGTAACTATCCATTGCTCAATTTCTCTCTTCGCTTCCCATTTCAAATAATTATGAGAATGTTTCCTTTTCCTTTTTTTTTTTTTTAATGGCCAAAGGTGAAATGTGCAGTGATCTTAATGTAATCTTAATGCTGAACCAGTGCATTTCTCCCTTCCTCTCATGCCTTTGCAGCTGTCATTGTAAAGTGCAGTTCACTCAGGACTGGCTCTTTCTCACTAGGGCGAGATTTTCCTTTTACTTCTTACAGAAAACAGCTATTACCAGCTGTCCAAAGGAATGCCCTTGCTTGCAGCATCACATCTCTATTACAGCTGAGCTGCCCTGCTGGAGCATAGGAAATTACCTTGTACAAAGTCATACTTTTGGTTCATTGAGCGCTAACTGAGAGGCAGTGGCTTTCCAGGGTTTTTGACAGGGGTCAGCTATACCTGGAAATGTTGGAAGCTGAGCCTGGGACCTTCTGTGTGAAAGCCAGATGCTGTCCCTGAGCTACAGACCACTGAGCTTGCCCAGGCTTCAGGGTTCACCTGCTGAGGTTTCAGGTCATATTTTCTCTGTACCCATATTGGAAGATCAGTCCCTTCTGACTGCAAAACTGTATGATTGCAAGGGACCAACATTCTTCCATGTGAGAAGAGTGAAGAGGTGCTGAGATACATGGCTTGATGCATTGCTTCTCCTGTTGCTTACCCATGTTTTGTATTGTTGGTTTTTTTGCCTTCTAGATATTTGGGATGCTCTTCACTTGCTGTTTGTACAGGAATTTGAAATCTGAGCCTTACTAGGGAAGCTTGGAAGACCACCCCACCTGCTTGACTACACCACGTTCCATCCCATCACCCTATCCTTTTAGGCGGCAGCACAGAAAAAATCAACCTCGCAAGGACTTCTGCTGCTTAAGGAAACTTATTCTTGGATCACCCAGTGCCTCTGCCAGAGAGAGAGAGCGATCAGTTGTCCTCCTTATGGCAGTCGTGGAGGCCCAGGGCTCACCCAGTCTTTTCTTTGTGGTCCAGAGTCATGGAGTTGTAGAATTCTTATCTGCCAGAAATGTTTCCAAGCCCAGACCCAAGCATTCAATCTGAGAGAGAGATCATCAACGCTGCCAGGGGCCTCGGCACCTTTCCTGTTTCCCTTTTTGCTCTCTTTTAACCAAGACATTGACTCTCTGATTGGCTGACAACTAGCCCACAAGGATGCATAAGGCGTTCACAGGTTGGGAGATTTAAATCCTCTCTTCCTGCACCCAGAAGAAGTGCCTTTCTGGACCAGTGGAAGTTCTGATGCGGCGGCTCTTTCCATCCAAGGCAGTGCCTCCTTCTGCTGGGTAATCTCTTCTCCCGATCTCCTTGAGGTTGTGCCTGAGAGATGGATGGACTAGGTTACCCACAAAGCCGGCTGCTTCATCCTCAGGGCCTTCCCTCTGCCCCAACAGGAGGCCCCCCTGGAGACGAGTCTTGTGCCTTTCAGGCCAGGTGTTGGAGGATGTTCTTTTGTTCTCTTAATCAGAAGCCTTGGCCTACTTTTTCCAACAGACACACAAACAATAAGCTTTCTGTTGAAATGGTTTCCTGCCTCAACTGTGCTGTCAAGATAACCCGACTCTGTGGAATCATGCAGCTCCCCTTTTCATAGGAATGAGCATCCTCTCCCAGAATGACACATCATTTAACTGGGGAGAACATACTTCTACTTGCTTTTGTGTTGATCTTCAAAGTCTGATTAGCCAGCCAGGTGCTCTCTGGCTGGCATGAAAACCCAGAATTCAGCTCTCCTATTCCCCTCTCTCATTAATTTACTGAGTATGCTTCATACCAAAATGATTTCAATTGGCAGTAAGGCATAAAATTGCAAATTGAACTATTTGGTGCAAGGAGAGAAAGTGGCCGGTATCTTTTGTATCCACAGCAGTTGCCTCTTCTGCTGTAGAGGAGGCTATTCTAGGAATGGCTTCCAACAGCGGATTTGCTAGTTTTCCCAAGAATTCACCCTCTCTAAAGGTTTTCACAGAATATGTTTTAGAAACAGAAAAAGCATCCTTGATAGAGTAGGTGTCCAGATCCTGTTTGTATAGCCCATGTCCAAGTATTCCTTCCCCATTCTTACATTGACCTGTTTCACGACTGCTTCACATTTTGATTTCAGTAAGGGAGCTATTCCATTTAACAGCTCTTCCCACACCTCATTTGTAGGTCCATTGTAGCAACACCTGTAACCAATGGGGAACCAGGTGGGCCCTCCACATGTTGGACTACAGCTCCCATCATTCCTGGCCATTGGTAATAGTAGGTGGTGGCTGATGGTCGTTGAAGTCCAATATATGGATCCCCATCCCTCTCCTATCCCACTGAAAGTCTCCCGAGTAAACAGTGTGGCCGCTTGTGTTATTGGCATTCTGTAGGTTCCGTTGAAGCTCTTGCATTGCCCCTCCATAGCCCATTCTTCCCTGTCCCCTTTCACACACCTGGCTGGGGGCAAGAGCAATCACATGGCCTAAAGAAGCTTTTCCCCAGTCTCTGGTGCCTTCCTGACATTGCCAGACTCCCACCTTCCATCCTACCTTACTGTGGTTGATAGCAGTTGGGAGTCCTAACAACATTGGAGGGCACCAGGCTGTGGAAAGTTGATCTAAGCCCCCACCATCACCACCAAAGGCCAGCGTATACAGGTTTTGCCCAAACTGGGAACCTAGTCTTACACTCCAGGATTTTCCTTAGCTGGCTAAATTTGACTTTCTCCAACTAGAGACTAAAGGTAATTCCATCTCCAGTCCTTTGTGGGCTCTGATAGGCAAGCACTTAATACAAACACACCACCCAAGAAAGTCCATGTCACATAATTGCCTCTCATGGGTGCAGTGAAAAATGGAGTGTCCTCTTGGCTGCTTTGCTCAGGAGGCTCAGGAACAGTTCAGGAGGCAGCTGGGGAGATGTAAAGCATGATCACACACGGTAAACGTCCTTGCAGGAGAAAGGTTTTGCGCCATTCTCACTGTAAAGGTGGGTGAGTATCTAAATTATTACAAATTAAATTGCTAAATTATTTCTTTATACCTACCTGATATTTCTCTCCCCACTCCCCAACCTGCAAGAAAACAAAAGATCCTGATTGCAGTTGCTTGAAACAGTATTTGACTACTGAAGTGCATTTGTGTGGATGGCTAGCTTTCTCTCCACCTCCCTCAACTGGGGAACTATATTGTGCCATGGTAAGAGAGGGCCAGGGGTTGCCAGTCAGCAATCTGTGCTTGCTCTTTGGTTTTTCCTCATATAATAACCATGCTTTAAATACAGTTTATGTTGCTGGCCAATAAAGCTAATATTGTCTGTATTTTGTCCTGTGTGAGGCTGAAGTGATAACGTGGGTTTGCGGAGTAGCCAAACACCTCATCAGTAACAGGGACGGGGGTGTGGGAGATGGTCAACTACCATATTTCAAATATTTGCCCATCACATGATGCGCCTGACAGTACCTCCTACGATGTCTCAGTCAATATCTCCTGAAAAATCCACAAAGTGCTGGAGGCAGTTTGGTCTTCCTGCTCAGTTCCTATTTCCGACTTGGCGTCTCCTGCATTGAACATGCTGCCACTTAAAAGATGAGCATGTTCATTGGATGCCAGGATTAGACACCCACCCTTCCCATTGGTTCTGAAGAAAGAGCAGTGGTGACTGATGCAGATTGTTGGGGACACATACCTACTCCACACTTTTGTGGTCCTGTCTCTCTTTCTGTTGTTTGAAGTGTGGCACTCATTTTGTGTTCTTCTGGGCCCCTTGGCAGCCATTTTGTGACTCTCAAAATTCCAAATGTGCCCAGTGGTCCCCTAAGGTTGATGATCCCTCTCCGCAAACCTTGATGTAATAGAAGCAGGCTCTTGTGCAACCCAGACTACTGTGCATCAGAAGCACACCAGAAACTCAACCTAATGAGTGAATCCCATGTCTATCTCTGGGTTGGTTCACTATTTTTGAAACTGGAATTACAGTCATTCATACATCCATAGTTTCTGCACTGTAGCATACCATTCAATGCATGTGTAAAGCATATGACTCCCCCCCCCCCCCGATCCTGGACACTATTTTTTTTAAAGAGTACTGGGAATTGTAGCCCTGTGAGAGGGCAACTACAATTTCCAGTATTCATTGGGGAAACCATGTGCTTCAAATGTATGGTGTACATGCAGCCTGGAACAAAGGGAAAGAAGCAAACCTGCTTTTAATTCTCTAAAAAGCACCTGGAAGGAGGCACCAACTAGTTCCATTTGCCACTAATACGGTTCAGCTGCAGTGAATGCTCTACCCCAACAAGCTGGGAGAAAGTAGTTAACAGTGCCAGCCAAGCAGTGTGAAGAGTTATCTCATCCAGGTACTGTACTAAATCATTTTCCTTTTTAAGCAGAAAAAGGCCAGACTTGGTCATGTTTGTTACTTTCTTTGTACTGACTTCTGGTCTCCATGTGGCCAATGAGTTGGCTGGGTTTGGTGATACTTTAAGAGAGAAAGCTTTACTACAGATCTGGGAGAGAACTCTTGCTTTCATGTGCTTGGCTGATAGAGTCCTAACTCCACCCCAGGATGTGATGTGATGTGATGTTTCTGCGGAGTATCAATGAAACTAAAATATCCAGCCTTTGGTTGAACTGTCGCTGCTTCAAGTTCAGATGGGTTCAGATTGGTCTGCTGAGCCCACAGCTGCTTCTGATGTCTTTTCTGATAAGAGAGACTGTTTTAGCCACTGGTAGCAAGGAACAGCATAATTTAACTGCAGGAACAGCTTAATCAATTAGACCTTTTGAAAAATATGGCTAGGTGAGCTGGCTTTGTTTTCTAGGCAAATAAACTACTCTCTCTGCTATATAGGAGAGGAAATGTGCTTGTGAGAAAAGCATTCCTTCCAACATTCATTGGATGAAAATGCCCCTCTGCCATGGTAGCTTGAGATGCAAAAAAGGAGAAGAATCTCCTGCACCTTTCACTGTTGGGATAGAAGAGGGGATTTCAGCAAGTGTAGCTTGTCATGCAAGCAACTCCTGCTGAAATTCTAGCCAGTTCCATTCCTGGGATGCTCAAGTCCCACATCTACTACATGGTATTTCCTCTCCCCTCCCCAACCTTTTAGCTCCCCAAGTCTAGCATCTGTTTTACCTGATTCTTAGGGGCAGTTTGAGATTTCCAGCACTGCAATACTATTCACATGGCAATTATGCATGCTTTATGTTGCAATTTGATTCACACTTCCAGGGGTGTCCCTCCAGTTGAGCTCAGAGGGGCTTGATTCTGATTAGACACGGGATTGCACTGCTAGTATGTTGCTTGTTTTTGATGGACCTTCATTCAAGACATGTTTTCCCTTCAACTGGTAAAAGTGAACCATTTCAATTTCATGGCAAAATGTTTAGATGGGAGCAATGTATAATATTTTTATAACTTTAAATTTATAGCTTTAAATTGTTTATAGAATTGTAGCTTTAATAGAGTTTTAAAAAAACAAAACAAAACACCACCCGCACACTAGTGTGGTTTTTCCAAGGCCACAAATACGTGGGCATGAGAAGAGACTAGTTGTAAACCTATGTGCACATGTGTGCATCTCTAGAAATGGGAAAAACCTCTTATTTTGCCATTAATTCCTTTTCAGCATTTGACCACTAGGTGGTGCTTGACATTACACAAGTATGTATATTTAAATGCCAAACATAGCATGCTGCAGGCTAAGAGCAAGGAGTGCTGCTTTTGTTTGTCCTTACAGTGAACTCTGCATCTGCCTTGTGTCCTGCAGCTGTGGTTACCGAATCATCCACTGCCACTACAGCACAAGTTGAGCCACCCTCTCTCTGCAGTGGAAAGCAAAATAGGCTGGTGTTCTTATCAGCCAAGATGCCTGTGTGTCTCTCTGTGTGATTCATTGCTAATCCTGAATCAAAAAGTATGTTTCTTAAGGACCCCATTCCTTCAATAGTGAATTGTCAGCAGAGAAAGTCTCAATCTGGTGCTCCACCCATGGCATTGATGTGTTCAGTAATACTTTTCCAGCTCCCTAAGGATAGAGAAGCCATGGCCTTCCAGCCATTCATTGGCTCCAGCTCTCATCAGTTCCACACCAGTGGCTTGGTATAGATGAGAGCCATGGCTCAACAACATGGGGTGTGTGTCTTGTGCTCCCCATCCTTGGTTTACCTGAGCTAGAGCAGTGACTATCTCAATTTGGTAAAAGCGGGATCTGTCTGCTTACTGAAATCACAACTTAGGCTTTGAGTGTGATAGGTATAACAAAGGTGTGAACACTGTGCTCTAAAATGGCACATCTTCTTGAGATGGGTTCGAATTGTTTTCCCTTCACATGGTGAAGACATGAGGCAAACCAAACCAAACCCAAAAACCTGCCTAAAGACTCTTGCCAGCTGAGAATGTAGAATTTGAACCCAAGTCAACCATGACTAAAAACTCCATTCAGAGATTCACTCTGTCTTTGCTGCCATTAAATATCAAGGAGGCAAGCTCCACTGGCAATTATAAATATGGGTTAAAACTGCAGAGGAGAAAGTTACCTTATTAAGTCTGTATCGTCTTTGGCTCAGGTCACTTTTCATCATTTTAAATTGGATGGGAAATCTCTAGCCAGATGCAGCTACCTCTGTTCCTCCCCACCACCCCTCTTGGGACTCTCCCCAGGCAACACCACCTTTCCAGAAAGCCTCCCTGGCAATGCTCTGCACTCTCCTCTCTCAACTGCTTTTGCCTGGCTGGAAGGTGCCCTTGAAGTCTGATGATGCTTTTTGCTTACCTGGATGAAGGATGGGGACATGACCTCTGCCTATCTGGAATGTAGGCTACTATACAAATAGCTTCCCACTGTCCAATAGGAGACCAGCACCAGGGATGATCATGGCCTGGTTCCCGGCCAGATGACAATAAAACAGGCTCAGGTGGTGGCATAACTGCTGGTAATATGGTAACATAACACATCTGGCCACCAATTTAAAAAGAGTAAATACCAAAGGTGAATCCCCTTCTCTCCCTCCACCAACAGATTGTTGAAACACTTTCAGCAACTTTCCCCTTTTAATCGGCGATAACTACCCTTTCATAACCCTGTTTAATTACCCTGATGTTCTTCCACTTGTGGTAATTAATGGAACAGGCTCTTGAGCCAAATGTTTTTGTTGATATTAACAGCACTGGCTGTCCAGTGCCAATCAAGTATGGCAGGCGTGCACACACAGACACACACATGGGGGGGGGGGAGTGACTGCTCTTTTCAAAGGTGAGCTACAGGTAGATATTCAACAGGTGCACCTCTTCTTAGCATAGAGATGCAGCATGTGGTTTTCAAAAGGGGGAAAGGCAACGATCATACAAGGTAGCAAGATGCTGGCTGGCATGGACAGGTCTGACCTCCCACCAAGGAGAAAGATCTGGTTCCTCCAAGACCCCTGGGATGCATAAAGGATCTTGGATGACATTAGTTTGCACAAAGTCCTTAGGTAGTCTGGAAGCAGAGCAAGTCTCTTACACTGCTGCTGCCGTGCAGCATAAACTGGACACAAAAGGAGAGGGTGCCAGGGGGAGGGGGCAAGCACAAAGCTGGAGGACCAGGTGACTTCAGGGGAAGGATGAAGCCCTGCACAAAGTGAGAGCAAGCCCCCTAGAGGGTGTTACATAGTCCACATGCCCCAACCTTTTTTGCTCCTTTGCAGTTATGCATAGGTGGCTCCTTGCTTGCTTACTCCCCTTAATCCTGTTCCTCGGGCTTCAGAATCCCAAAGAGCTCTGCAATCATGTTGGGGGCATCTGGTGATGCAGCAATGATGGAAGAAAGGAGTTTCTTTGCAGCTGCTCCACAAAGACAAGAAAAATATTCCGTTTTAGAGCATACTGCGCAAAAACACAAGCTGGAAGCACATGCTCAACCTCTAAAGTATCCTTCGGCCCCAGCCACACTTCATTGATAATATGGGGCTAACAATATTTTGCAACCTCACAGTGTTCTAGCAGGGAAACAGTGGCTGAAAGGACTCTGCAAATATTAAATATATGCATGGGGGGGGCACTTGACAGCAAGCTCAGTCCTTGGCAACACTCACATTTTACTTATTTACTTTGATTGACAACCTGCCTTTCGATAAAACATTCCCACATGGAATCTTAGTACTGTAATCAAAATAAATGCACAATAATAAACCATATTTCTTTTTAAAATACTAAGTATACAGAGAGCTAATGCATCTCGGAGACAATAAAGCCATCCATTCTTTTGGAATAAAAGCGTTTTCAAAGCCCATTTTAAACTGAGAAGGTATGTGGTGGAGCTCCTAAGAAAGGAAGCCTCACAGCTGTGGTGCCACTCCTGAAAAGGCCCTGTTTCTCTGAGGTGCACTGAGGGAGAGTCAATGGGAGGCCTTCTGAAGCTATGCTTAGAGTTTGGGCTTTCTTAACAGGTCTGGCGAGTTGCAGTAGTCCTGTGCTGGGGCTATTCAGTTGTATATTTTTGTTTCTAGTGTTTCAATTCCCCCATAGTGTAGTGGAGATACCAGGACTGAGTAGGAGCAGCTTAAAGGTAAAGGGACCCCTGACCATTAGGTCCAGTTGTGACCGACTCTGGGGTTGCGGCGTTCATCTCGCTTTATTGGCCAAGTGAGCCAGTGTCCACCTTCCGGGTCATGTGGCCAGTTTGACTAAGCCGCTCCTGGCGAACCAGAGCAGTGCACGGAAACGCCGTTTACCTTCCTGCAGAGTGGTACCTATTTATCTACTTGCACTTTGACGTGCTTTCGAACTGCTAGGTTGGCAGGAGCAGGGACCAAGTAACAGGAGCTCACCCCGTTGCGGGGATTCGAACCGCCGACCTTCTGATCGGCAGGTCCTAAGCTCTGTGGTTTAACCCACAGTGCCACCCATGTCTCTAGGAGCAGCTTGCTGGCAAGCAAAATTATGATAGAGATGTATCAGTCTCTTAAGCTGCAGTTCTATACAACCCATGGTGAACCTGTGCCTCTTCTTCCTCTCATTTCCCATTGCAAGCATATCAGAATACTCTGCTCTTTGCTAGTATTGCAAGGGGCAGGGGTATTTCTCTCCCTTCTGGTCTGTGATAGGGAGGAAAACCACTGTCTGTGCTCTTTGGAGATTGAAGAACAGCAGGACTGATTTCTCCTCCCCATGGCAGTGCTGGGCTGGGAGAAGAGGAACCTCTTTTCACAGCACTGCAATGGGGAGGACACCCCACTTTGCTACCCAGTGGAAGAGCAGGGTTTGCATATTCATACCAGCCTGTCGGGTGTGTGTTCATGCTCGGTCTTTGGTAAAGCCCACTTTTGTTTTGGCCACGTCCTCCACTGATATGCAGCCTTGGGAGGTTGGCCAACAGCAGATGTGGCCCCTGGGCACCCCTTGGAAGTAAACACAACTCAGCAGGGGCATAATTCTATGCAGGATGGCACTGTTTGCCACGATGCCCAAGTAGCTCGGAAGGATGCATATGCCATGATCGTGTGGCCCAGAGAGGGAGTGTGGAACCTTGGTGAGTCTAGCAGTCCATCCAATTTGTTTAGGCAGGAGCCCTGGCAGGGAGTGGTCCTGGCAGCATTCCTCAGCAGTCGCTGGGGCTGTGTGGGGCTGTCAGCTGCGCTCCTGCAACCCCCTCTCCCACTTCCCCTCAGTCAGCAGGGCGAGAAAGGGTCGCATGTTTGGTTCAATTCATTTCTTCCTTGGAATCTGGCCAAGCTGCTGAGTATTTAGAGAAGCCTAACCGCTCTTTAAAGCCATGTCATCAAGAGCAGCCAAGAAAATGCTGGTGGTATCTTATGACTTACGGCAGTGGGGGGAGGAATGGGCAGGAAAGATAAAACACCCACACAGTCCAAATGAAAGGTCAATTTTGGGGAGGGTGGGAAGGTTATTTTCTTCACTAAATAACTGAAATCATGCAAGCAGCAAGTATAGCATGTCTCCGGCACATAGATTTGGTGAATCACTCTGTCTCAGAGGGCCGTTTAACTAGCAGGGAATTTGAAGATTGCCTTCATTTGCTATAAGGGAAGCACATTCCCCTTAGCATTGTGGCGGGTTCCTATTCTCTCTCGCACACGGAGCCCATTAGGGTTGGCAGCTCGCTCTCTCTCTCTCTCTCTCTCTCTCTCTCTCTCTCTCTCTCTCTCTCTCTCTCTCTCTCTCTCTCTCGTGTGTTTTTACCTTCTAATCACTCTTATTGCAGACAAAGAGACTTTTCAGGGCACTTGTGAGCAGCGAGGAGCAGATTCCGTGCAATAAAAGATTCCTGCCCAGCCAAGATAATGATCTCTCCAATTTAAGCAGTCTTCCACCTCCACCCACTGCAACCTGCCACTGCCATTCTGCCAAGTGGGCCCAGTGGAAGAGCATTCTCCCCTTTGCCTCCAGAAACAAATCCTTCTTCCCAGCCCTCTCTTGGCAGGAAAATGAAGGAAGCAGGCCACCTCCTCCTCTGCCTACGGACGTGGTGCCCTGTTTAAAAGGATATTTGAAACGAGGTGATCCTCCCTACCTCCAAGCACAGTCATGGAGCTACCCACTTCCCATTCAAAGCAAAACAAAACAATGGGAGCCTTGCTGTTGATTTTACTACATCACAACCTGCAGCTCACAATTCACATTTTATTTCCTGCACCCGGTGTGCTGCCAAGTATCCACTTCCCAATGGCTATTTGGCTGCTTTCTTTTAATAGGCTTGCCTCCCACTTCTCTCCAGCCTGCGTGAGGCAGCTCACAACAATCACATAGCTAAAACAACACACAAATATATCAGCTACAAAACTCACAGAGGACATAGAGGCACTGTATATTTCACCCAGCACCCATTCACTCACGAGCAAGGCATGACTCTCTCTGCTGCTGAAAACGGGCACCTTCCCAAAAGCCAAGGAGGATACATTCAGAGGAATCTCTGCTGGAAGACTGTTCCATGGACTTGGTCCCGGAACAGGAAGAAATGGGCTCATTCACATTTTGATTTCACATTAATATTTTGATTGGTCTGTATACCAGTCCTCAAAGTGCTCCATCTGCACTAAGATCCATACGTTTGGTTTGTTCTACGTGGTGTAGCAAAACCTGTACTCGTTATATTCAGGCACAAAGCTTATCCCAAGAAAAGAACATATAATGACTCAGAAGGCCATAAGGGATGAATGTAAGCCAGAGAAATGCTCACCATACATCCGTGATATATAAAATCTGCATGCTTTTATTATGTGCTCACTAATGCTATACACCTTTATATCTAGATTTTCTGGGGCAGCTTTTCATTCCTA
The DNA here is from genome assembly GCF_964234715.1 of Podarcis melisellensis. Lineage (NCBI taxonomy): Eukaryota > Metazoa > Chordata > Lepidosauria > Squamata > Lacertidae > Podarcis > Podarcis melisellensis. The sequence continues at coordinate 75,894,904 of NC_138528.1, read as the reverse complement.
GGACCACTTCCTAATATTAATTATTTTTCAAGAGACATGCAAGTCCAAACGTTTTAGACTAGAAGGGTGTCTTCCAAGGATGTATGCCCTCTTATTGTGTATCAAGGAGATAATCAGATATGTTATCCGACAGCTCTCCTTCCTTACAAATCCCATTCTGTTCATCGCTCTTGGGAGCTCTGTCACATTGCTAGGCCTTGTCCTTTGCAGCTATCGGTATGTTGTCTTGCCGCCCCAACCAATCCTTTTTCTGGGCTGCCTAAAGAGAAAGGTAATACTTTTCTATTATGCATCCCCATGCTGGGTGCTATTATAGAGTATTTTACATTTACTGTATCTAAATTAAATCTCATCCCATTTAAACTCATCCATTTGGCTTAGGTCTCTCCGTCACTAAGTGATTCCATTTATCTGCTGTTTTCACAAGCCCTCCTTGTTTGATCCGTGAACATGATCAATATTGCAATGTATTTTCACCTCCAAAACCACTAATGAAGATTTTTGAGAGCAGCCAGATTGAGACTGACCTGGCACTTCCTGCTCCTAACTGGCTGCATGGGTGTTCTGCATAAATGATTTGTTGACGGGCTGTCAGCTAGCTCTTCTCAGCAATATTCTCAATGGAGATATTTCACTTATTTATCACATATTCAGAGTGGGCAGCCTTGAGTCAAACAGGATGGTGCCTTTCCATATACAGTAGTACCTCTGGTTACGTACTTAATTCGTTCCGGAGGTCCATTCTTAACCTGAAACTGTTCTTAACCTGAAGCACCACTTTAGCTAATGGGGCCTCCCGCTGCCACCGCGCTGCCGGAGCATGGTTTCTGTTCTCATCCTGAAGCAAAGTTCTTAACCTGAGGTACTATTTCTGGGTTAGCGGAGTCTGTAACCTGAAGCGTATGTAACCCGAGGTACCACTGTATTTTCAAAAAGTTGCCATTCTCTCTGGCTCTTAGAATGCTTCACATATACTATCAGCCTTCATTGGAGGTAAAGGATTGTGAGACTAGGTGGGTATGGCTTTTTCAGGCGAGCACTCATGCTCTTGGCTTGTGATCTGTCAGGCTGATGGGTCTTTGGGATTGGACCCAACCTGATGCTTTAGACTACAATTCCCATCACCAGTGCTATTTTTTCTAGAAAAAGAGGTGCAGGAACTCACCATGAATGCCTCCCTTGTTCTCTTAGAATGGCAATGGCGCCCACCTGAGAGGTGCCAGAACTGAGTCCCGACTGGAAAAAAAGCTCTGCCCATTACCCAAGCCATCATTGCCAGTGATCGGGGATTATTTATTTCTTTTAACAGATGCATAACCTGCTTTTCCAGGAACATTCTTCACAAAGCAGCTTATAAAACAAGCATAACCAATAAAATATAGTTTTAACCAATCTAAAACATATCCTTTGTAAGACAGCTAAAAGCCAACACAAAAACAACAGATACTCAGCATAATTAGACCTTCCAAAGCACAACGCTGTTTCCACAACTTTGTTTCCAATTAACCACTGGATTAATGGCAGCTGTAGTCCAAAAGATTTGGGGGATACCCAGTTGGGACTAGATAACTTTCCAGCTGTGATCTTGTGTGAACTGTAGGAAATCCCACTCCTCCAGCTGTTTCCTGGGAGGCTGCCACCCTTTCCCAGGACCTTCGCAACCAGCTGTACTTTTAAAACCCTGAACCTTGCATCTGGAGCTTCTAAACACCAAGTTGCCTCATGTGTTGTATTAATATTTATCTGTGCAACACTTTGATAAGAAAAACTCTGATGCTTTCTGATTAGAAAAGATGCTTTGTGTAGGTCTCCGCCTAAAGCCTTTCTGTATCTAGCTATATTAAATTCCCTTTGTCAGCTAAATCTGCAATTTTGTCAAAGGAGGCTATTGGAGTCTGTCTGGCACGATCTGTGCTTTATGAACCCAAGTTGCTTATCACTCACCGTGTTGTTCTTTCATAAGGGCTGACATATCGATTCCCATAAAACATTAGCCTGGCTTGGAAATGCAGGCTTGCCACAAGTGAGTGAAACTGACAAGCTGCATGAGAGCTGCCCATTCTTCCATGCAGAGAGGGCTAAAGGACAGTGGCTCCTCTCCCAGGAGGGATGTCTGCTTCTTGGAGAGCTGGGCCATCGAGGCCATTGGCAGTGGACCAACACCTTAAGATGGGCTCGTGCTATGATCACCTGCATGTATGTAGCATACACAGCCGGGATAGCTCAGTTGGCTAGAGCATGGTGCTGATAATGGCAAGGTTGCAGGTTCAATCCCCCTATGGAGCAGCTGCATATTCCTGCATTGCAGGGGATTGCACTAGATGATCCTCAGGGTCCCTTCCAACTCAGAAGTAATTCCAGGATGCAAAAAAGGAAGCAGCTTCTAGATTACTCCCAATTGTCGGAGGTTGATCTATTAGGGCAAATGGGGCACTGCCCCTACCAACCTCAGTGAGCTGCACCAGTCCAGTTGAGGGCCCTGCCTGTCAGTTTCCTCCTCCTCTTCATTCTTAGTGTTACAACTCAGCAGGGAGGCGGACAGGAACAAACTAGAATTAGTTGGTTCAGCAGTATTATGGGATCTGACCCTGCTGCTCTCCCTGCCTCCCACCTTCCCAGTCCCAAGGGGTACCTCCCACGCCTGCACACAATTGTTGAAATGGACAAGAGGATACGGAATGCGCAATGCAACGCCATTTGAGTGCCAAATGAAAGGGCCACTCCAACAAAACAGGCAGTTGAGGTAGCCACTGGGGGCACCATTTGCTTAAAAACCTCCAAGGAAGGAGAGTCCACCACCTCTTGTGGTCACTGCCCTTGCCAAGGTTTGCTGCTGCCTTCTCCCACCACCCTCGCTCACCGGTGGGCCACAGCAGGACGTGCAGCTGACAGGGAATCCCAGGGCTTGAACTGAAAACCTCAGGGAGGTGGGCAGGGAAGGGACAAGAAGGACCCGCAAAACCAAAAAGAAGGAAACCTGGATATGACTAATGGCCCAATCCAAATCTCTTTGCTGAAATAAATGGACAAGGAGAGGTGTAAAGGTTGTTCTGATCCCAGTTGTGATTTTGGGCGGTGTCGGTGACGTGTGTGCCCCATATGTGTATACGTGTATGTGCAAGCTAGGAGCAGGTAGAAATAAACGGCATGAAAAGCAACAATTGGAGAAGTGAGGTGTCTGGGAAAGCAATACATACATAGGCTGTGTAAAGGAATTGAACGGGGTTTTGTTTTGTGTGTATTCAGGCTCTATGCATTATGCTTGCTGTAAGAGAGACGAGTCAGATTTATCAATGAAATTGACAAAAAATCTGTGCAGCACTTATCTCCCACACAGAGCCCCCGAACCATTCCCTTATCTCTAGCCTGCCATGTGATTAGTGACTATAGACAGTCCTTTTGTGGCAAAGAATTTGAAAGGCGCTTTCAGCCATAGGTGAAATCCATTGATGTCCACCTGCCAGCAGAACAGGCACTCTCAGCAGAATGGAGTCAGCCTCTAGGGCAGATGAGGGGCTCAGGGGGGAGTTCAGTGGGAGAGGAGAGGAAGGGGAGGTCTACATGTGCAATGTAGGGTGTTCACCAATGTCAACCAGTGGAAAAGAAACTGTACTATGAGCTGTCTTTTGAAATATTGTATTGCTCCCATGGATAGCGGCATTCTGACATTAAAAAAATAATACCTTCTAAAAGCTACTGATTAATAAAAAGCTAAACTTATTTACTGTATACATGTTTTGTTTCAGGTATGAGGGTGGGAGGATAGATATTGGGGCATGGGAGGGGAAAGGAGGAAATTGCCAGCAAATTTTAAAGGTCAACATCTGGATATTGGCACAATTAAATTGCAGCAGAAACAGGAACAACAGTCTACATTAAGAGCATTTGTTGCTTCCTTATACTTTATATAGTAACTACAGTAATGCTGTTCTTGTTCAGAGAGTTTTATACATGTACACTGGAGGTGAGGAGCAAACGGATTTGTATGTTTGGCGTGCAGGCTTAGCAGAAAAGTCAGTTGTTTACAACAACCGCTTAAAATATAGAACTGGTGAGTTGGCCAGAGAGAGAAGTACACTTATCTGTGGTTCAAAACACCAGTGGAGATTTCTTGTCAAACAATAGAATTGGTTTACTCAAAATTTAATCCAGAGCCTTGAATTGCGAAGACGGATACTTGTTTGTGGTGCTTAGCCTTTAGATCTCACCTTGGAACAAAGGCTTTCTCACCTGTGCTCCCTTCATCCCTCTCCAGTGCTCTGCCACCCTAATTCCCCCTTCTTGTCATGTGACACCTCTCCTTCAGTCCCTGCCACAGGTTGAGGCCACACTTCTCTTTATCTCATGTTAGATGCCAGCAATGTGTCTGAGCACTGCACTTTAAACCACACTTTTCATTTGTAGTCTTCCAGCTGATGGTGGGGAAAGTGGTGTGTGTTTCTGAAGGATTTCACACATTATGTCGGAATATCCCCTGAGCAAATAGAAAGCAGGCAGCTGCTCCCATAGACCTTAGCAACCCGGCAGAATGATATTAAAAGAATGTGTGAACAGATCACCAGGAAACTTTGCTGGAATGCCACAGGTTGGTTTTGCTCCAAGATGAGCTTGGATACGCTTGCTGAAAGCAACCTTAGACTGGATGTATCTTCAGCCGTTAAGCTTTCACTCAGCATGTTACATACTCTTTCTGTCACATCTAATGCCCAGCTAAATCTATGCCTTTGGACCAAAGCACTTTGGGAAAAGCTCTAAACCTCTTTCCTAACTTTCTTACTGCTAGAATTTATTCTCTTCCCGTTCCAGACAACCCTGAGCTATGGTTTACAGTTGAGTTGTGGCTCAGCAAGTAGGCTAACAATGAACTCTCCTTGTAAGCAGCCTGTCCTGAGACCAGCTCACATTATACATGGCCAGCTTTGTTGCTCTCATGGTTTATAGGAGGATGTCAGCTGTTAATCCTCCGCCTTTGTCTCTTTTCCGTCTCCTAGAGCTCTTTAGTGCTGACTCTGCCATTGCTGCAGCACCCGGTATAAATGCTTCTGATGCAAAAGGTTCATTTTCCTCTTTTGTATCTGCCCTGTTTGGTGGAATGACAATTCCAGGAAAGCCCACAGGCAGTTATGTTAAATTGAGAGCTATATGGTAGTTATGCTGTTTCTACTTCCCAATAAATACAGAGGAAATGAGGCATTGCCTTTATGTGACCACCTCTTCTTCAAAATGCTAAACATTACATTCCTAGGTAGTGTGTGCATGTTTCTCAAAATGACAGGGCATCACTGCAGAATGGTGGCAGTGGAAGACCTTTGCTAGTATTTAGCTTTTTCATTGTATTTGTAAAAGGCTCGATAAAGATCTCTGCACTTTAGGAGCATAGGGTGCAAAGCATCGAGTCTATAAAGAGGTTTAAAAGTTTGTAAAGTCTATCATGAAGGAATGTGTTTGGTTGCTCATAAACAGTGATGTCATCAGTAGATGCCCACCACAGGCTATTTGGTTTATTGATGCATGCTGTTTGCTGTTCCACAACAGAAAGTTCACTGGGCAACTACAATAAGTAAGTATGGGGGGGGGGTGAAATAAGACAATGAATTGTGAAATCAAAGACACAAATACAAGAAATTAATTTTACCCATAAATTTAAAACACATAGATTTGAACAGCGAGACATCCAGACTACATACATACACTATTTAAAAGTCTTTCATGAACCATAAGGTTTTGACCTGCTGCCAAAATAGGATGTTCCATAACTGAGGGCTTATCCACATTTCTCTTTCTTTTGCACTTTCCACACTTTCTACTTCTGGGAAAGATGTCTCATCTACTGCAACATACGAGGAACAGCATTGCGTTAATTGTGTAACAGTATTGTTACCTGGGGGAAATTGTGAATTTGGGTAGCCCATGTACCATGTTGTGCTTGGGAGCACAGTGAATCAGATTTTCAAGAAAAGCTCAGCTCTGCTTAATGATCTTAAATCAGTACCGAGATTTTCATGATATTGCACTGCGTTGGATATAAAACCTTTCTGAAAGGCTGGCCATCCATAAGTACAGTCCTGCTGTGGATCCTGGGATTGCAGACATGCTTACAAGACATGACAGCTGTTGCAGAATTTTTGCAGAAATTGTTTATTGCTGCCAAAGTGCTCAGGGCAGACCATTTTTATTTTTGTTTCTGCACAAAAAAATCACCTTTTACATTTCCCAGGCCTCTGCAGTTACCTCACTCTGGCCCCACAATAAGCACCTCCACAACACTTTATGAAATATAAATACCCCGATTTCCTAGCACAGGAGGCAGTCGCTGGAAGAGAACCAAGATGATCTGTTTACCGCAAAAATAGCAATCAGCATTGTGCATCTTTAAGTGTGTTTGTTCCTAGGAATAGGAAAACAAGTGACCTCCAGATCAATCCAATTAAGTAGCCCATTTTCTATGAAGTAACAATCAAATTAAAAGCAGCTGCTTCTTGCATTACACACCATCTCAACTGCATTAAAAGGTTTGCTTGTTTACTTCTAGGAAGCATGCTCAAATTGCCTTTCCGCCCACTAAAAAACACGCACGCATAGGAACAAAAATGCATTTTTCTGCATCACTTGTGGCAGCTTGCTAAGGCACAGCAGCTGTTGCCAGTCAGGAAGATCAATTAGGCAGAACCTGCCCCACCCCCTGCTCCCAATCTGTCTCTAGCGACTCCTAACATGTCTGTACCACTGCAAAGCCAGAGCCCATCTAGCCTGATGTTTGGTGTTTCAGGTTTGTTGGGCAATATACTCCACACACAAAGGTGCTCGCCATACTGGCTCCCGCCCTCAAGGCCACACACAATTTTTATGTAAAAAAAAGAGAGAGGTGAGAAACCTATTGTGTGTGTTTACATACCCTGGGGAAGAAGAAGAAAAGTTGTGCAAGAAGAATTGCAATTGTGCCTGGGAACTTTGCCCACTGAGCACATCACATATTCATCTACATCTACGTCTAATTTACATCATGCTGCCTTTTTGCCAAGAGTGGCCCTCTAGGTAGCTTACCTTGAAGTCCTAAAAACTTTAATGATAAAATGAATCAGCCACACACACACACCAGGTTTTCAAAATTAACATGCTCAAAAACTGACTAATAGCAGCAACACAGAAGAACACCTTAGTAAGCAAATTTTTGAAAGCTATAAAAATCTGGTGGAAAAGATAAGGTTTGGAAAAGCTCTGGAGTTACGTAAGGCTGGATTCACCAATGAAAAAGCTCTGTTCCAGAACATTTCGTTACCTACAGTAGAGGCATCTGAAGCAGTGGCTCTCTAACATATCTTGGCACCATGGTGATTGTGTCTGTGTGTTTCATACGTGAAAAAAACCTCCCTCATGTCCAGGCTTCCTCAAACTTGGCCCTCCAGATGTTTTGAGACTACAGCTCCCATCATCCCTGACCACTGGTCCTGCTAGCTGGGGATCATGGGAATTGTAGGCCAAAAACATCTGGAGGGCCGAGTTTGAGGAAGCCTGCTCAGGTCAGTTGGAACTTTTTAATGTAAACCAGTACCTTGAAACTGACCTGGAGAACAACTGGTAAATAGTGCAGATCAAAAATAATTGGTGTTACATGCACTCTTGAGCCTGGCAGAATTAGCCTATTGTAAATATACTGTAAATGTGCAACTTCGATGCCAGAAACTGAGCACTAGCTTGCAAATTTATTTCTTTTAGTGTCAAGTGTTGGATCCATTGACTGTGTTACCCTTGCCACAACCACCATTTCGGTGCCCTAAATGAATAAATCAGATTTCACAAGAAGATGTTGCAATGCCTAGCTCTGGTTTTGTATAGAATAACGAAGGAGAAAATATCTGATTTGCATATTCTGATTTGCCAAAGTGTGGTTTGCTGCAAAGGGAACTTGATAGTTTTGTTACATAAGTCAGCTTCATGACGCTAAGCAATTTGCACAGTGCTGGGAGCAGAACTGGTGGGCGGGGATGGTGTCTCACCTCTGCCAAGAGATGCCAGAGAAGCCCTTTGAAAATGGAGTTGTCCCCAGAGGTCTGGTCACAAACACGTTTGATAACTGAATTCCCACCATGTCCCTTCCAGGACAACCAGAAAATGCATAAGATGTGAACACCGTTACAATGTTCAGAAGCAGAAAATTGGGCAGAAATGAAATGTTTGACTTCCTTAAGGATAAGGAGGACATGGGAGACAGAGCCAGGTTTAGTGAGAGTTTGCAACATTATGCCTTTTCATTCTGTCCGATTGCCAGCTGGCAGCTGTGAAATCTGTTTAAAGTTCCAAATGAGAGAGAGAGCGCAGGTGCTGTGCCTTCCATTCAGGCTTAGCAATCAGGATGAAGGTTTTGTCTCATAACAGGTGGAAGAACAGGCCTGAAAGGGCAACAGCTACATCTTCCACCTGTTGCTTTGGATCTTCTGATGGGGAAAGGGGAACATGTGGCCCACCAGATGCTGTTGGACTCCAACTCCCATCAGCCCCAGTCAGCGTGGTCAATGCTCAGGGATGGTGGCAGTTGTAGTTCTACAACATTCAGAGTTTCTGGACCATGTAAAGCTGTGATCTCTGGGTTTGGGAACCCTCACATTCTGGTACTTTATACTACAGGCAACAACTGTTTTAGGCACGTCTGATATGTCAGCGACTGCAAACACGTGCATTGCGCCAACCCCAAAAGCGAGCCAAAAACTTCACAAAAATGTGTGGAACAGGGTGGGGGGTTTGCAGCCTTTATCAATGGTGTTTCAAATATACATGATTTCACTTGAATGCGTGGTGCCTTGGAACATAACCCCCGTGTAAACTGGGAGTTTCCTGTATGTTGTACTTTAAATGTTTGGCAATGCTACATTTACTTACATTGGGATCTATTGAGTGCTTCTTCTTTTTCCTTCGGCAGCAGCTGCTGGAGGTGAGGCACCTCTTAGTACTTTTGGATCACGTGGTCCCAGCCATTCCAAAGGATGAGCTGCCATCTATCTTTCATTCTCCTACAAGCATTTAGGGGATGTGGGGCTCAACTCGCTTTTAAAGTAGCATCTCCTAATGAATCAGTCAATGACATGACTCTTCCGATGCAGCTCCTTTTAGGTACGCATTTGTTTCGAGTAAGCTCTTGAGTATGGCCGAGTCCTTTTTATATTGAAATCCACGATCCTCGATAACATTTTATTATGAGGTTTGCTATTTTTGGTACCACTGTTACTTTGTCATGAGCAAAGCACATAACATTTCATGATATGAAATCATTATGGGTACTGCCGAGTTCATTACTAGGGCATCTCACTGTATTAAGAATGAATCAATAGCACATACTAATATGGCAGCGTGATACCGAGCTGGAGTTATGAATAGCGCATCTAGAAATAGACAAGAGTATTCTCTGGGCCTTTGTCTACTGCTCTTCCATTATCTTGTACAATTGTTTTCTCCCAGGTGATGCGATGGGTGATCTAATGATTTTGTTTAAAGTTGTATGGGCATCATATTGTTGTTTTTCTTTCTTGAAATTTGGAAAAAAGACGTCCTTAAGGTCAGGCCTTGCACTCTGCAAACGCCTTCTATGCATCCTTCATTGATTTGTGCATATTTTAGAGGCCATGCTATATGCAAGAATTTACTGGAAGTTCCTTGGAGGAAGACCATTATTTGGTTGCTTGTTTATTTCCTTATCACATTTTTTATCCCACCCAACAACAAAGCACAAACAATAAAATGAGCACACACACTCTTGCCCCAAAATCAAATCACAATAAAATGCAATGTGGAACTTTCCTTGTGCTTGGTCTGGAAATTGCAGTTGTGTAGAATGCCACAGCACGACTGCTGACAGGAGTGAGAACCTGTCAGCATATTACATCCTTGCTCAAGGATGTGAACTGGTTGCCAATTTGTTACTGGGCCAAATTCAGGATGCTTCTGTTAGTATATAAAGCTCTCAACAGTTTGGAGCCAGTTTACTTTATGGATCACATTACCCCACATATGCCCACTATGGCTGCTCCAATCTGCATAACTGGCCCTTTTCCAAGTGTCACATACAGTTCATTCTGCACTTGTAAATAGGTATTTTACTGTGGGAGCACCTATTGTCTAAAACACCCTGTTGCTGTGCTGTTATTGACACCTGCTAAAAGATTTGACATGTAATTTTGTTATGTACATTTGTGTGTGCGCGTGTGTGTGTTTTAATCTGGTCATTGAAACTATATTTTGATAATTTTGTGCCTGTTTTAAAGTCTGTTCTTGTTGCTATTTTTAATTGAATATTTAAACAATTTTATGTAAACTAGAGATTTAAAATAAAATGGTATATGCATAAGCAGTAGGAGAATTTGCATTCCCCCAGTCCTTCTCCTCACGTTGGTCCTCTATCCCTCTAACTTGTGCTGTTACCAGCTTAAAATGAATTTGCAGTTCAGTCTCATCCAAGACAGACTGGAAGTGCCTAGCCACCTTGCCCAAGCAAGGGACATTTTACAGATACCTGATAGTTGATACAAACCTCTGTGTCCAAGGGGAACTTCAGAAGCAGCCTCGCAGCTGTCTCCTTCAAGTTGATTCATAAATGGAGCCCATCCATTTATCTACCGCAAGCATTCTAGACCCTTCAGGTCTGAACTGTCAACTTCAGGTAGAAAGCTGAATGCCCATTATAACAAAGCCCAGATCAGGAATTGTACTTCTTTGGGGACACATTGCCCAAACAGCTCAATAGATTGGATAGTCCACTTACCTTAAACACGGTGTTGCAGCCTGACCACGGCCCCATGTCAGCAATCCACCAGCTGACTGGGAAGAACTGCAGACCTGCCTGTGAATTGACCAATGGCAGGAGGTCCTGGGTCTGGGGATTCCCCGGGGGCAGGCCCAACTGAGCAACTGGCATCACTTGTGTCCACCCCCCAGGAAATAAATTGACGCTGACACACCACTCCTCCCTAGTTTTTCCATCAGCTCTCCCAAACTCCAACCCTTTTTGCAAATGCATCTTCTGTCATGCTATGACCTTGCTATGGACGTTGTCAGCTGCCGTATTCGGGGCTGAGCAGGAATTTTTCCACTTGGCTACTTCACAGCAATCGTCACAACTTGGTGAGGTTAGGCATTGGGTAAGCCTTGGTCTTGGTTGGAGGAGAGGCTGTAGCCTGGGCCTGTCGCTTCTTGGTTAAGCGTATCCCATTAAAGGGGTCCGTTCCCTGCCTTGAGATGGAAGCACAGGCATACTTAGGGTCAGTATCAGTGCCCACAGCAAAGAGCTGCATCGCCCCCGCCCCCCAAATCACTTTAGCCACTTTATAAATTACTACATTTTACATGACCCAAGTACTCAAAGCACCCAGAGTGAGGGCAAGGCAAGGAGGGAGGGTGGAAAAAAGCACACCTTTGTGCCACAGTGCGAGAATGGCGGGAACTCGTCGTGACACACATATACTTCATAAACTTCACAGGTTGATAGGGAATTTTTGTGCCCCCACCCCAGACCTGCACCCCCAGCAGGGGCTGGTTTCCCCGAACCCTAGGTATTCCTCTAGATGCCAGGACTGAAGGCAAAGCCCTTTCCTTTGTTCCTATTCACACTGGGAGGTTGGGTTTTTACAGCCCTTAGCCTGAGTTTTGGCTTGTGCGGGGGGAAAGTTGTACAAGAACGTAATATTGGGTGTGATGATGCGGAAATGGGAGAGGTCTGGGACTGTGGCTGTGCTTAATGTCCAGAAAAAAAGATTTGACCCTGACCTGGAAAGAGATGCTGGGGCTGAGCCCTGGTGAGCCCTGGCACCAAAAGGCCAAAACTAGGCCCTATGCTTCCAGTTTGATAGGAAGCTCCTCTGGGCTCTCAACTGCACCCACCCCCAGCTGGCTGTTGCCTGTCCTCAGTTCATGCAAATGGTGTCCAAGTTAGGGGATTCGTCTTCCTCTTTAAATGACGGCCCAAAGTCCTGCTCCTCCTTCTCTCCTCTCTTGTTATAAACAATGCAGCGGATAAAAGTGTAATAAGAACCCTAAAAGTGCTCCTTCAGTGGAACTGATTGCTTGTGTGAATGCTGCCTAATCAGTGTGTGAAGCCCCTCTCCTGAACTGAGCCCTTGCGACATCAGCATGAGGCCATACCCATTTCACAGGCAATACCCCCAAATGGAGCTGGCTAAATGGAACAATCCCCGAGATGCAGGGGGAAAGCATTATTACCAGTATATTTTATTTTTCAGCCTATGGAATCTCAGTGGGCTGCTGCGTCCAGTAATTATTCTTTTTCACCCGTGCTATTAACTTTTAAGTGGCATTCTCCACTGAAATTAATGGTATGTAGAGCTTACGGACACATTCAGAACACTTTATTTTGCTCTGAAATGTGTTGCTGTGTGCGTTGAAACATTACTATTTCCAGCTGATATTATGGCTTTAAAAAACACAAAAACAAACACCCCCAACTTATCTTTCCTACTCAATTTTTTTCTTCTTTCGTTTCAATTGCATTTTCTACCAGCCATAATGCCAGTAGCATAAGTAAACAAAACTCCATGATTATTGCTCCCTCTCTCCCCAGCCCTCCCTCAAATAACAACAATCCAATCCTAGAAGTTAATTATGATCGTCCAGGAAATTACGCACCATGGAGAAGGGTATCCATTTATCAAGGTTGCATTTACCAGCGACTGGTGGTATGTTTTTTTTTTCTGACTCAGCTGACAAGAAGAAAAAATAAAGTTAGTGATGGCCCGAGCCTTGGGCCATTTCTGGTAATAATGTGAAGCGCTCAAGCCATTATTAGCTTAATGGTTTAATTTAATAGATCATTCCTGGAGGTAGGCTTTATAGTGCAAACAGCTAGAAAAAGCAAAGTTAATAATAGCTTGAACTGCACAGATCTTTATATGGGAATTGGCCTTCAGCACTAATTATGTTTTGCTTTTCAAATTTTAAGCAACACCTCTTGCTCGATTATTTCAGGTCCCCAGCTTGGATGCTTGGTGTTTCATTATCGTTTGTTATGCTTTGGAATGTATTATGGGAGCACTGAGCTGCAAACCCCTCTGGTTTGAATTTACCTGCTTCCAAATTATGTTTAGGAACGTAGCTCCAACACCGTGTAATATCAGTGAAGAAACAAAACTCCTGCGAAAATCATTAAGGTGCACTTATGACTTGTTCACATGCTGCAGGGAAATGCAAAAGAAGGGATTTCAGCAGGTCTGGCTCACATGGCATCCCCTCTTCTACGCAACTGTTAAACATGCCAGAGCCCTGACCCCTTTACATCCTATGGCCAAACCCCAAATGCCAGGTTGCACCCCACTCCTCCCCTTGAACAGGTTCAGGGTTATTGCTGCAGGTGGCTAGCTACTAGTTCAGCACTTGCTGCTCCCAGTACGGCTGCTATGGAGCGCCTGTTCCAGTCTGCAACCGCCTTGGATGAGATCAACCAACATCTGCAAAAAAAGCCTCCTGCAGACACTTCCTTGGTGGAGCCATAAGAAGGATTAACAAAGAGATGTTGGGTTTGCTGAGTAGAGTCAGTTGCCCACAGAAATATGAACAGGGTGCTGGCTATGGGCTCTGTTCTGGTGGAAGTGGATGAGTAAGAAAGACTTGACGTGAAGAACAATCCCCCTGAAACCTAACCTGGGCTGGGTTTCAGGAAAACGCGTTGTAAACTTCATTATGGGAAATCACGTTGGCGAAAAACTCCACAGAGCCATATGGTGTCACAGTGTTATAATGCATACAAAACGCTTTTTCTTTACTAGTGTAGCTGAATCCCCAGGCCTGTTATGTTGGTAGACTAGGAGCAACATTTGAGAGGACTTTAAGAAATGGTGGTGGCGGCGGTGGCAGTAGCAACAAACACAACCATTATTCTGGCCACTCCCCCCCGCCCCAGCTGGGATGCTTCATGGTTATATTGTGTGTGACATGTCTGCCTAGTCTGCAGTAAAAGCTGCCCTTCCTTCTCTGGGTTTGGTTCCCTCCTTAGTCAAGTGGGAATTAATTGGAGTCTTAGACCACATTCACCGCATACATGTAAAGCACTATGAACCCACTTTAAACAGTCATGGCTTCACCCAAAGAATTCTGGGAGCTGTAGTTTGATAAAGGACTCAAGAGCCCCTATTCTCCTCCAAGAGCTAAAATTCCCAGCATTTGCTGTGAAGAGGGATTGATTGTTAGCACTCTATGGGAATTGTAGCTCTCGGAGGGGAACGGGGACTCCTAAAAACCGTTCACAAACTACAGCTCCCATAATTATTTGGGGGAAAGCTATGACTGCTTAATGTGGCATCATAGTGCTTTAAATATTTGGTGTGAATGTGGCCTTAGTCTTGCCTGTGTAGCAAGCCTTACTTGCTATGCTGAGTTGTCCATCTGTTGTTCACAAATAAATACAGCTATTGAAGTTTTCATGACTTCTGCTTCCTCCTGATATTAGAGGCTGACCCACTGGAGTTTCCTCACACAGTGAGTATCCTTCCCAAGCCCACAGGATGTGGATCATTGGAATCCATTTCAACAGTTTATATACCACTCTTTTCTAAGTGGTTTACAATGGGGTTACACAAGATTAAACTGGTTAAATTAACCATAAAATGAGAAAAAAATAAATGCCAAAATTTCAACAGGGAGGAGGCCCATCTGATCTCAGCCAGGAGGGGATTTTGCAGAACTGGGCCCACAATATTGAGTCTGGCAGATGCAAGCCATGCATTCATCAAAAGCACAGCTTTAGCACCCTCACAGAAACATATCCAGAACTGGCTGAGTGGTGGTGCAAAATCAGCATTGCATGATCTAGCGGAGGGTTCATGTGGCCAAATGCTGACCAATTGTGCGCATTCAGGGTTGCCTGCCCCCTTCCTTTCCCTCCCCTTCTCCCATGTCTTTATTAGCATCCCCAGAAAGTTTCTCTCCAGTTGTGGGAGAGAGTTGCTGGGGAAAGCTAAACCAGATTTATGATGACAGGCCAACTCTGGGTTGAAAGGTGCTCGAGCAGAAGAAGATTAGCATTCATATGTGAGCTGACCCTGACACAACATCAGAGGCATTGGTGCGCAGGCTGGAAGTGAGGAGCTACACAGTCTTCCCTGGGTGCTGCAAATTCAAGCTGCCACTCCTGTTGCTTTCCTGAGTAAACAACTAGAAGAACTGATTTGGAGGCTGCAAAACGACTCCTGAAGCCTGCAAGGGGGTTGTTGGCTGTTGTGTCAAGGTGACTGATAATGCAATAAAAAGGATCCTGGGGAAAGACCCTGGAAGGATGTCTAGAGCAGCTAGAGCAGTCTTTCAGGACTGGGAGAACGCAGCACCTGAAGTTTATAGAGGGTAACAGGCATGGATAAACAAGTGCGGGTTAGCTTGCTTACTTATGTGAGGGGAACCATTCAGTTTTCTGCTTGCAGGTTAAGGAAGTGTGGCACAGGTGAAGGCATTCTTCCTCTCTCTCTGAAGTGACTCTCTGATACCAGAAGTAATCTGGGGTGCTGAAAATCTGGTTGTAGCAGAAGGTGCAGTGAAGAAAGACAGGGGGCGGGGTTAGGCACCCCTCTTTTTCAAGTAAATTGTATTTCCTCCTTTATATTTGGAACAGGGGAGACACATGGCTAAAATGCACAACAGCCCTCTGTCACAACTTGTTAGGCTAAGCACAGTAAACAAAAAACAGAAAGAAAGAAAATCCTTCAGTCTTGAAAGTGGTATGTCAGCTACGAGGCGTTCCTCTCACATGCCACGGAATACATCTGTACATATATTCTCTTTAAAATGTAAAGTTAATGCAAATGTATGAAGTGCCACAGGTGGCTTAGAAACTACTGTTTGATTTCAGAGATGACGAGAGGGTTGTTGTTGTTGTTGTTGTTGTCCAGGAGTCCAGCAATCAGCAGAGGTCCTAGAGAATGTAGCAGAGGTGGCCAAGGTCAGGTTTATTCTTGATCGTGGAATGCAGTTGGCAAATAAATTCTGAAGCAGTTATGAAGAGCCCTGCTGCAGCCAGTAGCCATCAATAGCCTTGTCCTCCATGTATGTGCCTAATTCCCTTTTAAAGCCATAGAAGTCGGTGGTCATCACACCTAGCAGAAGCACAGTCCATAGTTTATCTATGCACTGTGTGAAGAAGTCCTTCCTTTTGTCTGTCCTGGATTTCTCAGGCTTCAACTTCCCTGGATATCCTTGGGTTCTACTATTACAAGAAAGGGAGGAAACATTCACCCACTTTCTCCAGAATATACATAATTGTTTATAGTTTTATCAAGTCCACCCTCATTTGCCTTGTTGGTCTTGCGTTGGACATCTGCTTGCCTTTACTTTAAACTAAAAAGTCCTAACTGTTGTAACTTTCCCCTTCTTTTAAGGAAGACCCTCTACTATTTCCATTCCCAGAAAGCAGATGTTTATGAACTTATACCATTTGCTTTTTTTTCCAAAAGTAAAAGCTGGCTAGTTTATTACAGCACTTGCTCTTGCATTTGGGGTGTGGTGTTAGGGATAAATGCGGGATTTCCTTGCATATATATATATCTCTCTAATTCAGCTTTTAGAAAGCATTATGATGATACTCAGTGCTGGCAGGAGCGGGTGCAATGAAAATGGGTCAGGCAGTGGAAATCTGTGAGCTGCTGGCTGAGGCAGAGGGAGCAGGACTGCGACTTTTCTGGGATACTGTTGTATGGAGTAGAGTAGATGCTACAAAAGGAGGCTTCTGATTGGTTGTTCAAGGTGTCCCTTCTTTATTATTGCTGGAGGTGAGGGGTGCCAGATTATTTTGCTCCGGTGGCTACTTAGTTTTAAACCATGGGTAGGCAAACTAAGACCTGGGGGCCAGATCTGGCCCAATCACCTGCTAAATCCAGCCTGCAGACGGTCCGGGAAACAGCGTGTTTTTACATGAGTAGAATGTGTCCTTTTATTTAAAATGCATCTCTGGATTCTTTGTGGGGCATAGGAATTCATTCATTTCCCCCCCCAAAAAAATATAGTCCAGACCCCCACAAGGTCTGAAGGACAGGGGACCAGCCCCCTGCTGAAAAAGTTTGCTGACCACTGTTTTAAGCCCACAAGAGCCAGCAAGGTAGGAGTACGAAGGGGAGCATGGACTTCATGTGAGTGGGTTAAGAAATCCGAGTAGGGCCCCCACCAGAGAGGAAGGGCAAACCAAACTGATGGACTATGCGGTGGTGGTGAAAATAACTGGGAAGATCAGAAACCAGGAAGAACAGACTTTTAATAAGGAATGGGGAAAATTTATAACGTACCTTAGAGACCACTGTAAACAGCTGAGCTCCTTAGCAGGATTTAAATAACACTTGTAATGTAACAAGAATTAGGAGTACATGGGATTTATTTATTTTTAATTGAGTGATTTAAAATATGCAGCAGAAAAGCATTAGTGACAGAACCCATGGAGGGGTGGGGGGAAGTCCAGAGATTTGTTTGAGTCTTTGTTTATTTTTTTTATTTACGGTTTTGAATGTAAATTTTAATTTGTAAAATGGAATAAAAATAAATAATAAAAAAGTCCACGTAGGGCCAACGATCCTTTAGCTCCGTATCTGTGCCTTCAGTGCACACAATTGCCATTATGGGGCTCCCAGTTCAGACTGGGATCCTAGCAAAGGGTAGGTAGACTTTTATCCCTGTAGCCCTCCTACAGTTTCCATTCTCCCTGACCATTGGCTATGCTGGCTGGGGCTGAGGGGAGCGGGAGTCCAACCATATATGGAAGGCCACAACTTACCTATCCCTGCTTTAACCCCCGCTGCTATGGTCTCCAGCAATTTGTATTGGAAAAAGAAGTCCAACTGAAGCAAATGGGAGGGTTCCCCCCACCCAATGCAAATTGCTATTGTGAACCCCCACCTCCAAATTGGGACCACACTGGGGGACAAATGGTTAAAGCTTCCTACCCACTGCTAGGGTCCTGAGTTAGATGTCCCCTGCCATGCTGGCCATTTGTGTTTTAAAAAAGCAGCACTGCATCTAAGAGCACAAATATGGAGCTACTGTGCCATATAGTAAAGTCCCATAATTGGAGCTCCCCATTTTTCTCTCTCTCTTAAAAAGCATCTTGGACAAGATTTTGGTTAGGGCTGCAATACCAGGGAAGAGGTTCTAACCCTTTGTCTCCTTGATACAGTCCGTCCATAAGATCGGCCACACGATGCTGCTATTATAGGCGTTTTGTGGGGCATTTAGGATCAGGATCATGGCTCAGGGATAAATGGTAGCTCTGATTCAAACTGCCCCCCACTTTGCAGAAAAGCAAGGGGAAATCAAATCACCAAACGTCCATGTAATGTCTAATCTTTAACTTAAAAAAATTATATTGATTTTCTAACTTCAGATTATAATTACAAATTCAGGTGCTCAAAGTAAATTCAGCAAGAACTGAACACGTTTCTTCCCACATACTTTTTTAGGCATAAACATAGTAAACGGCATCTTCCTTCTCCGTTGACCAAATAATGTCTAATTTGACCTTTAGTCCTGAAGTAAGTCCAAAAGTGAAAATGAATTGAAAATCAATTTCCTTTCTCCCATGTAATTATTTGCCACAGGGTAAGTCTAAGTAATGATCTGTGGCTTGCTTGAAACCTTTTTGACCCTCTAGTCACTTGTCCAGTGGCTGCAGGGAATTGAAACAGAATTGCTTGATAATTTGCCCAAAATACATGTATCTGAAATGAGCTATGGGTGTTACTGGCAATTATTGTGGCAAGAGTCTACTTTCAACTATATAATCTCCTCCCTGGAATCAAATATGAGAAAACTCCAGAGTGTATGGACTTTATATAGAAAAGATACATACTCCCACATAGACTATATCTGTGCCGCTTAATATATAAAGTATCTCTAAGCAGGGCACAGCAAATTTTAAAAACGTAGATATTATAAAAATAGATAATAAAACCATCAATGCAAATGTCAACCAGTACAATACTAATAAACCATAACAGATGGTAACCTCTTATTCTTCTCACACATCTCCCCACTCAGCACCTCTCAGCCACCTAGCTCTCACTTGTGGCCTAAGGAAACTCACAGGTCATCCCAAAATATCTCACAACAAAGAACCTGATGGCCTCACCCTAGTCTCTCACTCCAGGGCAGGTGTGCGGAACCCTTGGTCCTCTGGATGTTGGTGCACTGCAACTCCCATCATCCCTGGTCATTTGCTATACTTGCTAGTTCTGATGGGAGTTGTAGTTTACCCACATATGGAGGACCAAGGGTCAGTCACCATGATGGAGTGGCTCCAGACTGTCACAGTTGTGCCCTGTTCAGCAATCCAGCAGCAGCACTCCACATAACTTGTTCAGGCCACAGCAGGCTAAGTTGGTTTTCCACAGGAGGCCAAATGATGGCAAATAGGACTCCCTCCACTCACTGTTCTTTCACTGGCCTCTGCACATCATAATGCTGCTTGGAGTTGTGAAATACAAATTGAGGTCAAATGCCCTGGCTAGAAAATATTTGTCGGCAGTGTACATAGCAGATGTCTACTGGTGGCTGGATATGTTGTGACATTGTCATGGAGAATTATTGTAAGCGATGAAGGAACCAGCTAGACCTTCTGCTCTTCAAAAAAAGGCCTGTTAGGACTCTGTAATATATGTTTTAACCATCATGGAGATTGTGAAAGTGAGCTCCAGTTTGTTGTCCAATGTGGCAAAGTAAAGGTAGGGTTGCTTAATCAAGACTATGATGCTCTATCAAGCCTAGGAGAGAGATCGTACCATAGTAACCTTAAGCACTGTGATTGTGAAAAGAAAGTTTGGTACACATTAGAATTCTGAATGATGGTGCCAAGACAGTCACACTGCATTGTGACCAAGTGACTAGATGGTTTGTGCATATTGTAGAGGATGACAAAGGGAAAAGAGTATGCAGTAAGGCAGCTGAGGTCTTTTGCAAAGAGTAACACTATGCCAGTGTGGTGGAAGCTGGTTCAGGAAAGGCAAACACCTGGGACTAGGAGCTGCAGTGGTCTGGAAAGGCTGACTTTGCTTAAGAGAGAAAGAAGAGGGCTGGTTTGCATAAGCATTGCTGGTGCCATAGAACCCAGGTGTGTGTTGTAACTACAAACAGTTTTTTAGTATATTACTGTGGTATATAATATATGTTTTTAAGAGACCTGTCAGGAAATAGTCTGGCCCCACTCCCTCCACTGCTGGCCTAGTTGTGTGGTTTAGTTGGAATGGGCATGGCTCTTGTTCTGTCTCTCTGGCCTTGTTCACATAAAGCATGAGACCATGATTTATTAAACTATAACATATGGTGAATTGACAGTTAAAGAAGGGGGGAAATGGAAAATGAAACCCTATGAAGAAGTAAAAGAATTTGTTTATGATTGGTTGCATTACTATCAGGTCTGTGAAATGTTTAAAAAAGATTGTAAAGTGTATGGATATGGAGAAAAAGAATCAAAATTTCAACTAGAAGTATTGAATAATGAGTATAAAAATCTGTCAAAAATGTATAAAATGTTGCTGGAGTGGTATACAAAAGATGAAGAGGTTAAATCGGTAATGATACATTGGGCCAGAGATTTTGGTTATAATATACAATATGATGATTGGTAAAAGTTATGGAATGAAAGACTAAAATTTACGGCATGTACTGCGTTAAAGGAAAATGTAATGAAAATGGTATACAGATGGTATATAACGCCAGTAAAACGGGCTAAAATGTATAAAACATGTAATAAGTGTTGGAAATGTAAAGAAAAAGAAGGGATATTCTATCATATGTGGTGGGAGTGTAAAAAGGTGAAAGGCTTCTGGGAAATGATATATAATGAATTGAAAAAGATGTTGAAATATACGTTTATTAAGAAACCGGAGGCCTTCTTATTGGGATTGGTAGGAAATGAGATAAGAAAGACTGTAAACTTTTTTCAATACGCAGTTACAGCAGCGAGAACATTGCTGGCCCAAAAATGGAAACAGGAAGAAATACCGACAGTGGAAGAATGGAGATTGAAACTGACTGATTATGCAGAATTGGACAAACTAACAGGGAGGATTCGATATCAACGGGACCAAAGGTTTATCAAGGACTGGGGAAGATTTACAGATTATCTGAAAGGCATATGTGATGAACAGATAATGTTTGTTGGTTTTCAAGAGACTCTGTAAAAAATAGAGGAATATTGTTAAAAAGAGAATAAGATGAGGGAAGGAGATATTTAAAGGCAATACTAAGTTAAGAAATGTGTTAATAATAATAATAATAAACGAAAGATCGGCAGAGGAACTGAAGGAAGTAAAAAAAAAGAGATGAATGTGTGATAAAATGTGAATTGATTGTATAAAAATTGTTTTTTGTTGGAAAATGAATAAAAATATTATATATAAAAAAGATTTATTAAACTATGGCCTAGTGTTATGTACCAGCCCTGCTCAGCAACTTAAGTGTTTGTTTACTGTTAGCAAAGCACAATCTGAAACCATGGCTTGCTTTAATTATGGCTGAGTTAGGTGCAAGCCCATGGTTTATTTATCTTCCCCACCCCAGACACTCAATCAAGCTACTGTACAGAGGCATGAGGGAACAGCAGCCAGAAAACAAATCATGCTTTGGAGAAACAAGTCATGGTTTGATTGCTTATGAGACAGCTCATGGTTAACTTGTGGGTTTGTTTAGACAAACCATGGCTTATGTGTTATGTGCGAAGCCCGCTTATGATGAACTGCTTTCTCAAAATTCAGGACAACTTGTGGTTTACGCATGAAATGTTAAATAAACCATGGCCCAGGGATATGTGTGAACCAGGCCTATGTATATGTTGGAGTAAGTGGAAGATTGCATGATTTGCTATGCTTGGCTAATAATCCTCAGATGTTCATGTAGCTGTTCAACTTACAATTGGACACTGCCAAAATCTGACAAGTGTCCTACTGCATAGGACAAACAGAACAATTTCTACAAAAAAGAAAAGAAAAGACACATATCTGGTAATACAGAGAAGCCAGTGGAGGAAACATTTCAGCCTCCCTGTCCACTATGACCTTTAGATGTCCATCCTTGAATAAAATAATTTCATAGGGCATCTGCACTGTGAAACCCTTGAATTACAATACACCAGGCAATTCAGTGCTATAACATGTGGACCAATTTTTAGCACACTTACATGCATTAACTAGCTTACCAACTACTGTTTGTTGGTGAATGTTAATGAGGTAATGATCACTGCCTGTACTATTGTGCATTTCCTTTCTTTCTAAACTCACTGTTTACAATTTCCCCTCCCTCCCCATCCATCCATGTACCGGTATATCTGTAGCTGCAACTCAGATTAACACTTCATGCAACTGATGAAGTAGACTGTGCTAGTCTTTAAAGTGCCACAAGGAGTTTTCTAGGAAGCTCTAGCTCATATATTTTATCTCATTTCAGATATAGAATTGGTTGTGAAATTAGATTTTCCATTGGATCAGATTTTTAGCTGAAATGCTTCTGGGTATTACTTGGAACTGTGATGTGTTTTTAGGCAAAGACTGGGCATCTGGAAGAGAGCCCTGAAGGCAAGGAGGAGTGTCCCAGGGCCTTTACGAAGCTAGTCACCCACTGGTTAGTATATCTCAGGTCTTTGGGATGCTTGATTGTAAAGAACACTCCTGATTCTAAACCCTCCAAGGTGTCTAGGCTAAGAAACTGCGGGAATTTGATTCTTGCCTTTCAGTTGCTGTCGCATTCTTACACATCTTGTTAGCAGTGGGGTGTTCCCTTGAGCATTTCCCTCATATAATCCAAGCATCTCTTGACCTTCTGTTGACAAGCATCAGGGGATGGGTGGGAGAAGTTCAACATGGTCATTACTGTCTTGCACTTTCCTTGATGCACATCAGAGGGGTGGGAGCAGGTGTCAAAAGGACTGCTTGGATTATATTGCTAATGTGCTCAGGAAAGCATGTGTCAGGAGGCAGCCTGGATTGTTTTACTGTGGGTTGCCAACAGCAGGTCAGAGAGCACCTTTAGAGTACAAAACTTGTAAATCCTAACATGTTACAAGGGATGCTTTATCTAGGTACTGCCATAAGGAGTTATTCTGTATAGCATTTCTGCAGAAATGGCACTCCTGTTAAGAACTGTATTAGGAATACTTTTAAAAGGACTTTCTGTGTTCATATAGGCCATATTGCTCCTGCAACAGCACTGTGAGTTAAGTCGTGTGTGTGTGTGTGTGTGTGTTGTGCGTGCAGTGCTTTTCTCTGAAGAAATGTTTAGGGATAGTCTCATTTTCCTACACATATTGAAATACTGCCCCTCAATGAAGCCAAACTTAAATTCACAAAATGTTTAGGGGTATGCGTACCCCTGTGTCCCCCAGAAAAAAGCACTGTATGTATGTACAGTGGTGCCTCGCAAGACGAAATTAATTCATTCCGCGAGTCTTTTCGTCTTGCAATGTTTTTCGTCTTGCGAAGCACGGTCCATCGCAACTGCGCCTCTTCAAGCGGCTTTAGGAAAAAAGCGAACAAACTCGTAAGATGTTTTCATCTTGCGAAGCAAGCCCATAGGGAAATTCGTCTTGCGAAGCGACGCAAAAACCGAAAAACCCTTTCGTCTTGCGCATTTTTCGTTTTGCGAGGCATTCATCTTGTGGGGCACCACTGTATATCTTTCCTAAGTCCACCCATTGTTTGTGTTAACTGTATCCCTTCAGGTTGCAAGTGGGGGCTCACCTGACTGAACACTTCTAGTATTCTCCATGGAAGGGTGCATTTCTGTGTACAATACTCTTTACTTAGGAGCATTCCGTAATGGAAGCCCCCAGTCGTGATATGAAGTGGGGAAATGTAAGGAAACAGATTTACCTCTTCAGCTGCTGTATGTAGATAACTAGCATCTAAATATTAAGAAGTGTGAGGCAGCATCTGTGAGCAGAAGATATATATAATATATCATAAGACTCAGAATCTCAGGGCCGTGTGTTTAAGCCCCACATTGGATGAAAGAGTTCTGCACTGCAAGGGTTGGACTAGCTTATCCTCACGGTCCTTTCCAGCTATGATTCTATATGAAATGTGAGCAGGAAAGCACACTGTAAAACGGAATCGGGAAAGGGCCTAGTTGCACAACACATAATGGAGGGGGAGACTGAACACCAGGCTGCCATTTCCAACTGCAGCTTTGTAATATTTAATTCTGCGCTAAGTTATCACATTATGGTAAAGAGTAATCTGTATTCACCTATTATGCTATGCGGGTGCCTTATCACTGGGCAAGTGTAGCATCCGAAAACACCCCAAGACTGTCTGTCCTAAATATCTTATAACTTTTAATAGATGGGAGAAAGCATAATCATATTATCTTTATTCAACATGTTGAGAGAGGCACAGGTTTTCAATCAAAAATTCATTTACTCACATATTTCAACTCTTTTCTGACCACTATGATATCCAATGAAAATATCTATATTGGTCTTTGAGAAATGATTTATATTTTTTTAAAAATTAAAATGTATATATGCAGCCCCATACATTCAGGCTCAGCAAATTCTTTTCTTTGTTTGGGGTGGGGGAGAAGAGAGAGGGAGGGAGGGAGAAAGAAAGCTCAGCAAATTCTAATTCTGTACTGCAGAAGGCAATGCCTGTCTGTCTTCCAGGAAGAAAAGCAGATCCCATGAAATGCTTGTCATAGTTTCCTTGATATTACAGAGAAGAGTAATATTTTATATAGACAGCACTCACAAAAAAGTGTGGCTGATCAGATAACAAAGAAGGTAGGAAAGACAAGCTTATACTGTGGAATATGCCTGACAAGCCGCTGGAAAAATACATTTGATAAAATATTATCTACTTCATTGTATGTAGGTAATTTCCTGCCCCCATCCCAAACCCATCATTCTCACCCTCACTCCTAAGTTGTAGGTCCATAAGTTTAAGTGATTTTTTTTTAGGTGTTGGAACATTAATAAAATGTTATAAATGGAGATGGGCAAAAAGGATCACATTGTAGCAAGACACTCCACTGTCTGCATTGATTTTCTAATATTTTCTAGGGCTAATTTTTATGCAGATAGCTCATCAGATAGTTCCACGCATCTGTACTCGCTGGAATTGGCAACACTCAGTTCATGGGCTGCATCAAACCCATGAAGAGGGTTGTTTTCCCACCCAGTCATTTCTGCCCTGCTACCTCCTCCTCACCATGCTCCTTGAAGAAGCTAAGTGGGAGACCTTGAGTGGGAAACCCTTCTTTATTTTTTGGCTTTTCTCTTTCTTCTAGTGAGGAGCCTCCTTTTCTCCCTACTGTGCTCTGCTCTCCCTCCTTGCCTTCTCCCAATTCAGTAAGTAGGAAGGGATATGGTGACAAGCAACGACTATGTGTTGGTAGGCCACATGGGGAATTTTGGTCTCGTCCCAATAACAACCCCCCCACACACCTTGAAATGGCACTCAGATAAAAATGGTTGCTGTGGTTGACTATGGTCTTCATCAGTTCCCCTTCAGGCATTCCTATGCTTACCATGAAGGTCTGGAGAAGAATTCTAAGCATGCTCATGTGACCATGTTTATAATCCTCCCTGTTACTGGCAACCCCAATAATGAAGGCTTGCTGACTTCAGGTAGGAGTCTAAGCACATTCACCTGAATGCATTTATGAATCCCCTTCAGAACTTTGCAAGGAATACAGGGAGGTCTGACGTGAATGTGGAGCAGCAGGGCTTTCATGCATACCTCCTTCCCACTTTAAGCCTGAAGGCCTGACCAGAAGGCTAGAGTGATTTGCCCAAGGCCATTCAGTCAAGGCAGTCCGAGGCATTTCCTGTTGTTGTTTCCCAAGCTATGGAACTCCTTCCCCTGATAGACTGCCAAAACGTTTATCATGCTCTGCACTGGAGCATGATTTCCTTAGTCTGAAAATACTCTTGTGGCTGCTTGACGTGGAAAATGGGATGCACACTGGTAAACTGCATATTGCCTGAAACTTGCAAGAGCCAGCATGGCCAAAGATCAAAGACAGTGGGAGTTGTAGGCCTGACCAACAACATCTGCTCTAGGGAGCCCTGGGTCCCTGTGGAGTGTATGTGCAGTAGAATAAGAAAAAAAAGACCAGTTTGGTGGTGTTGTAAATAAAAATTGCCCTTTTCCCTTATGGGGTATCCAAGAGCCCATAGAGTCCTTACATAGGTTCCCTATTGGCAGGAGAAGATAACAGAGGCCAACCAGAGAATACTGAGAAGCAAAGCAGCTAGTAAGCTTGATCTTTATTGATCTGTTTCAACAGGGTGCTCCCCTCACACGCAGGAAAGGAGGAGGACCCAGAAAAATGGCATGCAAGGCCTTATAAAGACCTTTGAAATTCCCCTCCTGTAGATCAAGACCACCCCCAGAAACATCATACATACATCACAGAAGGGGTGTAACCTAAGACCACCCCTCAGATACATCATACCAACATCACAGAAAAGGCGGTCTAAAACAGAACATTTGAATGTTGTTTATCTCCTGTCTGGCAGGTTACCAGTGTGGTGTAGTGGTTAAGAGCGGTAGTCTCATAATCTGGTGAACTGGGTTCGCGTCTCCGCTCCTCCACATGCAGCTGCTGGGTGACCTTGGGCTAGTCACACTTCTTTGAAGTCTCTCAGCCCCACTCACCTCACAGAGTGTTTGTTGTGGGGGAGGAAGGGAAAGGAGAATCTTAGCCGCTTTGAGACTCCTTAAAGGGAGTGAAAGGCGGGATATCAAATCCAAACTCTTCTCCTCTTCTTCTTGGATTGCCTGGGGAGCCTGGCCATTCTTTTGTAGTGATAAATACTTAGTTCCTGGGCCAGGTCACAGGCTCACTCCTTATTCAAACACAGACATACCCTTAAGACAGGATTTGTGAAGGAAAAGACAATGGGGAGGCTTTTCCATTTTGACCTTGCAGAGAAAAGATTTGGTCAGTTTAGGAATCAAAATGGTTCCAGGTTGGCCTTCCTATGCTGATCTATGTATGTGCTTGGTTGGTACACTTAGGAACATTACCATATATCTAAGACCTTAAAATTCCTATTACAGTGATCACGTGTTACAGGGACTAGAATGAGTGTGAATGATGTACAGATGTGAACCTGCCTTTAGTGGTTATATGAACACATACCTCTTGGCATACACATGAACAGTTAAGTTTCTCCTTTTAAGAGGTAGGTAAAATTTTGGTTAACACAACATGACTACATTCACTGGATGAAAGATAAGCACTTTCCTATTGAAGCCTATACAATACTAAAATACAAATCTCTTATAGAGGGAAAATGATTTAATCTGATTTATTTTTTACTGTGTTACATATGAAAGTAATAGATCACATAGAAGTTGGTAAACAAACAGCTGCAGCACATACCCACTGACAATCTTTGTGTACCTTTAAAAAGAAATCAGGGCACGTCCTCTGCGCTAATTACTTCCAGAGCTTAATTGCCAGAATGGAAGCATTTTTCACTTCCTATTTACATATTTAAAACGAAGAGGGTCAAATTCTCATCTCAGTAGCAAAGAAACTGTGACTGAACATTTAAGGACCCATTACACTTCATTTCTCAAGTGCATACTATTAAACGTGTTGATTTTACAGTCCTCAAACATAGGTGGAAAAATCCATTTCACCACATGGGGCCCAATTCCCTTCTGTCCATATAAAACTGTTTTAGTTTTATTGACTGCAGGACAGATTTGAATGCCAGTGAAGAGGGTGGCCTATTGTTGTTAGCTGCTCACTTTCAAAAGCCTCTCTCTGCCTTTTGTTTTCTGCAAATTTGATTTCTGCATGTGCTCTGATAAATTTTATCTCTTGCCAGGAGGACTCCTTAAGCTTTAGTCCCCCCTCTCCCCCAGCTCCAGAGAAAGCTTGTCGTGGCACATGCCAACGAGGCTAAGGGATCCTTTTTCAGACTACTGTACTTGCTTTCTGTTGTATGGCTTTTTAAAGTTTTCCCCAGGTTTGGGTTGAAAGCACCCCCGGGTGCAAGTAGATAAATAGGGACCGCTTACTAGCGGGAAGGTAAACGGTGTTTCCGTGTGCGGCTCTGGCTCGCCAGATGCAGCTTTGTCACGCTGGCCACGTGACCCGGAAGTGTCTGCGGACAGCGCTGGCCCCCGGCCTCTAGAGTGAGATGGGCGCACAACCCCAGAGTCAGACATGACTGGCCCGTTCAGGTAGGGGTACCTTTACCTTTAATTCTCCCCCCCTCCAATTGCTTAGGGCAATAACCAACCTTCACAAATACTCATATTCAATCCCACACCCTTTCTCCATGACTGGACTCTTCTTTCTCTCCCCCTTCCTCCTCTGTATTGCTACAGCTTGCTTCCCACCCCACCGCATACAGCTTGTTATCTCTTTTGCTCACCCTTCGAAATCCTACACTCATCAGCCTAGGGACAAAATGGGTCTGGTAGCCATGACAATAGATTGTTTGCAGTTGCACCAATGGTGCCCTCTTGTGTTGTGTATCTGCATAGGCATGATACCGACCATCTTGGGAAGGTTCAAGCTCTTACTCAGTGGTGGCAAAATTCCGAGGGACATAGAACTGGGCTGTAAAATGATCAAGGATAAAACCGGCACATCTGCTAGAGTCAGATAATGCAGGGGTGGAACTCATATAAAACCTTCTTACTTCATCTGACCTGGCACCCAGAAGCTAACACAACCTTGTTCCCTAAAGACACAACTTTGGACGGGCAACTTATGCACTCCAGAACCATGTAGCCTAAAACAGAATGTTGTTTTTCCAGGCATTTTCCTAGATAATGTGGCAGGCGTACAAAACATAAGCTCTCCAACCAACTGTGAAACACAAATGCCAGAATTAATCACTTAATGCCCTTTGCATTAGGATAAAGTATGTGGTTTAAAATACAACAGAGCACTTTTAAATGAGGAACTGCTGAATGCTGGGGGAAAAAGAAGAGCAATCTCCTGCATCCCAGTAATAAATGAAAAAGGAAGCTTAACTTGTAAAGATTCACAGAACTGATGAGAATAATAATGGATAGGAGCTTAATAATGTTCCCAGATCGGAGGGGTTTCCAAAAAGGGAAAGCAAATTAATAAAACTCAATTAAATCAGTCTTGGCAAAAGTGGACCTCTATAAGGAAGATGCTGTGCACAGCTAGCTATCTCAGTAACTAAATAAATATCCATAGTTTGTCTTCTCTACAGTGCTCCTTACCCCCATGTGCAAAAATTCACTTATTTACTAGGGACCAAACCATGCATGTGGAGAAACAGCAAAATTCTGTCAAAACTTTTTGGGTACCAAGCCCAAGGACTATTCTGCAGCATTTATTTATTTATTATATTTATACTCACCTTTGTTCTTCAGAAAAACTGCAGGCAGCATACATGGGATTAGATTGTGTGATGGTCTCCCATTCACACACTACCCAGACTTCATCAACATTTCTGTATTGGTGGGACTCTTAATTTCTAAGACTCCAGTGTGCTTTATAGATGCATTTTCTTTCTCAGGCATGCAGGTGGCTTTTATTATTAAATGAAAGACAATGAAAAACAAATGGGTATGCAAAATCTCAGAACAATCTGCACCAGTAATTTCTGAGATGCATGTGGAAAAGCAGGCCTACTTTCCTGTAACTGTAGTATATATTTTTTAATGAAACTAATGAGACTTTATCAATGGCTTTAGGAGATAGCCTGGCACTGATATGAAGGCAAGATTTCAAATTTACAGTGTTTGTGCAATGGTGGTGAGGTTACAAACTTTGCATCTTGCTAAATAAAAGGAAAGCAAAGTTCCTTTCCTCTGTTTTAACAGCTGTGTCAAAGAGATGATCAGCATCCAAGTATTTATTTTCCAACTTTATGTGCCTAATGAACAGCTGGCTCTGCACTGATTATGGAACATACAAAACAGGTAGAAGCAAAACCTTTTATTTTGCACAGACAAGAAAACAGGCCTTTCACCTGCCCTGTATTACTGAATCTGCTCACCTCCTTTAACTGGAGCTTACACCACAGTTCTGGAAAATGGACTGCCAGTTTTGCAATGTGACATGTGAGAGAAATGGAAGGAAGAAGATTGTGCCAGCAATATACACTGGTAGCTTAGAAGATGTTCCCTCAGTCTAAATGCAATAAATTGAGTTTGATGGATAATGCCCCCCCTTTAAACCCACAGACTGGCTTTTCTGAGCAAACAAAATCCATCCTCCATTTTTATTACTTTTTCATATCACGTCATGGTACTTGTCACTCAACTGGATCTCATGTCTTTAAGATAACTTCATATAATGTAATAGTGTGGATCAACACCAGAGAGGTTATTTCCACCCCACCCCTAAAATGATAGGAAGTCCAGGAGTGAACAAGTGAAATAGGTTAGCATGCAGTCAGTTCTCTTTCTTGTATGAGAGTCTTGATAGGGTAAGAGGAGCGCCACAGGATGAGATAAAGGACAATCCTTACAAAATCACAATGTGGCTATAACAACAACCTTTATTAAAACTGCTGCCAGTGGCACAAAGTACAGTTTTTTTAAAAATCACAATTCTCCACAACCCATGAGATTCTGATGAACTTCCATCCCTGTTTTAATTAAATCTACAGTCCCCAACTGTGTGTAAGTGGATTTCATCTTTCAGTAATTTCTTTTCAAGAGGTTAGTGGCTAGGGCCTATAGCATGCCCAGAGAGTGAAATCCTTCACTGGACATGATGATCTGCATTTGTAACCCCCTGCAGCTTAGTTTGAGGAGTTCTAGCAGCACGCTGGTCCATATGTATGTAGTATAACACATTCTTTCTGCTATTTATTTCTCCAGAGGGGCATAATTCAGGAGCTTCTCAATCAGATCCACGTGGGCAAGCAGCATTCGCCGACAGCAATATCTCTTCAGACCCAGAGCATCCAAAGCATCACTAAGAACAAACAAAAAGCAGGTGTGTTTGAAAGAAAAGCAGCATGCTGAAACCTGATCCCTGCCAAATAAAGGGAAAAGCCTTGTCCATGAGATAGAAGAGGAACTATATTACTGTTGTTGTTGTTGTTACAATTTATATTCCTCCCCAAAGATGATAGGGTGGCAGGCACAGTGATAATAAAACATTTTTAAAAACTAAAACAATTTCAAAATATTCTAAAAATAATAAAATATAGTCCACAGAAGCAAGGTGATTGACTGTGGTAGGCGGCTGAACCCCCACTCCCCAATGATCAGACAAATAGGATTGCTATTTATTTTCCATTTCATAACATTTATATACGGCTTGATTTTAGAAAATGCTATCCTCAGAGCCATTTACAAGACTGCTGCTGTACTCAAGTTACTGTTCTCTAAGTTTCACTTTGATAATCTGCTAGTTTTTAGTTTTTTAATTCATTATGACTATAAACACATTTTAACATTACTGAATGTGACAGGCTTAACTTTATTATTTGCCCATTAAAGAAGCAGATGTAAAAGTGTGCCTGAAAAGTACACAACTTCCATCATAGGCAGCCTGCCTGCCTTGAGTTTCTCTTTAAGAACAGTTATTGGATCCCTAAGATGAAATCTCAGCCATCTGTCTCTTAATTAAGGTCTACCTAGTCACAGACTTTCCCCCCCTTATGTTCCAAGAAAACAAAAAGCCTGGAGGGGAGGCGGGAAACCCACAAGCTTGTATGTCTGTGGACTAGTTTATGTTAGTCTTGTAACAAAGCATCAAATGCACAGAACACAGTTTCTGCCGGTATTGGACTCCTGAAGGAGCTTCATTCTTCCAAAGACATATAAACAAACCATTACCTGAAAACACATCTAGTATTAGTTTACTTTTACGCCATGCCTGTGCTTTGCGATTCACTGTGCTCCCCATCACAAACACTTCTGGCTTCTAGCAATCTTCAGGAGCCCTTTTTAACTTTCCTCTCTCCCATCCATACAATAAGTGCTGTTTTCACCACAAACCCAAGATGAGTGAATATGCATAGTAGGTGAAGCAGGATTACAGCAGATGGTCCACCCTGATCTAAGTATTATTTGTCGTTGTTACTACTACTACTACTACTTTTTTATGTATACCCAAATGTCTCCTTCAGCAAAGAAGTTAGCAAACACCGGCAGGCTTTGGAAGCACTCTCAAACAACAGGTGTCCATTTTGACACATTCTGTAGGTCCAATATAAAGTCTTCCCACACACATATATTTCGAACGCTGCAGTAGCAGCAGGACTGGAGGAACAAAAGCAGTTTGGTAAGAGGCCATGAAGTAGGCATGGCTAGTCTAAGTCAAGCTATTGGTCCTCCTAGCCTAGTACTGTCTACACCACCAGCAGGTCTTTAATGTTTTCAGACCTGGGAGCCACCTTTAACCTGGCATCTTATGACATTCACAGTTATTTGCAGCTACAAAGGAAGAATTGGGATCACTCCCAATTTTTAATTTCAAGCACTATATATATTTGCTTTCGTAGATTTTCACGGGTACAGGAATGCAGGTTTTGGTGTCCTCGGGTGTCTTCCCGTGTAAAAGTTGGGGTGTCTAGGCGACGTTTCGACGAGGTCTCACTCGTCATCCTCAGGCTGGTGCTTTTGGCTTCTTGTTACTGGAACAGAGCAGGATCTCAGTGTTTGAGTTCCTATAAATACTGTTGAGGGGGTGTGGTGTATAGCCTCCAATGTTCTGGGCAGAGAGGAAGTTCCCAGGCTAGTGTGCCTTTTCTTCTTTTGTTCCTTAATTACTTGAGGGATATCTTGAGTGATTTCTTGAGTGATATCCTGAGTACCACTTAGGTGGGTCATTAGGTGTGGATTGGGCACTACAGATAAAATTAGCAAAATCCTCCATAAACACAATATCAAAACAGCCTTTTGCACCAACCAAAAAATAGCCAATATCCTCAGAAACCCCAAGGATAAAATCCAGTTGGAAAACCAAGGGGTCTATGAAATACCCTGCAAAGTCTGCCCAGCCACGTACATTGGACAAACAAACAGACGAATAAATGCACGTATCGCAGAACACAAGAATGCCGTCAAAAAAGAAGAAAAAACTTCCTCTCTTTTCCAACACATGAAAGAAACAGGACACGAAATTAATTTTGCAGATTCCAAATTGCTCTTTAACATGGAACATCACCACAAGAGAATAATCATGGAAGCCATCGAGATAGAGAAACACCCTCACAACATGAACAAGCGTGACGACACATCCCGCTTGCCAGACACCTGGAAATTAGCCCTCCCCACAAAAACTGACACCAGATCCAGAGGCACACAGAACGCCATCACCAATCAACCACACCAGACCCAAACCCAGACCCTCTCCACAGATAAATTACAGACACCATCCAGTAGCCAAACCATGGTGGCACCTCCGGATGCTGCACCCCCCTGCAATCCCTACACAGATCTGGCTGACACAGGCCACAAAACCACAGCTCGCCCCTATACACGAAGCCAAGCCAGAGCACAACTAAGTGCAGTACAGCCATCTTCTCAGAAAAACTCTTCACAAAGTTCAAGAGGTCAAGACACAAAGACTTTAGCAACCAATCCACACCTAATGACCCACCTAAGTGGTACTCAGGATATCACTCAAGAAATCACTCAAGATATCCCTCAAGTAATTAAGGAACAAAAGAAGAAAAGGCACACTAGCCTGGGAACTTCCTCTCTGCCCAGAACATTGGAGGCTATACACCACACCCCCTCAACAGTATTTATAGGAACTCAAACACTGAGATCCTGCTCTGTTCCAGTAACAAGAAGCCGAAAGCACCAGCCTGAGGATGACGAGTGAGACCTCGTCGAAACGTCGCCTAGACACCCCAACTTTTACACGGGAAGACACCCGAGGACACCAAAACCTGCATATATATATATATATATATATGGGGTGGGTGGGTGGGTTCCTTTTTCTGCAGCTAGGCAGGGCAACAAAGGTGCCAAATTCAAGAAGTGCCAAATGGAAGCAGAGGCTGGAAAGGAAGAATTGGCTAGAAACTTAAAGTTTACTCCCAATTCTACCTCTGGAATTTGGCTCTGTGCCTTCACCAGTCATGATGGACAGGTGAATGTGTGCCCCCTGCATCACCTTACCAGCCAAATGGGGAGGTCTGGCAGGATTAGTATGCCGGTGGGCCAGAGGTTTCCCAGTGCTGCACTAATGAATATGATAAATGATCAGTGAGGGGACAGTAAGTTGGGTGACTGTTTTAGACAGGTTCTTTCTTATTAGTGCCCAGTTAACTCCAAGTTCAGGCTTTGCTATCTATCCTCTACCTTAAAAGATACAGCTTCTCTGGTGTCTAACCTGACAGTTTAGGTCAGCATTAGTTTCTGTTCCATTGGGGCTTTCAATGGAGACTGACGAGCTAAGATTAGCAATGGCTGGGCAGTTGACCCTCTGATGTAGCAACACATTCAAAAAGAAGTTGAGTTTTTCCAAGTGTTATTAATGTACATTTTGACATGTAATAAAGTAATAAATTTCCCATTTAATAATTTAAATTTCCCATTTAAGAATTTTGCTCATGATTTATGCTAGGGTGGTGGTATGGGCAAACCAAGTTCTCATTCCCATTATGGGCCTATTAGAGTAATTAACATTCAGTTTGAGATGTGAGGTGCTCACAGATCAAGTAGGTAGAAGTCATAAAATAGAAGCAGAAAGCTGATGAGCATAATAAGACAGTGCCTCTTGAACTTAAGAGGCCTCCAGCACACACACTAGATTTCCACATAGGATAAAATCTTCAGTACAGTGTATGACCTCAGAAGTTATTCAAATAATGGTAACAACATAAATCACCCTGTCAAATATTTTAATAGAGGCTCAATCAGTTTCATATTTATTTTATTTTTAGAACTTAGGCTGCAATCCTAAACAGTGGGGTTTACTTCCAAGTAGACATACATAAGATTGTGCTGTTAACCTTCCCAAAATTGCAGAAACGTTTGACACTACAAAATACTTAAAATAAGCCCCCACACCTTGATTGTTATCAACCCATGGTGTAGTTTTTAAAACTCTGAATGTGGAATATTTTTAGCTAAACTAATCAGCAGAACTGAATAGATTTTTGAATATTTTTACCACCTCCAATATTCTAAACAACTGTCTGAAGAAACTCAATGTAAGAGAAAAACAGCATTTCCAAATTCTGCAAAATCTCTGCATCCTCAGACAAGTAAATTATTCCCTTTAGCTGACCCATTTTTTGCTACAAGAAATGATTTTAATAATATCTGACATATAGATCTGCCCTCAAAATTGTGAGTAGGCACTGAGCTAACAGACAGCTTTGCTGCAAGGGAGAAACTCAAATATGTATTGTCTACCCACTTGGTCAATGTAAAATCATACAATAAATTGCAAGAGAATCTGATTTATGCCCAAGGCATAATTCAGGTGCATTTATCATGCAAATATTGTACTAAAGTACTACTTAATCTCAAATTCTAGATCCATAAATTCCAATTCTGTATTTGCAATGGAAAATCAATTGCTAGCAGAATGGCTATGATTAACTACAACCAGAAACAATGCTGCAAAGGTAAGAAAAATGATACAGCAACAACGAAGAATTATATACGAGATTTCTCTAGACACTAGCTAGTCAAGAAAGAAAGCTTTTCTTCATCCTTTCATGTTTTTGATTTTATATTATCTAGATGTTTAATTCCTATTTGGAAAATAGTGTTACACAGGTCTCAGAAGCTGAATTATGTAGCACCCATAAGTGAAGCATGTACTAGCATTTTCCTTAAAACACATGAGCTCTTAAAACAAGGTTAATAGGTAGAAATCTGCCACAGCACTTGATACTTTGTGATTTTTAAAAATCAAGCAAGTGTTCCTTATGCTTTTCTATATAATTCATGCATTTGAAACTACTATGTTGAAAGGAAGGCTCTGAATGAGCTGGAACCACTGTTCAGATAACATATTACATGTGTTATACTCTATTTTTTAGCAGCATCAGCGACACTAGAAATAAAGAAGCTTCTTCGTTCTAGTATACAAAACATCTTTTCATATCATCAAATTTAAACCAAGTGTTCATATCATGCAGCTCACAGAAACCTGTGCACCTTTTAAGAGCTAATTGGTAGTCTAAAAAAATCAGATACTATTTAAAATGCCCTAAAATAGAATTTCAGTTCCCTTTAAAAGTGTCTAACTCCTGTAACCACAGGGGGGAAAGAAGCGTGACAGCAGAAAGCTTAGGTACTTTCTAAGATTAGCCTTTACTTAATTATAGGATCTTACATGTTCTAAGTTCTCAAGAGTTCTGAGGACTCAGCAAGACAATGGGGCCTGTCATTTCATACTACTCAAGAGAAACAGAATTGTTTTCTGAAAAATAGAACCATGGCTACAATCCTATATGTACCTGGGAATAAGCCTATGGAACTATGGAAGCAAGGATAGGACCATACTGTTAACAGAAATGCAAGAGAGTTATGTTTGTGGGAAACATTACACTGAAATACAGTGGTACCTCAGGTTACAGACTCCCCTAACCCAGAAATAGTACCTCAGGTTAAGAACTTTGCTTCAGGATGAGAACAGAAATCACGGCGCGGCAGTAGCGGGAGGCCCCATTAGCTAAAGTGGTACCTCAGTTTAAGAACGGACCTCCAGAACAAATTAAGTTCTTAGCCCGAGGCACCACTGTACAAAAGATGGGCAACACTATCTTCTGTTCATTGATTTGTTTGCCATGTCAGATGGTAATGCTTAATCAGAGCACTAGAGGATGCTTGAATGTAAATGCTGAAAGAGTGTCAGTTCTTGCAGCTCTACCTGTGTGGGAGAGATTGAAATGCTCCAATTGTGTTCGACATTCACTTCTCACTTTGTCAGTAAGTTTTATATGTGGGAAAGTGCTTTCACTTAAAGTTCAGCAATGTAAGACTGAGGTCAACCAAATATTTTTTTCTAAATCAACCTAAGAACTTTCACTTGAATTTCATACCCTGTTTCCCCAAAAATAAGACAATGTCTTATATTGATTTTTGCTCCCAAAGATGTGCTAGGTCTTATTTTCAGGGAAAGTCTTATTTTTCCACGAAGAAGAATACGGTACACATTTATTGTTGAACAAAAAAACAACAAAAACAAAAAGGAAATTTATTACCTGTATATGGTACAAAGCCTTACAGTAGCTTTGGGGGCCTTATATTCCGGGGTGGCCTTATTATCGGGGAGGCTTATATTCGGGGGAGGCCTTATATTACAGCAAGAGGCAAAACTGGAAGTAGGTCTTATTTCCGGGGGATGTCTTAATTTCGGGGAAGCAGGGTAGTTAGGCAAAGGAAATTCAAGTTTATACAATCCAACTTAAATATGCAAATCAAGCATTTTATGGAAGTTTTTCCAATTTTCATAATTCATTTCAAGTGCAGCAAGGGATTTGTTTAATCCAAGTACAACCTTCTACACTGAGCCATATCTGAGAAAAAGCAAAGCAAAGGGGGTTTTAAAATGTCTCCAATGTTTGCTCCTCAGTACTGTAGCTACATTTCCCCCATGGAACTCTGAAAAGCCTCCTCAAGAAAATCAGGCAATCTCAATTATTTGTAGGTAACTTGCTAAGTCCACTACCCTTGGAGTTAGCCCCACTGAATTCATTGGACTAAGTTTTGAGTAGACAGGACTAGGATTGCACTTTAAAATATCCCTGAGTTTATGCTTTCATTATTAATATGGTTCTATATGATGTAATTGTTATTTATAAAAATTGGACCTACACTTCATAAAACATGAGCACAGGATAAAGAGTGTTATACATACCTTTTTGTGAATGATCCCTAGACTACTGCAAAATATTAATGGATACTTTTCTCAAAACAGTTGTGAAAACACAAGTGTGTGGAGCAGAGTCCTTACCCTTCTGTATACTCAGCTTGCAGAAGACCAAGATATGCCTCCCATTTGTTTCCAACGATTTTGCCGCAAGTGAAGCATCTCACTGGTATGATCATTTTACACCTAGGGAAACATTAAAAACAGGAAATTTAAACAGTAAGCGCATGATTTGATGTATCTAAAACTAATACCAAGCAGTCTAACCAAGGCATTTAAACTGCATTAGTTCCAAAGGCAAAGGTAAGTGGGTGTGGACCTGGTCAGTGTCTGAAAATAGCACTGGAGCCCTCTTTCTGGTGTTCAGCCTGAACTGGTCAGGGCAAAAAGCGTGTGCAGGGCAGAGGCATGCACACTGGCCCCACCCACATTGTCCCCACACAAGCTGGCTCTACCTCTTAACCTTCTTGTGTTGAGCTTCCTGAAGGGGCTTTAAAAGATTTTTATTCCTGCTCAGTGTGGGAAGGCTGGGGTTTGAACCAACAAGCTGGGGATGTTGTGGGGCAGCACCAGCATGCATGCCCCAGGCTCCTTATGCACTTTTTCTTCTTGCATGCTTAGTCTGGACATCTGAAGCGGACTCCTAACAGCCCTATGCAATCGGGACAAAGTGTGTATTCAACACAAATCTTAGTAAATTTCTGAATATGTGCTCTTACATGTGCTAAGGCTGCAGTCCTATGGACACTTATCTGAAGTCTCATAACAAATAAAGTTATTTAATGTATGACTTGAATGTATTTAATTCCAAGAACCTTAATGGTTTTGAAGAAAACCAACACTGGCTATAGGTACTGGTTGGCAAAACCAATATCCTTTCTTCAAAATGTTGTCAGCGCTTTGACCTAAGTATATGTTTGCATTTCACCTTTGTATAAGACAGCAATTTTGATAGGAATTTCACTGAGTCTAGCTTAATCTGGGCTGGCTATGAATTAATATTTTTTAAGTTTTATTGAAGCACAGTAACCATTACTGATAACTCAAAGTTACTGATTGCCATTAAGAGTAATTGTTTTTCAATAAATAATTTGATAGCTCAACCAGTTCTCTTTTGCCTTTAAACTGAAGAGCATTATTCCAATAATTTAAGACCCATTAAGCAAAAAGGTGAATAAAGATTAAACTGCAGTTAACTGAAGAAGTGTGCATAAACACGAAAGCTTATACCAATAACAAATTTAAAGGTAAAGGACCCCTGACAGTTAAGTCCAGTCGTGAACGACTCTGGGATTGTGGCGCTCATCTCACTTTACTGGCCGAGGGAGCTGGCGTTTGTCTGCAGACAGTTTTTCTGGGTCAGATGGCCAACATAACTAAGCTGCTTCTGGCAAAATCAGAGCAGTGCACGGAAACGCCGTTTACCTTCCTGCCGGAGTGGTACTTATTTATCTACTTGCACTTTTTGGCGTGCTTTCAAACTGCTAGGTTAGCAGGAGCTGGGCCTGAGCAATGGGAGCTCACCCTATCGCGGGGATTCAAACACCCAACCTTCTGATTGGCAAGCCCAAGACTCAGTGGTTTAGACCACAGCACCACCCACATCCCCAAGAACAAATTTAGTTGGTCTCTAAGGTGCTGCTGGACAATTTTTTTATATATATGTTGACTGCAGTTAACTGTTTTTTAAAATGCAAAATAAATATTAGAGGCGCTCCTTATCCACCCCTTGGTTTGAGTCAGGCAGCATGCATGACCGGGTCCCTCCATGGGCATTGCTGGGGGGGAGGGCAGCTGCCCCTCCCAAATCAATAAAATTCAACAAAAATACAAATACATAGCAAACTGAGGTCCTGCCCCCCAACAAACATCCTGGCTATGACCCTGGGCCCCACCTATGCTAGAGTGCTGAGTTTGGATGCTGGAGGAACCAAGGAGCTTGCTGGGTGGCCACCAACCAAATCAGCCTCTCAGCCCAGTGCCAACTTGCCTCATGGCTGTGGTGAAGATGAAAAACTGCAACTTAAGCTGCAATCCTATGCGCGGACACTTGGGTGCGAGTCTCACAGCAAGCAATGAGATCCAGAGGAACAGCTTTGTTTGGAATGTCATAACAAACGCAAGTAAGACTTTTGTGGCACCAGAAAGACAACCATATAACTTGTGGCATAAACTTTAGTGAACTACTTGGTAAGAGTGAATGGTGGCTCCAAAGGGCGAACTCATATGTCACAATAAATGTGTTAAGTGTTCAAGGCACCACGAGGCTCTTGCTTGAAATCAACTCGTCATCCTCTTGTTCTCCTTAACTCTCCAAGTAAACATGGCCAAGCCCTCGCCCGCCCCAGGTTTCGGTAATACTTTAAAGCTATATAAAGAGGGGAGGGTGGCTTCCGTCCTTGCCCACATCACAGTGCCTGGCCGGGATCGGTGGTCCCGAGCAAGATGTAAATATGGTGCTACAGAAACTGGAGGACGGGGAAGAAGAAACCGCCCGCGTTCACAGAAACCGGTCTGAGCCTTCGGAAGCGATTTAATCCCGCTTCTCACTCTTTCCTCCTTCAGAATGAAAAGGTAACGCATCATTATCTATTAGCATTACCGTTATGTTAACAGTAGCAGCGGCGGCGGCCAAAGCGCAGGAAAGTCGCGACTGCTACGAGATACTTTCCTTCTCTTACTACGAGCGTTTTTGAAGAGGGGGGAGGACGGGGAAAAGACGACAAAGGGAAACCCGAATTAAAGCGGGAGGCTCGGCGGACCAACTGACCTACCTAACGGACACTCGCCGTGTCCCGCGCGCACCGTTGCCGCCGTTACCAGCTTTGCAAATCGCCACGCCCCCTCCTCGCCGGGCGCTACTAATCCACGCAATGGGGGGGAGAACTGTTTTTAGACTTCCGCAGCAGTACGCTACAGTGAGCACGTTAAGAGACAACCGCGAGAGATTTCCGCGCAGATCAACACGCCCCGTGGAGGGCTGGGGACAGCGCCCTCTTCTTTTTCGCTCTATTCTTAATCCGGCCCCTCTCCGGGGGTGAGGAATGGTACGGTCCGAGCGGTACGGCGTCGCGGTTGGCTCAAGAAGGTTGCGTTCGGCGAGAGCTTTCGCGTTTCTCGTGCGCGCTGAGTGGCAGCTGGGGCGTTCGGATTGCAGAGCGCTGAGTCTGGGCAGCGGGAGCAGCTTGAGCTCGCAGCTTCATTGGAGCAAGTGGCGGCAGAGCGTCAGGTACCCCTTTGCATTCGTGTTTCTTTTCGCGCTGTTCTGCAGGCACTTGTTGCTAGAGTTTTTTTTCTTTCTTTCTCCAAGCGAGAGTTTTAGAAAACGAAGGCTGATTTTTTCTGTCTTCCGTACATTGAGTTGTGCTGTTGGCTGGAAAAGTGCAACTGGTGGTGTTGCAGTAGTTCAGCCCCGTCAAGTTTTTCCTTGCTGATGGGAGCTATAAAACGGGAAAATATAAGGTGGGGAGAGGAAAACGGCGTTTCCTCGGCTCCAAATCTAAATCAGGCTGCTGATGCCTTGCAGAGGAACACAGCTGCTCTGGTGTTATGCTACTTGTGGCGATTTCTTTCTCTCTTTTTTGCGCTGCCAAAACCCACTCAAGTTAGTGGAGATTTGCAGTATGTGCTTGGGAGAAAATGCCTAGATGGCTGTTTCCAAATGGTGATCGCAATCTCGGTGATGTTTCTACGGAAATCACGAGAGAGAACTTTAAATGGAAACACGCTGCCAGAAAGGAGTTTTCGTTTATATTTTTAAAAATCCCTTCATTTTGGAGAGCCTAGGAGAAATAGCAACAACCGCTCTTGGACATTCAATCCAGCCAGACTTTCCCTAATGCTGCTGCCCCGGCGCTCGTTCTCCTTCGGAAATGAAAAACGCCCCCCCCCGTCCCCAACAAGGAGAGCATCTTTTCCCTTCCTCTCGGGTGTTAACTTGTTGGATCCGTGGGTCGCTGGTGTCACGCGAAAACTTGCCCTATACTGTATATATATATATATATATATAAAATAATATGCGGGGAGTAGCTGCTCTGCGGGACCTACAGCAGTCCTGTTTTTTTTTCTCTGGAAAACAAACCTCTCTGTGCGTCTCGCGCCCCAGTTCTTCGCACATCGGTAGCCCGATCCAGTGCACGTTTACTCTGAAGTAAATTCCAGATCACCGGTGACAGTGATAGGTTTACTTCCCTTTGAAAGTGCGTAGGCTATGCAGCCTGAGCAAACCGTTTCAACGTTTAGGTTGCATGCCATAATCCCCCCCTTCGCTCCCCCTCCGGCATTTCTAGGTAGTGGTATATGATGGTCGGTAGAGCCACATCCTGGTACGCCCTCAGTCCCATGCACACTTATTGGTGGGTGAACCCATGGAATGAACGGGACCTCATCCTCCGGAGTAAACAATTACAGGTTACTATTTACTATTTTTATTTGTATTTTGTGTGCCACCCTTCTCCAAGGAGCTCAGGGTGGGGTGGCGTATGCCGCTCTTATTTTCAAAACAGTCCCGCGAGGGAGATTTTGGGCTGAGAGATGTTGACTGACTCAAGATCGCCCCTTGATGGGTGAGTGGAGAGGTGAGCTGGGGTCTCCTTGGTAAACCTCGTGAAAGGAGGATTATTTGCCATAGCGCAGATTTTTCGGGGGGGGGGCGGGTGGCAACATTTCATGCATATTTAAAGTGGAATTTCTCCCTGTGAAGGAGAAATAAATGTGAATGCAGTTGGAGTTAATAATGGGGCTTCTCTGCACTATGGTTTGAGAAGTGTGGGCCTAGTACAACTTTTTGTGCAGTCCTCTGTTTGGCTGAGGTGATGGGTGTGGTCTGTTTGACTTTTCCAGAGTAACTTTGGCTTCTCTCCTGCCACTGGTGCCGAATTAAATTTTAGAGTCTCCTTTTAAAGGGTGAGATTTATTCACAACTGTATTTAAGAACAAACTGTTCCCGCTTCAGGGGGATTAGCATGTGGTGTTTGCAGGATTGTATCCAATGGCAACATTTTATTTGGGGAAAGAGTTATAAATCATGGGGGTGGGGAGTTTGAGGCAGAAGAGCAAATGAATAGGATACCAGAGTTTGCAAGCTGTAAGGCTCTGTGTCCTTCCACAAGCTATTGCTATGTCTTCAGGCAAAAGACCAAGAGAGATGCTATCAGATTTCTTGATCTCTCCCAGTTGTGTCTCTGAGTATGCTTGGCATTTGAATCGAGTGGGATTGTTATTATTGGTCCTCATTCTGCAAATATTTATCCAACGCTGTGCGTCATGTAGATGTTTACTTCAGAGTAAGTTTCCTTGAACTCCCTGCAACTTAAAGGTAAAGGTAAAGGTACCCCTGCCCGTACGGGCCAGTCTTGACAGACTCTGGGGTTGTGCGCCCATCTCACTTAAGAGGCCAGGGGCCAGTGCTGTCCGGAGACACTTCCGGGTCACGTGGCCAGCGTGACAAAGCTGCATCTGGCGAGCCAGAGCCACACACGGAAACGCCGTTTACCTTCCCGCTGGTAAGCGGTCCCTATTTATCTACTTGCACCCGGAGGTGCTTTCGAACTGCTAGGTTGGCAGGCGCTGGGACCGAGCAGCGGGAGCGCACCCCGCCGCAGGGATTCGAACCGCCGACCTTTCGATCGGCAAGTCCTAGGCGCTGAGGCTTTAACCCACAGCGCCACCTGCGTCCCTACTTACTTTTGAGCAAACACTTGGAAGATTGGGTTCTATCACTTTCTTACTACAGACTTCCTTAGAGAGATGTGTCATTTCCTGAGAGGAAAGGGAAGGTGGTGGTTGAGGTTTTTGGTGGGAGAATGGAATTGTGTCCTGGAAAGATTAAGTCTTACTGGGAGAGGTAGACCAAGGGAATGCAATACATTCTGGCATCTGAGGCAGACTCTAAATTGACGCCTTCCTCCCTGCCAGGGAAGAAGGGGTGAGGAAAGATCTAAATTAGGAGCAAGGTGAGGAAAGGAAGTTCAACACCGGGCTCTGCTGTCCAAGAGGATACTGCCTCCTGAGGCAGTTGTCTCACCTTGCCTCTTGGTTGGGCCGGCCCTGAGGGAACTATCCCTTATAGCAACAGTAGCTAGCCTGTTGCTCTCCAGACATTGCTAGATTCCAACTCCTCTCAACCCTAGCTAGCATGGCCTCTATTTGGGGGTGATGGGAGTTGTAGTTCAGCAACATCTGGAAAACCACATGTTAGCTACTCCTCCACCAGAAAGACACCATGGTGACTTATGCGGATTGTATTGGATGGGGTGAGGGGCAAGAGTCAAGGTCTTTCACCTTAGGCTAGCTTGCTTAAGCTATAACTTTTACAGCTAGTGGGGGGCAATATCTTTATATCCCCCCCATCCAAAGTGCACTGGAGGCTATTCATTCAGCAGGAGGAGGAAAGAGTCTTCCAACATCACCTCCTCACAAGGATGAGTTTGTTTGTGTGAAGGGCTGTACCTTGAGGAGTGGGTGATTTTTCACATAAGACTTTGTATCCCATTGCTTTGCCCAGCCAAGCCCAGCCTGCTATACAGTGGACATGAATATATACTGGTGATGCTTGGGGAATCAAAGTATGTGCTGACCATGTGCCCTTTTGCATTACTGCGGGCATAATTTGCTGGGACCTCCATTTGGCCTCTGTAAAAAACAGGATGCTGGAGAGGACTTTGCTCTGTTTCACCAGCGTTGTTCTTATTTTCTTACAGCTTGTCTGTCACAGCAAAAACAAGTCTTGTGGCACCTTAAAAGATTCAATAAATTTATTATGGGTGACACAAGCTTTGGTGGACAAGTTTGATGCATAACAAGTTATCCTCAGTTGGCAGATTTGGGTATAGGTCAGGCATGGGGCACTTTTGGCTCTCCAGATGTTGCGGGATTCCATCTCCCATCAGCCCCAGCCTGCATGGCCACTGGTAATCAGGAATGATAGGAGTTATAATCCAGCAACATCTGGAGGGGCGCATATGCCCCATCCCTGGTACAGAGGAAAACAAACAAGTAAGACTGTGACAATCCTTTATATACAAACTCCTCCTTTCACTTCTAATAACTATGTAGTCAAAAATGGCATAATCCGCATCAAAAGACATTGGCAGGTTTTGGGAAACCCTAAGAGTTGCAGAAGTACAATTTAAAAAATCCTAAAAGTGTGGGGAGAGGGACATGCACTAGTGTGGACTGAGCATGCTTAGTGGCCAGAGAACACGGAGTGTCTTTTGGGGGAAAGAAAATGTGG
This sequence comes from Podarcis melisellensis, assembly GCF_964234715.1. Lineage (NCBI taxonomy): Eukaryota > Metazoa > Chordata > Lepidosauria > Squamata > Lacertidae > Podarcis > Podarcis melisellensis. The sequence continues at coordinate 75,849,909 of NC_138528.1, read as the reverse complement.
TGGGTTGGAATGGAGTATTCAGACAGTCATTCTCCCCAGAATACTCTATTCCAGCCCACCCAGTCCCCCCCCCAAAAAAAACACCACTCTGTGTTCTCTGGCCCCTGAACATGCTCAGTTCCCACTGGTGCATGTCTGCTTATGTCCTCCTCCCACCACACACATTTTTAGGATTTTTTGTATTTCTGCAACTTTGGGTGTGAATGGTACCATTTTTTATTTTATTTTTTTGCTACATGATCATTCGTTGCTGTTATTGCGATTTACTCTTGGGTAATTCTGGAGTTCCTGTGAATAACCAACCTCCTACCTTAACTGCTCATCTTGTCACTTTTAATCCAGTGGTGATATAGATAGGGAAAGGCCCTGACTCATTCCAAGTTCTTTCATTCATTTCTTCCGCCTTTGATTTATTTCTTGACTGTGTGTGTGTGTGTAGTGGAAGGCAATCAAGTAAACATAATCTATGTAGTTTGCGGAGGCTGTAGATCAGAGGGAGAGAAGCCAATATTTTGCTGAGAGACCAGCTGCCTTTGGCCTTCCTTCAACGGTCACTTAGCAGCAGCAGCAGCCATTCCTTTAGGCTACCTGAACTGTTTCTTTCCCAGCTGGTCCTCATAAGAACTGTAACTTTAAGAATTGGTATATGAGCTTGCTTGATACCTCCCTTTCTATCCCTTTCCCTTTCTGAGTGATATAATTTAGATTGTTTGTAAGCAGCTCTGGGCGCAAGTCTGAAGGGGCAGGGTAGAAATGCTTTAAATAAATGAAAGGCCTGCAAATAACCAGGAAAAATGTGTCTCACCTCCCCCCCTTTTCCCCCTTTCTTTCTGGGTGTTTACATCTCTAAGTTTGTTATTTTAAGTTGGACATTGATGAAGTTGGACACTGACTGTGCATCATGGACCTTTTAAAACTTACTGAAGTTGGATTGAAACTAGTGTGGTTGTTTGTCCTACATTACTGAGACAGTTCTTGTGTTTGAAGGGCTGTTTGGTCCAAGTTCCATTTAAAGATTAAGAACCTTAAGAAAGGAGAGCAAGGGGGCCATTGAAATTGCCCAGCAGTGGTTAGCACCTGGACAGCAGTCTGAGCAGGTGCAGAGGTCACCTGGTGAGATGTGTTGTTTCTCTATGTAGTTCCCCCCTCTAAATTTGCATCTATGCATAGTCATTAGTCTGCACATTTTAAGCAATTTGTGCCATCTTGTCTCTTGTGGGAATGCATTTCATCTCTTTTGGTGATATATGACTTCCTGAAGCTGGTGTTGCACATTAGAAATAAAAATGGAGTGATTCTCAAATTGGATCATACGCAGATTGCTGCATTCCCCCTAAGAATCAGTAATGCTATGTGGTCATTGATCAGGGTGTTGTTGTCCCATGTTTGTGGCTATCATGCACCATCGCTTTGTGCTTGGACAGTGGCTTGCTGTTGGATCAGATTCATTTATTATTGGCAAAGCCAATAATCTTTCAAGAAATCGAAGAGAGCCAGCATTAAAGTGATAGCACGTAAAGTTCCAGGGTCTTTGTCATCCTGTTTTTGTCATCCTGAGCAGAAGGAGTTAGGCACAATGCGTCTCTTTCAAAATGCAGATTCTCCAGTAATCCCTTATTCATGGGATAGCTGCAATGCTTATCTCAGCATGAAGTGTGCATTAGGAACAAACCAGGGGGAAAATAAGAGAAGTTAAATGAGAAATATGTGTGGGTACTACTGATGTTCAGTAGTTCACTAAAATTACCAGTGGGATAGGGACCTAACCGTAGCTCCTCCTATGTTGGTCTGTTGCATTACCTAATTGCAGATTCATTAGAATCAGATTCATTTTGATTATGTGTGGTATTGCATTAAGAGTGCAATCCTATACACTTATATAAGTGTGAATAGGATTGCAGCCTTGATGAACTATCAGTGGATTATATTTGCATGGATTTACTTCTAGGTGGACATCCAAAGATCTCCATATGGATTGTAAGTGGTCTATCATTCTCAATTTGATGAAAGCTTTTCAACGTTGAAGCAATGTGACAAGCAAGTGACGGTTTAAAACACTGCATGAAGTGTTTTTAAAGCAAGGTTGGCCAGTAAGTCCCATGGGCTACATCTGGTCCCCGACTTAATTTTATTTCCCTTGACAAAATGTCCTATTGTGTTTTGGTGCAGATGTAGTACTGTAAAACACTTGCCAGTAGTTTTGCTTATAAAGAAGATTGTTTTCAGGGGTTGAGTGTGAGAGAGATTCCACACTTCCCCCTTGGATTTCCCATAACTGTGGAACTCTTACTGCTAGATTGTGTTGACTGTGTTATAGATCCTGACTTCTCAACTTCTAACAGCAGAAATGAAGGCAGGGAAGCTTTTGCCAGCTGTTTCTCTTTGTGTCAGAGAAGTTTCACAGGCTAAATTTATGCATACTGGACTGCTGTTAGAAGCAGAGAAAAGGACCAGTAAGAAACAGAAGAAAACAAGCTGGCATCTGAATAGGAAAGGAGGTGGTGGGTTGTGCTGCAAAATTTGCTTCTATTATCTGGAGCGCTGCTGGGAGCGAGCAGCCACCACCAAGAGTGCAGAAGTTGACTGGCCCTGGCCTGTTCTAAAGGAACACGCTTTGCAAGTGAAATTAACACATTTTAAAATGGGCACTGAAATTAGCTGCACATTAAACCTGAGTGCCTCCTTGAGGTCAGATCTTAACCATTATTCATGTTGTTGGTAAGTAATACACATACCCATTAACATTCAAGACTTGCATGCACCACCAGGTCTTGATTCATTTCCTTGTGTCTAGTCGCTCTAGTTAATGTTGTGCTATTGTATTGATAAAAAGGTCTTGCAGTACCTAGGGCAAATGTCTGGAAATAAAGATTTCTCATCTTTCTTTCTTTTTTACTTTAGAAGTTGGAACAAGCAAGCCAAGAAAACCCCTTGCTTTGCACCATAGCAAAAGATTTGTCATGCTCCCGCAAAACACTTAGGCACAAGCTACTCAACTTTCTATCCTACTTCCTGTGAGATGCAGAGAGAGGGCCCACATCGACTTCAAAGCCCCAATACACTGATGTGGCTGGATGTAAGCATGCAGAGCATCATCTCCAGTCCTAGGTGGCTACTTCCATTGATTTTAATGGAACTTGTTTCCACATTAGTGTTAGTGTAACAAAACAGTAACATGGCCATGTTCTGCCCCAGCTGGTCTCCAGGATATAGGAGAGCAGTCAACAGTTGTAGTACCTCTTCGTTTACCAACTGATGTGGTAGAACCACATTCAGGCAAGCCCAGGTCAGAGCCTTGCCTAGAGTAGAGTGGAGCTGTTGTTTCAGGGGCCTTCTGAAGATTGGCTCAACCAGTCTTGCTGTTGGCCCCTCCATCTCCACTGAACTGTTTGCATCTTAAGGGCTGGTGCCTTGTTCTGCAGGCTCCTGTGGCCCTGGGAATAAGTCTTCTGAATCTCAAAGAGTTCTGCCAAGCCATGTGTTATAGGCTGGAAAGACCTGGTAGGAGAGATGTGGAGAGTCCTTGTTAGTGCCAGCACCAAGGGTCAGCATGGTCAGATATCTGCTGAGAGCCTTCACCCTGGCAAGGGACCCACTGATAAGAGCCCCATGGCAGTGAGGAGGTAGACTCACAGAGAGTATCTTGCCCAAAGGCCTTGCAGAATGTGGATGCAATATAGCTTGTCATCTAGGTCATCCTGTGGTGGGGTGTCAGCATTTGGCTGAGGAAAGTAGAGAGCATACTTGCATAGATATTAACTGGATGAATATAGCTGAATGAGCAAAACCACAAAACTCAAATATAGATAGATAGCTAGAGGGACGTGGGTGGCGCTGTGGTCTAAACCACTGAGCCTAGGGCTTGCCGATCGGAAGGTCGCGGAACGTCGGCTCCCTCGGCCAGTAAAGTGAGATGAGTGCCACAACCCCGGAGTTGTTCACGAGTGGACTTAACTGTCAGGGGTCCTTTACCTTTACCTAGATAGATATAGATATAGATGATATAGATATAGATGATATAGATATAGATGATATAGATATAGATACATATGAACTACTTGGGGTGGGGAGGAGGGGCAAGATGCAACTCAAATAAAAAGGGCAATAAATAAAGAAATAAAGCACAGGTGCAGAATTGATATTTTAATTCCCAGAATACAGCTCCCATCACCTTTTACGATTTGCTGTGTTGTCTGGGGGCTGGTGGGAACTATAGTCCAACAAAACATCTGAAGTGCATCACATTCCACATTGAAAGTCTTGCTCTAACAGCTAACACCACACTGGCTTTTAGGATTGGAGTGTTTCCTTCAGTCCAGAAAACAAGAAGAATAAACCATCACTGGGCTAATCAGAGCAAAGGACTCCTGTCGTGCACTTTTGACTGGTGGTGTTAAGAGGGAATTCAGCAGATGTTGCTCATTTTTCCTTTTCTTATACTGTATCTGTGCATGGTTAGATGCACCTGTTGAAATTCCTTAGCCATCTCCATCTTGCCCCTATACCCTTTTGCTTTTCTAATAGTTCAGTGCAGTAGTTTATGGTCCTGGTGTAAAGTTGCTTGTGCAACAGAGAACTAATAAGGCATGCTTTGAAAATGGAACTCTCTGGGACCATATTTCCCCATAGTGTTGTTAGCTAATTTTATTGAATTAGGCCATTCTTCATATTATGCGATTTCCATCGGCATCAGAAAATGAATGTGCTGCTTTGCCATCCTTATGGGTTAAGTTTGTTAGTATTGTATTACTTTTATTAAAGCGCTAGTTTGTCTAAAAATGGAATTTCCACTTCCCCTGACGTGAGAGTTGATAGAAGCCATTACTGCTCTGTGTATAAATAATTGTGCCTTAATGCACAGCTTATATTAATGCATTTTCCGTGACTGGGTTTTGAACACATGGATTATTGACCTGATGTGCAGAAACTCCAGCCTGAACTTGAACTGTGGCGAAACCCAAGCAGTGAGTTTTTGCAGCTGTTGAAACGTGATTTTTATGACTTGGAGTGCTAATGAAGATACAATTTACTCCCCTTTGCTTACCCAAGGACAGTAATTCTCTACAGCTGTGAACAGAGGGAATTGAATTGGCACTGAGCACAGATGGAACTGCTGTGTACGGTCTTTGGAAACCAATGGGTTATTTTTCCTTCCTTAGCTGTTGAAGTTTTCACAAACTTAAATGTCATTCTGTAATCCTTTGTCAGGAGTGCAGTCGTCTTGAAGAAATTATGTTGTTTTGAAAGATTTTTTTTATTGAAGTGGGTGTAAAAAGGGAAATGTTGTTTAAAGCTGAAGACCTAAATGTTTTTGTTGAGAGATAAGTCCCATTGAGCGTAGTGAGATGACTTCCAAGTAAACCCAAGGAGCATTTTGCTGTAAGGCTTTGTGCTCCCCACTTTCTGAGCTGTGAGAAGACTTAGAACAGTGTGATAGGGTCTACTTTCCTTTCGTATAACCAGAGCTTGGTGATGCAAATAAATTCCTGCAGCAGACAGCATAACCTCTGACCCTGCATTAGATATTCATAGAAGGCTACAGCATCCCAAGGTGCTTTACCTTCTCCTAGCCCACAGCCCTTTCTTGCTCTGTCTCTGTTCAAATTCATACTGCAAAAACTCTTTCTAGCATCCTTCTCTGAAGCTGAACTGAATGGAAACTTGGAGTTGTTGGTTTGGAAGATGACGTTGTACTGTGGTGCAACATGGGCTAGATGCTGCTGCATGATGCAAACACCAGTCCTGCCTATCTATTTTTCTCTCAAACTCTGGTGGGTATTACATTCCAACTCTAGAGTCCTAAAGGGGCATTTGGCACATTTAAGTTTCTGATCACCTATGAATTTTATCAAATAAACTATGGTGGAATTGTTTATTCAGACAAACAAACTCCTAACACTATACTCATAGCTTCGTAATGCTGCAATGTAGGTTGTTATTTTATTAATTGCTTGTACTGTTATAGCCTGGTGTTACCTTGGAAGAACTACTGGATTCAGCAGTTATTCTCACAAGTTATTTTTACAGGAAGAAGAAGGAAAGCAACCTCTCTACAAATGACTATTCTCCTGTCAGGAAAGGGGCCAGGGCCATGAGAGTCTGATGAGCTTTTTTCCAGCTCGGATTGTACCTGGCAGCATGCGTGCTTTGTATGTACTCGAAGGCACACTTCCCATATGCCACCCAGCTGAGCAAGAGGCAGGTGTGCATATTTCCCTTCCTTTTAGGTGGCAGGAGGAAGACAGGCCCAGGTGCTTGCTCACAGACAGACCCAGGGCTGGCCAGGGAAAGGGAGAAGCTGACCTTGCCCTTCTGGAGCACCAGACAGAGGGAGACAACTTGAACCTCACACACTTGGTGGGCATGTCTCTGTCTCTTCCTCATCTTTCCTTGGCTGTGCATCGGTGTTCCTGAAGTTGCTGGAGGATGGGAGGTGGTGGTGAATGGTTGGGACCTGCAAAGCTGTGAGAGCTGGAGAGAGCAGCCGTTGTGGCAGCAGGAGATGCCTTGAGAAGCTGTGCCTTCTCCTCAGGGTTGAGGTGTCTCCTGGCCTGGCAGCAGCAACAGCTGTCCTGGGCAGCATCTCCTCTTTCTCACTCTCTCACCTCTTTCTCCTCTTTGCTCTCCCCATGTTATGCCATCCAGGCTCAGGGCATGATGTTGTTTGCCACCCCCAACTTGCTTCCTGGGGGATATGCCACCGTTTACCCCCTAGATCTGGGATTGTTGCAAACCTGTAGTTCTCAAGGGTGGTCAATGATGACTCGCTGTTGTTTTCTCCTGCCTTAGATATGATTGGTGTATGTTCAGGGAAACAGCAGGGCTGAGTGAGCCCGTGTGACATAAAATCCTTGATAAGTTGTTTTAAATTGAGGGTCTTTGACACATGCATGTTGTTTCCCTTGTAACACAAGCATAGGGCACTAACCATTCCTATATCTGCTGCTTGTCCCCCTGCCAATGCCAGCCCACAACTTACCTTCATTCACTTTTAGCTTGCCTTCTGCTAGTTCTATAGTACCATTGATAATGAGCCGTAGAGGGTTCACACTTCCTGGACTTCTTAGCACTTTGATAAGGTGATAGTCCCTTGATCTTTGTGACCTTGGACTGTTCTTGGAGACTGCAAAATGTTTTCCTGTACTTGACATTCTCCAATGATTGTCAGAATATATTTTTCTGCTATGAATGGATGATACTCCTATGGATTAGATTGTGGAGCTGGAACAGGGTAGGTAGACTGTGTGGTGTGTATTGTGTGGCAAAACTAATAGCTACGTTTGCTTGAAATCGATTGACGTGATCACTTATTTGGAGTTGGAATTGTCTTGAAATGCTTGCTTTTGCATATAGCTCTTGTTACTTTATGCAGAAGGATACAGTACTTGGCTGGGCTGCTTCTTAGCCAAAGTTCAGCATGTAGGAAGATTTACAGGTAGGAACCTGGAGTTCTTTTGTCTAATGAGATTGATACAACTCTTGTTTAACAGAGATTTTTTCATATGTTGAGCAACTGAAATATGTATTTTCATGAAGTTGTAGTCTCTAATTTAGCGCTCATCAATGTTCAAGACAATGATGACATCTTTGCTCTTGAGCTTAACCCAGTTAAGTGATTCAAGTGGCCAAATAACCTCTCAAATGATTTTATAAATTATCAGTTGAAGTGGGGCAAAGTGTGATGCATCTTTCTTCCTCAATCTTCTAATTTTCCCACCATCATGAAAAATTGAGTTTCTGTGTTCACACCTCACACTAAGCAAATTTTTTTTGTGACCATGTTCTACAAACCATGATTTATATCACAGGCAAGCTAACAAGCCATGGTGGGGGTTTTCCCTTCTTCCAAACCTTGGTTTATTTTCTCAGCTGTTCTTGCCTTGTTGAGTTTCTAGGGTGGGGTGTCCAAACAAAACATGGTTGTGCACTCCTACTGGGTTCAGACATATTACCAAGCCATACTTAAAACAAAACATATTTTGTAAGCCACTTGTATGTGAACAAGGAGCCCTCAAACATGCCCAAGTATCCTGGGATATATGGGCACATAACTCTGTTCACACAGAGCACTGTCCTGGCCTATTGTACCTTATTTCCGCCTTGAGAGAACTGAGAATGCATTCTAGATCAGACCTGACACCAGTGGAGGCTGATCGATTTAGGCGAATGGTGTACACCTCAGCCAACCCCCACTTGTCTGCCTTAATATTTACAGTTATTCGGTGGAACTGCATGGTGTTGGCTTAAGCTCTACCTATGGTTTGTCTCTCTGCCTTCTGCCCTGCCAGCCCCAATGGAAAGCAGTTACCACAGGCTGCCATTCTGCCACAGCAGTGCAGTGCAAGATGCTTAGGAGTAGTGTAGGTGAGATGTATTTCAGGAATGTTTGTCCTTCGCTACTGAAGTTATCATTGAGGGATCTCTGATACCTCTAAGGAATCTCTGGGATCTCTAAAACACAGTCAGAAGACCCACTCTATAGAGGTCCTCAATCAGTAACAAGAAGATTCACTGGCAGTTTTTCTGTTGCTCAAGGCTCTGACCTACAACCAAAAGGTCTTTGCACCTTCACCTGTTTTGTTTCTCTTTCACTCTCATCCCTTGCTGAACGTGGAGATAATACAGTATACTGTACTTCCTGGAACTGCAAGCTCAGGGTATTTTGTTTTCTAATGAACATTGAATTTCTATATATACACCCAGGCGCTTGGATACCACCCAGTAAGTTTTATGCTGTGAAAATGGGAGATGTAGGGGTGGCTAGGGCCTTTTGCTAGAATCCAAAAGTAACTGAATTCTGGGATTATGAAGTAGCCAGAGTGTACAGCTTTTTGCCATCAAGCTTGCTGGGGTGAGCGTCAGCTGTGAAGGAAGTGGGCAAAACAGTGACCAGGAAGAGATGCCATACAGGACTTTATAAATCACGCTAGAAGCATAAATTGCTTGTACCTCTTCTATAAGTGTGATATTTGTGATTCCTTTAATGTGCAAAGAAGCTGGTACATCAGTTGATGTGGCATGGCTTGCACCCCTTCTTCATGGGCAGAAGATGCAGGAAAGATGCAGGGGAAATGGCCAATGCAGTTGAGTGTATAGGGGCTTTGTGGCTGCAAATGCATCCCTTTGCTATCATGTGCACATGGTGTGGGGAGCTGTGGCCGATCTCCCCTCCCATCATGCCCAAAGTTGTCCCACAGCAGAACTGCCTTGGTGTGCATGCTCTCGCTCCTGCTAGTTAGGAAGAGTGGAACGTATTTTGTCTTTAGATTATAGAACTAGGCATAGGTTTGTGTTTTTGTGCAACTGAGAATTTCTTAGTTTTTCTTAATCTTGCCTGTCGACTATGGCTGAAGGTCAGCAGGGACTGCTGACCCTTGAATGATATAAGGAGAGAGAGAGAGAGAGAGAGGAAGAAGAGAAGCAGAAATGCACAATTCTGCAGGAACTATTAAGGATGTGACATAAAGCAGCAAAGATTATACTGAAAAAGAAAATAATTATTAGAGTTGGTGCCTTCTGCTTTGTTGTTTGCTTTCTGGAACTTCAATTGAGCGTTGCAAACCTTTTGAGGTAGGCAGTGCTTGCTTGGCTGTTTCAGGAAGGAAAGGGCCAAGATATAGATGTCTCTCTGACAGTGAATGGTGATTTTTTTTACCTTCCAGTCTTCTCCCGGTCCCTGCTGGTCAGAGGCATAGCAGTTCAGACCAGCCTTTCCTAACCTGGGGCCCTTATGCTCTTTTCGACCACAACTTCCATCAGCCCCAGCAAGTTGTAGTACAAAATATCGGCGGGGCACACCATGTTGGGGAAGGTTGGCCTAGACTGCTGTGCCTCTGGCTTTCCACTTAGTCAAGGAATGTACTGGGAGCTTTGCTTTTCATTGCCTATTACAGTGGTACCTCGGGTTACATACGCTTCAGGTTACATACGCTTCAGGTTACAGACTCCGCTAACCCAGAAATAGTACCTTGGATTAAGAACTTTGCTTCAGGATGAGAACAGAAATCATGCTCCCGTGGCGTGGTGACAGAGGGAGTCCCCATTAGCTAAAGTGGTGCTTCAGGTTAAGAACAGTTTCAGGTTAAGAACAGACCTCCTGAATGAATTAAGTTCTTAACCCCGAGGTACCACTGTAATATCTCTGAATGGAAGAAAACCAGAGCAAAAGAGTGGAAAGAAGAAATAGTGGGTATAATCTGTATTAGCACACTGGTAAGTGCATTAAGAAAGACTCATAGAATTGTAGAGTTGGAAGGGACTCTGAGGATCATCTAGTCCAAACCCTTGCGATGCAGTCTAACAACACAGGCATGCCTTTTCCACTACTTGTTCAAGAATCTAGAATCTAGCTTCAGGCTTGAGGTGGTCAATAATGTTTGGTTTCTAAAGGAGACTTTAATAGAGGCACTGTTACCTGCAGTGTGCACTGCTATCAAAATTCCTTGCTGGTTTCATTCTGCTTTAAGAACTGCCTGGCTGGAGATGACAGTGGGATGATGATGATGATGGGCAGTTGGGTTCTTCTATATCAGGCCTGCTAAAACTATTGGCCTAGATCTTGAGTTCTCATCAGTGAATCCAACAGGATGCTCCCTCTGGAGGAAGTGGGAGAAGCTGTTTTCACTGCCCCCCCCTGCAACTCTCTGTGCACCTGCTAATCTGCTCCAGTGAATTGAAAAACTCTCCAGAACAGTCTTGGGGTTAGGGGTTGCAGGAATAATAATAATAATAATAATAATAATAATAATAATAATAATAATAATTCCTCCCTGCTCCAGCATGCCGAATTGCTCAGGATCCAAGCTATTCCGTCTCCCAAGTTCAGTGAAACAAATTTAGAACCAGCTGAAGCAGAACAAACGAAGAGGGAAGGGCCCTTTAAGCCTGGCAATGTGGCTGGAGATGTCACAGTTCATATTTGCTAACTTCATATCCCTGATTTCATTAAGTTCAGTGCTTTACAGTTTGCTCTGGAAAAAAAAAAGTCCCACCATATTAGGTAAGCTTGTTATGTTGGGTGCAATGAAGAACAGCTGTGGAATAAATGCATACATAATATCCATTGCCAATTTGGAAAGCGGCGCCAAGACCTTGACTCGTTTGAAAGGAGGAAAGGGGACTGTTAAGGCAGGTGGCAGGCTGTTTATTTTACACCTTGTTAATTGCTGACTGCTGATTTATATTTCAGTGGTAGGGCTTGATAAAAGGAGAAGAATCCTCTTTTATGTTCACCAGTTTTGTTAGTGAGGCCCAGGAGAAACTCTTTGCACCTTTCCACTAAGCATGGCAAGTTTTTGGCACCATTAGATATCCTTAAGTTGGGGGATGGGAGGCATATAACAACTAGCATGATATAAGCAAAGATGTTTCTTGGAAACTAACTGTAATTCTGAAACTGGCGAGCAAAATTTCCACAAATCCCTGTTCAGTGGCATTCAGGCATTGAGCTGGCATGTTGCTAATTTCCACCCTGAAGTTGGCTTTATGATTTTGTTTTGTGTAGGCAAAAGACACATCGTTTCTTGTCTTTATTGCTTGTTTCCGGAGCTACAACCCCAGACTGAGCTGCTTTAAGCCATCTAGGCATGTCCCTGGTATACACAGCTAAGTGTGGCACACATCTGTTCCATGTGTTACATCTGTATTTTGTAGAATGCTTCCCAAAATCTCCAGTGCACTATGGTAAGCCAAGAATAAATAAATACTCAAGCAGCCTGCGCTACTAATCTGCATCCTTGTAATTGGGTGACCAGATGCAAAAGAGAGGTGCTTTGCACCTTTCCTCTGAATGCAACATTTCTCGTTCCTTTTTTGTGAAGTCCCATCTGTCCAAATTCTATTGTTCAGATGACTATTAAAGGTGCACGGCCCCCTGCCATCTCCTTAGCATCTGGCCACTCTACCTGTTTGGCTGATGTTGCCAAAAGCTGGTAACAGAACCAGTGATGTGGGGCAGAAGAAATTTTGCAACTCTCCCTAGTGCTTTACTTTTCCACGGAAGATACCGGTAATCCATTTTGACAATTTCACAGCTCCATTTAGTAACAATGAATGGATGCCGACTGCAAATACAATATTGGGCAAGCTTGGCTGTTTCATTGCTTTTAAAAAACAACAACTTGGTTTGCTAAATGCAGGGGAATTAAACATGCTGAATTGGATCACAGTGGCACCAGAAAGTTTTACAATGCAAACCAGAAATTACCCAGTGCAGATTTACTGTAATTGGCACAGGGTTTCTCCCCCCCCCCCCCGGAAGGCCAAACAAATGCTGAGAAGCTTAATGTCTCTGCCCACATCCATATTGTGCATTTAAAGCACACAGCTTCCCTCAAAGAATCCTGGGAGCTGTGGTCTGCTAAGGGTCCTGGGAACTGTAGCTCAGCGAGGGATAAAGCTGCAGTTCCATGATTGTTAAAGTGGTGTAAATGTGCTTTAAATGTATGGTGCGATTGTGACCTCGGGTTCAACACATGTGTGCTGCAAAGCCTCCTTTCCCCAGAGTGTTCTCTATCCTGCTAGTTGAGAAAAAGGCCTGAAATTAATTAGTCTGTAATCTGAATCTTCGGGAATCTTTTTTAGGATCAAGGCAGGGATATATAAGAAGCTACTCTACACACCAATGCAAAGCAGCAGAGCAATACTACTGTGTATGTCATGGCTGGCCTTTTAATAATAATAATAATAATAATAATAATAATACCATTCCCAGGAATACTAGTTTTAAAATACCCATTTTACTGTGGAAAGGAGATTATATATATATATATATGAAAAATGATGAAGCAACATATATTTTATTTTAAAGTAAATTTGAGCCTATTCCCCTGCTGATACTCATGGTGGCACAGCATAAATTATAAATGGAGTATAGCTGCAGAGGATGCACACCTGGGGAATTGTGCTGATTATTCCCCCCCCCCCGCCCCCCGGTAATATTTATTTTTGAAAGCACATCCAAGTGAATCAGTGAATGCTTCCAACTGGGACAATTGCCCAAGGGCTCAAATCTAGGAGTCCTCAATTTAAGACAATAGCACAATATCTAGTTCAGATAATGGATTGGGAATGGGGAGGGCAACCTTCTGGTGATGAGTGATAGTTTTTAAAAGGTGGGGCCAGGATTGTACTTTGCAGTTAAAGATTTTTTTGTGGGGGGGGTGTACAGTTTTAAGGAATCAAAAGCAACCATTTAAAAGAGGGAAAGGATCACTAAAAGGGCGGGGCACTGCTACAGGGTGGGGGTGATGTTTTTATTTTTAAAAGGGCTGCTGGGGGCGCCTGTGGTTGATGCGGAACAGCAGGAAACATTCAGACCCCAAATAAGCACTGGCAGCAAAGGGTGGGCTTGAGTTGCATCACTGATCACTACTAGTGTCACAAACTCTGTATCTGAGCTCAGTGATGTTGGCACAGCTAGATTCCTCTTGGAAGAGCAATAGTGAAGCATCGTGTATTTGTGGTTTACAATAAGGGGGAAAAGAACAAAGAGTCAAGGGCTCTAAAACATAAAACAACTCAGTGCACATATACAGATAATACAAATAACCACCTAATAATACTGATGATGATGAGCATTAACACTAAAAATAATTAGTGTCGTCTAGTAATGAACAGTCAAGTTGGTTAAGCTTGATTTAAAGCCCTAAACAGTTATCTATAATTCTCTCTTTCTCCCCCACCACCCCTTTCAGAGCTAAAGCAGGTGCCAAACAGAGAAAATGCCTTTTTGACTGTGGTCTCCCATCTAGGAAACACTCGCCCCCCCGCAAAGAGTCTTGGCTAGCACCAACATTGTCTTCTTTTGAGGTACAAGCAAAACCCATTTCATTCTCCCAGTCTTTTAGATAGTGAGGCACTTAAAAATCTTTCCAGTTTTCTCTCTTTATTTTCCTGCTTGGTGCTTGAAAAGCAACAACAGCAACAGGTGGTTGTTTTGACAAGAGCTGTTCTGTCTATGCTCAGAGACAACGTGGTTAGTCCAAATATGCCAGAGCTGGCACTAAGAAGAAGTTTCATGGGTGAACTCGTGTATTCTGGAGCTGAGCCCTGGCTCAGTTACGACCTGAGTATGTGGGGAGGTGGCAGCACTGTCACCTTATTTATACTGACACAGAAATGGAAGGACGTATTGGAAAAATGGAACCCAGCCTGTGATTTTTATCTTGTGATAATTTGAGATCACAAACTGATTGGCAGTTCAGAAGCTTAAGGCTGTATTTCAAAATGCACATTTCAAAGGTATGTTGGCAGTTGTATTTGTAGAGCTTGATTCTTTCTGATGCAGGGGGAGAAGATATAATCTTCACAAGAGCTCTGAAGCTGCTTAATGACAGCTTTTAGTGATATTTTTGGGCTTTGTTTTAAAGCAAAGCTGCCATTTTGACTTGTCTTTGGCTGAATTATCCTGTGCTGTCTGACATGCCCTTTCTAACAGCAAAGCTGTTATTATGCCAGTATATTGCTGACTAATTGTGACCACTGTCTGCGCACAGATTCTTGGAAGACGACTAAAAGACCCTCCCCCCTTGGAGGACATAAAGAAGGCTGGCTTTCCTCCTTCTTTGCTTTATATTGCAATCCCTTCCTTCAGGTAGGCCTGCCTTGGGTTAATGAACAGAAAATAGCTAAACCTCTGTTGTATCGCTCCTTGCAAAGGATAGAAAGGTGCTTTTGGAAATCGCTAGTCTTGTCAAGTGAGTGGTGCATAGTGAATATGCAGGAGTGGTCTCTTTTCAGAGCTTGATTCGGTTTCCTGTCTGTAGTTGATTGCAAAGCTTTTTATTAGCTCCAAATGGAAAATAGGGCACATCAGTCCTATTTTTCTAGAAAAAGAGGTTCCAGAATTCACCACGAACACCTCCCTCTTTGTCTTAGAAAGGCAATGGCACCCACCTGAGAGGTGCCGGAACTGAGTTCCGACAAGTTTCCCCCTGAAAAAAGCCCTGGGGAATTTGCACGCCTGGCTGTGCTGCTGAAATACTGAGAGATGGAGAAAGCCTTGCCTAAATAAAGTGACTGGACTAATAGCCATTCATTCTCTCTCCTCTCCAGCCTTCTCCGATTGAAACCCCTGAGAACTGAAATTTAGTGCAGAGAGGCAAGAGATCTCCAAAAGATTTTTTTGCCCCCCCCAAACTATGTTTCACACGGGGGGGGGGGAGAGATGACAGTTAAGAAGGTATACAACAGTTATATAACTTTGTCCATAGATCTGCATAGGAGAAACTGAGAAAACACTTTATTAAGATTGTGGGGGTGAAATGTTTCTCTTTTAGGTAGCTCACCCTTGGACTTGCAGGATAGTGATATGCCATTTCATTTAGGTTTTGATATAAAGGCTCTGAAAATCACTCCACTTAAAAACAGTTTCCACTGACACCAGCTTTTTCAGCTTTTTAAAAGCTGAATTGCTGCCCTGGGCTGGATAGGGGAAGCACTGTGGGCTGCTTTTTAGCAAGTGGTTCTGCAACCATGATTTACATAGGCAATGAATCCAGGCAGAAACCATCAAGAGGAGCAGTGGATTTCAAACATTGGGCTGTTCTGCCTCTCAGACAGCTGTGGTTGCAGCTTTTGTCCCCCCCTCCCCACTCTGGTCTGAGTGTTGTGTACTTAAATCCTTGGGAAAGTGCCAAAATGAGCTTGCCATTTTGGCGAGCAGTTGCTCCAGCAACTTTGAGGCAGCGAGATGGAAGTATATCATCTGTTTTTTCTTCCTGACGCAAACAAGTTGGCAAATACTGGTCTGTGAGTTAAATCTCCTGCTTCCCTGCTTTAACATCCCAGTACTAATCCTCTTGATTGACACTAATATATTAACTGGCAGACTGAACCCTTTGTTCCTTTTTTCTCACTGCAAGGAACTATTTTGAAAGGCTTTCCCCATTCCCTCTTCTTTCCTATGTCCATGTTGCCAGTGATCCCGCTTATGCAGCCAAAACAGCAGCACCCATACATGAGGGTCAGGTGGGCAGTGGTGGAATAGTATCTGTGTAACCCTGACCTGTCTTCTTCTCTCTCATTTGCACGTGAGGTTCAGTCTGAGTCCAGGCGGTCCCTGCAGGAGAGCTGACGCTGTATTAAACTTTGTGTATGGCAAAAAAGCCCAACTGTGTGACAGGCTTGTGAGTGACAACCAGGCTCTGAAATGACAGCCTTTGCAAATAGAGCCTGAAATCTGGAGTGAGTTCACGTTTCAGCAAGGTACAGACACGAAGGAGGAGACAAACAGGTGAACCAAATGAGGCTGATTTGAACCCAGCCTTGATCCATTTATGAAACTAATGCTTGTATAACCCCTCCAATGTTAGATTTGTTCCGTCTAGTGGCTTTTTAAAAAAACCAAACAAACCAAAAGAAGAATTAAACAAAAACACAAGCTCAGATGCTTCTTTGTGCAGTATTAATGGGCATGGCATTGGCTTCTCTTGACAAATTAAGCATGTCACTTTGAGTGCCCTTAGGGTGATAGACGCTGCTCAGCGTGGTGGGTCTCTCACCTTAAGCATGCATTAAGGAGACATGCTCGGTCTTGCAAGAGATAGTGAAGCTATTGCTCTGCGAATCCAGGAACCATAGGGGTCCTGTGCTTAAAGCACTGCTCTTAAAATCACTTTCTCTCTCTCTTTGCAGTGGGGCACTCTGTAGAACAGCAAATTGCTTTTCCGTTGTGTTCTTCTCAAAATGGACTCTTTTGGGTCTTAAAGCAACTGCTGTGCCTGCACAGTTAACGACTTTTGCAAAAGGTATTTTTATTACAGTGTTTAGAAACTATTATAGTCTAATGGGTAAATAGGAGGAAAGCCCTTAAGCCTGTCCGTTGCCTTTATAAATATGGATTTTGCTTCTTTTGTGTCTCTGGCGTATGTGTTTCATTAAAGTACTGCTGCTGTAATTTATCTGCAGCACACTGAATGAGAGGATGGGTGCAGGTGGGGAAGGCGGGCGGCAGTGCTGGATGTGTTTCACGCACTTCAAAACTATTAGCGAAGAAGGGATGAAGCCGATTTGTGAGATGCATTACTGGTGGGGGGCGGAATGGGAAGTGTTCGGGACTGGCACTTTTATCAGGGACTGACACATTGGCAAAGGTTTTGTAAAGCTTTTTTTGGCAGCACAGAGAACTTCAGACAAGCAATCCAGGCTCTCCCTTTTAAATTAAGGGGTTTACAAGGCTAGGCCCACTGAAATTAGTAAGCATGACTTGGACAGATCTGTGGACATATAATAAATGAAATAAAACTTAGCTAAATACCACCCATTGTGGATAAACACTGGACTGTAACACAGTCACAATATGTTCTCTGTGCACGAAACCCTTCATGCCTCCCTGCAAAAAAAAGGGGGGGTGAAAGGGGAGAGAAATGAAATGAAAGGGAAATGGCGAATCTTTTAAAGTTGTAGATGGCTAGCAAACAGGACAAGTTTTACTAAAAGCATGCTAATTTGTCCTACCTTTGCCAAGGCTGTCTGCTTGCAGCTTGTGCCTAATGCTCCTAGGGAGGAAAAGTGTGGACCCAGGAGGAGGTTGTGTACAGGAGCATATTTAGATGATGAATGTGGGTTTTTGGTGAACTAGAACAGACAGGCTGCAATGCTGTGCTTACTTGGAAGTCTTTCTTCTCCCCCAGAAGTTTCTCCAGAGGGTTGGGAGGCCACGCAGAACAGCATGGGAAAGATGGAATTTGTGCAAATGGCCTCCATCCTCCAGGGAACCTCTGCTGGATCTCAATCCTTCCGCAAGCAGAATGTAAACCCTTTCCATCCACAGAAGAGCAACTCTTGAATCCATGAGGAGCAGCCTGCTTTAAAGCCCTTCACTTTGCCTAGAGAGTTTTAACATTTAATTTCTTCTCTGTTGACAAGGCATGCCATTTCTCTGAGCACAGTAATAGAGTGGTATGAGCTGCATGTTAGAACTCCGGTGCTCCTGGGGTGCATGATTAAATCACGTAGCCCAGCACATCAGGGAACAAGTTATTTAGGAGTTTCTTCTGAAGGGTGGCAGCAGCTCCTCTCTCTGATCTGATCTGCAGTTGCTGCTACGCTTTCCTTTGGAGAGTGGGAATAATAAAATAATGTTTTGATCAGGAGGTCACATGATAAAGCTTTCTGGTGATTGAGAAACCCTTCCTTGACAATAGATTGATGGCTACTAAGAGCAGTGCACAGAAAATAATTGTTTTGCATTTGTGATATTTTTACAGCATTGAACTCTCTCTCTCTCTCTCTCTCTCTCTCTCTCTCTCTCTCTCTCTCTCTCTCTCTCGTGTGTGTGTGTGTGTGTGTGTGTGTGTGTGTGTGTTTCTGAATAAACATAAGTTTGATCAGAGTTTCAGTTATTGAGATTAGCTTCACCTTGTTTATTGCCTGTCCAAAAATGTGCCTCACAGCTGCCTGTCCTTCAAGTCATTTTTGGGAAATGGAGAACCTCTTCCAGCTTTGCATCCAGTATGAAAGCAGCATTTGTCAATTTTTTTTTAATCGTTTCTTGAAATTCTTCAATGTCTTACAAATGTGTTCACGCCTCTGGGTTATTTGCATGCTGATTGCCGTTATCACTTAATAACCTGAACTTGTGAAATTGGTAGCATCAGTCATCCCATGATAAGTCTGTCACTGGAGTCCAATCCAGGTAGTGAGAGAGTCTGCAGACTGTGTTCTGAGTGAGACCAAAAGACCTGTGGAAGGGGAGACGGGGAGGTTCAAGGAGAGTAAGAAAAATGACTAAGGATCCAGCAGTGTCCTTTCCTTCCTCTGCAATCACTCTGCAGATGGTTTTGATTAAATGGCAGGTCACAATACCTTGTGATGATGATGCTCATCTTTTCCAGCCTCATAATTCACTCTTATCAGCTTGCCTCTTCCTTTTCCCCCCACTGGTGAGAGCGGTCAGTTTGTCACTGTAGCTGACACAGGTCCCACCTGCACTATACATGTAAAGCAGTAGCACCCCACTTGAACCAGTTTTGGCTTCCCCCAAAGGATCCTGGGAACTGTAGTCTGTTTGGGTGATGAGAGTCACAGAGCTACAATTCCCCAAGTGGATTAACAATCCATCTCTTTAAGCAATTGACTATCCTGTCCCTGCTGAGCTTCTCTGGTCATACACAGCACCCACAGTTGTGGACTCTTTTCAACTATGGGTTGAACTCCTGATTGCTGATGGAGAGCCTGTTTTGTTCGCAAAAGGCAGTTAATAAGTATTTTCTTAAATCCTGTGTGTTAAGTAGTGAATTTAATTTCCATTATGAAAGGAAACTCCGTTCTAGCAAAACACTTCCCCTTCCCTTCTGAATGTCTTGTAATTATCAGATTAAATGAAGTTATTTTTTTTAAAAAGGGCTTTGCACATTATACAATTAAAAAGCTTTAATTGCGTAATGTAAATGTGGAGTGGTGGGGGAGAGATTAATAGTTGTTACTGCAGTGCTGCAATAGACGGAGAATGTAAAGAGCCAAGGTGTAGAAAATAGCTTTGCAGGGTTTGAGTTAAAGTGAACACAAGAAGAAGCTGCTGGATCAGGCCAGCGGCCCATCTAGTCCAGCATCCTATTCTCACAGCAGCTGACCAGATGCCTGTGGGAAACCCACAAGCAGGATTCCAGCACAAAGAACACTCTCCCCTCCTGTGGTTTCCAGCTACTGCTTTTTGGAGACATGAAGCCTCTGGCAGTAGAGGTAGAACATGGCCATCGTTGCATCCTTGTCCTCCATTAATTTGTCTAATCATCTTTTAAAGCCATCCTAGCTGGTGGCCAGCGCTGCCTCCTGTGGGAGTGAGTTCTATGGTTTAATTATGCACTCCACAAAGAAGTACTTTATCTGTCCTGAATCTTCAGCTTCATTGGATGTTTGTTAGCTCTAGTGTAATGAGAGAAGGAAAGAAACATTTCTCCATGCCATGGAAGCCTTTATAAACTTCTGTTATGCCCCTTGTTATGTGCCTTTTCTCTAAACTAAAAAGTCCCCTCTTACTGAATGAATTTCATTAGGGACAAATGTAAGATTCTGTACTTAGGCAGGAAGAACCAGGTGCACAAATATAAGATGGGGGACACCAGGCTTACTAATAGTACATGTGAAAAGGATTTAGGGGTCTTAGTAGACCACAAGCTTAACAAGAGTCAAAAGTGTGATGCAGCAGCAAAAACAACAACAATTAATGCTATTCTGGGCTGCATTGACAGAAGTATAGTGTCCAGGTCAAGGGAAGTCCATAGTCCCATTCCATTCTGTCTTGGACATGCTACATCTGGAGTATTGTGTCCAGTTTTGGGCACCACAATTTAAGAAAGATATTGACAAGCTGGAATGTGTGCAGAGGAGGGCAACCAGGATGATCAGTGGTCAAAAAAGAAGCCTTATGAGGAGCTCTTGAAGGTGCTGGGTATGTTTAGCCTGGAAAACAGGAGAAGAGATATGTTAGCCATCTTCTAATATCTAAAGAGCTATCACTTGGAAGACGGAGTTAGCTTGTTTTCTCCTGCTCTGGAGGGTAGGACTCAAACCAATGGTTTTAAGTTACAAGAAAGGAGATTCCTACTAAACATCAGAAAGAACTTTCTGACAGTAAGAGCTGCTCAACAGTGGAACAGTGGGAGGTTGTGGCTCCTCTTCCTTGGAGGCTTTTAAGCAGAGATTGGAGGGCCATCTGTCATGGATGCATTAGCTGAGATTCCTGCATTTCAGGGGGTTGGACTAGATGACCCTTGGGTTCCCTTTCAGCTCTATGATTCACCAAGGGACATGCATAGATATGGGTGCTCTCTACTGTAAAAGGATTACAAAAGCGTTTCTTCATGATCTACTGTTTTCTGAGGTCCATGGGAATTCTATTTACAGTATTAGCAGCCCTATGCTGTGTTCTACATGTATGGACATTGTGGAATGGCGTAGTTGATGGTAACTGTGGCCTTGTCCACACTTCTGCTTCTCCCATGCCTAGAATTGCCATTTGCTGTGATTGAGCACTGAAGAGCGGTTTTCCCTTGGTGGAAAGCAGTGGGACGAGAGGAAGTGTGGATAAGCCCTGTGTCAAGTTCTTAGTAGGGTTAAGCCTGGGATTTGGGACTCTTGACACCACCATGCTGCAGTTGGAGTTTTTACCCAGGAGAAATAGATGGTAGATGTTTTATTGTGTTTTTATATTTTGCTGGAAGCCGCCCAGAGAGGCTGGGCAAACTAGTCAGATGGGCAGCATATAAATATACCGGTAATAATAATGACGACGACGATGCATCTGGCTGAGTTTGGTAATCGCTGGAGGGAATATTGGGAGAAGAAATGTTAGGCCAAGTTGTGGAACAGATGTGTTGCCTGATACTTGCATTGCTGTGTTTAGGAACCCCTGGCATTCTGATTGCCTTGCTGCACCCGTAGGCTTCTGCAAAACAAATGTACATTGTTTTCCTGTTTGTTGTGTGCATCTTGTATGTCAACACTTAAGGTAGTTGCTGACAGGGGTGCTCCATTTCCTGAGCATTTAATTTATGTATTATTTTTCTACCTTAGGAAAACGTGATGCTTCCTCAATAGCAATGGCACAGAATACATTGTGTGAAGTGTGGTTGCACATGTGTCCTTTTTATATAACATACAGTGGTACCTCGGGTTAAGAACTTAATTCCTTCTGGAGGTCTGTTCTTAACCTGAAACTGTTCTTAACCTGAGGTACCACTTTAGCTAATTGGGTCTCCCACGTCGCCACCGCTGCACAATTTCTGTTCTCATCCTGAAGCAAAGTTCTTAACCTGAGGTACTATTTCTGGGTTAGCGGAGTCTGTAACCTGAAGCGTCTGTAGCCTGAAGCATCTGTAACCCAAGGTACCACTGTTCTGGAGATCTGCTGTGCATCTTCTGCATTAATGCTGATGTTTGAGCCTAGGAATCGATGCCATGTGCGGCCCAAGGCATGGGGATTGAGGTAGGGCAAAGTGCAAAAAATCAATTGGAGGTAGTTCTCTAAAAGCTTCCTAGCAATGGATCTGCCACAGCAGTATGATCAATGTTTGAAGTTTTGTTAAGTTCACTGAAGGAAGCTAGAATGTTGGTTGGAAAACCTCAAGCAATTACAGTGAGGGCAGAAGCATTTCCTCAGAAGTAAGTCCCACTGAGTTAAGCCGGACAGCAAATGTATTTAGGACTGCAGGTGTAAGAGTCCTATCCTAAGTGAATGTAGCTGTGTGCAAAGCATAAAATCTACTGCCCCTTCCAAAGCCCTGCTGCTTTCTGCAGGCCAGAGCAGGAGCGGGTAGATGTACATGGGGCAAACATCCCTTTTCACCCCTTTAAAAAATTGTTTTGGATCGGGTGGGGATTAATTAAACCATCTCCAAGTTAGCATAAAGGCAGTGCCCCATCCTAGGGCCTCTCTGACTTAAAAGGGGCCTTGGGTCCTTCAGATCCCAGACTGTCACCATCCCATCCCAGAAGTGCCATTTTTGGGGCCTGACACTGACTCCTGGTGGTGAAAGAACTGCCAGTGGTAGCTTTAGGCAGGTGGATATTTCCGTGGGGACCTGCAGGGTGGAGGGTGCCTGCCCCGCTGGTGGAGCTCTTATCCTTTGCACAATCCTAGCCCCTTCCAGCCAGCATATCTGGAGGTTAGGATTGTTCTGTGGAAGGGGCTGTTGCTGAGCGTTACATGTTATATACTCTTCCTTTGTCTTTATAGCCCCATGTTGCCCATTTTCTGATATTACTTTGCATTTAGGAGATTTGAAACAAGGCCTGGCTTTAGCCTTTGATGTTTAAATTAACGGAAGAGCGTGAGGCGGACAATCAGATGGTTTTAAAATCTGGATCTATCCATATTCTGTTTTAATAGCAGATTTGATTATCTCTTTCTACAAAACCTGTTTAAAAGGAAATCTGAATTTAATTCAAGTGTAAATTTCTCAGAACTTGAATTCCCTGTTCATTTATCAAATCCTGAATTAAAAGTTGCATTTTATGTACAGTGGTACCTCGGGTTAAGTACTTAATTTGTTCCAGAGGTCCGTTCTTAACCTGAAACTGTTCTTAACCTGAAGCACCACTTTAGCTAATGGGGTCTCCCGCTGCTAATTTCTGTTCCTATCCTGAAGCAAAGTTCTTAACCCGAGGTACTATTTCTGGGTTAGTGGAGTCTGTAACCTGAAGCGCATGTAACCCGAGGTACCACTGTATAGACTGGGACTAGCAAGCCAGTGCAGGGACTTGGAGTCCTGAGATGCTATCCTGTGTCTCCCTAGTGCTCTGCCTGGAGGCAGAGATGATTTCCTACTGAACTTACCATCCAAGGTTAAGGTGTTGGAAGCAAGCGGCCCCTGTGGGCTTGTAAGAAGGGCTTGTGAACTCACACTAGACCTTTAAATTTAATGAGTTCTTAACTTAATAGTTAAGCCATCAAAATATTATTAGAATCTCCATACATGTTTTCTGGCTATCTGATGTAGACAATGATTAAGCCTTGCCTTTTACAAGGATTGCTTGGAACAAGAGGCCAAGGAGCATGCTGGCAGCACCGAACACCTTTTATGGGGCAGCCGCAATTAAAATCTGATTTAAAAGCTCCATTTAAAACTGTAGTTAACGAAATAATCAATTGTTTCGATTAATGCCTCTGGGCCTATGCGCAGTGCTTCTTGGCGTAAGGGAAATGAACTGAGCAGTGGAGAATCTTAAGAGATGAGAATGGCATTCTTGAACTTCATTTCCGGGGTCGGTGGGGGGTGGGGAGAGTTTCAAAGGAAAAATCTGTTTGCTAAAGTTTAAAAGTTGGCCTGAAAGAAAAGCAAATGTTCAAACGTTTATTTATTTATTATTTATTTTTGAAGATGCAAAAAGAAGTATTTTCTAACGGAGGGAGGATTTCTTTCTTTTCTTTTCTTTTTTTACCAGGGACAGAAATCCTTCTGACCTGCATCTGTTCTAGTGAGTTCCCTAATGCTGCATGTGGCTGCTTGGTGTCTTTACTTAAAGAAGGTGCTTTTTCCCAGCAATTCTAATGCAGTGGGGAAAGGGGGGGTGGAATGCTTCACATCTGTTACCCTTTGCCTGAGAGATACTTGGATCCTGCCAGATCCTTTCCCTAAATCTATTCTCTTCCCCCAACCCACAGTTTAGTTTTAAGAAAATTACTGATTTACCAACTTTACAAGGAATTAAAAACAACAGACAACTGGCTTGCTGACTTGGCAGCTGCTTTGCCACTGCCAATTCTCTTATTCCTGTTGAGCTGCCATAGTATTAATACTGTAGAGAAGAGCTTCAATTTTCTAGGGGAAAATTGAAAGGTGTTCATGTTTTACATTCATTTGTTAGAACATTTAGAACATCCTGGCTTTGGACTTTCAGCCATCTCCTAAAGCCCTTTTTTATGTCAACAGGCCTATGCAATAGCTTTCAATTTTCTAGAGTAGCCAGTCATTTTAATGATTGTCCCGTGCTGCTTTTAAAGGGCTTTATGTTGTACACTGCCCCAGCGTTTTGCGAGAGGGTGCTGCATAAATACTTTTATACATAAATATTTATAGCCTGCCATTCGTGTGAAAATACACCACTCAAGGCCATTTGCAATGTATAATAATGTAAAATTAATTAAAAAGGCGCAAAACAATTAACGAAAGAGGCAGGTCAGCAATTTAAAAATCATTAAAACATTGTATGCCCAATGAATTAAAAGCCTACACTATCCCTCACTGTTAGCCATGTTGCTGGGTGTTTGTATTCCAACAACATCCGAAGGGCACCATGTTGTCTAACCCTGCTTGAAGGATTTTGAACGTACCAGATAAGACGAAGTTTGTTTATGATAAAACAATGTTAAAAATTGGGGGTCGTCTTATACACAGATAATGAAGAGGTGGGTGGACTGGGGATTGGTTGCTGCCGCGAGCAGGAGATAGTCATTGGCGATTGGGCGGCTGATTGGCGGCGAGCAGGCATACGATTGGTGGCTTCGGCGACACGTGTGATTGTCTGTGTTGGTCCGGATGGTGAGCAATCCGCCCCCCGAAAAGCTCAACAACTCTGGGCAATCTCCCCCCATTTTCTTAATTTGGAGTCCTCCAAAATAGAGGTTGTCTTATACATTGGTGGGGGGCGGGTGTTATACACGGAAAAATATGGTAAGTCATTCGGAGCTTTAAAGGCAATTGGCAACACTTTTGAAGTGCACCCAGAAGCACTGCAACTGCTGCATGATCAGTATAACGTCAAAAAAAGCAGAAGCCGTACAGAATCCAACAACATACCAAGGGTATGAAATCCACATTTTGAAGTGCTCAGGGCTCCCCCCCCCCACTTCATCAAATACGATCTCCCACCATTCAAGGGCTATGCTTTCCCCACCAGTTACCACACCCCTACAGCTAGTGTGGGGGAAGTCCAACAGCATCACTTAGTCGGTCCAACTGCCCTTTCCTTTACTTTACCATCCTGCTGCGCATCCAGTTTTTTAAAAATAAAAATGAGATCAAATACTACTGTGCGTATTTGCCTCTTTAAAAGTCCACCCCAAATTCTCTCTTCGGTTTGTAGAGCAGCAGCTCTGAATGCCTCATGGAAAGCGAATCATAAATTAAGTAAATATTAATAATAATAACAATGATAGTGGCAGGGAAGAAAGGCAACATTCCCCCAGAAATGGTGAAACTGTGACAAGGCTTGCCCCAGAGAGAGGGGGATGGAACAGAGAATGGTGTAGAAAATTCGCATCAGTGAAATTGCTAAGTTTCCCCCTGCCCCGTGACCGCACAGGAGAAGTTGTCATGCTTTAAAAAGCCCTTCCCAAATGCGCACAACTTCTCTATGGCAAATATGGTTGGTGAAGGCCAGAAAAAGAGAGGTTTTGGTAGAACACACCTGTTGATAGGTTTTGCAAAAAAAATTCAGGAAGATCGACACTTGATTTTCCTTGTGGCCAACAAGCATATTTCTGAAACTCAGAAACTTCAGTGATTAAGTAGTAAATAAATGCCTTTAAATAAATAAAAGTAAAGTGCATTTAAAGGCACACACCTGTCTTCCACATATGTATACCAATGGTAGGAAAGAGCCCCAATAGCACTTTAAATGACGGTTTGAAATCTGTTTCAGGTTGTGCTTTTAACATACATGCCATTAACACACATTTAGGAAGGCATATTGGGAAGATATATCGGGAAGAGACTCATGAGACTCTTGAGAGTCCCATGGACTGCAAGGAGATCAAACGTATCCATTCTTAAGGAAATCAGCCCTGAGTGCTCACTGGAAGGACAGATCCTGAAGCTCAGGCTCCAATACTTTGGCCACCTCATGAGAAGAGAAGATGGAGGGCACAAGGAGAAGGGGACGACAGAGGACGAGATGGTTGGTTGGACAGTGTTCTCAAAGCTACCAACATGAGTTTGACTAAACTGCGGGAGACAGTGGAAGACAGAAGTGCCTGGCGTGCTCTGGTCCATGGGGTCACGAAGAGTCAGACACAGCTAAACGACTAAACAACAACAATCGGAAAGACGACCACTCGTGGCTGTTCTGTAGTTATCTATAACGAATTATTTTAAATGATCAACTGTTTGTCTTGTTTATAGCAGAAGAAAATAAAATCTGTGCCTAAGATAGATTCAAGTTTTCCTTTCTAAAGAAAATGTTATTGGTTGTGTTTTTTAGCTGCAGGCGAGATAAATGAAAGAATCCCAGCAGAATACAAAACTTCAATTTGCTTAGTACGTTTTAATAAACTTGCATTTCTGCTGATACTCCTTCTATCTCATAGTGTCATACTCCAATCTACATTATTACAGGAGTAATATAAAGTGCATTCAGCCACCCTTTTTTTGTTGTGGCCTTTGTGCAACCTTTCCTGTTATGTCACGACCACATCTAAATTAGATACGCATGTGTACAACATCCTGTTGCAGACTTCTGCCCATTTTGCCAAGCTGGAATGTGAAATTGGCAAGATTAGCTCCCATTTAAAAATAGTTCTTGTTCTCGGGAAGTGCATTGTAGTGCTGGAATAGCCTAGTTGGTAGAGTATGAGCCTCTTAATTTCAGGGTTGTGGGTTCAAGCCCCACATTTAGCAAAAGATTTCTGTATTGCAGGGAGTTGGACTAGATGACCCTTGTGGCCCCTTCTACTCTGCAGTGTTATTATTTACTTACTGAATTTATATCCTGCCCTTCCTCCCAAAGGAGCCCATAGTGTTGGAAAGAGGGATTCCACAGTATGGAAAAGAGAAAAGAAGCAAATCTACTAAAGCTGAGAACAATACTACTTTAAAGCATTTCAGCCCTGCCTTTTGGCCCCCAAAGAGCACCCTCCCAGCTGGCTTCCAGCAAATAGATACGATGATGTCTTCTTTACAAAGAACATTAAATAACCTCAGTTAAAACAGCAGGGAATATAAAACCGGGTCAGGTACAAATGCAACAACCAGCAGCGTGAGGATAAAAAACACAAGGCAAATGAAAAACTTGACAAAATAATGAAAAGGTTTTTGCAGCCTAGCTGAAACGCAAAAGCAAGGGAGCCAGCTTAGAATATGTTGTACCGTAATTCTCTCGGCATTTGGAGGCACTAGCAACCCCTCATTAAAGAGATCAGGAACACTGGCCTTTTCTCATGAAATAGCTTGTGAGTAGTAGTTGTTGCTGCTGCTGTAATGCTATAAAAGACAACTCCCATCATGGCATAGCTGTCAACCGTGCCTTATTTGGCGGGAAACTCCCTTATTGTGTCCCGCTCCTGTCCCTTATTGATGATGTCCCTTAAATTTCCCGGGTTTCATGCTCACCCGGCTCGGGAGGGAAGCAGCAGCTCGGGGTCCTCCGCCGCGAGAGAGAGCACACACTGGCGCAGTCGTCCTGGCACGAGGAGTTCCATCGGCCCTTCCCCGCCCGAGAGGAGGGGGAGGGAGGGAGACCCTCGCCCACACCACCTGCGAGCCCGGAGGCGGTAGTGGTGGCGGCGGCTGAGGAGGCGGCCTGAGAGGAAGGAAGAGGAGGGGACGGGGAGGGACGCAGAAGGGCGCCGCTGCATCCGCCTCATGCCGGATCGTCAGTATCTGTCAATCCTACCAATGTTTGTAACTCTTTACAACAGCAAAATCCCTTTTTTTGGCTGCAGATCCCTTTGGCTGCTGGTCCCTTATTTTCAAATCTGTAAGTTGACAGCTATGCTTTTATCTTCTTATTCTTCTGCCTGCCCATACCCTTGAAGAGTCACTATTTTCTAGGGACAGTCCTGGAATTATGAAAGCCATCCAGGCTTCTGATTTGATCCTGGAATGTCCCTATTTTCCCGGCCAGTGCCTCTGCTGCCATGCTCAGGGAGGAGGATAATCCAGCACTTTTCCTGAACAACGGTGGTGGTGGTGGCTGCCAGGGAACACCCTGTTGCCTTTCCATGGACTCTCCATGGCCGCCGCCGCTGGCCACCTGCCCTGGGCAGCCTGTAGTGGCTGATGGAATGTGGGCAACAGGCTGTGGCTGCCAAGGCCCAGGCCCTTGTGATGTGCCAGCTCTCTGAGGGGCAAGCAGGGGGCAGGGCTGTCCTGGGCAGGAAGAAAGGGGGAGCGGAGCACAGTGGGGAGTATTGATTAAACAGAAATAAATGCTTAGTGCATCCATGTCTAATCTTGCCCTTTTCTAAAACTTGTTGATTAGTGTGTATTTCTCTTTTTATAAAACTACCAAAGAATCAAATCGGGATTTAGGGATTTTCTCAGGATGGTGGAGGGTATGTGTGCTGTGTCCCATTGGCGTAGTGGTAGCAGCAGTTGCCCTTCTTTTGATAGGAAATTCTCAGTAGGGGGGTAGGGGAACAAAAAAATGGGGTGTTAAGGAGGGTCTGTTGCAGGGAATGAGAAATGTTCCTGTTTTCATCTGAGGAGTGTTGGCGGGTGTGCCAGCCTATCGTGCCGGTTTTTCAACCCACTCACCCACGTCTACAAAAAGTAGTTAATTTGCATTTATATGCAGTTCTGAAAACCTTAGTTGGTTGTGATTTAAAAGCAAAACAAAAAATGAACCATGCTTAATTTAGGATATGGGGGGAAAAGATTTCCCACGTTTCTGTGTCCTTTTGTGCTATGAATGAAATTGTGCGCTGAATGCTTTCTGATAAGAGTTAGTTATTGTATTTATTACTTCTATGTTAGTGCAAGTAGATAGAAGAAATGCCATTAATGGAGGGACCAGAGTGACATCTTTTCCTGAGCTTGCCCTACTTTTTTTTATTTAAAAACTCAGATATTTTTGGTGTGCGGCTGTCATTTCCAAAAGGGTTGCTTCCTAGGAGAGTGGATGTTCTGGTCCCAAGAACAGCAGATTTCCTTGATTTCAGATCTGGCTTCTTTGCTCTCTGGGTAAATGAAATTATTTTAAAAGGGATCCGCTAGAGCAAGAGAGCCAAGAAAGAGATCAAACTTGAGTATAAATACCTATTACATTGTCCTAAGTTCTTTGTACCCCCTTTTTTTAAAACACAAAAAGGTAATTTACAAACTCACATATTTTTAAATTACCAGTTGGCCCTATAAAAGGTCTATCCTCACTGATTCTGTATCTTTCTTCCTTAATGTGCTTGGTTTTATTGTCCATTCAGCACTAGATATGCATGAAGCAAGCAGGAAAGCGGAACTGTACAGCATTTGGATGTTAGCGATTCTTTGTTTGCAAATAGGTTTTAATTCCTAATTGTGTGTGACCTGCGATGAGGAAGCTGACATTCTGAGCATAGAATGGATATATGCAAAATGATCTGTCATTTGCATAATTATTCTGCAATCTTTTGGAATGAGTTTATATGGAAGTTATAGAGGGAAGAAAAAGAACTAGGGTCAATGGGGCACAGAACGTGGGGTGAACAAGCCCTACTGATAGCCAGAAGATTTCCCCTTTAAATTTTTTTGAAATATACAGACAAAGATGTTGAAGGTTTATAATGTGGATATTGAAATACAAAAAACACTTAAAAATAAGTGCTGAATCTTGTGCCAGATCCTTTATTCATGCTTTGTGCAGAGATGTGCAGAATGCTGACTCCTCTGTGTATTCCTGAAATGCCTGCCTTTTGTGTAATCCCTTCTACCTGTGGACTTTTCTTTATAAAATTTAATGATTGGATGAGACTTTTTCCGCCACAGGAAGGATGGCTGTAGAGAGATACCTGTGGAAAGCATTACTTTGGAACTGCAGATCGACTTGGATTTCTCTGGGAAAGCTCAATCTGCAGAATGCTAGATTCCTTTCCTGCTGTCTCTTGCTCACGCTTCTTTTCTGAAAAGCAAAGCCAAACCCAGCTTATTCTCTTATGCGTATCTATATAAATAGCTACACACGTACAGCCTGAAACAGGGCTGAGCTGACCACACTGTTTTTCTTGATTGCCAGGAAGAGAATGTGGTTGGTTTGTTTTACTGTCAGGAGAAGGTTGCCTGGCGTGCGGGCGTCTCACCCTCCACTGTGATGCTTTTAAAAGGAAGAGGATAACACTTTCATTGAGGATGCCTCACTGAGTTTTGTACACTTAAGACAAATACCCCATGTACTGAGCTGTGTCTAATACCTAATTAAAAAGGGATTGGGGGGGGGGGGAAGAAGCCAGAACCACAGAGGTGAGAACTTTGTGTTTCTAATCTGCCCTGTTTTGTACTTTTCCAAGTGCTTGACATAGAAGAACATCCAAGTGCTTGATTTCAGATCTGATAGAAGAACATCCAAGCAAGATCTGATAGAAGAACATCCAAGCACTTTTCTAAATGCTTGACTTAGAAGCAACATTTGGTTTGTGTTGGAGAAACTGAAACCTGAGACACATTTCCATTTTAGTGTGGTGAGCGCATGGATCTGAAATGGGGAACCTGTAGCCCTCCTGGTGTCGTTGGATTGTGGTTCCCATCACCCCTGACCTTTGGCTGTGCTTGCTGGGGCTGATGGGAAATGGAGTCAAATCCTGCCTAGTGGCCACAGTTTTTCCATCTGCGCCTTTGGCTTTGGACTGGCTTGCATATCCCTTTACACTGCAGTGAAGCTTAACTATGGTTTAGAAGTGAACACACAGAGTCGTAGTGCAAGGAGATAAAACTGCAGCCGCTTGGCTCCTCTCTTACTGCTTGCAGAAGCTCTAAACAGAGGCTTGCAATTTTCCACTCTTTAAAAAACCATGAGTGGTATAAAGTCTTATTTACAGTTTGTGGTTTATTTTGAGCGAGGTATTAAGCACGGGTTTGGATGTAACACCAAGCCAAAACATGACTTAGGTGTTGGCTTCATGGCAGGAATAAGAGAGGAATGAAGCAGCTGTGATTTTAGCCCAGTGTACCACCAGCATGCGCTGCATTCATCTCTAAATTCTAGGTGAGTGCATTTATGTATTTCCTTGCACATCCCATTCAAACAGAGTTTTAAAAATTCCACACTTATGTGTCTTCCCTCCCCTGTGTGAACTCTTGGCATGGAATTTGCATAGAGCAGTTCCACTGGAACAAGAAGTGACCTTTCCCATTCCGTGTCAGTACTTAGATTACTTCCATTCCTCATTTTCAATTTGTACTTCTAACTTTCTCGCCCTTGGTGAAACACTTCACTTTGATTAGCATCCCATTTGCCATAGCTGGTCCAGAGTGCCTTGTTAGACAAGCATTGCCCCGACTAATAAAACTGCTTGTCCATACAAAACGTGAGGATAAGCTCATTAAAACGTTTGGTTAATAGTTTGTAATGCTGTTACAATGACTTTCGGCAATCTGTTTTCCCCCTTTCTATCCTGGCAAGCATTGTAGAGATGGCAAAAGCAGTGCCAGTGTTCGTGGGTGCAAAAACCTGAATTGAACACTGAATTATCATACAATGTTCAGGAGGAGGAGGGTAGAAGGAAAAGGAGCATAGCATGAATATTGTAAAGGTTGTGCAGCCTTGCCTTAAAGGCAGCCCAATCAACGACTGTCCACTGATGGAAGCAGTAGACTTCTGAATAGCAGTTGCTGGAAACCACAGGTGGGGAGAGTGCTGTTCTGCTCAGGTCCTACTTGTGGGCTTCCCATAGGCTTCCAGTTGGCTACTGCAAGAACAAGATGCTGGACTGGATGGGCCACTGGCTTGATCCGGCAGGCTCTTCTTATGTTCTTATATTGTCCAATAGCAATACAACTTGAGTATTGCAGCAAAGAGCTTGTGCAGACAATTTAGTTTCAGAGGAAAAGGAGTGACCTCCCATCACTGCCAGTGATTAGTGCTGTACTTGCTATAGCCTCAATTCTGCAGCACTAACAAGAGATCTCTACAATTATAAATGTTCTACATAGGCACTTGATATCCGGCAGCCTTTGGCTTCTGTCCTTTGGTATTTAACAACACAAATTCAACAGTAATCGACAGTTAGACTGCTGCAGCGTTCAGTATTAGATGTCTGATACTTAATAGTTAACATGGATTAGACCCTGTTGTTTGTCAGCTGGTGTGCAATTTTATTTAGTAGTTGACACAGTTCACTAGGAAAGATCCCCTGAAACAGGTGATAAGACTAAAGCAAAACAGTCTCATTTTGAACACTGAGGCCAAATTTTTAATTTTCAGTGTTTCAGTCAAATTTTAAATCTGCATTTTGGGTAAACCTCAAAACGTTTAAAAACTTTAGATCAAGGATAGTCAGTGTGATGCCTTTTGGGTCTTGTTATAGGGCCAAACCTGTAGCCAAGGTTTGCTCTATGGTACTGTAAGCTGTGGTTAAGGAGAAGGACTCTTACCGCAGTCCTGGGGTCAGATGTCACACACAGCCAAACGTGGATTTAGCTTCCATCCTGTGCTGACCTACAAAGCCTGGGGAGGAGCAAAGTCACTCCAGTCCCCTCTTTGAGAGCCTGCACGTTTGCCATGAGCCACAAAGTCAATGTAGATAAAATACTGAGCTAAGTGGACCAAAGGCCAGACTCTGTATGAGGCAGCTTCCTATATAGCAGAGCTTGGATGATATGCAAGGCAAAGTTCTTAGTGGACCAGCTCTTCTTGCTGAAAACAACTAGTCAACTGAAGGAAATATTCTGATGGATGTTAGTGAACAGAGTACTGAAGAACAGATTCAAGCCATTCTGGTGTTTTATAGCAGATTATGTCACGGAAGTGAGTAAGAGAACTTGTGATCCATGACTACCCATAACAGAACAAAAATAAATAAGATGATGAATTCCACACAGTCTCCCTCTCTTTTTTTTGTTTACAATCTGGGATTTTATCCAGTGCATTTGATGACAGTGCAAGGGTCCATGTTGGGGAAGTTTGGAAGAGCTGTATATCCTTGCTATCATTTTTAGATGATCAGACAGTTGTAGAACTGGTTGAAATTTTAAAAAGAACTTGGTAGCCTAATTTTTTGTGCACTGGGGGTTATTAATTTGTGTGGGGATGTTGGCTCCTGACTTAATTAAATGAAGAAAGCTGGAGAAATGCTACATAACTGTTTGCCATTTGCTTAATTATAGAAGATAGTTTTCTTCTCCGGAGATGCCTAGTCCACTTTGACCACAGGATGTGAGATTTGATGCGGTTTAGCTCCTTGGTTAATTCCTTTGCAAGATCTAGCCATTTTTATGGTTTGGTTGTGACCTCAACTGAACATTGTAAAGCTTTCAATATGTGGTTTAAAAACAAATGCATATTGTCAGAGATAAGACATTGCACTATAGCATGCTGAGCAGTGCTTGTGCTATTTTGGGCTGCCCAACACTAAAAATTTGCCTGTGATATGCTGGAGTTGGGGGGAAGTGAACTTTTTTGCTCTTGCAAAGTTCTATAAAGCAGCAACTTTTGCATCGCTTAGATTTCCTAGAGTTAACAATGTCTCCCGGAGGGAAGATGTTTTTCAGCTGCAGGGATCTGTAACTAGACGATGCCATCTGGAACTAGACTATTCCTAACCTGTGGTGTTTTGAGCCAGGTAAAGGCTTCTTGTTGTTAAGTGCCAGCTTTGCAAATCCCATTTCCAGCAAACACTTTTGTGCTGCCTGGATGAGGAATTGATGCATATTCAGGTGAGCCTTTTGGGCTGGGTGGGATTTTAAACAGTTTTGGAATTCAATCATGTACATAAAACTCTTCCCATTTGAGAGGCATTTGCATCCAGGTTTTGAAAAGAGCCTGCTGTCTAACAAGGCACCTGGCTGGATAGCTGGATGTCGGAATAAATGATCAGACTATGTCCCCATCTGCACTATACATTTAAAGCAGTATCATTCCACTTTAAACAGTCATAGCTCCCCCGCCTTTAAGAATCATGGGAACTGTAGTTTGTCAGGGGTGCAGAGAGTTGTTAGGAGTTGTTGCCCTCACAGAATTCCCAGAGTGGTTTAACAATCAATCCCTTTTCCCAGGAAGAGACCACCATTCAAAATCCTGCTGCCATGAAACTCACTGGGTGATCTTTTGCCAGTCATTGCCTCTCTGCCTAACTTACCTCACGGGGTTGTTGTGGGGGGAGGTGGGAGAGAACCTGCAGCTCTCTGGAGAACAGCTGGAAAATAAAAATAGTAAATGAATGCAGGCCTCCAGGCCTCTTGACTTGTTGCTTGGAACTCTCTTCCCAGATCACACTCCACACTGGCTATTCAACCCCCCCCCCC
Organism: Podarcis melisellensis; assembly: GCF_964234715.1. Lineage (NCBI taxonomy): Eukaryota > Metazoa > Chordata > Lepidosauria > Squamata > Lacertidae > Podarcis > Podarcis melisellensis. The sequence goes on along the minus strand of NC_138528.1, from coordinate 75,815,317 downwards.
CAATATTTTCCATGTTTTCCCTGAACTCTTATAAATGCCTCCAGTTTGTATGGAGGATAGAGAGGTGTGTGTGAATAGGTATATAAATTAGTCTTCTGTACCAAGGTATCATTTACAGTCATTGCTCCGCCTCTTTTGCCTTTGACGCTGCCCGCCACTGGCATGTGGCCCTCAGAAGTTTGCCCAGAAGAGAATGTGGCCCTTGGGTTAAAAATGCTCCCTACCCCTTGTCTGAATGAAAACATGTCATCTCTGCCTTGGTTGTTTGGAGGCAATTTTTTTACCACAAGTGACTAGGTGAGTGGCTTCTTAGAAACTGGATTTAGGAGTAGAGCAGACTTACCAGGAAGGCAGCCATCTAGGACAGGCTGCTGAGGGGCACGATGGTAGACCATTGCACAGTTTTCTATTACTAGAGCCAACTGATTGCATGGGACTGGTTGTTTGTTTCAGTTCCTCTAGGTGGAAACTGCTCCTGCAGTGGAAAGTTTATGGGCCCAGAGCAGGGGCTCCGACTTATAAAAAATATTGGGGGGGCGGGGGCCCATACCGACTTATAAAAAATATTGGGGGGGGGGCCAAGACCTCCAAACCGCTGCTGCTGGGGGAATGAAAGGGGCGAGCCCGGGCTGCCCCAACCTTAAGTGAACCTGTGAGGGCCTGCCCTTTGCGGCAGCCGATTGGCTGCCGCCGTGGGCGGTGAATATTAATGAGCTAGGGGGAATCCCCGCTTCTCGCGGGGCTGACGCCAGCCCCGCGAGATTGTTGATGGGTCGAGAGCCCGCAACCCCACCCCCTCTCTAGATCGGGAGTGGCTTTGTTTTAACTCATTACTGAATGTATTTTAAAAGGTAACTATCGTCAAACAAGGAAAATAAAAAATACCAACATAATTTTGTGATTTTACAAAGCATAATATAACTAATAATTTTCTTAAATTATTGGGGGGGCAGAGCCCCCCCAAACGAATTTTTGAGGGGGCTCGGGCCCCCTCAGGCCCCATGGAGTCAGCGCCTATGGCCCAGAGGGAAAGATGGTCACCAGTACATGGGAAATGCTGTTGGAACGTTGTCATAGTAGAGATGGCAGCAGGAACTGGAGGGAGAGAGGATGTGCATTCTCATTGCTCACTGGAAGAGCAAGCTTCACAAAGCTTACAGTGCTTTGCAAGTTTATTAAAACACACAAACTCACGCATAGAACCGATCTTCCTGCTCTTAAGAAAACCTGTGCCTCTCTGAGAATACATTTGAAAGACAGCCATTTGTACTGGTTGCACTTCTGAAGCAAAGTACTAAACAATCTGAGACAAACAAGCAAATAATACCATCCTGTATAACTTGCATCCAGGCCAAGCAGGCAGAATATACTTGGTCTGTTATTCCTGGTTTGTGCATAAGGCTTGGAGTGACACCACAGATGCATGCACATTCCTCTGTGACTTGGGCATGTGTGAAACAGCCAGAGCTTTAATAGCAACCTCCTCAAGCATAGTCTTTTCCATGGAGGCAGTTCACACATTCGGCTGCAACTTATCAAATGATGTGAGATGCTGAGTGATGGGCTTACACAGGTGAATTGGCTCACAGTTTCTGTCAGGGGTGCACTATCTATAAATAATTCATAAGAGCTCACTACCCCAAAGTAATTTGGATTTTTTAAAGAAGTCCATGCTTGTGAGTTGGTTGCAAGTTCTTCCTTTAGATGTGTACTAAGGAGAGGGGGATTTATCTATTTTTTTAAGAAGAGGTGTTTTGGTTCTTATAAAAAAAAATTGTATAATCTTACTTTTTTATTTTACTTCTTTTAGCGCTAATCCCCAAACCTTGTGAAAAAGGCTCAGCAAGTGGGTTCAGCTGAAATGTAGCATGTCAGCAACCCACAGGACCGACCCACACATTCCCTGCTCTTTTTGCCAGCCCAGCAGGTCTTCCTGCCCCTCCTTCACACCGCCCCTCCCTTGCATCACTGCTCCCCACCCCCAGCTGACAGCCTTGAAAACTCCAGTAGCAGCACCCTTTGCAAGGAATCATCTGCAAAGTTGCACAATCTATAAAGCTGTAGCTGTAGTTCAGAGGAATATAGGCCCGCGTATCTGATGTGTCCTGGCAGTGCCTCTCTCGCGGTGGCGGCAATGCAACAAAGTATAGCCCTCAGTGTTCCTTGAGTTCCTCACCCCAAGAAATGCATATAGCAAAAATTCATGAGGCTAGTCCTTTAATGCCTGTGGACTTTAAATCCATATGAAGCAGTGTCTGCTCCTCAACCTTGAGCCCGTGTCCTTCTGCATCTCTCTGTATTCCTGAACAGAGAGATCAGATGTGAGATGCAAAGCAAACCAGTCCCCCTTGAGGTTTAGGGCGACGTTGATGGTCAGAAGGAAGCAGGGTCACTTAACATTTTCCTCGTGTACCAAACTACCCGCCCTGAAGGCTGCTAGTAAATCAATGGTATGTGATAACTTGCTTGAATCATTACTGAATTTCAGTAACTGAGAAGCAAGGAGGCAGGTAATCATAGTCCCACCTACACATCATCTGGAAGGAAGGACTGCACCTTTTTATAGCCTTTTTGTGTGTGTAACGACTTTCTACTTGGGGTGGAGCTGCAGTAATTCTTCCTTCCTGACCAACGCTCCAAAACCGGTGCGCAGTTCCACACATGTAGATACGTCACGGCCCTTTCCTCATGTGCATAATTGTGTGTGCGGGATTGTAGCCCAAATGCAGGAAGTGCAGGAGCTCCTCTTCAGCTGCTGGATTTGTATTTGTGTTTTATTTGTGTTTTGATGTTTTTCTAGCCGCAGTAAAGCAACTATAACTCGTGACAAACCGCAACTTATTTTCCTTCTGTCATGTGCTTGCTTCTTTCCAGGGTGCTGCTCTGGCACAAATATAGCAAGGCTGCAGTAATGATTTGACTTGCACTGGGTGGAGGCTGTTGAACCTCACAGCAAGGCATACATCTTTTCCTCGTTTCCATGCACTTAATGCAGGCAGCATTTCCTTGCCCTTGGTTCCACCATTAGGCACTTTAAAAAAAGCACATTGCCCTAACCTTGTGGGACATGGAAGTCCAATTTTTCATGGTGCTGGCAGGCCCTTCACATTCTCCCTCTCTCTGTCTCCACCCCCCCCCCGTCTCCCTCCCCTCCTCCAAGGTTTCCTTTTTTCCTACAAAACTACAAGGGTGGATTGGGAAGCTATTTATTGCAAGCTCTGGTCACACTGTGAAGATTTCAAGTCTGCCCTCCATGTTTCTGTCTCCCTGATGGTTCGCCTTGAAATTCTTGGCTTTTTGGCCTCAGCTGGGGCTTCTGCTTCTCTTTTTTCTCTTTCCTTTTTATTTTTTTAGCTGCTTTCAAGGCAGATCACATGAGAAATTCAGTGCCTCGCAGTTGGCAGATTAAAAAAAAAAGAAAAAGCTGGGAGGAAAGATGATCAGCGACTATTTGTCTTTCAGAATGTCTTGACAGTGGTATTTCCTCAGTGGGGTTTATGCTCTTTTAAAACGATGTGGAGGAAGGATGGAAGACATCTTTGGGGGCCCTTGTTAACAGGGCTGCTGAACAAGAGTGTGGAATATTGCTGGGGCTGGAAGGTTCACGCATAATCACAGATAAACTAGAGGACTAGTTTGGCCTGGATGTGTTTGTGGACTCATGGCTCTCACTCACTGCTTATGTAGATGAAGACGTGCCAAGGCTTATGACTGCCTAGTAGACTTACATCTCTTCAATTTGGTGTAAAAAAACAACAATACTCAAAAGTGCACCACTTCTTATTCCGTATGCTCATCCTGGACTCTCAAAGGTCATTATCTAGGACTGGGGGAATCTTTTTGGCTCCACAGGCCAGATCCTTACCAGAACTGGTCTATTGGGCCAAATCTGACAGGTGGACATCATTCCCTGACATCACAGTGATATTGGTTGCAAGTTGTTTTGACGTTTCAGCATTGAGAGGTACTGCTATAATCAAGCACCCCCCCCCATTTCAGCAGAGAATTCCATGCAAAACTGTACCTGAATCAGGAAGGGGGTTGCATTGAGTCCTGCCAAACTGCCAGGATTTGATGGTCACTGTAGTAATGTTCGCCCCCAACCGCTTGCCCCTCCCTTCTCCTGTCTCTGCTCTCCGGCCAGACTAGGACGCCCAGGGCAAGGTTGGCAGACGCATTAAGTTTGCAAAGACAGAACAAACACGACCCGGTAGGGCTGCCACCACTCCCTCTTTTCCAGGGGAGCCAGAATCACAACCCAGGGAGAAGGCTGCGACCCGTTATCCTGGCTGTCCCCCACTGCACAAGCTGCATCCACAGACTTGCAGAAAGAAGTTCTACGGTATAGCGTAACCAAGCGTAAGGCTAGGACTTAGCTATTCCCCCGGGAAGGCACACAAACTAAAACAGTTTCATTTCTTAAAAGGTTTATTTTAAAATAACATAAGAAACATGGTAAGATAGCAGGCACATCTTTTGAACGTTACAGATAAGAGAAAATAAAGACATTGCATAGTATAGCTAACTCTACATACTCACAAGACTAACATAAGATAGGATAGTTGAAGTCCTTTAAGAATCTGCAAGTTGAATGCTTTTGAAGATCTCCATTTCAAAAGACGAACGACGGCTATTAGGATGGAACATCAGAGCCCGGCATCTATGCGGATTGCAGAGCAATGGCAGAGAGCAAAATCTAAAATATTTCCCTGATCTTTTATTCACAATTCGCACTTGGCGTCGGAACTCTCAAGCCAATCATAAGACTTAAATTATTTTCAATACACCAATGACCGGCTTGCTGGTCAATCAATTTACCTCTTGACAGCTGGGCCAATTTGGAATCCAAACTTTAAATCAAAGGGTTTCCTCCCTTCCGTGGAAATTAGCCAGATACACATTCCCAAGCAATTTCAAGGACAGATAGCATCATTGCGGGGGGGGGGGGGATGTTTACACCATCAGACTCAGGTGTTAGTTCTTTCATTAAATCAAGGCTTCCTCTATTCCAATAAACCTTTCACTCCACGGAGCCAGTTAGTCTGGAGTTTAAAGAGACACAACTCCTTTCCCAGGGTCCTTTAGGACTGATGGAGTTCCCATAAGGCTTCACTCCCTTTTGCTTGACCAAAGAATAATTTCTAAATAATCCTAACTTTACTACAGTCACCCTACCACCTGAGGAGACATGCAAATAGCTTCTCTTTCTGAGCAGACATGGCAGTGGCTGATGTAGGTGTCATTCCAACTCTGCAGTTCTATGATTCTACACACAGGGGGTATGCCTGACCATTTAAGAGCTACTGTCTCTTTACACATGGCAGCCATTATACTACACTCCCATGTTGGCTATTTTGTTCCTGGCGCTGATGACACTTCCTCAGATTTCCAAATGTGCCTACTGGTCCCAAAAGGTTGGTGGACCCTACGATACAGTATTTCCTGTAATACACTGGTTTTCTTTAAGTAAAGAGTTGAGGCTATGAGTAATGGCTTATCACCTGATTGCTTAAAGCAGGGTCTGCTCCAATAATCTATAAGTTGGGTGATGTGATCTGATTTCTGGAACAAAGACACATGTGAATGGGAGATGGTTATGCTTCTAAAATGTGCTGTGTGTGTGTGTGTGTGTACGTGTACATACAGCATAGGGAAGCTATTTTGCAAAGCTGTTTCCATTTAGACATTTTCTTGAAAGTTTTTTTTAATAGAAATAATATTTGTTGGCTGTGATCTCCAAAGATGTCATTTGGGAGCTTCAAGTATGAAAGATTTACTTTCTGCGTCTTTTGTTGAGCTGTTCATGGTCTGTCCCACATATTTTCTCAGAGATGGCAAAGTACCAGCTTTATTCTAAAGTTTCCCCGGTCTATTATTTCATTTTCTGCTTTCTTCAATTGTAAACTAATTGAGTGTTTCAAAGGCATTAGACTGACAGCCCTCAAGAGATGCAAGCTTTATAATTCCACCATAAAAGCTTAGTATGGGCAGGGACCAAACAAACTTGCCAGTGTGGTTCTTTTGAAAGTGTTCAGAAATTAACTTAAGGGGTATTTGCACTGGTGCCAGTTCCCAGTTTCTTGCGCTCCCATTTTGAATGATGAAACTGGAGCGGGGGGATTTTATTTTATTTTAAGGGAGAAATGACAAGATACAGAGGAATCCTATGTGGACTTGTCTTCTTGCATTATTAGCACAGATCCTGCTTGTCAACCTGAGTGGCCATCGGTAGAGCTTACAAGGTGTGGGCTTTGGTATGAAGTTTGGGAGCTCAGAATGAAAGCCTCAATGAAGTGAACATTACAATACACTTCCCCCACCCCCAAATTCTTTCCAGGCTCAGATTGTCATCTGAGCTGGAGAAGGCAGGGGAAATTGGCTTGTCTGCCATCCCCAACTTACTGTCCCTTTCAAAATCTGGTCTCCGTCAGAGAGAAATGAGAACAGCACTTACACACTTGGGGTAATACACACAAGTATCTCTCTCCTCCTCCTTTTCAATTTGCACACCTCTAGTCACTTCTAAGGGCAAAGCAGTTTTAAGTGTGTCTGTCCCACATATGTGCAAAACCCGAGGAAGCCCAAGACCCTAGCTCAGCACTTACCCAACTTGGTGCCCTCCAGATGTTGAGCTACAACTCTTATCTTCCCTCACAATTGGCTATGTTGGCTGGGACTGATGTCAGTTGTCAATTAACAATCCCACAGGTCTGCAATCCCTGCCATAGAGGGACCATTTCTGGGTATGCTGGGGCCATCCTTTCTTTAAAAGAATTTGCTTAGAGATGCCAAATAAGGGACAGTTGTTGGTATGCCTTCAATTTTAAAAACCGCGGAGCCTCTTAAGGCATAAAAATATAAACTGTCCTATAGGTTTATAGGATGGAATTGATGAATCAATAAAGCTGCTATAAACTTACTGGTTTTGATATTTTACCACCCCACAAAAAAATCCTACTGAAGCAGGGCTGGCTCACCCATGAGGCAAAGTGAGGTTTATGACAAAATTTCCTTCCTTAACACTTCTTCATTAACTTTTGCAGCCTATTCCGCCACTTCCTATGGAAGGCCTCCACTCTGATAATTTCTATCTTACTCATTTCTTTGTTATGTTTGTGTTCTGCCAGTAAGCTTGGAGCGAAGGACTTCTAGGCATTATCCCATCCAAGCCCTGAGCAGATCCTGAGCTGCTTAAGTCCAGAGATGAAACTGCATCAGATTCACTTTTCTTGGTCTCTGGGCTCTGGGGAGGGTGGATGTCCTAGTTAAGCCCTTGACTGATGTTGTTGGAGGTGGTTTTCTTCTTGCATAATGATGCCATCCCAGTTGTTGTGCAAGAAAGTTCGGAGCTGGGTGTCAACTGTTATTGCTTCTAAAGCAGGCATCTGTGAGACCTGTGGTAGGCATCTCCAAGTTCCCACTCTCTCTAAGTTGTCAATGTTTAAATGACATTTCCATTTAAGTTTAAATGGTGGTTGTCTTGACAAAGGAAAGTAGTTCCAAAGAGAGTGTTAATGCACCACCGCAGGCTAGAGAAAAGAAAACATTCTTTGTTCTAAATGAGCTCCCAAGTAAATCTGTCTTCTCTAATGTATGCAGGGGAGAGGAAATATCTTTGTTCTAAATGAACTCCTGAGTGGAGCTGCTTTCTCCTAATGTATGGTGTTCAGTGGCTACTTCAATAAATGACAGTGGCTTGTTTTGATTTAACCCTGGTAAACAAATGCTCTTGTGCCTGGCACTTCATCTTCTTGAGCTTGGTCTTTTTGCAGCAAGGACTGGTGATGAGATTTTCTTTACCCAATTGTTTTGAGATCATGGACCCTGTGAGGAGGTATCTCTAAATTGTTCCACACATGGCAGCTGAAACCACACAGCAAGCCCTTCTACTGCAGCGATTTACCAAGTGGACTAGACTAGCAATGCTACTATTAAGGGTATAACGTGACATGGCCACCTGGAAAATGTTCCATGATTTTGCACAGGTACAGCATCCTAAGAATTAGGAACATAGAGAGCAGGCCATTGGTCCATGTAGTTCAATATTGTCTGCACTGGCTGGCAGTGACTCTCCAGGGTTTCAAGAAGAGGTTTTCCCCCAGCCCTACCTGGAGATGCCAAAGGGATCTGGGACCTTCTGCATGCAGAGCATGTGCTGTGGCCCTTCCCACAAAGCGTAAGTTGTGCAATAGCATCTAACATATGAATTATTGAATACGTAGTAGTTGTAACATGTCAGAGATCCTAGCTGCAAAACATGTGTGAAAAATATGCACAGATATACCTCATTGGGCATGTGGCCAGCAGTGGTGGGTTAAGGGACTGTAGTGGTGCAAGCTACCCTCATCTATTTCTGTTTATATATCAGATTGAGACGTCTTGTGATTTCATACAGTTATGGCTGCTTAATGGTGATCAAATTTTAATTTGCCATTAGCTTTTCTGGAGACAAGAGATGAAGACATTCTCCCCAGGTTTGCTGATTTGATGTCTCTGGAGGGATCTTTCTGAGCTGCAGGGCATCTTATCTGTTAAGTCAAGATTCTCTTGGCCCCACAACTGTCATGGCAGGTTGTTCTTCATTTCTTCTCTCTTTCCCCTCCCCTTGGATGCTTTGGTTCCCAGTTGGGTTGTCTGACTTTTCTGTACTTGCTGAGATTAAATAGCTGTGGGTGTTTGTTTTCCCTCTATCTGCAGCCAAAGACTTTTACTCCTCAACACTTGTTTGCTTACATTCAGCCTCCTGCAATCAGTGATGCAAAAGTACAACCTAGATCTTTTAATACAGGTGACAGATCTTCTTTTTAAAGCAACATTTCTCATGTCTTTCACCTTCCCCCAGCTGTTATATTTCCATCTCTTAATCCATTTGAACTGGTGAGGGAAATGCTATGTTTGTAGCTGTTAATGTTGGCATTCATTCTCAGGCGGTGTACAGGGTTGGCGCTTGCTGGTGCCACAATGTGTTAAGGTGCCTATGGGTGATCAGTGCTGCCATTTTTTATCTTCTGGGTATCCTGGTCCCACACAGCAGGACTTCCCCAGCTTCCTCAGGCTTCTGCCTCACCTGTCATTTACAGCCGCCGCCAGTAGGCTATAGGAGAGAGAGTAAGGTGAGCTTTCCATTCCTCTCCATCTCTCCATTGGCTCTGCTGAAATTGGCTCCTTCCCTCTTTGATTTTTTTCCATTCCAGTTGATCATTGTAAAAAAATCTGTAACTAAGAAATGGTCTCTGAGTTCGCTTTTCATTACCTCTCTCCCAGCTCCTTTTGTGGTGTGTTTTTTTAGGTGACTAAGCCCAAAGGCAGGGGTTCGGTTTTATCATTTGACATTTGATAAACCGCTCTGTGGGCCTTTTGCAGCTGAGGAGCAGGATATCAATGTTTTATGTAAAATACTAAATACTGCTTGCCTTTAGAGTGTTGTGCAACAGTACAGGGGGTCTGAGATGTGCTCTCATTCTGGAGTGGCTCAAAAAGATCAGAAGCAGCAAGTCTTGTCTCTCTAATATGACCTGTGGCAAGCAGGCAAGCTGCCCGGGAGCCCATTAAAAGCTTGGAGACACCCATAAGAAAGACTTAGGCCCAGCACAGCTGTGCTGGTTGAGGCTGATAGTTGTAGGGCACTGGTTTAGATGTCATTATTGGCCTGGGTCAAATGTGTATGGAGGAGAGAGCACAGTTATAACGACGGATTTCTCTCATCTAGAATTAGGTCTCTGTCACTCAGTAACTCTGGATTTTTCTTTCTTGTGTGCTTGCTCCGAGTATCTGAATCTGTATTGTGCTTCTGGAAAGGAATTCTGAGCACAGCCCTTTCTCTGACTCACTTTGGGCTTGCTGCACTTTTCTACAAAGCCAAAGGTGGCTGGCTTTGTTGTTTCTTTCTCCCTATCCTGCCGAACGACAGGTGTCTTCTTTGTACTGTTGCCCTGTGAGATGTAAGGGGAGTTGTCAAAAGGAAACGGATCCCTCATCCCGCCATGCTTTTCTGGCATCATTTTTGTTTTGCACAGGGGTTCTTGTCTTGGGGCAGCCTGAAAAAGAAAGACAAACCTTCACAGAGATGTCAAGTGTTGACTTCCATTGGCCAGGTCTCCTGTTGCCCATGGGAACTTCCTTTGAATCTCTGCAGCAAAGAGAATCACCGCTTCAGGGGAAGTTGGAATCCCAAATCCAGCCCTTGAGTAAATTCTATAAATCTACTTATACCTGCTTACTTTACATAATTATTTTTTTTAATGGTGTGTGGGTGTGGAATGGGCCTCTGCATGGCACTGATAGCATGCATCCTGGTCACAAGAATCCCTTCTCAGTTCTCTGGCTTTTTCTCTTTTTCACCAGGCACTCCCTACATGTTTCCTCTATAATCTTAAAAAAAACTAGAAACTCTCCCTCCCCACCACAATAAATGCTGATAACCTGCCAGTTAGCAACTGATGTGCTGGCACACCGGGCCCTGCCCCGTTTGCTCCTTGAGGAGGAAGGAAGTGAGGAAGCCAGGAATAGTTGCAGCTTCTCAGCATTCAGGAGGCAAATTGGCACAGATGCTGCTTTTCCCTTAAGGGTGACAAAAGAGGTGTATGGCCTGTCACACTGACGCTGCAGTGGAGGTGATGTAGTATGGCTCTGGGAATATGTGCTTGCTAGGGGAAGCATGAAGATACATAGTGCTGGCTGAGTAGTTAAAAACACTTGGTTGCTGCTTGTTCTTATAATAAATGGTAGTCTGTAGTTCTCTCGCCCGCTGAAGGATACTCTTTGACCAAATCGGGCTAAAGAAACAAAAGTAGTTGAATAGGGCACTGTTCTAGGTGGGTGGGGAGCAGGGAAAGACATCAGCTCACAAAAGTGGCAAACCACAGAGGTACCAAAATAGAAGAAGTCGTGCATACATGTGTCTGTGTCTGTGATTTATTCTGGTGTGTTAGTTTGAGCCAGAGGAGTTCTTCATCAAAGGATATAATTTGGTTTATGTAAGTTACTATTAGAGGCTTGCTCACATCTCGGATATCATTTGTAGAGTCAACTGTGTGGTCTGCCTCTTTTGTTTATTTGCGTGAACCTGGTGCTGACCGCATCATTTTCTCCATATACCACCGATGATGGAAACTGGCACACCAGCTGGATGCAAAGTGCAATTTCTGCCTGAGAGGAGCATGTCTTATCAGCATTTGATCACAAAGCTGTTTTGGAAGAAATTGCTTGCATGGTCTGCCTTCTCCCCAAAAAAGTGCAGAGGCTCAGCAGAAGGAGGAGGTGTTGATATCTTGAGGAAAACAATTCTGCAGTCAAATAATGCTTTTCCTTTGTCACATTTTGTTTTCCTTTACTCATCTTTCACCACTGGTTTCATTGGATTTCCTTCCTCCGGCTCATCTGCCTGACTGTGGGCACTCGTTGTGCTCTCTCTGCTGCCAAACATAAACAGGAATGCAGGTAGCCATGTTCTTCTGTGGAAGGTTGTGGTTTTATTGGCAGCAGAAGGCATGAGATTGGTAGTACCAAAGCTATAATGCTAGCTAGCTTTATAGCTGTGATCTTCTTGCAGAAGCTCCTCTGAAAAACAGCTTTTGAATGCATTATGTGCAACTGACCATGGAGTTTTGTCACTTACAAGATGAAAACTGTGTGCTGTTACCATGAGAGTATAGGTGCTGCTGCTGTTCAAAATAATGCTAGCACTCAGAATGGATGGCATTGGTGTCTTCAGGGTGTGACAAAGAGCAAGATCAGATAAGTTCTACAGAAATGTTTCTGCATTTCCAGTCCACCAAGGATTTAAAAAGGGCCTTGCATACACTGGACTCTGAGTAATGAGAATGTTGATAAGTAGTAATGACAAAACTGAGCACTTGGGGACTTGAAAAGGTGGCTTAACAGCAAAGTCTGGTTACCTGTTAAAATGACATGAGTTAAGAAAAACTTGCAGATGTTTTCAATTGTGTAAAACCTAGAAAGGAACAAGGAAGCCCTGCTTATTGTCACTGGAAGTCCTGCTCTGTCTCCTTCAGCTTCCTTCACCTACTCTGACATAAAAGGATAAGGAGAGCCTGCTGGACCAGACCAGTGGCCCATTCAGCCCAACATCTTGTGGGAAGGATGCAAGCAGTACATGAGCGTGACAGTACTCTTCCCTTCTGCAGTTTCCAGCAACTGGTATTCAGAGGCCTCGGAGAGTGGAGGTAGAACATGGCCATCATGGCTACTAGTAGCCATTGACAGCCTTGTCTCATCCTCTTTTAAAGCCATCTAGGTTGGTGGCCATCACTGCTTCCTGTGGGGGCTTTGCTCCACAGCTTAACTATGTGCTGCATGAAGAAGTTTTTTCTTTTATGTGTCTTGAATCTTCCTGCATTTGGCTGCATTGGATTTCCACAAGTTCTAGTGTTCTGAGAGAGGGAGAAGAACTTTCTCTCCTTTCGCCATGCCATGTATAATTGTATAAACTCTTGTGCTTAGCTTACCTTTTTGATAAACTAAGATGCTCCAAATGCTGCAAACATTCCCTCTAGATGGATTGTTCCACCCCCTTGATCATTTTGGTTGCTCTTTTCTGAATCTTTCCCAACTCTATAATATCCTTTTTGAGGTGTGGTGACCAGAACAGTACACAGTATTCCAAATGTGGTCACTCAGAGGTCCCCACACTCCTGCTGGCATTTTACCTGCATAATTGTTTTCGTAGTTTAAGTTACTTCAAGGGCAGAGTGGTTCTCCTTGTCCTGCTGCCAAATTTGTCTTGACACTTTGCCAGCTGGGGCTCCCTGTAGCTCAGAGATTGGGCTCCCCATGCTGGGTTGCTCTAAATGCCTGGCTAGTTCTTCCCAGAGGCTGAAAGAAGCCAATGAGGTCAGGAGCTGTGGCTCAAATTCGGTTTAGTCCCCTGGGAGTAGGGAGTGAACAATGGATGTTGATTAAGCGGAGAGTGGGCAATGGCTGGTGAGTCAACCGACAGCAGACTCCTTGTGGGATGGGCCTTCCTTCCTTCCTGAGAACAGAGTGCAGTTTAAAAGCTTTCAATAATGCTACCAAAGAAGCTAACTACCTGGCAGTGATGTTGTTTCTCACACAGTTCCAAAGCTGTCTTCACAGTTGTGAGCATTGGAGGGTGTTTTGTTAATTAATTAATCAATTAATTAATTAAAGCTCTGTTTGATTCTTGTACGTGCACTGCCTTGACTTGTGAATTGCTTCCGCAAGGCCATTCACATATGCAGTGCCCCATGGCTTGCCAAGGCTCCTTCCCTTCAGTCCCCATGAGACCAGCAATTCTGAAAGAAAAGGATCACAAGCCTGTAATAAAACTGAGCTTAAACTTCTTGCTGAATTAGAGTTTATATTATGTTAATATTCTTAGTCATAAAGTGTTGCATAAGAACCAGGAATGAATTAAGGGTGTTGTTTTTGTGTGTGTGAAGTTTTAATGCTTTGAGTAGGAAGCCCTGTCAGCCCCCAATGAAGATATTGAGAGTGTTCTCTGAACTTCAGGGAGCCTGAGAGCTTTCTTGGAACAGAAGTACCTCCCCTGTCTAAAAGTGAAGAATGCTGCCACCAATCCTTCTTTTTCCTCTGAGGGCAACTCTCAAGGCTATAAGTAATTAAGTAATTAATGTTGGTTAGAGAGATGATGAAGGATTCAGCCCAAGGAGCGGGGTACTCTGGTTTCCTCCAGTTCTCGCTAGACATGAATGTGTAGCAAAGGGATCTAGACAGAGTGGGAAGAACACACGTCAAATCCTAGCAGCCAGTTTTAAGAGAGTTTTATTAAGAATAAGGTTTAAGAGAGTCAATATGAAAGGCAGAATGGTGCATGAAAGGCAACAGGCTTGAAATGTTTATCTATCCTTAGGCAACTACTTATAAATAGGCTTTGGGTCTCCTCATGAGTAGCATCCTGGACAGTCAGATGAATAATAAGGGATAGTGAGGGACAAAACAATGATGGCAACATTCCACTTTTAAGGGCTCTTGACCCAGGTGATTGGCAGGTGACTGAGCAGCCAGTGACAGGGAAAATGTTGTTACCTCTTTTTTGCACGTTGGAAAGTGAGGCTACTGCATCATTTATTATTTTTATTTATTTATTGTTTTATTTATTTCCTGCCCTTCACTCTAAGTTCCAGGGAGGGTTACAACAACTTAAAATACAACATTAAAAACTGTCTTGGAAATGGCTATTGGAGTTGCCCAACTTCCTTGCCAGACAGAAAACTCCACAGGCTGTGAATTGAGACTTGGCAGAAATTATCATAAAGGGGAGAGGCCAGAACCCTTCCCACAAATGTGACTTACCAGCCTAGAACTTAGAACAGTGGTTGCCCATTGAACTTGAAGAACAACTTGACTGCATGTTCTCTGAATGCTCTGCGCTGAGACAGGTTTCAAGCTTGCCTGTATGCTTGAGTGCCTGTGTGTGACTCTCTCTGGGTGTATTCACTCAGGCATGATGGAACACACAGTTTCCAGAACAGGAGATTATCTGTGAGTGTGGTTAGTAGATCTTTTTTGGAAGACTATCCTCATTTTGAGTAGATATGCTAGGCAAGACCAGATACTGACATAGTACCTGGAGGTGATCTGGTTGGTTAGGATGCCTTTTTACCTGCTTAAACATTAACTCAATATGGTTGATCTGGGAAGTCCTACTCCATAAGATGCTTCCAGATTCTAACTTCAGTAGCTGAGTCTTGTGCAGCTTATGATTTTGATTGTGGTGTAAAGGTTATGGGTTAAAAGGGGGATTTATCAATTTTGTGGGGGCAGCTGTAAATTTGCAGGTGATCTTTTGCTGAAATATCTGTTGAATAGAAGATGAACCTGTGAAAGGAAAAAGAGTTACTTTTGCTCCCATTTGTTTTTCTTCCTTTCTTGTTGGCAATTTTACCTGGCTAGTGGTCTGAGGAATTGATTTAAGAAAGCCAACACATCACACTTTTCTTTCTGTTCAAAGCAATGCAAATGCTGTCTTTGCTGTGTTTTGGCTGTGGGCACTTAACATTGTTGATGTTCTTGCACACCACACCAGTCTCCGAGTGGTGTGAGATTCCAGGGGTTCCAGATGCTTACCCAGGGATCGTGTTTCCTTTTTAGGAAAGAGGCGCAGTGGAGACTGTGGTGTCTTTACGATATATTTACACATATATACAACCTGAGCCTACGATAGAGGGGTTCACAGCATCAACACCCCAAAGGTGTATGGTTTTTCCCATAGCCGCTGCCTTGGATTCAAGCAGAAATTAAACACTGCTCTCAAGGGCTGCTATGACTCTCTCTCCAGTTTGCTGCTTTACTTCTAGGTTACATCACTGCAAAAAACTCTACTCCAGACTCTGGCTTTTTCTGTTGAGGGAGGGGCCCCCACCCATTTGCTGTCTCATACTGAGCCCCTTAATCCCCCTTAATGGCTCATCACCCAGGTGATCACCTCACCAAGAGGCTAGCTTGGCTATTCCAATAATTAAATTCTAACACTTGCTGTATCCAGGGATTAGAAGGATCTGGCACCCAGTTTAGCACCCCAAACTCATTATAGTATTATGAAAACAAGACTCGAGGTGTTATGATTGTAATCTGGTATGCACTTTGATGTTTTTGCTCCTGTTTTAAAATGTCTTTTTTTGTTTTTACTTCTGTGTCTAAAGTAGGTGGGAGAAGGTAGACAATTATGAGAAGAATCATTGCTTTGAAAGCAGAAAGTATCTTTGTTTCGACTGGGGTGGGGGCAAATGTGCTCCTTCAGACCCCTCTGTCTGGCTCTTGGGGATTCTGTCTAGGCCATTTGTCTAGTTCACCCTGATTTCCTTTCTCCTTGAGTGCTTTTGCTTTGCTGTAACGTATCTTTGAACTGCAATGGTGCCTCTTGCTTCCCTGGATGGAGGTGAGTGCGTATAAAACTCTGGCTTTTGCATATCTGGTTGTAGCCTAATACTCTGACTAGAAGTGTCTCTCCGGGATTTCAGACTGGGGACATTCCCAGTTACACCTAATCCTCAGTTTCTCCTGGGACCTTCTGCATTTAAAGCAGATGTGGTACTGCTGATCTGCACCCATCCCCTAATGTAGAGCTGCCTCAGTGAAGATGATGGAAATTGTTTCTCAGTACGCATCTATAGGACTGCAGGTTGTGCCAATTAGCCAGGTAGCTTGTGAGAGTTGCTACTATAATGCACAAGATAAAAAGTGTAAAATAACCACTATCATTTTAATCAGTCGTTCATTATCTCATATGTCAATCAGGGATTCTAGGAAGAAAGGTTTTGTCTCATTCAACAAACATGTTATCAGCCACGGTTACTGTTTAGTATTTGGAACTGTTGTTTCTACTGCAGTTCTTAAAAAACGGATAGATCTATATGCACTACAAAAATGAATTTTATTTCCCTTGCATTCAGCTCCTGCAGAGGTACATTTCTCATTTTAATAACATTTTAAAACTGCCTGGCTTAAGGATTTTCACTTGAAAGATCTGCTGAAAATCCTTGCTTACATGGAAAATCTATTACATGAAGATATGATCTAAAATTTCATCAAACTCTTAAGATTTATTGTATCTCATCTGACTCGAGGCATGAGTTGCGAGGGTAAGAAATATGAGGCATGGAGCCCTGAAGCAAAGGTGGATTAAAAAAAAAGAAAAGGGACAAAAGATTTGAGATCAGGGGAAATAATCTATGTTTTCTGGTATGAGGTATTTAAAATACCCTAATTGCCTTCCCACCAAATTCAGTGCTTATAGGATGCAAAATGAGATGGCAAAATAAAGTAATGTGAAAGTCTGGCTACTCTCTCAATTTTGCAGTCAAGCCACTTGCTCAGGTGAGGAATGATTGTTCCTGGGCAAGTAACTTGTCAGAACTGCTGCCCTGGGAAGTAGAAAGGGCACGTAGGAAAACTCAGGGGGCAGAATTGCTAATAGGTTTCACTGGCCCTGGTGCTGCCTTTTCTGGCACGGCAATAAAGTAATGGGGTGGGGTGGGGGAAATGTAACAGCTTAATTTCTGTGTGTCAGAGGCTGCTGCTGAAAGCATGGAAGCAAGGCCAGTCATTTTTTTAAAAAAAGGCAACATAAGTCAACCACCTTGCTTTAGGATGGTGGTCAGTTTTCTGCACTTTCCTGCAAAATTGCATTCCATGTGCCATTTCAGAAATGCTTATCTGGAGTGTGACGTGGGAGGACATTGCTAAAAGGTCTGGCGAAGGTGAGTAACGGTTTTCTATTTTATCGTCTTGGCATGAGATTGGAAAATAAAGTCAGATTGTGATTAATCATGCCATACAGTGTTTCCTATGATATTTCATGTGTTGCCTGTCAATCAATAATAAAATCTCTTCTATCGTTTAATAGATAAAAATAGGGACACGTTTATTTATTTTTTGTACGCTTGGAACACATCCCTAACCGTTCTTGATTGAAACCCACCAGATGCTTGTGGGAAGAACTGTGTGGTAGCAGCAGTGCTGTCCTTCAGATGTGGACATAATTAGCTTCTCCATTCCTGCACCTGGTCAGGGGAAGTGATTGCTCTTTCATCTGACCCCCAAGGCCACTGACATGGTCAAGAAAGGAGGGCAGCTCTACCAGTTTCACAGAACTGGCTGCCTGAAGGAATGACTATATGCTTGTAGCAGCTCTGACCCCCCTGGCCCAAGCATTGTTATCTGCTGTGCTCTGACTTTGGTTCCCAGTGTGTGTGTTTTTATGGGAAAGGCTTCCTCTTGTCCCCAATGTCATGACTGCCATCATGAGTTGACATCAGCTGTTCTGATTTCTATGTGGAAGCTGGATTCCTGCCGAGACTGTACATGACTTTGCTCAGATGGAGTTTGTGAGCCAAACTGGTCATTTAAGTCAAATTGTATACCTGCAGTCCAGATGTTAATTGGACACTTTTAATTATTAAAACGTTGGCACATGCAACCAGATACGAGGTTGCATCCATTTGTGTCCCTGTGCTTGTGCAAGGCTCTTTGCTTCAGCAGATATTTCTGTGAATGGAAGGGGAAGGGAAGTGATATTTGCCAATTTCTCTTTTCTCCCACAGCCCCGCTGTGCCACTTTCCATATCATTGCAGCCTGCTGTTCTGTAAAGCAGATTTTGGGGCTGCAGAGAGAAGAGAGACTCAGCAAAAAAATGGCTTCTTCTCCCTCCCCTTTCTGCTCATGGAAACCTTTGCTGGATCAAAGAGCTTTCCATGAGCCTACTGACACAATTGGATACAATCCAGAGCTTTTATAGTACCTGGGGGCAAAATTCAAAAACTTTGGTCATGCATCCTTCATTGTGTGATTGTGATAGGATTCCTTTCTGTGGTGTTTTGATCAATGCCTGTGTGCTTTGCTGCCCACTGGTAACCTGTAATGCTTTTTGGGGGGGAAGAGAGATGGAAATTTAAGACTGCTGTATTCTGCAAATGTGCAGTGGCCTGAACATAAGTCCAGAAATAATAATAAAAATAGCTGCAGCTCTCCAAATAATCAGCAACATTTACCCTCTGGATTGACAGTTTTTATAGAGGGCAGGGATAGAAATAAATTGCTGCTCTGGCCTTTTATGGCTTGATTTTTCTTGATGTAGCTCAGTTGGTAGAGCATGAGAGTCTCAATCTTAGGGTTGTGGGTTTGAGCCCAATGTTGGGCAAAAGATTCCTGAATTGCAGGTAGTGCTTTTTCTGGGGGTTCTCAAGGGTGTGCAGTACTGGCACTTTCCTCCTCCCCCATCCCAAATGTTAAAAGAGTGGCACTTACTCACAACTTCATGGTGAGTACCAGCACCTTTTTTCCTAAATAATAAAAAAGAGCACTGGTTGCAGGAAGTTGGACAAGATGAATTTTGTGGTCCCTTCCAACTCCACAATTCTGTGATACTCTATAGCCACATCCTGTGTCTGATCACGTGATTTAAAAGTAAGGAAGAGCTTTGGTTCCTTTGGAGAAATACATATTAGAAAGTTGCTTAAGAATGCCCTATAACAGATTGATAAACTTAATAGCAGAAAATGAGCTTCCCCAAGTTCAGCGTGTAACAGAAGACGATGGGCAAGAATCAAGATGCAACCCAGCCCCCTTAACAAATGTAGGGGAGAGCCATGAAACCTCAAGAATGGCAGTTCTTCGTGCAAACTATACAGTGGAAGCTCAGGTTAAGAACTTAATTTGTTCTGGAGGTCTGTTCTTAACCTGAAGTACCACTTTAGCTAATGGGGCCTCCTGCCGCCGCCACACCACTGCGCAATTTCTGTTCTCAACCTGAAGCAAAGTTCTTAACCCGAGGTACTATTTCTGGGTTAGCGGAGTCTGTAACCTGAAGCATCTGTAACCTGAGGTACCACTGTGCATTGGTTTTAAAGTCGACCTCAAAATATTTGCTAAAGGTTAAGTAAGGAAAGCACCATACTGATAGAAAAAAAAGGGGGGAAGTCATTCCTGAAAATGGGAGACAATAATTGGACTGTTGGTATTAAATAACCAGTTCTTCAGTACTAGTGCAAGAAATGGATATATTGGCCTTTGTATATGCACAGTACTGGAATTTAGCATCACACAAGCTTTCCTTCTGAAATATGTCTCGGCTGAAGGAAGCAACGTTTTCCCCCACAGCTACATTTTTTGACTTTTTTTCTGTTGGTGGAGGTCACCTTTGTGAATGAGCTTGTTGGGGCCTGGCTTTCTGAGACTGATAACTTATTCCATTGTGAAACAGACAAGTAAGTGCAAGATGGCACACAGGCCAAGGAACTTAAAAAGGGCAAAGGCGTTAAGTTATCTTTTAAAAACCGAATTGAGAAGTGCAGAGTAGGTAATCCCTTAGAAGTAGTAAAATATCTCAGCAGGCCAAAATTACAGTGTCAGTCTTCTGATGTTCTTATCTAAATTGGCATCTAATCTTAGTCTCTAGGAGAATGAACAGGCAAGGATGTTGTTTATAGGGATGTCTGTCTTATTGTTCAAACAGAAGGTGGTAGGTGAAAATCTTCATGATCTCTAATCAAACAAGGCAATTTCAGGTGTAAACTGTTTCCAAATAAAGTCTCTGAGAAAGCTGATTTGTTTGTTTAGGACAAAAGTTATTTTAACTTAACGCGTTGCACTGGGAGATGGAAAAATGCATGGTCTGGCATCAGCGTGGCTTCTGACTTACCCAGCAGAAATGCAAAAGAAATGGGCTGCTTGCTCTTATCTTGGAACTTAGCAGACATTCAGGCTGGCCTTGGGCAGTTTTCTAGAGAAAGATCCTTGCTTTCTGTCGTTGTGAATCCTTCTGAGCCAAGAGCTGCTGCATGATTTCTGAGCTGATGTGAACATTGACAAATTACAGCAGGGGTCATCAATGTGGTGCCCTCAATAACTTGTCCTAACACCCACAAAGCCTCGAAGATTCCCCCCCCCACTCCCTGTCCCCTTCCATAATGAGGTGGTGAGGGTGATTATCTTTTTCTCTCAGGAAAAGTACATAGAGCTAAAGGAGGGTATTCTTTCTGCTTCCTCTTTGGGCTCTGTGTGCTTTTCCTGCACTACAAGGGTGACAGTGGTGCTGGCACTGGGTTTTCTGATGAAATTTTAGTCTACTCATATTATGTGGAAAAAAAATTATCCACATCCCAAGATCTTTGTGTGCATTTCTCTGCCAGCGACAGCCTGTTATACACTGCAGGAATGCATAGGAGTCGACTCCCAAGAGCCCACTTCTTGTTCCTGTGAAGCCATAGATTGTTTGGATTGCTTTGATACACCAGGACCTAGCTAATGGAAAGAGAACCCTCAAACCTGCATAAGAATAAACATGGTTTTCAGAGAGCATCAATTCACCCCCGTTTCCCCTTTATGTTGGTTTTGACGCTCCAAAACATGTGAATTACCATGTCCCATCCAAATGGATGGAGATGGCCAGATGGCAAGCCTAATTGCAGTAGCAATTTCCCCCCATCTTCCTGGAGAATGATTTGATATTCAGAACTGCAATTTAAATCCCAACTGATTAATCAGCCTCCAAGCCGATCATGCTAATGTTCTAGAATGTTGGAGACCAATTCGCTCTCCAGTTAACTGGAATAAGCAGAGGCATTCTTCTTGGCATCCTTAACTACTTTGGGCCAAACAATGCACAACTGAATTTCTGTTAAGTTAAAGTCTTCCTCTCCCCTACCCACTTTTGTGTACTGCTCAGTTTTATTTGTATGGTAATATAGTTTTACTGTTTCTAGTTAGCTCTAAAAAAAAATCTTATTTGAATGTTTGTTTATATAGATTTGATACTGATTTCCTCCTATTTTTTATGCAAACTATTTAAACTGTTTAGAAATTATTTTTTATTGTAAGCAGTATATAACTTACATAAATAAATAAAATAGTGTGTGGAAACACAACCTGCTGTTTGCCCAACAGAGGACAATTACATATATATGAACCTCCCCTCCCCTGGCCCATGTGTGTGTGCATGCAATTGTGTGACTGGAAAGATTGCCCAAGGGAAAGGGTTTAAGTACACACACTCTGCTATTGTGCTGAACAAATTAGCATCATCTCCCCTCAGTTGTATTTCAGGATTTTATTTTATTTTTTAAGTTGGGAGACTGCATTGTGAGTAACAGAACTTAGTGGAAGGGCACAAGACCTAGAAAGGGCTGGACAGGAAGTCAGGGGGAGGGCCCTGGCTGTGCTCTCCTGACAGCTTCCCCAGGGCAGACTGGTGTGTGTACCTGCACAGAATCCCGTAAAGAACTTTAAGTGAGTGCTATGTTTTAATGAAACAGAGACCTGACCTGATCACAGATGTCCTGTGTAATAGTTGCTCCTCAATTTGCATTTTGAGAATTTGGGATTGGAGTTCAGGGTTTTCTGAGGTGGACATGAGAAAAACCCCTGAAACACTAAACTGTGTTTTTCTTTAAAACTATGATTGTGTGAAAAATGATACATTTCACTAAAGATCATGTGCTGATGGGGAAATTGTCTTAATTATATATCTCCTATCTCTATCTCTATCTCTATCTTCGCTATCTCTATCTCTCTCTCTATTTCCAGACATCAGTCTTTGAAACAATCCAGATTAATGTTGATGAGAGCGGTGGGGTATTGGACAGTAGACGTCAAGCAGAGATAACATTTCCAGGATACCTCTGTGATGATGAAACCTGTTGTTGTTTTTTCAAACCCATCATTTCCATGGCAGTTTTGGCACAGCCACCCAAGTCCCCATATTCTACTGTAACCTAGTCTTATGTACGTGTAATAAAAGCGAATGTATATTCTTGATCTGTCACAAGTTATCTCTCCTTCCTTGCATTAAATTTGAGATTGCAAGTTTCTTGTGGCAAGACGTTATCTGCTTGTACTTTGTGAAGTAACACACACATTGAGGATGTTGTAGTATAAAACAACAACAGTCTGTTGGCAGATTTCCTTAGGTGGAAAAAAAATGGGGATTCTTGCCCTATTGAACTCAACCCTTTGATTAGAGCACTGTATTGTACCTTAAAAATGCTGGGACTACAATAAATTTTCTTCTGGGAATTGATGTTCAGCCTGATCTTGACAGGATGAGACCCCTCCCCCTTTAA
The DNA here is from genome assembly GCF_964234715.1 of Podarcis melisellensis. Taxonomy (NCBI): domain Eukaryota; kingdom Metazoa; phylum Chordata; class Lepidosauria; order Squamata; family Lacertidae; genus Podarcis; species Podarcis melisellensis. The sequence goes on along the minus strand of NC_138528.1, from coordinate 75,792,757 downwards.
ACTTTAAGCTGAAAAAGGCACACTTTGCCACTGATGAAACCTGATATTCAACCATGGATCAATAGGCATTCCAGGCTGCAAACTAGATTCTTCAAAGCTTAAAGAATGTAGTTTGCAGCCTATGATGCCCATTGATCTGTGGTTGCTGCTTGAATTTCAGGGTGCACAAGGGGTGCCTTTTTCCAGGTCCATTTTATATGCCAGAGGACCCTTTCTTCAGAAACTGAGATCTCCCCAACCATGCTTAATGTTTATTTGGATTCCTACATTGTATGAAATGTAGGGCAACCTTCCAAGACTGTTTGGAAACTACTGTTAGCCCAGAATGCAGCAGGCAGAATCCTATCTGGGACTGATTGTAGCGCCTGGCTCATGTAACACCTATCCCAAAGCAACTGAACTAGTTAACAATTTGTTTCTGAGCTCAATTCAAGGTGCAGTTGTTGATCTTGGTTTTGGTTATCTGAAGGAGTCTCTCCTCCCATATACAGTGGTACCTTGGGTTAAGTACTTAATTCGTTCCGGAGGTCCGTTCTTAACCTGAAACTGTTCTTAACCTGAAGCACCACTTTAGCTAATGGGGCCTCCTGCTGCCGCTGCACCACCAGAGCACGATTCTTAACCCAAGGTACTATTTCTGGGTTAGCAGAGTCTGTAACCTGAAGCGTCTGTAACCTGAGGTACCAGTGTACTATCCCTTGTACCTTCTCATATTTTAGCAAGGCTGTTATGCGTGTTGCTTTCTTTCTAAGTGGCCATTAGAAGTGCTGGTATTTAACTCTTAAGAACTGGATGTGGTTTCCCCCCTCTTTCCTCCCTGTCCCTTTCCTTTTTTGTGTATTGCCTTAGATTATAGGTCTCTGGGCAAAGACTTTCTTGTTCTAGTTCATCATATAGAAGCCACTCTGGAAGCCTTTTTGGTTGAAGAGTGGGATACAAATGCTCTAAATAGAACATCAATGGGCTAAATAATAATAATAATAATAATAATAATAATAATAATAATAATAATAAAATGTTAACAGTAGTATCTTATGCATAAAAAACAAATTTATACTTAGGAATTGATATATGAAACTTCACAGGAGGATGACAAGGCAATTCACTTCAAACCTCCTTTATAAACAACTTAGCTGGACAAACTAATGGATTTTAGTAGTCCACTCATTAAAACTGCATACACATCCATCCTAACAAATACCAAACAATAGAATTAGTCTTGGTTGTAACCATAGTTGTGGTTTTTATATTGTTATACATTGATTGTGCAGAAGTCTAGTGGTAAATGAATTTGTGAGTTTAGAGCTGTTGTGGTTTATGGGTGTGATAAGAAGGTAGGCAATATAGCTCGGATATCAACTTGCTAATGGCTGAAATAAAAAAAGTTTATCCGTGTTTTTCAGAGGCTTTGACTCTGAGTAGAAGATGCATTTGTATGGAGGATAAGGTTATATTTACTGTCCTGGGAAAATCTATATTGATGGTCATTGGGATGTTATGGCAAGACTAAATCTGTAGTTTGGGAGTTGTTGGGAAGGACTTTTAATTAATTTTCTAAACATTAAAAAGGGACACGTTTTGCCTACAACTCAGCAGGACAGTTCATGCATTTGATGAAGTGAACTCTGGTCTGTGAAAGCTTATGTCATAATATGTTGCTCCTTTAAGGTGTCACAAGTCATTTTTGTTGCAAGGGAAAATATGGCTACCCCTAGCAGTGTGAAGAACTTGGGTTTTTAGCAAAGAAATTGCTTCTCTCTGATGAATTTTTCCAACTGCCTGAAAAAAAGCTGGATCCTTCTGCTGACATTTGATGAAGGTTTTGGTCAATAGATGTCTGGGCCTTTCCACTTGTTCTGCCTACCAATTGTTGGAAAGCTTATTTCACTTCTCTTGTGGATAGTGTATTGTGCCACAGCTGTAGTCAACTATTGGCTGTGTTGTCCTCAGGGGAATCTGTTACTAATGTGTGTTTTGTTTTCAGGCCTCCTTCAGTTTGATTAATAACACTCATGAAACTTTTTTTTTTAAGCCTGCATAAGAAATAAGTCAGATAAGTGACAAGCATTTCTAATATCCTGTTTCCATCCCATAAAAGAGATGAAGTGAAATAAGTATTGAGCTGTGGGGAAAATTGGGACTGTGAGAGAGGGAGGGCACTTCACTCCCTGACCCCCAACATATATCAAACTGGCAAGGGTCCTAATGCCTTTCTATAAACCTATGATATGTTCTGATATGATATACAATTCTGGTTGCGCTGTATTTAAAAGGATATTGTAGCATGCAACCCATCTGTTGTGTTTGACTGCTAAAGCTTTAAATAGCTGAGTCCAGGGTATATGAATGTGTCTCTGTTCCCTAGCATGGTCACCTACCCTGAATGGCTAGGTTTTTCACTGTTTCTAGCTATCCTACTGGGCTTAGGGCTCACAGGCAAACTGGAAGCTGTCCAACAGAGTTTTTTCTGGGCAGGTTGAGTTAGGCAAAGGTAAACCAAGGCAGAGTCAGAACTATGGACAGCTCCCAGTGGGCTCTGCTGGTTAGCTATGGGCAGATATAGTCTCAGTCAGGGGTAGGCAACCTAAGGGCCGTGGGCCAGATGCGGCACAATTGCCTTCTCAATCTGGCCCATGGACAGTCTGGGAATCAGCATGTTTTTACATGAATAGAATGTGTCCTTTTATTTAAAATGCATCTCTGGGTTATTTGTGGGGCCTGCCTGGTGTTTTTACATCAGCAGAATGTGTGCTTTTATTTAAAATGCATCTCTGGGTTATTTGTGGGGCATAGGAATTCGTTCATCCCCCCCCCCCAATATAGTCCAGCCCCCCACATGGTCTGAGGGATGGTGAAAAAGGTTGCTGTAATGGTTCTAGGGGTTGCTCGTGCGTAAATTCCCGCCACTCCTGGCTAGGTTACCTGGTTGAACCCTTTCTGTCTGGACAGCCCTTCACTTCGTGGCTGTTTCAGTCGCTGGCAGAATCCGTCAGTGGGCGTTTCTTGAACTTCTTCCAGCAAAGAAGTTCTTTGATGCCAAGTCTCCTCCTACTCTCCCTGCGCGGAAGTCTTCTGCGCAGGGAGGGTGTGGGCAGCGGAGGACCCGTGCTCTCCCCGCTGGTCTCTGGTGAAGAGTCCTGGAGCCTCCTCTCCAATTCCTCCATCTGGCCCCCTTCTCCACTGGTGTTAAGCTGATTTCCTTCCCCAGCAGATGGGCTGCCTCTCTCCCTACTGGGACCCTCTCCGCTATCCCTCTGGAGCCTTCCCTCCGCCTCTAGCTCCGATGGCAGTTCCGTGACAGTTGCTGACCCCTGGTCTTAGTAGTGAGGTGAGGCCATCTGAAGCCAAAAGTAGACTGTAGTTCTGCCTCCTTGGAGGAGCTGGCTGCGCTGTCTTAAGATGTGGAGGAGACGAAGATGCTCTTGGGGGTTTATCTGCTGAGCTGGGGAAAGCAGAAGGGCTATGTCTTCACGATGTGAACGCATAGCATGAAGTACTAAGGGTCGCACTGCAACCTGAATGGGGCAGCTTGTGTTTCCTTCTCATTTATATTTGTCCTAGGGTAGTGGGTGGGGGAGTTCAAAAATCATGATACTAGCTATGCTACCCACCTACCATTATCTGCCCCATATCCCCAGTTTTCTGTTTCTTTAGCCTATTGAAATAAGGGATACAAAGCAAAATGTCAGGTAGTATTCTGTCCAATCATTTTTTGGGGGAAAGGGCCTGCTGCCTCCTCCTATTGTTCTTGGCCAAGAAGGAAGTCACACCTAAGTCTGACACCTGTCCCTAGCTCAGTGTTTATGAAGACTAGACTGACAGGGCATGTTTTGAGTTGCCAAACTCATAATATGTTGACCAGCTTATCGTGTGGTCAAGTCTGTTGTATTGCCTTTTGTCTTTGAAAGCTCTCTGTTCACCAGAATAGTTATTATAAAGTGGCCTGGAAACAATAGGTTGACTTCTTCTTCTTCTTTTTAGCTAGTGCAATTCATTGCTGAGTCTGCTTATCACTCTGTCTTTGTCTATTACTCCTTGGAAGGAACCTCTGGTTGTCATGACGACAAGAAATAGGGACTGAGGAAGTGCTAAACTGGCTCTTGCTCTGCTGTAATATTGCCAGTGGGTTGAAGCTCTTCCCAGTCCAAACTTCCAACCTAGCCAGAAGGCTTTTTTAGGGAGTTTGGTCTTGGGGTTGCTAGGAGGCAACAGTCCTTTAACTGAAGTTGCTAGACAATTTCATGGGGATGCTTGTGGGCACTGGGGCAGAGCAGCGACCTTGAAAAACAGTGGAACAAGATCCACAGGCAGCTTCTGTGACTACTGTTTGGCTTGAGCTGTGGGTCATAGCCACAAGTCAACCATGGTGACTGATGCTGGTAGCCTCCTGCAGCACCTGCTACTGTCTTTACATAATGTCATTAACACATCCATAGTGGTGTTCACTTATCTGGAGCCAATCTAGTATGATCACAGCAATTCAGGCAAGTTCATCCCCTGATCATAAACAGGATTGAGGCAGACCTCAGACCTCACTCTAAACCTTCCTGGTCTCCGCAGCATTCTGGTGAGAGCCTGTTTTCCTTCAGCTTCCATCTTGATGTGGGGAAAATATGTGGCAAAGGTTTCTCTGTAGTGACTTCAATACTGTGCAGTTCTCTGCTGAAGGTTCTCTACTAGAGCCCAAGTATACTGGCATCTTAGGAAATGCTGCAAATCGTTTTCGCTTACCCGGCTCGTTGACATTGAATTGATTTTTTATGAACCATTTGATGGGTGTTATGGTCTTTTAATAGTACAGGTATGGCTTTATATTGAACGGTGTGTTTACTTTTATATCACCCACCTTGAGCCCATGTAGCAATGATAACAGTAATACCTTTTTGGATTATTTCTTTTTTTCTCGCCATCCTATTGACTTTGTTCCCACGCCTCTCCCTATCCCTGTGCTGTATTTAGGAGTGTTGTATGGCTAGATGAGAGTATGGTGTGCTTTCAGCAAGCTGCCACTTGAATATTCCACTCTTCCAGACGGGATGTTGCCTGTGGAATGTTAATGCTTTGTTCACATCAGGAGAATGAACTTTGTGTGTATACAGACTGACCTGGAGTTCTAAGCCATTACTAAGGGCAGTAGCTCAGTGGCAGAGCCCGTGCTTTACATGCAAAACATCCCAGGTAAAGCTGGGAAAATGCCTCTGTCTGAAACCCTGAAGAGCCATTACAGTCCGTGACAGCAATACTGGGCTGCAGGGACAAATGGTGTGACTTCCTGTGCAACATAAGGCAGCTTCCTGTGTCCCTGTGTCATTGAAATTGGAGGGTCGGGCTGGAATGACCATGATTGCTGATGTTGCAGATACAGACTCCCTTTACTCCCTATGGGAGGCAACAATCCCCAGAACAGTATCCCACTTCTTATTGCCCAAGCTGGCAACAGAGAATGGTGTCATGGACACACAGTTTCGAATGCTATTTAAAACCAGCTATAGGGGCACAGTGGCTTTCAACTCTCTAAGGCTGATGGTGTGTGCCTTCTGGTAGCACGAAGGGTACTTTGATGTATTGTGGGCCCCCTTTGCACTGCGCCAGTATCCTTACATGGCACTTACATGCTGCATCATAGAGATGAGCACTGATGTGCTGACCATGGAGTTGGGGTGCAAGCTCTGAACATTCAGGCCTGATCCTGTGTAGTAATAGTAGAGCTCCATGTTGGATGCAATCCTTACCAGTGGCAGTGGCAGACCTTGGGCATTAAAATTTCAGCTGTACCGCATGCGACACCAGAATTCAGTGCCCCCCTGCCTCTCACATTCAGTTGTTCATCATTGTTGCAGTGCCCCGTACGGAGCCCTCTCGGCTCAGCACCCAGTGCGTGTGAACTCGTCCTGCTCCCCTAAATCGTCCTCTGCCAGCGACATGGTTGCCACTGTGTCTCTGGGCTTCTCCCACAGTAAATTTTCCGCCCCATGTGGTTAGAGTAGGCTGCATGGCTCTTAAGCATGGCTGCATTGATTGGATCAGATGACATAGTATGCAGCCATGCGCACAGTCTGAACTGTACAGAGCAGGAGCTCTACACGTTTCTGGAGCAGTGTGGGAGTAATTGCAGGAAGTGTTTTGTTTTTAAATTGGCCCTCAGAGTATAGGAGTGGGCTGGTTTTGGGGGGGGGAATAACATACGAAACTGCAAATCATTCTTTTGCAAACTGGATCCTTTTAGAGAGAAACAAGCAGTCAAAAGCTTACATAACGTAGAATCTTGCTGCACCACGCTCACACATTCACTTAATACGCCCCATCAAGAAAATTCCTTTGAAGCTGATACTATGTTTTCAAGCAGTTACAGAATAGGATTAAATAACATGGCTGCAAGCGACAGTTACTTTATTCCACCAACACCCACCCCCATCTCCCACAAATTTACAACATTCATCTGTGCTCTCTTGCTGTAGGGACCTCTGTGTTTAGATCTCTGCTGCGAGCCAGAGTTTATTGCAATAATCAACTTGTATAAAATGACAGGAACTGGAGAAATGAAACGTAAGACACTACAGAATCTCCTATTCCTTGCCACACCCTTTCCTCCATTTGTTTAGATGTTTATTTTATTTGAAGTAACTTTTACTTATGCCAGTGTGGTGTGGTTAGAGTGCTAGACTAGGACCTGGGGAGACCAGGGTTGAAATCCCCACTCAGCTGTTGATTTCATTGAATGACTTTGGGCCAGTCCCTTGCCTTCAGCCTGATCTACCTCACAGGGTTGTTGTAATGAGATAGGAGAGAAATATATATATATGCCACCCTGGACTCCTTGGAATAATGGTGGGATATAAATGGAAAAACAAATGAAAGGACAGTTGGTTTATGGTGCAGAATTCTTATTTTCTATTTAAATGAGGTTTTTTTAATCAATTGCTTATTTTTGTTTAAACTGAATTTCCTGTAGCTGTTGCTCTGTGGAAAATGATTTATTATTTTTACTAATATTTTTGAAGCACAGCTTCATTACTAGAATTGGTTCATAATTTTAAGGTCTAGTACTCTTGTTAGCAATTCCTGCTCATGTTTTTGAAACATAAATGAGAAAACCAAATGTGTCTTGGATTGTAAGTCCATGGAAGCACCTGTTTACCTTGCTGTTTAATAATAATAATAATAATAATAATAATAATAATAATAATAATAATAATGGTCTGACTCTGTATTACATTATAGGTTTGGCTAAAGCCCTGAACATAAATTTCCTCTGTAAATCCTATCTTCTAATGCAGACCTCTCCACGTGCGTGTGTGTGTGCGCGCGCGCACACACACACACACACACATACACAGAGAGACTGGCGTGATTCATTATTGTTTTTAAAAATTTAAATAGCAGGTCCCAGGGTGGTGGAGGTGAGGGTCAAGACTGGGGCCACCACCTTTGATCAGAGGGATCAACCCTTCCCCACATGCTGTAGTGCTGATGAAAATATCTCCCTTCCCTGCAAGCAGTTATTTTCGGTGGGAGAAAAACTGCCTTTGGCTCCAATGGGGCTCCATCAGTGGGCCTACTCTGCATAGAACTAGCCTTGGCTACCAGGCACAATCGCTGTTGAGCCCTGCTGTGGCTCCCATTTTCAGTTCTAAAAACAAGCGACCATCTCCAAGCCATGTGTTTAATGTAACCTGCTGTTTGGTTCATCTCAGTGACTCTTCATGCATGTGGGAAATCCAGTATACACACTGACTTATCCATTATCTTCAGTGCTCATGCAGCTTTTCATATAATTACTGTCACTGAAATGTTCAAAGCAATATTTCCAATTGCCAGCCTTTTGTCATGTTTTGGTAATTATGTATAATGGAATGCTTCCTCCCTCCAAAAGAATTGCATGATTGGCTACTTCTCTCTTGTATCCTGAGAGTGCAACTTCAGTAATGTTGTCTGTGTAGTGTGTCCGTTTCCGAAATATTGCTTGACAGTATGTTGCGATTATCAGCCTAATGTTTCACAGCAGAGCTGTCATTCTTCTTTCTTCCACCCTTGAATGCCTTGCCTTTGTCCAGCTTCTTTCATATATTTATTTCATTGAGATGATGGGATAAAACTGATCTAGATCGCCTGTTCACCGAGCAAACATTGTGTCAGGGATATGCAGGGTTTCTCCACTCCCTGTGGTTTTCAATATATAATAATACATTGCTTGTCTGATATATGAACCAATACACCAGAATTGCTGTATATTTTATCCTCTGATTTAATGCTCCATAACCTCATACAAGTTTCATCAGTGGTACATGGTGATGTAAACACTTGTTATCTCAGTTAGAATCATAGAATTGTAGCTGGAAGGTAGCCCAAGGGCCATCTAGTGCAATCCCCTGCAATGTACCTTATTTATAAGAATATTTATAAACTATCAACTCCTTTAAGATGTGGAGGTGCACAATAAAATTAATTTTAATGTGGTAAAAACTAATGTCAAAATAACTGCACATAAGCTATATTTGCTTGCATATATCACTACTTCCCTTAACCAACAATATGGCGCCAGCAGTATTCTTGGTGGTGGGTGGAAGGTGGCCTGAAGACACATGGGACAGCCATCATGCCAATGCTAAGCAGGTCTGGTTCTGAACAGTGCCAGCATGGGAGACCACTTGAAAAATCTGTCTGCTGCCTTATGTTCCATTGAGGGGGGTGGGAGGAAATAGACGGGATAAAAATGAGTGAAATAAAAATAGTGACCTTGTTGCTCTCATCTTTCAATAGATCCTCCTTCACCAAGCTGGTGCCCTCCAGATGTTGCTGGCCCTGAGTACTAAATTTAGTTTTAGAGCAATGAACAGCCAAATACACTCAGAGCTTTTACAGGGCAACCCTGTGTCCCTGAACACATTTGAAAATCCACAGGCCCACAGGTTTTTCCACAGCCTCTGTGGTGGAAAAGGCCAACAGGGCCTGAAGCAAACAGGGTTGGAGAATAAGCCATATCCCAAGAGAGTGGTGAAAGACGAGGGTAGTGGGGCTGCATTCATCAGGCAGGGCTGTGTGTAGGATGAGAGCCATTGGGGTGTGGTGGGCACTCTTCCTGACAATCAGAGATCTGTTTGTTGTTATTAAACTCTGTGTTGCTATTTATTGTTTTATTTATTTGCTAGTTATAGGTAAGTATCCAGTGAATTTGTCCTGTTGGTGCAAGTACTTCCACTTGCATAATGGAACTTCCCCTCCATAGGAACTAACTCCTAGGGACTGAGCTCCCTTTGCCTGCCCCCAATAAAATATTTGAGGGGGCTGCCTCCCCAAGTTGATGGGCATTGCTATTCAAATGGTGTGTGTGCGCCACATCATGTGGTTGATTATATGGGTGGTGCAGCTTAAAGGTAAAGGGACCCCTGACCATTAGGTCCAGTTGTGACCGACTCTGGGGTTGCGGCGTTCATCTCGCTTTGTTGGCTGAGGGAGCCGGCGTACAGCATGACTAAGCCGCTTCTGGCGAACCAGAGCAGCGCACGGAAACGCCGTTTACCTTCCCGCTGGTGCAGTACCTATTTATCTACTTGCACTTTAACATGCTTTCGAACTGCTAGGTGGGCAGGAGCAGGGACCGAGCAAAGGGAGCTCATCCCATCACGGGGATTCGAACCGCCAACCTTCTGATCGGCAAGTCCTAGGCTCTGTGGTTTAACCCACAGTGCAGCTTACCTGCCCCACAATATGTTATTCAAGTTGGCACCCCTGTTCTCTTCTGTTTTCTCTCGCCCCTGCCCACCCCATACCTTCCCAAAATCTGCTCCAGAAGGTTGGGAAAACAAAATCTGCTCCAGAAGTCTGGGAAAACAGATTGCGGGGGTGCATGGGGAGAGGAAAGGGAGGGTTCATCCTGTTGCACATGCTTCATTGATACAACCCTCTGTCTTTAAAGCATGTAAAACACTCTGGGTGATCCCTCTGGGGACTTAAGAAACACATACCAAGCACACTAACTAAATAAATAAAGTACAACCCTGTGTTTGACAACCTCCTTCTGTTGAAGCCTTTTTGCTGCTCTCTAGATCTTAAGTTAACAAAGTAAGATAAAATGCCAGAAAAAGTCCGTACAGTGTTTTGCTCAAGATGCATGTGCAGTGGTTTGAAGTATTGTGTACTTGGCATTCTTTAAAGGTCATCCTTTCAGAGTAAGATGGGTAATTACCCAATTGAGCACTCTGTTTTAATGACATCTAAAATGAAAAAAGGCTTTCTTCAAAAAGCGGCGTGAGGACCTGGGCAGCAGATAAGCCAGAATGTGAGTTTTGCAGGAAGTTTTAAGTATAATGTGTCAATCTCTCTTGCAAATGTGTGTGGAACACTAATGCATATAGTGGCTGGGTGGTTGTTTTAGATCACTTTAGTTTTAGCCTAAGGCTGCCCAGCTCTTTTAGAGGGGAAAGTGTCATATATCTGCATAAATTACTTTCTCTATATGAACATTTTACCATTGGTGTGTGCAGAGCCAGAGCTTTAAAAGATCATTCCTGGGTTTTTGCCTTCTCCTTCTTTTAGAATAAGGAAGAACAACAATAAGCCCACATTAGCATTTATTAAAAACAAAACAAAAACATTGGCAATAGGGGACCTTAGTCCTTCCTGCAGTAACAGCATAACTTTGATCCAGTTGAGCAATAATATTCCATCGGTTGTGAGACTGCTATCCTTTTAAGAAGCTGAGAAGCATACTGCAGATGCTGCCCTCCTCAAAAACATCATTACAATGAGGAGCTACATCTGTGATTTCAGCCTTTCTCAGTCCTCTTAGGAGACATGCCCAGCCTTGTTTGGAACATGGTCACCTCCACTCTCAGCAATTATCTTTCAGGTATGTGTAGTTTTTAAAAGATGTATAGTAGTGAGCATGCAAACTGGTATGCACACTAATGAAATACACTTCTAAAGCTATTTTTACAAAATGCTTTAAAATTGTGGGTGTTTCTTTTTCTGTAACATATTTACATAATGACCTGTTATACACATGTTTTTGAATGTCAACATTTTGTGCTCTTCAGAAATTCTGAACCCACTCAGTGTTGGTGCATGTGAGGCCAATCCATCGGCAGGAGTTTCTATGTGTTAGTTTCTCTTTGGTAAACACTGACCAAGCTGGAATCTCTTCCTAGGAAGAAGGAAACCTGTGTTCATTGATTAAATAGCCACACTTCCAGGGGCTATCCCTTGAATTGCATGGCTGTTAGAAAAGCAATTCTGTACCACAAGAGGTTATTTTAAAGTCATTTATGGCTCTTGAATTATTGAGGTTGCAATCCTATATCCTCTTAACTGGGAGGAAGCCTTTTTGAAACACAGTGGGACTTACTTGAGTGTAGGCATGTATAGGACTGTGTTGTGAATCAGTAAAGCCAGAGCCAGTTTTGTAGAAAAAGAGGTGCCGGAACTCACCACGAACACCTCCCTCCTTCTCTTAGAATGGCAATGTTGCCCACCTCTGAGGGGTTGGAACTGAGTTCCAGCAAGTTCTGACTGAAAAGTTGCAGACTTCAAGGCCTTGTGGCAGCATCGGCATGAAATTACGGCAGCAGCACTGGCAGCCTTTAAGGCCTCACGGCGGTGACAGGGAGGGGCAGCAGTAGTGGTGGCAGCCTGTGATGCCTTGTGGCAGCAACAAGAAGTGGTGATATGCTGAAGTTTTAGCTGGTGATATGGTGAGGTTTAGCTGCTGATAACATTGCAGTTTTTAGCTGGTGAGTTAGCGCGTTGATGGAAACCAGATAACGCCTAGCCCTTACACACATTGGATGGTATATTGATATATTGCCCAGCCCTAGCAGACAGTTGCACATGAGACTTTCCCACCCCCATGCCCCAAATTAATGCATCAGACACCCTGATGGCATGCATCTAAAAACTCAACAGATTTTGTTTCTAAAGGGTAATATTAGGAGCAACAAGTATTAAATTTAAATTCATTGGTTCTAGAATGTATCCTACCAGTTGTTTTGCTTTCAGACCCCTCTTTGTTATCAGAATTTTCTTATAACATTTTTTTTAAAAAAACCCCAAACTTCTTGTTATTAGCTACCTTGAGTCTTGTCAGGAAAAAAGTGGGGGTATCACTTACAGGATTGATAGCCATATAAAGCAAATAGTTGTTAGGCCTGTCTATTGAGACCCTGCAAATGAGAAAGCATCTGAAGGGAAATAATTTCCATTGCAATTTGTACCAGTCATTAGTGATATCATTCCTGACACTTGCTGTATTGTATCCTCCTTGTCAGAATGAAATTTAAATATTTCTGCCAACAGTAAAAATAAATGCTTGGCTTGTCCAGAATGCATATCAGATAATGATAGGAGGAAGATACTTGCGCCTGGATTTTCGTCTTGTCTTTGGTCCCATGGTGCAGAGCATGGTGATGCTGAGACTGAACTGATAGATCGTTTTGGTTGTCCTCTGCCTCCACTGCTGGAGATAGTGTGCTTCAGGATACCAGTTGCTAGGAATTGCAGTTGGGAAGAGTGCTGTTTTGCGCAGGTCCTGCTTGCAGTCATCTGGTTGGCCATTGTGAGAATAGGATGCTGGCCTAGCTTGACCCATCTCTTCTTATGTTCCTATGTACTGATGCCCAGTGTGCTTAACTATAGTCAGCTTCTTCTATTTGATGACTGCTTGCCAAAAGCTGCAGCAGTTTAAATATTGCATCTCTCTTACAGCAGACACATTGGTGGTGTTTGCAGTAAGAATGGCACAATCTTACCCTAATTTGAAAAGCAGATCCTTGAGAAGGGCACAGGAGCTTTTTTTGGAGGCTAGTTGTAACAGAAGGTCAGGCCTACGCTGCTTGCTGCCTCTTCTGTACTGCGCTCCTATCTGCTCTTCAGCTCAGTAGACTGGAAGAAAAGCATAATAAGACACAGGTGGCCTCCAAGTGCTAAAGGGGCACTGTTAACTATTCTGCACCCTGTGTGGCACACTTGCCAAGAAGATTGTCCACCTCTGCTTGAGGCAGATCCATGCTATGCACAGGGTCTTGTAACTAAGGAGAAACTGTATGATCCTGAGTTACTGTTGTGTTGAGCCCAGCAGTAGCTTTTGTAGGGTCAAGATCTATCAGCTAGACTCTGATTCTACAGACTCAGCTGCAGTTTTTAACTCTTGTTCAGTTGTTGTGTTTTTGTTTTAAGCCACCCTTGATCTCTGAGAGGAAGGGCGGGGTATAAGAATAATGAAATACAGGGGTACCTCTAGTTACAACATTAATTTGTTCCAAAGGTCCATTCTTAACCTGAAATGGTTCTTAACTAGAGGTGTGCTTTCACTAAAGGGGCCTCTTGCTGCCGATGCGCTGCCGGCACACGATTTCCGTTCTCATCCTGGGGCAAAGTTCTCAACTCAAGGTAATTCTTCCAGGTTAGCGGAGTTTGTAACCTGAAGTGTTTTTGTAATCTGAGGCGTTTGTAACTCGAGGTACGGCTGTACAGTAAATCATATGCAAAGATAGTCATTTCCTCCCATGTAGTCATGCAACACCAAGTTCTGTGGTGTATGTGCATGTGTGTATTTTGGTAAGGTCATCCCTGACCTTAAAGATGGCTAATTAAATTACTGCAGCTTGTGCTCACTCGAGAAATCTCCTTTTCCACCACCACCCGCCTGCCCACCCCTTGCAACTGTGTTTTTACAAAACTCAAACCAAAACCACTGTTGGCATCAGAATATTTTCGTGCTGCCAGAATTCACTGCCATGTGGAAGAATTAGGCTTAGGCAGTTATCTGCCAGTGCGTGTCGATTATGTGTGGCTCAGTCTGACAGACTTCACATCTGCTGCATCCTACGTACTTCCAAGAAGAATACTGTTGTGTGAAGGACATTTCAGTATAATTGGGGATGACACAGGCTAGAGTAGGTACCGGTACATACCTTTTGGCCACTCTGAACTTTGCCAGTGTGCTTCCTCCTTGGAGAATGATCTTTGTCCTGTATGTTACTAGAGTGTATCAATGGAGGACTAAACTTGGATGTATTTCTTCCAGACAAGGCAACACTTTCTCAGTTGATAGAGCATGAGACTTTTAATCTCAGGGTTGTGGGTTCAAGCTCCATGCCAGGCAAAATATTTCTGCATTGCAGGGGTTGGACTAGATGATTCTCATGGGCCCCTCCAACTCTACAAGCATATGATTCTATGATAATTGGGAAAAGGTGGAGCAGTTTGCACTGCTTTCTGCTACCTCTTCTATATCTTTGCCTCAGGTTTCTTGAAGGCGGCATAATCTTTTGTGTGATTAGTCTGATGAGGAGAGGTCTAGCACTGTTACCTATTCTAATCCTCTATTTGCCTGTCCTTCAAAACCAACTGGAATTCAAACTAGATCCTCCACTCCCAACCTACACTTGCGGTGCACTATTTGGCACACTGGGGCTATTTCAGTGCTATTTTGAAAAGAAAGGAGGGGTGGAAATCCCCCCCCCATAAGCCCTACAATGCTGCTGCTATTATTAATTTATTGATTAATGCTAGGAGAAGGGTACTCATTTGAATAGAAAATACCCAGACACTGAGGGTTAAAAGCAAAATTAAATGCGGCAAGACATTGGTCTGGACCAAACCCTCAGGTGTTTCTGCAATATGGATAATGAATAGAGAATCCAGAAAAGTACCTTGGATTGTTTCTGACTCAATGATGCTCAGAGTGGACGCACTGAAATCAGTAGACAAGTTGTCCATGGAATCTTATATAACTCCTTCTAGAAGAAATGGGAGAAATCCTAAAAGCAAGTTGCAGCTGTGTTCCTGCACATTTTACTTTTTTTAGTACTTGGAATATCCCTGTTTAAGTATGAAATCATTCTACTTTCCCTCATACTTTTACCTCCCTCTAAATGTGGTTTCATTCTTGTTTACTGTAAGGTACAATTGAATACACAATACCCAAATCATGTTTCATTAGGGCTCCTGCACAGTTGCATTTATGTTTTTCTTTTGAGCTGTTAGGTCTCCAAAACAATTGAGGAGCATGTGGTGCTTATTAAAGATTACTCAATAGGTCAGCACCATTAGGGGCTCTCAGGGATGGGGAAATGTGTCAAGATGGCTGCCAAAACCGAACAGCTGGCAGCATGGGAGTTGGCCAGCTCTGGATTAATAATTTTGAGGGTTTTTGTTTTGTTTTTTGGATTTATTTATTTTTTGTAAAAGGAAAGTACATTCAATGTGCTGCTTTTGAAAATGATTTTTGTAGCAGTGCAGGGACTAAAGTATTGAGACTTCCGCAACCAAATGGGATGTGGTAATTGAATAGCAAAATGTTTTTTAAAACCTGATTCATAGCGCTCATTATGCTTCGTTTCTGGATTTAGCATCTCTGACTTGTTCCTGTTCCAAAATACTTGCTGCAGTGGTTCTGCACATGTGGATTTGTGGTTAGGCAAGACTACATCTAAAGAACTAAAATAGTATAAATAAATTAGGCATGGCTGAAGATAATCAAATTCAGAGCTGATCCCATCTGTTTAGAGAAATTGATGCCCATGTGATGGAGGTAAAGGCAGAGGGACAAAAATAGTGTAGATATCTAAAGTCCCATATTTTAAAAACATACTTAATCTGACATACTTAATCTGTGAACCCAGTATAGAGGTATGTCTTTGGACAATGCTCTCTAAGCAATGCTTTCTTTTTGTCGGGTGGAGGGGGGGGAAGTTATGTGTGTGACATATATGTTGACTACATTATAATAGGTATTCTTTGTAAGTCATAGTGGACTTTATAAAGAAATTTGGAGAGCAGTGTTGTTACTTAACAGGGATAAAGGTTCATGCACTAAACTCATTCACCCTAATTGGGATGAGCACTCTCAATCCCACAGAAATCAGTAGGATGTTTTCGGTGCAGATGTGACTATCCAAGTTGTCTCAGAATTTCTCTGAAGACTCTCTGATATAGCTGGACTTTATCCAGTGTGCCAGACTTTTGAGTTTATATCCTATAATTTACTCCTGTGTGAAACAAAGAGCACAAAGTGTCTGCATTCAAGAGAATTACCGTAACAAGATTGGTATGACTGAGAGGCAGCAGTACACTTGTTTCACAAGCAGATTTTGACTTCCCTGGGGTGAATTCCAGAGACTCTGTTAGCAGAAAATATCAAGAGTTCTATTTTTTGCTTTGTCAGAGGCCATAAGCACAACATCGCTCACCTTTAACCAACCGATGTGGAAACAGGATGCTTTGCTTTCTCAGACATGATTTTAGGGCTCAGAATGGAGGCTGCTGATACCACTCTTTATTTTTTGTTCTACCCAAAGCAGTACACTCATTCACCTGATGTTTCATGGTACCATGAGGGACTGCCATGCACCTAATGAACAATCAGCTCATTAATGCTTTGTTCCATGGGGAAATCCTATACAAGAATTACTCATGAGACGTCGAGTTTCATGCCATTACAATGTGAGCCTGAAGAATTAATCATTATTCAGCTGTTATTTTATCGTCACCAGTTAATGCAAATAGATTATTAACGCTTATAAAGAGGAGACTGCTGAAATGAGTGAAAAGTCATGAATTCTCCCTCCTTCTATAAGCACCATAAATTGATGAATTCCTGTCTTCACATATGAAATACTAGTCTGCAGCAAGGATTTGAACTCAATACTATGGCTACAGAAGCTGTACAGCTGACAGTACAAAAGAGATGTGGTTCCATTTGCAAAGTTTTTTCTTATCATTGGCTTGGCTTATGGGACCAAAAGCCTTGAGTCTAGCTGTAGATACTTATTTGCAGACTTCTATTTAAGCACTTAGTGTGCAGCTATAAACAACAATGAATTACATTGCAACAACCCTCCTTTGAGAGGAGCTACTTATTCTGTGCCGGGCACAGAAATGCACCAGGCTGCTGAAGGAAGAGCAGAGCGCTCTGTGCTCTTCTGCTAGCCCCCAGGAAGCTAGTAGCTTCTGTGGGTAGAAGGCTGGTTTAATATACCTGTAGTTACTGCAACAAGTGACTGCTCTCAAAGCAGAACACTGGATGCAGCCAGACAAATGGAAGAGGGAAAACACTCCAGTTTTTCAATCTGGCCAGAGTAGTAGTTGCAACTGAGGGGTATCAGCTATTCGGCGGGTTTTTGCTCCTCTTCTCAAAAGGCACCTGGTTCTGAAAAACGTGGGCTTGAGAGCCACTGCCACTTTAAATTTTTTGACTTCTTGCGTCAGATGGCATGAGTCAACATGGTATTCCATCCTTGTACTCATTTTAATATTACAGTGGTACCTTGTTTCTCAAACTTAATCCGTTCCGGAAGTCCGTTCCAAAACCAAAGCGTTCCAAAACCAAGATGCACTTTCCCATAGAAAGTAATGCAAAACGGATTAATCCATTCCAGACTTTTTAAAACAACCCCTAAGACAGCAATTTAACATCAATTTTACTATCTTAACGAGACCATTGATCCATAAAATGAAAGCAATAATCGATGTACTGTACTATAAAATAAATAAGACAGTATTGTAGATGATAAAAATTATTTTTTCTTCTTCTTCTTATCTGCACTGATGATAGTCATTGTTTGGATGTGGGGCTTTAATCCATTTCCGCAGTCACACAATCAATAAATCAATAGCTAAACTGGGTTCCACGCAGTCACAAAAACAAATTAACTGAAAAAGCCTCAAAAACAAAAATGCTAAATTATTAGTAAAAACAAAACTGCCAAACTTAATCCGTTCTGGAAGTCCTTTTGACTTCTGAAATGTTCAAAAACCAAGGCGCAGCTTCTGATTGGCGCAGGCACCCCAGAAACAATAGCTGACAGCCGCATCGGACATTCGACTTCTGAAAAGCGTTCGAAAACTGGAACACACACTTCTGGATTTTCAGCGTTTGAGAACCAAAGCATTTGAGTACCAAGACGTTTGAGAACCAAGATACCACTGTACAAAGAAACGCATCAGCAGAATGAAGTACTAAGAGCAGAAAACTGCTAACATTCTGTGCTGGAGTCTCCCAAAAGTTGCTTCATAATTCAGGTATTGTTATGAGTTTGGTGGGGGGTGCCAGGCCCCTCTAAACCCTGAATCAAATAAATGTTAAAAGCTGATCAAGTCAAGCTAGTTTCCTGTTGAAGTGATGGGGATCAAGGGATGGCAAATGCGTGGGGTTCCCTTCCTTAACTCGCAGGTAGTGAGAACAACAAAGCCAAAGCGGAGAGTAGAGTAGAGTAGAGTTTGGGGCAGTGATGTGACCTAGAAGTAAAGCAGCAAGCTGGAGAGAGTCAAAGACCAATGTTTGACATTTGTTTTTTTTTTAAATAATCTTTATTCATTTTTTAAACACATAATAAAAATACACAAACAAAACAGAAAAAACAAATACATACAAAATATTTAAATCATAATGTTATTTTCATGCACCTTCTTTCCTTCGACTTCCCCATACCTCCCTTTCGCTGCATCCTTGTTTTACAGTTCTTTAGCAACCCATTAGTCAGTTTGTCTACTAGTTCCCTTCCATTAATTTTCCTTAAACTTATTAGTTACAGCTGTAATTCTCTAGTTCTTACCCCTTGACATCTTAACACTCCTCAATTTTACAACAATTTTTAAGATATATTTTGAATTTTTTCCAATCTTCTTCCACTGTCTCTTTCCCCTGGTCGCGGATTCTGCCGGTCATCTCAGCCAATCCCATAAAGTCTGTCACCTTTGTCTGCCATTCTTCCAGAGTAGGTAGTTCTTGCATCTTCCAATACTTTGCCAGAAGAATTCTTGCTGCTGTAGTAGCATACATAAAAAATGTCCTATCCTTCTTTGACACCAATTGGCCGACCATGCCCAGGAGAAAAGCCTCCGGTTTCTTAGGAAACATCCACTTAAGGACTTTCTTAATTTCATTATAGATCATTTCCCAAAAGGCTTTAATCTTTGGGCAGGTCCACCAAAGGTGGTAAAAGGTACCTTCAGTCTCATTACATTTCCAGCATTTATTATTGGGCAAATGGTAAACAATGTTTGACATTTGTTTGAATCTAAGGCTGCGTTTATCGGAGGAACAAGACCCTCTTGGGGTGTTGATTCTATCAACCCCTCCATCGCAGTCTCAGGTTATACATATGTGTAAATAAACCATATATCCTAAAGACACCACAATCTCTGCTGTGCCTCATTCCAAAAGGAAACACAAACCCTGGTTAAGTGCTTAGGACCCCTGGAATCTCGCACTGCATTTATGCCAAAGTTGTATGTTTGGTCTCATAAGGAAAAGCGGCATATTCTTGCATTGCAGGAGGTTGTTTTTTTTTAAATTTTTTATTCATTTTTCAAACACATAATAAAAAACAAACACAACACAAAACAAAAACATACACAACATTAAACATATACCGACTTCCCCATACCTCCCTTTCGCTGCATCCTTATTCCACAATTCTTATCAACCCTTTGGTCAATTTATCTATTAGTTCCCTTTCATTAAATTCCCTTAAACTTATTAGTTACAGCTGTAATTCTCTACTTCTTACCCCTTGACATCTCAACACTCCTCAATTTTACAACAGTTTTTAAGATATGTTTTAAATTTCTTCCAGTCCTCTTCCACTGTCTCTTTCCCCTGGTCTCGGATTCTGCCGGTCATCTCTGCTAGTCCCATGAAGTCTGTCACCTTTGTCTGCCATTCTTCCAGAGTAGGTAGTTCTTGCATCTTCCAATACTTTGCCAGAAGAATTCTTGCTGCTGTAGTAGCATACATAAAAAATGTCCTATCCTTCTTTGACACCAATTGGCCAACCATGCCCAGGAGAAAAGCCTCAGGTTTCTTAGGAAAAGTCCACTTAAGGACCTTCTTAATTTCATTATAGATCATTTCCCAAAAGGCTTTAATCTTTGGGCAGGTCCACCAAAGGTGGTAAAAGGTACCTTCAGTCTCATTACATTTCCAGCATTTATTATTGGGCAAATGGTAAATTTTTGCAAGCTTGACTGGGGTCATGTACCACCTGTAAATCATTTTCATTATGTTCTCTTTTAAGGCATTACATGCCGTGAACTTAACACCAGTGCTTGCATTGCAGGAGGTTGGACTAGATGATCCTCAGGGTCCCTTTCAACTCTATGATTTCATGAGGTACCTATGCTTGGAGATTGGGGTGGCATCCAGCAGTATGTATACTGTGGTCTTTCAAGGCATTCAGGGTGGTGGTTTAGCTGCATTTACTCTTGGAAGAGACCGATTATCTTGAGCCATTCCAATCTGGGTTCAGGCCCAGTTGGTTTTCTCATGAAATTGGCCTTTGTTGCCCAGACAGATTACCTTCCCCATGGGAGAGGCAAAGGAAGTATGGCCCTGCTGGATCTCTCAGTGACTTTTGATACCATTGACTATGTGTTGACGGTTGGAGGGTCTGTTTTATGGTGGTTCCACTTCTACTCGCAGGGCTGGTCTCAGTAAATAGCATTGGAGGACTATGTCGGTACTGTGGTAAATTAGCTGCAAGGTCCCATGAGGCACTATTTATCCCCAGTGCTATTTAACACGAGGCCAATGAAAGCAGTCATGAGGAGATTTGGGACATCCATAGACTGAGTCCTTCTAAGACAAAGACACTATGGGTGATTGATTCCCAGGGAATTTGGGATATTTGCTAGTTATAAATGGAGTTGCACTCCCTCTGAAGGAACAGGAGTGCAGTTTAGGGGTCCTCTTGGGATCATCTTAGTTCATGGACACCCAGGTGGCCTCCATGGCAGAATTTCTACCACCAGCTTTAGCTGGTGCATCAACTCCAATCTTTCCTGGACAGGGATAACTTGGCTACTGTGTTTTTTGCACTGGTAACTTCATGTTGAGACTCCAGTAGGTGCAGGGGAGGCTACATCTGGTGAGAATGTTACAGTCTGGATGATGAGTGGTGCCCCTTACTAGGCATGTCAAGATCAGGCCCCTTGCCTTATGCCAGTATGGAGGGATCTTCATTGACTGCCTATAAGCTACCAAGCCAGTTTTAAGGTATTGTTGCTTCCATATAAAGGCGCAAACATCTCTGGACTAGGTTACCTGAAAGACCAACTTGCCCATCACCACCTGGCAAGAGTGTTAATGTAGCAAATGGAACCCAATTAACTCTGTCATGGCCTGATGATTATCAGTGTGTACGTAGTAATGCAGAGGCAGGCGTTTCCCCCAGTGGCATCAGAGAGGGCCCATCTGTATCGGCATTCTGACAGCTTCTGAAGACGTACCTGTTTCCACTGGCATCCCCTTGATTTCTTGATCTGAATATCCTGTCCTTCAGTTTCTGTATTGACTTAATGGTAATGCTTTAATTATGGATATTTAGATTTTAATGGTTTTGTGTACCTTGAGTTTTCTGCTTTTTAAGGTAAAGGTAAAGGTACCCCTGCCCGTACGGGCCAGTCTTGCCAGACTCTGGGGTTGTGTGCCTATCTCACTCAAGAGGCCAGGGGCCAGCGCTGTCCGAAGACACTTCCGGGTCACATGGCCAGCGTGACATCGCTGCTCTGGCAAGCCAGAGCTGCACACGGAAACGCCGTTTACCTTCCCGCTAGAAAGCGGTCCCTATTTATCTACTTGCACCCAAGGGTGCTTTCGAACTGCTAGGTTGGCAGGCGCTGGGACCGAGCAACGGGAGCGCACCCTGCCGCGGGGATTCGAACCGCCGACCTTTCGATCGGCAAGCCCTAGGCGCTGAGGCTTTTACCCACAGCGCCACCCGCGTCCCTTTCTGCTTTTTAAACCATTTCAAAATCTATGCTGGAATCGTAGTACTATAGATAAACGAATAAGTAATATAAATGTGAGCCTGTCCTTAACATTTGTAGTAGCCTAATTTTTAGTAGCAATTTATAACACAACATAAAAGACTTGTTTCACTTAAATCTATCCATCTTTCTTTCTTTCTTTCTTTCTTTCTTTCTTTCTTTCTTTCTTTCTTTCTTTCTTTCTTCAGCCCACTTGAACTTCTTCTGGAGAGAGAGAAAAAGAGACTCTGACTTTATACACATTTCCCTGCTGATGACCAACAGATTTATATTGTAATACAGTAGAAATCTGGGAACCACCTGTGCAGCTAAAATGGCTTCTAAAGATAAAATCTATTATGCCTCTTGAAAGGCCATTTTGGTCTCCAGAGGAAAAAGGCAATTTTGACTTGACTGGGACCTCATGTATTGATCTTACACAGGAGGTGTTAACAGAAGAGAGAGAGATTAATCTGAGGAAGAAGGTGTTCTCTCTGCCTTGTGGAACATGCCCCAGAATGGTTCTAAAGGAGTGTAAAAAGGAATACTTATTCTTTGAGAGAATGTGCATTTCATTCTTAAACTTTTCCAAACTTCATCTGTTCATAGGGAGGAGCCAGTGTGGTGTAGTGCTTTAAGTGCTGGATGAGGACTTGGAAGAGCAGGGTTCAAATCCCTACTTGGCTACGAAGCTCACTGGGTGACCTTGGGACAGTCACTGACTCTCACCCTAACCTACCTCACAGGGTTGTTGTGGGGAATAAATTATTGGGGGGGAGAGGCACGTACAATACCTTGAGCTCCTTGGAGAAGAGGTGGAGTACAAGGGGAAAACAAAGACTTTTGTGCTGTTCAGAAGGCATTTGGCTTGGCAGTCTTTTATCATAGGACAATATGCAGTTCAGTAACCAGCAGTTTGCCAGTTGACTTCTGTTCCCTTTTTATGTGGCCTTCTGGAATAGCTGAGTAGTGAGGCACTTGCTGGTCCAGGTTTTCTATCCCAGACCCGAGCCAAAAAGGACTGACCTGACTATGGGCAGCTATGACTCTTGCAGCCTGGAGCAGCCTGGGTCTCAAAGCCATTCCTGTAACATCTTTGCAAGCAAGGGAAGTCTCAATCATCCATTGCCTATTCTAGATTTCTGCCCCAGCGCCCTGCCCTCTTCCCATTTTTCTTTGGGGGGGGGGGTGAGATGAAGAGGAGAGTTTGGGTTTGGGGATTAAAATAGCATGGTAGCATTTCTCTGTGTGGTGAGGCTGGCAGACGTTGGTTGGATATATGTTGGACCAGAGATCAGCAACCTTTTTCAGCCATGAGCTGGTCCACTGTCCCTCAGAGCATGTGGGGGGCCGGACTATTTTTTTGGGAGGGGAATGAACGAATTCCTATGCCCCACAAATAACTCAGAGATGCATTTTAAATAAAAGCACACATTCTGCTCCTGTAAAAACACCAGGCAGGCCCCACAAATAACCCAGAGATGCATTTTAAATAAAAGGACACATTCTACTCATGTAAAAACACACTGATTCCCGGACCGTCCGCGGGCCGGATTGAGAAGGCAATTGGGCCGCATCCGGCCCCCGGGTCTTAGTTTGCCTACCCTGTGTTGGACTTAAATATATGGTTCAGCGTTATCAAGCATGGCTCCCCACTGGAAGGTGTGAAAACTAGAGGATCCTCAGCTGTGTAATACCCAGAAAATAGGCCCTGGAGCTTTTGGGAAGGTGGCTGCTGCTGTGGCTTCCTCTGGCATTATAACTGCCCGTCCAAGATGCCACCGAGACAGTTGTATTGGTCTTCAGAATGGGGACACAGGAAGCTGCCTTATACAAGGTCAGACTGTTTGTCCATCCAGCCTATTTCAATTGGCAGTAGATCTCCAGAGTCTCGTGCAGTGAGATGCCTTTCACTGTTATATAAATATTTTCAAGTGGATATGCCATTTGACCCTCCATATGCAAAATAAGTGCTTTGCCACTGAGCGGTTCCCCCTCCCTGACCAACCTCTGGCTAAGGCTGGGAGAATTGCACTGAATGCGAGACACCTGCATATGAATAAATTTTTCTCTAGGCTTTGGGCAGTCTGGGTCAATGGACAACCTTCTGGGTAGTAAGCTGTGAAAATATGTGCTAGATCATTGGCACAACTTATAGGCCTCAGGGTCCAGGAGCACAGATGATTTGCCATTAGATACTAATCCCATCCTATAATATATGCAGCTCGGGATGGAACTTCCAATACTTAATAACTTTTTAGGAAAAACACCTGCCTACTGTTTAGTGATGTATGATGCTGTTCATTATTTAATATCCAGCTGAAAAAACCATTTGAAAAGTGTGGGTGCTTGAATACATCCCCCGCCAGCAGTGTTAGGGCTTCTAATTGTTTTTCTCTCCGATAACAACATTTTTCTTAGTGGTTAGAACACTGAACAATTTATACACACACAGACCACACACATTCCTAGTTTCAAGCCCATGGAAAGAATACTTTTGAATTCAATAAGCTTTGAATCAGACTTCTTATGATTTTTAGATTTTTGCCTTTGGTACAGAAAGTCAGTCAGTGAGCTCAGCAACCATGCTGCAGGAATCTGAGTTGTGCAGCTTAGGCTCTGTTATATATTATTGGCAGTGCCAGATTTACATATAAGCTAAACAAGCTATAGCTTAGGGCCCCACTCTCTTGGGGGCCCCAAAAAAATTTAAATGGAAAAACACTGGACGTACATTTCTAAAATAAAATAAAATAAAATAATAAAATAAAATGGCTTTAGATACCTGTTAGGTCCATAAATTACCATATAGCATATATTCAGCACAAAAACCAGCAACAATCTGTTGTTGACAAAGGACAGCTGGACATATAAAGGGCCCCATTACCTTCAGTAGTTTAGGGCCTCATCAAACCTAAATCTGGCCCTGATTATTTGTAATGGATTATACGTTTAAAGCAGCATCATGTCACTTTAAACAGTTGTGGCTTCCCAAAAGACTCCTGGAAACTGTAGTTCAGGTTTCGGAAAGTTTCCAGAAGACCCCAGTTCCTCTTACAGAGCTACGGCTCCTAGAGTTCCCTGAGAGGAGGAAGCGACTGTTAATCCAGTCTGGGAATTGTAGATTTGTGTGGGAAAACAAGGATCTCCTAACAACTCTTGGCTCCTCATACCACCTGCAGTTCCCAGGTGCACTTCCCACCTGCAGGTGGTGGGTTTGTACTTTGAAAAGTTTGTGTCCATTCCTTTTTTCTTTTTTTAAAAAATATTAAAGTTTTCTTGGTTTACAAAGGTATGCACAATATCTTTTTTTTCAAGTTACATTTTCCATAAGTCAGTTTCATTTGTTGAGACATTAGGGTTACATTAGGAAGAAAAAAGGGGAGAAGAGTTGGAGGGGGCGTTTGTGTCCATTACTGATACCTGATTACTGAAGCTCTTTCTGTGGTAGCTGATGTTGGATAAAACATGATATCACAGTTTCGAAAAATGAGCATGTGAAATCTGTCTCCACTAAGGCTTGCAATCCCATCTCATCTTACGATTTTGTTAAATCCTGATTCTGTTGAGCTTTTTGTTTTGGCTTGAAATCTATTTTTGTCCCCGATTGTGTTAATATTGCTAATCTGACTAAGGGGTGTATGTTTGAGTGTGTGTGTGTGTGTGTGTGTGTGAGAGAGAGAGAGAGAGAGAGAGAGAGAGAGAGAGAGAGAGAGAGAGTGTTTTTTTAAGATAAAAGAGAGTTCCAGGCTTTTCTTTGTTATTAACATACCCTCTTCTCTCTCTCTCTCTCTCTCTCTCTCTCTCTCTCTCTCTCTCCTCCTGGGTTTGTTGGTCATGGGGTTATTACATTTTGCAGGAATTAGTTTAAGCAGAATTTCAGAGAGAAATAACTGCAAGGCTGCATCCCTACTCTCACTGGTGCACTTGGGTTTCTGTAGCATTAAAAACAGTTGCTAAGATGCCTGGGAAGCAGCATTCAATATCACTGCCACCATCGATTCTTAACTGCAGTGGCCCATAACCTTGGATGAGGCTGTCAGTTTAGTGGATCTCACTCCTGAGTAATGTACATAGGTTTGCAACCTTGGCCGTTTGCAGATATGACACCCTTAAATGTCACTTTCAGCCTCTTTCTTGCTATTTGTATTGCATTGCTTTGTTGGGATGTAAAGTGAAACCTACATTGTAACCAATCTCATTACAGACTATAGAAATGCAACTAGCATTTCAGTGTCATTTCAAAAGACAAAGGGAGCTATTCTTCTTAACAATATCCCCCAAGTTCCATTGCAGCAAAACGCTGGGGCAGAAAGTTCAGATTTGTATTTCTTACAGGCAGTGTGCAGCCAGAATCATGTCTGTGGTGACCATCGTCCAGCTCGGCTTTCCCATATATATATATATATACACATACACACAATATGCTAATACCAGCCCTAGCGAGTCCTAATGGGGGACATGGCCCCCTCATTTGGTGTTGACTCCAGGCTTGGTGGGATCTTCCAGAAATGCATGGGTAGTTTTGCTGACATATTTTCTCTTGCCCTTCTTCTTTTTAACCAAGGAAGGTCATATGTGAATCTTTAACCTCATTTGGCTGAGTATGCTAGTCTGGCATGAAGGAACAAGAGGCAGAAGCAATTTGGCACCAACACTCTGTCCTACATTGGTTCTTCCAGCCAATCAAGATGTTGACCGCTGCATTCTAGCTATGGAATACCTTTCCTAAGGAGGGTTGCCTAGCACCATTTTCCTGGTCTTTTCAGTAGCAGCAGAAGACTTCTGTTCACCCAGGGTATTGCTGCATGGATCTGGGAAGGTTTTTTTCATTCACATCTCTGCTTCACAACTTTATTGTTAAGTGATGGCTAGAATTTGGTTTCATTTATTAACGTATCCTAATAACCGTGTTTGCATTTTATTACATTTATTACATTCCAATGCTAGGAATGTAGCATTGGAAAATTCTTCAATATATCCTCAGCTTGAAATCAGTTGTTCAGAAGAGGTTTAAACTCAAGTTGTGCAGGTCTAGGTTGACATAAGCATGTAATTATTTAAGTGAATCTGTCCTGTATAAATATGGCTTCATGTGCCCTGTTCTTTAATGGTATGCTGATTTTCTCCCCTCTCTTTCCAAATTTTGTGGCAGATACTGAGGGAGTGCTGAGTGACATAAAATTACACTTTTTATGGTCGTTTTGAAAGCACATCCTGTCCTTGTAAAACATTGAAAGGCATTTTGTTTTCATTAGAGCTGTGTGAGTAGGTTTTAACAAGCAAGTATTAACCAAGCAATTTGGAGATAACATTTGCAGCACAGCAGAGTGCTAGCAGTACAAATTTAATGGCAGCAATTGTCCTAAAAATCTGGGAGAGATTTCAGTGCAAAAAGGAGAAAGAGCCGGGCACTGAAGACTGAACACATGAAGGAAAGTGGGTTGTAAGAGGTGCTGGATAGGATCTTGTTCCCAGGAAGTAACAGAAAGCTAGTTTTTCTGCAATATCCTAAAACTACCTGAGGCTGCGATTCTATACCCACTTTCCTGGGAGTATGCCTCACTTAAATCCAGAGGACTTACAGTGCAATCGTATTCATGTCTGTATAGAAGTAAGAGACTGAACACCCATATATGTGGCCAGAATGTATATATTGGAATAATTTTTATGATAAACTTGAGCTCCATCTGATGACTGTGGGCATAAAAGATGTAGCTTCATGATGTTTTGACAGCAGTTATGTATGCTCTTTATGGTGTATCTAACCTCTCCAATCAAGCCTGTGCTGTTTCCCCATGTGTCTGCATGGATTGGAGCAACAGGATCTGTGCAGGATCTGTACAGGAGGCTCTGTTGTAGTGATGTGGGAACTTTACCCAAGTACCTTAACTTCTCTTATAGGAATTTACCATACTTCTGACTTAGCCCAAAGTGCTGAATCAGAAAAGCAGGATATTATTGTGCAGGCAAGTCATTTGTTTAATGACAGCGGTAACTGATTTTTCACAAAATGCCCCACCATTGGTACCCATGGCAGTGTTTCTGTACATAGGATGTTTAGTCTTTTTATGAGTTAATTTTATAAGTGCTGCAACTGGATTTTTGTATAGACTGAGCCAATCCTTATTGTATTGGATCTGATAACCATTACGCTACATTTGCCTTCAGCACAAGTAAAGCTCTGCTGAATGAAGTACTATTGCCTCTGGTCTATTTTTTTGGGAACTCTGCTGAGCTCTGCAACGTGTTTAAGGTTTTCCTCCACACGTATGACATACGAATGACAACGTATGAAAATATGGTGTAAAGCTTTGGGATCTCAACTGATCATTCTTCCAGGACTTGGAGAAAGTACTGGCCCTACTTGTTCATATTCCTTCTGCATATGTCCATGCAGAAGTGGGTCCAAGCTAGACTACAATTTTGGCTCTTACATCTTCATAACAGAATGCTCATTCTGCCATCAGTGGCGGACTCTGAGCTCTCAAATTTCAGTGGCACCCTGTGTGATGCTAAAATTTGGCGTCTCCTGCTTCTTGCGCTCCATTCTACAGCTTTGTTGTATCAGCCCCTGCAGTGTGCCACCCAATGCGACTGCACCAGTTGCACTACCCTAAAACCGCCTCTGCTGCCATCTTCATGTTTAGTCTCTGTAGTTTATTGCTCACTCTTAAATTCTCAAAAGCAAGCTACTGTTTTACATATACCTGCTGGATAACTTTGTAGTGAGCTGACTAGGATCCAGTCAATGTCCATATAACAGTTAAAGCATTTTGTGTATGTGCATACTTCCTGGACAGATACACTGTACAGTACATTCTTTCAGATGTTCTAGGCTGTATCCATGTATCATCAGAAAGCTAACTGTTTGGAGTTAATTAATTCAATTCCACATAGAATTGCTTTTACAGAGTTGAGGCTTAGTGTCATGCCCTTTGCCTTTCTGGATGACTACTATTGGGCACAGCATTTCTGTGTATTTTGCAAAACAGCTGTAGAGGACGTTATTCATTATATTACTTAGTGCCATCTATATAACTATCCATGGCTTTTTCAACCAGCCAGAACCCAGTTCTGGCACCTCTCAGGTGGGCATCATTGCCAATATAAGAGACCAAGGGAGGCATTCATGGTGAGTTCTGGCACCTCTTTTTCTAGTAAAATAGCATTGTAACTATCCTTCTGAAAAAAATATCTGTTGGAGTTTAGCCACAGGAAAACTTTTGTGAGTCTGTGTACTTTTTGCTGTTAGGCGAGAAAAATTATGTTACAGTACTTTGCATACTACTCTATTTGTGGTGGCAGCCAGGAAATTAAGAGCCAGGTTTGTGTCTTGACACTGAATACCTTTTTGTCTAAATAATAACAGCTCCTCCAGTATTAGGTGAGGTGACACTTTTTGACTCTCTTAAAGGCAACAGTGACCACTGCTTATAACTATTGTAGTATTTTGTTACATAGATATTCATGAAAGGGTTAACGTTGATATGATTTCCAGTAAAAAGTACAAATTTACAGAACTCTTGTCAAATAATGGTTGCCTGTATTAGAAGTTTTTGTTTATTAGTCTTCATGGTGTGATCATTTTTTGCTCTTAGCATCTCAGCTCCTTGCCTAGGATTTTGAGTCATGGTAGCATGTGTTCAACAAGCCTTGACAATGGAAAAGCAGGTAGAAAAAATAAACAAAACATGAAATTCACCAGCTGAAATGGATTGGCTGAAAGGCAATGCTGCATTCCTTACCCTGGCACTTGCCTTTTTAGGAATTCTCTAACATTGTCTTTCTTGCACTTGGTGATTCTACAAGAAGTACGTTTCCTGTCAACACATCCAGTTAAAACAGTTTTTTCTTTTCTCTTCCCTTCCAGTGACTTATTAATTAGCGCTGTCATAGTACCTGGAAGAGCCAAATGAAATAAGTCTCTTTGCTAGGTACTGTGCTTAAATATAAAAATTATAGTCCCCGTTGTCAGTACCCTATAATCAAAACACTTAAAGCAATCAAAGGAAACAGGCTAATTATTTTAGTAGGTAAAACGTCTTGATAGTCACAAGACTGCATAAAACTGGTTGTTTAGTCCTTAACAAAGATATAGACATACACGCTTTAAATAGAATGTATGGATCATGTATATTAAACGATATGCAGTTTATTTTTAAATAAATAAATAAAACTTGGTTCAAGGAGAAGGAAAAAACGAGCTGCTCTTGTTTTTTTTTTTTTAAAGAAGAGTATTTAGAGTGGAATAGCAATAGCAATGCCTTTAAACATACAATGCTGGAAGTATATATATATATATATATATACACATGACCACCACCCACCCCATATTTTACGCAACCTTTGGGAGTAATCTTTATTCATTTATTTTCCACATGTATGCTCAGATTTGCAGCGATATCCCCAGTCTTGTAAGTTTCATGATTGTAGGAACGTGTGGTGGTGGAGGACATAACCTGGAGTCCAGTTTTGTGGGCTTCACATGATGTACAGAAAGTTATTTAAAGAGCCATTCTGTGCCCAGGCTTCTGCATTTTGTCTGCCCTTGCTTCTCATGGTGAATGTGCTGCTGCTGCTGCCCTCTGTGGAGCAACTACCAGGATAGTCCCTAGTCTGGGCTGACCCAAAACATTTCCTTGCCTAAGGTGAAGGATGAACTCCCACCCCTTCCTGTTCCTTATGCAGAAGGTGACTGGCCTAAGACTGTGAATTCTCACGTCAACACTGGCAGCAGGACAGTGTCCTCCACCGTACCTGACTGACGGCACCAGGCTAGCTTCAGTGGCCTGTGTCCTACCCCCTTTGCTGCTTATCCTTGTCCTTTATCATCGCCCTCAGTCTGCCCAGCGGTGGGGCCAGCACTTACCCACACTCATCCCTGCAGCTCCAGCCTCCATGTGTGGGAGAAGGTTGGGAGTTGACTTGCAGCTTTGTGAGACTGAGCCGCCCTGGGTTTCAGCTTTCAGGAGACACTGACAAGTTCATTTCCTGTGACGGGAGCTGTTATAACATTTGTCTAGCTGCCTGGTATGACAGATTGGAAATGGGAGACAGTCTTCTTTGCTGCTAGTGTGCACGCTGTTGATTTTGCCCGAGACGTTGAATACATTTCTTGTTGGGGGGCACAGCCAATAAGACCCCGAGTAATTTTCCTTACCAAAGCAGGGACCGTGTACTTAGAAAGTGAGTGTTGGGAAAGACAACCAGAGTTCTCAATGATCTTGGTGTGAAGTGCTGAGAGGATAGCTACAATGCACTTTCTAAACCATGCAAAGAGAAGGAACTTTTTGTAGTGAGCTCAGTGAATACAAAGACTGACTTTAGCGCTTGCTTGGTGGTAGTAATTTCTCCTGGGCGAATGACATTTCTGACACCTAGGCTGTGGGTGGCAAAAGCCACTTTCCTGTGGTATTGAGTAGAGCCCCAACTCCAAGAGCACCAAGCGCCCTGACAGGTGTTTATGCACAATTAAGGAAACATCTTCTATAATAGTGTATGATTTGTAATTTTAGGGTGTATTTTTTTTTGCTTTGCTGTGTGTGTGTACTGCAATATGCAAGTATTTATGAATAAAAACAAAAACAATCCATTATTTACAAACAAATCTTTAAAGCGGGGACATTCTTACTGTGTTTTGTGAGTGAGAGTTTTTTAAATGACCTAGGAGGACTTGAATGCTCTAAGTGCTTCCTTAGACCCTTAGAAGAGTGCCATAAATTAAAGCAGCCCTCTGCGTGTTTTGAGCTATAACTCCCGTCATAGAATCAGAATTATACAGCTGGAAAGGGACCGTGAAGGGATCTCCAATGGGCAGGGGCAATTGGAAGTGCAGTCCGAAACATCTGGAGGGCACCCCCAGGTTGGGAATGGCTGGGTTAGAGGTATAGAACAAGCACAAGACTTCATTTTTGATGTTTCTAGTTATAGAATCTGTTCAACCAAGGTCCAGAAAAGTCCCTGGTTGAACAGATCCTACAGAAATGGGTTTGGTGTCTGTTGAGAGTCCAGGGCTGTAACTCTTTTAAGGAAAAACAAAACCTAACAGTCATCAGGAGTATGTTTTGCAGCAGTGTACTACAAATCTAGAAACACATCAGATTTAGTCTAAATGAGAGTATGAGTTGCATGTTATAACATCAATCTTTAACAAAGTCACCATGAAAATAAGCAAAGCAGGATAAGCAGTCTATTTATCCCTGCAGTCCGATGCAAAACATGCAGACTCAAGTAGGAAAAATGGTCTTGCTGGGCTTATAGAATGGCAAAAGCATCGCTTTCAGTGAGTAAAATTAGGAGGCAAACTGTTCTTAAGGGATGAGGGAGTGCTGAGCTTACATGGTTCTCTTTGGATATTTTTTTCTCTTATTTGCAGAGTGTGCTCTTACTTGTACATAACTCTTTGATGCTAAGAATTCACAGGTGGGTCCTGGATACAACCATTCATCAGAGAGCTTGTCCTTTTGTGCTGATTTCCCCAGGATCTCTGTGTGTTCCTAATCGGTGTCCAATAGTGTTGTGCTGTCAAAGAGGGATGTCGGTTTCAGAGCAATTAGCTCCTTTCTGCCCAGGAGGGTGCAAGACTGCTCTGGAATACTCTCCCACTGCACTTCAGAGTCACAACTGCTGATTAGTCTTTCCCAGAAAGCAGTATTCCAAATGTATGTAGTAGCTAAGTAGTCGTTCCCTACCTACAGGGGGAAAAAATACACAGTATATATATATTGATGTTATAGCTAGACAACAGTTTTTATGGTAAATCACAGGCATAGATTTAGTCGCTGAAGAGAATGCACCAGGGCAGCATTAAAAGCAGGCATGACATAATACTGTGAAGTTGAAATTGTCTAGGAAGGCAATTGCTTAAGAAGTATGTGGCTGCCTGGGGAGTGTATAGGGAATCCTGTTGTAAAGTTGCATCTGAAGGTTCCTCGTGAATGTGAGTTCTTTCCTTTCCGAAGATACCCATAATTCATTGGTGGCCATGTTGTATTCTTTCGAATGTACTTTTATCCGATGCCCTGTCCTGATGCCAGCTGTTTGATGGAAACTACTGAGAGCCTAGTACTACTTGGCTAGAGCAGAATGAGAGAACAGCTGCCTGCAGCCATGCTGTCCTTCTGGGCGCTGGCTGCCAGAATGCTTGCTTTCATGAGCATGGATGTCAACAGAGCAAAGACGAGACGTCAGTTTTGAGGACTTTTTCTCAGCATGGAGCTGAACCTGTCTTCCAGATAGGCTTAAATATTTTGTGAAATAATATCCCTATTAAAACCAGGAACTACTGGGCACAAACACTACATAGCATGTATCACTAAATATTTTGACATGGTGCTGGCTGTGCTCTTGAGTCTAAATGGAACCATGCGTTGGTGATGCACCATTTAGTTATGGCAGCCAAGGCACAGCTCCAAGGCACTGATGCACACAAAGTCAAAACAGTTGGAGGATTTGAATTGGTCTACCCACATCTTGAGTTTCTCTGAGCTTCCTGCTGAAGAACTGTTCTGTAGTCCAGGGGCCTTCACACTGTGTTTCAGGGGAACCCTTAGGTTTTTAGGAAGCTTATCCAGAGTTCTTCAGTGCCCATGTACATAATGACAGACAAGGTTACTTGAGAGACAGCTTGTCTCCTGTCATTGGTCATCTCTTACAGTGGGAGTTGGGAATCTGTGGCTCTCCAGGTGGTGTTGACTCTAACTCCATCATTCCCAACCAACATGACCGAATGGTCAGGAATGATGGGAGCTGTAGTCCAGCAATATAAGAAGGGTCACATCTTCCCCATCCATCTTACACCAGAATTTCACCAACACACTATGACAGCGAGGCCAAATAAGCCTGGTCAGCAGTCCATGTAGACTGTGAGTGTGTGGCCTCTGCAACATGCAGAGTTTTTCTTTGACAGATAAACGCAAAATGTTTCAAAATATCTGCTGTAATTAATGCTATGGAATGCTTGGGCTCAGAATCCTGAGGTGCAACTTAGGGTCAAAGTTCATATGACTGGCAGTCAATTATTCTTCCTCCCCTCAGCTTTCTTTCTGAACAGGAAGCAATTGCAGAAAGTCAGGAATAGAAGATTGGCAGGGAGAGGAGCTGCTTAGCCCTTCCCGCTCCTGCCATTTATCCACTGATATCCTTTCCTACCGGGAAGAGGTGGAAACAAGGCCATGGCTGCCACTCAAGTGAATGGTATATTCAGTGTCCTTTCATAACCGGGGGGAAAAGCAGCTTAGGTAGTAGATACAGTGGTACCTCGGGTTACAGATGCTTCATGTTACAGACGCTTCATGTTACAGACTCCGCTAACCCAGAAATAGTACCTCAGATTAAGAACTTTGCTTCAGGATGAGAACAGAAATTGCGCCGTGGCAGCGCGGCAGTGGCAGGAGGCCCCCATTAGCTAAAATGGTACCTCAGGTTAGGAACAGTTTCAGGTTAAGAACGGACCTCCAGAACGAATTAAGTTCTTAACTCAAGGTACCACTGTACTTTTCAGCAACAACTGGCCAGAAGAGAAAAGTTTGAGTAGAACAATAATATTCCCTCAGCTCCCTGACTCCGGAGTGTGTTTTCAGCTTCCCTCTCCTGCTTTTTATTTTAAAACAACATAATAAAAGGAAAGAATTATGGAATTGTCCATCACACATTTGTTTAGCCCTAGGAAACTCAACTTGGCTCTTCATGGGCCTTCGTTGCATGGAGTTTGATTGGACATGTAGAAAGTAAGAGGAGTCCAGAGGTATCTGAAAAAAACACAGACTTTTTGTGTGTTTCTCTTTCGACAAGTATTCATATGCCACTTGTAACAAAGCAAACAATCGTGTAGAAGTTTCAGCAAACTATGGTTGCAGAAGTAGAGTAAGGCATAAATGGATCTTGTCATTTTTTGCTGTGTCCAGAGAGGTGTGAAGCCTGTGAAATCAATGCAGAATCCAGGTGTCTGTCATACATAACATTCCCTAGCCCTACAGCAACAAGCAAATGGAAAGCAATGCTTCTGGAGAAGGGTGAGTGTGCATGACTTGCACAGACAACCTCCCCAGTGCCCATTCAGCTCCTAGGGGCTCCTTTGCAGCAGTGCTGGTGGGGAGGAGCACAGTGCCGGTCATTTGTGGGTTCACCCATGTGACCTGGAGCTTTTGATGTTATTTGAGCAATGTGGGAAAAGTACAAACTGCAGTAGCTCTGAGTGGAAGAATGCTTGAAGGGAGCCTTTCATTTCTTTTACCCCTCAGGGTGTATAGTTCAAGTCTGTCAACAATCTTATTTCAAACTTTACATTCAAAAATATGTGTGTACAGTGGTGCCCCGCAAGACGAACGCCTCGCAAGACGGAAAACCTGCTAAATGAAAGGGTTTTCCGTTTTGGAGGCGCTTCGCAAAACGAATTTCCCTATGGGGTTGCTTCGCAAGACGAAAAAATCTTGTGAGTTCCCGCAGTTTTTTTTTGCTCCCCCCCTTTTCCTAAGCCGCTTAACAGCTGATCCGCTGATAAGCCGCTTAACAGCCGATCGCTAAAAGCCGCTAGACCACTGTAGCGCCAATCCGCTAAGCTGTCAATGGGCTTGCTTCACAAGACGAAAAAACCGCTAGACGAAGAGAATCGCGGAACGGATTAATTTCATCTTGCGAGGCACCACTGTACTTAGACTCATAGACTTCTAGAGTTGGAAGGGACCCTGGGGGTCATCTGGTCCAACACCCTGCAATGCAAGGATATGCAGTTGGTCTGTATGAGGATTGAACCTGCAACCTTGGCATCATCAGCGCTGCTCTCTAACCAACTGAGCTAACCAGTAGGTTCAAATAGCAGTCTATACAAGGAGACAATAAGTTAATGTGATGTCCTCATTGGAACATCACCAAAATGTTTTGATTTTCGTGCTAAGTCTGATGTGAGTGGGTCTTGGGAGCTTTATCTCTTGGAAACACAAATTCTGCTAAAAGGTGTAAATATAATTGGGAGGCGCTGCTGTAGAATGTGAAAGAAATAAGCCAAAAGAGGATATTGGAAAGGGCTGGCTCTAGAAGGTGACGGAATATGTAGCAGCAGAGGGGAGACCACATCGATAATTTATAAATCTGTAGAGACGGCTGTCTGTAAGTTTAGACACAGTGTCTTTTATTTGGAGGCAAAGTCAATAGTCAAGACTTGTCTGTTAACCATGATTCTGCAGTTATTGATGGGGGTAGGTTTAAGTCCCACATTGCATGTCTTAACCTTTTTCTCTAGGATGAAAAGTGAGAGAAGGAATGAAACAGGCACACTGACGCTGATTAGGCTTAATTTCTGAAACGTGCAGTTGTGTTTTCTAACAGCATCACAGCAAGGGAGGGGTAGTGCTTTCAGACTGGAAAACCTCTCGTGTAGATATGAATTAGCAATGTCTGCCATCGAAAAATGTCCGAAGGGTGAGTCATGGGCTCCCTTCCTTTTTTCTACCACGCAGTGAAAATTAACATTTTCTGGAGCTTGAAAATCCCACAATCTCTAGAGTCCTTTCTGGAGGGTTTTAATTAGATGTTGAGTGAATTTATCAGTCTTTTATGTGAGCATTTTCAAAACACAGGGAAGAATTCGTTTTATGATCACTTTTGTTTAGTGATGTTCAGTGAAGCTGCATGGGCTAATGTGTGGCCTGTGTGTGTGCTTGCCAATGTCATGCTGCTCACAGTAATGGATATGTGCTTGCCGAAGCTCCACCCAGTTGGCTTTGACTTGCAGTGCACATTTTCAGAAGAGGTCTATGATCCATTAGCAGCAGGGAGCTCAGGGCTATTTGCTGGCCAAGGCTGGGACAACATGCTGCTGCAGCTGATTTGAAGAAAACTCGCACAGTACAACTCCTGGCAGTTCTGCGTTTTAGCATGTCCTTTTTCATAACCAGCTCCACTGTTTTAAAAGAAAATGAGTGTCAGTGACAATGAAGTGGAAGAAGGCAGGCACAGGAAGCTGCCTTATACTAAGCTAAACCATTTGCTCATTGACCATTTGTTCACCTAGGTCAGTGTTGTGGGTAACCTTTGACCTTCCAGATGTTGCTGAACTACAGTTTGCACCAGCACCAGCAAGCATGGTGAACAGAAGTTCAGCAACATCTGGAAGGCCAAAGGTTACACGCACCTAGTCTATAGCAGCTGGTAGTGACTCTGTAAGGTTTGAACATGGGGCTTCAACTTGCAGAGAATGTCCTCTGCCACTGAGTTACAGTTCTTTCTCCACATGTGCGTTTTCATGCAAAGGCATGGAGGAGCATTTTTCCATTCTCTGTCTCCTGGAATTCTGATCCGTGGAGAGCCATATTGCCAGTGACACCTCCGTAATCAGGCTTCTAGAATTCAGGTGCCACGACTTAAATTTACCACATTGTCTTCCAGGAGCCAACTTGAGACTGAATCAGTGTATGGGCTAAATTACAAACAGATGTCAAGGTAAGCTGCTATAAAGTGCGCACATATGCCAGGGCTTTCTCGTTCTTGGAGTGCCACAATAGAGAGAAAATAAGGAGCAGCATTTAAAATAGTCAAAGGCTAGTAGAAAAGCAAAGATTCACTTTCTGTATTATAATAATTTAAATAGAAAAATGATATCCAGTGGTAAAGTTTACTGTGAAATTCATTAATCATCATTTCTGCAGAGCAGCAGGAACATCTTCCTCTTCAGCATTAGATGATAATTATTCAAGAGTATTGGAGGTGGACAGAGGGAATTTGGTTGAAGAGGGGAAAAGCCTTGTTTATTTTATCTTCCCATCCCATGCAAGTCAATGGGATGGAGAAATTGAACAGACTGTACAGCTTCTAGTCTATTTAAAGGAAGCTCTTGTAGAAACTGACTGAATATGCTGGAGAAGAATCAAACCCCATATTTTACAATGTTCTTTCCCCCCAAAAAAGCATGCAACCATTTTTCAAATGCCAGTTGTGAGGGATTTTTGTAAGTACCCATAAGGATAGTCTGCTTACCTTGGTAGGCGGCATTGCTGCCAGGCATCAGCCCCCGCAGGATCTGGCCGGGGGTGGAGATCAACGCCCTCCTTGTCACTGTTTAGCTGCGTTGCCAATGCCAGGCGAGGCGCAGCCCAGGGGCGGCCCTCACTGTCCAATCAGCACCGGTGGGGGACGTGGCCATGGGAAATTTAAACCACATTGCGGCCAGGAGACTGTCCTCTTGTGTCCCTTTGCCCGATCTTCTACACACCCATCTCTTTTTATGATTTGCCTTGATATGACCTTGCTATGGACAAATGTTGGCTGCCATATTTTGGGACCAGGAAGGATTTTTTCCACTTGGCAAATTGGCTCCAGCCATTTGGTTTTCGCTGACCTCCTAGCAATTGTCACAACTTTGTGAGGTTAGACATTAGGTAAGCTTTGTTTGGCTGGGGGGGGGGATGTTGTAGCCTCCACCTGCCCCTCCTCATTAAGGGTATCTTGTTAAAGGGATCCGAGAGTGTGGATTCTGTCCAATGCCTGGATGTGGGGTAGGGGTATGGCCCTCGGGGACCCCTCAGGCTGCTCCTGTTCAGTGTTGTCTGATTGTTAACCTAAAGCTGTTTTAGCAAAGAGATGCAATATGCAGAGTGGTGATTTATACTAGGAAACTACCAATGGGGAATGAAGAGTAGTTTGCTGGGGGTGGCGGGTGACACAGAGGGATTTCCTTGTGCTTCCACCACTCAAATCTCACCCCCTTCAATTCATTTGTTTCTACAAAGATAGCCCTATGTTGTGTTTCATGTGTATTTAAAATTGCCTGCTACTTTAAAGGGCCATTCCACTCATGATACTAAGATTCCCTGTTCTTCCCAAAAGGGACTTAAAGATTTGTCAGTCAGCTAAGTCCTCTCAGAGAACACACCATATTAACTTCATTAATTTCCTGCATAAAATGAAAAGGCTTTATGGGATATCTTACTGAGTTTCCTCATTGCTTGTTTGATTTACAGCCTGGCAAAATGTCAGAGACAACAATCTGGCCTTGTATAACAAGGGCTGGGAACGTTCTGTTACCTAGTTTCTACCTTGGTTTTCTAAACCCCTGAAAACTATTACAGTTTAGCACCTGAAACTGCCAAATATTTTTGGCTAAGGTCCTCAAAGTGGCGAACCCTAAAACTACAGCAAACACAAAAATACAATAAGCCCATCCAATAAATATAAAATAGCAGAAATTCTAAAATAGCAGAAACCAGGTGCACCGCGAATCACGTTATACATTCATGAGTTGCATGTTTGCTGTCCCCACAAACTCAGATGCCATCCACAAACAGTTGCCCAAACAGTAGACTTTTCCCTAGAAACAGCTACAGATGTGGCAAAATCTCTACAGGTGCTCTCTAGGATAGGGCTAGTTGCTCAACCTTCTGGCCCCTCAACAGGCTGATGTTTTCCAGGGGCAGTAAAGAAGTGCTTCAGAGGCTACAGTTGGCATTCACCTTGCTGCCAGCCATGGTCTTGTTACTGCTACCTGCCTCCTCTCCTGTCACGTTGAGATTCCAAGGGCCTCTTGCTCATCACATTCCTCAGCTGTTTACAGGACCAACTGTACAGCTGGAGAGTGGGGAGGGCATCTGTAGATTGCACAGAAGGTGACTGAGGAGATGGGATGCCATATGTGAGCTGGTGCATCCTAAGCAAAATAACTCTATAGTAATTAAAAGAGAATGCACCACTGAAGTACTGTTTTCTCCAGCTCTTGATCAAACATCTGGCTCAGTATGACACCAAATGCTTTTTATGGGACCAGTGTTCGATTGCTTGGATTTGGTGAGAGACCTTGTATTCATTTGTAAAAGTTAATACCAGTGATATAAAGCCACTGATAATTTGTTATGCCAATGGTGCTTGTCACCTGTGATGTTCGAGTGTCTTTTGATTTAATTTCCGGAAGGGGAGGTGTCAAAGCTGAGGACTGTTTTCATTGGTAGGCTGTAATTCGCCAGGCATGCAGAGTGATGGGAGTGCAAGAGCTGCCAGGATTGGAACCTGAGTTAAGAGCTGAGCATATCTCAGAGCAGGGCTCCGAGGAAAACACTGGATGTTTGGGCCACATATATGTAGCCCAGTAGGGCCAGGGTCTGTGTCAAGGAAGCTACAAGAGGAATTTTGGGAAATTCAAGCAGGAATGCAGACAGGTAGACAAGGGGATCGGAGGGCCAGGAGCTTGGCAAGCAGGGAGGCTGGAAAGAGGGATATTCTTTTGTAAATACTTCTGCATGTGCTCCTTCTGTGCTATGAACAACCTTTCCTTGATGAGAATATCATCCTTTATTGACAGGGATGGCACAGTTCTGTTTTGAAACTAGGACCTCTTAGGGTAACTTTACACATGATGATGCTGTGAAAATAAAACTAGAGTAAAACCAGGAACAGATTGCACTGTAACTGAAAAGGATGGAAAAAGTACTAAAAGATAGACAATCCAGGGGGAAATGAAAATATATTCTCATGGCACTAAAAATGCTGCAATGTAGGTGAGTCTCTCTAGTGAGAAGAATAATAAGAAGAAAAGTTTGGATTTGATATCCCGCCTTTCACTCCCTTTAAGGAGTCTCAAAGCGGCTAACAATCTCCTTTCCCTTCCTGCCCCACAACAAACACTCTGTGAGGTGAGTGGGGCTGAGAGACTTCAGAGAAGTGTGACTGGCCCAAGGTCACCCAGAAGCTGCATGTGGAGGAGCGGGGAAGCAAACCTTGTTCATCAGATTACGAGTCTACCGCTCTTAACCACTACACTATGCTGGCTCCATAAATCATGCTGGGAGGGTATTCCACAACTGGGGACCCACTACTAAAAAGGCCCTCCCTTTTATAGACACCTGCCGTACTTCATTTGTGTTTTGTTTTGTAAGAGAACAATATGTTTGTTATAACTCCAGTATAAAGGGCTGCACATGGAATAGAAACGTAATGGGAAAAGATGTGAAAACTGGATGCATCCATCTGCTATATTAGAGAATTACCATGTTAAAATCATGTGTCTTAATCTCATGCCTGCTTTCCTTCCTTCCTCCTCCTCCTTTGAACAGTTGCACAAGAGAGGACCATTATTGCCTTGCACCTTCGGAGGCTGTCTCTGACATCATTCACAGACATCTTTACCCTGGTGAGTTTCCATAACTTTATAATAGTCAAGGCAGCTAAAGTATTTTTAAAAGCAGGATTTTGTTTACTTCATATTTGTTCTGCAGTAATAACCCACTTAAACTTTTATTGAACAGCTTGGAAAGACCAAAGTTGGAAATTCAGATTGCTGTCTTGAATCTCCTAGTGGTGGTCTGTTCTAGCAGCTTTCAAATGGAAGCCATTTATGTATCTATGTGTTTGATCATTCTTAGAACAAAGCTGTTCTTCATAATGACACCTTTAATCTGAGATGGTGCTGTCGTTCTTCACATGTGAATACAAATCATTTTGCTTAAAATAAGGGAAAAACTTAGGGGGTGGACATTAAACATGTATGATTAGACATCTCCCTTTATAAGTGTTAAAACAAAACAGGGCAAAGCAAAAAGAAGTGGAGCAAAACGGTAGGGAAATAGTCCTGCAATGACTTCAGTATAGTAGACATTTAATAGATTTTTCTTTCCATCTATCATTTCTGTTCTATGAAATCTTCAAAACGTTAATGCTTTGATTTCCCCCTTTTTCAGAGGCTCTTGAGAGATTCCATGGGTTTTGGTCCCTGATTTATCCTCTTAGCCTCTTTTGAAAATACTAAGGAAATGTTTTTTCCTCTTTTTCTAGCCTTTATGAAACGATTCATTGACCTCTGTCAGTCTTCTGATCTCTTCCAGCCAATAAATCACTGGAACATACAGAGCCATCATAAAGCATTAAATCTTTCAAAATGTAGTTTAATGGTGGTGTTTTCCTCCAGTGTACACAGCAGACATCTGTGCTCCCTGTGTTTATATTGCCATCTATCTTTTGGTCAATTTAAAAAACTTCAATGAGTTACAGTGCTCTTGGATCTGAACTCCTCGCTGTGCGTTCATATTCCTAACACCCTTGTAATGTAAGGATGGGCCATTTTCAGGTTACATCTGGGAATAGAGCCATAGAATGAGGGAATTCAGCCACTAGTCCTAGAGGTGTAGGAAACTGGGAATGAATTTCTGGAGTTCCAGTTGAGTACCTCTGAGTCATGGGACTGCATTGCTGTATTTGCCTAGAATCTGGAGAATGTATTTGAGTGTGCACACAAATCTGCATGCAGGCCCATAAACACATGAAATACCATGTAAGAAATGCCTATGTTTCCATCTAACAAGAACACTATATTTATATTTTGTATATTAATTCATATTTTTCCATGGGACTACAGCATTTAAAAAGAAAATAAATTAAAACCTTAACCTTTCAGTTGCTTTTTAAAACAAATAAAAAACCCTAAACCCATAGAATTGTAGAGTTGAAAGGGACCCTGAAGGTCATATAATCCAACCCCTTGCAATGCACGAATATCATTTAAAGCATCCATGACAGATGGCCATCCAACCTCTGCTTAAAAACCTCCAATGAAGGAGACTCCACAACCTCTGGACAGAGTCTGTTCCACTGTTGAACAGCTCTTACAGTCAGAAAGCTCTTCCTGATGTTTAATGCGACTCTCCTTTCTTGTAACTTGAATCCTGCATTCATTTACCTGGGAGTAAATCACAGTGGATGCAGGGGATCTTAATTTTGAGTATACATGCATGGGATTTCACAGTTTATAGACTGTCCCACATTGCAAACTGGGGTTTACCAAAAACCTTCATTCTTCTCCCCATTTAGTTTAGCTTAACATTAAATTTGAGGAAGAGTTCTTTGTCATACTCGAATGCTAGCTTGCTACTTTGCAACTTTCAATTGTTCCTTATAAAGGTGTTTCTATACTGCTGCTGGGTTGTTGCTGTTTTGAGCTGTATTTTTAATCGGCACACCTGACATTTAAGCTTGAAAACATACAGAGACATGGGAGGCAGTGGAATATCAGAATGTGCTGCACTTGCTGTTTCAATATGTCTTTGTCCTGCCATGTTTTCTCTTCACTTTCACAAGCTCAGCTGGCTTCCCAGTGTCCCTGTGCCTAGAGAGAATTCATATATGCTTATATATTGTAAATATTACAGTGGACACTGTGTGTGTATGTGGAAAAGTGTGTGTGTGTGTAATGTATATTACTTGTGAACAGTAATGCCATAACAAAAGTTATTTCTAAAGGTAGTACGACACTAGGATAACCTTTTGTAAATGTGCCACTATTCCTTTAACATAGCAAATGTCATTTTGTGTGGTATATGGGTGCCCATGGTCATGGAAGTAGTTTTGCCATATAACACGTTCCTTTTTCAGCTGTTAATGGCAGCTCACATATCTAAACCTTTAATTTTGCCTTACTTACTGATTTATGCATAAATAATTCAAGAAAGTAAAGCAACTTCCATACCAACATAAGAAGAGTCCTTTTGGAGGAGACCAAAG
The DNA here is from genome assembly GCF_964234715.1 of Podarcis melisellensis. Lineage (NCBI taxonomy): Eukaryota > Metazoa > Chordata > Lepidosauria > Squamata > Lacertidae > Podarcis > Podarcis melisellensis. The sequence continues at coordinate 75,749,533 of NC_138528.1, read as the reverse complement.
GCCCACCTGGCCTAGCATCCAGTTCTCACAGTGGCTAAGTAGATGACTATGGGAAGCCTACAAGAAGGACTTGAGTGCAACAGAGTTTTTCCCTTATGCTTCCCAGCAACTGATATTCAGAGGAATACCACCTCTTGATATTGGAGGTGGTACACAACCATCAAACTAGTAGCCATTGAAAGCCTTGTCATCCATGAATCTGGCTAGCCTCCTTTTAAAGCTGTCCGAATTGTCAGCCATTACTACAGTTTGTGCTAGCAAATTCCGCAATTTCCCCCTGCACTTTTTTTAAAATGTGAAGAAGTCCTTCCTTTTGTCTGTCCTAATTTTCTAGCTTTCAAGTCCCCCATCGATTTCTCACCCAAGCAGGCTACAGAGCCTGGTTGCTTTCAAGAATTTGAAAACTCACTTGAACCTGAAGAGTGCTAGGGCATGTATGGCTCGTTTTCCGTGTTTCATTTGAAGTCAGACCGTTGTGCTTTCTTTGAGTTTGCATTGAGCAGAAGTTAATTGCCTTGATTCAGAAGAAGTTTAAAAAGGTGCCTGCCTTTTAAGGCAGATAAAACAAAGGCGAGAGCCTTTGCCAGAGCTGGCTGGCTCTGCTTTTCCAGCACACGACAACATCTTGTTGCAGGCGCTTCTTTTTAAACCTCCCCCCCACCTCCATTAATCTCACAGAGTCTAGTCCTGTTTTTGCTGAGATATTGATCCTTAGGAAAAGCTGTGATCATAAGCCTTTACCCAGTATAACTTAGGAAGGAAAGGTAACTGACTGACAGTAGTCTCTTGTGCATGTAAGTGGTCTTTATTTATATACCACTGTATCATAAAAAATATACCAACAGCAGTTTATTACTATATAAAACCAAACCATAGTATAAAATCATAAAAAGTTAAAAAAGAAAAAGAATTAAAAGCAAGCAGCAGCAGACCATTGTGGGCGTTGTACTCTTAATTGTCTGTATATGCCTGGCAAAATAGAAAAATTGTCAGCAGACATTTAATAGTTGGCATGGAAGGTGCTCACTGAATCTCTTTTGGCAGAGTGTTCCACAGGACTGGGCTGGTGACACTAAAGGCTCAGTTTTTAGTCATCATCAAATGAGAACAACCAGAGAGCCTCCTGCTTGTGGGTTTTAATGTACACTAATTTATATGTGCATGAGAATCTGGTCCATGAATACCTGGGCCCTCTTTGACAGTGTACCTTGATTCTTACTGTAGCTGCATATCTGGGAGAGGTTCACATACTTTCCTTCATCCAAGTAGATTTTATTAATACAGACTGGGTTGGTATATTCTTCTAGGATCAGATGAGAGGTTGTATGCAACAGGGATGGGGAAGCTGTCACCATCCAGGTGCTGGACTACAGTTGCCACCAACCTCAGCCAGCCAATAGTCAAGAGATGATTGGAGTCCAACAACATTTGGTGGGCCATAGGTCATCCATAGAATAATATTCCATCTTTCTTAGCAGGGCCCCTAGGGCTGAGAGAACTGCAACTAAGTATTCAAAGTTATTGCTTCCTCACCCCAATCACCACCTGCTTGTTACTACTAATATGGTGGCTGCTCCTTCCTAGCTCTATAATCCTTTCACATTCCCTCCTAAGCACATTCATGGTCTTCAAGATAAATAAGTTCCCAGGATAAAACACAATGGGGAATTCAGGATAGAATACAAATAACATAGCCCCTGACCTTCTTACTGTTCTGCTTTGGTGGTGATCTCCCCATTAAAAAGACTTGATCCTGGAAGACTTGCTATGGCATTTCTAACTCTCCCCAAAGCTCTGATGTGCCACTTGTTTGTACCAATCTGGATCTCCCAGCAGCAATTATGGGAAGCTAAGGGAGATGTCAGGAAAAATAGTCCTCCCCATAGGCACCAGGTGTCTTGGTAGCTACACTGGTCTTTCAGACTGCTTCTTGGTCTAAAACCTTCTCCTCTGCTGTCAAGTTCACCATACTAACTTTAGCTGTGTCATGCCACAGACTAAGAGCCTTTTAAAAAGTAAAGGTACCCCTGCCCGTACGGGCCAGTCTTGCCAGGCTCTAGGGTTGTGCGCTCATCTCACTCTAGAGGCCGGGAGCCAGCGCTGTCCGCAGACACTTCCGGGTCACGTGACCAGCGTGACGAAGCTGCTTTTTACGAAGAGCCTTTTAGCTTGTGCCAGTGACTTGGGCCTCTGTCTGGTGTTTTGGTTTGTTTCCAGCAAAGTCTATGTGCTTGTGGAATGACTTCCACACATGCAGCGGAACTTTCCCTCCAACTTTCCCTCCCCCTGCCCACCTCAGATCTGCCCTGGAGGATCGGGGAGACACCCTCCCAGCAGATGTGAGGGAGTGTAGGGTGGAGGAGAGTTTTGTTGTATGAGTGGAAGTTGCTCCATTAGTGCAAAATCTTCATTGGATACAACCCCACCCCCGGCAGCATGCTATCTCTGGTGTTGACCTGTTGTTGTTACTTAGAACTAAAAATAAGACTAATGATCAATATATTCCTATTCTCTTTGTTTGAAGCTTACATGCAAAACTGAAAGGGAGGATGCTGATAACTAGAATTGTAGGCTGAGCATCCTTCATGTGTATTGCACTGCCCACAACACACACATTGATATGCACACCGAGGGAATCATTATTGTCTCTGGCCAAGTGTTATGAGCTGAGTTCCCCACCCCAGACAACTTGTGAGTATGCCTTGAGAATTCACTCATTGTTTGTGTATCTTTGATAAAAGCAGATTGATTTTAGAAACCAAAAGGGAATTGTATATAAAGATGCAATGGTCTTGTGGAGTTATCAAAATTGTTAAGGCGCTTGAATACATGAAAAGCAGAAATTTGGTATGCACATCATCTGAGACAGCCTGATTACTAGAAAAGTCTGAAAAATAGGACGTTTTTATGCTTCTCACTCAAAATATTCCAGCAATGGGCAAGTCGAACCACATGGAGTAGAGAAGCATGCAATTTCCCCTTCATTCACTTCAACAATCCTTGGATTGTGGGAGGGGGTATTTCAAGTGGCAGGCAGGAGTGACTCTGTCTGTAGAATAAAAGCCGGTATATTCTAGCATCGTCTACGGCACTGTTCTTATTCTTATATGTCGGGATTCTATTTCCCTAGAAACCAAGTGAAATAGGAAGAATGAAGTCTTCATTAAGGCAACATTCATCCAAGGAAAAATATAACGCTAATGCTTTGAAAAGGGGGGAGGGAGTCTTTCCCTCCTCTCTCCCCATCCAAACTCAGTTTCTTCTTTGTGGCCCTACCCTATTACTTAATTCCCTTTTTGGAACCATTTAAATTCCTCCTTCTCTTCTGAGTGAAGGAGTTTTTATATTCAAGAATCTTTCCTTTGTCATAACCAATATTCTTTTGCTTTGTAACGCTAACCTTCTTGGCTAACTCTCCAGGCAATATTTTTCTTTCTGTCATTTACTGAAGCTGCATGCTTGATTGTTCTGTATATCTTCCTTATCTGTACACATTTCCCCAAAGCTGATTTCTCCTAGTTTTGCGTTTTATGGCCAGATCTTATTCATGATTGGTGCTTACCCCCCCCCCACCTGCCCTTCACATTTAAGAAGAAAAGTTAAGGTCTAGATAAAGAGGCGTGTGTTTTAAGGATTAAGTGAAGAAAATGCTCGGGCCAAACTGCCCCCCCCCAGTTTCCCCCCTTCTAAAACTGATAAATGCTGGTGCAGATAAATGCCTGCACAATACATTGGTGAAGCAATAATGTTTTTTCCTTCTTCTTTTAAAAAAATGAATACACCAAATGCTTTGGGGAAAATCTGTTCAAAGGAAACATAAATCTTTAATTGTTGTTCAATTACTAACAGATCCTTCTCCTGAGATGCTCTATAAGAGGAGCCTATTACACTCATTACGTGTGTGTGTGTGTGTGTGTGTGTGTGTGTGTGTACACACAGAAGCAATAGCTTCGTGCATAACACATCCTTTGCAGGAAGAAGAGCCAAACTGAATCACTGGCAGAGCTGCCCGTACTGGGCAAGGTATACCATTGGGTTGACTCTGTATCAGACAGCCTCATACAATTCATGTCATAATCAGGAAAATGTATCTTTGTGAAAACCTAAAGGACTAGTTCCCTAATGTACGTTTGAAGAACATAAAGCTGAAAAGGAGACATTAGGGTTTCTGTCTCTTAATATCGCCCATGGCACCCAGTTAGTGAATTGACTCAAGCTCTGCTGCTTTCTTCTACTAGTTGAGGATCTGGCCCAGTACTTTGGAGAGTATCAGCTTCAAAGGAAGACACAGAAATTGACGACTGCATTTTTCATTTCTCCATCTAGCCCAGCAGCTGAGAAAGAAACATCCCACTTCTGTGGTCGCATTGGCCTTATGTGTTGTTCACGCCAGCAGACCTTAATGAAGCTCTTGCCGTGGTTTGGAATTCAGTCTTCTCCTAGGTTGACGGATGTATTGATCATCCAAGTGAGGGGGAAGTACTGTGGGAGAGAACACTGTTGGCGGAAATGCAGAAAATGTGCAAATTTAGGCAATGTATATTAAGAATCACTATTCATTTCCTTTAAAAGTACAGAGGAAGAGGGGAGATTTCTAAGCTACAACTTTTGAATACTTCTGTGAAGAGCAGGAGATGGGTGGAGGAGGAGAGCAGTATGCAATATGACTAGCAAAATAATCTCCATGAACAAATTCCATTTAAATGTAAATTACCTAAAGTGATGGTTTTGGAAGCATAGTCTAGAAAAGCAGAATCATTTCCCCCCTGTCCCCACCCCACCCCCATTCAAATATGTGATTCAGGCATCTGCACGTAGCTAAAAATGACTCCCAAACTCTCCACCACCTACTATGAAGTTCTTAGCGGTGGGCTCCTCCAGGCTGTTCCCCTGAAGCAATGCCTGCAGGTGCTGACAGCTGAGATGTGAGCTTCCGTTGCCACAGCCCTGTTGGTGCCAATTAGAATCCTGATGACTGGCACATACCATCTTGGCAGTGCGCTCTGCTTTCTGTTTGGGCGACCAGCTGTATGGAGCCCCTCTCATCCCCTGCAACCTTCCCCGGTTCTCTAAACCTCGCCAAAAACAGGGTAGGGAGATAAGGAAATAGTCATATTTCCTGAAATTCCTTTTCTGTGTGAAGCACAGAATTAGCTTCCCTCAGAGTGTCTAATGAAATATATCAAGAGTGTATGCCCCTGCCCTGAAACCTGGTCTTAGAGTGCATTCAGTTGCAGAGAATAGTGCATTAGTTTTCTTTACTATAATGCTAGTGCTTCTGTTCCATTTTCTAATGTTCCTGAAGTGCCTGTTGCATTACTGAACTGTGGCTTTTTGAAAGATACACCAGCATGTCGTGCTAAATTTCACTCACACCAGTGGGCTTGATGTGACGCAACAGTTGAACACCATTGGACAGCATCACTACTCTCCACACATGTGTGCTTCTGTTTCCCCATAATTCACCCATGAAAAGGGCAGGAAAGAACTGTGTGCTGGTGTACCACCCCAAATTTCATCACTTTACACCCCACAATTTTCTGGATTAATGTGGTTGCAGATGGATTTTTTTCTGGAAGCAATTAATACAGAAACGAATGTTAAATTTCAGCTATATTCTGGTAGATTTATGGAAGTGGCTTTGATGTCACATGAAGGCCCAGATATAATGCCGAAATTAACAGTAAGAGAAATGGAATAAGTTACTGTGTGAATGCAGCCTCCGATGCCACCAGTGATGCTTACTAAAAACATGGCTGATTCCTTATTCTATTTTGGTGAATACTAGCAGAGTTTGACAGTCTGGTTGCATAGGGATCTGGTCCAAGTTATTAGTTTTCCCAAACTACTATCTGAAGTTGTGAAATACATATTCCCTTGGCTATTTTCTTAGCGGTCACAGCTGGCTTGCCTTGCTGGCATAAGGAACTTAGTGGAGTTATTGTGTCTAAAGATGCATACATGTATGTACATGACCCCAATATGCTGGTGATTGTGCCTTATTCCTTTTAGTCCCATTTAGTTCAGCATTTGGTTCTCCCAGTGGCCAACCAGGTGCCTGTAGGAAGCCCATAAGCAGCACCTGAGTGCATCAGTTTCTCTATCCACTTGTGATTCTCAGTAACTGGTATGCAGAGATATCTTGCCTCTGACAGTGTAGGTAGATCATAGCCATGGGTAGAGCATAGCCATAATTTATTAATGATACGCACAGTTTGGTACATAATAGCAAGATATTGCAAGGAATTATTTGTCATCTATGTGGTGAGTTTCCTTTGTGTATATATGCTGATTACTCTCTCTACATTTTTCACCTTGTCTAAGTTTCTCCAAAACTTTCCTGGAGAAAAAAAGCTGACAGCTTATTGCTCTTTAGAGACTTGAAAATAAGACCTTGCATAATCAGGGCTGCCTCTAACATTAGGTAGGGTAAGGTGGCTGTCTGGGAGTGGTGGTGAGGTGTTGGGAGAATCAAGTTGTTTGTGCCACCTGCACTCCTTAAGCTAACTTGTTTCCTTCAGGGGCAGAGGAGCACACTGCTGAAGAGACAATGTTGAAGAAAGAGTCGACCACCAGTCTGATTATCATTGGCGCATGGATGGGGCATGGCACAGCATCTTGTCTTTTGCCTTGGGCAGCAAAGTGCCTTGGGCTGACTCTTGAGAGCTGAAACGGTTAAATTAGTTGACATATAAGATTTTTGAATTGGAGGTGGTGGCTCATTGTAAGGAAAATGGCAGTAACCATGTTACAACTGAAAAAGGGCAAGTACTAAACTTGCCCACTATAGGTTGTGTGAAGGTACGTAAGCTGGTCCACCATGAAGGACCTCCTTAGTCTTGCAATAAGAAGGGTGTTTGTGTTGCAGCTTGCTGACTTGGGGCAGATTGAAGGCATGCTCGAGAATATTAAGCATGCTTTGTTTAACAAGGCATCCTTTTTTAAACTGTCAGACCCAAAAAGACAGGAAAAGAGAAACCTTCAAGAAATTACCGTATTTTTCGCTCCATAAGACGCACCTAGTTTTTAGAGGGGGAATGCAAGAAAAAAAATTCTTTAAAGGGAGCGCTGAGCAGAGCCTGTATGCATCCCAGGCTCTGCTCAGCGTTCCCTTTCACGAGCCGCGCAGAGCGTGTGTGCGGTGCTTGCAGGCTTTTCCCCGAGGAGGGAGAAAGGCAGCCCGTCATTGATGGGCTGCCCTTCTCCCTCCTCGGCGATAAGCCCCCAAGAGCTGCACACACACTCCGCGTGGCTCTTTAAAGGGAGCGCAGCTCTTGGGGTTTTCCCTGGGAGGTGGGGGAAGGGACTGAGGGGCTGCCCTCTGTCCCTTCCCCCACCTCCCAGAAAAGCCATGTACCATTCTTTTCAGGAAAACTTTTAGGAGATTTTGACTGTCAGAGATACTTCTATAATGGGCTTTATACAGATAACTTGATGGTCCGAGGAACCCCTTAACAATGTTCATTTGCAGAGACTAAATGTGCCTGCTTAGTGTTACAATGACATTGTTGCTGCCATTTATCGTTATGTTTCTGAGTATGTTCTTGATACATACAAAGATAAAGGATTATGGCTGGAAAGTTGTGAAAATCCTTGGCATTGCTTGATGGAATTTCATACTCAGAATTATGCTGTTATTGTGCAAGAAACTTGTTTTTTCTCATAGCTTTGACGCTCACATTCCTCCTTTGTCTCTGCATACTCTGGAAGCAGAACTTCTCAATGTCATGAGCTAAGAGCCTTACCATAGGCTGTGTGTTTTGGAAGTACACATTATTGTGTCTCCAGAGATAAAACAAATATCTGGGGTCTAAGTCCTCTAATAGCCCCAAATCGTTCCAGGCATGAAAAGCCCTGGTCCTGGATCAAGTGCCCTGTTGGCATTCTCTCACTCAGTGGGTCTTGGTTATGTCAGTCAGGGAAGTTATAGTTCCATCTGATATATTCTAGTAATATTCCTGCTCATGGTATCCCATTGGTGATAACAGTGGATAGTGGTATATTGATGTGCTTCATTATAGGAGAAATGCCAGAGGTAGTAGAATGGCAGAGATGCTTGTGCTTTCTTTTCTAAAGTTTACTTTCAGATTGGGAGAAAACATAGGTAGCTGCAGTGGGAGATAGCCCCAGAAGCTAAGGAGTGTGTGGAAACTGATTTAAACTTAGAAGGATTGACTGCAGCCTTGGTAGCTTCTCTACACTGGTAGTCAAGTGGGAGGAAATTATTCTTTGTTGATTTTTAATCATCTTCACTGCTGATGTGCATGGTGTAGCAGAACAGCAAAACCTTTCAGGTTTTCACGGGGCCATCTTCCCTGGAAAAAGAAAATCAAGAGTTTATTATGACCAGTGGTTGCAATTTGTTCAGGACTTTCCCCTCAGGGTCCCATGGGCTCTACCTGGCCCTCCAGTCCTGCCCTGTTGGTGTATCTGAATGAGATCTTGCATGCAGTGTCCTTGTATAGTTATGAAACCCCATAGTGTGTAGGGTATAGTATGCTATTAAATCAGTATATCACCACAGCTGCAGGAGAATAGGATTATTAAAACTGGATTTGGACAAAATCAAGATAATGATGGTTGCCAGGTTTTGTGGACATTGTGGGGTTTATACTTCACTGACTACAAAAGAAAGCATCGAGTCTAGGTTTATCATGTTCCCACAGGTGCCAAGCATCTTACCCACCAAGGGTGGACATTATGCTGGTTTCCAGCTTGCACTGAATTAACACCATTTTTCTTGTATGAAAGTTCTGTGTTTGTTGCTGATTATAGAACCCTGAATTCCTTAAAGGTCACTTATTTCTTCACATCACACTGTGATCATCAAGGCTGACATAATGCCATCTTAACAATGCCATCTATGCAATTATAAATTCCCAAGGTGTGTACAAAGTCATCATGTGGCTACTCCTTTGTTATGGTGCACCTTTCTCCGAAACATCTCCAGGAAATGGTTTTTAAGCTTATATTTCAAATGGCATTTTGGTTTGAGTAAAACAGCACTGGGCAATTCTTTCAATTGACATAATCTTTCACTTAGTATTTTAATCTTTCTCCAATTTTTAGTGCTGGTATTACGTGCTTTGTGCATTTTAGCTGCGGAAATAAATTAATGCATCAGTATCGCCAGCCCTCTGATAATTTTATATAGCTGGTGACAATAAACGTAAATTAGATACATTGAAGTTTAATAAATTGAATAATACATTTATGATTAAGATTTAGTATGTTGAATAATTTATCCTTCAGTGACACCGGCAGCTTCTAGCTTTGGAAAGGAGTTTGAACTTCTGTCCAATCGAAACAGAGCTTTATGACTTCTTATGGCACATCAGTCATTGCAAATGATTATGCAAAAGGCTGCAAATAAATATTTTCAGAGTATATTTTCTTCATGCGGCAGTGATTTTAGCAAAATGATAAATCGCCTTAAACTGGAAAGTGAACTGTGTCTCAGTGTCAAGATGGATTATAATCTTAAAGGTGACCTGAAGATAAAGTGTGTTGGTCTTATGCCTTTCTTCTCACATCTTGTGTTGCATAAACATAGTCTACGAATTTATTTCCCTTTTACATTAGAAATTTCAATCATTCCACATCTCCAAAGCTCTAGTTCAAGGAAAAGGAAAATCTGCACATGTTTCAGGACTGAGTCACATATTCCTGAAAAGTGGATTTCAATCATATTTCTTTGGTCATCCCACAAGTCCCTCAGCTGTTACTGGAGAAGGGCACTTAGGGTACCCCCCCCGTACATGGGGGCTACCTTCCAAGTCCTTGCGTGCATAAGTGAAAATTGCATAAGTGGGTAGCACCCTCAAAAAAGCCTTTCCAGCTATCTCTCCTGCTCTGTCTCCAGTCCAGACCAAAATATCTAGAGCTGAAGTTCTGGGGATGGCTGGAGGCTGGAGCACACGCGGGAAAGTGGCTGCTGCTGCTGCGCTACTTTGTGCACTAGCTGTTAGGCAGGGGAGACTAAGCAGCCTAAACAAAGCCCCTCTGTGCCTCTGGTCTCTCTGGGGCTTCCTCCGCCCTCACGGATGTCCTCTTCGAGTAGCAGGGAAGGTCTCCAGCATGCGCTCTCTGTCTATGTTTATTTCCTGGCCCATGTTTATATATGGCACCTGTGAGTTGATGGCACATAAGTGGGGGCTGCCTGTACTGGTTTTTTCAAAGCAGAGTTGTTGATGAGAGAGCGTAATTACTTTTTAGTGTACACACTCAATTATTTCATCCCACTGCTGCTTCTGGTCAAATTGGTTTGTAGGGTTTGTTTAAGACTACAAACACTTGCAAACACCCCTTTACTGGGATGATAATGGAATGAGTGCCCTGTTAGTAATGTTGCAATGGAAGTGCATTGAACACTTGACAAGACGAGAGGAATTGCTGTGACTGGAGATTAGTGATGTGTAATTATAAATTAGACTGGATTGATGTTTCTGCTCTGAAACTATAAACTGAAGGAGTGAGGAGTCTTCAGAATAATATTAATGATGATGATAATAAAAATTTTAAACCGCTAAAAGTCAGTTCACAAAATGGCGTGGCTGTGGGGATTTCTGTTTCCAGTCACTAAGGGCAATGGGAATGGTTGGGGTTCACCTATGAAGTGATAGTTCACCCATGAAGGAAAGTTACAAAGTCTGGTGTCTCTTAGTTTAGAAAAAAAGGCAAGCAAGCAGTGATTGTGACAGAGGTGGATATACATGGTGCAAAGAAAGTGAACAGGGAGCAGTTTTTCTCCCTTTCTCGTGATCCTGAACTTCTGGGTCATTCAATGAAGTTGAGCGGTGGAAGGTTCAAGACTAACAAAAGGAAAAACTTCTTCCCGTGGCGCATAGCTAAACTGTGACAACAGGATGATGTAATGGTTAGCATCCTGGATAGCTTAAAAGCAGGATTAGACAAATCCTGGAGGATGAGGCTATCAACAAATATTGGTCATGGTGGTTGTATGCTGGCCACTGTGGGAACAGAATGATGAACTAGATGGACCCTTGGTCTGATTCAGCAGGGATGTTCTTATGAAATCATCCAGTGTTAATGGACTAAAATCCATTAATGGCAGTGATAATAGCAACAGGTGTGCTATCTGATGGAAGAACTACACTTTTTTTGTTAGTAACAAAATACAGTAGTAATATGAATGCTAGGAAAGTTGCATGGCCTACAACTGAAACACTACCAGATCCCAAAGAAAAAAGGGATAACAAATGCACATTTTATGGCATGCTTAGGGTCTTGAGGCCACTTTTGCTGTGGAAGGGGGGACTTTCTCATCTTTTCCAAATTGCACCTGTTGGGCTACAAATACCAATGCTTGAGATAATGGTTTCTCTCTCAGGTTGAAAATATCATACCTCCCAAGCTTGTTGCTTTAGGTTGTATAAACATCGTGAATACTTGTACATTTGCAGCAGGGTCTTATCTGCACTTTTCATGTGTTCTAAGACTCTTAAGGCAGGTTTGGGGGCACATAAATGACAGCTACATCCCAAAAGAGCCCCCAGAAAGAGAATGAGGGCCTGAAATTGTCTTCCTGCTCTTGCCAGATAGTGAACCAGTTTTCAATGTGTGCCTCTTCACCGCCACACCCAAACTAACCCTCTCTCCCTATCCCTGTTTCTGCTCGAAAATGAAGTTGCTTGCATCTTGCATAAGCTGAAATGCACTCACTGGTCTCCCTGTGTATTTTTCCAAAATGAAATTTCCTAATGGATTTCAGCTTTTGGCCATCTCTGGTCACAAGCTTCTCGCCCACTGGGGCAAATGAAGGCCCTCAGTTTCATTGCTGCCTGCCTTTCATCTAAGCCTCCTATGCCAACCACTGCCCTGGTTAGCCATTCCAGTTTCCCTGCATTATGCATATACGGGTAAGTTTCCTTCCGTGTATTGCTTACAAAGGGTTTTGTCACATTCTCATTATTTTTCGAAAAGTTCCTGTTAAAATGAATGGTAACTGGATCAGATCCAAAATCAGTGCCTGCAGGTGTATTGTTATCACATGAATGGACCCACAGTGTAGGTATTTGAGGCCCTCTAGTGTCTTGACAGTGTTAGATCCATCATTTGCTAGGAAAGATGATTATTCAGCTTCGGAAATGGATTGCCTGCCCTGTCCAGCAGTCTGGAGCAGGTGACAATATTACAGAGATGCTGCTGCTCCCATTGCTTAATCAGTGGCAAGCCATTATCATGATGATGAAATTATTTCATGGACTGGGGTTAGTTGCCCTTGCTTCTGATCATATGTGTGTTTGCATGAGTATGTCCTTAAAGTCCGAAGTAAATCATCAGAGGATACACTGCAAAGTATGTGTCTCTTCTTTCATAGTTCAGTAATGAAGGATAAGAGTGCGTTCGATGTGGGAAATGGCTTCAGCTCCGTCTGGAAGTATTAATATATACAAATGATCTTTAATTTCTGCGGCAGAACGCCTGATGGGGAAAACTGTAATACCTTTGGCAAGTGTGAAGTGCACACTTTTATGGAAAGTGAACATTAAAAAGCAATATTGTAAACACTGTATATAACTTTGCTTATACGTATGTCAAGGCAGAACGAGCTGGAAGAGAAAACTGGCATTTAATAGATGCCTGAAAATTGGAGGAATTAAAAATGCATACATTTGGTAATGCCCATCTGTTACTTTATTTTGCTAAACTTATTCATATGATTTAGTATGCAACTTGGAGGGCAAGATATATATATTTTGGAATGATGTATATTTTCCCTGTAGCAAATTAGGCCTTTAGGGGAAGAGGGAACAAATTCAACTGCACTTACTGCAAATATGCCTAGTGGAAGCCCAGGAAAACTGGTGGGAACGTGTGCACTCCTTATTTCGTTTTCCTTTAACTCTGGCTCAGTTTTCTTCCACTTATGCACTTTTTTGTGTTCTGGAAATTTAGCACTGAAAAATTTATAGGTATATCTCGCACATCTTTAAACCCCTGGCTGCCGTCCCTTCTTTTGTGAAAGTGGCAACATAACATTCTGCATTTCAATTCAGTGCTTTGCCTTTAAAACAGAGGCAAATTGGTTAGCAATTATGTCTGTAATTTGACAACTTAGTGCTTTAAGCATATTTATGGATGTGTTTGAAATCGCAAAATACGTCATTTGCGACATGAAGCTGTTCTGAGGAAAAGATTGAGTTCCCCAGACAGCCTTATGGATTTGGGTGTGTACAGTTCTCCCCTCACATTATAGCTCCCATCATTGTGCTTACCAAATGCATTTCAGACTTACTGTTTTGAGGGATACATTCCAGCATGGTCTTTTTTTCCAATGAACCCCCGTCCTTTGCAGAGGATTCTGGGGCATATTCTAGCCCAATCACAGTTAAATGTAAGGGGGACTGTTGGAGCTCATGTTTCCTTAGGTGAATTAATAGTGTATCTACCAGAGATCTAGCATTTATTCTCAGTGCTCCCCCGCCCCAATTCTTTTTCGACAAGTAAGTTTCTTTCCCTCTCATTCTCATACATTTGCCAGATTCATTATATCATGACTACCTTTCCTCATTGCTATAGGGAATAGTGATTAAATGGTTAATGCTTGGGGCTGACAACTAGGATAGGGGAGTCTACGGGTTTGTCTGCACCATAGTTTACTGTGTGTTCTCAGCTGCTTTCATTCCCATTAATTTGCATAGTCCTCAAACAACACCAGTCTTGATGCTTTTCCCTTGTAAATTTGGGTTTACCCAATACAGCGATGATCTAATAAGCTGGGGACAATCTGGCTCCAAACTGCTTCACTTGTGGTCACAGACTATTTGTTTCAGTATTTTGCCGTAAGGTGGATCAATGGTCACTTTCTGCTACTCCCATTTTCTTGCCCACTGCTTTCCATGCGTTCATTTCTTAGCAGGTGGCAAAAAGAGTACAATGAAAGCCCCTTTTCAACAGAACCCATCAAAATGACTCACCGCTCTGACTTTAGAAGCAGATTATAAGAAAAACAGTTGTAATCTTTTGTATTGTTAACCTGTTTTAGGCTGTAAAACTTAACAGGGCCTTCCTCATTTAGCTATTTGCGTGAAATATTTTCAGCCCACCCTTCTTCACAAGGGACCCCAGGGTGGGGTGCAGTAGCTCCATTTGAAAAACGATAACCATCAGCACAATGATAATCAGCACTCTTGCATCTGCCTGCAAGACAGGATTTTAGGTAGCTCTGAATTTCACAGGTTCCTTTTTATCTGAGAGGTATTGCAGCTCTGAATGCAGTGGTGTGTCCCTGCCTTAAGAAGTTAAACAACTATTACACCGGCAAATAGCCCCTTTGGGGGCAAAGCACTAGGAAGGGTGGCAACAGTCCAGGTTCAGGCTTGCTTGGAGGCAACTTGGATATGTTCTAGCCTGGCTTCAGGGCTGGTCATGCCACTGAACCTGCCTTAGTAGCCATGGTTGATGACAGTTGTTGGAAGAAAGATACAAGTAGGTGGAATGTGACCCTGCTTGTTCCCCTTCATTGACTGGCAGTTTTCAGTACCATGATATCCTCTCAGGGAGGTGGGGGTTGGGAACCCTGTGCTTCAGTGGCTCTGCTCTTACCTCCAGGGTCATTTCCAGAAAGTAGTTATTGGAGGCTGAGCACCATGGGAGTTGTCCTGTTGTGCTCAGCAGGGTTTCATCTTGTTCACTAAAGCAGCAGGTGGCGGCAGCAGGGTAAGTTACCAACATCTGAAAAGAACTGTGATTTTTTTTTGCTGGCTGGCAAAAAATATTGTTATGAGAAAGTGACCCTCCAAAATTAATAATTTGGAAATGAGTCATTAGGTGCAGACCAGTACTCTATCAGTTTTTACTTCTGGGTATAGATAGTCCTATAGTCCTTTAAATATCTCCAAAAGACATCTCTGCTGATCGTGTAATCCTGGATCATGATCTTTTGGTAATACAGTATACAAATACTGTAGTCAAAAGTTATTTGCTTAACCCATCAGTCACCTAAATGGCACCACCTGACCTTAGTACGCCACTGACAATGGCGCACTCCTGATTTCTCTTTGGGAAGGGGCAAAAGTTTGCGTCGCCACCCCTTCCTCCAGGTGTATTGTTACCCCTTCCAGCCAGTGATGCTGTTTTCCCTGGTGGCGTTCTGATATGTTATTTTACCTGGTGCGATCTGCGTGCTGCGATCGGTGGTATGTTTTTAGCAGCGCGAGACTCCCTAAAAAAGCTCAACAGTTTGGAAGGCATTTTTTCCAAAGTATTATTTATTTTATTTTTCAGAGGACAAGCCTTATATTCCCATAGCTCCCAGCGTCCCATTTATAGGTCTCTATAAGGGTGACTAACCAAGAGACATACATCACCAGTTCTCATGAGCTTCTCATCTCAGCCCTGCTAAATATGTTGTGTGAATCATCAGAAGCACACATTCCAATTTGATGTGTTGCCACAAGCCTTTTTAATGTCTGTTGATCCAGCAGGGTGCCAGATCACGATCATTTTGCATGTGATAAATGAATCAAATTGCTATATGCTAGGCGGGGAAATAAAACTGGCTTCTCACACAGTGTTTTTGTGAAGCAGGACATTAGGTATTCCAGACTCAGAGCTACACTTCTTGCTTATGTTGAAATGCAGTAGAATAGTGGAATCAAGTTTTGTTACACATCTGTCCTCTTCTTGGCCCTTTGGCTATGACCGGCTTCTTCTTCTAGCTGTGCTGAAATGCTCCTTTCCCCTTCCCTCGTGAAAGAGGTTTCCATTTTTCTGCCTCTTTCTTAGGGCATTTTAAAAATTCTTTAGAACCTTGGTGGACTTGGTTGAGCTTACTTTATTGCTGTGAGATGGCCATGGGTGGTGTGCGTGTTTCCTTTCCATTAAACATTTGTCCAGAATTCTTCAGCCTCCACCAGCTGCCTGCGCTTTCTGATCTGAAAAAAGGTTCATGGGACTTGCATGGCAATGTTTCCCCCTTATGCTTTAATTTCAGTATGGGAAGCCAGGGAGGCCGGCTTGCAAGTGCTTGAGTTCTTTAAGGGTAAAAATATGGTACTTAAAAAAACAACAGCAGTCAAACGAACAGCTGTCAGGTGCATAGTAGGCAGACCCTCCTAAGCTTGCAGAATAGCCCAGCTGAAGGCATCATGGCATTTTCAGGAACTGCAGGCACCCAGGAAGACAGCAAAGTACAGACCGCCAAAAGGATGATTTATGCAGTAAAATAAAGAAGCACCTCTTGGGCATCTTGAAAGCAAGTACAAACAACCTCTGCACCTCAGTGATGAGAATGTCACTGAGGATATTTGCAGAAGATGCTGGAATAGGTTGACCTTGGTCTGTTTCAGCAAAGCACTTCTCATTATGATAAGCAAGAGTACACGGTCGGGGCAGCTTAACACAGTTAAAGTAGGCTTAAGTGGAGATCCTGAATATGTACTCTTGTTTTGGGATTTTTAAACATGTTGTGTTTGTTTCATCTTTAAGTAGGTCTGCTTCAGAAGTGTAAGTCAGTTCTTGCCATCCTATTCTATTTCTGAGTCCTTCTGTTACTTCACTAATGCACACAATCATGTTGGCCTGGAATGACCTTATAAGTTTCATCTCTTTCCCTTGTGCAAAAATGTTATGGCAAGATTTTTCCTCAAAGGGTCCACAGTGGAAGGTTATGATGATGAAGACAAACCAAAGTGCAGTAAGAACAATTGCCACTAGTTGTCGCTCAATTACCATTTAAAAGATGGAATACCTTTTAGCA
Source organism: Podarcis melisellensis (assembly GCF_964234715.1). Lineage (NCBI taxonomy): Eukaryota > Metazoa > Chordata > Lepidosauria > Squamata > Lacertidae > Podarcis > Podarcis melisellensis. Next base: position 75,732,810 of record NC_138528.1, on the reverse strand, counting down.
AAGAATTGCACCGCAGCTGCTTTTGCAGGGGGAGGGGGAGGGGGAGAGCAGCTTTTCATGTTCAGCTGCTGTTGAATCTTGATTGTGGGGTTTACACAGATTGCTAAATGTGTAGGAAACTCTTTTTCTCTTTCAGATACTTTTCTTAGCCAGAAATATGTTCTCTCTCTCTCTCTCTCTCTCTCTCTCTCTCTCTCTCTCTCTCTCTCTCTCTCTCTCTGTGTGTGTGTGTGTCAACATTATCAGGCTTCCTTTTTAACTTTTATGTATTTGGCCTGGATAAAAGTAAAAGTAAAGGGACCCCTGACCATTAGGTCCAGTCGTGGCCGACTCTGGGTTGCGGCACTCATCTCGCTTTATTGGCCAAGGGAGCCGGTGTACAGCTTCTGGATCATGTGGCCAGCATGACTAAGCCGCTTCTGGCAAACCAGAGCAGCACACGGAAACGCCGTTTACCTTCCCATCAGAGCGGTACCTACTGATCTACTTGCACTTTGACGTGCTTTCGAACTGCTACGTTGGCAGGAGCAGGGACCGAGCAACGGGAGCTCACCCCATCACGGGGATTCGAACCACCAACCTTCTGATCGGCAAGTCCTAGACTCTGTGGTTTAACCCACAATGCCACCTGCGTCCATTTGGCCTGGATACGAAGACATTAATTGAAGGAAATGAATGAATACATGGTGGAAATATTACATTAGAGGAAGGGCCATTACTCAGTGGCTGAGCATCAGGTTCAATCCCAGACGTCTTCGGGTGGAACTAGAAATGTCCCCAGGCTGAAATCCAGAGAGCCATTGCCTGTCAACATTGACAGTGCTGAACTGGATGGACCAGTGGTCTGACTCTGTGTAAGGCAGTTTCCAATATTCCCAATGCTGAGAGAACAAACACAAAAGTAGTGAAACATGTGGGTCAAGTGATGACAGACAGACAGACAGACAGACAGACAGTGCAAGACTTTTAAGATAATTCTGCTCCAAGTGGAAGGCAGCTTGACTTAAGCAAATAGGTTTGGGTGGTAAATCTGTTAAGATAAACGTAATAGGATGCTAGTCAAACTGTTGTGTCCTCAAAGACTTAGTCAATGTTTGTAAAGCCTACCAACCCAGCAAGCTGCTACAACAGATCTTTAAAAAAGGCATCAAGCTTATGAACACTGAAGCCTCGAGGAAGACGTCATCACTTAAATGCAGATGATGGAGTACCCTATGTGCTCATCTTAATGGATGCTGTTGCTGCTTCCTGAGCACCTGGCGGGGGTGGGGGTGGGAGATCAGTATAGATTGTCACCTTACATTATTAGTATTTATGCCATGAATTGCCTACATTTTCTTTGCAGGCCTTGATTGCGCTTGGTGCTCTGAAATTATCGAGTCAGAGGCAGTTTTCATTTAAACCATGGAAGCCAAAATTACAGGAAAAATGCAAAATGTGGCCTCTATATTTGTGTGTCTGTATGTGCTGCTGTAGACCATTGCTTCTTATAGTATCTGCTAATGCTGGGATCCATTGTGCTGGGAGGAAATAAATAAATCTGCAGACAAGGAAACTAGCTTGAAGCCTTGGTGTGCTTGTTAAGGTGTGAATCTAATGGGACTGCTGGAAGTTCAAAACATCTGGAGGGTTCAAGATTGGTGAAGGCTGGGTAAGCTTGTAACCAGAGTAGACTAAAACAAGGAGACTTGGCTTCAGATCTCGACTCAGCCATGAACCCTACAGGTGGCTTGTCATACTATCTTAGCCTAATCTTTGCTATGATAGGTTGTGATGAAAAAAATGAGAGGAAGACCTATACTGTGTACACTGGCCTGAGCTTCTTTGGCAAGATTGAAATGAAATAAACCAATAAATAGAAGGGAAAACTGAGCAAGACAAGGCAGGGCAGGGACAAAGTGAAGCAGATAAGATAAAATGTGATGGGTATGTATGTGCATCTGTGGAGTATGTGGAGAGATCAGTCTATTCTGTAAGCAGCAAAATGGAAACCCTGTGGCTGCTTTATCAGCACAAAGGGCTGAGCTGGCACAGCAAGTGGTTACAGGGCTAAGCAGAGATTATAAAGCCAATTTGAACTAATTCTGGTATAAGGGGATACTGTGTAAGAGTCTTGTTTCCTACATACGAGGTTCCAGCATTTGTGTGTTGTTGTTGTTGTTGTTGTTGTTGTTGTTGTTGTTGTAAGTCCATTGGTTTGTTGATTATACAAAGATGTCTGTAGGTGACTTTCTTACACAGTAAAGAAGCAACCTGGATAGTGTTTTCGAGGTTACCAGCATGAGTTTGACCAAACTGCGGGAGGCAGTGGAGGACAGAGGTGCCTAGCGTGCTCTGGTCCATGGGGTCACGAAGAGTCGGACACGACTAAACGACTAAACAACAACAAAGAAGCCACCAAGTTGTACAATAAAACAAGTCCAACAGGAGCAAGTGCCTGGTATTTTGTTTGTTTGTTTCCCTCTGTTTCTTTTGCATGCAGCAGTTGGTATAAGATAGGTCGGGTGGCCCAGTCGAAAAGTCCTTACTCCTGATGGTGCTCCACACAGCTACAACAACAACAATTTATTATTTATACCCTTCCCATCTGGCTGGGTTTCCCCAGCCACTCTGGGTGGCTCCCTACAGAATATTAAAAACACAATAAAACAAAATACAAACTATACAATAAAACAGAAGAAACTTTCTGTTTTTAAAAAGTTACATTTATACTAAAATTAAACTAATCCTCAGCCCCAACTAAACGTTTATCCCACCGCCAACAGAGAAAGAAGAAATAAAACAATCAAAATTTAAAAGGCCACAGATTAAAAACTATTTTAAAACATTTAAAAAACATTTTTTACATTTGCCCCAGTTTCTTCCAGTCAGTCTGGGCTCTTCAGGACTCCCAGGAGTCTTTTATGCTGAGCAGAGTGAGTCTGGTCTCCGCCCCATAGGCCAGGTGGAAAGGGCCTTGCAGGGCGCAGCCTTCAGACTCACAGCAGGGCAATGTCCTTCCAGTCTCCCAGGAGTCTCCATGATGTTAGAAAGGTTCTTAATGCAGACCCAGGCCCATAGAAATGCAGACCTTGTTCTTTTGCCATTGTTGGCTGGGCCTTGCATTGCAGCATGCAGGGTAAGTAGCCTTTACACATTAAGGTAGTTTAGAGATTTTTGGAGGGGGGGTGGTGCGGGGATTAGCTGCATGAGGGAGTTGTCAGATTGAAATCCCAAGGTCTGCCTAGCTCTAGACCTGTTGTGGGTCCAGGATTTGGCATTTTGTCAGCTCCCGTCTCTGCCCTTTGGTTTTAGAGGTGCAGCGGCTGTCAGAATCTATTTTTTTTTAAAAAAAGATATTTATTGAAGTTTTTAACAGTTAAACAAAAAAAAAAACACAATAGCAAAAACAAAACCCAAACACAGAAAATAACAGATATAAAAAAGACAAAATACAAAACTAAAAACTATTTAAAAACAAATAAGATTTCGTTCCCTTATTTTCTTATAACTTACTTCCCCGACCACCTCATACCTCCCCTTTCTGTATTCCAATTTCTAATTATTAATTCAACAAATCCTCTCCCTTAATTTTCATTTAATTTTTAACCTTTCTTTTCTTTTTACTTAATCATTACAGCTGAAAACCACTTAATTTCTAAACCAACATCATTCTAACATTCATTAATTTTGCAATATTTCCTAAGATAGTCATTAAATTTCTTCCAATCTTCTTCCGCCGTCTCTCTTCCCTGGTCTCGGATTCTGCCAGTCATTTCTGCCAGTCCCATGTAGTCTATCACCTTCATCTGCCATTCTTCCAAGGTGGGTAGATCTTGTGTCTTCCAATACTTTGCGATGAGTATTCTTGCTGCTGTTGTAGCATACATAAAAAATGTTCTATCCTTCTTTGGCACCAATTGGCCTACCATGCCCAGGAGAAAGGCCTCTGGTTTCTTCAAGAAGGTATATTTAAATACTTTTTTCATTTCATTATATATCATTTCCCAAAAAGCCTTAATCCTTGAGCACGTCCACCAAAGATGAAAGAATGTACCTTCATTTTCTTTGCATTTCCAACATTTATTATCAGGCAAGTGGTAAATTTAACTGCCAGAATCTAATGGTTCTGGTGCCTTTTATCTAGCTGAATTCCAGGCAAAGTCTGTGGGATACATTTCTGCGTACTGTCGCTTGCTTGGTTTGGAGGCATATCAGTTTGTCACATCAGATATGGAAAAGGTGGGGCACTGAGGCAGATGGCTCTGCCTGGTTCTTGTAGAAGGACTGCCTTTCATATTACTGTGAGAAAATGTGTGCTTACACAGCTACGTACTTGGAAGAATTTGTCTGAAAACCAATCCAAGGGGAGCTTTTCGTTCTGCTTTCGTTGTGGATTGTTTTGTGCTAAAAAATGTATCCTCCTCCACTCATAAATCTGTCACACCATTCCTTTGTTTGCTTTCTCTGATGACAGTTTTTATTCCGCTGCATACTGTTTACTGCATGGTTTTTGCAGTTTTAGATGAAGAACAGAATGAAAAGTCCCAACAGGAAATTAAAAGTGCATAAAACCCTAAAATGACTTTTTTAAAAAGAAAAAAATCTAGTGGCTCTGACTCTTGTCTCTAAATGATCCACACTTAATTAAATCTTAATATTTTTAAAGAGCTTGTTCCGTGAGGGATTTTAAACTCCAAGTAGTATCTGCTGTTCTGCCAGAGCACAGCCTTACTGTGTGTGAGTGAATGTTTGCAGTAATGTTTTCTGTTGATAACAGTTGTACTAGCCCGCTACTGCTGATACTGTCACCGGAAGTGCTTTTTATGTTGCTTCCTGAGTTTTCTGGATGTTGATGCTAAATTAAACAGATGTGCCTGTATCTCTGTAGAGGTGTACATCTTACTGATTACAGTTTCTTAATTTTTGAAAATGTAGTGTTACTTAAAGAGTTATGACCCTTATATACCATATTTTTCCATGTATAACATGCCCCCTATTTGGGGGGACTCAAAATTAAGAAAATGGATGGAGATTGCCCCATGTATAAGACTACCCCCCTTTTTTAACATTATTTTTTAGTAGAAAAACCCCATGTCTTATACACGGAAAAGTACAGTACTTGGTTGTGGGGTGTATGGGGTGTTAGGGAAGGGGAAGTACTTCTGGTGGGAGACATGCCGTGCTCCTTCTGGTGTAGTTTATCCACCTATGGTCTTCACCCTGTTCTCAGCTCTTACCTGTGGCTCCTAAAACCTGTCAGCATGTGACAGCAGCCACACCCCAGCAACGGCTTTAACTGGCTGGCCAATGGGTCTCACACACTCGGTGAGTTAGGGACTTTCCCTGCATGCAAAGACAGGCTCCAGCAGATTGGACGAGACCAATTATGGGTCCAACGGTCAAGAAGGTGGTTTCTGCACGTGCTGTAGAGGGAAGTGAGGGGGTGATGCTGCTCATCAACCTGTGAATGTTGCCCATTGTCAGGCGTGGAGAGTCCCACATAGGAGAAGGAAAACTGATCCTAAACATCTGCTGCCTTGCAGGATATCTATGGGAGAAGAAAAGTCTAAGGAGTAAACCCTACCTCAGCCTGGAGTTGAGTCCCTAAGACCAGGGGAGTCAACTTGGGCCCCAGGTTATAGGTGCCCAGTGCGCATGATGTCATGACGCGGCATAAAATCATGATGTCACGTGTGATCCCTGGCCTTGGAACCTGACTTCTGGTGGCACCAGGAGGTTCTGAGACCTCAACAAGCATCTCCCAGGTGCGCACCGACCCCTCTCGCTCTCCAGGCTTCAGCGAAAGCCGGCATTCGCCCCATAGGACGCACACGCATTTCCCCTTCATTTTTGGAGGGGAAAAAGTGCGTCCTATAGGGCGAAAAATACGGTATTTAATAAGCATTCATACTGAGGAAGACAATAGAAACTGCAGGAAAACAATGAAGAGTCATAGAGAAATCTACCTGTCTGAGCCCCCTGCCTTTACATTGTCTTAGCAGGTATGCTGTCACTGGGACCTGCACAAACATCATTATTGCCTTGATATTCTATAGTTTAATTACCCAAGAACAGGGGTCTGCACTGCACACTCTTTACCTTCCCCTCACATCATGCTCAAGAGTTAGCACCTCGTTCCTGGTGTCTTTAAACAATAGTTCCCTTTGCCATCTGAAACAGGGAACTGTGTTGTAATGTTGTTTTACTAACCAAGATATACAGAGCCATGGTTTGATCGTGTGGTGTCTGAGATGAAGGGCTCTTGGTACTTTCTATTTTTTATTTTTGCATTTTGTGTTGTATGTGGAATAACAACAGAGGATTTACACTAGTGCAGGATTTTTATTTTTTTACAGGCATTCTGCTGTGTTCCATCCTTTCTCCCAACCCCTCATGCTTAAAAAGTCAAAAGCCATTTCATCCTTCTAGTATGAGGCAGTAAGGGAGCTGCTGTCGGGTGATTTTCCCTCTAGCTTTACATTCTCTGTGCTAAAATGTTAAAATTTTGCCAGTTCCTTCCTTCTTTGCAGCTAAAGTAATTATATCTATATATTACACACCCACCCCAGCTCTCTAATTAAGGGCCAATCAGATTAGCAGGGGTGAAAAGAAAAAACAGTTAATCATGTGGAAACCAGCAGGAGGAGCCTTAAAGAAAAAGAAGAAGGGGAAATAGTGATAAGAAATAGCCCCACCTGCGGAGTTTCTCCTACTCTTCCATTCATCATTCCTTTTAGAAGTATTTTTTTTTTCTGTAGTAGGAGAAAGCATGTGATAAGTGATGGGGGTGAAAACAGTTTGATTACACAAGAATGTCAGTACCATTCCTCTCCCGCCCCCCAGCAAAATGTGGGTGAATGAGGCATGGCGATTTCATACAAAATACCTCATCTGGAAGAACCTACAGTTTCAGATCCTGGTTAGTACTCTGACATTAAATCACAGTTCCCCATTTCAGATGTAATGGGAAATTGCCCTTTAAAGACAACAGAATTAGAACACTGAAGGCAGCACATGAAGAGAAGGGAGAAGAGGGAGAATGTGGGCATGATTCTGATTCTCAGCTTAATATACTATTAAGCTTTATTAACTTTGTCTGGAACTCTGAATCCAATTTCCACCTGCTTTCTAGTTTAAGTGCGCTCTCTCTCTCTCTCTCTCTCTCTCTCTCTCTCTCTGTGTGTGTGTGTGTGTGTGTTTCAATTTCATAAACTCTTCTTCTCCCACACCTTTGGTTTTCTTTTTAATCATTCTGTTAAGGAAAACACACTTTCTTGAGAAGCTCATCAAGCCCCCATAAATACTGTGCATCTCAACATTTACCCTCAGGAATTAGCAATTGATTGATCGTCTCTCATAATTATGTTTTCAGCCATCTGAAGCCACAAGAAATTATTTGGAGTCTATGGTTGGAGTTATTTAAAGTAGCTGTGTTTAACAACACCAGGCCTTTGGGAACTGTGCTGATTAAGAGAGGAGTGCCAGATGTCTCAGGTACACTAGGTATCAAGGAGGGATTAATTAATATTTTGAATAAATATGTAATTTTCTCTACACAAGTCTCAGGCTGTGCCTAACAGAAATGTTAGAATCCATTGCCAACATTCTTGACAGGAAAACCCGCCAAATAAAAAATTACTTTTTTACTTTTGCACTTTGCAATCATGTAGGTGGAATGGACCCACCAAGGGCACTCTAACCTAGATTTTTCTTTGAGGCGATTTTGTCTCTGGAAATCAGATTGCATTCTCCATTCTCCAAGCTCTGAATAACAACAATTAATAATACTTTACATTTTATATAGCTCTTCAGAATACACACATGCACATTGCATACAGTTTCTGCTTTTAAATTTTTACTGGGATCACATTGTGGTGAAGGATGGGTTGGCTTAGTGCTATGTATGAACTGGTCCATGGAAATAGAAAGATACAGGATTTAAGTCAACTGGAATTGTAAGAAGGATAAATGTAAATAATTTTCTTCCTCATAAAATGATCCTCTTATTTAATTCTAGAAAATATAAAATGCTACTTAGACTGTAAGCAGAAAATTACCTTAATTATTAACAATATTTTGCCATATGGCTTCTAATAATGGATGTGGGTTGTTGGAATCCTGCACTTAAGTGCAAGATTCCCATAGGCACTATAAATCTGAAGGGAAATAAATTCAGATTTCAGATTGGGAATGATGGTGAATTTCTGGTGAGCTCATTGGATACTCACGGCAAGAATAGGATGAGAGGCAGGGCATAGAGAGTGACCTGTGTAAGGATTGGAAAACAGAGATTGGTAGAGGATAGTCTATGTGGATATGTGCTATATCCTGAAGGTTTAGCAAGAAGCCTTATTCTTATCACATGCTGACCACATATTTCCAAGCTTCTCTGTTGTTAGAAAAGAGAGAAATATATGTAGAAAATGAGAGCTGAAGTTATCTAGCTCCGTATCTGTGTCAGATTATCTGACTGCCAGCTCTGTGCCAGATAAATTTATGCACCGACTAGGTAAATTTTTATTGTCTTTATTAATTTATTAAATTTGTTTACCAGCCTTAATCCTGGTAGCCTCCCTGGGGAAAGCATTTGGAAAGCAGGGGCCACCACAGAAAAGGTCTGTTCTTGTGGTGCCACCCCCTGGACCTTTTGTGGAGGGGACATACAAAGAAGGGCCTCAGCTGATGATTGCAGGGTCCAAGTCGGTTCATATGGGGAGAGGCAGTCCTTGAGGTATTGCTGTCCTGAGCCATTTAAGGCTTTAAAGGTCAAAGCCAGCACTTTGAATTGAGCCAGTGCAGTTGGCCAGGATTGGCATTATATGCTGAAATTGTCTTGCCCCAATGAGCAACCTGGCCGCTGAATTCTGCACCAGCTGAAGTTTCCGAACTGTCTTCAGAGGGAGCCCCATGTTTAATGTGTTGCAGTAATCTAATCCACAGGTTGCCAGACCATAGGCAACAGAGGCTAGGCTATCCCTGTCCAGATAGGGGTGCGCAATCATGAGAATTGTGCAAGGATAAACTGGAACCCCTCCCCCACCGGGCATGGTATTTTATACATGGTGGATTGGGGATAATAAAACGTAAATAGCTGGAGGACGTATTTTCCACTGTTAAAAATCAGTTTATTGGTGTTTTTTCTCAACGTAAAGTTAATCTTAAATCTTGCTAATCTGAGCTTTGATTACATGTATGTGTATACACATGCTTGTTGAAGCAAAAATAACTCTCATACATTATAAGAGGAACCGCAGCCATTTAGTTAATTTCCTCTTGCCTTTATAGTGCTATAAAGCTATTTTACAAGCTGCCACTATGAAGCTCAATAAGAAAAAATGGATTATTATTTTTAAAAAAGGAAAACACTGGAAATCACATCTTTATGTGAGAGTACCTTTGTTACCGCTGAACTCAATGGTCTAGTTTCTGGACTAATCTTTTCCTTAAGCTCTTTCTTTCTTTCTTTCTTTCTTTCTTTCTTTCTTTCTTTCTTTCTTTCTTTCTTTCTAATCCTCCAGCAAGGCATTTTGCGGAGAAGTGTGTAGGTGACCAGATATTCTAAATTTTGGGGGAAGATAGTATGTTAAATGTTAAATCAAAATAAGCTGGAAAGTCTGTCAGTGGAATTGAGTATCACCGGGAGATAATTTCTCTGTTGCTAGATAAAGGCTATCATAAATCCTCTGTGCTTTTGTATCATATCAGGGGTGCTGAGCCTGTGGCAGCGTTCTTGCTAAGGCGGCTTTCTTTCTATTATCCTAAATGACAGGTTGCATTATTATTCAGTACATCTCATGAATAGGAGCGCTCACCAGGAGGCTGCCCAATAGATCTTTATTGATCTAGGCCTTGGCAAATGCTGAAAACAAACTTTTTTGCAGCTAGCCTTGTAAAGTACAGTTTTCAGCACTGGTTTGAATTCCTGACAGAAGTGATACCAAGCAGTCATGGCAGGTTTTATTACCTGTTCTTATACAGTGGTACCTCGGGTTAAGTACTTAATTCGTTCCGGAGGTCCGTACTTAACCTGAAACTGTTCTTAACCTGAAGCACCACTTTAGCTAATGGGGCCTCCTGCTGCCACCGCGCCACCAGAGCATGATTTCTGTTCTCATCCTGAAGCAAAGTTCTTAACCTGAAGCACTATTTTTGGGTTAGCGGCGTCTGTAACCTGAGGTACCACTGTACCTGCTGTTGCTCATGCAAACATTTATTATTTTCCAGGTGACAAAGGAATGGCAAAATATATGCAGCCAACCAAAGTGGCGAATAATCGCCTGATTCAGTCTGTTTTGGTTTCCTTAGCAATGGGCCACTCATTTGCCTGTTTTGAAATTTGCAAAGCAGTTTGAGGTCAAATTTTCTCAGATCTTTGCCAAAATTAAGGCAGTTCTGTTGGAGGTCTCTGGAGCACTGTCTAGTTACAGCCAGTGAACTCAGTTTCGGGGTTTTTCCTTTTTCAGTTGTACAGAATAAAGTGAAAAAAGAAGAAAAATGTGCAACGTATGCTAATACATATATGATTATTATTAACCTACTATATTCTGTATAAACTCGTTCCAAATGTCAATATACTTATCTAACCAAAGTCTGTGTCTATAAGCAGTTTCAGTGTCAATAAGTTTCAGTTGTTGAGGCCTGAGAATGTGGACAGGACACTCGGTTCTCCTGTCACCTTGGCAGGTGATAATGTTGAAGCTCTGGTTGATCTCTGGAATGGAGAAATGACTAGGGTGGTTGACATGATTACACCTGAGTGTCCCTTTCCACAGAGTAGAGCCAAACCACCTCTCCAGGTATGCTAGATCCAGACCACATGGAGGCACATAGACTTTGAACAGGACACAGAAGCTAACTGGTATAAAGTGAATATGGTCTTTTTGCCCCAGGTCCATAGGAGATGAAGTTCCATAGTCTGCATCCTTTGCAGCTGGGATGGGGAACCCGTGGCCCTTCAGATTCTGTCAGAAAACTCCCACCAACCCCAGTCAGCAATGAGAGTTGGAATCCAGCCATATCTGGAAGGCCTATCCTTGCTCTGCAGCTACTAAAAATAATTAAGGGACAATCCTGTGCATTTATGGCACTCATATTCATGGAGCTTTTAAAGGCATGGATGGTTATTGATTGATTGCTGCACACCAGAAAAAGTAACATCAAACAAGGCATGCTTGCATACTGATGCTACCCAAGTATCTAGCTGCACCGCAGGCTGACAGGCTGCTTCACCAGAGGTGAAGACCCCCACCAGTGACTGAGAAACCCAGTTCCCTATAACATGCAGATTTCATCTAGTTTGGATTCTGCTTCATTCATCTTCAGCCACTTGACCAGAGTGACCAAATGCTGTTTCAGAATGGAAACTATAACTCAGTATTATAAGAAAATGAGAGTTAAGTGTCCTTGGTCTACTGATGACATTACACTACAGATCCTTTGGCAATCACTTCCAGCAGTCCCATGTGATGATTGAAATACAATTGACACTGCAAATCAGGTGTGCATACATGTTAAGAAAGATCGGGAGGAAAATTATTCAGCAAATTATCCATAAGGCTTTTGTTTTTACTTGCCTGTTTACTTCTGCTGCTTTTTGCTAGAAGGCTCCAATTTATATCTGCCTGATTACATTCCCCACAAAATCAAGCTTAGGTAGCACAGGCTATAATTTAAACTTAAATCACAAATCAGATGTATTTATTACACAACATTCATACTACCTCTTACTTCCATTCTGGATATTAGCATTTTTGTTATAGATTTCCAACCCATATTACATACCTTTCATTTAAAATTATGTTTTGAACTTCCCCCTGGCAGTTTACGTGATCCTCTCACAGTCTCTTCCAGACAAATACATGGAGGAGAGGGCTATTGATGGCTATTAGTCACAGTGGGTCTGCCATGCACGATTGAAGGCAGCAACGCTTCTGAGTACCAGTTGCTGGAAACCACCGGAGGGGAAAGGGCTCTTGTGCTTGGTCCTGCTTGCATGTTTCCCACAGGCATTTGGTTGGCCACTGTGAGAATAGATGCTGAACTAGATGGGCCACTGGTTTGATCCAGCAGGCTGTTCTTAAGTTCTTATGTAATAATAATAATAATAATAATAATAATAATAATAATAATAAATAATTTATACCCCGCCCTCCCCGGCCAGAGCTGGGCTCAGGGTGGCTAACACCAGTAAAATCACAACAAAAATATAATAGGGGAAGAAGAAAAAACCAATTTAAAATACAGGTTAAAATGCAATTTAAAATGCAGCCTCATTTTAAAAGTAGCCCATAGATCAAAACTGTAAGGGGAGGGAATACATAAAGGGTCAGACTGAGTCCAAACCAAAGGCCAGGCGGAACAGCTCTGTCTTGCAGGCCCTGCGGAAAGATGTCAAGTCCCTAGTCTCTTGTGACAGAGCGTTCCACCAAGTTGGGGCCAGTACTGAAAAGGCCCTGCCCTAGTTGAAACCAATCTAACCGCCTTGCGACTTGGGACCTCCAAAGTGTTGTCATTTGTGGACCTTAAGGTCCTCTGCGGGGCATACCAGGAGAGCCAGACCTGTAAGTACGTGGGTCCTAGGCCGCGTAGGGCTTTAAAGGTCAAAACCATCACCTTAAACCTGACCCTGTACTTCACAGGTACAGGTTTAGGGCTTCTGAAATGGCACAATACTGGCTTCTCTCCCAGCATCAATGGGCAATAACTTCCACTGACTGACTAGCTGCCTCTTGCACACTGTCCTAACTGTTCCTGGATCTGGTTTCTGCCTCATGTTTTCTGGAACAGCTGGAGGGGTGTGATGGGGTTGTGAGTCCCTTGTGGTCCTGGAGTTTGAGCTTGCCAGACTGTGAATCCAACTAAACATAAGGAGAACTTTCTGGGGTTAAACGCTGTTTGGCAGTGGGAAGGAATCTTGGAAGGTGGTGGGCTCTCCCTTTACTGGAGGTTTTTAAGCAGAGGTTGGATGGTCATCTGTCAGGGATTCTTGAGCTGAGATTCCTGCATTGCAGGTGGTTGGACTAGATGACCCCTGGGGGTTCCTTCCAACTCCACAATTCTGTGATTCTATGACATCTAAAATGCTTTTGTAAGAGTAATAAGAACATCTCAGAGTCCTGTGTTATCTTAAAGACTAACAAATTTATTGTGGAATTGCAACATTTAGGAGTAAAACTCAGAGTGAGCTGCCAGGGGACTACTGTTCCCCCAAAAGGTCCTCGCAGTCTTTAACTAGAAAAAGCCATTTATTATTATCTTGGGGCTGCTCTATTCAAGACATTATTGTTGCATGCATATGATGTATTGGATATTTAAAGGTTTTTTTTGCCTTTATATATGTTCCATAGCTTGGAACAACCGGAGATGAAGTGTTTAGACAGGACAGATTTTACTTGGGTGTTTCATATGCAATTTAATATAAAACGGGTTGTTTTTTTTAAAAAAAAATGTATAAGATACAGCATGGGTTCTGCTCCTCCTCCTCCTCCTCCTCCTCCTCCTCCTCCTCTCTCTCTCTCTCTCTCTCTCTCTCTCTCTCTCTCTCTCTCACACACACACACACACACACACACACTGCCTTCATGACTTTAAAAAATCCTTGAGACTATTTTCCACAAACCAATTAATCTGGATATACATGTATTTAAGCTGGCCTTAGTCATGTTGATTTTTTTAGCTTTATTTTTGGCTCCATTGGTTTGTGAATCAAGCCAAGCATTGCTCTGTGTCTCAATTTTCCATCCATAAAGTGGTGGTGGTTTGTGTGTTTTTTAACAGGTGTATTGCGAGGATTAATGAATGTAAGCGAAGCACTTGGGTGATGTAGCGGGGTGGCCACCTGTGCATCTAGATGGATGGAATGGTGTTCTCAGATCAATAATCCAGAACTGGCAGGAAAGAACTATATTGGTTGTTGCCAAAGAGTAAGAAGGATAGACTCTGATAAAGAGAAAGAGGTCTCCTGATCTTAGTCATGGCTGATGACAGTCAAAAACTATTTACACTCGCTAGCTCCCTGTGTGCATTTGTCACTGGTGACTGCCACTGATCCACGGAAAGCTTGCTACTGCATGAGTGAAAATCCTCCTTGCTCTGATCTGTACTTTTCCATCCCTTAATTTAGCACCTCATTCCCTCACTTTAGTCTTCTATATACTTTTCCTCTCTCCCTGAGGCCACCTTAGCCTTTTCTGTTGCTACTAGATTCATATGTTTTATTTAAGAAAATGTAAGTCTAAAAATATATGAGGTTTGATATTGACGCAATGTGTTTCTTCTTGTATCAACTCTTGAAACTGCAGGTGTACTATGTTCTGAAATCTACACAACCCTGAAATGGTAATAATGTCTGGGCGGGGTGGTAGTGGTGGTGGATGGCTCACCTGAGAGTAACTTGGGACATTATCTGAACATGGTCCTGCTGGGATCGACTGATGAAGGTATTGGTGTAATGGGACCATAACAACAACATTAATGGTAAGGCAGTGCAGCCTTGGGATATTCTGGCTGGGCAAACATCCCTTACTTTGACTGGCTCAATAGAAAGCACTTAGTACTTACGGTAATTTTCAAAAAGAGAGGTAAGCCTATTGTGCTTATAGCATTACCAGAGTGCATGGCACTTTAACATAGCATAGCATAGCATAGCATAACAACACAACACAACACAACACAACACAACACAACAACAACAAATGCAACATCCTTGTTCTCAGAAGCTTACAGTCTGAATTTTGACTGTATGGGAAGGCAGTGGAGAGGAACGGAGGAACTTGAGAGACAGTTCATATCATAGGAGACTGCTTTACATCAAAACAGAGTTTTTGTCCATCTAGCTTGATATTGTCTACCACAGTGTTTCCCAACCTTTTTTGGGCAAAGGCACACTTGTTTCATGAAAAAAATCTCGAGGCACACCACCATTACAGCCCCGTGACGTCAGCACGCAGCGTCACGCCGGGAGGGACGCACGAAAGTGTAAGTTTCAATTTTTTCCCCTCCCCCTTGCCTTCCTTCTGTGCCAACCGCCAAAAAGCCAAGACTTTAGGGCAGCAGGTCGACACGGAAGAAGCTCCTACCTAAGGACAGGTGCGACGGCCGTGTCCTCTTCTGCCACACTTGGCAGCCCTGCCTTACGGTCATGACTCCCACCCTGATTTCTCCCCGCAGGTCGAGCGGCACAGGCAGCCCAATGTGTCCAGCCCAGACACAAGCCCCGCTTCCCCACTCTAGATCCTGAATGCGACCAAGTGCTCTGGACTCCCGAGCAGGGTGGGAAAGAGGACTCGCATCTGGTAGCCTCCGGGCTCCTCGCCTGCTCGAGGGATGGCATTGCAGGCAAGCTGCCGGCCGTCGCCATCGCCGCCCCCTCATGCGAGTGGAACTGCCCGGAGTGGTGGGCCGGGGGAGGCTCGCTCTCTGTGGGGATGTGGCCCGCACACGCGGCCCCGCTTCCTCCTGCCCAGGGCTGAGCTCCTTACCCGCGACCTCAGTCTCGCGCACGTGGATCCCACTTATTCCGAAGCTCGCGGCACTAGCCGGGGCTCTCACACCGTGCCAGGGTGAGGCGGCGCGGCCCACTGACGTCATCGCGGCTCGCCGCCGCCCTCGACTTCCCTGTTCCCTCCCCTCCCTTGGGTCGCCGTGGTTACCGAGGACTGCAAGCTGCTCGGGCGAGCGTGGGGCATTAAGTGGGAGAAGGAAAATTAAAATTAAAACTCGCCTGAAGGCCGCCTCTCCGGATATCTTTCGAATTTTTTAATTTTTCCCGCGGCACACCAGGCAACGTCTCGCGGCACACTAGTGTGCCGCGGAACACCGGTTGGGAAACACTGGTCTACCATGCATGACAGTGGCTCTCCAGGGTCTCAGGCAGAGTTTCCGTCTCAGCTGCATTAAGCCAAAAGTTTTTTTTTTTAATATAATTTTTATTAGGTTTGTAATATTCAAAATTCAAATTGCAAATACATGTTTCCATAAATCTAATGGACTCCCCCCATCTTCCGATCACTGCATTCTCTGTAAATCCAAAACCTCAGCAATTTGTTGACTTATTTTAAACTTAATAATATATCTTCCATTTTATCGTGATATCTGGTCTCTAAACATTTCAATCCAAATCCATTAATTTTTAGTTTCAACACAATAAAATTATTTCATTACACCACTTCTGTCTTGTTGTGCCTTATTTACCAATTCAAAAATTTACCGATACTGAAGCTGTACTTTCCTAGAAAGGAGCATTTTTTAACATTCATACAACTTATAATGCTTTTTCAAGTAGTCCTTAAATTTTCCCCAGACTTCCTCCGTTTCTTCTTCTCCCGAGTCTCGAATTCTGCCAGTCATTTCAGCCAGTTCCATATAGTCCATCAGCTGCGTCTGCCATTCTTCCAGTGTGGGTAGGTTTTGTGTCTTCCAGTGCTTTGCCATCAAGATCCTTGCTGCTGTAGTAGCGTACATAAAGAAAATTCTATCTTTCTTGGCCACCCTCTGGTCTACCATGCCCAGGAGGAAGGCCTCCGGTTTCTTGGGTACGGTAAATCTAAACACCTTTTTTAGTTCATTATGTATCATCTCCCAGAAGGCCTTCACCTTCGGGCAGGTCCACCAGAGGTGTAGAAATGTCCCTTCCTCTTCTTTACATTTCCAACATTTATTATCAGACAGGTGATATATCTTTGCAAGCTTGACTGGGGTCATGTACCACCGGTATGTCATTTTCATAATATTTTCCTTCAAGGCACTACATGCCGTGAATTTCATTCCGGTGTTCCATAACCTTTCCCAGTCTTCAAACATAATGTTATGCCCCAAGTCCTGCGCCCACTTTATCATGGAGGATTTAACAATCTCATCCTATGTATTCCATTTAAGCAGCAAGTTGTACATTCTCGAAATTAGCTTAGATTTTGGCTCAAGCAACTCTGTCTCTAGTTTCGATTTTTCCTCCTGAAAACCCACTTTTTTGTCCGCTTTAAAAACTTCCTGAATTTGGGCATAATGCAACCAATCTCGCACCTTGTTTTTTAACTTTTCCATACTCTGCAACCTCCATTTATCTCCAATTTTTTCAATTATTTCCCAATATTTAGGCCAGTGGGCCTCCATATTGAGTCTTTTACGTGCTTTGGCCTCCATCGGTGAGAGCCACCTTGGAGTTTTACTCTCCAATAAGTCTTTATATTTTGACCAGACCATAAAAATTGCCCTTCTGACAATATGGTTTTTGAACAATTTATGAACTTTAACCTTGTCATACCACAAATATGCATGCCACCCAAAAGCATTGTCAAATCCCTCCAGGTCAAGGACATCGGTGTTCTCCAACAAAATCCAATCCTTCAACCAGCAGAGGGCTGCAGATTCATAATATAACTTCAAGTCCGGCAGGGCAAACCCCCCTCTTTCTTTCGCATCTGTTAGTATTTTAAACTTTATTCGGGGCTTTTTGCCCTGCCAGACAAATTTAGATATATCCCTCTGCCATTTTCCAAAACATTCCACCTTATCCACGATCTGGAGGGCCTGAAACAAAAATAGCATTTTCGGCAATACATTCATCTTTATAGCAGCTATTCTGCCCAACAAGGAATGTTTCAGTCTTGACCATGTTTCCAAGTCTCTCTTGATCTCTGACCAACATTTCTCATAATTGTCCTTAAACAAATTCAAATTTTTGGAGGTCAGGTACACCCCTAAGTACTTTACTTTTTTAACCACATTTAATTCTGTTTCTTTTCTGAACTCCTCTATTTCAGTAGTTGTCAAGTTTTTTGCTAAAACTTTAGTTTTTTGTTTATTCAGCTTGAATCCCGCCACCCGACCAAAGTCAGAAATTAATTCTAACGCTCTTTTAGTACTAGAGGCTGGCTCCTGTAATGTTAATACCAAGTCATCTGCAAATGCTTTCAGTTTATATTGTTTCTCTCCGACCACAATTCCCTGTGTCAACCGGTCATTTCTAATCATCTTCAATAGCACCTCCAGGACTGAAATAAACAGCAGAGGAGATAGAGGGCACCCCTGTCGTGTCCCTTTTTCAATTTTGAACTCCTCTGTCACCACGTTGTTTACTATCAATTTAGCTTTTTGTTCTGAATAAATTGCTTCTATTCCATTTTCAAACCCCCGCCCTACTCCCATCCTTTCCAAGTTTTTCTTCATAAACATCCAAGAAATGTTGTCAAAGGCTTTCTCCGCATCAATAAAGATCAACACCGCTCTTGTATTTGAGTTAGTCTGTAAAAATTCCAAAATGTCAATGATGTTTCTTGTATTGTCAAATAAATGTCTGCCAGGGAGAAAGCCTGCTTGGTCCTTATGAATCACTTCGTTTAATACTTTCTTAAACCTGCTTGCCAAAATGTCTGCAAAAATTTTGTAATCCACATTTAGGAGTGAGATAGGACGGTAGTTTTTAAGTTGAGTTTTTTCAGTTTCTGATTTTGGTATCAACGTGATGAAAGCTTCTTTCCACGTTTCCGGTGCCTTCCTCCCCTCCATAATCTGGTTGCAAACTTCCAACAATGGTTGTATCAATGAGTCCTTCAATGCCTTATAATATTTGGAAGTAAGTCCATCAGGTCCCGGAGACTTGCCCAGTTGGAGGTTCTGAATGGCGCATTCAATTTCCTGGATTGTAATATTACAGTTCAGGGTTGCTCTCATTTCCTGGGGTATTTTTTGTAATCCATTAGTTGTGACAAATTGGTCCACCTCCGAGCCTTTTTGTGGCCTTTGTGAATAAAGTTCTTTGAAATATCTCTGGAAACACTTTCTAATTTCCTCGGGTTTCTGAACCATTCTCCCTTCAATCTCTAGGTTTGTAACAGTGTTAAGCTTTTGTCTCTTTTTCAACTGCCAAGCCAACAACTTCCCGCACTTATTAGCAGATTCAAAGGATCTTTGTTTCATTTGTTTAATTTTCCATTCCACCTCTTGATTTATCAGTTTCGAATATTGTGCCTGGAAAAACTTCACTTCTCTCAATACTTCCTTTGATTTAGGCCTGGATCTCAGTTTTTTCTCTCCTTCTCTTATTTTCTCCAAAATCTTCTCCTTCTTTTCATTCCAGAGCCTTTTTTTAATCGTGTTCTGCTGTATTAGAAACCCTCTCATAACTGCTTTACTTGCGTCCCAGATTGTTCTTTTTTCCACATTTGTCTTTAAGTTTATTTCAAAATAGTCCTTTAAAACTTTTTGGGCCTTCTTAACAATCTCCTGATCTCTTAACAAAGCGTCGTTCATTCTCCATCTGAAAGATCCGGTTGTATTTAATCTCAATTCCATTCTCAAAGCGTTGTGGTCGGAGCAGGTTTTTGGGCAGATTTCCACTTTTCTGGTCTTAGGTGCCAGCCCTCTAGTTATCCATATTTGGTCGATTCGCGTCCATGTCATGTGGGCCTCAGAAAAGAAAGTTCCTTCTTTCCCTAGAGGGTTCTTGATCCTCCATATATCAATCAAATCCAAATTGTCAGTCATTTCGAAAAAGGTTTTTGGTAGTCTGCCGTCTTTCGTTATATTAGCACTTTGCGACTTATCCATATTCACTGAGGCGACGCCGTTCATATCTCCCAACATGATAATGTTGTTGTAATCCAAATAGTCCAGCATAGTCTCATGCAGCTTCTTGAAAAATTCCGATTTTCCATCATTTGGGGCGTATATTCCTAGAATTAAAAACTTTTCTCCTTGTGTCTGAATTTCAATTGCCAAAATTCTACCCTGTTCATCTTTGAATACGAATTTTGGTGACAAGTTCTCCTTTGCATATATCACCACTCCTCTTTTTTTAACTTTGTCCGATGAGATAAATTCTTGGCCTAGCCTTTTGTTAATTAACACTTTTCTGTGGAGTCTTGTCACATGTGTTTCTTGCAGGCAAATAATGTCCAATTGTTCTTTTTTTAAAATATGAAATACTTTTCTCCGTTTTTCTGGAGAATTCCCGCCATTTATGTTCCAGCTAAGAAGCTGTAGAGACATCCTGGTCTACTTCTTAGATATCACAGTTGGGTATCTAATTTGTCCTCCGTTCCCGAAGGCTGTGGTGCCGGTCCGCCTCCAGATGGTACGGGTCTTGGTGGTGATCCCGGTGGTGGAGGCCAAGAATCTGCAGCTCTCTTTTGGAGGTCCTCCTCGTTGTCGTGTAGGAACTTCTGGTGGTCCTCTGGTGTTTTAATTCTTACCTTCTTTCCTTTATAAGTGAATGATAGGCCTTGAGGAAATTCCCACCTGTAAGGGATTGCGTTGTACCTTAACAATTTGGCCAAGTCTGTATATGAGGCTCTAAGGTCCAACAGATATTTAGGAATGTCTCTATAAATTTCTGCCCTTTTGCCTTCAACTTCCAGAGATTTTTTAAAATGATGGCCTAGTATCTTGTCTCTTTCCTCTTTTGTTCTCAAACAAACCAAACAGTCTCTGGACTTGTCTTTCTTAACCGATCTTCCCAATCTGAAGGCCGTCACAATTTTGAAGTCTTTATCTTCCTCAACCCCCCAAAATTTAGAAAACAACTGCGTCAAAAATTCCTCTAGGTTGCCCTGCTCCAGCTCTGGGACGGCCCTCAGCCTAAGATTACATTCCTTACTTTTCAGTTCCACCATTGACAGGTAGGCTTGCTGTTCTCCTACCTGTCTTTTCAGAGGTCTTACTTCCCCTTTGATCTCCTCCACCTTTTTGCACGCTTGCTCAGCTTTTTGATTGGCTTCCGCAGCTAATTTGTAGTTCTCCGCCGTAGCTCCTTGCAGTTTCTCAATGGCCTGAGTATGCTGGGAAACCTGATCTGTTAACTTACTGATAGTAGATGTAGCTCTGTCAATTTTAGATGACTGATCGTCCACCTTCTTATTCAAAAGTGCCAGTTGTTCCAAAATTTGTTTCAAGACTGGATCAGTTCCTCCAGTTGCCATATCTTCTGTTGCAAGCGTTTCAACTTCTTCCTCCTGCGCCGTCAGCACAGTCGGTACCGAGGATCTGCGTTGATGAGTCAACGTTGTTTGAACAAGCTGCCCAGCTCTCTTATCTTTTTTCTTTTCTTTAGCTTCCTCAGCTAAAGCTTCCTTGGCTTTAGATGCTCTTGTTTTCCCTGAGCCACTCATTCCCCAGCTGCCTCTGTTCAAGGTCAAATAGTCTTTCAATCCATGAGAAAGGCAAGTCCAGAATGTAAACAATTAAACCACAAAAAATCCCAATAAGGTACAGTTCCCAGACCTCTATGCCTCCGCAAATCCACTAGGTGGGGCTTTCATAAGAAAGAAAGTTTCTTTTCCACCATCAAAGTTCCTATTTCAACTTTTGTAGTCCCCAAGTTCAAAAAGGAGGCTTTCAGATAGTTCTGTTTCAAAGTAGTGCCACAAGGTAACGGAAAGGTTCCAATATCAGTATTAAAGCGATAGTGTATCCATCAATGCAACAATTTGTACTTAAGAAAAAGTTTCAGCAGCCTGACAGTACTCCTTTGCAACACTGGCAGTCCGATAGCTCGGTTATCCCCTTCAATTCCACGTCACTTCACAATAGGGGGAAGATTCCTTAGCACAATGAACCAACAGATTTACTCCTTCAATCTTTTTAATTTCTAGAAGAACACAGTCTGTTAATGCCCCTTCATACTAATTTCAAAGTCTCTTTTGAGCGCTTCAGCCCACATCGGGCTCTTTGCTTTGCTCTGATTAGCAGGACCGGAAGGCGGACTTCCTGTTACTCGCCTCCCGTTTTCAGCCGAATTAAACGAATTTAAATCAATCTTTAGTCAATCTTTAATACCCCTTACTCACGGGTAAATTGCAGCCAATTCCGATGATTTTCAAGAAGAAAGGTCGACGCTCATCAGCAACAGCAGCGCGGCTTCACTTCCGCGAAAAGAGCGATGAACTCACAGCGCCGCTCCCCCGTTCACGTTCCGGAGCCTCTTACGAGGTCCCTTCCTCGTTTCTGGGGGGGCTTCTGGCACCCGCCGAGTCCCACGGCCGCAGGCTCGCTCTGCCTACGGTTTGTCTTAATGGGTCTCCGCTTTGCCGCAGCGGACGACCCTTTTTCGCGGAGCCCCTCTTCACACCGTAAAGAGGACCGCCATTGCCGTTTTGCGCCGCCTCCGGCATTAAGCCAAAAGTTTTGAGTTTGCGCTGGGATTTGAATAAAGAGAATAATTTAGCACCACACAGCTATTCTAGAAGCAGAATTCCAGGTATAAAGTGCAGTAAGGGAGGATGGTCCCCCCCCCCCCACGAAGAATAAATGGCCCTCAGCTACTCGGATGCTAAGGTTAGAGAAGCAAAGGGCTAAACAGCTTAGGGATTCTTGGAGGGGTACATTGAAAAGCTCTGTGCAGGACCCAGGCTGGGAGGCTTCATCAAAACAATCTTTCTCAGACTGAGCCTTAAACAGGAACTGCGGTTCTGTCCACCTTTCCTTTAGCAGCCGTTGTCGCTGAGGAAGCAGGGGGATACTGTGGTTGCAATACAGTTTCTGAGCTGGAGGCCTTGGAGTCAGTGGAGGGCAGTGTGGCACCCTCAGGCTGGAGGGTCGGAGCGTCATGGTGTCCTTCTTGCATAAGCGCTGTTGGAGCTGCGCCTGCGTGCCCGTTTCCTCTTCCCCTCTGAATCTCCTCTGAGTCTGACCCTGGGTCATGACATAGGTATTCCTTAAGTCTCTAGGTATGTTTATTTTTGTTAACTGCCCTTGGCTTTTCTCTCAAATCTGGATGAGCACCCATTTGTTTACTTTGGGCTGCTTGCTGTTTGATGTATCTTACCAATATTGTTGTCCCCACCACCAGTGAGGCATGTTTTTTCCACTCCTCAACAAACATTCTAACAGATGGACTGGCTGTTCCTTTCTATTTTTATTAGCCATCTTTTTAACAGAAGAATCCTGGGCTGTGCTGGTGAGTGAATCAACAGTGACCCTTGGTGGCTAAATGTGCTCAGTGCTGAAGGTTGATGGCACAGACTTGCTTTCTTTGGCACCCTGGCTTCGCGCTGTATGCAAACGCCTGTGCTATATTTGGCTGTCTGAAGCAGCGGATATTTTATTTTTGAGTTTTAAAGCTTAAAGCATTTTCGCACCACATGGGGAAAAGCTTTATACATGCATGGGCTTTAATTGAAAAAACAAAAACAAAACCTGGTGCCAAATTCAGCATAGCTGTAATGATTCTGTATTAATAGCAGGGCTGTTCAGCTTAAAGTTGTCCACTTCTGCCTACAAAAGAGCAGTTTCAGACAGAGAAATTACATCACAGTGATCTCAGTCCTTTCTCTTACTCAGAGGGTGCTAAAATCTATGTGTGATGTCAGCATTATTATACTTGGCAGATATCAATTTGTTTTGGGGGCATCTGATTTCTGACTTACTTTTTCACCAACTGGTATTTTATTCATTTCTTTCAGATTTTTGTTAGCTAGCTGTTCCTCATAAGCACTTGATAGGAAACTGTGCAAATCAATGTAAATGAAGTTGAAATGTATAGATATTCAGCCTCTACATGGGAACTTGTGAGCCATTTTTGTGGATGAAGCTCAGATAAGTCCCTTTTCAGTCAAAATTCAGTTTTGTGTTGTTTGCTTTCTCTGCCCCTGCCCTTTGGCAGCCAGAGAGGACTTTAATTTTTATCATTACATTGGAGTCTGTTCTACAAAGGCTGTCACAGGATCCAAGCAAATAGCCCAGAGGAGGCCACTGTGAAAGTTCATGGATGGGCCTAAAGTGCAGCAATCAGAGGTATGGAATCAGATCATTATCAAGGTAATTGCTTGAGGGTGGCAGCTGGCCACATCTTTTTTGTCACCCTATCTGTACACAATTGATTCTTCATTGTTGCCTGGTCTTTCTTTCTTTCTTTCTTTCTTTCTTTCTTTCTTTCTTTCTTTCTTTCTTTCTTTCTTTCATACCCACATTTTCTCAAGGAACTCAAGGTAGCATACACAGTTTACTTCCACCTCATCTGATCCTCTCAACAACCCTGTGAGGTAGGTAAGGGTAGGCTTAGAAAAGTCCTTGTATTTTTTTTTCTTTTGTGCTTTCCCCTCTCATCTTATCAAGTGGGGAGCACACAGCCTTAGTGCTTTTGAATTTGAATGTAACAAAAAATGATCCTGAACCATGAAAGAGAGAGGGGAGGAGAAGCTGTTAAGCAGACATTTTTAGATGTCCGGTTTATTCGGCATATTTTTGTAGAGCTACAATATTAAACCCTGATCGCTCCCCTGTTTGTTTGCATGTTACTTCTGGCCACATAAATGTTACCACTCAGGTCATGGAAAGCATATACACCTCCTTTTACCTCAGGTATTCTCTTCAGGATGGAACTTCATTGGAAGTGAACTCCTGTGACTTTAAAGGTAAAGGTATCCCTGCCCGTACACGCCAGTCTTGACAGACTCTAGGGTTGTGCGCTCATCTCACTCTAGAGGCCGGGAGCCAGCGCTGTCCGCAGACACTTCCGGGTCACGTGGCCAGCGTGACGAAGCTGCTCTTGCGAGCCAGCACCAGCGCAGCACACGGAAACGGCGTTTACCTTCCCGCTAGTAAGCGGTCCCTATTTATCTACTTGAACCCGAGGGTGCTTTCGAACTGTTGGTTGGCAGGCGCTGGGACCGAGCAACGGGAGCGCACCCTGCCGCGGGGATTCGAACCGCCGACCTGACGATCAGCAAGTCCTAGGCGCTGAGGTTTTACCCACAGCGCCACCCGTGTCCCCTGTGACTTTAGTAGAATGCAAAGATATTTTGCTTAGGCCAGTATCACCATCTTAAGACTGATTCACACATGTACTTATGAATTGTTTGGTATCTCATATGTCACCTTAGGATAATCCCAGACCCAGAAGATTTAGTCTTTTTTTTTATCTTAGTAGACTATTCCAGGAACTTCAAACAGATCTTGGCAGATGGACAGAGGTACAAATTTCTTTTATGAGGAGAATATCAGTGATTAAAATTAATATAATTCCCAACTGCCCTATCTTTTTATGAATATTACTTTAGAAGTAAGTCATAGAAGAATAAATAAGTGACAGTACTTGGTCTTGGGTTTTCTTTTTTTCAAATGGGCTAACAAGGCTTCTCTGTGGAACTGTTTTCTACAAGGAAACACCATTTCCCCCTTTTCAAAACAGTTACATACGTTTTTGCTGCATTGAAAAGGGGGGAATGGTGTTTCCTTGTAGCAAACAGTACCACAGAGCAGCCTTGTTAGCCCATTTGAAAACTAGATTTATTGCTGATAAGGTAACAAAGACAGAGCAATTAAATCTAATTAAAGTATAATGAATATGCTTCAGTACTGGAACAGAAAAGGAACTGGATGCTTTTTGCTCAAATCCTTGCTTAAGCAATTATTTAAAATCTGGTGGGTATACAAAGGGAAAATAAGCCCTGGCATGCTTTGTGAAGCTAATATAACGAGAGGATTGGAAGTTTGGGAAGGGTGTGGTATAATAGAAGTTGGAAAATTACAATGGCATGGCCTTATGAAAAATTACAGGTAAATTATGGGAAGAAGCTGGTGGAGAACCAGGGGAGTCTTTAGCATATGTGCTGCCAGGGTGCAAAGATCCACCCCGTGGCCCCCAGTCTGACGAGTGCAGCCGTTGTGAATGATAAGCGCCACCACTGGTGCAGCACATCTTTGGTAAATGAGTGCACAAAGTCGAAATTCCTTTAGTGAAACAGTAGGTATACATTTCGTTAATACCTAGGTATATATGTATTTTGTTTTTCTAGCTTGATCAAAATTGTTTATTATTTCATAACAGGTAGATAGTTAAGAGCTTAGATGGCTTCAGCAGCGGGTGCCTGGTGCCCCCCAGAATTTGGCGCCCAGGTGCCCTCCACCCCTTGTACCCCCGGGTACATATCATTTTGCAGTGAACTGCTGTGTCATGTTCGCAGTGAGACATCCACAGATACAGAGTGTTGCTTGATAACTAACTTGTCTAAGGTAAAATGTTACATGTTTAGAAATCTATATGAAAGAAGCATGCGTTGTCCTGTGTTGGTTAAAAACTAGGACAGAGCACTAACATTTCTCCCCCTGAAAAATCTGTGTGAGCATTTTTCTGTATGCATTGGGGGGGGGGGCTTTTTTCATGGGGTGAAGGAATGCTGCAGAACTACGGTACTTCACCACCCATGACACATGTAGGCAACCCATAGCTGTCTGGCCCCCATACTCAGCATTCAGGCACCACCAGCAGCCTCTTTGAAACACTTGACTGCTGCAACTTCTGTTCCGGGTTTTTGTTTTTTGTTTTGTCTGAGAAACATGCTTTTTTCCTAGTTAACAGTGACACAGGCAAATCCATTTGGCTGTATGATGAAGTGACAACATCACAGAGCAAATGAATAATGAAGCTAGTTCAGAGTAATGTCTATTGGGGAAAAGCACTGCTCTCTCTCTGAGCTAGCTTTGCTTGCACCAAGTGACATGGCATGTAGCTGAATGATATCACTATTAAACAGAGAAGGCATTCTTTTGAACAAGAAAGGGTGCTGATGCTCCAGCCAATCAAGACTTCACACACCAGCAAATTAATCTGTTTTCTAGCCTCATTGAAAGCTCTTTATTTCAAACCAGAAATGTTTCTTGGAAACCTCAGTCCCATTAAAACTGAAAACGCACAGAAGTAAATTACACTTCACACCTGTCATTCTAAGCCATGGGTGGGCAGAAGGGCAGTCAGGTTCTGCTGGTAGATCTCTGGGTGCTTTGCATTAGAATGGCAATGGTTTCTGACTCACAACTGTTTAATAGCGTTGACAGAAAACACCTCCCCTTCCTGCTTATGTTGCTGCTGTGAAGAAGGCTAACCAGGAGTGGACTTGAGTGTGAAAGGAGGGTGAGCTCCTTTCTGGTACTGGAAACAAATCCCTAGGCTTAGAACGTCCCCAGAGTCACTTTGTTCTTTAATTATACGTAACTGTATCTATCTCTACACCTGGTTCTTTCCCCAGGATTCTCATTGATAGAGCTTGGGAGTTTAGTAAAAAAACATCAAGAAACAAAGTAGATCTAGGAAGCCAATTAGTATGCCAATCCATGTTCTAAACCAGGGGTAGGCAACCAAACGCCTTCTCAATCTGGCCTGCGGACGGTCCGGGAATCAGCGTGTTTTTACATGAGTAGAATGTGTCCTTTTATTTAAAATGCATCTCTGGGTTATTTGTGGGGCATAGGAATTCGTTCACCCCCCCCCAAATATAGTCTGGCCCCCCCCCACAAGGTCTGAGGGACGGTGGACCGGCCCATGGCTGGAAAAGGGTGCTAATCCCTGTTCTAAACAGTGAAAAGGCACCAGCCTTTTTGAAGATGCAACCCTGCACAAAACTTGTTTGTTTCTGTGGTGGGCAGAGCGATCTGGATTACATTCCAATGGAAAGGGCCCTTGTTGCCGCTTTGTTCTGGGAAACATGACATCTACCAGAACTATGAGAGTTAAGTTTCAGTTCCATTTGCCAGTTTCTGTTTTGATCTCTGTGATATTTTTTTTTCCTGAAAAAGAATTGAAGGGGGGATTTCAGAAGTCAGGGAAGGTTGCACTGCATTTAATTCATGTGAATTCCCTACAGTAGCATTAGATTTATTGTTGCTGGATTCTCATGGAGAGAGCGTAAGTCAGAGCAAGGTTGCCGAAGACAAATAAATCAATGGGTGACACTGGAATTTATGGTCCACTGCAGAAAACAGAATGGGGACCATGATTTATTTATTTATTTACTTTAATAAATTTTAAAAAATAAAATGTGGCGTTATTTATAGAGGTCTGTGGCAGTGAACGATGACAGTTCAATTTGTTTTTGTCTCTGTAGTAGGCAAGTCTTTCCCTAGAAGAAGGCCCTGAGCTATGGGCAGTTGTTTATGAATATGTCTATTCGATGATTTGTCTGTTAAAAACTATATGTTTAGGCATAGGGGAACGAGATGGGGGCTGCTAGGCAGGGTCAGATTGCACCCATCAGAATGAAGTCCGTTAGGAGAGATAACCGTGTTCTGTATTCTTACTGCCTGCACGATTTCTCTCAACATGAATACGATAAAGCCAAAGGAAATATTCTTTAAAGAGCTTCTGATTTCCCTCTCGTCATTCACAGTGGTGGCTTTAGTTATCAGGCGAGTTGTGAGCAAATGTAGTCCATCTTCCAGTTGTGAACTTTAATCATCCATTTGTACAACAGCTTCCAATTGCTTTACAACTATCCTCTGAATGAAATACTAGTGGAGGGGAGCTTGCCAAAATAGTACCCTGGTGTATGTATTTTATAGTGCTGCAGTCTTGGGAGGACTATAGATACAGAAATTCAAGTAATATTCAGACCTTGTAGAGCCAAGATGACAGATAGACCCTTCCCTGGTTAGAGGGGAGTCCCATCAGTAGCATTGTGCTGAGCATGGCTGAATTATAATGGTGCACTTGCAGCAATTGAATCGGGGCCCAAGATTGCAAGGGGGACCAGACTCTGAGCCTTCTCAAAAACAAAAAAATAACTTATGTCTGTAGTAGTCCTGGAAGCTATAAAGCAAAATGTGCTGGCAACTTTCTAAGCAATTTATATGAGATGAGCCAGCTGGCTGTTCCCATCTTTCAGTGGTTTTAGCCAATGAATGAAGTCAGGCTGAGGAGTGTCTTGAAAAATCCTTGTAGTTATCTCCATAGTTTTGCCAGTGGGGTGGAACACTGGAAAGTGGGAGCAGGTAGGAATAGTGTCTTGTACTCTTGTAAAACATTGTGTATGCATTGATATAATAACTAATGTAATTTAATTCGTTAATGAACTAACTAATATTGAAAATAATTTGTCAGTTATTTAAACTAAATGCTCCTCTCTATCCCTCTCTCCTGCTTTGAGGGAATATCTCCTTCTGAGCGTTTCCTGTATTTCTCTTCACAACCTGTTATAGGTATTTCTCCTAGGAGCACCTTAACAGAGAGATTATAGCGTGCAACATGTGTAGAGACCTCACAATCCTCCAAGTGCTAATACTAGCTCAGTTGACACAGTTCAATGGTTAGCACTGCTAATATAATTCTAAGTCCTCCCATTCAGAAGATGTGTTGAGGAGAATATATTTGTTAATTAGGAATCAGAAGAGCAGGATTGATAACTAGAAAACAAATGAGGCTTTGGGAAGGGCCTTCCTTTGAGTGTGACTCAAGACACACTGCTGTTCTATTTGGGGAGCATTTGTTGTGTGAATATTTAGTTGTGGGTATTTAAAAAAAAACATACATCTGAGTGCATCTTTTCTTATCATACACACATTGATATCCTACATAGTTATTTATTAGCTGGAATATCAAAATTATACAGGAAAGAGTATTTTTGATCTGTTCCTACAATTTTATTAATCAACATGGGGAGAATCCTTTCCCATCACCACTAAGTAAATCTATTCAGCCGAAGTACATCAAGGATTAGGAACGTGGGTGGCGCTGTGGGTTAAACCACAGAGCCTAGGAATTGCCGATCAGAAGGTCGGCGGTTCGAAATCCACGACGGGGTGAGCTCCCGTTGCTCAGTCCCTGCTCCTGCCAACCTAGCAGTTCGAAAGCACATTAAAGTCCAAGTAGATAAATAGGGACTGCTCCGGCAGGAAGGCAAACGCCGTTTCCGTGCGTTGCTCTAGTTCGCCAGAAGTGGCTTAGTCATGCTGGCCACATGACCCGGAAGCTTTATGCCGGCTCCCTCGGTCAATAAAGCGAGATGAGCACCGCAACCCCAGAGTCGGCCACGACTGGACCTAGTGGTCAGGGGTCCCTTTACTTTACATCAAGGATTAAGGGGGGGGGGAGAGAGAGATCCCAGGCACAGCCTGTGGTAGAAGCAAAACAGGGAAGGTGGCTGGGAGTGGAGCCTTTGCAACATCCATGAGGTCACACCCACCCCATACATACATTTAAAACAATTCTATACGACTTTAGCAGTCATCGCTTCAACCAAAGAGTCCTGGAAACTTTAGTTTGTTTAAAGGTGATGAGAGTAGGAGACCCCTCACAGATCAGCAATTCCCAGTGCCTTTAACAAACTATATTTCCCGGATGCTTTGGGGGAAGCCATGACTTTAAAGTGGTATAAGTGCTTTAAATGCCTATTTAGAATTTTAAAATCCATTAAAAACATAAGCATCTAGCAATCTTTCTCACACATCTTCTGCCCATATACTTTAAAGGCTGTCAAGTATATTTAACATATTCGCAAATTGGATGTGGAATTGGTTATAATATAATTAGGCTTTATAGGAGAAACCAGTTTTATTACATGGTTGTTGTTTTTGTTGCTGTTAAGCTGCTTTTGCAAAACTATTCTAATTGCTTCCAGCCCGCTGGTGGGAATTCTTTTTTCACAGTAGTTTTGCATTATGTCTGTACAGGCAATATGACATAGCGTAATAGAATCATAGAATTGCAGACTTGGAATGGAGAGTCATCTAGTCCAAACCTCTGCAATACAGGAATCTCAGCACATGGTCCTCCATGCAGTTTGAAACCATCCTGGACCCTGCTTAACTTTGCAAATGTGCTAGCAGTTTTATTTCTGCACCAGTAGGATACATCCTCAGGGTATTCTTGTAAAAGCTAAGGCACAGGTAGGGACATGAAAGCACACAACTAAACTATGATGCTACAGGTTTCACTCTAAATACATCATGAAGTCCCATTGATTCAGTTCTCCTTCCACTCCAGTTCTCTGCACATTTACTGGGAAGCAGATCCCATTGAGTCCTGTGGAATATACTCCCCAAGTAAGATTGTTTTGGATTGCAAATTCACTTCCATGTAATGTGCTTATGGCTTGGGTTCTTAGGCTTATGATTTCTTCATGTGCATCACATCTTGCCTCCTGGCTGATATTATTTTGAAGTCCAATGTGACTATAAGAGTTTGGAGCTTAACTTTCCACATGCAATAATACATTGGTTGCTGGAGTAGCTTTCCGTTGGTGTTCTTATCTGCTATCAGTGCAACTTTTGTCTTTGCAAAGTGATGGCAATGACAACTGAACACACACACACTGGAGTGGCATTTTGTTAATCTTTTTGCTGGAGGCAGACTTGCTACTCACTCTTTTGAGTAAAGGAAAAATGATGACAGCATTTATCTGGTAGAAAAACTAAATTTCATGCTTCCCCAGGTTTCTTCCTGGTAATGTGTTTTCCTGCCTGTTTGGACTATGAATGTGAACAAATACCTAGGGGGCCATCCTTCCATAGAAAGGGGTTGGATTAAAACACACAAACACATACATTTTCTTTAAACATGTTTAAATAGGCTCTGGTTGGATAGCTATGATAATTATCCCTGCTCAAATTTTCCAGAGTGGTTACGCTTATATATCCATGTAAGTTCTATTTTGAAGTTGCAACAAACCTACTTTTGTGTGCTTTGAAAGCCAATGTTAAAATGATTTCTTCTCCATAAGCTTCTGATATCACTAGAGAGTATCTGGTAACAGAAGAATAGGAAACTGGATCAAAGTATGGACATAATGAACAAAATTGAAAAGGCAGATCAGAAATGTCAGTTGCAAGGCTAGTGAAACTGAAAGGTTATATTTGAAATGGATAACAACTTGTTTTTCCCACACATTGAACAATAAGTCCAGGGAACTGGAAACTATTAAATGTAATTGTTTAATTGACTTCTAAAAGTATAAATCTTTAGATACTGTTATTGTAATGACTGGTTACTGACTGTTGTCCATGTGGTGAATAACATCTCTGTATGTTTTGGATTCCAAAATACACTCAGTAACAAAGTTTCCTGAATGTTTGGCTGAATATAAGAACTTAACAATAGAATCATATTCATTGTTTATTTAGTCAGTCCCACTATGTTCAATGAGGCTTACTCACTAGTAACTGTTTGTTTGATGTGTATCCTGCCCACCCCCTCCAAAGGAGCTTTAGCCTACAAGCCAAATCTTCTGGTTTTGGAAAAGGCCATTACTTTTCCTTTTCACAAAATGGGGATAATACCACCAACTTTGTTTGCAGGGGTTAATGATACAACAGTGACAGCCCATTTTGCCACATTAATGTGCCATGTTGATTTCCCACCTCTCATGTGAAGCAGCAACTGCAATTAGTGGTAGATTAGTCCTTGTTGCAGACGCCTGTCAGTTTGCAAGTGCCAAGGGAATGGGGCGGCTGTGGCTCTTGTGCATTGAGATTCCAAGCCAGGCTCCCAGCCGTTGCAAATGGATGATCCCATTCTGACCATGCTGGCAGTGATGAATTGAAGCCCTTGAGATACAAGGCTGAGTAGATGCAAGTGACCTTAACTGACATAAAAAAGAAGCCTTATCTATATGAGAGGGGATGCTCAGCTTGTCAACCTCTGCTGTCTGATACAAGAAAACAAGGGAGGGGAATGGGGATGATTTGCTCAAGTACAAGTTGGCATGCTGGAAAACATCTGTGAAAATGCCCAGCCAAGCATGTATTTCTAATCTACAGCCCAACAAACAGGGGGAAGTGTGGTGTAACTGCTTGGTGATAATAGCTGCTCTGCCAGGTGTATGTCTGTATGTTATTTCTTTCTCTTGGCACAGTATTTACTTGTATAGTTATTTTATTGCCGCTTTTTAAAAACATGTAAATGCTTAAATAAAAATTGTAGGGGGCAAGAATCTACCTATCTGAGCATTTCGCTGATACAGTTATGAATTTAAGCACACTTACTTTTGCCATTTTCCAAGGAAATGTTGGCAATTTGCATTTAGTTCACAAATCCAGTGGGTAGGGTGTAGCATGAAGCTACTCAAGAGCACTGTTTTCAGGGGGTGTGTATGAAACAGTTTGCAGGCCTGTGTTTCATCTACATGACCTCTGTCCACATTTGGGCCCTCAATTTCCAAATGAGATACACAACTGCCCGATCAGTTGGAAGAGGCAATGTACACAAGGGGCTAAAAGCTCTATTCTGTGTCCCAGGATTATTGTGAGATAATCTGTAGTTGCATTGTCCCGCAATCTGATTTTGGAAAAAGACTGAAAACTGCCTCTTTCTTACTCTGCTAACACTTGACTGCTAACTGAAGGTCAAGGTCAAGGAATCATGCAATCCAGAGGGAAGTGTATTGCATACATACACACTGGAAAGGTTGCAGTCATGTGATAGGAAAATCGAATTTGTATAACACATTTTACTCTTTATTGAATATGAGTTATTTCTTTTGGGGCAGCTGCCAGGAGCTCAGGTTTTCCAAGAGAGAGCTTTAGTGGGCAGTATTTCTGCCCCTGGCATTGTTGACACCTATTCCCATGTTCTAGTGGTAGAATGCAATTGTCACTCTAAGATTCTGTTTTTAGTCTAGCAAATTGACTGTGGCCACTACTTACAAGTAAGCTTGCAGCAAACTAAATAAACGGAGCACTTACCTCCTGGATAAAACCTAAAGTAAGTGAATTTTATAAACTGATGCTTACAAAAATAAGTTATCTAAGATTTTTATAATTTAATTTTAAGATGCAAGGTAAGATTAAGGACATTCCATTTGTATCTAACCACTCTGTGTTTATGCATTGCTGGGATGTTCCTTAAAATTTCCTGTAAATTCATGATAGTCCTTTTGTGAAGTATGCTACTTTGTCTTAGTTCTGCTTTTATTCTCTATCTAATAAGATCTAGCCATTACAAAATAATGTTTTTCTTCTTCTGTAAAACTGTCTCCCTCCATCCCTGGTTTATTTAAATATCTGCTGTTGTTTAAAACTGATTTTTTTTCTGTTGTTGTGCAAGCTGCCTTCTCTTTTGCTGCTCTTCCCTGCCCTGACTTCATGCAAATCCAGGGTTGTGATGTGGCACTACAGATCCTCCAATGGTGGCTGTGCAATGATAGCCTTACATTTTTATGTGTATAGAAAGATAAAGTCCTCTGCCCAGGGTGATTATTTTTGTAGACCCCTGCATTATCTGAAACCTTTTTCTGTCTGTTCCTTCCGTCTTGAAGCAAGCTCTCATATCCTGTCATCTTCTTAGTTTCAGATTTGGGAATCCGGCTAAGTAAAGTACTGTGCCAAACTTTGTCTGTTAAAGATATGTAATCCAGCTTCTCCTCTGCAAATTAAGTAATGTAGTGGGAAAGAGCATGCCAACCTAGCAGTTCGAAAGCACATCAAAGTGCAAGTAGATAAATAGGTACCACTCCGGCAGGAAAGTAAACGGCGTTTCCATGCACTGCTCTGGTTTGCCAGAAGTGGCTTAGTCATGCTGGCCACGTGACCTGGAAAAACTGTATGCGGACAAACGCCGGCTCCCTCAGCCAGTAAAGCGAGATGAGTGCCGCAACCCCAGAGTCGTCCGCGACTGGACCTAATGGTCAGGGTTCCCTTTACCTTTAATGGGAAAGAAACAACAGTTGTTTTAGTTGTTGGCTGTAACAATGCTGAAGACAGCATTGTTTATATCATGACCGTGGGGTCAGACTTCCCTTCTTCAAAGAATGAGGTTGGGGATTTGATGTGGGAGACGGAATTGTCCTCAGTGCCAGCTCCAGATATGCATTGAAGAGCCAGTTGTGCCAGTATCTCTCTAGCCTAAACATGTTTTGTTGCCCTCCTTTGACCTAGAGGACTCTGAAGCCCTAGGGGGGACCACAGTCTCTTCTGCTCCATTGGAGTCTATGACTGCTAAAGCAGGCCAGGCCCCTTTATGTAAAGAGGCTGCTCTCATAGTAGGCAGAGCCAACAACTGAAAGAGAGCTGCAGCTCCTGTTTACGGCTCAGCCTCTAGATGTCAGGCTCTGAAGAAACACCTGAGCCCTCTTTTGGTGTCTCCAGCCCAGTGTCAGCCCACCCATGAGGCAAGGTGAGGTGACCACCTCAGGCAGCAGGCTCCACAGGGGCAGCTGATCCCGATGTCTATCTTTCTCTCTCTCCTGCCCCCCCCCCCCCCGTTCCTGATATAGATATTCTCTTGCCCCTTCTTCCTTGGCAATTGGGGGGGGCTTTTTGGGGTCTGCCTCAGGTGCCAAAATGTCTTGGGCTGTCTGTGCTCCAGCGTGAGCCCTGTGCTTCTGTACTGCTGAGACCATTGCTCCAAAGCAGAATCCCCCCCCCCCCATTTCTAAACAAAAATATAAATACTAAAAAAGAAAGAGTACTCATTTCTCAGTGTGGAATAACAAATCTTTTGGAGGTTTTGTTTCGATCGTAGAAACATACTACAAAAATAGCACCGGTGTCATATTCTTCATCTCTCATATTTCCAGCTCTTAATCTGTAGCCTAGCTAATCTCACCTTGTAGCATCTATTGAGGTACTGTACTAGAGAGAGGCATGAAATGATGTAGGCCCTACATCATTTTAGGCTATGTAGAGCAGCCATTTTCTCTGGGCAGTGGAAACACCCAGATGGCTGGCTTTGAGAAGTGTTCCAGTTGTAATCTCTGATCAAGCTCTTTATCTCCTAATTCCATCTATTAATTGGATGAATGGTGTTAGCTTTACTCATTTGTATTCTGAGGAGATTGAGAATGCAGAAGCAGCACATCCAGCTGAGCCAAGTGGTATTGCTGCCCTATCAAATATGCTGGTAAAAATAGATGAAAACAGCACTCATTTCTCTCACTGAATTGCAGTAGAGTAATAGTAAGAAGTATAAAGTGGACTTTTGACATGGTTAGCCTTGACATAACAAGGCATACAAATAAGCGGCCAATCTTTTTATTATTATTAAAGATTCCTTAGATTACAAAAGTTTGTGCAATGTCTCCTTTTTTAAATTACATTTTCTGAAGGTCAGTTTCATCTGTTGAGACTTTAGTGTTACATTAGGAAGAAAAAGGGGGGGAAGGTGGAGGGGACCATGGTGGGTGGAGGTGGGGTCTGGTGGCAGTGTTTCTATTTTGCTTAATGTATGTGTGGGGTTTTGTGTCAGCATCGTTTGTGTGGGTTCTCTTTGCTATTCGCTTGTGTTCCTTTGGTGGTGAGAGAGGTTGGGGTTGGCCTAGGATGTGGTTGCTTGTTTGTGATTGGCTGCAGGTGAACTTCGTTTTCATGAGTGAGTGGGGTGGGTGGGTGTTTTGAATCGGATTAGCCATATTGATTCATATGCTGTTGATGGATTCTTGTCGTTGTCTTCTTGGGCTGTGATAAAGGGGAGCCATATTGGGGTGAAGGCATCTTCTTCTATTTGTCCCCGTGTCAGTTTCAGTTTATTGGTTAATTTTTCTAGTAGGGCTGTTTCCCATACTATTTGTTACCACTGGTCCATGCCTACTCCAGACAGGTCTCTCCAGTGTCTGGTTATGATGCTTCTGGCTGCTGAAAGTAGGTGGGTTATGAGTTCCTTGTGATGCAAGTGGGCATTATTGATAAGTGGTCAATCTTGAACTGCCACTTTCATTGCTTATCAGCAAAAACGTACAAATAAATTGTAGAATTATCAGCCCTTGGCGCAGGTCCTGGACCTTGAGGGGTGTGAGCTAAGGCACTGCCTTCAGTCAAGCTCTGGGTAAAGGAAAGAACTGCAGGAAAGCTAATCAGCGAGCGTGGGTCATGTGGGAGTGTCTGGTTCCTTTAAAACAAGGCTGGCTAACCTTTGGCCCTCCAGATGTTACAGGAAACAGTTCCCATTATTCCTATTGACTGTGCTTACTGGGACCCCAGAAGGCACTTAACACACTGCTGCCAACACCTGGCCACCACCATGACTATGCAGCATTTTTTATTCTGCTTCCAACACCATTCACTGTCTTTCCCATAAGCCTCTGGGATGGCATTTTAGCAGTGGGTGTCAGTGAGGCCACTTTTGAAAGGAAGTGAAGTTGTCCACCGTCTTAATTCACCCCAAATGCAATGCTTTGCCTATAGATCTATAAATGTGATGCTACATATTTCATGGAATTATAGAATTGTAGAGTTGAAAGGGATGCCGGATCATCTAATCCAACCCTCTGCAAAGCAGGAATTTCAGCTAAAGCAACCACACTTTATCATCTTGGCCACCCTCCTCTGCACACATTCCTTTTTGTCAGTATCCTTCTTAAATTGTGGTGTTCAAAACTGGACACAGTACTCCAGGTGTGGTCTGACCAAGGCAGAATAGAGCAGAGCTGTTACTTCCCTTGATTTAGAAACTATATTTCTATGGATGCAGCCTAGAATAGCATTGGCTTTTTTTTGTTACTGCATCACACTGTTGACTCATGTGAAGCTTGGGGTCCACTAAGACCCCTAGAACCTTTTCACATGTACTACTGGCAAGCCAGGTGTCCCCCATCTTATATTTATGCAGCTGGCTCTTCCTGTCTAAAAGTAAAACTTTACATTTGTCCCCATTGAGTGCTTGGGGCCATCGGCCAATACCCAACCTGGCCCAAAAACACATGAAGAGCTACAACTTAGTTACCTCTTCTTAGAAAGCTTCCAGGTCAGGCTTGGCCCTTGCAGAATTTAGCATGCTAAGAAAAGTCTTAGACTAGACCCATTCGAACATGATGAAGTTGGGTCCATTAATTCCAGAGTGGGTGTATTCTGAGTAAAACTTAGTTGGGTACCATTTGTTGGTGGTGGGATTGTGAAGTAAAAAGGTTTACAATCTGTTAAAAGACAAGGGTGCCATTTCAGGAGGAGGAAAAATAGTAATAAGAAAAGAGGAATAGTAAGAGTGTTGTCCTGATTCCAGTAATGACAAAGTTTCTATCTCCCTTGGTTTCAAGTTTTCCTGTGAGAGGAACCCACAAGTGCCCAGTTTAATAGCAACCAATCACAGGATATGACAAGGATTCTGCCATCTCATCATGCAATGGTCTAAGCAGACTTTGGGGAATGCAGACAATATGGATGTATTTCTTAGTGTTTTGAAGCGGGAATTAATTCTTGTACAGCCCTAAAGACACTAGAAACCTGTTTTCACTCCACTGAAATACTACCTGTTCCTATGAGGTCCCCCACCCTGACTCTAATTTTGTTGTTGTTGTTATTCCCCTTCCCTTGCTTGAAGCGGGGAAAATGTCAGTGTTTTCAAAGCAGAAAATAAATGAAAGAAATGAGGCCTGGCAGTTCTAGAAATCAGTTTTCTGTAGTTATTCGGTAGTGTGCAGAAAGGCCATAGGAGCTTACTTATGCATCCACATGCTCCATATCTTAAGACATTTCATTAGTTCTGCACACGTATAGGTAGGGCGGTGATAGACACATGAAAGTAGCATGCGAATTGGGCCTCAAGAGAAAACGGCTTGTTGCAAATCCTTGCCTTAAATGTTTAATACTCTGTTTATTCAAGACAAAGTGTTTCCATCAGCCCTAGTTACGTTGTTTACATTTTTAAGAAGGGGGGAGGGGACTGATTGAAGTGTTTTTATGCTTTTCTGAAAGAAGTCAGATCTAGCCTGCCAGTTCCAATACAAAAGGAGGGGTATCTCACTTGTAAGCTAATGGGACAGGGCATGTGAATGTGGGAGTATATTAGATAAAGAGGGTGCATGGAACCCTCATCTCTTTTCTACTTCTTTGTCCCACAGAGAACACACTCTGTCTGCAAAGGTTGTGCTACGGCTGAAGGAAAAGAAAGAAAGAAAACTGTCTAAACTCACTAGGGAATTTAATTGAAATGTACCATGTCTGCAGCCAGCAGGGGGCCCTGACTCTAAGCTTTTATTTTTTTTAAAAAAATGCAAGTCTAAATAAAAAGGTAACCAAACTACCCAGGAGGTAAGCAAGCTAACCCCCTGGTTACTTAGTTCACTTAGATGAGCTCTCTGCACCCAGAACACACTGGATGCAAGGCTATGGTCTAATGGTTAGATAAATAAAAAATGTTTTTCTTCTCTTACAAACTAGCTCTGCTGAGTTTGATTGAGAGATACTGCTATGAGAAATCCGCTGATGGAGTAGCAGGTTTGGGTTTCAACATAAGATTTTATTTTTTTGGTGCTGCATGCTTCATAGAAAGCATTAATATAGTTGTGTTACCTGAAGAGTTGCAGACTATTTAAAGTGGCAATAGCTCTTTAAAACACTTGGTTAATTGAATGTCAGGAAGAGTTACAGAGCCTGATCAGTCACATTCAAGCAATGTAATAGCTTTTATTTATTTCAGTAGTTCAGATGTCAGCCTCTATCCAGGGATACTGGTGCAGTTGTTAGTATGTTTTTACCTTCCCTGTTTTCCTCTGCTGCTCTTAATTGCAAAGGAGACAGGTGGAATTTTTAAATTAGTTGGCCTATTACTATCTCTAAAGAGGCTTTTTACCAATATAGAAGCCACTATTGTTGCAGAATGCATATGTGATAGGTAATTCTCCAGCTTCCTTTCCAGAGCTTCAGACATTGGACAATTAAGAGGTTCCTTGGAGATTTACGAGCAGATCCTATTGGTTTCAAGAAATTCCTTCCTCAATCCCCAAGGCGATTCTTCCCTCTCAAATCCTCCGCAATGTTCTTCCATACTTGGCTAAATTGACTCTTCAGACCCTTGACTTGTTTGACCTAATAACAAAGGATACTGACCTGTGTGAGTGTATGTACTTGTCCTTCTGTGTTTAATACAAAAATGACAACCAAAAGTATTGTGATAGTAGGTTTATTGGGTGCATAGTAAAGAGAGAATAAGGAGCAGAGAAGGGGATTCATTGTAATGCGGTTCTCTGCATCCATCATTCATGGCTTGACTTGAAATATCATACATAATGTAGAAAGTACATGTAAGAGTACAAACTCCAGCAGCTATATAGGCTCCTTCTTGTGATAAATCATCCCATCTCGCAGTCCTGTTTTGAAGTCTTGGTTCTGTATGCTGGCTTGTGAAAATGGATTCCCTCCCTCTTACGTTTTCAGAGGGTGGTGGGTGGGCCTTTTTCTGGAGAATAGTATGTGGCAAGGTGAGCTCTTGGCACATCCAAGATGCTTATTGAAGATGCTAAGCTGGAATTATTGGGTTATCCCTTGGGATGCTTAGCTAATGCTTCTAATTTCTGATGACATCCTGGTTCTGCCCATTTTTTGACCAGATCTAAAGGTAAGGCTGGGGTGGGGGAATAGATACGCCTGCTACTGACTTAAACTAGGGCATAGGGTAACTGGATAAATCTATTACTGCATATAGGCTATGGGAATGGGCATATTAGTGGACAGAAATTTTGACATACTTTGCCAGTATTTTTGGATGATCCAGAGTATATGTGGAACAGATTTCCTCTTGCCAGAGAAAATGGAATACAGACCGTAAGGACTTCACTACTACTCATTTAGTAGGAAGGAAATGGATTTGAAGAAGGAAGCTTGACTAAAATGGACTCCAGTGTACTTGAAAACCTTCTTTTGTCCTATTTGATGACCATTAATTGTCCATTTATGTGCTCTCAAGTGCCTACCAAAAATCACTACTTTAGTTTGGAGTAATTAATACAAATACGCTCTTGAGAGCAATAAGCTCCAAACTTCTTAAATAGGCTTTGCATGCCTTCTTCGATAACTGAAACTGCCTTAACATCATCACGTATAACAGCACTTTACACTGCTGTGCTGGGGAATGGGAAACTTGAGGACTAGAAGGTTCTTTGATCACTGACAGATGTTGAAGAGAACCAACAGCTAGCTGTACTCAACACCTTAGAATCATAGAATCGTAGAGTTGGAAGGGACCATGACGATCATCTAGTCCAACCCCTGCAGTGCAGGAAGATGCAGCTGTCCCATATGGGGATTGAACCATGCTCTAACCCATGGGTAGGCAAACTAAGGCCCAGGGGCTGGATCCGGCCCAATCGCCTTCTAAATCTGGCCCACGGACAGAATCAGCGTGTTTTTACATGAGTAGAATGTGTGCTTTTATTTAAAATGCATCTCTGGCTTATTGTTGGGCAAAGGAATTCATTCATTCCTCCCCAAAATATAGTCCAGCCCCCCACAAGGTCTGAGGGACAGTGGATCAGCCCCCTGCTGAAAAACTTTGCTGACCCCTGCTCTAACCAACTGAACTAAGCAGGCACTTATTATTGTTTATGTCCCTTTGACTGTCCTTGCCCTAGTATTTTTAGTTTTATTTTAGTTTTATTATTTTATTGATTTAATTTTATTTCCAGTTGTTGTTTGGAGGCTAAGATTGAGAAGCAGAATACAAATATTTAAAATATGTAAAATCAAATTTAATTTGCCATGTGCCCAGCTGTGCTTCCCAATTTTGTTTTGAAATATTAAGTCCGTATTATAAACAGTAGACCTTTTATCAAGGGTGGACTACAATTCTTACACTTAAACACACTTAGCGACTCTATTTTAAACTTATTTATTTTGAGAGCCTTATTGAGTAAAGTGGGGTTACTTACAAGTAAATATCCTTAAGAGTGTACTGTCTTGAGTAACTTGCCTCAGAAGCACTGTCTATCCATAAGGTTGTAAGCTGATGTAAAATTAACAAAGCCAGTGTATTTTTTTGCGCATTGTACAGTCTCTGTGGAAGCTGTAGTGTATTTAGCTATTAACTGGGCTAAAATAAAGCACCAATCTCTGGTAATTCTCCATTCTGGAAGCCAGTCTGTTTTGCAATTATTTGATTGGTGTCAACCCAGTATTCCAATTTAGTTAACAAATAACAACTATAGATTCAGATGAGATGTCCAACAGAGTAATGGGCCTGTAATTCTTGGCCTGTCTCTGTTTCTCTTCTTGTGCATTGAGATTATTATGTTATCCATTAGGCAGCA
Organism: Podarcis melisellensis; assembly: GCF_964234715.1. Classification (NCBI taxonomy): domain Eukaryota; kingdom Metazoa; phylum Chordata; class Lepidosauria; order Squamata; family Lacertidae; genus Podarcis; species Podarcis melisellensis. The sequence goes on along the minus strand of NC_138528.1, from coordinate 75,691,174 downwards.
AGGCCTTAGAATCGATGTAAATAAATAATTTAGCCTCCTTCACTCAGCGGAGACCTTGGACTGTTCCAATAGTTCCTCTTCATAAGCTCTGAATTTGTCCCCAAAGCCAACTTAGCCAAATCATGCATGCTATTAACCCAGGGGGTTGCCACTTTTTTATTGGCCCTGCTCCTGTCAGAGAAGGCTGATAGAAGACGTCAAGCAGGAGAAACCTTTATTGGCCTGGAGACAAAACTTGGATGGGCAACCTGAGGGCTTTATTCTGTGGCGGCAGTAGTTGGGCCAACACTTGCATGCATTTGGCGCACACATCCATAGGCCAGATATGCACAGGCACACTCCTCAGCTCTTCCCAGTTCTAGTCAGCTTGGCAGCAAGGAGGTGCAAGATGGGCAGAGAGGCTACTGCCTGCCTTCCCTCTCCCTCCCATTTGGTGCTGGCAACCACACTTCCCCCTGCCTGTCCAAAGGGCGTGCAATTGCAATGGAAGAAAGGCATGTGGGCAGAGTCCTCTGTATGCGTCTTCCTCCCTAGGTAAATTGCAGTCACCACAGTCTACCAAACACCTGGTGAGCTGAGGGGTAGTGCAGATTTATTTTGGCACCGGGACTGGGCCATCCACAGTGGTCCATAGGGAGAGCCTGTGTCAGCTGAAAGCAGACTTATGGTAATCTTTTGCATCAGGCTGCCGTTGGCGTTTGGAGTTGGCGCAAGGAAGTAACTGCACTGCAGCTGGGGTTGGGACAGAGCAGTCCTATGGTGGTGGTGAGGAATTCCATGGCAGAGGTCTGACTTAGGATCCTTGGCTGCCCTGAAACCCCCCCCCCCAAAAAAGCCCTGCGCTCCTTTACATGGGCATAACAGGGTCTTTAGCAGTGTAAATGTCACCCCATGGGCAGGCCTCCCTGTCTCCTGGCAGAGTAATAGTTATGGTACGTTCAACAAGCTCTTAGCCGGTGTTTGGCCACCTTTAGGGTTACACCCTTAGTGGCATTCAGAACAGGATGCACTGCTCACTGAACTGACAGAATCAGACCATCTGCACTTTGTTGTGTGTTTTTGTGTATCAGATGCTTTCAGATATTGTATCATTATGTTGGTTAAGTTACTTGTTGGGCTGAAGTGGGAATCCTACCAAAATGTGCCAAACTTCTTTTTAAAATAGATACTTGCCAGAAGAATTTCCTGACCAACAGCAGCTAAATCATCACTATTACTGGTTAAGGGAAGAATGTGTCAGGTAAAAGCAAAGGAGACCATTGAACAAAATGCAACAATTATCATTAATATACTGTTGTGCACTATTTTTTTTTAGACATCTTTATTTGTGGCAGAAATGTCTTGAGAATAATTCATTTTGGGTCCAGGTCAAAATGAATTAAGACTGATATACATGTAGCAGAATTTGGTGGTGAAGGTAAAGGGACCCCTAACCATTAGGTCTAGTCATGGCCGACTCTGGGGTTGCGGCGCTCATCTCGCTTTATTGGTTTGACTAAACTCTAAGGCTGCAGGTGAGGAACCACACTGTTGGATGCTCCTCCTATAATACAAAAAAGAAGCTCCCTTCAGTTAGAAAACTAGTTCATCAGGGAATGTCCAGACTGCTCACTGCTGTGCTAGTTTCCTGCTTGCAGAAGGGTTATCATTTTTGAATGTATGGAAGCATCCCAAACTGTGATTCTTGTCCCTGCAGTCCGAAGTGGTGCACTCCATTCTTCCACCTCTTCCTATTGCATGTGTGCAGACCAGGCCTGAGTTGTCATTGCTGAGTGAGGAAGTATTTGTATTGTGGCTTCCAGCCCTTCTTTGTAATGGTTGTTGTTGCATTCCTGAGCTATATCGTCAGTGGCTGCATATATTTGGTCTTCAAAGTTTGCATAAGCCACTCCACAACTGCTGTATATAACAATAGACTATCAAATGACCTGTGGGGACAGTTCATGATTCTCCTCTCTTTGAACCCTAAGTACCTGCCTGAAAGTTGACATTATCTTCAGAGGTCCTTCTCCAGGTGCCCTCTCCTTCAGGGGTGGGATGAGGCAGGTGGGAACTGGAAAATTTTGTCTTGTTCTCCCCCATCCTCAGCTGCTGCAAGGAAGGGATCCCAAGCATGGAATTCAGTGACATGTTTAACATTATGTCCAGTTTCTACTTCTTTGGCGATCACTCGTAGCCAAGTAAGATTGTCCGTTAGGTGACTGTGGAGGCCAATTCTGGAGCCACACTCCCTTCCACAGTGGGGACATAGGTTTCCAGGTGGGAGTTGATCACAGCGAGGATTTGCCAAATGTGCCTTCCTCTTAGCTCTTTTCTCCCTTTCGTCCTGAGTTTGTGCTTCTTCAAAGTCCATGACGCCATGAGGCTATTCTCCAATTGGAGCACTCACAGGTCAGTGTTTCCCAGTTATCTGTGCATATACTGCATTTTTTAAGATTTGCCTTGAGAGTGTCTTTCGTTGTCCACCGGCATTTCGCTTTCCATTCTTAAGTTGTGAGTAGAGTAGTTGCTTTGGAAGATGATAATCAGGCATCCGAACAACATGACCAGTCCAACAAAGTTGATGCTGAAGAATCATTGCTTTGACACTGGGGATCTTTGCTTCTTCCAGTACACTGACATTAGCCTGTCTTCCCAAGTGATGTGTATTTTTTTCTGTCTAGTTTACTCCTAGTTTTTGTCTAGTTTACCCCAAGAAGTCTCATGGACCAGTGCTAGCTGATTTCTGAGAATATACGTTGCTACATCTTGTGTTTTATTTTTTAGGATTCATGATTTCGTGCTTAGTAACAGAGTCGCATCCTCTTTTTCCTGTCTTAAGTGAGGATTGAAGTAATTCACGGCACTGTCATACCTGCATTGTAATCCGTTCGATGAGATGTGTGGGAAACCTCCTGTCTTCAAGCTATTGATCTTTGCCTGCACAAATTCTCATAGGTAATTTTTCTGTAATGCCTAGATTTGGTTTACATATTCTCTGCAGTGTAGCCTTTGCAGTTACTTAAAAAGCTGACGTAAGTAAGACAAGAAGAGACTGACATTTCAGCTTCAAGAGAGCATCAGTGTGGTGTTGTCCTGTTTCCTTATTCTCATTGATTTGAAAGATGTTTGCTGGGTACAGGTTATGGTCAGTGGGATAAAATAATAATGGGATTTACAGCAAAGAAATATGTCAGTTCAAGGGATTAGAAAGACAGATTGGGGGGGGGGAATCTAACAGTGAGGACTTTGAGCCTTCAGTATCACCCCCCCCCCCTTTGCATTCTTTGTGCAGTAGACTGTTAGAACAGGAAAAAAATATTATTGGTACAATAGATTGGTATTCAAAACATTTTTAATGCTGCATTATAGGGGGGGGACTGCAAAAATTACATTTGGAATATACAATTCAGATGTTGAATTCTCACCCCTGTGTTGCTCTTGAGAAGAGGACGTGAATTCTGGCAACTAAAAGCCATTTGAATGGACTTCTGTTTGGAAATGATTGCTTTCGATGCTTTTGTTTTGGTGCTGTGCTGCTGATACTGCTGTTACCAGCAATCTTCCTTGCTCTCACATTTTGAATCTTATCTATAGCCTCACATTTTACTACTGTTATGATCAATTTCAAGGAAAGTTCTTCAGACTGTAGTGGTTCCCTCCTCCGCCCTCTACTCGCCCGCCTCTTTCGCATAGACAGGATTATTGTCAGTAATTAAAATAAACCAGAAAATGCAGTGGGATCAAAGCAGAGTTTCTGGCAGAAGTTCAGGTGTTTTGCATGTTAACGGCAGATAAGTGTGACAGTTTTATTGTAATGGTTGGGGCTTTGCTTCTGTATGTGATGCTGTTGTGCATTGTGCAAGGTGCTATAATGGCCTGTTCAAAGATTTAGGTGAACAGACCGTTCTTGATCCATCAGGATGAATTAACCAGGTAAGGTGTAGAGAACCAGCTAATATCCCCCACCCTGCACCCCGTGATCCACTGTGTCACTTCAGACTACAGCAAGGATTGCCTGTTTGAATGCTCTCCCCACCCCACCCCCCGCCGCAAAAGCCCAAACTAAAGCATGCCTGTACATATCTCCATTAGGTGCTTTCTCCCCTATGTGCAGGGAGGTAAGTTTAGTTTTAAAATAAATATAGACAAGCATATAAACATGTGATTCTCCCACTTCAAGTATACATGATACAATCCAATAAAAGCACCACAACTGCTGTGTATGTAGATTAGTCTCTTAAGGGCAGATTTTGTTTACAACAGATTGAGGCATAAATGTCACACTCTCTCACAAATGGGCACAAGGGCAGGGTCGGCCCATGCATGAGGCAGACTGAGGAAGCCGCCTCAGATAGCAGAATCCAAGGAATGCCTCCACAGGCCTCCCCTTGGCAGCCACCACAAAACCATAAGTAATAAATTAATTAAAAAACACAATTAACATAACTGCTAATTGTGTGAATAGTTCATCTAGTTTGGCCTTTTGGAATTGGAAACCCAAGCTTGTGGTCATAATTTGTTGTATCAGTGCTTGCTATTTGATGTTCAATTCCCAAGTCAGGGTGCAACATTGTCTGCAGATTTTTGGTGCCTGCTGAAAACATTCTTGTTTAGACAAGCCTACCCAGAGGCTTAGAAAGTTGAGGTAATTTTAATCTGTTCTAGTATTTTGTGTGTGTAGGGTTGTAATTTTTTCTTTATTTTATTATTTTATCTTTTTGTAAACTGCTTTGAGGTCTGCCCCCCCCTACAATCAAGCAGTGTATAAATTTTATGAAATAAATAAATAAATAATAAATTATTTGGCAAAACTGAAAGGGAGGAGGATTACAAGCTTGCTGAATATCATAAAGTACAGTAAAATGTGCCAAGCTAAACCCAGAATCCCAGCCCTGCCATATAATTTCGCTCCCTAGTAATTAGTCATTCTTCACTGTTTATATCTGCATTATTATCAAAAACCATGCATGCATTTCTCCCTCAAAGAGTTTCATTGTTTCCCCTCATAAGCAGAATGCGAGGTGATATATATGCTCATTAGCGGTTTTATATCCCATCCAAGGGAACTGTGTTTGCATCTTCTCATTTCTTTTTACAGAATGCCCCATTCTTTTAACCAGGGTTGACATATAGCCTGGAGAGCTGAATTCTAGGCATACAGCCCAGCACACCTTTAAGCATCCTCTTTACACTGTAAGCTGAAGGACCTGCACAAGAAAGTATTTCTTCACATACCACAAAATCTGTGGAATTTGTTCCTAGAAGGTGTAGTGATGGCTTTAAAAGGAGATTAAACCAATTCATATATGATAGGGCTGCTAAGCATCATGGCTGTGTTCTGCCTCCACTCTCAGGAGGCAATATGCCTTTGAATAGCGGTTCCTGGGGAGCCCAAGTGGGGAGAGTTGGTGATGCACTCAGGTCCAGCTTGCGGGCTTCCTGTAGGCAACTGGTTGACTAGATGGGTCTTTGGCCTGATCCATCAGGGTTCTGATTATGTTCTTTTTCCCACCAAACTGCCAGGTTTCCCTTTCCTCATAAATTCCTCAGTAGCTCTTCATACAGTTAAATATTGTGATGAGGGCTTCCCCTTATACTTGGAGCTTCCACTCTTTAATGGCATGAGCTGTTCTACTGCTCCTTTCCCAGCTTTTGTTGGTATTTGTGAGGAGCAGATGGGGGGGGGGGACATTGGTAGGAAATGCACAGTTAATGTGCTTGATTTACATAATTAGAAAACAACTTGCATAAATGGATTTGAGGACCTGGAATGTGGCCACTTTACATTTCACAGCCACCCAAGATACACACATGTAGCAGGTGATGTTCTTCCCACCCCCCACCCTCAGTACATGGAGATAAATTGTAGAAAAGGATCTTATCAGCTACATTTTGTGTGGCCAGCCACTACTGAATGGACAGGAGAAGAGACACTACAAAAAAATGGCAACCCTGTTTGGAACCGCAGAGCAATCACCTTGCATAAAATGAAGCTTGGGATGGGCTGAGGAGAGAGCAGTTTTGAAGAAAACTGTGTTTTTAGCACAACCCTCCAGAGAGTCTATTGTTAAAGTTTCCCTTTTTTATAGGAATTTCAATAATTAATCATGTTTTGGCAGTTTGGTGCAGATTATCCTTCTAATAGCTTTGTTTATACTTACAGTCTTTTCCCTAAGGGAGGGGGGAGTTGTTGTTCATCCTCTTTTCTACATTAGACAAATGTCAATTTCAGTTACAGTGGTGTTTTGCTTTATTTCCACAGCTGCGCAGCACATTCCCATGCACATTCACTCAGTGGGGCTTATTCACAGGACAATATCCTTAGGATTGTTGTTTCAATGATGGAATCGGGAGAGGCTTTCAACCTGACCTAATTGAAGGTGGCATTTAGAGTTGACACTAGTGGTGGGCTTTTCAGTGTTTAGCACACCATTTGAACAACACATGGCTGCCTTGTCTTCTAGTACCAGCATTCTGTTGTTGTCACTGTTGTCGTCCTTCCCCTGACCAGAGTTTTAATAGCCAAGGGATTGTGGAAGAGCTTCCAAAAGAATGAAAATCAATATGCAGTGTGCATACTAGAAATGGTTGGCCTAATGGTTGTTTCTGTTTTAACACTTCTAAAATTGGACTAGAAGAAGAAGAAGAGTTTGGATTTGATATCCCGCCTTTCACTCCCTTTAAGGAGTCTCAAAGCGGCTCACATTCTCCTTTCCCTTCCTCCCCCACAACAAACACTCTGTGAGGTGAGTGGGGCTGAGAGACTTCAAAGAAGTGTGACTGGCCCAAGGTCACCCAGCAGCTGCATGTGGAGGAGCGGAGACACGAACCCGGTTCCCGAGATTACATGACTACCGCTCTTAACCACTACACCACACTGGCTCTCACCACACTAGTGTACACACCTGCAAACTTTTGAAAATTGGTCTTGACAAGCAAAACTTGCTACAAAACGTTGCAGTGCGTGGAGTGCAACTGCTAATTTAGCCATGTATTAACTCCATTCCCTTCCTCCCTCTCTCTCGTTTCCTATTTCTCTTCCCCACAGCTATCAGTCAGCATTCTGCGACCAATGAGCACACTCACTTCTGATTACACTGCATTATTTGAGGGGTGGGGGTTTTACATTAAGCTGGTTTTTTAAAAAACAACAACAATTTTTTGTACTTCTGCTAACCTTAAGCTTCCCTAGAGCCTGTTACAACATCCCTCTTGTGGGCATGTGGTGCCATTTTGGCGACATAAGGACCACCACTCAGGGAATTGAGATGGTGATTAGTATATACAGTGATACCTTCGGTTAAGAACTTAATTTGTTCTGGAGGTCCGTTCTTAACCTGAAACTGTTCTTAACCTGAGGTGTCACTTTAGCTAATGGGGCCTCCTGCTGCTGCCACATGATTTCTGTTCTCATCCTGAAGCAAAGTTCTTAACCCGAGGTACTATTTCTGGGTTAGCGGAGTCTGTAACCTGAAGGGTCTCTATCCTGAAGCGTCTGTAACCCGAGGTACCACTGTATGATTATATGCCTGCCAGACACTTAGCTTCCTGTTGGATCCTTGCATATGTTAAAGATGTCCCTAATCCCTCCGCACATCATGTCTGCACACTCCTGTTTAGTGAGGCTTCATTTGGATATTTTCTCTTCTTGAGAGGACTATTGTCCTTCAGATACGGCTGTAGATGTCTTAGAGCTTTGTAAAACAGGACAGATTTCTGTGCAGTTGAGAGGTATAAATACAGTTCTCAAAATGGGGTGAACTTCATCCCACTTCTTTTCAAGTAGACCTAAAATCCTCCTCCAATTCAATAGGAATAGTTGAGTTTCACCAAATTTGAAACAAATGGATCCCTCTATTTCTTTTCCTCTCACTTCTGCTACTGAATGAATCAAAATCCATTGAGTTTCTTGTAATCTCCCCCATGTTCACCATGTTCTCATTATATATTTTTAAAAGAGAAACATGCCCTGAAGGCTGAATTTTCATTCATGCTTTATGGATTTTGTAGTCTATTACTGCATTAGCAGCTGTTCACTGCATTTTTATGCCGTGTTTCTTTTGGGAAGTTCACAGCTGCTTTTAAGGGGTTTTCTTAACTAGCTTCTGGTCAGTTAAGACCTACTACAGTTGTACAAGAGAACAGATCAAAGACCCTCAGATTTCTAGGAAGAAAAAACCACTTTTACTAGTTGTCACTTACGATTTAGAGATTGCCCTGCAACCTCACAACCTGTCTTACCCTTACGTGTTACTTCAGCTTCAAAGCTAAATGAAGTTTTGACTTCTAGTTCAGGAACACTGGATTTTGCTACTCCCAGAATCTCTGACTCATAATCTATTGCTGTTGAGTGCAGACAGATGAGTGTATCTGTTAATAGTTTGTCACAAACTAGCAGTCCTTGGACTATCTGTGCCAAGCAGCCCCAGAAGTAAAGAGATGTCCATTCTGCAGTCAGGAAGCTCACAGGTTAAGTTTATTGAATTTATTACTTTCCACAACAAAAAGTCCTGAAGCAATTTACTAGGAGAATAAAATACAACAATAAAAATGCACAAACTTATTTAAAACATAGATTAGAAACACACAGTCTTTGGTGATGGCCAAATGTGGGTCTCCATGGGGAGAGAATTCTCTAGATGGGGAGCTGCTACAGAGAAAGGCTCTGAACCTCCTGGCATGCAGGTGGCATGCAGAGAAAGGCCTTGTCATGGTCCGGTTCACGGGCGATCAAAGTCCCGGCAGGGGACGTCAGGACTGGGAGCAAGATGGCGGGGTGAGAGCAGGAACGGGGGTCCAGAAGCCAGGAGTCAGGAAGCCAAGAGTCCGAGGGTCAGAGAGCTGGGAGTCACGAAGTCAGGGGTCTGAGGATCAAGAAGCAAGAAGTCAAGGGTCCGAGGATCAAGAAGCAGGGAGTCAAGAAGCCGAGGTTCAAGGATCAGGAAGCAAGAAGCCAAACGCAGCAAGGCAGGAAGCATGTTGCTGTGGCAAAGAGCCGAAGGGAAATGCTGACCTTACATCCCTTCCCGGCTCTTGCCACCAGGTGCTGTGAGTTACCAATCGGGCTCACCTGTGTAGCTGCGCCTTGTCTCTTCAGAACAAACTTAGGAAGGCCCCAGTCCTGCAAAGTCCTATTGGTCACAGGGCCTGGCTCCTGCACACACACCTGATAGACCTCAAATGACTATTTTCAGGGCCCTGGCCAGTTCATATGGGGAAAGGTGATCCTTTAGGTATAATGGTGCCAATCCATATTATCAAGGCTGAACCACCCATGATGCTATGTGAAACAGTCACCTCTGGCTGCAGAAGTGCCCAAGGCAACACAGGGCCCCCACACTCCACCACCTTTGTCACTGGCAGAGAAGCAGTACAGGCATTGGTGCTGATTTTCGGTGAGATCTGCTGGAGGTGGGTGGCACGATGGTGGAGGCGGTAGAGTGGGACAGCACTTTCTGTTTTGCCTCAAGCATCTAATGCTTTAATGGTTGACCAGCATTTTTAATTGTTATATATTACACCTTCTTGTTCTACTTAAGAATCTAGCTTCTCTATTCTGCAGTAGTTGTAGTTTCAGAACCATCTTCCCTCATGTCCAATACGATGCTATAATCTAACATGGTCATTTTTTTATTTTTACTGCTGTTGTTGTTGTTGTTGTTGTTGTTGTTGTTGTTGTTGTTATTATTATTATTATTATTATTATTATTATTATTATTATTATTTTATTATCACACTTATTTGAGGCCCTGTAAAAACTCTCAATGTTATTTAAAGATTGTCTTATCAAGGGACTATTCTGATGTTTCAGAGCTTTAATATTGTGGACTGAAACATCAAATTACATGTCTTATTTACTGTGTAAATACTCTTTTCTGCCAAACATTATTGGTATAGAAGTTTGCAAATGGTAATCACGCCATCACATTTTGTAAATGGATTAAATTGCCTCAGATTATTTTTCTGGGCCATTAAGTTGTCCTTGTGCTTTCGCAATGGGCAGCATTGTGGGTCGAATGATGGGCAACTTCGGATTTGCTATTCTCCCTTCCAAACAGAGGACTGTCCTTTCTCTGCAAAGTAGGACATAGGACCATCCTAGCTATTAGATAAATTAATGATGGGAAGGGCTATCAACAGCTACTAGCCATGATGGATATGCTGTACCTCCACAGTTGGAGGCAGCAATGCTACCCAATACCAGTTGCTGGAAACCACGGGAGGAGAGAGTGCTCATGTTCTGCTCCCTGGTTTCCACAGGCATCTGGTTGGCCACTGTGAGAACAGGATGCTGGACTAGGTAGGCCATTGATCTGATCCAGCAGGATATTCTTATCTTCTTATGTGCCGTCATCTATGTTTGATTTGAAGATTTGTAAACAAACACAAATATTACAGAGTGCCTTAAGGGCACTCCATCTTCAAAAAGAATCAGAGTCCAGGTAAGTAAGTTCTTGTAAGTTTTCATTTCTTTGGGAAGCGGAAAGCACATAGCAATATGCAGAATAGTCTTGCCTCTTCAAACAACAGCAGCAGCAACAGCAGCAACAACAACCCATTTTCACCCTGGTTTTGCGCAAATTCACTTTTTTGTCTCAGCCAGAGATGAAGAAAAAGAGTGTTGAAGAACATTTCTGAAGTAGGAAGCGAGGCAAATATATTAGTGCTAGAAAGACACAACTGTTTAAGCGCAGGAACAAGCAGCAAACCAAATTTATGCCTGAGGCATGAAGAACGAGAGAAGAAAAGGTGGCACTCAGTAGCTTCCCCAGGCTCCTCATAAATTTCAAAGTGGTGTCTTTCCTTTTTTAGTAGCCTGTAAAATGCAACTGTGGGACCATTAGATGTTGTGCTGGTGAAGGTGATAGGAAATGAGAGAAGAAATTTCCTGGCCCCGGACGTTTAATGATTTGTCAGTCAATTAACTGGAGGTCAGATGTAGCTGCAGGCTGTTAGTGCTACACTCCAGCAGACCATGTTATCAAATTCTTCTGGTTTGTGTCTTCGAAGAGGCAGATGTTTTGAGCCTGTGTGTGTGTGTGTTTGTGTGTGAATGTGAATTACTGGTATGCCACATTTTGAATTATGAACACACCCATTTCATTTGTAGAGAATGATGCCATGGCACATTTCTCTTTTTAAAAGGAAAAAGAGGAGGCATAATTGATGTATCTTTTCCTAACTGCTTTGGATGATTGCAAAGTCTCTCTGGGGATATACCAGTATATACCAGCAATCACTGGTTATGTTTAGTGCTAAAGTACTAAACCTACTCCAGATAGAGAAAGAGAGAGAGATAAGGAGTAGGTTTAGTACTTCAGCACTAAACGTAACCAGCGATTGCTGAGCTAGTGAGCCATGGTAACTGCTTATTTGGCTAATCATAATATTCTTTCCACCATGTCTTGCTAAGCTTTTTGCATGGGTTTCTGCATTTTCTGCCTGTTTACTCTCCTGCTGCTGTCATACACAGAGAGAATCCGTCTTTCTTGCAGCACATGGAAGCAAAGGGTCACCAAAGCGACTATACCAAGCATCAAAATCAGCGGTGCCTCTGACATTTCTTGCTGCTTTGGGGTCCTTAGACTTGGGAATTTTGCCATTGAGTTGATTTTTAGCATAATTAAATTTGCAAAGCTGAGGTTTATGAAGGAAGTTTAATTCAAGTCAACAAAACTTCTGCCCACTAACCTGAAAGTAGACTGCTAGGTACTTCCCACCTAGTTTTACAATTGCAGGCAAAACAAAAATGAGGGAGGCATTATCAAGCACCTGGCAGGCGATAGTGTTTGTTTGTTTGTTTATATCCCACCTTTTTCTTCCAAGGAACTCAAGGTGGAGCACATGGTCCCACCCACAACTTAATCCCCACAGCAGCCCTGTGAGGTAGGTTGGGCTGACAGACAGTGTCTGTCTAGCCCAAGTGTTCTTTACGGCAGAGTGTGGGTTTGAACCCTGGTCTCCTAGGTCCTAGACCAAGACTCTTAACTACTAAATCACTGCTGGCTTGGGGGCCCTCATTTACCTTGGCATGCAAGAGGTTGTGTGACAGGCCTGCACTCCATCTTTGCTGCCTAATTTAAGGAGAAATCAGATGAAATAAAAGGGAAATCGTCAAGAGATGTAGATAAATGCTTTTGGGGGAGTGGGCAGCTTTTCCTAAAATTTGCTAGAATTAAGCTGTTCAAAAGTTACTGGTATAGATGTGACTCCACAAATACACCAAAAACAAAAAGCACCCAGCTCTATTTTGGGTGGTTTTGTTTTCTTTTTTATTGAAGAAAAATAGCAGGGCTGAGGAGATGGAACCAGCATGTTAGCTTGACATTGATGATGATTTAAGAATGAAGAAGTGGTGACAGCAAAATAGGGATGTATGCATATGCCTCAATCCTTTCTGGCATTAATTCACACTTTCTTACAGTATTTTCAGTTCCAGTGCAGTTGGTTTATTTTGCAAAAGCATTTTTTTCTTTTAATCATCACTGATGCAGATACACACCCACAAACCCACACAAAATAGACTTGCATAGCTCATCCATCAACAGATCCGTTTACCTTCACTGTCTGTTCCCTTTCAAAGTTTATGAATTTTAATGGGGCAGCCCCCTTTGTCTTTAAGGTGCCACAATGTGTTGTGTTTTGCTGCAAAATCAAGGAAGTGTGTAATGACCCATCACAAAACCATATAGTCTGTCTACTCAAAATTAAGTGTCACTCCATTCTGTTGGGCTTACTTCCATGTAAATGGGATTAGGGCTGCTGTCTCCTTATATTGATGAGAGGACAGTTCAGTATAAACTTCCCATCCTGTCTATTTCCCTCACTAAGCCATCAGGGAAGGACAGTTTAGGACCCTGTGGATATTTTGCTCTTCATGTTCCCGATGGTATGAGTATCATGTATTCCATAAATGCCTATTTTATAAAGGACATGCTAATGTTTGTGCATCCCCTGAAACACATCACTCAAAAGAGATGTCACAGCACACAAAAACAGGTCACAAAAGAGATTGCTTCTTTCCATGTGAAAAGGACAAGGGATGCACTCCATTGAATTTTATTCTCTTTCCTGTAGCCATATTGGAGGAGGAGAGTGGAGTTGGGAGCAGGCTCAAACATGTAATGCTAAACTGTGGTTTAGTGCTAATGTCCAAAGACAGCACAAGGACAGCACAAACTCAACTGCTTATACACAGCGAACTACACAAGTTTGTAACAGCAGCAGCTTGGTGGGGGGAAAAGCACCACGAGGAATCTTTAAACCGACTGTAGAAAAGCCTTTAGCCTCTGCAATCCACTTCCTGGCCTCCAATCTGTTTCTGATCTGTGGATTTCCTTTAGCAAAAATCCCTGTTGACACTTCCTATCATGTCATGTTTATCCATCTTTAACCAATCTGTTCTTAACTACAATCTCTCTTAATTTGCCTAGTAATGAAATAAGGATTTACTAACTTGTATTGTCGAAGGTCATCGCCTGGAGGTTCCCCTCACCTTCAACGTGATGTTATTTCATTGTATTGCAGTGGTTTACCACAATAAGACCCTTTTCTTTATTGAGATGTCTTGTGTGGTGTTAATAAATAAATCCTACTGAGATATGGGAAGGGTTCTTTTTTTAATTCTCATCAATTCATCAGACTTGTTTAATGTAAGTGCCACAATCATCTTAAATCCAAGCCTATCTGAAAACCTATCTGAAGGCGAAAACTTTTGCTGTTTTGGCTAGCTGTTTTAACGTTTAGACTGTTAATAGTTTTGTAATGTGATTTTGAGAAAACAAATAAATTGGGCAATTGATCAGGTTACAAATCAAAATATCCCTACTAAGATATACAGGTGAACAACAATCACTATAGTACTAATTGCATTATGGCTTCCATTAAGCTGAATGTAATTAATGCCACTTTGGAAATTGCTGCAGTGAGAACAGTCTGCAGTTTAATTCTTTGTGGAGTGTGAATACAATGTTCAGTGTGAAAATTTAAGAAGTGTTAAATTTTCTATTATGCCTCTGAACTTCAGAATCCAAAGCAAAGGACTGTACTGTTTTTATTGTAAATAGAATAAAAATAGCATTCAGGCATCATACTAAACCATAGTAAGAAGAAGTCTCAGCGAGCCTCAGCTAATGCACTACCCCCCACATTTCTCCTCCAGCATAGCTGTGAGATGAAAAATACTTGCTTCTGATTTTTACTAGCCACAGTTTAGCATGCTTTTCAAACCTTAAATGATAGTTAATGTTAACAATGACTTGTTTAAGCAAGCTGCCTCATAATTCAAAGTTTTAAGTTAGTTTGTTTTTTTAAAAAACACAGTTGAGAGTAACCACAGTTTGTTAGGTTTGGATGACACAACAACCCATGAGGCAAGGCGAGGTGACTCCCTCAGACAGCAGGATCCACAGGGGAAGCAGATCCCAATGTAGATCTTTCCCCCTACCTTGTCCCTGATGTAGATCTTCCCTCACCCCTTCTTCCCTGGTGCCATTTTGAGGTCTGCCTCAGGTGCCAGAATGGCGAGCTCTGGCCCTGACATCAAGCGTCAGCTACTCTAAACTGGAAGGAAGAGCTTCCAAACTCTTCTTGAAGCTGGAGGTAGGTGGTGGGTGGGTGGAAGCATGTAAACACAAACCTTACTGTTACGTATTCACATTGCTCGTTTGAACTGGGCCCATTCATTAACGTCAACAAACTTTATTAATGCATCTCCCAGATTTGTGCAAAACCTAACGTTAGATTGTGGCATGCCCTCACTGCAAATTTGTATTTTATTATTTATTTGTGATATTTTCTGTGTTTAAAGATGAAAGCCTTCTCAAGGCAGTGTATTGAAACAAAAAATGTAAAGCAGTAACATATATATTACAATTAGCCACAACAGTATTTTTTTTAAAAAGCATTCCAAATAATAAAAAAAATATGAGCAGCAGTTGAAACCATAAAATACAAAGTAAAGTTAGAAAGGGCTTTGCTGTTCTATTTGTTTTTCAATACACTTACAGCATAATGAATGTATGTTTACTGCATAATGAATCACTAGACATTATGTTGTAAAAATGGTGACGTGCCCATTTAACAACAATATTGTCCTAATATTTTTAAGAAAACAAAAAAGTTTGTACTTTTCCACCAACCAAGTGTCTAAAAAATGCAATATACAATGCAGAGTAAACCACATTTCTGCCTCCCACCCCCATGTTTCTTACACTTCATTGATCAAAATTGTCAGATTTTAAAGACCAAAGCTTGAGAACAGGAGCCAGAATACTTTGTGCCTTGTTCTAGGGGTTCCTAGACCAATACCAGCAAGTTCTCTCTCCCCCACACACTGCCAGTTGGTATGATTCAAGGAATGGCAAATGGCAAGGTGTGCCAGGAAGAAGAACCCTGGATGTGGTGGCCATCGGTTATAGGAGAGAATGAGCCAGTGGAAAAAGAGCCCAGCATGAGACTCTTGATCTCAAGGTCATGAATTTGAGCCCTGACGTTGGGCAAAAGATTCCTGTATAGATGGCCCTCATGGTAGGATTCAACCCTATGAGCTATGATTATTTATACAGTTTTGCTTTGATATCATTCACCTCTTTAATGGGTTTCTTCAGTTCTCATCCTTATTTAAGAATATTCTTAAGTGCCCATTATTTCTTGATCTGACTCTTGTCCTGTACTTGTCTTGTTCTATGGAAACTCTTTTGTTAATGGTAGAAAAGACAGTACTCCTGCAATATTCTCTTTCGTGCAGGTTATATCTTTCAATAAAATACGTTCAATAAAAATACCTTCCAATCAAATACTCTTCAACTGAAACCTGCCTGCTTAGATTGCTTTTTAAATGAATTCTGGGTAAACAGAAGAGAACAGAATGCTTGCCTGAGTCCCCTTGTTCTTAAAGAGTTAAACGTGTGTGTGTGTGTGTGTGTGTGTGTGTGTGTGTGTGTGTGTGTGTGTAGCTTCAGGCAGACTATTAGCCTTTAAGTATCTTGTCTTTGAGGATTAGCCTGGACTGTAATAGTCCATTATTGATGACTTCAATCACACTACACTAATTCTCTAAGCAGTTGTAACATACAGTGTGCTAGACCAATGATTCCCAGTTAGCTAAGTACTGCAGATCCCCTCTTTTTCAAAAGCCAAGCTGTGGATCCCCTACTTTTGAAACTTTTGACATCTTTATGGTAGTTTTTGTTACATGAATGTTGCCACAGATACCATGGATGGGTTATGTGAACAACCTGGTGTCTGTGGACCACTAGCTGAGAACCACTGTGCTGGACACATTTTCAGACTTTGGTTTTAAATGTATTTCCATCTGTGCTAGGTATGTTCATGTGTGTGTGGTGGTAAGATGTGATGTCTCATCTGCTCTGCTGTGATCTTAGGCAAATGTTTACAACACAACTAGTACTGAAGCTGATAGTACTGTGGACCCCAAGCAAATCCCAAGCAGGTTTGCAGATGCTTCCTATGTCTTATTTAGGACCAGGTAGCTGGTGCAGATCTCAGGTGTTCTCTCAGTCTGTTATGAGGTGTGCAAGCTTCATGGTTTATGATTGTGGTGAAGCTGTGGCTGGGGTGGGGGGAATTCGCCCCATCGCTGCCCACCAAGCCTCTGACCTCAATGCTTAGCTAGATCTGAGCACCCGGTACAGGTGGCTTTTTGGAAAGCAAAGTTTTACATGAGTATGCAAACACTAGAAACTGCCCCATTGGGAGAATACTTAGGAAGGTGGTCTTTTCGCTTTGACATGCTTCCATGGAGACACTTGTGCTGTGTGCTTTTTGGCTTTTTCTAATTTGATGCAATGTGTGAACCTAGAGGGTGCATAAAAATCTATCGCCTAATGCTTTGTTTTCTCATCAATACTAATTCAATACTCATATATTGCTCACTTATTTGCAGTATTATGCCCATGTACCTGCAGGAGTTTCTTGTTTTGTTTATTGACCACGTTGCAGAATATTGATCGCCTCCACTTTTCCTCCAGTCGTATTCACCACCTTACTCTCTTGTCTGAACCTCCTTGGGCTGTTGGCCATAAGCTAACATTTTATTGGAAAATTAAGATTTGTGTATTCCCCTGTGAAGCTATAAAAGTTTTTCCCATCTATGTTGGAAATTTGGGAGCAAGAATCAAAATTACTTCCTCCACTGTGAAATGTCTGCAGTGGCTTAATAGTTGCTTTTTCTCTGATAATTGTTTCTTAGCCCCTTCCTTCCTTCCTTCCTTCCTTCCTTCCTTCCTTCCTTCCTTCCTTCCTTCCTTCCTTCCACACAGCATAGCTTTCTGCATTCATTTGAAATACTACATTCGAACAAAGACTGCAGATTCCTAGTCTGTCTTTCGTGTCAGCATTTCCCATTCCAATACAGGCTTTGCATATACGTAGTTATATTTATTTAAATATATATTAACCACACTTCCATGGAAAAATAGCAAGGTGGTGTACAGCATGAAAATGCAATACTAAAATAATTACATCATTAAAAGCATTGATATCCTATCAGTAAAACTGGTTGGTAAAAATATTCAAGTGCCAAATGCCTGTATGAAGAGTAAAGTATGAAAAATAAGGTTAAAAGAAATCAGGGATTACTTCTGCCAGACTTCTCCTGGCAAAGAGTTGCACAGGGTAGGGCCTGCCACACTTTCCTGGTGAAGGCTGAATGAATTGCAGGGGCATGGGAGACCACCAAAAGTGTCCCATCAGAAGATCTTGGTGTTCAAGGTGGAGCATAAGGAATCTGTCGATCCTTAAAGGACTTTGGTCCCAAGTTGTTGAGTTCTCAGGGCCTGATTTTGGTAGCCTAACGTAGTGTGAAAGTTTTATATCTCATTGCTGTGGTCATAAATGGGAACAGTAGGATTTGGTGGCAACTGGGGGATTTTGGAATTGGAAGGCTATAACAAGGAAGCTTATTTGCTGTACTATGTGCATCCTATATTATTAGCGTTGTCCGCAATGTGACAATAGAATGCAACACTAAAGGCAAGGCTGGGGGAGCTGTGGCCCTCCAGTTGCTATTGGTCTCCAGCCTTAGCCAGCATGACCAGTGGTCATGGATTATGGGAGTTGTGGGTCAACAATATCCAGAGGGCCACAGGTTCCCCCATACTAGGCTAACACATACCTCTTCATTTTTCTTATGTCTTTGAATGTTTTTACACACACCATCCTGTCTGCTCAGTGCATAACAGCCATCCCCACCCCACTTCAAGGATCATGTTTACCAAATCACTAGCTGTATTACGATTACTAGAGCTTCTGAAGGAAAAAAGTGCCTTTGAATGCAAGCAGAGTACATTTTCTTTATTACCAAATAGCCAAGCCCTTCACCCAACAGCAACAGTATTCATATATTGCTGTTCTGAATGAGTAGAATAATCCCCTTTACCATTATTTCAGTAACCTAAGTATACATTGAAAATGGTGGTTGAGTGGTTGATACCTACAGCTAGTACAAAAATGGAGCAAGCTATGATTGTGTTTTAAGAACAGCCCAAAAATAAAATAAAAATTCAAGGATATAGTAAAGTGATTTTATCAGGATGAAAGTTCACACTATGATCTGCCAGCTTTTGAAATAAAAATCTTTTCCTTCAGACTGGTTGCAATTAGAAATGGAGAAAATAGATATTTCTGGAAGAGGGCACAGAATTTAGCCCAGTCTGCAATCTGTTCGAGTGTTAAGATGACAGGAGAAAAAGTTTCCCCTCGACTAATTAAGAACAGTGTCCTATTTATTTATAACATTTCTATTCAGCTTTTTGCCAGAGTTGCTCTTTAAAATTGTGCAGTAAAAACATCCTAATAAAATTAAAACAGTGCAATATGACTTGAAGTCTCGCATTATTGTTGCATTGAGGGTAGATAAGCAAATATCAAGCATGATTCTGTGCATGCCTACTCAAAAGTAAGCCAAATAATTTCAATAAGCAGTGCTTACTCCAAGTGTGTATTTACCAACGATCCAATTTTGGAAATACACCAATGCTTTATTTTATTATTATTTTTTGACAAAGTAATAATAATAAATAAAAATGTGCACCCCATCCACGAGACCACTCCATTGTAACTATCCAACCTCCCTGAATTTCAACACCTCTTGCGATGATTTGACCCCTTTCTGTTTTAACAGTACAAATTCTACAAACACATTCCATATCTCCTCAAAATCATTTCCCCTGCTTATTCCCCATCTTACCTTAATGGCACATGTTAATCTATCATTAATAGCTTATATCCCACACCTCTTTATACCATTCTTCCATTTTATATTCTCTTTGCCTCTTCCACTTCCTAGCTATCATAATTCGTGCAGCTGTCAATAAATTTGTGAGCAAGTCCTTCGTAGCCTGTGAACCTTCCACTGCATCGTAAATTAATAATAATGCTACCTCTGGATTTAGCATCAATGCTTTTAGCTAAATCAAGCAAAGGGTTTAATTTGAGCCAGACCTTAGAACCAGAACCTGGTTTGAAGGATGCCATGGCTGAATCACAGATGTGTAACTTCTGAGCATTAGCAGGGTGGGGATTAAATATGTTCTAGTACCTTCCCATTTGGATTAAAGGAATGTTAGGGTTTCCTGTGTGGTGTCCTCAACTCTCATGGCACTTACCAAGGTCCACTGCCCTTCCTCATTTTTAACTTTTAAAGAAAAATATGCCCCTTTTTGTTTGGGGGTATTGCCAGCTTTTTTGACAGTCCCACCCCACTATAAAATGGACATTTGGCAGTGACTGTGACAATAGCCCCTCCCTCCAAGTTTGGGGAACTCTGCTCTAGTGTGTTATCTTTGAGGCTGCCTTTGAAGACTGTTCTAAAGCTTCAGTTATTGAGGATATTGGAATGACTGTACCCTTTGCTGCTGAAGTCTGAGAGAGAGATCACAACACAAAAACATGGATCGGTGTGGTGCATGAACAAAGACTCTTTAATTGCATTTTTTTACATTTTTAAATCTTTTCAGAGTGGGCACAGGCTACAGTGGAGGAGCCTCCCCTGGTAATAATCTCAATTTCAGAGAGGTAGCCTCTGCAAGCAGAGGGGAAGGGCAAAAGGAGGCCATTAATTCTTCCTCCTAGAACCTTGCCTAGACTATGCCAATTGCTGTGACACTCCTTATTTTTTTCCAGGACTCAACAAGGCCAGTCGATTTGCTCTCTGGACCTGCCATTTACTATTGTTTGTTGGCTTTCTGCTCCTTTTTCAAACAAAATTTCATAGCCACTTGCATACAGGGGAAAGAGTGTCAACCGTAATCAGGTGGCATTGACCGCTTCCTCGTTAGCCAGTAGGGGACTTGTGCTCCCGGATTTGTTGCTGGGTCCTGGTAGGATATACCTTCTAATTGGCAATTAATTAATTTGGACACGTTTTTCTTTTTCAGAGTGTTTGAAACTCACAGACTTTGAGGAGCTCCTGCTGTGGAATTCTTCAAGCTTGGTGCAGCCACAAATCAGGTACTTTATTTTTTAAGATTAGATCAAAGCTAATTCTTGAGCAGTCATTACAAAGTTTCCTAAAAAGTGGGGAGGCTATATTCTAATTTTTAAAGGAATGCTGTGGGTTATTTTGGGATCTTTGCATAGCCAGAAGTAGCCATGTGGTCTGTCTTTTAATCATGTGCCAGCTTGAAACCCACCATCTAATCCACTAGTCTTCAGTAGGTGGTTCGGGACCCTAACCTCTAACCCCTAGTGGGTCACAACTAAATAAAAATGAAATAAAAATGAAGCAAACCCCCCCCATAACCCTCCTTTCACAAACACATTTAAAAGGCCACATGATGTTTATTTAGCCAAAGGCCTGGTTATAGAGAAATGTTTTTACCTGGCTAAAGAATTAAAAGGGGTCAATCCATCCCAGAAAGAAAGTGCAAGACCATTCTAATGATGGGCCTTTGGGTCACAGCCAAGCTGCAGAATAAGATGGGAAGGTTTTTTAAAAAGAGTTTTCTAATGATCAGTGGAAGAGGTGGGGGAGGAAGAAGGGCCAGCGTGGAAAGGGGTTGAGGACATGGAAGGGGAAGCATCTCTGCAGGGATATTGCAGGGGAAGATATTAATGTTTTCATCACCTGGAATGCAATTGTGCTCTTACGTAACTGGTATTTGCAAAAATAGTATCAAATTGAATGCGGGGGTGGCAGGGTGATGCATATCCCAAGGGTCCTCTTGGTTTTGCAAAGTTCTTGATTTCCCTTTTACTGCTGTATGAAATAAGGCCACCTTGCAGGCTGTTAGTGGCAGGAATTGCTCAGTTTTACAGTTCCTTGCTTTTTAGTGCTCAAATTGTCTTAATTTTATGCCTCAAGTTTATGCCTCAGCTCTCTGCACTTAATAGGTTGTGTTAGTTTTTATTCTTCTTTTTATTTTTTTTCCCCAACCAAGAATCCGTTGACATATTTATGAAACCGTATATCCATTTGCTGGTCTACATTGTTTGCTGGATGTTCAAAGGGTGTCGGAGCCCAGGACTGGAATTTTAAGCTATTATGAATTGCAGCATATTAAATGGGAGAAAGGAAGGAGGACCCTGACTCCCACCAAGCTGCCCATCCCAATTCCAGGACTGAAAAAAGGCTTTCTCTCTGCTAGGAAGAATCTAGCTCATGAGATCTTTGAGACCAAAGCAGACAGTTTGGTTCACTGTAGACCCTGGCCTAGGAATGGTGGTGCCATTCCTCAGCACTGAACTGGCATGTGTCTGGGTCCCAAATCTTGGGGAATTACTATTTATAAAGAGGTATAACATGTATGAAGTTTTGCTTCAAAAAAGCAGGTGCTATCCTATTTGTGAATGACAAATCCTTTTCACCTTAACTTTGGGCTCTGTCTCCCCTCCGCACCTTGTAGCACACGACTTCTTTGTTAGACCCTTCTCTTATCACTCTGAAGATCTTCTGCCAGCCCTGTCCCTGAAGTATAGATTCGGCACTTGGCAGGGATCCAGTCATTGGTTTATGTCTGCCATGTATCCTTCCTGTCACTTGAAAAAGAAGCTTTCCTGAATGGCTGTGTGTGCTTGCACTGCTGCATTGCAACCTTGTATAAATTGTGCTCCCAGACTTGCTGCTAACACAGCAAATCCTTTTGTTGCCCAGGTTGTACGTGTGCCCTTAGAGAGCATCTGCTGCCGCCTAAGTGATTTCCTTTTACATACCTTCCCAGGACGTCACGTGGATGAATTAGCTAATGTTTGTAAAGCACGCCAAACAGAAGAAAGGTCTCTGCAAGTGCTTGGCATCCTTATTACATAACATACAATTAAATCCGGCTGCACTGTACAAAGCCCACTTCATGTGAAGTGCTGTGTATTTCAAATTAATAGATTTCAGAAGAATTGTATTACATTCAATATGTTGTAAAGCAATCTGTGCCAGAGACTAGGAGATCTCCTGTGTTTTCCCTTGTTATGTTGAATTGCTGTGAATTGCTGTATCTGCAATTTAAATTCTTATATTACAGAAAACCAGAATTGCTAAGTGCTGTACTGCCTCATGTCAAACACCCAGCTAGTACACCAATTCTTTAAACCTCTTTTGTTGACCACAAGCATTATGCTTTCCATTTTAAAGTTCAGAATAGAGTAGTTGCTTTGGAAGACAATAATCAGGCATCCAAACAACATGATCAGTCCAACGAAGTTGATGCTGAAGAATCATTGCCTCGACACTGGTGATCATTGCTTCTTCCAGTACACTGAAGTCTCTTCTGTAATTGATTTGGTTTCTGTAGAAAAAAGCATGCATCACCCAAACAATTCTGAGAAAGTAAGCCCCAGGCCACCTCAATTTGTGTGGCTTTTGTAACTGATAGTGGTTAATTCTCATCCACATTGAGGCTGCTGGTCTATTTTCTGCTCTCCTTCTACAGTAGAACCTCTACTTATGACCGCCTCTACTTGGGCCTGATCCAAGTTGTGACTGCGGCAAACCCGGAACTAAATACCGGGTTTGCTGCGATTTGCGCACATGTGCAGAAGCGTGCTGCCACTGAATGCACCTGTGCACAATAGCGCTTCTACCAGCAACCCAGATTGACATACGGACAGACCTCCAAAACTGATTATGCCCGTAAGTAGAGCTTCCACTGTATTTTTTTGCTCTCTGGCTATGAGCAGGATCTCCCTCCCCAACAGACTGGGAACTTCCTCTTGGCAGCTGGAGCTTCTAAATGTCTATAGAGTAAGGAACATTACCAGAAACTACGGGTTCCAGAAGATATTTGGGTATATATTGAATATTTTATGCCCACAACATTGTGCCTGTGTAGTGGAGGGGGCATGCAAGGTCAAATATCTAAACCTGAAAGCCCGCATCAGAGCTGAGATTGCTGCTTGTATATACACAGAGCCTCCTCTGATCAGTATTTTGCCTTTACAGCCTAAGTTTCATTTGCCTTTGTAGCCAGAAGGAAAAGGAATTGCTCAGTGAGGATTTCACTGCTTATTGATTACTGCCATCAAGTGAGATTGCAGATGCCACTGTCCTGTCATTTGCTAGATATGTGTACAGAATGTGCGCTGGGCTGCCTCTTAACAGCAAGGAGGGTTGGAAAAAGAAGGATTTGGGGTAGGCGGGCGCACATGGTTGTTCATCCTCTTTCTAATGCTACATCTCTGTATATCTCCACAAACTGAATTGTGAGATGAGGGGCATTATCACTATCACAAAAAAGAGAAAAGCATGGCTGAGAAGCAGGAGGTCAGGTGGGCAGAATGTTTCTCCTTCCTTTTTCTCATCTGAAAGCAGTTGCAGGTCCTCACTTGACATGTCTTACAACTGTTTAATAATTCAGGCTCTCCGTTTGTTTGTTTGTGTCTTTGTTTTGTTTGACCTAGGCAGCAGTGGCAGCTTGGCCAGGGGTCCACTCTCTTTTCACTTTCCTGGTGCTCCCCATCAAACTGATGAGCCTTTTGTTGTGTCCAATAGAGAAAGCGAACTGTTCTGGACAGCCTAGAGAGCATTTATGTATTTGTTGGTTTGATTGAAATTATTTATATCTTGCTCTGCTTCCCAAAGGAGATCAGAGCAGCATATGCAGGAAAACAGTATAAACAAACAAGACTCTCAGCAGCTGTAATGTCCAGGAAGGCAGGGAACAAACTAGGCTTTATTTCACCCGGGTCAAAGACCCAGTTTGGAACCCCCCTATGCACATTTGTGTACACACACACAGGCTGGGAGCCTCAATGGTGCCCCCTGAAGGTTTTACCTGGGGCAAAATACCCAGCTAGGCCCCCCCCCCCATCTATGGCTCTGCGGGAAGGCTCTAAAGCCTGATTACTAAGAAAAGTGCTCTCTCCACCCCCAACACTAACAGTGAAAGAGCCATAAAGACATCCTGGGAGAGGGAGTTCCAGAAGTGGGCACCCTATAATCATCCTCTCCTCACCCCCATTTATCTTGGTGACTATTGGGCTTCTCCTTTTATAACACACATAGCACCTGTTTGAAATAATATAGAGGTTTGTATATATGGGCCCATGCCCAAAGGATTTTACCATCTATCCTTTAAGGCTAATTGGAGTATAATAATCTATTTTCTTCCCTCTTCCTTTTTTCTAAGAACAGAAACAAAACAAACAGTAGTAATCTTTAAAAAAAATATTGTCCAAGCTGATTTAAAATCCAGTATATCTTCACAAAAACCAGGGATTACAGCTCTAATTATGATCAAGGATGGGCTGAAAATTCCCATAGCACCTGTTTAATCAAGAGCAAAAGGCTTGTTGTATACAGCAGGATTTCCATGTTGCATGCACGGTGGCAAAACGCAAGGTATGCACAAACCCTAATATGAAACTTAATGTTGATGTGCTCAGTTTTATTTTGAGGTTGCTTTTCCATTTTGGTTTATAATAACTTAAGGTAATATTGACACAATCTAGTTCATTTGGTTTGCTGTATAAGAATACTGCTTGTGTATGTGCTTGCACTTGCCACTGTGTGTGTGTCAGAGAGAGAGAGAGATGCAAACCTACAGTCATACAGTACCTTGGTTTTTTAACAGCTTGATTCCCCAATGTTTTGATTCCCGAATGTTGCAGACCTACAGCTGATCAGAAGCTGCACTTTGGTTTCTGAATGTTTTGGAAGTCGAACCGACTTCTGGAACGGATTCTGTTTGACTTCAAGGTACTGTACAACTGTATAGGCATATATCCAATACCTACAACACTTCCTTTTGAGGATGGAAGAACTACAAAAATGGGAGATGTGCATGTATTGTGGCAAAGAACCCATATGTGAGTCTATGACCCACTCACTGCACATACTATTATTTCTAGAGCCAGCCTAAGCTGAACTGGGAAGTTGCTGGTGGCTGTAGGAGGCTGCATTCCCCGCTCTTTAGCACTCGATCGGAGAAAAAACAGTCAGCTTTTCCTTTCCCCGGGAAAGCCGCTTATACCCTTGCCAAAAACACAGAAAACCTCTCGGGCCTGTGCTTTTTAGGCATGGGACGAGGACGTCTGGACAAGCCCCCAGTCTCAGTGTGTCCTATCGCCATTAGCAATATTGACTTGTAGTAACAAAGTGCTATGGTATGCTTTGTATGCAGTAAATTGATTTCAAGCATGTAATCCAAATATATAGTTGCCTTTTCTGGAAGCGGTCATGCAAAGGGCATAAAAAAAATCCAGCTGTGCAATTTCATGCCTGTTTCCTGAGACGGGAGTTCAGTGTGGGACTTCCTAATACATGTGTTTCAGATTGCAGCCTGAGTAGCAAGAGCTCCAGAGATTTATTTTTGTTGCCCTGAGAAAGTTTATTTCTAGTTTGCCACTTTATTATTAGAAGCATCTGCTTCTGTATTAAAGGCTTGGTTTTTATTGCTGCCTAAAAGAGTGATTGTCAGTCTTGCCATTTGATGTGTTTCCCTTAAATGTGAACAACTCAACAAATACAGTCATACCTCGGGATAAATACGCTTCAGGTTGAGCACTTTCAGGTTACGCTCCGTGGCAGCCCGGAAGTAACGGAGTGTGTTACTTCTGGGTTTCGCCGCTCGCGCATGCGCAGACGATCAAAATGACGCCACGTGCTTGCGCGGAAGCGGCGAAATGCGACCCGCGCACATGCAGATGCGCTGTCGCATCTTACGTTCTGTTTGGGATGTGAACGGGGCTACAGAACAGATCCCGTTCGCATCCCGAGGTACCACTGTAGTCAGATCACTATTAGAAGAAGAAGAAAATATGGTAATCTTGGACTTGTTCATTGGCCTATCAGCTTTGTCTGGGATAGATCTTTCTGGAGAAAGATCTCAAGATCTGCATAATGCAGGTGACCTGTGCACACATACCTGGGAGCAATCCTAATTGAATACGACAGATGTGTGGAGCCTTGGGGATGCCACAACTATGATGTCAAATGAAAGGCAAGAGGCTTTGGCATCACACAGGGTGCCACTGAAATTTGACATACCAAGGTCTGCCACTGATCTCAAAGTTGAGCTTTCTGTCCCCTATATCCAGGTCTGCAAACATACCTATTATACACATTTCAGAATGTTAAATGTTATCAGAGCTTCTTATAACAATAATTTAAAAAACAAAACAAAAGCAGCATCAGATGATTTGAAGCCTGTTAGGCTAACACATGTTAAATCCTATGATTTACACCATGGGTAGGCAAACTAAGGCCCGGGGGCCAGATCCGGCCCAATCGCCTTCTAAATCTGGTCCGCTGACGGTCTGGAAATCATCATGTTTTTACATGATTAGAATGTGTCCTTTTATTTAAAATACATCTCTGGGTTATTTGTGGGGCCTGCCTGGTGTTTTTACATGAGTAGAATGTACTTTGATTTAAAATGCATCTTTGGGTTATTTGTGGGGCATAAGAATTCATTCCTTTTTTTTCTTTCAAAATATAGTCCGCCCCCCCAAGGTCTGAGGGACAGTGGACTGACCCCCTGCTGAAAAAGTTTGCTGACCCCTGATTTATACACCTGCACACCAGATGTAGTCAATGTTTGTGAGAGTTCCAACTCCAAAAAGATGGCATCTTCCTTTGCCTCAAAAATGGTGTTTAAAGCAACCAAAGATTTGATTTCTCGTTGTATTGAAAAGATCAGTCCTTGTATATTGATCTTTTGTGCGATCCATATTTCATGCTCCTTTTGCACATATCTGGTTGATAGGATTGCTGCTGGCTCTCGTGGTTTCTGTAATACTTGCCTAGTATATTCAACACACCATCAGAGGAACTCTGTGGAAGCTGTTTTGTGCATCCGGAATAAATTGTGTGGGAGTGATCATAGCACTAACCAAGCCAATTGGGATACATGCAGAAGGGATCTCAGATGCATATTCTACTTCTCTTACCAGATTAATCATAGAAGACGTGAGTACTGACATCTTCTGTTTGCTCTAGCCACTAGCCATCTCAACCTGCTCTTCGTGCTTTTGCTTATTGCAGTTTAAATAATTGGTTGGCTTTTTGCCATTGTTGTAGAATCTAAGGCACAAAGGAAATGTAAAACACTGTTGCTGTTTTTAGCCCAACTGGAAATATATATTCCGGTGACTTTTGCTATAAAACAAAATAAGGGAGCAGATTACATTGACCTGACCCATGAGGATACCCAGGGGGAAAGCTATATGCCAGGTTTCTGGTGTGTGGTTTTTTTTTTTGAAGTTTCATCTCAAGCAAGGGCTTGGGAGGATGGGGTTACTGCTTTCTTGCTTGCTTGAATGCATGGCTAAGGCTAGAAACCAAGAAAATAACTGCTGTTGTACTGCCTATTGCATGGGGACAGATATGTGTTTGCGTAAGTAAAGTCAAAACAGTTTAGCAGAGGGAAAGCACAACAACAATAATAATATAAAGGAAGCTTTAAGCAAACATGTCCCAATTCTCCTTTCTTCAGAAATACTGTACGTTTTGCAAAGTTTGTGCATATCTGCATAAACAAGAAAAAAGAATGGTGTACATAAAAAGAGAACAAGTGCAAATATTTGGCTGTGCATAGACTTGTCTGTAAGAGGGTGGTGTCCAGACAAGAAGATGGGCCAGACTATCTAGTGATGCGAATTGTTCATATTCACACCTAAGGATTTGAACCAAAACCAACCTGCTTTCTGAGTGAGAAATATGACACAATTTCAGCAATACCTATTCCCTTCTTGTCTTTTCAATACTTTTTCTTCCTCCCTCCTTTTCTCTAGCCTGCTTTCTTTTTTTCTTTCTTTCTTTCTTTCTTTCTTTCTTTCTTTCTTTCTTTCTTTCTTTCTTTCTTTCTTTCTTTCTTTCTTTCTTTCTTTCTTTCTGCATTATTGCATTTTTTTTTTCAGGTAACATGATGTGCTCTCTTCCTCTATCTTCCAAGCTGGAAGCTCCTTGTCTCATTCTATATTTGTGGAAAAAGAATAAAAACAAAATAAAAAGTGGATTCTGTTCCTCCGGTGGGGGGAGGGGGAGGAGAGGAAGGGAGGAGGTTTTCTCTGCAAATTTGCTTCTTATCCCCCTATTCTTTTCGGTGTTTTAGGGAATCTGGAAATGTACTCTGATTCAGAATCGTGTGCTTTGGTTTTTGCAATGGGGAAGAGTGATTTCAGGAAATGTGGTACTGAAAAATTAGCTTGGTATATGGAATGTGCATATTTTGGCATATTGATACTGCACTAGGGGTGATGGTGAGAGAGGCAGAAAAAACTTCAGGAATTGGGGCAGAATGACTAAAGCAGGAGATGAAGAATTTAGTTTTAGGACAGGGATGTCTAACATGTGCCTCTCCCAGTTGTTGATAAACTACAATTCCCATAATCCCTTACCATTGTCTGTGTTGGCTGGAGCTGATGGGAGTGTAATTCAGCAACATCTGCAGGACCACATATTTGCCACCCCTGTTTTAGGAACAACCAACTTTGACAAATAGGTTTTGTTTTGTTTTTTAATAAAAATGTTTATCAGGAAGCTTGACTCTTTAGCCTAAAATCCCAGCTCTAGGTTTCTGTGGCTACTTGGAATTGAGGGGGTAATGTACTCTACACCTGCACAGAGGCCCCTTACACCAGGGGTCCTTACACTGTCCCTCAGACACTATTGGGGGCCGGATGGGAAGTTTTGGAGAGTGGGCTAGCACGCTCGCAGGAGCTGGGTGCCTCGGAAGCCGGGAGTCTGCAGGAGCTGGCCAAGAACGGTGCGGAACTGCCCGGTGCACCTCTTCAAGGAGCACAAAGATGGAGACAAGGATAAGCTGGTGCCTCACCTGCAGCTTCCGCCCCGTGCGGGTGTTTCCACCCCTTCGTCATCCTGCTCCCTGGAGGTGAAGGCCGCTGCCTAGGCCACTTCGCCGCCGGCCTCATCATCCTCCACCGTCACATTGGCCACCAATGGGAGCGTGGTGATGAGGGCCCCACCGAGCCCTAGCCCGGGCCAGCTGTCCTCCAGGAACACCGCTTCTGCCCCCTCACAGGGACACAGAGCAGCAGCAGTTACAGGGGCACCAGGGCGGCAGTGGTGACAGTAGGAAGAGGCCGAGCGGTGGCAGCTCTGCCAATCAAACGCCGTGCTTGATTTACCTCAGCGTTTGATTGGCAGAGACGTCCCCGCACTGAGGTAAACCAGGTGCGGTGTTTGATTGGCAAAGCCTCCGCTGCTCGGCCTCTTCCTTCGCGGTGGGTTCTTAAATGGCCGGGCCGGCCGGATTTAGAACCCTGACGGGCCTGATGCGGCCCGGGACCGTAGTTTGCCAACCCCTGCCTTACACATTTTGCAATTGAACACTAGCTCATTTTAAGCTCCAACCTCACTGAATCACCAGTGAAGTCAGTCATATTGTTACTTATTTGCTAAGTGTTACTAATTTGGACCAAAAAAAAAGAGCTCTATACCAGATGACTATGACTATGGAAGTTCGTTGTAGTGACTTTTTGGCTTAGATTCTGAAAGCTGGGAAACTTTGGAGAGGCTTTATGAAATGTATAAACAGATATATCACAGGCACAAAGCTGTCATATTCTAGGCGCCTGCAATCATGTCTGTCTACAAAACTATACATTGAATTGGCTAAGTAGCTTGTGCGTTTCTCTCTCCCACCCCAGCTTTTCCAACACCACTGCATTGCTGTAATTGGGAGGTCTCAATTCCAAGGACCCTTCTAGCCTGTTACTATTTTGTAGGTGGGAGTCAGTTGCAGACTGGCAAATTCAGATTGCACCATTAAGTGGATTTGGTGCTCTTGTGCAATAAACCCCTTCCAAAAAACCTGACATTTTTTGTGGCCGGGAAGGCAGTGGGACAAATGTACTGGAAAATGGAGGATAGCAATTGATTGACATGATGATGTATTCTTCCTCCATTCAAATCAGAATGAAGGCTCAAAATCAGCTGGTGTTCTATAACCTCCTCCCAAACTTTGTTCAAACAAATCAGGATGACTGCTCAATAAGTATTTAATCTGGAAGTGTCCCAAGTCTTAGTGTAAGACCATCCACCCTATTTTCCTCTGTCCCTAATCTATATTAGAACTGAGTGTGGCGATCACACAGGGTCCCCGGACGTTTGACGGTCTATTGATCCCTGTGCCACCACTGTGTTTGCTTCCCTGCTGCCACCAACCCGTTTCTCTCGAGTACGCACAGAGTCCAGACAGTTGTTAACATTAAATCAAATAAGCAAGTTTGTTTTTTAAGTATTAACAAGTTTATGGTTTCAGATAAATTTTCTTGTCAATTTCTTAATCTTAGTTTATTTACTGGCCTATACCTTCCTAATAACTTCTAGCTGATTATCCCGACTGTCTATCTGACTCCTCCTAACAGTTTCTCTCACTCTCTCACATCAAAACTAGACCAACCCACAGACTTATCCTCCCTCTTCCTTCTCGGACTCCCATCTGACTTCCCAACAACTCCAACTCTATCTCTAACTCTAACAACTCTAACTCCTCCCCTTGGGTTCCCACTGGCCAATCACTTCACACTCATTTAACCCTTTCCTTATGACCCACCAAGGAGGGCAAACGCCACACTGAGTACACCAAATAACATTGCCTTTGGGCCTCTCTCTCAGGTAATGTTTGAATTCTGTAGAGCATTTCCTGAATGCCATTATGCATCTACAACTTTCCACAGATACATATGGTTAGATCGGTGTCAGAATAAATACATTTTGTGGTACAACATTCACAGCTCACTCAACAGAAGCATATTTTATTATCCTTATTGTCAGCAAATCAGTTGATTTTATTATGGCTAAGTCTACCATAACTATACCAATACGGTGGTACCTTGGGTTACGAACTTAATTCGCTCTGGAGGTCCGTTCTTAACCTGAAACCATTCTTAACCTGAGGCGCGCTTTCGCTAATGGGGCCTCCTGCTGCCGCTGTGCTGCTGGTACATGATTCCCATTCTCATC
Organism: Podarcis melisellensis; assembly: GCF_964234715.1. NCBI lineage: Eukaryota > Metazoa > Chordata > Lepidosauria > Squamata > Lacertidae > Podarcis > Podarcis melisellensis. Next base: position 75,659,811 of record NC_138528.1, on the reverse strand, counting down.
CTGGGGCAAAGTTCTCAACCCGGGGTACTGCTTCCGGGTTAGCGGAGTTTGTAACCCGAAGTGTTTGTCACCTGAAGCGTTTGTAACCTGAGGTACCACTGTAGTGACATAACATAATTACTTCAGTTTGCTTCCTCTCTCCTTATATTTGTTAAGGTGATGCAAAAACTAATCTAGAGTGTTTTTTTTGTTTTTGTTTTAGCTTTTCTATTGTTGCATTTTTAGAAAGCTATTTCCAGAACTGGAATTTCATTCTAAAGATACTGGCTCCTTCCTTAGCTGCTTACGGGGTGTGAAACCCACATGCTATTTTGGACTTTCGAAATGCAAGCATCAGTTTTATTCATTAGCGACCAAAATGGTCTTTCATCAGCTACCAGAAAGGCAGAGTCATCTTAATTTATAATTATCTGCATAAAGTTTACCACTTGCCCCTTACCTCAATGTTCACAGCTCTACTGTAGCTGTCTGGTGTTTCCCTGGACAAAATCACTATTCTGGTACGCTGAAGTCTTATAGCCTATGCATATTCCTCTATCGAGTACTTTTGAATGCCACCCCAATCTTTGAGCAGTGAGAGACTCCAGGGTTTCCAAGTCCTTACCTGAGGTTGGGTTTCCTTGGAATGAAGGTCAGTGGAGACTGTGGTGGCTTTAAGATATATGGTTTTATTTACACATATATGCACCCTGAACACAGGATGAAAAGAGTTCACAGCATTAACAGCCCAACAGATCTTTTTTCTCCATTTGGTTTCCAGGGGAACCTCAAAGTCCAGTACAGGCTCAGCACAGAACAGGACATGCCCCTCTGTCTGCAGCTTCCAGCGTTCAGATTTCCAGCTTGCTCAAAACACAACTCTGTCCATTGTTATCCTTCATAGCAGTTAGATGAACAGGATGGAGGAAAGGCCCACCCATTTGTTCTGTGGCACAGAGCAACTTCTTTGGATATGCTAGATTGTGGTGCCTTGACAACGAACTAGTTTTGCAAACTTCCTCTTATGCATTCCATCCTCATAGATACAGGGTCCCAAGAATCAGAAGGGACCCGAAGTATCCTCCATACTGACAGACTCCTAAATTCATAACAGTACTATCAAGACTATGCCACAAGTTGTTCACATATAGTCCATTATGATAAACAAGAAATGTCCATTCTGTCTGTGGGTACAGTAATCTGCAAAAACAAAATCTGTTGAATTGTCCCTAATCACCTGTTGACAGGTATTTCACATACTTGTTTTGTCCAGATTCATTTTATCTTACCAGATTCCTTTAACCTTTCCTCATTGAACTTTGTTTCCAAGCCCCTCGCCATCTTTGTCACCCTCCTCTGAACACATTCCAGATTGTCAAGAACTTTCTTAAACAGCAGTTATTGACAAATTGGGTATCTGAGCTTCTTTTTGGAATGATATGTTGAATTAACTTCAAGCAGGTGAGTCTATCTATCTGTCTTGCCTGTCTCTCTGTATCTCTCTACCGAGAGAGATTTTTCTGCCTTAACAGACTTGTCGTGAAAACCACATTAAAAGTCATATGCTAGGAGTGAGGTCTGATGGGAACGAATGGTATATTGGATACTGGGCTTCTTAAAATCTCAAGATGTGTCCTACGTTCCTGATGCAAAGGACCCCAGAGAGCTGCACAATAGAACCCTTTAACTGCCCCAGCAGTCAAGGTGTCAATCTTTATATTCTTTCTGCTTCACTGAGCTAAACAGCCACAAAAAGCCACCATCAGTTCCCTATGTAGTCAGTTGTGCAGAGATGAACAAAGCCCTGTCAGCCATGAATCAGGGGATCTGACGCCAGTGTAATGGCTTGTTCTGATCCTGCTTCACGTCAGCCGTCAGCCTAGGAGAAGTGTGGAGCCTTTTATAAACAGCTGTTGAACTTTCTGAAACACGGGGACACTGTGATTTCAAAATAGACATTCCTTTTCAAGAGAATTGATCCATCACAATGTGTTTCGAATTTCCACACACACCAGCTTGTCTATTAAGAAAACTCTGCATTCGGCACAGAACTCCTGTGCATTGAAGAAGATTCTGGAACACGTTCTTGGTTTTCCAATCATGCCAACAAGGATTACTGGTCATGCCTGTTGGACCTTAGTGTTGTTCCATGTGTACTGAGGACGTACTCTAGACTGTACTTAACATTCTTTTCTGAGGCTGTGCTCTGCAGGAGAAGATTGACAGTGATAGGAAAGCTGTTCTTTAGCAATTTGTGTCTACCCTTCTTTTCACTGAAGCATTCTCTATAACTTCCAAAGAAACTCGAGGGTTTCTTCGTGCAGAGTTTGAAGAACAAAGACCACGTTACGGATTGATTAAGTGTTACCACTAAGCACTTGTAGCTCATCACTTAAAATGAATCAGCCCTTTCAAACAAAGGTCAACACATAGAAGTATCTTACAAGTTAGAATAAATGCTCTGAAGGGAGAATGCAGTGGTGGGGAGCCTTCCGCCTGTTGACCTAATGAGAGCCTCCGGGCTCTGAAATTGGCCTGGGAGGCTGTTTGGGGACAAACACTTGGAACTTTTCCTGTGCCTGACACCAGATGTGGGAAAGTTCAGAAAGAATTCAAACCCTGGAAGGTGACAGAAAAAGATGGCGAATTCAAAAAGTGCCGAATTCAAGCTATGACTGCAAAGGAAGAATCAACTTGATGTCAGGTGATTGGCAGGTTTCAGCCCCCTGCCCAATCAAAGTGCCCTGTGAAATGTTGGCCACTTCTGAATCTGGCCCTCAAGCCAGATTTTCCATAACTGGCATAATGGGTAGCTAAATATAGGTGGTGGCTGTTTTTATCTGTGCTCATGCAGTGTCTTCTGTAGTCAGCCACATCACAAAATTGAATGAGGTGGTACAATTATGTATATGTACACATGCAATGATTAACCTTTCATAGTTTCTCCAACATTGTTAGTGATAAGCTGAGGCTTCATTTTGCAATGTCCATCCCGAAATGGCTTCAGTTGACCTAATTTTTCACAATGTGATGAACACCTCTGCCTCCATGGCATCTCAAAATGGTCTCATTATAAAGAGGCCTGAGCATCTAAAATCTCTAGCTGTTTTTGATGATTTAGGCCTCACTGACTTTAATGAAAGATAACATCAGCTTTCATTACCAAGGCAATCAATCCAAGTTCAGCTCTTGGTTAAGTTAATGAAGATATAAACTGGCTGAATTTAGAAAGCAGAGACCATCGCCCATGATTTTTATTGCCTTGCTATAATTCTTGTTTGCCTACCTTTCTCAAACAAACAAACAAACAAAAATATAAAAGGGAAAATTTCACATACCCACAGCTTAAAAAACCTCAGGTTACAGATGCTTCAGTTTACAGACGCTTCAAGTTACAGACTCCGCTAACCCAGAAATACTACCTTGGGTTAAGAACTTTGCTTCAGGATGAGAACAGAAATTGTGTGGCAGCAGTGCGGCGGCAGCAGGAGGGCCCCATTAGCTAAAGTGGTACCTCAGGTTAAGAACAGTTTCAGGTTAAGAACGGACCTCTGGAACGAATTAAGTTCTTAACCTGAGGTACCACTGTATCTCCTATCTGATTCATCATTATTCTCACTTTGTGTGCGGCTTCCTAGCATCTTATCAGTTCTGTTCAAGATTTTCTGAGAATTTATATGGCAAAAATCCAGCTGCTTTGTATTTGAATTCAACAACTTTGTGAAATGAGGCAGGAATTGAGACAATCAAATGCTTAAAAGTTAAGGGCAGGTATTAAATTTTACTCAAAGTAGACTACATTGTAATTAATGAGCGAAACATAATCATGTTCACTAATTTCTACAGATCTACTCTGAGTAAAACTTAGTTGAATACCAACATGTATTCTTAGGTTGGAAATGAAACACTGCACTAATACACTCATTCTGTCAGTGCAATGATCTTCCCACCACCCCCATTCTGGAAATTCTCCTGACACCCCCTTTTCCAAACCAATTAGGGAGGCTGCAGGGACACACACTGGAGGAAACCCCATTGCATTAGTGGGACTTGTGCCGCCTCCTGCTAGCAACTATTTAGTTGACTCTGACCCCAAAGGTTGTATTCAGCTAAGTCCTACTCAGAGTAGACAAATTGAAATTAATGAACCTAAGTTAGTCATCTCCATTAACTTCAATATGAGTAGGACTAGCATTGAATACCACAGCTCACAAGCAGCGTATTTTAAAAAAGCTACCCTATGTTCCCATACCATCAGAAGCAGTGACTGCATCATTAACTCCCCTTGCTGCTACTCCAGTGTATTAAAAAACTGTTGGCTCATAACAATCATTGCTTTTATTGCAAGGACCACTGTTGGCTGATCTGGTATGGCAGAATGAATAAGAGCAGGAGTTATGAGAAAGAAGTCTCAGCTCAGTTACCACACGTTCTGTTCTATTTAGAACAGTTTTATGTGTTTTATAATTGCAACGGTTTTATTTGCTTTTTATAATTGTGTAGTTTTATTGTTGAAACCCACCCTGGGAACTTAAGGTGAAGGGCAGGTAAGAGGTCTTATAAATAAGTAAAGAACTCATTAGGGGGACTTAAACAAGCCACTGTCACTTTGCTGTATGAAATATGGGGATAATCAGTTATGCTGGCCTACGTCACAGATTTAGCCTAAAGTTTCCTGAGATAATGAATGTAAAGCACTTTGAGCATTTATTATTTATTGTGCTCTTTCCTCAAGAATCTTATTACTATCGTCAACCGGCTTTGAGGGCAAGAGCATGTTGTAGGAGCGTTTTGCAGCATTTAATACAGCCTTCCCAAATTGTACTGCCTGTGAAGCACTAGACTGTTGCATGCATGTTTGGTGTATGGGATGTTAGGGGAGGGGTAGCACCTCTGGTAGGGGACACATTGTGCTCCTTCTGGGGTGGTTTGTCCGCCTTTGTTTCCCACCCTGCACTCAGCTCTCACCTGTGGCTCATAGAAGCTGTCAGCATGCAACAGTGGCCCAAACCTGGGAATGGCTTTGACTGGCTCGCTAAACCACGTGATGGTAGCTGATGGCCCACAAACCATCAGTGAGTTAGGGCCTTCCGCTGGTGAATTGAGCGGACGAGACCAATAGTGGGTCCAATGGTCAAGAAGGCAGTTTCTGCACATGCTGCAGAGGGAAATGAGGGGGCACATGGGGCTTGTCAACCTGGGAAGGTAGCCCATCTAGGAGAAGGCAAACTCTGATCCTAAACCTCCACTGTCTTGTGGGATATCTTTGGGAGAAGAAAAGGCTAAGGAGTAAACCCTACACAAATCCAGAGTGGAGTCCCTAAAATGGTTGGATGGTGCCTTGTACGCCTCCTTCTGGCAACTCCTGCAGCCAAGCAGGTGCCAAACGTATTGCTCTGCTGGAGAGGTCATTTCAGTGGTTTGACTTCACCACCAGAGGTGCACTCCATTGTCTCTCAAGACAGATGGATGCATACAAAATGCATATGTTGAACTTTATAGAAGCTCACTTTGATGCCAGTGATGCTTGTTTTTAAATCCAGAATTACAAGTGCAAGCTGTAATAGTGGCACTGTTCCCTAGGGCAGTCTCTGAACCCAGAACGAAAGCCACAAGCCTCACCCTCTGATTCCCACAAGGGTAGCCAAATCATGCTCTTCCACAGCATTCTCCTAACTAAAGGGGCTGCCAGAAGTGGAGCTTTCCCCCTCTGCTCTCTTAGCAGAGGCAGCCCATCCCCACCATTCAATGAGGAATTTCTCTCTCACGCTCTGCAGCAATACCCTCCTCCTCTTCCTCTTATATATTTCCATATTCTGCTGGCAGAGTAAAAAAAAAGAAAAGAGCTTGATGGAATATGAAAGCTGGAGAGTGTATTTGTTAAGAAAAGTCCCTGAAGCAATTGCTATCCCTGCCATGGTGGTGACTTTATTATTGGGAGATGCAGTGCTCTGAAGGGTTCCTTCAATCTCCTTTGTTCAGCCATTTAGCAGCAAGAGCAAAGGGATGTACAATTGGTCTTCGTGTTCCACTTCCAAATGTTTGGGAGCACCATACGTTCTCGTAGTTGAGATATTTATTGACTTTGAGCCATAATCCTGCAAAACTCATTTAATGGCATCCAGCATCTTAGACTCATTAACTTTTTAAACTGGATGCTTGTTTCAATAACTTACTTGGATTGCGTCTGAACTTAGATCGTACACAGTTACTGGTGTGGAAATGTGTATCTAAATATTAAACAGACCCAATCTGGAGTAGGGATTGGTTTTGCACGAACCACTATAATTACTATCGGAATGAAATTCATCACCAGTTGAAGGGAATATAGATGGCATAAGCATGTAAATGAGAAAAGAAGAATGGGGAGACAAATATAGAATAAGGAAAGGACCTTGGTGTGGTTAGGGAATTTTAATATTGGTGTTCTTAATGTTATATTTTAAATTGCTTTTTCAATGCACTCTCAATTGCTGAAATATTTTACCTGTAAAATAAGGTAAAAGCTGTATCTTTCTGCTTGGCTCTTAAAAAGGTAGCTTTTTACATTTTTCACCGATGTCTGTAGATTATAATGATATAATCTTTTATTCAGAGTAAAGTATTGACAATTTTACTTTCTAGCTGTTGTATTCTCCTCATGTCCTGTTGTGCTCAATACACTGGGTGGTGTAGGAACTGCAGCATAAATCCTTGACTTGGCAACAGAAATTCCATCCAATTATCTTACTGGCTGGTCTTTATTACACTTCATCTGGTTTTCTGATTTCATTTCATGTCTGCTGACATCTGTTCTGCAAGCGACTCTGGCAGGCATAGATATTTATAGATATACAGATAGATGCACATGTATGTATGCATAATAAATACATAAGGCAATACCATCATTTGTGGGTTATGATACCACCTATTATTGTACAGGAAGTGAGTTATCATTGCTTTTCCCCCTAGTGGCATCAACTCTTAAGATGGCTAAAATAAATGGGGAAAAGTGCAACAAATTAATTCAGAGAGCACACATTCCAACAATCATTCAAAAGTGAATGAGTTGACTTGACAAGCTCAATTTTCAAAGGAATCTCTATCAGGGTACTACAGAAAGGCAGCAAGTGAGGAATTCTACAAGAAGACTCAATTTACCAAATGTCAGGTCGGTGACATTAATTTTCAGCAAGAAGACCAAATTTTCCAATTCTGGAGATTTAATTGGAGGTGTGACTCAGACGGCATGTGTTGCAGAAGGTAGAAGCTCTTTTAATGCTGGCCTATGCTTATCTCTCTCTTTTTGGGAGTTTTTCGTTTTGGAAAAAAAGTATTTCTCTTCTCAATAGTAAGTTAACTTGAGGAACATCGACAAAATTGTTTCAAATGGGCATTAAACAGGTAAAGGGACCCCTGACCATTAGGTCCGGTCGTGGCCGACTCTGGTGTTGTGGCGCTCATTTCGCTTTATTGGCCGAGGGAGCCGGCATACAGCTTCCGGGTCATGTGGCCAGCATGACTAAGTCGCTTCTGGCAAAATCAGAGCAGCACACGGAAACACCATTTACCTTCCCGCCGGAGCGGCACCTATTTATCTACTTGCACTTTGACGTGCTTTCGAACTGCTAGGTTGGCAGGAGCTGGGACTGAGCAACGGGACCTCACCCCATCACGGGGATTCAAACCACCAACCTTCTGATCGGCAAGTCCTAGGCTCTGTGGTTTAACCCACAGTGCTACCCACGTCCCTTAAATTGGCATTAGCTGTACGTATATAGCTTGTTGCATTCCTGCGGGCAGGGAACACCATTGTTCAGCTTTGGCATACATTGAATGGGTGGTTGAAATGTTGGGTTGGTGTTTGGTTGGTGTTGTTTTTTACTTTGTATGCATATTTCTAAGATTTCATAGAAGAGTTTGGCCAAGATTGCATTTGGCAGCCAGTTCTCATATAACTTTTGCACTTCAAAATGACATCATGTGCATGTGCGGAAACGGTGAAACGCGACCCACACATACGCGCAGTCGCATCTTACGTTTACTTCATTCAGGATGCGAATGGGGCTCCGGAACGGATCCCATTCATATCCAGAGGTACCACTGTATTTGTTTTTAGGACCCACTCTATTCTATTGACTGAAATTTGTTTTAACACATATAATATTGGATCAAATATTAAATGCCTCATGGTGAAAGATGGGTATAGACTGAGGCAACCACTGTCAGAAATAGTATAACCGAGAGACAGGTTTTCACCTCAGTGAGAACTAAGCACCACCCAATTCCTTATCTGAACCATATGTGTGTATGCATAATTTGTGATACTGTTTTGACAAAAAGATCAGTTGGCAAAAAACAAAGTGAAAAGGACAGGTTGGAGGAAATGAAATTGAATCGAGCGTAAAATGAGAATAAATCTATCCCATCGTTGCATATTTCCTGGAACATTTTACGACAAGAAGTAGACAATAGTAGTAAGGCAGACTGTTTACACAGCAAGAGTCTTAAATGGTTTCGGAAAGCATGCGAGTCCACAATAAGAACACTTTAGAAAGAGGATTAAGGCTTCTGGTACAGAAACGAGCCTACTTTTCTCTGATATCCATTACACATTTTCTTAACACCACCCCAACCCAGAATTTATAGATGCTGCTGCAAGGCAGCTATTTCCAAGCCAAGAAAATCCCAAGATGCTTGCATCTGTCTAGATGTCAGGGGCATGGTGTGGAAAAGATATTTCAAAAGTGCTAGTCATATGAATGGTTGTGGAAGAGGCAGCTTGTTAGAGAGGATTATGTGAGATGTTAGTTATTACTTCACTGGCCAGCTACCAGCTTCCCAGTGGAGAATGAAGACAGAAGAGCAAAAGCAAATCAATGGCAATTCACCATGAGTTAGAAAAGCAATGTTTAAAGTTTGTACTCCACATTGTTTTGTTTTTTAAAAAAACAACAACAGAGCTAAGTATATTGGAATTGTGAGTGACAATTTTCACTTCTGTACCAAACCATTGCTTCTAGTGCAGCTCTGAAATCTGCATATGAAAATGAAGAAAGCAGATTTATTTGTAAATATTTCAGTACTCCTTTTCTTTACCTTAACTCTTAAGAAGCTCACAATTACAGAAAAAGAAAATAGAATTACCAGATTAAGATTACCAAATTAAAAAAAATAAGCAAACAAAGAAAAGAAAAAGCTTTTCAAAAGTTCAAGGCCTATGTGTGCCTCTGAGTAACAGATGGTCTACATTCTCACAGAAAAAGACGGGAACACAAGTTAGGTGTGTGACATTATATAATAATGTGAAGTCTGAAGGGACTTGTCAAAGAGGTTACATAGCTGGAAATAATGAATAGTTAATGATCAGTCAAATTCTTGGCCTACATCTAGTATATTTTCATCAGAACTATATTGTAAATTACGAGGCAAATCCCAATAGAGTCAGAATTTGATTCTGTTGTAGAAATTACCACAGCACTGTGTAACTTTCACTCAGAGAGCATAATCTGTGTCTTCCATGTTTGGGGCCAAAACCCCAACAATTGTACTGCTTGTTTCTGTATATTTTATATTCACAGAAGACTGTGTGCTGACTGAAATGTTCTGTTTCAGTCTCAAGTGTCTAAACGAATCTAGTCCACAAAGAACGGGATTATTTATTTATTTTTGCCCTGTGGTTTTTAATACTTTTTCTTCAGCCCTCTGTATTAACTGCCACCTTTAGCAATGGACCAAGGGGGCACATCTCCCTCCATTTTCAGACCCTCGTGAAATTGAAATAGATGTGTCATTGATGCTTCTGACCCCCAGCCCCAACAATCACCCCAAGTTATCCTCAGTCATAGCCAAGGGACACACGGTGTTCACTATTGTTCTCTTTCTGGCATGTCAGGCCTGGATCCCTCTGTAGTGCCACCCCAAAACAAATTAAGAGACTGAGGTGATTTTCGGATTGTTGCCTGAGGATATCATTTCAGCTTATCAAAGTCTTGCCTGGCTGAGATGAAGATGGCAGTCCTTAATTGTATCTCAAGGCTGTAGTGGAGTCAGGCCTCCCAAATTGCAGATTCAGGCCAAACATAGATTCGGACAGCAGTCCTACTCAGGTGAGGCACTTGATGTAATGAACTTTATGCTGTACTATTCTCGTCAGGTGTTTTCTTTAGTAGAAAAATTGAGATAAGCAGTCAAGCCCTATCTTTCCCCTTCTGTAAGTTTAAGATCCCTTCCCTCCCCCACCCCACCTTCAGAACCCATTGCTTGCTCAGGCCACAGCAACCTATAAAGACAATTGATTTAATGTGGCAGCAGAGGTGAAGGAAGAGCTGTGTAAGCTGACGGAGCTAGGCTGATATATAAAAACAGCTCCATGCCTCATAAACCTAGGCTTATTATTAGCAGGCTGAGTTAGATCACAAGATGTCAAATGGTGAGCTTGAGAGTCCATTACACCTTAATTCCTCTTTGCTTTCCACACAAGAAAAAATGTAAGTTTTTTTTAATGTCATTTAAGAGAGAACTCTGCTATTTCAGGATTGTTATTGAAAATAAATATCAGTGTACATATTTTTACCTAGGAGAGATAATGGGCTCCAGAAATGAAAGATGTTTTAGTAGAAGAGGAGGGATATAAACCGAATTGCCATCCTTTTTCTGGTCTCATGTGCTTTTAATTGTATGTCAGGCAGAAATCCAACAAATGTAGCATTCTACCATGAGGATGGTATAAACTTGAAGCCCAACGAGAAACAGTTGAGGGAATTGGGTATGGTTAGCCTGGGAAAGAGGAGACTGAGAGGAGATATGATTGTCATCTTCAAATATCTCAAGGGCTGCCACATGAAAGATGGAGCAAGCTTGTTTTCTCTTGCTCTGGAGGGTAGGACCTGAACCAACAGTTACAAGTTACAAGAAAGGAGATTCCGACTAAACATCAGGAATAACTTTATGTTCGTAAGAGTTGCTTGATAGTGGAACGGACTTCCTTGGAAGGTGGTAGAATTGCCTTCCTTGAAGGTTTTTAAGCAGAGGTTAGATGACTTTAGCTGAAATTCCTGCATTGTGGGGGTTGAACTAGATGACCCTTGGGGTCCCTTCCAACTCCACAATTCTGATATTTTTATAAGCACAGTCTAGCCATGAGCTTTCAAGCTTATGTATAACAAAGCAAATTTGTTTTTTGTACATTGTACAGTTTTTGTGGAAACAGTAGATGTAAGGTGCATACATGGTGTATAAACTGGCTTGCTTGTGTAATTTTTGGCTTGTGAGATTATGAACTTTAAAAATTGTTCATTAAGTGCAGATGATATGTTACAATTTTGACGTTGCTTCGTAAAATAAATCTCATGAGCCTCTAACCTTGTCTGAACATAGAGGGAAAGGGCTTGCCTGATTTATTGGGGAAAAGCCTTAAGCTCTGGGTGACATTAGCAGTGAAAATGTCAAGTTCTGCAGTATGTAGTACATAAGCATGCTGTAATTTCACTGTACTTAATGTTATGGAACAATAACCAAGGCTTTGTATGCTTCTACGCAGTCATTTTGTAATACCAAAGGCTGGTCTATTTATCACAGAGGGATATTGAGGAATGGTCTCAGCATGATGACTTCATCTGCCAGTGTAATATTAATTTAATTTAATTTAATTTAATTTACATACCACTTTTATCTTCTGAGGATCTCAGGGTCATGTACACGATTCTCCTCCTTCCCATTTCATCCTCACAACAAACCTGTGAGGTAGGTCAGGTAAAGAGATGACTGGTCCAAGGTGAGCTTTATGGCTGAGTGGGGATTTGAACCCTGCTCTCCTAGTCCAGCACTCTAACCATTACACCACACTGGCTCTCAGTACATAGAGCTGATCACCATATTTTGCTTCTGCATTACATGACAGTCCATTACATGTGTTATGATCCTGGGAGCAGACCACATCTTCAGGCTGCAGATTCAAAGTGGGAGAGGGAATTGTCTCCAGGGCCAGCCCCAGATGTATTTGCTAATCCAGAAACTCTGTTGCAAAAGGAGCCCTTTGTGCCAGTATTGCTCCAGCTCTAGGAGGTCACATTGCCCTCCTCTGACTGCAAGAACTCCATCTCAGAAGTCCTAGGGGAATCACAGGCTCACTCTGATGTTGACTGCTGCTGAAACAACATTTGAAGCAACCATTCTTATGCATGTTGCCATCCCAATCAGTCACACGCACCACAATTTGGGCATGTGACAGAATATTGACACAGCCTTTTCAAAACAGCAGATCACTGAAGGCAATTCCTAAAATGCATATTTGGAAAATAAGTCACCTTATTAAGCGGCATGTTGACAAAGTTAGCAAGCTGAGTGATAAAGTGGGCTTATAGTTCTGTTTATTCCCAATTGCTGAGATAAATTAAGGGTACATTCCATTTTGGGACCCCTTCTTGCTATCCTAAGAAATTATTCTTTGAGGATCTGTTTCCAGGCCCTCAGGTCCCAGACAATGGCTTCTCAGTTTTTAAAGGGAAGATTTTGCGAGATTTCACTGGAAGACAGATTTCATATCTGTGGTGGAATACCTTCCCTATTTCTTGCTTATTTTCCAATAACATGTAAAGTTTGCCTACGATTATGGCAAACTTTTCACAGCAAGTTGTTTGTTGTATCAGGTTTAAACTGATATGTCCATTCCACATGACTTCTCCATCCTTTTCTCCTTTTATGTCATTTCATTATGTTGTAATCATGCCTGCAAGGGTGGTCATTTTTCATTTTTTAAAAACATCTATATGCTGTGCTGCATAAATTTTAGGCACCTGACTGATAATATTTTGTCAACTGAAAATAGGCTTTAATACCTCAGATCCCATCATAATTTCAAAAGTAGCTTGTTATGCATGCAGTGTTTAAAAATTTGTTAAATTATGTGACAACCGTCATTATCACCTTGACATCATAAAAGTTAAGATTTTAGGTTTCGTATAAATTGTATTTCCAATTTTTCGTGCACATTTGTTCTTAGACTTTCTTTGGATTTTCATATTTTAAAACTTGTTTATTTAATATTAACAGTGGCTATCAGCTGCACAATAAAGTGATTGGCTGAAATCATCTTCTTACAAAGGTTAGAATTATTCCACCATGACTGAACTTTGGTGAACCAGTGATGCCTTGCAATCCATTTCCCCCTGTAGCTTTACGATTCTTTATTTTGGTATTGCATTCTACTGAAAGTAAGGAAACAGATGTACTGTACAGCAAACTAGATTGTTTTTGTTCCTTTTCTGAAGAAAATAGTAGTGATGGGTAAGGAAGCACTGGAGATTGTAGCGCTTGTAACATTTCATATGGGGATTAGGTGCCATTTTTATATTTAATCTAGTGCAGTACCATGTCATGGCTTGACACCTCATTTCAGACTGGCTTGTAGGAGCCTCGGCAGAGACAGAGGACCACAGAGAATACAGAGTAGGATTAACTGAATTTATATTGAAGATATGTCTCCTTTCATCATAATGGATTTCCAGTCAATGTTCATTAATATGATTCATGTGGAGAAACGTAGAACCAAATTACATCCATATGTGTGAGAAGTCCCTATGGAGGGATACCTGCCTGCTTTCTTTCTGCAATAAAGATTCAAGGTAAAGGTAAAGGTACCCCTGCCCGTACGGGCCAGTCTTGACAGACTCTAGGGTTGTGCGCTCATCTCACTCTAGAGGCTGGGAGCCAGCGCTGTCTGCAGACACTTCCAGGTCACGTGGCCAGCGTGACAAGCTGCATCTGGCGAGCCAGCACAGCACACGAAACGCTGTTTACCTTCCTGCTAGTAAGCGGTCCCTATTTATCTACTTGCACCTGGGGGTGCTTTCAAACTGCTAGGTTGGCAGGCGCTGGGACCGAGCGACGGGAGCGCACCCTGCTGCGGGGATTTGAACCGCCAACCTTTCGATCGGCAAGTCCTAGGCGCTGAGGCTTTTACCCACGGTGCCACCCGCGTCCCCTCAAAGATTCAAGACCCTTCCTCAAAAGTTCCTTCCCAGAAACTCCCAAGTAACACCCTCACAACAGAATGACCTCCAACCAAATCTTAAAATGTAAATTCATCGTAAGAACCAATTTCTGACCCCCTCCCAATTTCCCCCTTCCCCTGCAGTCCCAGAGGATTGGGGGATCCTCCTGAACAGCATGGGAGGTGACATGAAGGACATGAAAATTGCCTCCGTCCCCCTTTCCTCTAGCAGGATTTGAGTCCCTTCCAGGAATGGAAGGGGGTCTTTCAGTTCAGGGAAGGGGCATTCTGAATCCAACCCAGTGTTCATAACTCCAGTTGTTACTTATTCCTTTGTTCAGTTGCATATACAGTAACTAACTGCTCAATAAAGTTTAATCCCAATACAGTGGTACCTTAGGTTAAGAAATTAATTCGTTCTGGAGGTCCGGTCTTAACCTGAGGTATCACTTTAGCTAATGGGGCCTCCCACTGCTGCCGCACCGCCAGAGCACAATTTCTGTTCTCATCCTGAAGCAAAGTTCTTAACCCGAGGTACTATTTCTGGGTTAGTGGAGTCTGTAACCTGAAGCTTCTGTAACCTGAAGGGTCTGTAACCTGAGGTACCACTGTAGTGGTATACCTGCTTGTGTTCACACATGTAGATACAAGGTCACGAAGTCGACATAAGAGACGTGTAGAAGAACAGCAGATAATAAGAATAAGAATATTTGTACCCTGCCCATCTGACTGGGTTGCCGCAGCCAGTCTGGGCGGCTTCCTGCATATATAAAAACATAGTAAAACATTAAACCTTAAAAAGCTTCCCTATACAGGGCTGCCTTCAGATGTCTTCTAAAAGTCAGATAGTTGTTTATTTCCTTGACATCTGATGGGAGGGCATTCCACAGGGTAGGCGCCACTACAGAGAAGGCCCTCTGCCTGCTTCCCTGTAACCTCACTTTTTGCAGTGAGGGAACCACCAGAAGGCCCTCAGAGTGGGGGTGGAGACGCTCCTTCGGGTAAACTGGGCTAAGGGTTGGAAATGTATTGGGGGGCAATGTAGGTCTTTCAGGATCAATGTTATATGGTATCGGCAACTGCTCCCAGTCACCATCCACGTTCTGGATAACTTGTTGTTTCTGAGTCATCTTCAAAGGTAGCCCCACATAGAGTGCATTGCAGTAGTCCAAGCTGGAGATGGATAATGAATACATGCAGTACTAGTCTCAGTGTAGTAAAGTGAATTAATGTTGAGAAGAACATGGAAACCAAGTTTAGTTTCAAATGTCAAGAGGCTATGATTTAAAAGAAATAAATATTAACAAAATTTTGTTTTCTATTTTTCTTCCTTGGGCTTCTAAAGATAGCAAAGAAATCTCACGTGGAAGCAATTGTTTGGCTTTGGAGAAACAGTGTTAACCCAAATGGGAACCAATTTATTTCTGTGGAGTAGAGACTGGCCCAGTGAAAGCATTTCCACGAACCTGAGTGGAGTCAGCTTGACTCAAATTGAGATGTAGCACAGGCCTCTCTAGAGCATCACTTGGGCACATGGGTTTTCCATTATGTGAAATGAAGGATGTGTTCACCCTGACTAAACTGGACTTGTAAAGGATAAAGGAATCATTGGCTCAAATTCTATATCCTGTCTTACATGGGGAAGCAGCCTGCATTATCTGATCTCAAAGTATACAAAGAAGAGAGCAATTTTCTTTGCTCACCATTCCTGTTTACTTCAGAATATGCAGTATAATCAGTAAAAGAAAAAGGTAATAGAATAACATAAACCGGGGAGGGTGGAGGGGAGAGACACAAGAGAGAAGGTCTGGCGGCAAATGAAATGTGTTATTTTCAGCTAGCTCTGCATAACCAGTAAAAGGAGACATAAAGAAGTTTTCAGTGTGAGGCAGGCTCATAATATAAAAACAAACCATCAAATTTTAGTGGAAGCTAAAATAAAGGCTGCAGTATTGGGGGGGGGGGGGAGAACAGATTCATGTGGAACATCTTTAATGGCAGAGAGAGAGGGAGAAAGAACATGAGTGCATGTTTAGTGCATTTGCTTTTGTTCCAAAAATCATAAGCTTATGCTGAAACTCACATCAGATCTATTACAGGTTCCAATGCATGGGGGGTAAGTCGGCGGGTTGTTGATTATTTTTAAATGCAGGTAGACAAGATTGGGGTCTGTTTAAATCTTTTATACAGCTTGAATTAATACTGGGAAATGTGTAACCATATGGTTTGACTATGTAGAGAAATAAGATGTGACACTAGAAGATCATTGATCCGGCTGTGTGTGTGTGAATATTTGTGAATTATTATTTTTTAATGTAGTGAAACGGACCTACAGTTTACACAATAGGGCCTGACTGTTTTGACTGCCATTGTAGCAATACTATGTGTATTCATGCATACTGTATATTGCAAACATTACCAAGAGAAAACTGATGGGAAGTAATGAGAGAGGGCTCCCAGGCATTTGGAAGAGAACTTTTAATTTTTCTCTTTTATAGTATTTTCTCCCCTTGGGTTTGTTTGCAGGCTGCAGGCCTATTCATATGCTATCTTCGATTGCTGACATGTGCATTAAAAATACCTCTTGTGAGGTCTTAAGGCACCTAACAACAACAAGTTGTAATAAAATAAATGTTGATAGTTCATGAAAGCACCTAGATGCAGCAGTTTAAAAAGAGTAAATAAGCTGCTGCTATTAAGCAACAATTCTGATTAAAAGGAAGGAACTAAAAAATCTAAGAACAGTTAAAGACCAGTTAACAGTTAAAGAGAGCAGCATTTGCACTGAAAAGGCAGCCATGAAGGTGTCAGACATAGTGAGCTTACTGAAAGCTTCATGAATTTGTATGCCACCCTGGCACAGGCGCCAATCTAATCATTCCAGTTTTTCTAAACATGCAGGCATGAGTACTATACTTTTAAGCTGTTCTTTTGCTGCTCCCCATGGCTTCTCAATTTTAATTAAGTATAAGTTCCCACTGTTTTAATTGCAACCAACAGACAAATGTCATCTTCCCCAGCTGGCAACAGAGTCCATTTATTGGAAATCAAATGCAATTCAATCCCTTTCTTGTCTGCAACTTACTTAAAATTTTAAAACCACAGGCCAGTTTCCCATGCTTTTCCTCAAAGCAGCCTAGATTCATAATGTAGAAGCCGTCTAGAGTGACTGAGGCAAAACACTCAGATGGGAATAATAATAATAATAATAATAATAATAATAATAATAATAATAGACATCTCTATTTTCATTAGAGAAATGTTGGAGGACATGTGTCTTGCGTTTGTGAAACTGTGCAATTCTTTTTTAAAAAATTGTGGCATGGCCTGTGTTTGTCTAAGTTCTATGTTCTACCACCACCAACCCAATTACTCCTATCTGCCCTATTACCTTTGACAGAAATTGTACCCAGGTTAGGCAAATTAGCAAAATGTGTTTTTGCTAGAAAGGTGGTGTTGCTTGCTCGGGTATGCAGGGAAATAAATATTCAGTATCCGATTACTATATGCAAAGTAGATCTCCCCTCTTTCTGTTCCTATTAATATGAAAAAACACTCTAGAGATGCATAATTTTTGTTTAGTCTAATCTTACAGTGGCTGGGGCAACACAGTCAAATGGACAGTGTATAAGTAATCATCATCATCAAAGCCAAACATTTATACAGGTCTGCTAGCTATATCTGAGTGTGCATTTCAACTTTATAGGGAGCCCACATGAAAGGACAATGACTATTTCTCTGTTTCCTCTGGTATGAAGTGAAAAAGATGAAGCTGGATAGCTTAACTTAGTATGGTTGAGCGGTTGCCCTGTGCAGCAAGACCAGAATATTTGTTGGAACCCTGTAGCATAACTTTTAGCTTATTTTAGAAACAAGCATGTCTTTCAGGTTGCAGAAAAAAATCTGAGCAGTTTCTTGAATGCATTGCTCACAGTGATGGTAACTCTAGCCCAGTGGAAGATCCTGTGATCATAATCGCTCACAGAACAAATACTTTCTCCTAGCCTCCAAGGGCATGTGAAAGAGCTTACAATTTAAAAAGGAAGCCTCAGAAGTTATAAAAATGGAACGTGATGCGATGAGATGGCTTTTTCCACAGCAGTGGAAAAGGATGGGCCAGGAAGATAAACACCTGTGCAGCATGAAGGAGAGGGCCTTCTTGGTAGTGGTGCCCTCCCTGTGGAACACCCTCCCTTCATATGTCAAGGAGATAAGGAAATATACAATGTTTCGAAGACATCTGAAGGCAGTCCTGTATTGGGAGGCTTTTAATGCTTGATGTTTTTATTACATTTTTAGATATAGTGGTACCTTGGGTTTCAGACGCTTCAGGTTACAGACTCCACTAAACCAGAAATAGTACCTTGGCTTAAGAACTTTGCTTCAGAATGAGAACAGAAATTGCGTGGCGGCAGCAGGAGGCCCCATTAGCTAAAGTGGTACCTCAGGTTAAGAACAGTTTCAGGTTAAGAATGGACCTCCGGAACGAATTAAGTTCTTAACCCGTGGTACCACTGTATGCTGTAAGCAGCCCAGAGTGGCTGAAGAAACCCAGCCAGATGGGTGGGGTATAAATAATAACATTATTATTAGGAATCATGGTCCCAGTCTTGTGTATGGAGACGGATGTGGAGGATGAGCTGGCCAAGTGTGTGGCTGATGAAGAGCTGAGCAGGGCCTCTAACACTGAACCTGCAGAACTAAGATTGTGGAGCCAGAGTCAGGACCCTCACAAACACCCTTCACTTCCCTAAGCCCAGTTGCCTCCTGCAGTACCATGCCTGCCCAACAATACAGGGATCATGTTGAGCAAGAGGCCACAGAGTGCAGATGAAGTACCCTTTAAGAGTCTCTATTCTCTGAGCAAGGATGGGGTGTAAAGCTTGGGAGACGAGGACTTGAGGCAGAAGCTCATACGACCTCAGTTCACTTCCAGCCATAGAGGAAGCAATGCTCATCCATGGTACCATTTTGCTCTACTGGGCTTCATGGGCTGGGGTAGGAGTGGCCTATCACTTGGAGTGGCGCAGCATTTTGTTATTATAAAGACTGAAAACTTTTCATCAGAAAATAATGCCTCTGTGTGCAGTTGTGCAATGGTGTGGTTGCATGTCGCTTTCACTTGAAGAGGTATAATCTGGACAAATTTTAAACAGTTTGAAAGTTACAACAGTTTAAAAGTGAATAGCAAGTGTTGGAGTCATATGTTTCCAACCATTTTTGCGACCGCCTAAAATGCACGGGAAATCTCTGCTTTTAGCAGCTGAGATTATGCCAAAAATGCAAGGATATTGCATGGCTCTCGATTTCTCTGGTTGTGAAGAAAATACATTGTGTATTCCTAAAAAAATATCAGATTTCAGTGTTCCTTTTTAAAATTACTCGTTACAGTCAGCATATGGTCATTGCCAAATTGACACTTCCTGGATGGAGTCAGAAGAAAAATCACCATTATTGGAGAGAGCAGGCTGAAGAAAGACAGTAGGTGGAGAAAGAGGAACTGGTCTTTTCTGTGTCTTTGTGTGTGAAGTGCTACAGCATATTCTTGCACATGGTGTGCTGTTAAAGGTTTTTGCATGAGAGGGGAGCTGTCATGACTTCACTTGATTTGCAGTCTCTGTCTTGGCTTGTTTCCTCTAGTGATCATTTGTGCATTTCTTTTGAGAGCTGTGCCATGTCCATTTGTTATCACAGAAAGCAAATCAACAGTGGTTAAATGTGGTCTAGGTGATAATACAGTTGAGTAGATTCAGAGCTGATTGGAAGACAATGCTCAAAGGTCTGTTTCACATTTAGCAGTAAGCCAAACAATTGCTTATTGTAAAAATAAGCAAGCATGCTGGTGCCTGGATGGAAAATTAGAGCTGCTTCACTCTTTCCCTGGCCCTGCTGCTCCCACACAATGGTTTGGCTTAGTGTTAGGCAGGTCAGAAGTGTAATGTGGCTGCCTACAACCATTGATGTGGTTTTAGACTGCATTAAACCATAGTTTCCAAGTCACAAAAAGTAACAGTTTCACTTTATTCTGCACTAGTTAAATGCCATCTGGAGTTGTTCGTTGAGTTCTGGACACAGAACATTAAGAAGGATTTTGACAAATTGGAATGGGTTCAGAGGAGGGCAGTAAAGATCATCAGTGGAGTGGAAAACAAGTCCTATGAGGAAAGGTTGAAGGAAGAGAAGACTGAGGGAGAACATGATAGTACCCTACACAAGATGGCAAAGACTTGTTTTCTTCTGTCCCAGAAGGCAGAACAACAGATAAAGGGCTTAAGTTACAGGACAGTAAATTTGGCTGAACATTAGGAGATTTGTTTAACAATGGGACTAGCTACTTAGGGGTCGTGATGGATTTTTTTTATTATTATCCTATATTGCATTGTCTTTCATGGAGCGTTTGGGAATATTTTAATACATAATACTTTTATAATGGGGCCGACTTTCACCCTGACGAATTTTCTGTGGTGAATGGCATTGTTTTGGAATGCTAGGAATATCTCCCTGAATCAGAGACCACCTCTGCATCCATTCCATTAAAGAACCTTTATCTACAGAAGCAGAACATAGCACATTAATATAGCTTTGCTGTTGTCTGGGAAGCTCCAAGTTATTGCTGTCCTCTGCATCTCCCACTGTGCTCTACAATGGGCTTCCAGATGGCTTTTCAGAGACTAAGCTTTTTGAAGCAAGGAATGATGCCCTTGAATAACTCCCAACATTTGCTAATGGAGTCTGAGTAGGATGCTGTAATGCTTCTAAGTGGCTACTTAAAATTTCTCCAGCTATCTGCTTTTATTTGAATAGCCTGGGATTTAAAATGCAAATGTGCATCTTTTTATAAAGTGCTCTGTGATCAGTGGTACAGTTAGGTAATTTTAGACTCCGGGCTTGATAGTCTCTTGGGGCCCACGTGTATGGTAGCGTGTCTTCAAACTGTGGCAAGTCAGCCCCGCTTGGCTTAGGGGCCTCCTTCCTGCTTTGCTGAGTGCAGCCTTGGACTCTGCTCCAAAGCCCTGCCCAGACGGCACCATCATCTGTGCGCTTTGTGGTGGTGCTTTTGCAGCAGGCGGTGCTCTGCTCTTTTTACAGATGAAGGCAATGAAACTGACTGGCTGATATGGCCAGTTTACACCACATATGGATTTTAACTCCTTGCCACCGTCTGGTCCACTCTGCCTAGCTCCTCTCATCCATGCACACATCACAGATATATTCATAGAATCATATAATTGTAGCATTGGAAGGGGTCCCAAGTGCTATCTAGTCCAACCCCCTGCAATTCAGGAATCTCGGCTAGAGCATCCATGACAGATGGATGGAATTTTGAGAGATGAAATTCTGGCTGGAAAAGTACACAGGGTTACCGAAGGGTGAGACTGGTGTGCTGCTGATGTCACCCATCAAGTATCACACACAGTGCAGTCTGGAATTGCTGTGAATGTCACATGCAGCTACCCCAGCTGGGAGCAATTCCATCCCTTTCTGGTAGCTGAAGTATGTGTTCCTCCCTGAGAGGAGAATGCTTGCTGTGCATCCATCGCCAGTGGGAGAACATATGCTATTGATCCTTTCCAGCCAGTCTCAAACTTTCCCCCCTTGTCCTCTTTTATTTGTGGCAAGTTTCTTCACGTGTGGGGCGCTTTTCTTCCTTCTTTTCCTTTGGTTCTCCTGGTTTTCGCTTGGCACTTGCTGCCAGTTGCTATTGCAGATTCCTAATAATGGGTTCGGCCAGGCTTATTTGTTAGGGCCAGCTGAGGCATCAGTTCACGGAGCTGCTGCCGAGAGCTTGTTGAAAGATGTTAAAATCTGAATGGTTTCAGCTAATTGGCATTTCTCTTACATTTCATTTTCTCTGTGGCAGCAAATTGTCCTGAAAGGTGTCAGAGGAAAATTAAATGACAAGTGCCTCCCTCTCCTGAAACTTCATAGGAAAGCACATCAGCTCTGTTCTCTTGTCGTGAGTGCTTGGGTCTTATTAGCTTTAATGGGAATTAGCTGTGCATACACTGCTGCTGGGCACGTGCTTGGAGCACAATGCGCTCTGTGGCTCCTGGGTGTGTACCAACCCTTATCTGCCATTTCCATATGTGGAAAGAAAAGCTCCTGCAGAGACAGATCCATGCCTCCCCCTTAAGGGCTTGTTCTTCTGTCCCTCCTTCTCCCCCTCCCAATTCCCCTCAGACCCTGATGCAGCTCATTCCCCTTCCTTTATAACAAGGCAACAATAGAAATGCATGCTATGTTTAAGCCTACTGAGAGGGGAGAATAGATCACTCCTGTGCGATATGGGCACCTCCCACTATTTATCTTCTGGTGCGGAAGGTCTGGTAGATGATCAGAATTATGACCCCCTGGATCATGGAAAGTTGGGAGAAATTAGGGTATTGTTTTTAAAACTACAGCAACTGTGCTATATAGGCTCTTCATAAATGAGAGATGTGTAGGATGAAAATAGGAACTAAATGTTGCAACGTTTAAATCGACAGAAAGCATTTCTTCTGGTGATCAAAAACTAAATGGCCTTCCTGCCATTTCTGAGGAAGCTTATTTTAAGATGCTGATTTAGAACTGTGCTATGAATTTAACTCAGTTTGTATTTTGGCCAAATTAGTTTTCTGAAAGAAAAGTGACCCACTTCCCAAAGTTCTCATGCCTGTATTAAAACTAGATTTGCCATGTCTTCCTCACTTCTGTTTTCTGCTGGTTCAGAGCCTGCCATGCTTTTCAGTTCTTCCTCCTAGATTTCCTTTCTCATTTTTACAGGATTGCATGCAGTATAAAGCACTGAGCTACTGAACATGTTGCCTCTGCTGCTGTCACAATTGCTGCTGGCTCTGTTCCTGCTGCTATTGCTGATGGCTTCTTGACTTTGATTTCCATAAACGTTATTGGCTGTGCAGTATTGGCCGATCCCATTCAGCACACAATGTAGCATGGTATTGTGATGCCCTGATGTGCAAAGGTGCAGTAATGCTATAATCATAGTTCAGTGTAGCTCTAGCAACATTTTGATAAAGGGAGTGAAAGAGGATTGAGGTGGTGATCAATCACACTATATAGGGGCTAAAAAAAATATGGATTGCTTTTACACAGCCTAACACAGAATTCTAATCTGAAACACCCCTCCATTCCCCAGTTATAATATTCTTCAGCTTGTGCATGAATGTGGATTAAGCCTGAATATTTAAGGGTTTTGCTAGTGTTCCTGTGACAGCATCATGCCGTAACCCATAGCTGGAGGGGCTCTGGTATTCCATTGACAGCTTTTCCAGTTACAGCCTCTCTCTCATGTTCTTACATTGGTGACAAGGTTAGTAGATTTCCCCCTCTTCCCTACAGCGTGTCAGAGCATTTCTAAGTCTCCCCATTCTCAGATGTCACTTGTTCATTTCCCTAACATTAATGCTCACATCCATATTATTGCTGTCAGTTATAGCAAACACTGCATGTTTACAAAGGAACTCCAATAAAGAATTCTATTTACTTCTCTAGCCCTTCTGACTGTCTCTGAGGAAAATAGCAATACTGTATTGGTAATCATGTGCTTCCAAAGAGAGCCTCATCTTCACAAGCAGACCCACTTCTTCCTTTCGAGTTCATATCACATAAGAACAATACCATCTGACTCCCTTCTCTCTGCAACAGATGTGTGATTCATCAAGAGCTTGCAAGGTGTACAAAATTTTCCTCTGCTCCCCTCTTCCTTTGAGAGTTCTGTATTGTTCTGAATCTATTGTCTCCACTCTGTGTTTGAGAAGGCCTTCTGAATATTCATCTTTAAAAATCATTTTTCAATAGAAGATCTAGTCCCTAAAGGTAAACTTACAATGGCTTCATAGAAAAATGTATTTTTTTAATAAAAAAAAGTTGGGATAGAGACGGTAGTAGCAATCCGTGTGCGTTTAACAGACACACTTGTTTCAGAAACCATTTCTGTAGCCAGATAAACTCCTGTTTCCACACACCTTCTTCCCTGGCAGCTGCAACATTTCTAGAAATGTTTTATTGAGAACCAGAGTCAAGATTATTGATTTGCTTATTTGTTTATTTATTTCATTTATATCCCACTTTTCCTCCAAGAAGCTCAAGGGTGACGTAAGTGGTTCTTTATCTCCCCATGTATGCCACCCGGTGATGTGAGTGGGTGATTTATAATGATGAAGAAATGATGACAAGACAATAATCTGGGATTAAGATTGGCCACAGCTTGATTGATTGTAGGTGTAAGTAGGGTTTGGCATAGACATTGGGTATGTATCCTAAATCAACCAGCCTGTCTGCTGAATGATTACTCCTTCAGGGTTCAGGGATCTCCCTGTGACACAGAGCAAATGAAGTGATCCTGATAGGAGAGCATCAGGGTATTCTGTGGCCCAATGGCTCCTTTCTGGACTATTGGACAGAACTCCCTCTGGTCTCCTTTACTGGTATATCCTGAATTCCAGTTCCAATTAGGGGGGCGGGGTGGCTGTCAACCCTACCCCCCTGAACTTAGACTATGGATCTAACCCAATGTCTTTCACCCACAAAAGTTATGACAAAAAGCAGAACCCCCAGATAGGCCCAATTTGTCTGCAGGCAAATTCCTTCCTGGCCCATAGATGCCCAATAACCATTGCTTGCCAACTGCTCTGCCCATTCCAAGAGCAGATGACATTTATACTGGAAAATCTTGTGAGCCCCTGTGACTGGCCAAGACCAATGATGGCATCAACTAGCCACACGAATGACAGATTCCCAGCTCCCCGTGGCTGAGCTGGACCTTAACCACCACTGTCCCTAAAGTGGTAAGTGGTCTTTGCATGGTCTAAACCACTGAGCCTCTTGGTCTTGCCAATCGGAAGATCAGCAGTTCAAATCCGTGTGACGGTGTGATCTTCCATTGTTCTGTCCCAGCTCCTGCCAACCTAGCAATTTGAAAGCATACCAGCGCGAGAAGATAAATAGGTACAGTGGTACCTTGGTTTAAGAACAGCTTAGTTTATGAACAACTTGGATTAAGAACGCTGCAAACCAGGAAGTAGGTGTTTTGGTTTGTGAACTTTGCCTTGGAATAAGAACGTGTTGCGCTTCCTGTTGAGAGTGTTCCATTTGTAAATTGAGTCCCCTGCTGCTATGGGAAAGCACGCCTTGGTTTACGAACCTTTTGGTTTAAGAATGGACTTCCGGAACGCATTAAGTTTGTAAACCAAGGTACCACTGTACTGCTGTAGAAGGATGATAAACGGCGTTTCTGTGAATTCTGGCACTTGTGACTTATCAATGCGTCCTGTTGTGCCAGAAGCGGTTTAGTTATGCTGGCCAGTGACCCAGAAGGCTGTCTGTGGACAAACACCGACTCCCTTGGCTTGAAGCAGGATGAGCGCTGCACCCCATAGTCACCTTTGACTGGACTTAACTGTCCAGGGGTCCTTTACGTTTACTAGTGTCCACGAGTACTTATTTGCATTAGATTTAAACTTGGTAATAGCAGGAAGCAGTCTCACATTTTTCCGTGCCCTTTGCATTACGATATTTATTTATAGAAATCTCTAGGAATTATGTATGCAGTAGTAATAGTTTTTAATAATTACAGTTTTTGTTTTGTTTTTTTACTTTTGGCATGCAGATCTGTTAATTTAGGACTGGTTGTGACCTTTTTGGTACATCAAGCAATTTTCAGAATGGTTAGCATAGTGAAGATACTGGAGACTATCCCTCTCCCAGGAACCTGATACCAGTGGATATTTTTAGATGCATCAGACAAATTATAGATTACAACCTTCTTTCCTTTTGAGGGAAAACTCCTTTCAGGGTCAGTTGCCAAGGTGTGGGGCCACATAACAGCTGGCTGCATGCTGATGCCATTATGCTAATTTTTTTTGCATATGACCAGTGAAACAACATTTAACATCTGCTTTGGAAGTTTTGCCTTAGTATGCTAAATCTATCTGATATCACTTTTAGTTACATTAATTGATTGATTGTCTGTTACCTCACTAAACCCATTGCTACTACTTCCATGGCTGCTCTCACATCAGCCTCATGAGTGCCTCTGTCTGGCATCAAGGTTAGCCATGTTGTACATGAGAATTCCTTTGAAGGCCTGGCCTTTTGTGTGGTTGCTGTACTGAGGAAGAGAAGACTTTTCACATACTGGGATCAATATGGAAGCAACTTTAAGAGGCAATCCTGAAGTATGTATAAAGCAGGTCTAATAATGGAAAAGGTATCTTATGTATGCTTAACAGTTTGCACTGTAATCCCACATTTTCCTTAAAAGGAAAAGACATAGCTAGGTAAATTAGGAATTTCTTTATTCACACAATTCATAAACCAACTCCTATTGAGAATATGTCACATGATAGAATTTTTTAATTCACCGTTCATTATTTTACCTATATTAAAGAGGATGTATACATGAAGGAAGATGGAAATCTGACTCATCTTATCTGAAAAGAAAGTTTCCCCATCCTATGGGTAATGTGTACCAGGATTAACAGCATTTTGCAAAATCAATTAGATATCAAGGAGGGCATAACTGAAAAGGCTTGGCCGAACTAGAGGCTAGGGCCTTCAAAAGAAAAGGGCTCAGTGATTTAGCAAAATTGCCTGTCAGCTCTATTATTTTAAGTTAGTGCTGTGTCATGATAAGCACACACAAAGTCAATTAATCATGAATTGCACACACAATTCATAGTGTCTTGGATGGGTGGTTAACAAACATTGTCCTCCTGAAGAAGGGACTCATTTATCTCTCTAAGCAGAAAGAAACACCTCTGAGGTCATTCCTCTTGCTGACATGTGCTGCAAGCTGCAACTCTAATAAAGAATGAAAGCCCATTAGCAGAATATACATATGATGACTTCAGAAACAAATTTTGCATTTGTCATTCCTATATGAGGGCATCAGTGCTCAAGTCCCAATTTATATGAATGATGCTTCTTGCTGCCTGTCTGAAAAATCTGCTTAGACATTCTCCCTGTTGTGTGTGGAGCTGCTTTTTTGTGAGTACCTCCCATGCCTTTTTGAGAATGTCTAAATGAGGATATTATTATACAAGGAGAATATTATTATTATATGTTTATTTATATCTCACCTTTTCCCCTAACAGGGACTCAAGGCAGCTTGCAGATAAAATATGAACAGCTAAAACATGGGGGGGGGGGAGTTTTAAAATGTCAATTAAACATTAATAGAATTGGAATGAAGCACAGTGGCCAATATATGGCTTATTTACACATATATACAACCTGAGTTTATGATGGAGGACTTCACAGTGCTAACACTCCAAGAGGGTCTTGTTTCTCCTGTAGTTACAGCCTTGGATTCAAGCAGAAATCAGCCATGACTTTCTCTCTGCCTTTTCCAGCCTGCAGCTTTTTGCAGCCAGCTTGTAGCTCACATAGCAGCAAATTCTCAACTCTCAACTCTGGCTTTTGCTCTTCTATCTCAGAGCAGGAGGAGGGGCCCTGTCCCTTCTCCTTTACTTACTTAAAGACTTCCTTTGTTTTCTTAATGGCCTATCGCCTTTCCCTTTGTTCTCTCTTAATGGCTCATCTACCAGCCTTATATTTTAACCCTTGCTAGATCTAGGGGCTCAGTGTTTGGCACCCAGAAACACATAACGGGAATCTGAAACTCATGACACAGGGAAACCCTCAAACTCATAACACTATATATATCATCTATTATACACATGGGTAAACTGTCTGCTGGAAATTGTGATTGTCTGAATCTGTTCCCCAAAAACGTTGACCTTTTGGAACCAGTAGTGTTCATTAAAGGCTGCTTAGCTACAATCATGTCCTTACATGTTCCAACATCTTGTACCTGAAAAGGCTTGCTTCCTTTTTGTGAAATAAATTTAACCTCTAGTTTTTGTTCAATTGCTTTACATTAATTAACAATTTCCGTACAGAATTTTATGATTAATATGAAAGCTAAAGCTGCATGATAAGGGAATGTGTACAGATTTGCACATAATGCTAAGCAATGGTTAATTTAGCTACCATTTATTAAACCATGACTTAGAATACTGTGCAAATCATGCCCAGAAGCTTAAATATGGTTTGTTTGCAGCCAATAAACTATGACCAATAAACAAAAATCAAAATAAACAAAAACAAAAAACAAAAGCCAATAAACAAAAAACCATAGGTCCGTATAGTTAAAGCTATGGTTTTCCCAGTAGTGATGTATGATCGCCAAAGAATTGATGCTTTTGAATTATGGTGCTGGAGGAGACTCTCGAGAGTCCCATGGACTGCAAGAAGATCAAACCTATCCATTCTTAAAGAAATCAACCCTGAGTGCTCACTGGAAGGACAGATCCTGAAGCTGAGACTCCAATACTTTGGCCACCTCATGAGAAGAGAAGACTCCCTGGAAAAGAACCTGATGTTGGGAAAGATGGAGGGCACAAGGAGAAGGGGATGACAGAGACAAGATGGTTGGATAGTGTTCTCGAAGCTACCAGCATGAGTTTGACCAAACTGCGGGAGGCAGTGGAAGACAGGAGTGCCTGGTGTGCTCTGGTCCATGGGGTCATGAAGAGTCAGACACGACTAAACGACTAAACAATAACAAGTAAAGTATGATCTGAAGCCATTGTTTTTACTATGATGTAACATTCTTTGTGAACCCAGTACCCTTTCATAATCATGTGGCTTGACCATCCTGTCCTAGATGCTCACCAAGCTACAAAGGCATGAGTCAAAAACAACTAGAAGACAAACCAAATTTTGGAG
The DNA here is from genome assembly GCF_964234715.1 of Podarcis melisellensis. NCBI lineage: Eukaryota > Metazoa > Chordata > Lepidosauria > Squamata > Lacertidae > Podarcis > Podarcis melisellensis. The sequence continues at coordinate 75,631,130 of NC_138528.1, read as the reverse complement.
AAACAGCCCATTGTTTATTTGAATTTTGTCAGGTGGGGCAGCTCATGGTTTGGTAAACAAACCATAGCTGGGTGTTATGTGTGAATCAGACCATTGTCTTTGTCTTAAGTGCAGTCAATAGAATCTAAACACACAATTTTCACTTTCTGCCCCCCCCCCCAGTAGCAGGGGGCACATCGAAATCCAGTTTTGTAGTGTCTATCCATAGTGTCTTTGATTTGTTTATCATCACTGCAGACTGGTGAGGTGGGTGAATTTATAACCCCAAACTTTTACAAGAGTAAAGGTTTACAAAGACTCCTCCCTGTTCAATGTTTTGAGAGCTTGAGTTTTCTTTCTTGGTTGTGACTTTCTCTCTGTGTAAAGTAATTAAAAATTAATCAATGACTCAATATTTGGGAAACTATAACAAGCAAGAAAAACACAGCACAATATACAAAGGTTCTATTCCACAAGAAAAATAGTTTAAAGAAATGGAATCAACAGGGAAATATGCCTATTGTTTTACTGTACTGTGAGGGCAATATAAAAATAATAATTGAGAATGTCCCTCCAGTATTCATGCACTAGGAAGTTAACAGGCTGACTGCAATTCTTTTTGATGATGTGCTTTTGTGTATCTGTGAGAGACAGAGATGCTCACAATCAGATTCAGAATGATGATGATGAATGAATGTATTTAGCATCAAAAAAAGAGATGGATGAAAGTTAGCAGACTACCACAGCCAATAGATGGTATAGTCTCTTTTCATTGTGCTGGTGCTGGCATGATAAGTATAATCTTTTATCTATTACTGATGCTCTTTTCCCTAGAGTTACCTTGTGAAATTGTTTCTTTTTCTGCTTTTTTCAAAACTTTGAAGGAAGAAATGTGGATTATTGTTAGTTTAACATGACTGAATGCGTTACATCTGTAAGAAATGTTGAGGTGTGCTGTGTTTTAATACATTAGTAATGTCTTATTAACAACTTAGAAAATATATTTTATTAACAAAGTGCTTTAGAACATGTATTGTTGGGATAGATTATCCTGAGGGTACCAACCGTTAAATCTTATTTCAGCCTCTGAACATTTAAACCAGAGTTGCAAGTGAGTTGAAAGAGCAGAAGCACCTCTGGCAAGACTCCCTTCTCTTTCATCCTGTTAATAAGTTGTCATGTGTAAGCAGTAGCAGGATGGTTATGAAATCTAACGTCCTGTGATTATGCCGGGGCAAGCTAGCCAAGGATGCTTAAAAAAATGTTCTAATTGGTCATCTGGAAACTGCTCTGAGAACTCTGTGGCTTGTCAATTCAGATGTCAAGCCCACCTCCCTGGGCCCCCCAAACTTGTTCAATGCCAATGAAGACTAAGAAACGAATAGAAGGAGAACCTACCCATAATAATGTAAGTTTACTACTTCCCCTTTTCTCTTTCCCTGCTTTCTCTCTCCACCTCTCTTCTCCACTGTTATACTGTATACAACATTTTTTTTATATAATTAATTTTTATTCAATTTCCAATATGCATTCCATCCATGTTTAACATCCACTTCTATCATATACATCTTTTAGACTTCCCTCAGCCTGTCTGACAATTTTCCATATTATCACAATTACTTACATTTCTTAAATTTATATTGCGCTTTAACAATCTTAATCTCATCATATCTTTTAAGCAACATTTCTATCAATCATTTTCACAGAGCTTCTTGAAAGCCAACAAGCGTTAATTGCTCCTCACATACATTTTTTATATACTCTGTAAATTTATTCCAGTCCTCGGTGAATCTTCGATCGCGTTGGTTCTGAATTTTCTCCATTAATTTATCCATTTCTGCGTATTCCATCAGTTTCATTCTCCATTCTTCCCTCGTCGGCATTTCTTCCTGTTTCCATTTCTGGGCCATCAAAATTCTAGCTGCTGTCACTGCATACCTAAAGAACTTCACATCCTTCTTTTTAATTTCATCCCCTAATATTCCTAATAAAAATGCTTCTGGTTTCTTAACAAAAGTATATTTCAACATTTTCTTCATCTCATTATAAATCATTTCCCAGAAACCTTTTACTTTCTTACACTCCCACCACATGTGATAAAATGTTCCTTCTTTTTTCTGACATTTCCAACATTTATTACTGACTTTATACATCTTACCAAGTTTCACTGGTGTTACATACCATCTATACATCATTTTCATAACATTTTCTTTTATTGTAGTGCATGCAGTGAATTTCATTCCTTCTTTCCACAATTTTATCCACTCATCAAATTGTATATTATAACCAAAATCTTTGGCCCACTGAATCATAACTGATTTTACTTCTTCATCCTTTGTATGCCACTCAAGTAATAATTTATACATTTTTGATAAAATTTTAACATCACTATTCAAGATTTCTTGATGAAACCTAGATTTCATTTCCTGAAAACCTCTTTCTGACATCTCTTTTTTGAACATTGCATTCAACTGAAAATAGTGCAACCAATCATTCACATTTTCTTTAACTTCTTCATATGGTTTCAATTTCCATTTATTACCTTCTTTGATTATCAAATTCTCATATGTAATCCATCTCCCTGTCATATTGATCTTTTTCACACTCATTATCTCCAATGGTGATAGCCAATATGGAGTTTTAAACTCTAATAAATTTTTATACCTATTCCAGACTTCAATCAACGATCCTCTAAAGATGTGGTTTTCAAAACCTTTATGCACTCTATTCTTTTCACACCATAAATACGCTGTATACAACATTAAAGTCTCACATCGAGTATAACTGATCCGTAGAAAGGACTTTATGATCTGAAAATAGAGACGATATGTGTACTTCTGTAACCCAAGAAAATCTTTAACAAAAACAATTTTTAAAAAATGTCAAGCCCATTTGAACTGACAAATTGTGATTCACAAACTGCAGTTTCACATCACACTCTAGTGAAGCCAAAGTGATGTTTCTGTGCATTTTGTTAAACCATATATAAAAATCGGAGTTACATTTCAGAAATCAAATATTATTGCTGCCAACCCACTGCTGCAGGATGAAAAGCTTGAAGCACATATCAGTGCATGTGTGAATTTACTGTCTATTTTATCCTCTCATGCAATCCAAGGCTTTAAAAAGATGGATAGTGGAAACAAGGCCAAAGCACAAACACAGCCCAGTTTCTCCAGATTTGCACAATCCTAGCAGACAAGAGAAATGAACTTTTATGTGGCTGGTCAGTGAGGAAGAAACACAAATTCCATTTCAGATTAATAGGCTCATGTTAACCTGCACTGTAGGTTGCTCTGTGTTAATAAGTGTATTTCAGTTAGTTAGTTTGTTAGACTTTATTTTTATGCCAGAAATGGCGAAACTTATCAGAAAAATAAGAAATCAAGACAACCAACTTTAATAGAACCAACTTAATATTCAATGGAAATTGTTTATTGAATATTTACAAATAAACTGTAAACATAAGAACACTGGCAGGATTATTGTAATAACCTGCAGTTTTATAAGAATATATAAAGTAGATGAATAAATGAGTAAATTATGTTAAAATGGAATATGCAGAAAATATATAAAAAAAATTAAGGTACTGCAGAAAGAGGGGGAAGGAAGTAAAGTTTTGAAATGTTAAAATGAATGTGAAATTATTGAAATGTATAAAACTGAAAATCATAAATAAAATAATAATAATAAAGACATTATTTTTATGCCACCAAAAAAGCCCCCAAGACAGAGCACAAAGGTTAACAAAAAATACAGATTCAACCAGTAAAATGTGGCTTTCAGAATGTTAAGACAACAATATCTGATTAGATATAGAGCTGGAGTTAAGCACTTCTAAGGTCCTAGGCAGGGTATGTGGCAGAGCAGGTTGAAAAGCTTGCCCCTTTATGCTCTGAACATAGGCTGCCCCCTGCATGTAAGCATATGATGTCATTTGATTACCCAAATTCCCAGTTTCCATTTTGTTACAGTCTGAGTGATCTGTGTAAAATAATAACTTTCAGAAATATCTGGGTTAGCCATCCATGCACTAGAACAGTATTGGAGGGAAAAATAACTCTTGTTGAAGAAAAACAGGGGAAGGGATTTTACCAAAGATTGGTTAGAGAACCATCAGCAGAGAAAGTCTGCAGGCAAAATGAAAAGATGAGATTCCTTGTCTCCCACTATAAGCTTTTTGTGGTTAAGATAAATGTTGCATGTCACATAGTCTTTTAGGGCTCTTCCCTTTCAATTTACTTTATTTATCCTTCTAGTTTCCACTTGTATCGGAAGTCATCTGTAGGTATTTGTTACACAGCATATTTGAGACTGAAGGCATGAGCGGATGTGTCATTCCTTACCACCAAATCAATGTGCAGAAACTTGAATGTGCTACACTGAAATTTTCATGTCCCCAGAGGGTGTCACAAATCTGCAGTCCTTGCCAGCTCAAACATAATGGCAAACTATAGTTAAAGGTAAAGGGACCCCTGACCATTAGGTCCAGTCATGGCCGACTCTGGGGTTGCGGCACTCATCTTGCTTTATTGGCCAAGGGAGCCAGCGTACAGCTTCCGGGTCATGTGGCTAGCATGACTAAGCCACTTCTGGCGAACCAGAGCAGCTCACGGAAATGCCGTTTACCATCCCGCCGGAACGGTACCTATTTATCTACTTGCACTTTGAGGTGCTTTCGAACTGCTAGGTTGGCAGGAGCTGAGACCAAACAATGGGAGCTCACCCCGTCGTGGAGATTCGAACCGCCGACCTTCTGATCAGCAAGTCCTAGGCTCTGTGGTTTAACCCACAGCGCCACCCGCGTCCCTTCATTGTGGCTGTAGCTGTACAACTTGAAACCACTGTGACTGGTCTGCCATGAGATGGAAAAAGAAATCAGGTGAATAGCACAAACATGGTTGGGCAAGATGCTTGCGTACAATGCTAAGCAAAACCATGATTTAGTGCAAACACGAGTGGCTCCTGAAGAGAAGATTGGCAGATTTGGTCCTCTGGTTCTGCTGCTGCTACACTGCTATGAACTGAGCCATGGTTTGACTTGGCTTGCCATCTGACCCCCGCGTCATGGCCTGTCTTGCTTTAGATACAAGTTGTAGTCCAAGTTTGTTATACGGCTTACCGCTTGTGTTTTGTCCAGAGAAGACAAACTATGAGCCCGGGTTCAGATTATACAGTAAGTCAAATCGTCACTTAACTCACTGGAGGAGGGTCAAAGTGACCGCAATCCCCTCTCCAGGAGCTGGCACACTTACATGTTTGCACTAAGCTATGGTTCCACTGAGTGTTATAATCAAACATGGTCATTGCCCTTTTTTTGCTTTCAGATGGGCAATAAATTATTTTGAGAGACTTAGGAAGTGACTTTAAACCTTTTGTAGAGTAAGCATTCCATATGGAGATCACATAAAGCGTAAATACATGAGATTGTTCATTGTTCACTCATTGTGCATTCTTTGTAAGTGAAATATTGCTTTGACAAATTTGATGTCCCATAGCTCAGATGAATTGTTTAGTTTTCTTTCCTGTCCTATTTCAGTGCCTTTAGGTAGGATATTATATGGATGCTTATTTGATTTTTATCTTCACAGTAGCCTACTGAAGGAGGTTAACCTGGGAGTGACTTTGCTCAAAGTCACCCAGTAAGCTCTATGGCTAAGCAAGCGACTTGAAAATAGATATTCCATGTCAAAACCCAACACTCTGTGTCGTTGACATCTCATTACTTTTATTTCAGGTTGTTTCCCACTCCTTTATACCAGTGTTTCCCAACCTTTTTTGGGCGAAGGCACACTTGTTTCATGAAAAAAATCTCGAGGCACACCACCATTAGAAAATGTTGTTGCCCAAGCGCAGCTACTGCAAAGAGTTTCCAAAACAAGGGCAAATTCTCAGTGCAAGAAGTGGGCACTGCCAGGGGAAAGCTGGAATGGGGGGAAGGAAGGTTTCCCCGTTTATCCTCACCCTCACGGCCGCCAATAAATAAGCAGGTCACTCCGCATGCCAAAATGAACTAACCACCTCGGAGCCAAAGATTTTGGAAAAGGCACATTAATTTTAAAGTTACTGTTCAAAATGAAATCGGAACAATTGTCTGTTCAGACAGCAACCCCGCTAAGGGAGGTTTCCACAAAAGGCGAGGGTGAGAGGGAAGAAATGTCAACTTTTCTGGTTCTGCGCTGGGAGAGGGGAATCCAACGAGGGAGTGAAAATGGAGAGCGGAGGGCATCCGAAAAGACGCGCCGGGGATTTATTTTAATGTGGCTGCTCATAAATTAGCAAGCGTGGCTTGAGAAGCGCCAAGCTCCGCTCCCAAGAGTTACCTCGCCCGGCAGAGCCGCCTCTTCGGAGCAGCCCCGGGTCACCCGGCCTCCACCCGGCGCAACCTCGCCCGCCGCCGCCGCGCACCTCACTCCTCTGGTCCCGGAGCGAAGAGCAGCGCGCCTGAAGAGAAGCGGGGGGGCCGCCTCCTCGTTGCCAAGCGCGCCCCGCCCCGCCGAGGGGAAAGCCACCTCCTCCCGGCAGCAACTCCAGCGGCGGCGGGTGGGGCTTACTCCCGAGGAAGTCTTTCCGCGAGGGGCGCGTGAGGCGCTCCTCCGGGAAGGGCCAAGCGGGAACTGGCGACTGGGTCGGTCAGGGCAGCCGAGCCCTCCGGCCACCCGCCTCACCTGGAGGCGCGGACGGGGCACCAGGGCGAGTCCCCGCAGCCCCTCCCCGTCCGGCCCGGGAGGAGCTCCGCTGCCCGGCTGCTTCCTGCCCGCCCCTCGCCGGCCGCCACTCGGCCTGCGCACCTCGGAAAAGGCCGCCCGACTCGCCCGCCTCCCTCCCACGGCACACCAGGCAACGTCTCGCGGCACACTAGTGTGCCGCGGAACACCGGTTGGGAAACACTGCTTTATACCAATCATCAGCTTTCCATTGCCCAGTTCAATATCCTGTCCCTTAAATCTCCTTCCCTCACCATACCAAACTGGCTTTTAACTAGCTGAAGCTCATGGTCTTCTAAATGCAAGCTATTAAACAGTCACTGCATTATCACTTCTTAATTAAAATTGTTGGGTTGGATCTGATTAACAGAGTTCTAATAACAGAGACTTCTGCTCATGCAAGTGGGTCTTGTGAGGAGAACAATTTCCCACCAATTCCCACTCATAAATATATCCTAGAGGTTGGAGAAGAGGGTAGGAACTGGACAGGAAGCTGTGGCGGGATTCATGCAAATACTTGCCCATTCTGTGAGCTGCAGCCTCTACTGAAATGTTGATTCTTCCACCAGTGGAAGGGGTACTCTAGATCCAGGTCAATGTCACTGTTCACAAGCTCATGTAGCTCATGGAACTGAGGACATTAATAACATGCAAACATCTTTTAAAAAAGAATTTAAGCAATATATAATGAAACTTTGTGTTTATTTTTTATTTTTTTAAATCTGACTTCTAAAATATCAGGAAGGGCAAATTATTGTATATTTCTTGGTGAAATGGTGTGATTCAAAAAATGATGATGATGATGGTACAAACAGGTAAATTAACTCTTGTAATTTGTTCACAATCTCCCAGCTGGAACAAAATGGAACCATTAAAATGTTTTCTGCAGTAAACCAATATTTCAGCTGGTTTGAGACCCTGATTAAAACCGAGCCAGGTCTACTGCTATAATATTAATAGCTGTGGCAGCTTCTGTGAAAATAGCTGTTAAATGGGGAGTAAAAAGCTTTCCACACTGCCAAAAGTGTAATAAAAATGGAACTGTCAAGTATATAATGTTGTTGGCCGAAATGATTGTGACTTTACAATTTTCCAATGCATTGAGTTTATTTGATGTACGAGATACGAGTGTTGTAAGAGGTTAATATAGAGCCTTGACTGGGGAGACTTAAAAAGTGAAAGAGCACAAGATGGAAAGTTTTTACTTATTCCATAGATGGGACAATCCTTAGTTGTGTGCTATTCTGTGGTCCCCATCCTACAGTTTTGGTCAGGCGTTGCAGCCTGCCTGAGGAAGAGAACTTGATTCGAATTGATTGTTGTGGTGATCTCTTCTACACACAAGTACAGTGTGCAACTGAACATATTTATAACACCAGACATATAAAATATAATGGATAGAATAATGCCCCTCTACCCTGTCAATTTAAACCTGGCCGAAAAACCCCATGCAAATAAAAATGATTCTGTGCTGCTTCCAAAAGATGCTTAAAGGCTTGATAAGGGGAAATCACTACCATTAAAACTTATCTGCATGTGTTTCATGGTCTGCATTCACATACTGGTAGAACAGCATGTTTCATCGATATCTGAGATATTATAATGATAGGCTTCTAAGCCAGGCACATTGAATCATGCCTCAAAATCGAAGGAAGAACCAGTGCAAATAGAGCTCTTGTGTAATATAGTGCTATTTTGGCCATTCCTTCTTTTTACACATATTAAAAATAATCACCATATACCTTATCTGGGCAAACCCTTGAGGACTCAGAACTGATATTATAAAGTCTGGCTGTAATTCAAAGAGTTTAGTTAGCTACAGAGAAAGGAAAGAGGCACTTCTGGGACTGCTGAGAATTGCCTGATGACCCGAACAAAGCATTTTCAGATGCTTAGTAAACGTGTTTTCTCTGTAAAGCAGCCTTTCCCAAGCTGGTGCCCTCCAGATGTTTTGGACTACAAGTCCCATCAGTCCCAGCCAGGTTTTAAGAGCTGTGTAGCCTAAAACAGTTGGGAATGCACTGGCTTGGCAAAGACTGCTGTAGAGTATCTTTTAAAGCAGTGTTTCCCAACCGGTGTTCCGCGGCACACTGGTGTGCCGTGAGACCTTGCCTGGTGTGCCGTGGGAAGAGCGAGAGAAGGCGCCTGCGGGGAAAGAGGAGCGAGCAGTGCGCCTGCACGCCGCGGCGCCCGAGATCGCTTCTCCCCACCGCCCCTTGCTTCAAAAGAGGTCCGGGGACAGCGGGAAGCGCTGCCCCCGGACCTCTTTTGAAGCAAGGCTTTGCGGGGAGAAGCGATCTCCCCGCAGCCCCTTGCTTCAAAAGAGGTCCGGGGGCAGCGGGAAGCGCAGGACTTCTTCCCCGCTGCCCCCGGACCTCTTTTGAAGCAAGGGGCTGCGGGGAGATCGCTTCTCCCGGTGCTCCGAAGCGGGGCGGGGGGGGGGCGGGAACACCTGCCCCAGCCGCCCCGCTTCGGAACGCTACTCCGAAGCGGGGCGGGGGGGCGGGAACACCTGCCCCAGCCGCCCCGCTTCGGAACGCTGCTCCGAAGCGGGGCGGGGGGGCGGGAACCTCTCCCCCCGCCGCCAGGCATCGGAACGATGCCCCGATGCCGGGCGGTGGGGCGGGAACCTCTCCCCCCGCCGCCCGGCATCGGAACGATGCCCCGATGCCGGGCGGTGGGGCGGGAACCTCTCCCCCCGCCGCCCGGCATCGGAACGATGCCCCGATGCCGGGCGGTGGGGCGGGAACCTCTCCCCCCGCCGCCCGGCATCGGAACGATGCCCCGATGCCGGGCGGTGGGGCGGGAACCTCGCACCCTGCCGCCGGGCATCGGAACGATGCCCCGATGCCGGGCGGTGGGGCGGGAACCTCGCACCCTGCCGCCGGGCATCGGAACGAGGTCCTGGACCTCTTCTGAAGGCAGGCGGGGGCAAAAGTCTTTGCTCCCCCGCCTGCCTTCCCGGGACAGCGGAGACTTCTCCGCTGCCCCGGGCGATCTTAAAATGCTGGCGGGCGGGAGCGAAGCGTTCGCTGCCGACCCCCAGCATTTTAAAATCTCGGGGCAGCGGAGACTTCGCTCTCGCCCGCCAGCATTTTAAAATCGCCCCGGGACAGCAGGGGCTTTTAAAATGCTGGCGGTCGGCAGCAAAGCCCTCCTGTCCCCGGAGCTTGCGGGGCGGGAGGTGGGAAGAAGGGCTTTTCTTCCCACCGCCAGCCTTCAGAACAGCCTTCTGAAGGCTGGCAGTGGGAAGAAAAGCCCTTGTCCCCGTCCCCCCCCAGCCTTCAGAAGAGGTCGGGGGACAGACTGTCCCCGGACCTGGTCTGAAGGCGGTTTCCCTAGGAACGCATTAATTGATTTTCAATGCATTCCTATGGGAAACCGTGCATTGCAAGACGAAAAACTCGCAAGACGAAGAGACTTGCGGAACGAATTAATTTCGTCTTGCGAGGCACCACTGTACTTTTTATATAGTCAATATAGGCACAGAGTTAATTTTTTTAACATTTTCTAATGGTGGTGTGCCTCGAGATTTTTTTCATGAAAGAAGTGTGCCTTTGCCCAAAAAAGGTTGGGAAACACTGTTTTAAAGGATGCATAAGCAACATGACAGCTGAAGATTCCTCTTTCCTTTTGGCTCTTAGTACATGGAGGAGAGCCTGCACCAAATTCTCTAGGATCCTCACCAGCCTCCTATAACAATTGTGTAAGGATTGCTGCCAACTGTATAGTGATGCTGCACTTGTATGGCTGGTATCATTTTGTCTATATCTACCCAGCTGTGTACCAGTTAATTTAGTTCATTTATTGAGCAATTACACCCTGTGTAAGAAATTTGAAACAAACCATCATAAGAAATAATGATGGCACTGGACATCAAGCGGTATTTGTAAAGCTAAGTGAAGTAACATTGTGGTGGCGATCCTGTGCACACCTACTTAGGAGTATCCTTTTGAATTTAGTGGGGTTTATTTCCGGGTTAAAAATGCACAGGATTCCATTATGCAAGAACTTTATTTCTGAATTTAAAATACAGGTCCTTTTGACTAGTGTGATTTCAGCTGGGGCACATGGGTCCCCCACAAATTCCTTCATTTCATTTCTTTTTAATTTACCCCCTTTCCTTCTTATTTATTGACATGGTTCTTGCATTGGTATCTAGAGATGGTTTTTCCTTTGCAGCAAGACCTATTGTTTAAGAGCATATATCCTTTAAGTGTAGACAGGAGATACAAATATCATTTACTTTGAAAATTAATAATTCTGGCACATACCCAGCAGGTTACTTGAGGGACCACCCATAAAGTATGTCATGTATTCAAGAGAGTGGAACCGGTATAGAAAAGTGGGAAGAAAGTACGCATTTATTACTGGTTTAAAATAGGCAAGGGAGTAGTTAAACAAAAGACCTTAAAGTGTGACATACTTTATGGATAGTCCCTAAGCATAGTTTCAAAATGGCTTCACTCACGTTCTTAAATGAATTAACTTTGGTTGCTTCCACACATAGAGCCCTTATTGCTGTTGAAACATGGATTTTTCACAATTGTTTGGAAGTGAACATTACATAAGAATGTAGGAAGAGCCTGCTGGCTTAGGCCAATGTCTCATCTAGTTCAGCATCCTGTTCTCACAATAGCCAACCAGATGCCTGTGGGAAGCCTACATGAAGGACATGAGCAAAACAATGGAATTAAAATGGAAGTTACACACAAGCACAAGTGTTACATTACCCAACCGACTCTTCGTGACCCCATGGACCAGAGCATGCCAGGCACTCCTGTCTTCCACTGCCTCCTGCAGTTTGGTCAAACTCATGCTGGTAGCTTCGAGAACACTGTCCAACCATCTCATCCTCTGTCATCCCCTTCTCCTTGTGCCCTCAATCTTTCCCAGCATCAGGGTCTTTTCCAGGGAGTCTTCTCTTCTCATGAGGTGGCCAAAGTATTGGAGCCTCAGCTTCAGGGAGATCTTTCTACTATTAATTGAAAGCTTCCTGTGTTCTGCTATGCCCATGTTGTTGCTTTCCTGCAGCATGGTTGATGGATGAAGGCTGAATGGCCCCATAATTGCCTTGGCAAGATTATCCTAACTACCCTCATCAGCTGAAGACCTGGGCAAGAACTTCTGCTTGTGTAATGGGGCTTTCTCCACTCTCCTCTCCTGCATGTCCCCAGAAATTGTAGTGTGTGTGTGTGTGTGTGTGTTGGGAGATGATTCCATCTGGCAGGCTGGAATGTTTGCACAGTCAGAATTATTGAAAGAGCGAACATTCAATTCCGCCCCTGCATATTAAATTGTCTTTTGTTCCCTTTGTGTGTTTATATGCATGTTTGTTAAATTGCTGCTTCATTTCCATTTCCCCTTTTCTTTTCATTATAGTGAAATAGCACTATTTCACCATAATGGTAAATAAAAAGGGGAAATAAATAATGAAAAGAAACTAGTAATGTAATACCCAATCTTTGGGGAACACTGGGTGATTAAATAAGGGGCAATTCATCACTGATCTTCCAGCTGCACTGAGTAGGAAACCAGTAAAATTGGAAGAACCCATACTGTAATCAGGAAGCTTGACATTTGCAGGCATAGTTACTCTAAAAACAACCTGTTTTTAAAAAGCAAAAATCCTATCACAAATCAGGCCTGGAAAAACTAGAGGAGGATGAACAGAATGCAATGATTTGACAAGGATTCACTGTAAAAAGTTGCAATTCCAAAGCAACCTTTGTTGATTGCCTTATCTTATCTATATCTCATATCAAAAGTCTGGTGTTTTTTCCCCTCATTTTGAAGAAAAGGGTAATCCAAAATTTGCTAAACTAAAGGTTGAGTGCTTCTTTTTAATCTTTAACCCTACTGCATTCATTGCAGGCTGTTTATATTCAAAAGAAGAGAGAAAGCACAGTAAACAATTGCAGATATGAAAGTATTTATCAGCCCTAAGCTGCCATGTTTTATTAGTTTATATCCCTACCTTCTGGCTCCATTAAATTTGCAGGTTTGTTCAGAATTATTTATCAATTGAATGGTAACCACTGTAATAAGGAAGATGCATGATACAGCTTATATGCACGAGTCAAAAAGCTTTGTTTTTAAGCACACTGCTCAAAATTCAATTAAAAGGTCTGTTGAAGTAAAGGTGATTTGTTTTACTTTTGCTCGCTTGCTTTTGCTGCAGCCTTCACTACAGCTCTATTTAGCGAAGTTAAAATGTGAACCATTTTTTATTACAGTGTAGTGAGGAGAGAGTGAGAATGCGCACAGCAACCATCCTGTTCTTACCAGTTTATCAACTAAGGATTCCAGCTGGGAATTTACACATTAATAGAGGAGGATGTAGGAGAGTATTTCCTTCAAAAGCTACCATAGTATGATTTATTTATTCTCCTTGGTGGAGTCTGTGGCTGCTGCCATTTTAACTACCCAAACTACAGACAGAAATAAATTTCCACTTCACACTAGCGGTAGATGAGGGATTCTCAGGAGGGGAGGATTAGGGAGGGATCCTTGTGATTTACTCCTTATAGAAGACTGATAGGAGTGATTCATTTCTGAGCAGGTGGCAGGGCACACTGCACAACGGGAAGACAAAAAACAAACAAACACAAAACTGAACCTTTATTATTACCCCACCCATCTAACTGGGTTGCCCCAGCCACTGGCTTCCAACACACACACACACACAAACACACAAACACTATTAAACATTTAAAAACTTCCTTGTGCAGGGCTGCCTTCAGATGTTTTCTAAAGTTTGTATAGTTACTTATCTCCTTGGCTTAGGGGTCACATAACTCCATACCATCCAACATTTCTCTGTTGAAATAGCGATATCCTGCCATACCCTCCAAATTTTCTCCAATGAAAATAGGGACATCCTAAGGAAAAGTGGAACATTCTGAGATCAAATCAGAAACCAGGATTGTTTCTGTAAATCTGGGACTGTTCCCAGAAAATAGGGACACTTGAAGGATCTGAGAGTCTACTTCGCCAAATACGTATTGAGAATATTGGTGTGTGCACATTAACAGAGGTAGAGGATATGCCAAGCTGAAAAGTAACTATCCTGGAAATAAAGAAGAGTATATAAAGGCTGGTAGCAAAACCTCTTTTTGAAATTGAAAATAATATTTGACATTCCACTGGGGCTTTGGAGTGTTCAGTACATCGTTCATATACACTGGAAATTTTACACCGTCATATTTATCTTTACAACAACCTTGTGCGATAAAAGAAATCATATTATTTCATTCTAAAAGGACAAATCTGGATGCCTTAGAGGGCTGCACAAGCGCTCCAAATCTGCTTTGGTTGTTTAGTCTGAATTTGCCAGTGTGCCATTGAATCCCACCTGCAAAATGTGATAATGTCTTTGCTGATCAATTGGTGGCTAGAAGAGCCCTTCATGTTTGGGAGAACATCCTAGGTGCATAAATAATAGCCTTTGGGGTGAAAGGCTGTTGCCCCTTACCAGTGTTGGCAAACATCCGTTCCAAATTGAAGGCCACGGAATAAGTAAATCGTTTAAGTGGAAGAGGAGTAGGCAGCAAAGATCTACCTCTTGCTATATTAAACCTATCTTGTTGAGTTGATAAGAGCAGATCAGGTCAAACTACGAGGGAAGAGAGGGGATATATTTGTATGTAAAACTCCAGTTAGTATTGGATGTTACAGTGCTTTTGATTTGATACAGAATGATCCATCATTAGCATTATGCGATGTAAGCATTTTGAATTTCCCAAGATGAGGTTTTTATACTGAATGTTTGGTGCTCGCTTTCTGGCATTTAGTGTTATTGAATGTTTACTTCTGAAACAAAATTACTTGGGACACTGCCAGCTCAGATGTTCAATAGCAGGAAATATGTTGTGGATTGAAAACACACACACACACACACCATGAGTTGTAATCTTCAATCATGCAGGGCTGTTCGGAGTTGTGGTGAACATTTGCAATTTCTGTTTCTGTGTGTCTGTCAGATATCCATAGCCATTGGTAATCTGCTGGGAATGATGGAAACAACAGGTTACAGCAAGGACGAGGGCTGCTGTGATCAATAGAATAAATTCCCACTGGGAAATGGACTTTGAAGTTGCAGGTACAAACTGAGGTTTTGCTTATCCTTGTTTTTATTAGCGCAGCAAAAACACATATTGGACACGGATTCTAATTTCTGCTTCGTTGGGGATACAGCACTCAGTACCTTAGAGGATATATTTGGGTGATATTCAGAAATAATTTTGTCCAGGAATTGCACCTGCTATTCTTTGTTCAACAAATAAGGTGTTTTCAAACCAAGAATATGGTTGCAAATATTGTAAAACTGCACTTAATCCTTGAGCACTAAGGGAATTGGGCTGGCGGGTGGGGAGCACAGGGTCTGAGGCTGCCTTCCTATGAGAAAATGAAGAACAGGTACCTTATGTGAGGAGCTCTCTGTTTGCATTGGGATGTGTGTGCAAAAGGAGATTAGAAAACAATTAACTGGAGTAGTTGGAATGAACTTGCTGCTTTGGAATCTGCTCTGTTTGCTCCCCCATCCCCTTTGCATATACTCCTGAGGGAGCAAGGATAGCTATGGTTAAATACTCTTAACAGCACTAACCTAAACATCCTCACTTAAAAATAAATTTAATGTGGCTTGCTTCCTAATAAGCATGCTTAAGGAGTACAGCCTCAGTTAGCCTTTTATTATATCATGCCTATTTAAAGGTAAAATATCAGGAGTCAGTGTTGCAGGCTGCAACGCTGCAGTTAATGTGACTGCAAGAGCAGACAAAACCCCCACTTAAAATAACACTGCCGATATTGTAGCACTGGCAGCCACTTTCCCAATAACTCCATCCTTACCCCTCATCAGTCATAATGTGATTGGTTCAATATTGCCATACATTAGCTATACATTGGCTGTTCTAGCTTACTGTGTATTCCCTTGTTGCTTCTCTTACCATAGCGGGGGAGGGGGGGGAATCTGGATTTGGCCAAGTCCAAAATCCTTATCTCACCTGGAATATTGGAACCTAGGGAATGGACACTTCCTATTCTGTTCTCAGACTTGATTTGGCTGTTGAAGCTGCCCAGAGTGACTCTGGGGCAACCCGGTCAGATGGGTGGGGTACAAACAAATTATTATTATTATTATTATTATTACTACTACTACTACTACTACTACTACTACTACTACTCTAGTGATTGAGATAGAATGTGAGTTTAGGGCGCATGCTCCATGTATAAAAGATTGTGCACATTTAGTTTCCTACACATGCATCACCAAAATATAAATGAGCTCCTCATTTCTGAAAGAAGAAGTGATGGTAAGAAAAATAGACTTCCTTATTGAGGAACTTGTTGTTTTTTAAATTTAATGTCTGTTGTTGCTTCAGTTCTGCCCCTTTTCTTTTTATTAAGACAGTGATATATTAGAAATTGTTTGATTATAACAGAAATAGAAGTGCTTATGAAACAATAGAAATGTAGTTGGCACCATTTTTTTTAAAATAACTGAAGACATTCACAGAGGAGTGCAGTTTAGAGCTTTGATTCAACAGATGTTTAATGGACATGTTCATACCAAGATCCCATGAGTTATTTATCCTTTCTCTTTAAGTATTTAGCATCAAACATAACTTAATATACACCCATGGAGGAAAATTGTCTTTGAAGCAGTCCCAGGTCTATGGCATTCTGTAGAACTCAGCAGTTGTTTTTCATGCTACTGCTGTCAAGTTCAGTTCCTCTGTGCAGCAGAAATCATGGGCTTCTGTTGTGACTTTAGGATTGTAACCGAATCTGCTGCATAGAATGTGTGTATCTGCTGATAAGAATTCATTATATTGTCCTTTTAGGAGCTACAGTGCTTTCTGGGGAGATAGTTTTGTTTCATCCCTTCTGCATTTTGTGGGTGTGTCTTATTTGTGGGATTGCAGCTTCCTATTCAGTAGATATGGTATTATCTACAGTTATTCATGTTATGTTACTTTGTATTATACATAGAAAGCTGCTGAATATTCATCTGTTACGCTAATGACCCTGGATGACTGGCTGAGGTGTCTTGTCTCCTAATAGTGGAATATCTCCTTTGATTGGTTAGAACAGAGGTTTTCAACCTTTTTGAGTCCATGTCTCCCTTGATCAACTACATTATTTCTGCGGCACCCCTGTGGGGCTCAGGAGCCCAGCTATGTCACTCCTTGCCTGCAGAGCTGTTAGCCTCTCACCCTTTTTTGAACACCCTCCCTTGGGGAGTGTTCGCTCAGTCTCCTTTCCTCTCCCTGGGAATCCTCTGGGCAGGTGTTGCTGCCTCTGCTGGATTGCTATTCCACCATGTGATTCTCCTTTTTATTTTTATCCATCACCAAAGCATGATTCATGTTTATTGTGACGTTTCCTGTTATTAGGACATTCTGGAGCTTGTGTACAGTGGACCCTCGGGTTACGTTACCTTCAGGTAATGTAGCTTTCGGGTTGCGAATGCGGCAAACCCGGAAGTGTATTCTTCCAGGTTTTGCTGTGCGCACGTGTGCAGAAGCGCTCTATTGCACCACGACTGTGCGCAGAAGTGACGCCTCTATTTGCGGATTTTTCAGGGTACTCACAGACCCCTGGAATGAATTAAATTCGTATCCAGAGGGTCCACTGTTTTTGGTCTGTTTTTCTTCGAGTCCACCAACCTGTTTATGATGAATGAGGTGCATGAGAATCAGGTATCCCAAGCAGAACAGTCCACTTCAGGCACAATGATCTGGGTTTAATAAATTATGGTTTATTAAATCATGAAAGAACATTGTGCCCCTGTGTTCCCTTTCGTCCTTCCTTTTCTCACATGTCATAATACAGTGGCCCAATTTACACATCACACTGAAGCAAATTGTGATTTAATGTGAATGAGCTGTATGGTGGTGCAGACTGCGCATAAGTTTCCATAGGGTTCCTCCCTGCTGCTGGACTGAGCTTTGTGGGTGGGGGGTGGGATGCTTTCTCCTGGGAAAGTGCCCAGTTTGTCCTTCCCATAAATAGTATTTGGATGGGCACAAGGGTCATTCTCAGTGCAAAAAAGACTGGTTTATTAGAATGAGGTCTACAATTGAACTGTGCCATGGTTTGCAGACTTAAGGTTCCTTTACCCCTGTTTCTTGCAACTTAATATTTCATAATTTTCATGTCTGCAAAGAGATTTCTTTCCTGCTCCTCCTCCACTTCTTGTATTAAGTTGTGGGTTGACATAGCAGCCGGCACAGTGATTTCTTCAAGTAGCTCTTTATTTTTGTAAGCTGGAATAGAACTGACTGCAAACAGCTCAGCCGGCCTGCTTTTATAGGCAGCCGGCTGTCAACATTGTAACAACCACAGCCCAGAGTTCCCGCCTAAAATAACTGCCGCGGACCTGAGTGAAAACTATCTACAGACCTGAGTGAAAACTATATACAGTATCCCCCTGTTGGCCCAGGGTGAAACTACACTACATAACACCCCTCCCCACTGAGATAAGGCGTTAGTTACAATCGTAATGGTTTCCTTATATACAGCACTACGCGTAATGGTTCAATTAGGCACAAAAGCATATCGGTTACATTTCCCATACTTAGACCAACAGTGATAAATGTCCAACAACATAGTCCTTTAAATAAGTTGGGCGCTTGGAAACTCTGCCAGACCGCCGGGGACTGGTAGCCAAGTCCGGAGGGCCACACAGTTCTCGCTGAGGCTGTGGTGCGACCCTAGGTGGCGTTGGAACCAACTCCCCTGGATCCGCTGCTGTGGGTGGAGCCTCCGCAAGTGGAGTGGTCTGAGTCTGTTCTGAAGCGGCTTGGTTCGGCTCCACGCTGGCGGTTTGCGAGGGAAGTGTAGGTGGGGCCTCGCCATCTGTACGTGTCTCTTCTGGGGCCGCAAGCGCAGTTGGGGGCACCTCGGTAGTGTCCAAGTCCCCAACCCTGCGCCTAAGCTGGTCTATGTGCCGTCGCCACAAGCGTCCGTCTTCGAGTGCCACCTGGTACGAGCGAGGTCCAGTGACTCCCACTACTGTGGCTGGCACCCAAGGAATGTCCCCCACATAGTTCCGGGCAAAGACCTGGTTTCCTGGGACAAATGACCGTGGCGCGTTGGCACAGCCTGGTGGTTCAGCCACGGCAAAGTCCGGGTGTAGCCGGTCGAGCGGTGACCTGAGGCGGCGGCCCATAAGCAGTTCAGCAGGACTCCTCCCTGTGGCCGCATGAGGGGTGATGTGTTGCACGAACAAGTATTCGGCGACCCGCTCATGCCAGTCTCCCCGGTCCAGGCGCGCCAGTGCCTCTTTTGCCGAGCGCACCATTCTTTCCGCTTGCCCGTTGCTGGATGGATGAAAGGGTGCCGTTAGGGCATGGCGGATGCCCAGTCCCAAAAGATACCGCTCAAAGGTGCCTGACGTGAACTGCGGTCCGTTGTCAGAGACAAGGACATCAGGACACCCATGCGTTGCAAACAGGCCTCGCAGCACCCGGATGACAGCTTCGGTAGTGGTGGAGGGCATCAGGGCGACCTCCAGCCATTTGGAATAGGCGTCCACCACTACCATAAAGGTCCGGCTGTGAAAAGGGCCAGCCAGATCGATGTGCACCCTCGACCAGGGTGTCTTTGGCGTCTCCCAGGTGTGTCCCTTAGCTGCCGGTGGTGCAGGCCTCGACTCTTGGCACGCTTGACAGGCGGACACCCAGGCAGTGATGGCATCGTCCATATTAGGCCACCAGACGTAACACCGAGCCAACGCCTTCATTTTGACAATTCCCGGGTGGCCAACGTGCAGAGCCTCCAGGACGCGCTGACGGAGTCCCTGGGGAATCACGACGCGGTCTCCCCACAGCAGACAGCCGCGATGAGCTGAGAGTTCATGTTGTCTGGTTGCGAAGGGCTGGAACTCCGATGCAAAAGGCCCTTGTGGCCACCCCCTCCACACCCAGTTGAGCACCCGGCTGATGGTGCGATCCTGGGCAGACGCGGAGGCCACAGTGGCAGCTGATACAGGCGCTGCCGGAAGATCCTCAATCAGAAGGAGCGATGAAGCTGGAGCCGGGTCTTCCACAAATGCTGGAAGAGGGCAACGGCTGAGGGCGTCGGCATGGCCCATCGATTTCCCCGGGCGATGGATGAGCCGGTAGTGGTAGGCAGCCAGGAAAACAGTCCATCGCAGCATGCGTGGCGAGAGGACCGGTGGAGTTGGACGATCACCGGCGAGGAGGCCGAGGAGTGGCTTGTGGTCAGTGATGAGGTCAAAAGTCCTGCCATAGAGGTATTCATGGAACCTCTTCACTCCAGCCACAAGTGCCAATGCCTCCTTGTCGAGCTGGCTGTAATTCCGTTCCGTCGGAGATAGTGTCCTGGAAAAGTAGGCGAGCGGTGCTTCTCTTCCATCTGGAAAACGGTGACTAAGGACAGCACCAATGCCAAAAGGTGAGGCGTCGCAGGCAAGGACCAGCGGCCTGGATTCACTGTACTGTACCAGCACACTGTCTGAAGAAAGGAGAGCCTTGACCGCGTTGAAGGCCGCCGTCTCCCGATGACCCCAGGCCCAAGGCGTCTTAGTGCTAAGGAGTCGGTGAAGAGGCTCAGCCACTGTGGCTTTGTGGGGCAGGAACATGTTATAAAAGTTCAGCAGCCCCAGGAATGCCTGCAACTCCGTTTTGTTCTTTGGGGTGGGGGCCTGCTGGATAGCGCGGATCTTGGATGTGGTTGGGTGAAGGCCGGAGGCATCAATAAGATAGCCCAGGAACTCTACCTGTGGAACGGCGATCTGGCACTTCTCCCTCTTTACCTTGAGCCCGGCCTCTTGGAACCTGGTCAGCACGGCACGGAGGCGCTCGAACAGCTGCTGGTGTGAGTCTGCAGACACCAAGACGTCATCAAAATATGGTACCACGCCCGGAAGCCCTTGCAGGAGACGCTCCATAAGGCTTTGGAAGATGCCAGGAGCCACACTCACCCCGAACTGCAACCGGCGGCAACGGAATGCCCCCCGGTGGGTGACGATCGTCTGGGCTTCAGCAGTGGCATCATCAACTGGCAGTTGTTGATATGCTTGGGCAAGGTCCAGCTTAGCGAAGACCTTACCCTCACCCAGGGAATGCAGCAGGTGTTGGACAACAGGAACCGGATAAGCGTGCTGCTGAAGTGCCTTGTTGATCGTGCACTTGTAGTCAGCGCAGATTCTCACCGACCCATCTGGCTTGACAGGCGTGACGATGGGGGTTTCCCACTTGGCGTGGTCAACCGGCTCCAAAACTCCTTGGGCAATCAGTTTGTCCAGTTGTTCGTCCACCTTAGCCTTGAGAGCAAAGGGAACCCGGCGTGGCTTTAGCTTGATGGGGGCGACTTGTGGATCAAGGCTAAAGGAGATGGGCGTACCTGTATATTGCCCCAAGGTGCCGTCAAAAACCTCGGCAAAGTCTTTGACCAGACCCTCAGTCTCTGCGTTAGAGATGCAGTTGATGCCGGTGACTTCCAGGCCGAGGGCATCAAACCAGTCTAGCCCTAGGAGGCTTGGCCGCTGACCTTCGACCACCACCAACCGGAGCAGGCCCGAAAAATCCTTGAAGGCGATCCGGAACCGGCCAACGCCTACCACGGGAATGTCGTTTCCCTGGTAGTCTCTCAGGTGTACGCGGTGAGAGTCGAGTTGCCTCTTGGACACTCTGGGTACCAGTCTTTTGATGGTGCTCCATGACACGATGGACAGGGCAGACCCGGTGTCGATCTCCATGTCACATGGAGCTCCTTCAATGAGCACCGTGACGTTCAGCTTGCGTCGCGTAGGCGAGTCAGTTTGGCCAATCGTGGTTCCAGACGGGCAGCGGCAGTTGGTGAGAGCGAAACAACTTTCCTTGGCAGACTGGAGTGAAGACTTGGACTTGCGAGTCGATGAAGGGGGGGTGTCAGACGGAGCCGATCGGCAGACCTTAGCGATGTGGCCCCTTCTGGAACACTTCCTACAGATGGCGTCTCTGAATCGACACTTGGCACGGGAATGGTTGCCTCCGCAGCCGGCACATTCCGGTTGGCCCTTGGACTTCTGTTGGAACTTCCTGCGCTCCCGCTTTGTCTGGTGCACGTCATCGTCTTCACTGGAGGATGCCTCATCACTGCTGGCCTCTCCATGATGCACCGGAACTGGCTCCCTAGCAAGACGCGGGCTGCTGGACTTGCGGATCTCCTGGGCGGAGCGTTCAGCAGCTTCTGAGGCCACAGCCTCCTCAATGGCTTTCTGTAGCGTGAGGTCTGGCTTGGCTAGGAGACGCCGTTGCAGATGGATGTCCCGGACCCCGCAGACGATTCGATCCATCAGGGCATCGTCTAAGTCTCGGAACTCACAGTGCATTGCAGCCTGTCGCAGGGCGGTGGTGTAGTTGTTGATTGACTCCCCCTCTGCCTGGTTCCGGTGGTAGAACGCATGGCGGGCAGCAATCTTGGACGGCTTTGGTGCGTAGTGGTTGCGGAGCTTCTCTTGGATCGTGTCCCATGGTGTTGCCTGGACTGCTTCAGGCGCAACCAATGCTCGGGCCGTCTCAAACACCTCAGGCCCACAGAGGCTGAGGAATAGGCCCCGCTTCCGATCCTTTGATACTGCTGTTAGCTCGTTGGCTTGGAGGTAGCAGTCGAACCGAGCGAGGTAGGAGTCCCATGATTCAGAGGCTGGCGCAAACGGCAGTAGAGGCACAAGTGAAGCCATGATTCCGATGCCGGCGTGAAGGGCGATGGATGGAACACAGTGCTCTAGCCAGAACAGTCAGCTCTGAATTGGTTCTGCCCAGTGATTTCGCTCAGTGATTCAGCTCAGTGATTCAGCTCAGTTCAGAGGCTGGCCGCATCTGGCTGTGCTCTGATGTCCATCTATCCCACCTTCGTCGCCAGTATTAAGTTGTGGGTTGACATAGCAGCCGGCACAGTGATTTCTTCAAGTAGCTCTTTATTTTTGTAAGCTGGAATAGAACTGACTGCAAACAGCTCAGCCGGCCTGCTTTTATAGGCAGCCGGCTGTCAACATTGTAACAACCACAGCCCAGAGTTCCCGCCTAAAATAACTGCCGCGGACCTGAGTGAAAACTATCTACAGACCTGAGTGAAAACTATATACAGTATCCCCCTGTTGGCCCAGGGTGAAACTACACTACATAACATCTTCCTTTTTCTTTTTTATGTCAGTTGGGGGTTAAAATCAAATTCTTAAAAGAAATATTGTGTGCATATGAAATTAAGCTCTTTGTTTTGGAGGAGCTGTCCCTAAAATGTTTACAGTGAAAAGTAAGAAATAAATTATACACACACAAACATATACCATGGATCAATAGCCTGACTTTTTGATTGTTGTCAATAATAGCAGAGTGTAAGCTCACTTTTTCCTGTTAGCAACTGTGCAGTTTAAAAAGCTACAGCAAATGCCAGAGAACCATAGATCCCTAAAACACATCCTGAACTAGCTGGGAATGGTTTTTTCTTTAGAAGTCTTTATAGAACAGAGAGGCTGCGGCTGGTCAAGGGTAAAAATAGTTCCGAGTTTTCAATTGCTACATTCCTGCTGGAGCCTGAAATCATGAATCAGGACTCCACTCAGACACTGCAAGGCTGAGCAAGGGAGCTGTGGTATGTAAGGCAGGAGGGGAACAAGCAGCAAGCCGAGATGAGCGTACCCACAGCTTCGCTAATCCTTTGGGATGGACCTGTCTTACTTGTGCAGCCCCAACCAGGTACAGTGTATGTAGTGTTGTCTTGGGTTCTGGTGGCTCTCTCTAACACCATAATGCTGTAAATACAATGATGACATGGTCTGAACTGTGCAAAATGTTTAATTTCCTCACCCTTAAACAAATTCAACTTTTTAAGGGCTCTTTCATTGCACGTTAAAGCTAACAGAGCTTTTAAAGTCCTATGTGTTGGCTAAAGTTTTAGATATACACATTCTGGCCACTTGCTGTGCTTGAATTTGAGTTCACCTATGTTCCTAGTTCTTAGGGAAAGTTTCCAGCTGCCAGTTGTTTGGGGGGAATCTAGCTACTGGAATTTATAGAGATTCCAAGCCGCTCTCATCTGGCCAGAAGCCTGATAAAATTAGCACTACTTCCAAGGCAGTTTTCAGCAAGAGATGTTGCTAGAGATTGATAGTTCAGTTTTCAGTATGCATTAGTAGAGTATGGTGTGTCTGGTTATGAATTAGAGCCTAAATTATGTGAATGATAATACACATGAATGAGGTCAGAAATAAATAGCTAGGAAGTTGCATTATGGATTATGGAGATCAACACCAATTTAGGTTGTAGTGCTGATTGGACTTCTTATCTGGCATTCAGTTTTAGGGGTTGCTGGAAAGGAGTTGGTAAGGCATAAGGATGTAATTTTATTTGTATAATGTATATTTATTTAACTGCTGATTTTATTTAGATGGGGGGGGGGAATTAGGCCAACTGTTTTTTAATTTCTGACTTCTATCAATAATGTTAATATGTACTCTATGTAAACAGTTTAGAATTTTTTACAGGTTAGCACTATACAAATTCTGATAAATTCATTGTTATATTTAATATAAATAAATAAAATTGGTAAAATGTTAAAAAGGAAGAACGTTCATATGGCTTATAATCATCATCATCATCATCAAGTATTTTTGATTTAATAAGAACAGGTATAACTCACAGCATAGTTCATATTACATCCAAAGATCACAAGGCAGTTCATGGCATAAAAATACAAAATAAGAACACAAAATACATAATAAAACAAAAACAAACCAATTAGCCCCCTCCATCAAGCACATTTAAAAGGCCATAGAATGTTTAATCAACTGAACACCTGGTTGAAGAGAAATGTTTTCACCTGGTGCCTAAAGATATGTAATGATGGCGCCAGGTGAGCCTCCCTGGGCGATAAACTTCATGTAGGAGGATCATCTCCCCCCACCAACTTGGCAGTACTTACCTTCTCATGAGTCTGTAGTTACATGCCCTACAAGACTGGTAGTATGACCCCATCTTCAACACACAATTGGTATTTTTCAGGTGGCCTTTGTCCCCTGAGATCAAGCAACCAGTTTGCACCAGATGATTAACATCCTTTTAAGTCTCCCGTACACTGTACTGGCATTGGTCTGGTTTGTATGCAATACTAAGCCAAACCAGTGCTTTTTTCCTGGTGGGGAAGCAGGGGTATGCATACTCCTAAACATTTTGTGAATCTTTGTATTTTTGTCCATTTACTGTATCTATTTTTCTGGATTTGAACTATAAAATGATGGTTTTCTTGAGTCAAAATGAGAGTACTGTACCATTAAACTTTTTTTTTTTTTTAGAAAAAAAGCACTGAGCCAAACTATGGCATGCTATAGTGTGAGCTAAGCCATGGTTTGACTTATCATTATGTGCGACTGTGGCGTGTGGACCACAGCACAGCGGGTTAGGGTTTACTGGGAGGGCTAAGGATTCTGGATGTGTAAGACCAGCGTGAATGATATGACAGCATTTTGGAATTGAAAACAGCCACAACTTTAATTGATTATAGATGTAAGTAAGCTTTGGCATAGGCATTGGGTATGTATAGGCATTGGGCTTTGGCATAGGCACTGGGCATCAATGGCTGGCCGCGTGGGTCAACCCCACCCCACCACGCCTCCTCAACATCTGCACCAGGCCATAACTGCTTCCCCACAGACAGTGGCGTAGCGTGGGGGGTGCAGGGGGGCCGGCCGCACCGGGCGCAACATCTGGGGGTTTGGGTTAGGGGGCGCAAATCCACGGGTTAGGGGGCGCAAATCCATGGGTTAGGGGGCGCAAATTACTTGCCTTGCCCCGGGTGCTGACAACCCACGCTACGCCACTGCCCACAGAAAGGGTAAGTTGTCTTCGACTAAACAAGATTTGCTTGTGGTTGATACTCATGTTATCTTTGCGGGAGACAAACCACAAGCTCTCGTTCATATGTAACCCTAAGCCAGACCATGACTTAGCTCTCTGTAGCATGGCAGCAGCAGGACCAGGAAAGGAATACATTGGCCACCATTTTCTAAATGGGTACTAGCATGCTTGCTTGTTCATGCTAAGCCATAACTTGGCTTAGTGTTTTGTGCACGTAGAGCCATTATACTTGGGCTTTCCAGACAGTGTTTTATCTACCCTGCCTCTACTGTCATTCCCCTGTGCCTTGTAGACATACAGGGAACCAGCATTCATTCTGCAATTAAAAAGGGGTCATGTGCAATGCATGAGCATATTCCATTCTCTAAACAAACAAACATGTAGATATTCCCCACTAGCAACAAGGATACTTTTATGTAGCATTGAGCCAATCAGGATTATGAAAGACTGTGATCACTTGCCCTAAAGATGGCTCTGACTTACTAGTGGCAGATATAGAGCATGACAGTTTAGGAGATTTGAGAGCTTGGTTTGTGTATTTGTATTTTATTGATCATCTGAAGAGAGCACAGTCATGGCAACCTTTTGTGTTGGCAAAATCCCTCTGACACATGATATTTCCATAGCTTTCTTCATTTAGGAACAGGAATATTACAGAGCATTGCAATTATAAGGTTAAGAATCTTCCACACAGCATTTCTGCAGAAGGGTGTGGATTCTCATTATTTGTGTGTGTTTTTTCCTGTTCCCTGTGAGATACCCTGTTGTACTATCAAAGAATTTCACCCAGTCTTAAAATACTGTATTGCATGACAGGCAAATCTCCAGCAGTTGCGGTGTGGGTGTTTCACCTGTCCCATAATTTTCCTATTAATATCCAAAATGCAAAGGGTATTTGTGGCATTTGCTGATAGTTTACTGTACTGTTAGTATCTATGGGAAACTTGCTCTGATGCTATATGTCACACACCTCACTTGTAAGACCCTGGTACTTTTTATCGTCTCTCCAGTTGTCTTTTGAATACTGCCGTCTACTGACATTTCTGCAAAGGACTGGACACAAGCTTATCTTTAAGCACATGAGTAGTTTCATAGCCATTCCGCTTTGTTATGCCCAGAGTGAAGTAGCTATTTAAGAGCTTGGCACGATCAAGGCAACATTGCACTTTTGTAGGGTCAAGTTCTAAGCAAAACTACTAAGTTTAGTGACAGAGGCCAAGTCAGGAATTGTATTCAGCTTGTCTTTTGTCCTTATGACCTGTACTCCTGTGAGAAGCTTGTTAGGTGTGAACAGCAAGATTTTCAGGCTGTGACAAAGCATATCCCTTATGTAAGTGTTAGTAGTTAGTATTCGTTATTAGTAATACTGTAGTTAGTTTTCCAACTGCAAAAGAACTTGTACAATTAATGATATGTGTGTACATAAGACATTGAAAGAAGTGGGCTTAAGCACATTTAATTCTGCATTGCATTATGGCCAATAAGTAGAAACTTATATCTTAGGAAAATCTTTAGAATGTATGCTACTGCTACATTCTCATATTGTTGGAGTAGTTGTAAACAAGAAGGGCATTATCTCCACATGTGGTGGGCTTGTTCAGCTGAGAAATCTTGGAAGGAAGTAATCATCCAGGCAATTAGACAAATACTGCAATTAGACAAAACTGGAGAACCTGCTAAGCACCTTATGAGATTGTTTTAAAGATTTTGCTCTGGATAAATATGACAGATTAGCAGCAAACCTTATAGTAGGGGATAGCATACTGAATATTTGTCATTGCAGTGCTTCATGAACAAACCAGTTTGGAATATTGTGAATATGCAAGATTTAGTAATTATATTAAAATGACACAAGATTAATATCAAATTGACAAATGTGAAGCACACTAGGCTCAACCAGGCTTTATGTTGGGGGGCAGAACCTCAGTTCGTTAAGTATATTTATTGATTTACTTTATTGGGGGGCAGCTGACCCCCTCCCCCTTGGCTATTCCCATGCTTGCAAAGGATGCCCTAACAGTGATACCTCGGGTTAAGTACTTAATTCGTTCCAGAGGTCTGTACTTAACCTGAAACTGTTCTTAACCTGAAGCACCACTTTAGCTAATGGGGCCTCCTGCTGCTGCCGCGCCACTGGAGCACGATTTCTGTTCTCAACCTGAAGCAAAATTCCTAACCTGAAGCACTATTTCTGTGTTAGCGGATTGAACCTGGAACCTTCTGCATGCAAAGCCTGGGCTCTACCAGTGACCTATGACCTTTTCTTAATAGTCCTATCTTCCCCAATAGTCCCAGTAGTCTGAATGTATGTAGCGGAGTATGTAGCCTGAGGTACCACTGTACTTAGGGCCCAACTGCACATGAACAACAGGCATGCATGAATTCATGAATTTCTTTCAAAAAGCAGCTGCAGTCCACCCACCCTTGATTCGGGTAGCAGGGGGAGAAGGATGAACTCTGTACCATTTTCCCAGTGAACACCCCCCAATATTTAACTAGTAGTGGTATATGCGACAGCTACTGGGGCCGAGACAGTTTCACCCCCTCAATGCTTTTTGAGGGGACCAGGCTCTTCGTGATGTTGTGTGTGTGACATCAGGACATTGTGTCGGGCCCCCTCAATCAACTTGAGAAGATGGCCCTCTGAGTAGCAGAAACAGGGCAGAATGAGAATGCTGTTAGGTCTTTCAGAAAAGAGCTGCCTTGAAAATCTCTGCCTGCTTGCCTCTCCCCTATTTTGTAAATGAGAGTGGGTCTTTATGTTCAATCATGGTCGAGTGCCTGCTTCTCCCTGGACTGTCTGTCACAGCACTAATGCAAAAAGAAGAAAAAAAGGAATCATAGAGCTGGAAGGGAGGGTCATGAAGATGCAGGAATCTTTTTGCCCCAACAACAACAACCTTGTTGCTTCAAGGAGTTGCTTTTTTCACAAAAGCACCTGATGCTGTCCAGATAATAAAAAATTTTTTCCTTGTGCAAGAGACTTCTATTTGTCTGCCACATTCTGTTTTTAAGCAAACTCCTTTGTTTTACCTTAATGCCCCTCTCTATTTTTCCACACTGCTTTCCTTCAAGGTAAAAAGACTTCACTTTTTTAAAAAAAAACAAAAAAAACCCACAGCAAACCCTTGGCAGCCTTCCTGTGCTTATAGGAAATCCCAGCTGAAAATGTCCCAGGGTTTCCTGGAAAGGCAAGTGCCCAGGAAGGCTGCTGGTTGCAGACCAGCAGAGAAAAGATTTGTAGAATGAAAGAAAGTGCTCCTTGGCTGCCTGGAAAGGAAGGTGTGTGCAAACTCCTTACTCCACTGAAAATTTCTCTCTCCTTGGATAGTTTTCAAGCACAGGCATTTCTTTTCTCATTATTGAATGGAGAATTGATGAAAAATAATGTGGGATAAATTTTAGCATAGCTCTAGTTCTTGGCTTCATTGTCCTTTGGAACAAGCAGGGTTGCCAGCTGGACAGCTGCAGCACTGACTTCCCTTTTAAAGGCCTCCAACATTGCCCCACTCCTCCACCGTATATGTAGCTTAAAGGTGTGGGGGGAAGGGGAGCAATGGCATGGTTGTGTGTCCATCACAGCAAAGCTCCCCCTATCTTGTGCATGCTCATGAATCCTGACTATATTCTCCTGTTATCTCTCTGAGATTACCTGAGAGAGTATTACTATGCTCAGGGGAAAACACACTCGGAGATCACATTGATTGTGTGTGTGTGTGTGTGTGTGTGTGTGTGTAGAAATGTCCTGAAGTGCCTAACAGGAAGCCAAGAGCTGAGTTGTGCTTGTTTTTGGCACACATTGAACAAAGAATTGCAGAAACTCCAGGCAAGTTGCTTAGGTAGTTTCACTCGGGTTAAGGGTCACTTTGGATTAATCCCAAAGTTTATTTGGGGAAATGTTTTGTTTTATCTAAATTAGCATACTTATCTTTAATGTTTGCTTTAATAAGAAGCTGCAGTTCCTCAGCACTTCTTTTGCTTTATCCTTGCAACCGCATGTGCTTTGCCAACATTGATTTAGCCTCCTAGGAGCCATTTCAGATAACATGGAACGTGCTTCCAAGTTCTTATCTTGTCTGAAATAACCCTATGAGGTAGGTTGATGGTATTTATGGGGGGGGGGGCATTCCTTGGCTGAACTGCTGAATATTTCTCAAGATGAGAAATGGTTCTACTTCCACTGTGACAGGCATTATGCCTCTGAATAGCAGTTGCTGGGAATCACAGATGGCCAGAGTTCTGTTGTGCTCACGTTCTGCTTTGAGGTTTCCCATAGGCAACTGGTTGGCCACTGTGAGAACAGAATGCTGGACTAGATGGGCCATTGCCCTGACCCATGTTCTTGTTGCTAACACTATCTCATAATGCCATACTCTCCAAAACAAGGACACACACGTGCTTATAAAGCCTCCTTTTGTCTCACAGATGGACCTGCTTGCCCCGGCCCCCCAGGATTTCCCCCCAAATCTGTTTTGTGCTTTTGGGATTTCTTCTAGTTTGCCGATACCTCCCCTTGGTTTGTGGTGGCGCCATGTTGGCTGTGTCAGCAATGGCATTTGCCTCCTGATCATTGTTTATATTGGTTTTTCATGTTTTATTGTATGAAGGCCATAAAGGTGTATAATTGTATAAGAGCTTACACAAATGGTCTTCTTTCATGAACAATAATGAATGATTCTGTGAATGGGAAGGAACCTTATATGATATCAGCATTTTTAGGAGGGATGGGGAGAAGTGAGCAACACAAGCCCGAGGGTTCTTCTTCATGGTTAATGTATGTAGCACCAAGCCACAAGTCTGCATTATGTTTGGTGACGTTTGTGCATAGAGATGACATAGAATATCAGTTTGGTTCAGGATTAAGAAGGTGGCAAAAGATTTCCATTGTGTGCAGCTCAAGTTTGGAGGCTTTTTTTTTTTTTTTTTTTGGCCCCTTAGTATTCCTGCATATGCACAGTGATACCACTTCTGGGACCTGCAGAATTCTAGAAACAGTGTGCAAGGGAATGAGTGCAATCAGTTCATGAGACCCTTGCAGGCTGCAGAAACAACAACTGTTGGTACTATTGGTTCATACATGCATGGCATGATTGATGCAAGTCACTGCTGGCAGCGGAGGTGCTGAACAGTGAGAGCGTTGGTAAGCTTGGGCGCGGTCTCATTTTGTTTTAGTACATGTCAGTCTGCAGCATCTAGCAATCTCCCATCCTAACTAGCAGCTCCAGTGCACTAGCAGGGCATGTGCTCTCCTCTTTCAACTATTTCTAGCTAGCATTTCCACCACAGAGTGTAAGACTCTGTTATGGATCATGAGCTAAGAAATCCATCACATGAGATGTGCGCGCTCATCGCATTTTCTGTCTATGAGGCTGTGGCATAGCTAATAGCTGAAGAGTCTTATTCTGGCAATGGGTGGTTTTTTGAAAGCAGTAAAATGTTCGTTCTCATCATGGGTAGCTTTATCCGCTGGATGGTGAGTTAATGGAATATTAAGTGTAGAAGATGACCTTTCATTGAGAGTGAGTTACGAGGGCGAGAATTGTGACAAAAGTCTATTGCGTTTCTAAAGTTGTAAGCAGAACTGAAAGTTAATGCCATTTTGAGAAAAGTTCACTCAGGAATCTATCTGACAGAGATGCTTGGTAATCATTTTAGCTTCAATTATATAAGGCCACATAAAGTATTTGCTTGGAAATTCTCATGCCATAAATACAGATGGCAGGTACTAAAACAAATTGTCTCGTAAAGAGATGCTACAAAGCAAGGAAATGAAACACCAAGTCCTGCAGTTTGTGATCCAAGGTGAGATGGAGGCAGAAGTAGCCGCATCTCTCCCAAACCCTTTCCCCTCCTTTTCCAGATTCCTCTTGACCCTGGGTAGGTAGATAGATCACAATAATATTCTGGCCCCACCTACTGCTTTTATAGTACATGAACACCATAATACTGTATTGTGAGGTACCACTCCAGTGGCAAAGCACAAAATGTCAGCTGTACATTTTTCTCCACAGGGACTGTTAAGAAGTAACTTAAAATGCCTTTTCCCAAAGAGAAACAAAAACATTCCATAGGATGCTGCCTGGGCTATTAACACTTTCAGGAAGAGAGAACCTTCACACATTTCTCCATTTTAATGTTTTCATTCTCATAGTAATAAATAATGTACTTGCTTTTCACAGGTGTAGATGTGCTCAGCCAGGCCTGGATGACTGTGGTATGCAATCCAAACGGACTTCTTTCCTGTGAAATGTTTAGCTGGAGGAGGGAGGGCTTCTCTTCCATCCTGAACCAGAGAGCTGCCTGTTTGGAGGAACTGCAGGTCTATCATTGTGGGTGTTTTGTGCTGGAGTGTGGAAACACTCTTGTCCTAGGGCCATTTCATTAGGCCCAGCATGCTAGGTCATTCTTGTTTCCTCTTAGCTTTCCTGCTGGTGGGACTAGAACTATTGCTGACATGTGAATGACTGAGTATCATAGTTTTTGCAGGAGCCCAGAGAAAGCACAGGATGTGGCATTGTGTGTGGTATGTAGCTCCCTGAAAATCTCAGCCATTGTTTTAAAAAATAAGCTTTTAGCCCATATATGTGGGGAAATATCCATGGATAATGCCACATGGTGTGTGCGTCTGCAGTTCTACAGCTTGGATTCCAAATCCTGGGAATGAATTAAGCACTGAATGCTTGCTTTTTGTAATAGTTTGCTTATGTTCCTGTTTATAGACCTGTCAAAGGCGTTTTCTCTAACCTAGAATAATGGAATAGCCTTTTGCCTACTACTCCACCGAGAAATTTTCTCCTTTATGAACTTTTTGTAGAGAGGGAGGGAGATGTGGAGTCATTCCATCTTAATATCTCCTCCCTTAAATATATTGTTTCCAGTGTAGTAGACCTCCATAAAAAAGTAATAGCTTTAGCTAACTTTTATGTTAACTAAATGGGCACACCCTTTTCTCTCCCTCCCCGTTGTTTTATTGCTGATAAAATATTGCTGTGGGATCGTTTCAATAGGGTAGTTGAAATCGTGAAACTCAAACCAAAAATAGTGTGACAGATGGGAAGAGAAAAGCTGAAGACTTGTTATACTGTATGTCTGTGGTCACACCGTCTGTTTTGTAGACAGATGCCTTTTAGTTCACCTTGTACATCTGTAGCCTTAGCAGCAGGTGCTGCTTCCAGACAGCTGAATAACGCCGGTGTGATTTCTGAGGAATACAGAGGACATCTTGTTGTATTGTTGCCATAAGTGAGTTTGAATGGGGGAGATGGAGTCTGTGGGGTGTGTGTGTGTATGTGCGTGTACATGCTGGAGGTTTGGAAGATGGGAGAATGTCCTGACAAGAAAGGGGAAGATGAACCTTTCAACTCTGCTTGGCAAGGAATAAATATGAATAGAAAGGTGTCTTCCCTGCAACTGACAGTGCAGATTGAATGTGAGATGACTTGTCTCAGAAAGACAGGGGCACAAGTTCACTTTTGAATGGGGGACAATCTGCCAAACATTTCAGAATAAAATTAAATATGTAGTAGGTGAGAAGTCAACATATTCCCCCCCTGTTTTTGAAAGGATAAGTGGCTTTACGCAGTTGTCAGAAAAGCTGTTGAGTTTGAGTTTCTTTTCCTTTGCCATCCCTCTGATGAACTGGGGGTTCTGGTCCCCAAAAGCTTATGCCTTCATAAATGTGTCAGTCTTTTATAATGCCACAAGACACTCTGTTTTTGCTACAACAGACTAATATGGCTACCTGCTATGAAATTTATCAGGCCTGGTACCTGCTGAGATGACAAACCACTTGAGTCCTGAGGCATCTCTTCTCTGGAGGTGTAGGCATGGTTTCACTTCTGCTAGCCAACTATGAATTGCGTTTCATTGATCACATTGAGTTTCATATGAATTGAGTTTCATTGATCACAAGCAAAGATCAAATACCATGAGTTCTGTTTTTGAGATTCCCTTTAGCTTGGGGTTGGGAGTGAAATTCAGCATTTTGACATCTACAGGCTGGAATTCTCATGCTTGAGAATGGGAATTCTCATGTATTCAGTGTAGAAGAGGGCTGGAAAAGGTGTCTTTATAATTAGTATATGGTAGGTGTGGTTTATTTCACCCCATATCAGTCTGAATAAACAGGGAATGCGGGTAGTTGTTGCTTTTGCACAGCAGAAACATAAATGGCTGGCATGTGTCACAGAGCTTGCTGGTCAGTAATCACACAATTCAAAGTTGGAGTTGAGTGTCAGGCCTAATGAGTGCAGCAGCTCATTTCCGGTGGTCTTGCTCTGTGAAATCAGTTGCCGAGACTGAAAGTCCCCACCTCCCCATAGCCACCTAAAGTCCCCTCTTTTCTGGGGCTGTTTTCAAGCAGTCGGAGACTGTGTGCAGCCTGTTGCCACGCCACTGTTTCTGGGAGACAGGAGGAGGGGAGCTTGTCACAGCAGGAGGGAGAGACATCCGTGACTCTTCACCAGCCTGACTCATCTCTGCCTCTTGACCTCACTTCTCCCACTTGCCTGCTTCATCTTCTGCCCCCGATTCTTGACTTCTGTCTGCCACAGGCTCTCCTAGCTCACTAAACCCTTTCACCCCTTCAACTTCTGCCATCTCCTCTTCCCAGTCTTCTTCCTCTAACCACCCATCGTTGTCCCATCACTGCTTCCCAGACTCTGAGCCTTCTTCTCTTGGTCGTTCCCCAGCTGCTTCCTCCCACTATTCCTCTGCATCCAACCAGTTCCATGACATCACGTAAGTCTGAAATTGGCCCCTGAAAAAGAAAGTGGTCCATTAAACTCAGACCTCTGAATTATGTTACATCTTAGCTAAAAGAGTGAAGGACGTGGGGAGCATTTGTACCGGGACTTCTCTAGGGCAGCATGGAGCATTCCCAGAAGGATGGGGATGCCAGTGACTGGTTAGCTCCATGTTTGGAGACTGTGTGCCTCTGAATACCAGATGCTATAAACCAACTTCAAGGGAGTGTTGCTGTCCTTGTGCCCTTGTAGCAGGCTTCCTGGGGGCATCTGGCTGACTACTGCTGGAAACAGACTGCTGAAGTCAGTGGCTGCTTGGTCAGCTCCATCGGAGATCTTCTTATTAACTGGGGCACCTCCAAAGGAACAGGTTCACTTTTAACTTCAAATGCTCCCTCCCCAATCCCTTCCAGGAAAATAATTTTAAAACATAGCAAATTCTTATGCAAGTACTTGATCAGTTTGATAGTAAGAACCCGAGAGGTGCCCTGGCATATTTAGTTCAGCATTCTTTCCCCATAGTGGTCAGCTAGATGCCTATAGGAAGCCCACAAGCAGGAGATGAACTCATTAGCCCATGAGCTCATTCCCCCCAGGAACTGGTAGTTCATCTTGCCTGACTGGACTCTGCTAACATACAGTTTCATCATATGACCCCTGGTATTATAAGTGAGAAAAAACCATCCACTCTCTGCTTACTATACCTAATTTTCTACACCTCTTTCTTGAAACCTCCCCCCGCATTTGCCTTTCAATCCCCTAAACTAAAAAAGCCCTAAATGTTGTCACCTTTCCTTATAAGATCTTGCTCCAGTCCCTTGATCAGCTCTGTTGCAGGAACTAGAATGATACACTATATTCCAAGTGTGGTTGTTGTTTTATAAAGGCGTTACAGTATTGGATGTTTTGTTTTTGTTCCCCTTCCTAACAATCTTAACATGGAATTCACTTTTTCCGCAGCTACTGCACAAACCTCCATTGAACTGCCTCTCATAACCTCAAGCCATATTGATTCTTCTTCGGATAGACTTGTTCTCCTATATGCTTGATAATTTCCAATATTCCATAGCTGAATTTGTTGGAAACAAGCCATTTCCTCTTTGTGATACCATGTGGAACAAGTGATTTCTGTGGGGGAAGAGGTGGGAAGCTTGTCTTCAGAATCACCTCACTTGGAGTGAAATAAAAAGGGCTATTTCTTATTCCTCTTAGTCCCACAAATCCTACTCTCAATACTATACATTGGCTACTTTCTTTCTCCCAGATCAAGGATCCATTTAGACCACAACTCTTCCCATCAGTAGACAGTCAGATGCCACTGGAAAGCAAAGAAGCAGGGCATAGTAGACAGAACCATCGCCTGTCATTTTACCTAAGTGTCTGGTAAGCAAAAATATACTGCATATCAAGTTAGAGGATCCATTCTTAGCTATCCAAGCTAAGCGCCTTTGATACATTTGTCCTCCATACGCTTGTTTAATCCTTTCCTAAAGCCCATCTAAGCTAGTGACCATCATCACATCTTACAGCAGTGAATTCCGTAAGTTCATTATGCATTGTGTAATGGAATGCTTCCTTTTGGTGTCATGAATCTGTTGGCAATCCTTTTTTTTTAGATGACCACAAGCCCTGATGTTTAGAGACAGAGGGCTTATCTATACTTCCTTCTGTTCCACTGCTTCCCCCACACCCCTGGGGAAAACCACTCATTAGCACTCAATCAGAGCAAAAGGCAATTCGGGTTTTCTTTGGTTTGGCACTTGCTTTGATTTAGCACTAAAGAGCGGATTTTCACTGGGTAAGGTGTAGGTCAAGTGGAAAATCACTCACACTTTCTAGGCACAGGCAGATGTGGACAAGCCCAGAGAGAGAATAGTTCCTCTTGGTTCTGTGTATGGTCTTGTGCTCTCACACTCCCTGGAAAGACTTCTTTTGTGTTTCTCGGCCCCTTCATTTGTATTGATACCTTGGGGTGGGAGTAGAGGAGGCAGAGTACATGCTTTGCAAGCATAATGAAGTTGTTAAACTGAAGGTCACATACAAATATTAAAAGGATCACCATCCTTTTGGGACCTTGTGGGGCACACTAGCAAACCAGATATATTATTGTGGGCACCACAAATGTACCACAACCATATGCACAAATGAGCAAATAGCAATGAAAGCTGGTATGATAGTGTGAGCTGAGTGCCTATCTTGAACAAGCGAGGCCAGATTTCAGCTTCCCATACAACCCACTAAGTTGTCTGGTTGACCTTCAGCTAGTCACTATGCTATAGGTTAATGAAGCTCAAAGACAAATTGTGAAGACAAAATTATTATCACTTTAAAATGATGCCTAAGGCACCTCTTGCATTGCTAGGCACCGTTCCAAGGGTTATAAAAAGAAAAGTCTCTGACTACAGGCTCACATTATGACTGGACACCTCAGAGAAGGAAAAGCAAAGGGTGAACAATGAGCTCAATTCAAAATGTGAGGATGAAGGGATGGGTTTTTAATAAAGGTTTAAAATTAGAAGCTGAGGGAGCCATGTAATGTTCAAGAGGTACAGCATTCCAACAGAAGGGAACAGCAACGGAAACATGGCACAGGTATAATGCCAAAGTTACATTTTTCAATAAAATGGGGAAAACCTTGAAGGAAAGGCAGTATAAAAGGTAAAGGGACCCCTGACCATTAGGTCCTGTCATGGCCAACTCTGGGGTTGCGGCACTCATCTCACTTTATTGACTGAGGGAGCCGGCGTACAGCTTCCGGGTCATGTGGCCAGCATGACTAAGCCGCAGTATACATGAATGTGAGTTGTACAATAATAAAACACAGCCTGTAGGCTTGTGACCGTACAGATATTGTTGGACTCTATTTCCCATCAGTCCCAGCCAACATAGCCAGTAATCAGGGATGACGGCAGTTGTAGTCCCAACATATGGAGACCCACAGGCTCCCCATCCCTGACTTAGAGATACTGGTAGTAATTTTGAATTATCCAGTTGTTCATTATGTCTGTATGTCAGCTTTATCATCCAAACTCTTAACTTTCCAACTTGGCGGCTTTGAGGAAATAGCGACTGGTCTTTAAGATTTCAAGCTTACCCTGGCTGTAATGCTGTGAAGGTAGGGGCTAGTAATGTGAATTGGGTCTGATAGTTAAATGGCATGTTTGGAAGGAAATCCAAAGAGTTGACATGAGGAATTATGTGGCAAAAGGGATTGAGAGAAGAGTGGTGTTGGGCGGCGTGGGGGGGGGGGTTGGGAGGCAGCCATTAAAATGCCAATCTCTTCTCAGCCACTTGAAATTGCAGCTTAAATTTAGTATCATTTCAAAGCTCAGAATAATCTTTTATA
The DNA here is from genome assembly GCF_964234715.1 of Podarcis melisellensis. Classification (NCBI taxonomy): domain Eukaryota; kingdom Metazoa; phylum Chordata; class Lepidosauria; order Squamata; family Lacertidae; genus Podarcis; species Podarcis melisellensis. The sequence goes on along the minus strand of NC_138528.1, from coordinate 75,593,485 downwards.
TGACTTGGAGCAGAAGCTACGTTTTCTCTGTGGTTTTAGAGAATATTGTCATTTAAAGAGATGTCAGCATTTTCAAGGAACTGGAAATTGAGTTGCTCAGAAAGTATAGCGCCCAAGATGGCAAAGGCTGTGTGGAGTACAGATGCAGAGTGGGGGGAAAACATTTTTCTATTTCTTTTTCTTCAAAGCCCTCTCCCCAGTCATGACATTGGGTAACACTTTAAAGTGACTTGACGAGTGACACAGTTTTTTCTGGCAATAAACTTCATATCTGAAATACAGCAAACTTTTTCTGCCAATCCTCCTCTCCCCCCTCCCGCAAATGTTCTTTTTTGTGTGAATGTGAAGAAAAACATATTGCGCATTATCAGCCCATTTCACACCCTAGCTAATTTGAACTACTTGAATCTAAGCTTCTTCTTTAAAAAAACCACGCACACAAATTGAGGGCACTTAGTTTGATTCAGTGGGGTTAAAGTTGGTTAAATCCTAGTCCTATTTTAAACCAAATGGAAATTAAGGCTAAAAGGGTCCATAATGCAGCTAGCACTTTTGCCTAAATCCTTAATAACACCTTAGATTTATGTTTTGTCATATCTCACAATTATTTAATTTCCCCCTTCCTTAATTCCCGAAATCTTCAGCTTTTAAAAGTTCAAAGCAGGGGAGGGGAGCCTGCAACCTTCAAAATGTTGCTGGGCTCCCCACTCCCTTCAATCCCAGCCAGCATGGTCAGAAGCGTGACTCCTGAGCCTTTACTATTACTATTACTATTACTATTACTATTACTATTACTGAGCCTTTACTATTATTTGCTTAAATAAATACTTCCAAGGAAAAGTTATCTGCCTGCATGTTTCGGGGTGGGAGCTAGGACAGGTTACTGTATTAGATATCCAAAATGGTGTGTCCTAGAAGCAGTCTGGCAAAAGTGTGTATTTGTTACTTAAGAACTGCAGTGTCATGATTTTCTTGCCTGAATGAGCCATGACTGCAAAGTTTTGTATCATGAAGCTTGTCAACAGAGCTGTACGAATCTTTTACATCAGTACAGTGGTTCCTCGGGTTAAATACTTAATTCATTCTGGAGGTCCGTTCTTAACCTGAAACTGTTCTTAACCTGAAGAACCACTTTAGCTAATGGGGCCTCCTGCTGCCGCCGCACCGCTGCTGCACGATTTCTGTTCTCATCCTGAAGCAAAGTTCTTAACCCTAAGTACTATTTCTGGGTTAGTGGAGTTTGTAACCTGAAGGGTCTGTAGCCTGAAGCATCTGTAACCCGAGGTACCACTGTATATTTATTGATCAACTATTGTAGTCACCTGAATTAATTAAGGAACCCCTTGAGTTTGTAGGAAATGTTCATTATTTCTAATGTAAGTGCTTAAAAAAAGGAATGTGGTTTCCCAGACTTGGGTCTCCAGCTGTTTTTGAAATACAATTCGCTTCTTCCCTGACCACTGTTTCTGCTAGGATGATGGGAGTTGTAGTCCAACAGCAGCTGCAGACCCAAGTTTGGAAAGCCTGCTGTAAGGCTTCAGGTAATGATGGGCTATAACTGCTGTCTTCCCTGACCATTGATCATACAGGCTGAAGGGCCTTGGGTTTCCTATCCCTGATTTAAAACAAGAACCACAGGTGTCAGACGCCATCTTAGAAGTGGCATTCTGCTTCTCTCTCACACAGAAACCTTCCAAGCAAATCCAAGGGAGTTGCTGTTTCAGACATAATCTCCTGTGTTTTTCTAACTACAGTTCTATTCACATGCAGATTCAGTGGATGGATTTAATAACTCATATAAGTAATGGACTTAAGTTTCCGAAATCTGTTCACATTCTCAGCTGTGCATCATCGGATGTTTACAAATTTGGCCAAGGGCTTTTGTGTATGTGTGTTTTTAAAGCCCTGGAAAAATTAGATTGTTGCCCTTTTCCCGTCCCCTCTTCCATATCAAACTTGGTGTCCTGCTGTGTCCTAAGCAGCACAGCAGTAGCAAACTGAACAGAGGAAGTGTTGACCAATACCATTTTCTCATTTTTTTTTGAAAAAGTGCCTGTCACTTCTTTACTGCCCTTACAACTATATCTATGCTCTTGGCAGCTGGTGGAGATCAGAAGGCCCTGGAATGCAGGGGAAACCACTCAGCTGATGAGCTGCCGAGCTGCCTCCAAAAATGCAGGCAGGCATTTGCATAGCTGAAGCAGCTGCCCCAGGATCTTGCCACCCCCAGGCGGTTGCCTGCTTTGCCTCCAGTGGCTGTGCCGGCCCTGAAGTGATGCATATGCAAGAGTGAATCAGCTCCTTGATCTTTTTTCATACCAAAGGTTAGCTTGGGCAATTTTCTAGTATGTGTATCATATACTTCTAGCTTTTAAAATGCCCTTCTCACACCACTGAGGGCTGGTTTAATCCCTGGAAATTCTTGGAATGCCAGGCGTAAGTCTGAGGAATGCTTCCTGGGGATCTCTGCAGTGAGACAATGTGACTGCAATTAAAAAGAAAAATCAATTCTCTGTGTGGGAACTGACTCTGAGGTATTAAATGTACTGAAAACACCTCTTTTCTGCTATGTAGAGTAGCAGGTTCCTTAGATTGAAGCTTGCCATTCCGATGTTTTTCAACCAGCGCATGACAGACTTTCAATCTTCGCCTGTAATGCCAAGAAACATAGAAGAGCCGAGACAAGTCCAGAACTTTTCTTTTCTTAATTGTTGTCAGTCCCATCTTACTCTCTTGCTTTGCCCAGAACATTGATGCTGGTAGCAAATGGGCTACTGCTCAGATGCTCACCTTGTAGGGTGAAGTGATTTCATTTGGAGTCCCCTGTGAAATCCTGCCTAGCAGCAGATTGGTCTCTTGGCAGGAGAAGCTCAAGCACAGATTACTTTGTCCTTGTTTTTGTTCTGACTTGCCAAGGCTCCCTCTGAATGACAGAATGACATTGCATGATGCAAATAACCTATCTTTACCTAATAATGATTCAGACTGTCATTGTGTGGGAAATATTCCAGGAGAATTCAGAACTCTGTGGTATCACTCCTCCTCCCTGGTTTTGCATAATATAGTATTGACAAAGTGGTACTTTATCCATTCCCATCTGGGTTCCTGGTGTTCTTGGACATGGCAATCCCTCCTTACACCCTGCCATGCCCCGAGTACCAAGAGAGAGAATATTAGCCGCTCTGGGGTGTGAAATATAAATCTGGGGGGGGGGGTCTAAGATAGAACTTAGTCTGGTGAGCTATTGCGGACAGTGTGTGCAAGTGCTTCAGAGCTCTCCTCAGGTGCAAAAAGGGACAGGGGTGTGTAACATTGGCTACTGTGACTGGTGGGTGCTATGAAGCCTCCAGATGTGCCAGGTCTTGCATAAGTGCTCCAGGTCTGTTCAAGGCAGCAATATCTCCTACCCACTCAGGCCTTCAAGCCAAATTTAAGTATGGATGCCCATGGTCCCCTCAGCTTGTCTGTCACACAGGTTTCCTGACCCTGCCACTCTCCTAGGATTAGGCCAGTTCTGGTCACCTCTGAGGCCCCATTTCCCCTGGGTTCTAATGGGCTGCCCTAGTCCCAATGGACACCTTGTTTGCCTCTTGTCTGCTGCTCAACCTTTTCTTGCACCAATAATAGCCACTCATATAATTCCATCAGCTTAGGCTGGCTCAGCAGCTGTGGCCTTTCCTGTGCCTTTCCTCCAGTTCTTGCATGTTTGCATTCAGGAAGGCATATGAGAGAATTTTGTCCAACTGCAGCAACACTGTCCTTTCAGAGATCTGCGGACAACTAAGAATCCAAAAACAGAAAACAAAAACTCCACCCCAGAACTGCCTCTCCATTTTGCAATTCCATGTTTGTTTTATGTACAACTTGCATTTGGGGAAAAAATTATATATCTGTGCATGCATGTTATTAACGAATGTGTCAGTTAGGCTGTAGTGCTGGCAGACATAAGCGGAGGGCTCTCATTGCCAGCCACTGATAGGAACAGATGCAGTGGCAGCAAGTAGAGAAACCAAGCAGTAGGAGAACTGCTCGGAAACAGGGGGCCTCTCTTGTAGAACTTGCACATGCTGACATATCCAAGCTGTCTTTGAGATTCAGATCAACAACATATCAGGCAATCCTTCTGGAAGTCATTTTTCAACATACTGAACAAACACATGCTAATGCCTGTTTACCCACCGTAAAGAAGTGAGCAGTTTATTGCTCTTGCCAAAAGAGCGTTTTCCCCCTCTTCCACGTAGGAATAATGAAAAGGAGGCCATGATCAACACAAGGTGCTGCTAGTGTGGGCTGGCTGACATGCCAATTCTGAGTCTCCCGGAGTCTCTTCTTTCTTACAGCTGTCAGCACATTCCTATGGGTTTTTTGAGGCCTTTCATCTTAGCTCCCAATACATTGGGTCAAGCGATCACTTCACAAGGTGTATGACACTGGGATCAACACTAAAAGTGCTGAAAATGAAATACAGAGCCTGTGGCAGCGCTGAAGCCAGGGTGTTAGCACAAAACATTTTGCCGCTGCATCAGCTGGTATCTTCCTTTCTACTCTTATATTGTTCAGATGGCCTTCACTCAAGTCATGCACTGCACTGGGTCAGAGATGAACAGTTTTTGAAAGATTGCAGGGCTTATTGCTCTGATAATACCTCTGTTTTTAAATCTGTATTCAGGTTGCATTTGATGCTATAAACTCCTTTGATTTCTATGCTTCTGAAAAAGTCAGACTCTTGGTACCTCTTAAAATGGAAAGCTGAAGGATGGAGGCACCCTGTATGAGTGGCTTCATTTCAGATCCTTGCACACAGGTTTGATTCTCCCTCTCTCACTTTGCATGCGTGGAAGGAAAGCTTCTGGACAGATAGCTAGGTACAAGAATAAGTGAAATCAAGAAAACTAGGCTAAGAAGGCGAAACCCATGTTCTGCCTCATGATCATGTGCCTTGAAACTCATGCTCCCATTTCTTCTTTCTAGAGTGACTGAGAGGGGACAGTTTGTAGGGCAGAAGCAGTCAGAGGGTGGAGGAGGGGTGTTTAGGAAAGAGACAGCACACTTGCTTTGCACGCAAAAGGCCCTTGGTTTGATCCGTGGCATCTCTGATTAAAAGGATCTACAGTGGTACCTTGGTACTTGAACCGCTTGGCTCGCAAACAAATCAGCTCCCAAACACCACAAACCCAAAGTAATTGTTCTGGTTTGTGAACGTTTTTCGGTAGCTGAATATTCAATGTTGCTTCTGCTTGAGTGCAGGAAGCTCCTGCAGCCAATCGGAAGCCACGCCTTGGTTTTTGAACAGTTTCAGGAGTTGAACAGACTCCTGGAACGGATTAAGTTTGAGAACCAAGGTACCACTGTAGTTGCAAATGATAGGCCTCTGCTAGAGATCCTGGAGGGTTGCTATTAGGGCTCATCTATAGGTCCTTTTAGAAGGGACGTGGGTGGCGCTGTGGTCTAAACCACAGAGCCTAAGGCTTGTCGATCAGAAGGTCGGCGGTTCGAATCCCTGTGACGGGGTGAGCTCCCGTTGCTCGGTCCCTGCTCCTGCCAACCTAGCTGTGCTGGTCCCGGGGGGAAGGTACCGTTACCGTAGTCCGAGTTCACAAGATGAGAGGCGAGGTCCGAAACAGGGAGCTGGGTGGGGAACAGGAACGCTGGAAGGTCAGAAGCAAGAGGCCGGGCAGGGAACAGGAACACTGGAAGGTCCGAAGCTGGGAGCCGGGCGGGAACAGGAACGCTGGAAGGTCAGAAGCAGGAGGCCGGGCGGGGAACAGGAACGCTGGAAGGTCAGGAGCAGGAGGCCGGGCAGGGAACAGGAACGCTGGAAGGTCTGAAGCCAACAACGACGTTGCTCCCGCAACCTGGGACGTGGCCCACTGACCTTTATCTTCTTCTAAGGCCAGGGGCGTTCCTGGCCCCCAGGAGCCCCCCCTCCCTTGGCCTTAAGGCGAGCACTCCTCCTGGGAGCAACCAGTTCTCTTCGCCTCTCTGCCCTAAGCCTCTGCAGTTCAGGAGAGGCCGAAGGGTTACTGGGCCCCGGAGGAGGCTCACCTGTAGACACTGAGTCCTCAAGCACCTCTGGGGCCAGAATGGTTTCACCTGGTGCCTGCTCCTGAGGATCTGACACAGGTGCAGGCTCCTCAGAATCTAGGCCTTGCCCCAGTTCAGCCGGCCCTGGAGGCGGGGACTCCTGTGCAGGCTCTGGTTCAGCCTCTGAATCGGAATCCCAGGCCATCACACTAGCAGTTCGAAAGCACGTCAAAGTACAAGTAGATAAATAGGTACTGTTCCATCGGGAAAGTAAGGGTTTCCATGTGCTTTTCCATGTGCTGCTCTGGTTCGCCAGAAGCGGCTTAGTCTTGCTGGCCACATGACCCGGAAGCTGTACGCCAGCTCCCTTGGCCAATAAAGCGAGATGAGCGCCACAACCCCAGAATCATCTGCGACCGGACCTAACGGTCAGGGGTCCCTTTACCTATATTTCCTTTTGTGACACTTTCAAGGCACAGGTCTAGGATTTCCAGGTCCCTGTCCAAGCATTTGTTTAATTTTTTTGTCCGGGAACTTTCCCTGGAAAAAGCTGCATTTTACTGCTGAATTGATGCAAACAATCATCTGTGGAAAACCCAGTTGTGGTTTCCTCTGATTCAGCGGTAAATGTGGGTTTTCCTGGGGAAAGTGATGGACAACAACAGCAACCAAAACACTTGGGCATGGACCTGCAAATCCCAGATCAGTGCCTAGAAACACAGCACAAAAAGTAATGTAGATGAACCCTTAGTCAAAGTAAACAATACTGGACTAAATAGACCAGGCATAAGGTAGCTTTCAACATTTACCTCCCTGCTGTTCTCCCCCAGTAGTTCCTCCCCTAGCCACTGTCTTCCTGCATTTGCAAAAAAAAGGCATTCCCAGCACCACTCTTTCATTGATATTTCAATAATGCAATGGGAGCAGATAAGAATTTCAGTAAAATCAAAAGTTGAAAAAGAACTGGCATAAAGCATTTGTTGTGACTGGTTTCTAAACAGAATACCTGTAGCAATGTTCAGACAAGTACCTTTTGTGTTTGAGATGAAAGGATTTGTTGCTTCGGCATTTATAACTAGCATAGGCCTTCTGAAATCAGGTTCTTTTGGCCATTTCAGATTAATATTCTTAATAATTGTAATCTCCCCTCATGCCCAATCTGAAGTGTGGTTTGCAGAAAGTTTGACAGCTGGATGGATTTCTTAGACGAGGAAGCTCTCTTGCTTCACCAAAATCCATTTTGTGAAAGGCAAATGGTTCATAAGTGCCCCACGATGCATAGATTCTTATATGTGAAGGCGCCAATTTTCCTCTCTTATTTTCTTGTCAGAAAGCAAATGCCTTCCTAGCAGGATGTTAATGGCTGCTGATTATAGGTCCTAACTGATGGAATGGTGAAGGTCAAGTTAATTTTCCTCAACAGACAAGGTATGGTGTGGGTTTCCAGGGCAACCAGTGCTATCCCACCATGCTGTCCAGAACACATGTTGAAATATAAATAAATTAAAATATCATGAAAAATATCAAAAAAATGTCAAAGCCTGTATAGAATCAAAAGGCATGTGTGCATATGGGGATAAACTGATTCAGGGAAGCTCAAACATTGCCATAAAGAGTCTGAGAAATGTTTTCAAGCCTTCCCAAGGCAATGCTGACGAAGTGCAAAGTACCCAGCTGTCTGGTGAAGAGTCATTTCCCCTTGTGTCAAACTGTGACAAGTGGACTTGACTTAAGGTCCTCATTTGAAAGATCCAGGTCGGTTCTTAAAACTGACAAAAAGTGTTTTCTCCATCACCCTATTCCTAAAAAATCACGAGAGAAATGGCACTGAGTAAAGGAGCAGAGCAGGAACAAGCTGTTCCTCCCTCTCTCCCCGCTTGCATTCTTGTGCCAGGTTGTTCCATGTACAATTTGCCTAGTAGAATTCCCTCCAGCAAGGTGTATTATGGTTCCTGCCTTGGCAGATGAAATGTCTGAATGTTATGCTGCCTCTTGAATTCACAGAGGCCTGCATGGTGGTAACAGCTGCTGAACATTTTAACTAGGGATGAGCAGAGCAGTGTATTTCTAGGCCATGTCATTTTTCACATGGGTCCTTATTTACATCCTATCTTATCTCTGCACCAATCCTTGAAGAATAAAGGATAACAGCATTCTGATCCAAGGATTAGTCCAGGAAGTGTGGATTGAGTCAGTCTGATTAAAAATGCAGACCACATTAAATTCTTGAGGAACCCAAAATGCAGTTCCTGTATAATTTGCTTTTAACTTGAGCAAGGTATCTGATTAAAGGTGTGTGAATTCTGCACTAGAAAATTCAGGTTTTGCCATTTACTTCCACTTCATTTTCCATTTGTCTTGGCTTCCCTGATGGAAACCTACTTTCCTGTGCCCAAATATAGACAAGATTTTAAGCTTACAAACGTCATGGACACTTCTGAAGATTTTGCCTTTTGGTGCCCTGTGTGTGCAGCTAGATCGGTATGGGTCCAGGGCAGCGGGTAACGTTAAAAGAAAGCAGCTGTCTCCAGCATTGACTTGACAGGAAGAACACCATAGTTTTTATAGTGGTTGTGAATATTTCCCATGCCTGCATAGGAAGCTAGAAGCTTCTGCCTTTTTTGCGTTAAACTTTTTTTTTTCTAAAAAAAGTTATGAGGTAAACTAAGAGCTGCAGTGGATTTTTAGACCTACTTAATTCTGTTGCAATACTTTTTAAAGAATGTACTCAGGAGAGTCATAATTCCACTTACCCTTGGCATAGGTGATGGAGGGAATGGGTTAATGGGGCAGAGGGGAACAGTTATGTGTAATGTGATAAGCATGCTTGTTTTGTGTCTACCTAGCACACAGGAGCATCCCTTATGCCAAGGTGTCTCTCGAGAGTGTTTGTACTGTGTGCCCCGGTGCCAGTAATTGCTACAGTGCTCTTTTCCTAATAGCTCAGGATTGATTTTTATTGCATTGCCCCTTTAGGAATACTGGATTTCTTTCCCCAAAAGTGCATCTTTGTATTAGGGATTTTATTGAAAATGATCTCATCTTGCCGATTCTCTGGCTTGTTGCAGGTAGAAGAGATTATTTTGCTTAGTCCCACACTTTGTTATCCATTCACAAGCTTGGCACCAGTATCCATCTGTAGTAATTTCTATGATCCATTCTTCAACCACATGCTTTGTTTTGCATTATTGATTTTTTTTACTAGGTCTGCCACTATTCCTCAGTTTTTATCTCTTGAATGAGAAGAGCTCCAAAAGTTGCAGGATCCCTTTCTAGCAGGGGTAGATGAAGTAAGTGGCATAAGTGGCCAGCCTACTCCCCAGCCACCACTGTATGAGTTCCAGTGGGGCAGTGGAGCAGGACCAGGGTTGGGAGCACAGCTCTGGTACTTTTTTGGCAGCAGGAACAATGACATCATCTGCTGGAGCACCAGAAAAAAATCTCACAACTCCTTGTGGAGGATTCTCCAATTAGGCATGCTTACAAGGGCTTGAGTACATCTCTAGGGGCAGAGTTGATTTTATTTAAATCTATCAATCAATCAATCAATCAATTAAAGTCTGCCCTTCACTCAAAGGTCCTGGGGCAGAGATACAAAAAAATAAAAACCAACATAGATTTAATAATATCAACTGCAACAATATACTACACAAAATACAAAAAAATAATAATAATCCACAGTAAAACTGCAGGTAACTGAAATTGCAAAAAGTAGAGTCAAACAGGCAGTCTGATCTCCCCCTGCACTTCATCCAAAGGCCTGGGTGAAGAGGTGCAAGTTCAGCTGCTGAAGAAATTACTACAAAGGTGGTGATTAGAATCACCTGGGTAGGGGGAGGTCACTCCCCAAGTGTAGAGATTCAAGAAAGGCTCAGCTGCGAAAGGAAGGCCTCATACTCCTTCTTACCCAGGAGTCGTCAATAGCCTGATATGGAAGCTTCTTCCATGAGAGGATGCAGTTATGTGGCTATCCGCATAGGACAGTGTCCAACAGTTCCTGATGAATGTGGTTTTTAAAAAAATCTAGGGAGCATGACCTGCAGAAAATGACCCTCAGTATTCCTTTGGTGACATCAGGTTTGTTCAGAAACTGTCAGTTTGCTGTTAGTATATTGATAGTTGTTGGCAAAAGACTTTTGGAATAGAGCTGGGATATGCTCTGGAGCCATACACACACAGTAGTTATTGTGAAGTGATGGCTGCCAATCTCCTGTTGCCTGTGGGCAGAACATCTTCAGTTAATAAAGGTGCAGGATGCTGGACTGGGTCTCTTACTGCCATCAAAGGATCAGCTGCGGTAAGTACTAAACAAGCAAATAATGTGAAAGTCAGCTGGGCCGCAATTTTTATTGAACTTTGCTTTCAGAGAAAGTCATAAGATAGACATGAATAGTTACCTGTTCAATTATGTCCTGTGTTTTTAATCCTAGCTCAGGCTACTAGCTGTTGCTTTTATAGCAACTGGCAACCCACTCCCAAAAAGAAATAATTACAAGGAATATGCATTCATACTTCGATTAAGATTGAATAACCCTAAATAAAAATGATATTATTATTATTATTATTATTATTATTATTATTATTATTAGTGCAACCTTCCCTTAATGTTGGGGCAGTATGTTTCTTTGTTGGTGCAGCTTTTGAGCTGTGTGCTCCTGGAGCAAATGCAAAAGGGGTCAATTGATGCTTGATAGAAGGTGAGATTGCAGGGTAGGTTTGCTTGTTTGTTCAATGTGAATTCCTGTACAACATGACCCATAATAAATATTCCAAGCTTTAAAAAGAAAGCTGTTGAAAGCAACCCACAACATGGTGACAGGTGTGTATGTAGGGCTGGAGGAAGCCTTCTATGGCATCTAATCAAGCCATAGATGGAGGTGGTCGTGGCAGGAAATCCACATTTCAGAGCATCCCAAACAAATTGCTGTCTAGCCTCTGCCTGCAGACCTCCACCAAGGGAGAGCACCGCCTTAGCTTCTGTTCTTACACAATAAATATGGAGATACTGAGATAATGAGCAAATACTTTGGGTGCCCAGTATATTTATTGGGCAAAGCTCAGTTCCATTAATAAACTGCAAACAACGGACAACTAGAAGATCTAGTATTCACAAGTATTCACTTGGAAAAGCTTGACAGCTCTCATTTGCTTCTAAGTCAGTGGGACATTTAATTTATTAGTAAATGTAGATTCCATTCCCATGACAGAAAGGATCATGTCAGAGATGGAATTCTTGTGAAAATATATTGTGTAAACTATGTAAGGATTGGAACTGGGCAACAAAATTCCTAGGGCAGGACAATTGACTGCACAATAATTCCCCTCACTGGAATTTTGTGGGCCGTTCTGGTAGCTGCCATGATTTGCACAACACATTATGATGGCACATCACAATAACACAACTATCTGTGGCAAATATTGCCGAAATGATCTGATGTGAGGGATATGCTGTTCAGAATTGTGGGTTTCCCCCCTATCACAAGGTGTCTTTGGAGTATGAGATTACAGTGGTACCTTGGTTTAAGAACAGCCCTGTTTACGAACTATTCGGTATATGAATTCCGCAAAACCAGAAGTAGTGTTCTGGTTAGCGAACTTTACCTCGGTCTACGAATGGGAACCAAACTGTGGAAGGGCACCAGCAGCGGGAGGCCTCATCAGGGAAAGGGTGCCTTGGTTTAAGAACAGTTTCAGTTTAAGAACGGACTTCCGGGATGGATTAAGTTCGTAAACCGAGGTACCACTGTATTTACTTCTCTCGGTTTATTATCTGTTGTCATTTCTATTTCTTACACAGTCTCCTTCACCATGAAGTTCCTGGGCAATTTACAGCATATAAAAGCACAGTTCAATTAAAACGGCAGTGAAACAACAAAGTATCACTAGGAAGTTTAGAGAGTTTTGTATTTTTGTAAGTGGAGAGTCTAGAAGTATTGGCAACGCTGCCGTGCCTCTTCCTCTGGGTATACTAAATATCCTTTGTGAGGTTTTTTTATGAAACTTGTGGCCACCTGTACACGCTAACTGGCTCCGTGTGGGCTATAGTTCATGCATTGCTTTCCTATATAAATAATATTTGTGGTCTTCTGTGATTTGTGCTGTCATATGTGATTTGTGTATATGGCTTGACATACCAGAGGGAGCAAAATGTTTCTGAAAGCCAGCTATTGATTTATAAATATCAGAAGCAGAAAGAGTGCCGAAGGATGCAATTTAGTGGCTTCTCTTTTGTGCATACTTGATATGCCATAACATCTAGTACTGTAATCCGCTTTGCATCTGCGTTATAATTCACTGGACCCCTGTGGAGAATCACTGCTTTGGCTTGTTGAAACCTGGAAGCCTTGCTAGTGAATGCTGCACTGCTGCGTGGCCTCATTATCTTCAGAGGTGCCAGTGGGATTTTCTGGGCCCAGTACAAATGTACGAGGGTTAGGTCCTCTGTCAGGATGGAGGAGAAATCCACAGAACTTAGATTTAAGAGGGGACTCTCATGATTTGATCCAAGAGGATCATGATCCCAGACTGGATCATAAGTCTACCTGTGGATCCCTTTGAGAGGCAGTTCAAGGCCTCTACCACTGCCTCTGTCCTTTCAACTATCCCCCCACCTTTTAAAAAAGCTCTGGTCTGGGTCATCCAGCAGGTTCTGGGCGCCAGGCAGAAATCTGTCAGTTTCCATTGGGAAATCTGTTGGTTATGTTTTTTCGCAGTTTCTCATCTTTCTGATCTTAAGTTCAGTTCTCCACATTAGTTTGTATATTAAAAAATGAAACAAAAGCAGAAAAGTCCCACCTCCTGGTTGGACCTTATCTGGCCCTCTCAGTGAACATGCAGGCCTATGTGGGATAGGGCCTAGGTAGCCAGGTCCAACTCCGGTCAGGGCTTCATATCTCAGCAACAATTGCTTGAATGTGCTTACAAACAACACAAGAACATCAATACAACAATAAATATACATAGCAGTTCATTACAAGAAACAGCCTAATAACAATTCATTTCAAAAGTCCAAAAAAAATATTATTTTCAATAGTCCAAATATTATACAAATATTATACACTGACTATAAAATAAGCGATGTTCATAATAGATATTATTTATAAATTGTAATCCTGAGTCAGAAATTTTCCAGCTTAGTCAGATATTTAATAAGTATAATCAGTAACCAATTCCTCAAAAGTAGCAAGTATGGTAAACAAGCTAGATTTTTTACAGATCCCTTTTCCCTGCTATTCCTATTGCTATATGCTGCTTCATCCCTCTCTTGGCACATCATAATTTGTTCTGGCCAGCGACTTTCTAGCAATCAAACCCTTCAACTCTGGTTTGCACCAGACCAGGACTGCTCTTATCTTACATGGTGGGAATTTTGTTTTTGTTTAATCTTCACCACTTCTATAGAGCTGTGGTCTAAACCACTGAGCCTCTTGGGCTTGCTGATCGGAAGGTTGGCGGTTCAACTCTGCATGGTGGGATAAGCTCCCGTTGCTCTGTTCCAGCCTCTGCCAACTTAGCAGTTCAAAAGCACACCAGTGCAAGGAGATAAATAGGTACCACTGTGGCGGGAAGGTAAACAACATTTCCATGCATTCTGGCTTCCATCACAGTGTCCCATTGCACCAGAAGCGGTTTAGTCATGCTGGGCACATTACTTGGAAAGCTGTCTGTGGACAAACGGCTCCCTCGGCCTGAAGTGAGATGAGTGCCACACCCCATAGTCACCTTTGACTGGACTTAACCGTCCAGGGGTCCTTTACCTTTTTATCTCTGTTAACAGTTGGATTTTTGAGGTGTGTGACAGAAAGGCAGGCACCATCATTCTTCCCTGAAGAGTGTGTTCCCTGATAGTCAATTGCACTGCCGTACTATATTGCAAATAAGTTCAAAAGGAAATTCTGAACATGAGGAGTTTTCTCACAGAACAATCAATTTTCATGGGCATCAGCCATTTTGAAAGTTGGTGGAATAATGGATCTCTGAGTGTTCTTGTAATTAGGCTTTTGTTCTTAAACCAGTAGGAGCACCCCATGGGTTTTAATTAGAGCTATTCAGTATTCATTCAAGGAGCAAGACAAGGTGCTGTGATATATTTGACCGCCGCTTCTAGTATCTGGATTAGATTAGAACCTGAATTTAATTTTAGTTTTTAGTTTATTTAAAGTCTCGTGGCACTTTAAAGGGTACCAAATTTTATTACGATAAGAGCCAATTTCATGAGGTGCATGGCATGTGATCCTGGCAGAGTGAGTGAGGAAGTGAGATATGTGTAAAGGGAAAAACTACAAAGGTTGGAGGTAAGTGATAATGAAATGTAAAAAGTACAGACTGTGACCATTCAAGTAAATATATGCAAATATATGCATATGGTTGCACTCTGTCCCAGGATCAAACTTGATCCCCGTTTAATTTGCAATTAAAATTGCAAAGGAGGGCAAAGGAGGAATGCTTGTTGCCTCCTCTCCTGTCTCCTGTTCTCCCTTCTCCTAGAACCTCTGGATGTGGCTTTACATAATAATCCTAAAACACAACCATTAAATGGCAAGGACTACGCTATTGGCATACGTGTTGACAACAGTATGGCTTGCAATCAGTCCCATAAGCGCTTACAGAGCTTAAAGAATTTGGATTGATCACAAGCTTGAAAATGAACATGTCAAAGACAGAAATCATGTCTCAGAGTGTACGTTATAAGGTGCAATGCCATGTTAGGTGCAGTCAAGGTTTACAGTTTGTCCCAAACATATTAAATATCCGGGAGTGTATCTCTCAAAAATTCTATTGTTGGGGGCCGCTAGGGGCGCATTGGAAGATGGCCGACAATACCATCTCTCCGGCTCACATGAGGTAATAAAGAGGCTGATATGGGAGTATGCAGCCTCCCTTGTTACCCCAAGGGAATGGGGAACACTGCCTCGCCTGCGGTTGCCATAAATCACCCCTGAGTTCGAAAGAAGGGGGTGAGGGCACAAGGCACACAGCACTCGTGTGGGACGGCTCTCCCTGACGCTGTCTCTGATCGCGCGGCCTGGTTGCAGGAGCTCAAAACAAACAATTAGAGAGAAGCAAATGCACATATTTTGAGTGAAGAACGGGAGTTAAGACTGCTAATGGAAGTGACCTTTGTGAAGTGGAGCGACAGGTTGGATTCAACAGGATAATATAACAAGAAGAAGATACATCAAAGGGTCGGTATGTCGGAACGGGACGGAATGGAGGGGGGGAACCTTTTTTTAAATCTTATGTGATTACCTAACAATCCTCCCCCCAAGAAGAATCGTTGCAATTACTGATTATAAGCGGGATGATTAAGAACTGTGTGGAAATGAATTACTAATCAAAGACATGGCTTGTGTAATATCTGGAAAGGAATGAAAAGCCTTTGGAATGACGCAGTTATAGAAAGAGACTTGTTAAGAAGCAGGCCTGGCTGAAGGTTTTAGAGGGAGAGGAGACCATTATTTCGGTCTGTGAGTTTGACCTGGCAGAACCCCCTAAGAAGATTGAGGAGAGACCGACAGGCCTGCGAAGATCAACGGGCAGACTTTAAGAATGTTTTGTTCAGAAGTGTTGAAATGGCGTCTGTCTGACTGAATATGGCTCTTGGAGGAATGGAAAATTAACACAGGATATAAAAACGTTTGTTTTTTAACCTGCTTGTGGACACTATCAGAGGTCACAAAGAAAGGAATATATGATAACAACAAGAAGATGAGGAAAATAATAAAGTGAAGATTGGACAGAACTGTGAATATTATTTGGACAGAACTGTGAATATTAAAGCAGCAGCAAGAGAGATGTTTGGATCCCTTTCGGAGCTTGAAGCATGGGTACCCCCAACAAAAATTTAAACATTTGGCATTGTAATTTGGAACTAATGTGATTTGATTGGTTTGTTAATAAAACATTATATTAAAAAAAACAAAAATTCTATTGTTATCTCATAAATAATCATTATGCAATTTGCCCTTTTGAGCCCAGTTTAGAAGGACTTTAAGAGTTGATTGAAACTAAAATGTCATGACTTGGTTATTGAAGTGTGAACTTTAGAAAAAATCCTTTTTTATTTTCCAAATGCTGCTGGTTCTGATAAAATAGGTGCTAATAGCTGAACAGGTGTGGAAAACAAATTCCATCTCCAAATAACTTCAAATCTCAAAGCAGAATCCTTGCAGCTTATATGTCCCCCCCCCCTTTTTTGCATTATGTGTTTGTTGCGTTCATCCTGAGAACTGAGCTTTCCTTTGGGGTGGTCACCACCTGTTCTCACATAAACACAGTAACTATTGAGCCTCCGAAGTGAATATCACTGGCTTAGTGAGAGGCCTGCAGCTACCTGGAGATGACTGCAACAGTTACCTCTCAGTGTCAAGAGCGGAAGTGTAACAAGCCCTAAGAAATAAAGGGGCTCTTCTGATTAGTTGTGTGCCTGTGAAGCAACATGCTGTTTCCAATTATTTTCTTTGCACCAGGCTGATTGGAGATGAGGTTGATGCTATTAGAAATGTAAAGGCTCTCGATTTACTTTGCCAATAGAAAGGGCTGTTCACTCCGTTTCAAATCTCTATCACTCAATCAGAGTGGATTTATACTGGGATCTTTCTTCTGCCTCAGCTGGTGTCCCAGCCAACTACAAAATAATCAATGTTAAGGGTGACTGTCAACATATAATTGCTCTTATAGTAAAACTATAAAACACTGTAATTAAGGCTGTTAGTTGTTACAAGAGCAATTAACAGTAAAGCTGACCTTCCACTCTGGATAGCAGCTTGCTGGCACCAGTTACTACAGTTGAAATGTGGCCCATTGCCATTCTCACTTGGCAATTTGCCTCTTTGAAGTTGCAGTTATTGTCCTTGGCTAATTGTGAAATACCAGGTTCCTTTTTGGCATGTTTGCCGTTTCTGCTGTGGTAGCAATTGGAGGCTTGTGCCGTGATCAGAAAGCCACTGTTGTGCCTCCACAAGGTGCCTCTGTGTAGTGAGTGATGGACACTTCCTGCCCTAAAGGGTTTGCTGTCTAATGTACCAAATAGACAGTGGTGAAATGACTTCCCTAAAGCCGCACTGCAGCCTGTCAAGTGGCAGATTGGAGCTGCGAATAGCAGCCAAACACACTGACTTTCAATCCTGTGTGCTTTCTCTCTGTTGCTGGCTTGTACAAGCTTGGTAACTCTTTTTCATGTGTTATGATCTAATTTACCTAGATGGCCTTGGGGATATCCAAAAGGTTCAGATAAAAGTTTAAGATAAGTTTTTTTGACATTGCAGATGATTTTTTTTTAAGGGCTAATTGAATATGCATTTTAGAGATTTTTTTAAGGAGGAAAATGATACAGCTTTTTGTGTTGGGGGTTGCTATTGTGTACTGGTGGCGCCACTCCCTCTAAAATGGTGTGCACACTTCTGACCTCCCAAATTTCAGCCTCAAATACATTTTGAATGGTACATTCTCAAAAGTTTAAAATTAGGCTCAGTGCTAAGAAAACTATTATTTGACACAGTCACTTTTAAGCCGAATCATATGTCAAAGTGATTTTAACAATTACATAAAATATCTGCAGCTCCTATAGTTGCAGTTTGTGCCTTCATCAGCCCTAGCCAGCGTGGCTGATGGGTTATGGGAGTTGTAGTCTAGCAACATACAGAGGGTCATAGGTTGCCCATTCCTCATCTGTAGCATTGTGTGTCCTGCATCCATCACAAACAGAAATCTTGGCTAGATTCTGCCCACCCACCAACCATAGGCTATCAACTCAGAAATATTACAACTACTGCAGCAGCTAACAATCTGCTGGAATGATGCTGCAGCGCATAAAGGGCAATATTTAACAAGCCAGCCAGATGCCACAGAATCTCCAACTGCAGGGACTACAGATCTTACATCTTCCAACAAGCAGCAGTAATATCAATTAGAATAATAATAAATGTATTGTATATAATGTTAGCCTTGTGTGGATGTTTGGAAGTTTGCATCACCCTGCAGAATAAGCTGCAAAGGAACCCACTTCAATATATAATACTTTTTTGTCATCCCCCCCTTTTTTGCTATTGCCTTTCTAGCCTGCATATATTTTCAAGTCTGTGTCTGCAGCCGTAACAGATACAGGAGATACGTACATCAGGTTCAGGCCAGCCAGGATTCTTTCTGCGTGCTATCTGGTAGCTATCACTTTACTGGAAGTACATTTTCTGTAGTTGGAAAAAGGCAGGGAGAGATACTGTGTTTTGGGGGTTTTTTTTGCTTTGCTTTTAAAATCTCCATTCAGGTTTCAAGTTATTCATAGTTGTTGCCTGCTCTGAACCTTGTTCCAGGGAGTTGTCTTTGGGGAACCTTTGGGAACCTGTGGCAATCTCTATCCCATTCTTCAGTACCCATCCA
This sequence comes from Podarcis melisellensis, assembly GCF_964234715.1. Classification (NCBI taxonomy): domain Eukaryota; kingdom Metazoa; phylum Chordata; class Lepidosauria; order Squamata; family Lacertidae; genus Podarcis; species Podarcis melisellensis. The sequence goes on along the minus strand of NC_138528.1, from coordinate 75,575,083 downwards.
TAGTTGTCCTTCCCATCTGTTTGAGAAGTACTCAGTCTTAGAGGTATGTACAACACCAGAGGTATAAGCAACTGAAGAACAGCTTATAATGAAAAAACCCCAGACACATTTAACAATTGTGTTTACTGCACAGGGAAGATTATAGTAAATCTGGCCTTGGCTGCAGTATCCATCCAATGCCCATTACTGCTCAGGAAGAAATAGTAAACATAACAATGGCCTTTTTGTAATGCAATGGGCATTCACTGTGAATATGGATCAGAAGCTGAAGCTAACAGTGTGAGGTGACCTCTGGAACACCTTGGCTGTTTGCCTTCCGGAAGGAAGGGCCTGAACTCTGCCAGAGATGCTGCTGAGGAGGAGGAGGAATCATTTGCAGCCCAGCAGTTAAGCACCTGCAGTTCTTTGGCATCCATTATACCGGAATAATATGAACTGCTGCTTTGGGGCTGGCTGAGGACCAAAGCCTGCCAGGCCAACAGGCAGAGGGCAGGAAGAATACCTTTGTCCATTCTTCTGCAGTACCAGTTCAAACTGCAGGATTCTATCTTTAGCGCATAATAATAAAAAACCTGTGAGCTTCAGTTAATCTGTTGTTAGTGTTTTGCATAGAATAAAGTCCCAGGATGGACTTGTGTGTTTAATGCATACGCTAGAATCTCTGTGTGTTTTAATCCATGGAGCGGTGCTATCTGCCACACGTACAGGCTCACAAACAAGAGCAATTAATTATCATTGTTCCTCATTGTTTGTTATTGGGAAGAACTACAATTAATCCCTTTGCATGTGTCCTTTCACAAGTAGGGAAGACTACCACCCAAACAAAAGAATGCCAACTTGGTGAATATAATTGTAAACTATGAAAAATTTGAGCAGTTAAGAACACTCTCAGTAACAAATAGGGCCACAAGTTTTGTACTACCAGTAAACTTATTTTCCCAACAGATAGGACACAATCGGACCCCCTAGGTGCTTGGAAGATCTTTTAACAGTCTCCAGGTATTTTATAGGTATGTCCCCTTTCCAGGGCACTTCCAAATATATCAAAAAGAATGAAACCCAGCTCTACTCTTTCTGCTCCTGCTTTTTGGTTGCCCACTAATCTAAGGTTAACAGACGTCCCCATTTCCCGGGGACAGTCCCCAGATTTACAAATCAGTTCCTTGACAAAATCCATCTATTTAGTAGGAAGTTGAAAAGTGTCCCCGGATTCATTGAAAAAAATCTGGGCCTTTGGCATATTGAGGGGTGTGGGAAGCTGGAACTTTTCCTGTTAGGTTCCTTAATTCTTTTGGGAACTCCCCTGCTTTGTACAGTCATTTCCTGATATTGACCTGGATTGCACGTCATGCTGAGCCAAACCATACTTTTGGTATGTGCAAGCATGTGGGCTCCTGGGAATGAGATTGAGACCACTTTTCTCCTCCCTAGTTGTTTTGCTGCTGTGCTGTGTTGAGCCAAGCCATGGTTTGGCTTCACATTTTGCATACCATTGAACTGTCCTGTTTTAAGCAGGACATCCCGGAATTGCAGAAGCCAATCCCAGCTTCTGCTTGCGACCCAGAATGTCCTGTTTTTTGGTTCGGCACTCCTATTTTCCAGCTTCTGACTTGTATATGGCAATTCCCAGCAGGAAAAGGTGCTGCTAGGGCATTCCCACAGCCACCTCTGCCTTTTATTTTTCAGAAGGACATAGGGAGCAGCCTTATATTGAGATTGACTGTTGCTCCATCTAGCTTAGAATCATCTGCACTGACTGGCAGGGGCCTTCTAGGGCTTTAGGCAGGAATCCTTCCCAGCTCTTCTTGCAGATGACAGGGATTGAACCTGGAACTTCTGCATGCAAAGCAGCTGCTCTGCCACTGAGCCTATGCACCTTCCCCTGTTTGCCTACCTGAAGGTAAACCTCTCTGCCTTCGGGGAGGGGAAGGCAGAGAAGGCAGCAGGAGGGTAGTGAGCAGTTCTTGAGTGCCCAGGGACTTTGTGTATGCTTGTTTGTTATGTGTACAAAGTCTAGACCCCTTTCATAGCAAACATGGGGGTGCTCTTTTATCTCTACTTTGAACTGCAAATTGGGGCCTTGATGCACAACCACAATATCTGTGCCCCATCACCACCATGAATAGTGTTATTTGAGCTGGAAATGTTAATAAAGCCATTTTGGAAGTCATCTGTTTCAAGAGCAGAAAGAAAAATCCTTGTGCCTATTGGGACCTAAACACAGGGAGAATAGCAACTTCTAAGAGTGAATTCTCAAAGCCACAATAGTACTGAATAATTTACAATCTAGCTATGGGAAGAAATGTTTGCATTAAGCATTAATTAGATTGGTGGAGATTTTCAAAGGCACAAAGGACAAATTGTCTTGTAGCTCTTACTGAAAGCACAGAGAGTTTTGTGCCTAGTTTCCATTTGGGCATTAAAAACCCCCCATTTGTTAAACGTGCATTTCAGATCCCCTTTTCAGGTTTTTGTATGTTGTAAAGCAAGCTATAGAAATTGAATAACTCTCTGTGGAGCTTGACCCATCAAAAATATGTGTAATTATCTATTATATTTCATCTTACATACGGTACCTGGAATGAAGTTGAAAGCCTATTAGATCATCAGCATTTTGTATCTGAATTGTCTAAAATAGCTTTAGTGCTGTGGAGTTTGGGGGGAGGGTTGCTGTGGCTGCTCAGGAACTTCAGAGGAAGTTAGATTGATGCAAGAATAGCAGATCGATTGGATCTTGTACCTATGAAAGTGGGGCTATCCCCTGTTTTACCTTTCGTTGGTTATTAATTTTCTGATGTCTGCAGTGCTTTATTAAGAAAAAGTAAGAATAAACTGGAGTTACATAGTTCATCCAGCTATGGAAGAATTACTCCCATATGAGCAAAGGCTTTTCTTCGTCTAATTTTTATTCAGTCCTCCCCTGCCCCCCACAATGATGGCAACAAGCAGTTTAGCTCTAAAAATTCATATTAAAATTCTGTTTGAAACATACTGCCTAATTTTTGCCTTGATGTGTGCTTCTGTTTACATGTTATTATGGCTATTCAATAATTACGGCCCAAAATACTCAAGTTAACTTCAATGTAGTGTCTACCAAGACAAAATTATAGTTAAGAAAACAGGTGCATAGGATTCAGAAATGATGGTTCTTGGAACACTGCTCCAAGTATGTCTAAATTCTGAAAAGTGCTAAAATATAAAGTTGGTTCATGGACCAGTATGCCCATAAAAATGCAGTACATGACTCTGGAAGAACTAGGTGGGTATGGCTAACATGTATAGAGCCTTCTCTAGCCTCCCCTCCTCTACTCTGCCAAGTTAGGGAGTCTCTGTGTATACTGTGGTTATTGCTAAAGATATTTGCCAGGAGTCCATTAACTGCAGTGGGGAAATTATGTCCCTTCTGGCTATTGTTGCTAATGGATATTGAGCAAGCAGCACAATCTGCTTTCTAAGGGGAGGCAAGTGCATTGGCTCAAGATAATGAAAGGTCTGGGAATCACAGCCAGTGCAAAGGAAGGATTGGTTTCAGTCATCCATAGAGATGTAGGTGTGGCACCAATACAGGCATCCACAAAATGAATGATTGCTTCCTGACTCAAAAGGGGATAGAGTTGCCAAAGGCAAAGGCTCTTGAAACCTGGATGAGAGGTTAGCACCTATAGTTAAGAGAATTCTCTAAAAAGAAAACCCATAGAAGGAAGGAAAAACGAAGGCAGTACCCAGGTCTTACGCACAGCAAGAAACAGCTACACAAACCCCTACTTCCTACTCTTTTCAGCAAACTTGGTCCCAATTGGCAGGCCAAATTTTTGTTGTAAGTAGTCACTGTATGGCTGGTTTTGAGTGTGTGTGTGTTTTGCTCTAGAGCACACTGTGGTCCATCACTGTTAGCATCTGATCAAAGTGGTTTTGTCCTGCATTTTCACAGAGTGAATAAGACAGCCACAGAGTGGGAAATGTTGCAGTGATGTTCGGGGAGAAGCTAATTCATGTGGTTTTTGTGTTGCAAAGTTAATGCAAGTTGACTTTAAAAAAAGATTTCTATGTGTTGAATTAGGCTTCCGAATGTTGCCACACATAATCAGGTCACCACTCGGCATGTGCCTGTTCAACTTTCTTGCCAAAAATCTAGTAGAGTGTGATCTGAACGAAACATCCACAAGATCCATACAGCATACCCAAACCTACTGGGAATGTCAGCTTGACTTCACAACTTAAGGGAAAAGGATGTGTGAACCAATCTTAATTTACCAAACCCAGGAAGGAAGTTTAGCCAATTTTGAATCTGAACCTAGATTTATCATACCCTCCATTCTAGCTCTTTACCATTTGTACCAATTGACTATTTCCCTTTTGTGGATGCGGAACATGGATACTCAGAAGTGTAGCTCAGAATTCTTTTGGCCAATAATTAAAGTGGATTTTTCCTCTCTTGGAAAAACAACAAGGTGTTTCTGCCTCTCCCCACTTGCCCCAATATTTGAGCTGCTGCCATCCAGAGTGCAGTCATTTGAATACTGTTGTTGTTGATAAAGGTGTGTTATATGAAATTAATGTCATCACAGAGTACTTTTTATTTAATTTGCAATAAAAAGTAGTATTTGGGGCCTATTATTTGACTCCTGCAGAGTCCTTTTAGTGCCTGGTTGCCTGCTAGCGCCATCTCCCTCTCTCCCAGAAATTGAACGCAGTGTTCCAAAGAACATATTTCTTTCACTGCAGTTTGTTGCTGGATGAGAACTTTAATGAGACAGATAAATAAAATAAAATGGTGGCAGCATGGCTTATGTTAGCTCTCCTGGCCCAAAAGAAAGAGCAGATACAAAAGGCAAGAAGTGTTTTACTCATCCCAAGAGACAAAATGTCTGACTCTGATATGGTAGGTAAGTATGAATTTATGGCACATATTTGACATAGAATCTCTTCTCTCATCATAACACGCAAGGGCATGCTTACTGTAGGAAATGTGTTAGACATGATTGTGTTTATTATTTACTATATTTATAGACTGCCCCTTAGTTAGTGGTGCATGCTCTAGTTATCTCCTGCTTGGACTACTGCAATGCACTCTGCGTGGGGCCACCTTTGAAGGTGACCCGGAAACTACTGTACAACTAATCAAGAATGCGGTCAGCTAGACTGGTGACTGGGAGCAGCCGCCAAGACTATATAACACTGGTCCCGAAAGACCCACATTGGCTCCCAGTACGTTTCCGAGCACAATTCAAAGTGTTGGTGTAGAACTTTAAAGCCCTAAATGGCCTTGGCCCAGTATACCTGAAGGAGCATCTCCACCCCCATCGTTCTGCCTGGACACTGAGATCCAGCACCAAGGGTCTTCTGGCAGTTCCCTCCCTGTGAGAAGTGAGGATACAGGGAACCAAGCAGAGGGCCTTCTCAGTAGTGGCACCCACCCTATGGAAACCCTCCTATCAGATGTCAAGGAAATAAACAACTATTGGACTTTTAGAAAACATCTGAAGGCAGCCCTGTTTAGGGAAGTTTTTAATGTTTGATGTTTTATCATGTTTTTAATATTCCATTGGGAGCTGCCCAGAGTGGCTGGGGAAACACAGCCAGATGGGCGGGGTATAAGTATAATAATAATAATAATAATAATAATAATAATAATAATAATAATTAATAGTGTTTTTGTTTTTGTTTTTTGTTTTTGTTAAAAGGGCTTCCAAGGAAGCTTATAGTATAAACATACTGAAAACAATTTACAATTAAAACAATTTAGGTCTGAAAAACAAATCCATAAACCAGTACATGTAAGAAGCTCAATGTTCATCATGTTAATGGATTCAGCTTCACATGGTGCATGAGCTATCAGAGATCAAATCCGCAGGTAGAGCTTTTATATCCTCTCACATGCCACACCTGTCAGTGAAGTGTATTCACACATTCAGCTCCTGTCAGAATGTGAAGAGAATAAGAAATCAGCAGAGGGAAATGGACTTTGAATCCTTCACTATTACTAGAGCAAAACACTTCCACCCCACCTTGGAATATGTATAGACTATAGAAACTGCCCTGTATTTGAAACTACAAAGATGCACTTTCCTGCACTAAAGCTGGATCCTCGGATGTAAATGTCAGAAAAGGAATGTTGATGTTGATTTCAACAAGGTTAGGAAATATTTGGCGGTCATTTTTCAGGTGTAAAAGTGTTTTGGATGCAAGTTTTGTATTTCTGTTTTTGAAAGCATTCTTATGGGTACCCTGTGTCACACATGGGACTGACCCAGCTGCCATTTTAGTGTAGCACCTGCAGTGAGATGGAGAGTTGTGTGTCTCCCAGGGGCTACTGTCAGTTCTACATGGTTGGCAGACCAACAAACAGAACTCAGAATATGGCAGGTATTTGAGCTCTTCTTCCTCTTTCAACTTCTGAAAATCGTCATATCTCTCACATGTGTATTTAACTTTCTTCACATCGCAGTTCCATGCCAAAAGTATACAAACTTCCTCATGCACAGGACATTGTATGACTTATTTCTAACATACCTTTTGGCCACAAAATAGGCCCCCACCCCAAAAGGGTTGAAATTGTTGTCAAAATAAAAATGGCTCCAATCCACCGAACACTGTTCTCCTGTAACTTCCATTCATTTGGGTGAATTTTTTTTTGCTTTACAGTTTGTACTGATACTGTCAAAAGAAGAAATATGCTCTGTTCCAGAATGTTGATAATTTAATATTTTTTCCTAAAGTGGCTAGTGCTGGGGGACAGAAAAATGTGAAAGTAGTAGCTATATAAGGCCAGACACATGAAATATATATTGCACATATGTTTTGCTCTAGTGCTAGTTCATGAGTTACTTTTTTCTGTTTCAGTTACAGATAGGTAGCCGTGTTGGTCTGCCATAGTCAAAACAAAAAAAATTCCTTCCAGTAGCACCTTAAAGACCAACTAAGTTAGTTCTTGGTATGAGCTTTCGTGTGCATGCACACTTCTTCAGATACGTATCTGAAGTGTATCTGAAGAAGTGTGCATGCACACGAAAGCTCATACCAAGAACTAACTTAGTTGGTCTTTAAGGTGCTACTGGAAGGATTTTTTTTTGTTTTTTCTGTTTAACGATCAATTGAAATATGCATAGTCAATATATTCTATGGTTGCCATACCTGTGTAGCTGTGTTGGGGTGTGTGTGTTCTCTTCCTTCATGTATGACATCTCTAACCAACTACACAATTCTTCCTACCAGGAGAATGAATAAACTTATTTTTCTGCCCATACATTAATCCAGGTTAAGAAAGGAAACATTCTGTGGAAGGAACCAGTGACAGAAGTTGACCTAATTTACATCTTGCCATTTAAAATTCCAGTTTAGAGGCCTAAACCATTTCTGAGATTACTAAACTGATGGCATTCAACAAGGTTCAAATGTTGGTTTATTTTATTCACCTTCATCAGGAACACTTCCAGTGCTTTGTGTGTGTGTAAGAGAGATGGACTTAAGTCACTTCATTTTGCTTCTTTTTTTACTGCCCCTGGCAGCTATTTGTGTTGGCTTGATTCCAAAGAATTATTCCCTACCAACACATAAGAGGGGCAAGGTTTGTAATTATGAAGAAGCCATCTCTTTTCCACCAGGAAAGCTGAAACTAAAGTTAATAGAGGCCAAAACACACATACTTGCTTCCTAATAAGTTGTTTTTTAAATGCACCAGAGTTTTGCTGTGTGTGTACTACAGTACAATATGTAGCAAGAGTAGATTCCATGTCTATATGTGACCAATTTATATATAGAGCGTATTACATTCCTCGGACCAAATTCTTTACATGCAGTGAACCTTGCCATTTTTTTCTGAAACCAAGCATGCCATACATGCATGCATGCATGCATGGAAAACCATGAGTCTGCATACAGAAGCTTGTGTGCAGCATCCCAGGAAAGCAAACACCCCTCTGTGAATATTCATCAGAAGGGGAACTTCTTTTCTTCCATTTGAGTGGCTTCAGAGTTGTCAGGGAGAAAAAGAACCCCTGCTGTGTTCTGAAGGTATTTTTGGATAAGAGAAGCCACATCCAGGAAGAAAGAGGGAAGTACTGATTGCACGCTAGGCAGCTGGCTTCTTGGGTTTCTTTTCTCTGATTCCAGTGCATTCCTCTTTCATGTTAATGTTTAGTATTATTTTTACGTATTGTTTTTCTTTCAGATAGTCTTCACTAAACCACCAGATTGTTTCATGTTTCCATTTTAATGTTAACTGCTCCAGTGAAACTTTATTTATAAGCTGATTATAGTTTGGAATGCCCATCATTTTTCAATGTGCTTTACCATCAAATTCATGCTCTTTGAGCTTATTGCCACACTGGCCGCCTACTTTTAAATGGAATAAACATTTTTAATGAGGCACGGATAAAATGTGCTGTTGCCAAAGTTAATTTTTAAAAGTTATTCCTCAGACCAGGACTTTCATCAAGGAAGCCAATAACCTGTTCGGCTGAACAAAGTTCAGTTCAGTATGATTTCCATTATATGACATCATGAGAGTTAATCAAACTGGTGTGGTTGTCATTGCTTTGTTAACTTTTCCTTATGGAAAAGTAGGCGTAAGCTCCAATACTCCTTTGTAAAAATGCATAGGATTGCTTCATACACACACACACACACACACACACACACAAGCACACACACACACATGTCCAAACTGGAGAAACCAGGCAACAAATGCGCAGAAGGATATGACAGCAGTTCAAAGAGGCCCAATCACAGATAGGCAAAATGCATATGCCAGAGACATTTGGAGACTGACACCATTCATAGGTATCTATATGCTAATTCTAGAAGCCTTTGAGCCAAGATGGATGAGCTGGAGGACTGGGTTTTAAAGGAAAGCATAGCAATAGCAATAGCAAGTAGAATGGAAATCTGGGGAATGGAGAAAAGCAGTATGGCATTATTTCTGGATACAAACGCTATAAGACAGGCATGTTGAAGGTGGTGTCACCCTGTACATCAAAGAAAACAGAGCCCAACAATCTGGAAACTGCAGGGCAGCAAAACTCTTCCAAATAATTGCTAAGGATGATGATACAAGCCCCCAGTATTAATTTAGTACTGGGAAAGTGCTATCATTGCCCCCCCAACCCTATTGACCAAAATGCCCAGTGTGATCTTCAGAAGGAGAATGACATCAAGGAGATGTCAAAAGAAGGAAATATTGTAGTAATTGATGGGTTCAGGCAATCCCACGCAGACTGGGTAGATAAGTGTCAAAGTTATGCCAAAGAGGTACAATTTATTGATAATCTAGATGCCTTGATTCAAGTAGGTAGTTGTGTTGGTCTGTCGTAGTCAAAATAAATTAAAACAATTCTTTAAAAAAAAACTTCTTAAAAACCTAAAAACTCCCATAAAAGAATCAAGTCTTCAAAAAAGTTATATGATCTAAGAAAGTCTTTAAAAGAATCCTTCCAAAAGAATTTAAAAATTATAATGTAGCACCTTAGAGACCAACTGAGTAGTTTTAGGTATAAGCTTTCGTGTGCATGCACACTTCTTCAGATACACTGAAACAGAAGTCACCAGACCCTTATATATAATGAGAGTAATTGATTGTAAAGAGAGTAAAAGATGCCTTAGAACAGTTGGTTTGGTCATGAAACCAACCAAAGAGGTGGCAACTCTGAACTTGATATTAAATGGTGCCCAGAATCTGCTGCAATATAGTATATAAGTGTGGTTTAACCATTGGAAACAGTGACCACAGTGCTATCAAATTCAACATTTATGTAAGTGGACAGTTGCTAAAACTTTGACTTCAAAAGAGGAAACATCTCAAAAATGAGAGGATTGGTAAAATGAAAGAGAAAGACAATATGGTCAAATCTCTCCAGAATGCTTGGAGGTTATTAAAAACCACAATAATGGAAGCTAAGATAGATAGTATACCATAGGTAAGGAAAGGTACTACCAAGGCCAAGAGGATGCCAGCCTCATAGGCATGTGATTGGCTACTGTGATTACAGGATGCTGGACTACATGGGCCTTGTTCTGATCCAGCCGAGATCTTCTATTCCCATGCATGCATTGGAAGTCTCTAGAGCTAGGTTATCTTCCTTTATGCACAACCACCCTATTTTGCTTCATAGTAAGGGTCTTTTTGGGTTGCTAAAAAGAAAACATAAGTTTGCCAATTGCTCATCTTTTTTTCTTTTCTTTTAAGGATGCAGGGCATGGGTGATTCTTTTTCTTTGTGTAACCCGTGAAAATGCCCTGTGTTGGTGCGAAACAGAAGTTGTAGCTACTTATAGAAACTTCAGCAGTGTATAACAGCTTTGTTTCATTTTTCTTCCTTTGTTTATGGGAGACAGAGGTCACTTTGAATCAACCTGCTTTAAAGGCAGACTGGAGCGGACAATAAACATTGTGGAGATGGTAGCATAGGACTATTACTTCTACAAGCTAATATTGTATTGTTTGAATTCCATTCTTTACTCCCACCTTGAAATCTCTGCTTTTAAGACTCCTTGAAAATGGTTGCTGTCTCAGGGACTATAGTACCTATTGAGAGTTAACACTGATTTTTGTGCTTGATTGAATGCTTTGTACTAGACAGTGAGAGCATTTGTACCGTACGTGTACCTTTGAATTGCTGCTGCTTTGAACCTTAGCTGATCTCCCAGGTTAGAAGATGCACTGGCATGCATGATGGCTAGCATATAAATTGCATTGCCGCTGTAACTGCATGCAGGAGGAGTATAGAAACATCTAACAATGGGAATCTTCTGAGCAGAAATTGGCTTGCACAATAAGCCAAATGTGATATGCACTTCTTTTTATTATTGATATTAATATGAGTGCAGGACTTCAGCTTCTTTATAGGGATAATTTGCAAGGGCTGCTTATTCCTCATTAGAAATAATAATCATCTTTGTGTTTCTGAGGGAGATGGTGCATAGTGTGTAATGTGCATTGTCAGAGTAGACATATGACTGAAATATATCAGGAACTCTTACTGTGTGTCTACTGCTGTCAGTGACTACATGTGTTAACAGGCAGAACTACACATGTTTCAGGCTTGCATCGAGGTTCACAGTGCACCATGGGGGAAACTTAACAATTGATGTATAGAGAATTAACAGTGAAATGAAGAGCCAGTATTACAGTAGTCCAATAAACTGTGACAGAATAAGGAAAAAACAACTGCTAATTACAAGGATCACACTAAGATTAGTCTGGCAACTGTTTGGTCAAATCTACAGATGACAAACGGAATCAGGATGGATAGATAGAATAAGGAGTCACCTGCTGGTGGTACTAAGGCAACTGGAGAAAAAGCAGAAAAGTCTGACACCAAATAAAGACAGGGGAGGCTGATAAGGGGCAGGCAGGTATACAGGGAGCCTTGTTGGATTTGAAGGAGGAATTTAGGAAGTAGATAAAACACAAATGCTTGTTGTAGGTTTGTAGCAAAGGTTTGTTTCTAGCCTCAGCTCATGATTAGTGAGGGGAGAGCTTAACTGCAAGATTGGGTTTGGACAACATGCTGAGCTCTAGGAGCCCACAGGGCTTCCACTGATAGGACTCATTAGTTAATCCCACCCAGTATCTATCTTTGTGTTTGATAAGACCATTTGGGTTGGAGAAAGAGAGAACAGCTGATTGCCTGTCTTTTTAATAAATTCCTTGTAGTTCAAACAAGTACATGCTTTGCAAGGATAACCTTGCAGAGATGGCTTGCAACATCATGCTATATGATGTGATATTATGATATGATATGATAATGATCTTCAAATATCTGAAAGGCTGTCATGTGGAAGATGGAGCAAGCCTGTTTTCTGTTGCTCCAGAGGGTAGGACCCAAATTAATAGATTCAAAATACAAGAAAAAAGAATCCAACTAAACATTGGGAAGAACTCTCTGATGGTAAGAGCTGCTCAACAGGGGAACAGTACCTCGGAAGGTGGTGTGCTCTCCTTCACTGGAGGTTTTTAGACAGAGGTTGGATGGCCATCTGTTAGGGATCCTTTAGCTGAGATTCCTGCACTGCAGGGGATTGGACTACTTGGGGTACCTTCCAACTCTACAATTCAATGATTCTATCTTCTATTCTTTTTCTATTTTACTGTTTAATTAAGCCAAATTCTCTTTGATTGCCTCCCCAAGAAAGATGATTTGGGAAAGAGATCTGCTTTCAGATTGTGTATGTTCTTTCTGCATCAAGGTGTTTAAATTGCTAACCAGTCACTTCCTCCTGCTGCCCAATGATATATTTCATGTGATGTGTGTATTGTATCAGTGATTCCTAATCCCGAGGGACATTAGTACACCACAGGACTATGAGCTGTGCATATTCAGTGCCTGTCACCACCACGCAGACTGAACTGCAAAGACACAGTTTCTCAACTGAAGCTTGTATAAACTTGCCAAAAAATAGCACCCATGGTGGACATGCATGCAATGTTAGTGAAATGCACTGAACAAAAGGGGAGAGAAGGAAGAATTCAGTACTACACTTTTGTTCACTATAAAGGCAAAGCTTAGAAAGCTGTTTATAGTATTGCCTACTCCAAAGGTTGAAAAAGAAAAAGAAATCAAAGAAAGTCAAAGAGAAGTCTCTCTCTCTCTCTCTCTCTCTCTCTCTCTCTCTCTCTCTCTCTCTCTCTCTCTCTGTGTGTGTTTACTTTCCATGGTTTTGCTTTGCCCTGTATGGCTTTCCCACACTTTTCTCTGCAGGTCTGGGCTATTCTTGATGTTCATGATTTATTTTAGTGTCTCTAGCTCATTAGAGCTTTATGGAAGCACCAGCAATGGTCCTGTTTGTGATGAAATCAAGAGAACTGGCAAAATGTGGCATCATGGCAGCAGAACATGATCTGGTTTTCTTTCCCCAAGTCATTTGCCTGGACCTTGGCCATAAGATAATCTTTTCTCCCATGTAAGCCTGAAATCCCTACTGCTTGCTGAATTAAGTAACAGATGGAAGAGGACACCCTCCCCCCGGACCTGGCCAGTTTGGTGGTGTAGATGGAGGCTCCCTAACCTGTAAATGGAGAGACTACCCACTGCAGTCAGTATTAGAAGTACCCCTTCCTAGTTATATAAAGGTAAAAGGTAAAGGTACCCCTGCCCGTACGGGCCAGTCGTGTCCGACTCTAGGGTTGTACGCCCATCCCACTTAAGAGGCCGGGGGCTAGGGCTGTCCGGAGACACTTCCGGGTCACGTGGCCAGTGTGATGAAGCTGCTCTGGCGAGCCAGCACCAGCGCAGCACACGGAAACGCTGTTTACCTTCCCGCTATAAAGCGGTACCTATTTATCTACTTGCACTTAAGAGTGCTTTCGAACTGCTAGGTGGGCAGGAGCTGGGACCGAAAAACGGGAGCTCACCCCGCCGCGGGGATTCAAACCGCCGACGATACGATCTTCAAGCCCTAGGCACTGAGGTTTTACCCACAGCGCCACCCGCGTCCCACCTTAGTTATATAAGGGGGGAGCATATCCACCTCCGACCCTCACTTGCCCAAAGTAGTATCACCCCTGCTTGTCCCGTCCACATAGCCAACCCAGGGTTTTTGTTGGATCAGTTGGATAGTGGAGGTGGCATGCAGTCTCTATGTTTTGTTTCATTGATCCATTTATGACCTGTTTTTCCTCCGTGGAGTTGAAGGCAACATGCATGCCCCACCCCCATGTCATCCTCACAGCACCCCTGTGAAATATGCTAGGCTGAGAGATGGTGACTGGCCCGGGGTCACGGGGTGAGCTTCCCAGAGTGAGGAAAGGAAGCAATTTTTCAGAGCAATTTTTGGCACTTTTTTTTTTTTTTGCACTGAATTGGGAGTTCTGGGAATCTGCTGTGAGGGGGCTATTTGAGAGAGAAACTTAGCTGTCAGGACAATCAAGTGAGTGATGTGTTGGATCAGAACAATGAAGAAGTGAAACACAGACCTCCCCACAGTAAGGGATCATCTCAGCAGCTGCCCAGGCATGTCATTGAAGTTTAGGGGTGCGGGGATGGGGGATGAAGAGGGAAGCAGAATCTCCAGGGAAGCTTAGGAGTCTTTCCTCCATAAACAAGCACCTCGTACAAGACTTAATATGCTCCCTGCTTTTGAGGGCAATTACACTTAGAACACCTGTAAATTCTGTGGCTCCTTCCTAAGGGACCATAAATCTAAGGAGCCAATGGCAGCTGGGATGATTAAAATCCCACCCCATACACCGGACAGAGTGAGAATGCAATTATCTTTGGGAACGTCTCTGGTTAAATCCGGAGACACATGCAGTAGTTTCTTCACCTGTGCACCGATTGGTTAAAAGCAGCTCATGCTGGATTTGCTGTGAAGAAACAGAGGGGAAGTGTTTTTTGTTTTTTTGAAGAAGGTGATGGAGGGGGGAGGGAGAGAGAGTAGCGTAGCGTGAGAGTAAATTTGATTGGCTAGGGAGGGGGGCATGAGCCGGAGAGAGTGCTGAGCAGGCATTCATGAGATACAGTAAAGAAAAGCGTCTCTCCTCCTGCCTCTCGCTTCAGATGCAGGAATGGACCAGGAGAGCTGGGACTGTGTTAGTAGCACAGGGAGAGCATGACTGGATTGGAATCTCTAAGGAGTGACAGCGCTGTGAATGAAGCACGGGTCGCTCTTTCTTCCTGCCGTGGGCTTCCTCTGTGCGAAGGGAGACGGGGAGATCATTTAAAGGGAGCTGAGCATCTCTGGCCAAAGCAATGTGTCCAAGAGGAGCCGGGCACGGGAGCTGCTTGCCTTTTGGATAATCCCTCTTGTTCTTAGCCTCCGTTCCGTGCAGCATCCCTGGTTTTGGGTTTTTGAAAGGCAATGTGGAGTCAAGACTTTAAATGGCATTTGGGATAAAACAAAAACGAGATCACTTTTCTCTCTCTCTCTTTTAAAAAAACCAAAGTAAAACAATTTGTTTGGGTATAGTATCTCTCTCTTTTGCTTTTCTTTTTTTTTATAGCAGGGGGGAGGGGGCAATTGTGACACCAAAGAGAATGTTTGCTGTGCAGGAGAGACTTCTCAACAAGTAAGCGTGTTGTTTTTCTAACTCTTGGCTGAGCAGGCTTCTGTTAGCCAACTGGCTCCATTGACAGCACAATCTTTTTTGTTTTTTGTTTTGTTTTTGTTTTTTGACTTCCTTGTCAGGATGGTAGGCAAAAGAACAGCTGGCAGAAAACAATAGGGGGTAGGGAAACCAAATAAAGGAAACCACCTGCAACCTGCCCCCCCCTCCCAGTAAAACAAACCTACAAATATTGTCAGTAAAAATTGCGGAACACTTTTGACGTCACCATGCGCAGATCTAGCACGGATGAATCAACCTATCACAGGAGCCCTTCTCTGGACAGCAAGGATTACAGTTTTCCAAATGGCGCCTTCCGTCGCTATAGCAGCATGTATGGCGGCCAGTTTGGGGCCGCGAGCAACTCTTTTTTTGGATTCCATACCAACCCAGGGCCTAAGGCCACCAAGGCTAAGTACACATCCCCCAAGGGGAACAAGTATGTGGTCTTTTACTTGGATCTCTCCTTTATTTTTCTTCTAGAACTGAAGAGGTGCAGCATGGCTCACAACTGCCTGCAGTGCATTAAGTACCTCATGTTTGTGTTCAACCTCCTCTTCTGGGTGAGTATGTGTGCAGGTGCGATTCCCCCGCCCCTGTTGCCACTAAATTCTATAGATTTGCTTTCCTCCAAACTTCAGGGCAGTGTGTAATGGCAAAAGTGAAGAACTGGGTGCTGTTGTGCACTTGATGCAGAATGAAGTGGTAGGCTGAGGTGGCAGCAGAAAACTGGACTGTTGCACTTCAGTCTGCAGGAGGAGGAGTTCCATAGACCTGAAATGTTCTGTCCTGTAGAAAAGAATAAAACAAAGCGACTTCCTTTCTCCACTAACAGACCAGGGAGAAAGGTTCCACATATTTCTGTCTCTGATGTTTGAGTTTCTTGCATATTAGAGCCTTTTTTGTGAGGAGTATTCAAAAATATGGAACTCCCTCCCCCCCTTTCACCATGAAGTGGTACCACCCAGAGATCTGCCACTTCATTCTCTATGTAATGTGCAGAAAGGCTCCCTCTCCCTAACTCTTTAAGTTGTTTGATGAGTTGTTACAGGGCCACGAAAATATAGATGTTTCCCATGTTCCCCTTTTCCTGTGTTCTTTATCAATTTGGTTCAAATGCATGCATATTTAGATACTGCTTTGGAGTCTGAGAATTCATTGTTTGCCCTTGTTCCACTTAAAGGTGTCTGCATGCTCAAACCTAAGTTCAGCTTGGTGTGCAGAGGGATTCTCTGTTGTAAAGGTGGTTCTTGTTGTGGTTCTGTGGCACAGAATTGTCTGGATCAATATGCACATCATAGGAGTGCACGTGATGAGGTGTCCACCTATGCCTGGCAGTGTCATTAATAACAGTGATACTGCAGCTGAAATAAAGTAGGTTAGCAGGCAAGCACTCGGCTTTCTGCACTGAGCAGAGACTTTGCATCACAGAAATAGATTTGCTGGGAGAGCGCTGCACACCCTGATAGCAACTTCCTAGCCCTGCTTTAAGCTGCCACGTTAACTTTTATTCCCAGGAGAGTATCTGAAGATGCAAATCTGATAAGAATCTTGCTTTCTGAGAGAAGATTGTGTTGGTGCAAAATCATGAACGACCCGGATAAACTTTTCTTTTGGAGGAACATCAGAGGTTTTGCAAAAGCCGCTGGAATTGCCTTGCACTGTATTAACACAGCCTGACTGAAAGCAGCGTGATTCGGTTTGTTAACTGGCTTATGTGCCATGTTTGCTTGGGTGCCAATGGGCCAGCGTGTAGAGAGTGAAGTTTATTTTAATTTTTTTGCAGGTTGCAATGGCATATGACATTCCTACTGTGTGGCATCCTCATTTATGCTAGGGAAGTGCTAAGCAATGATAAAAGAAAATCAACTAAACTAGCCCTCATCTCATTTAATCAGAATGTGTTTAAAGAAATGGGGGTGGGGGGAATGTAGGGGTCAGTCACATTCCATGTTTTCTCACTCCTCTTGCCATCACAGACAGAGGGAATGAGGTTTGAGAAGAGGATGGGGAGATAGCTCTGGCCTTCATGCGGTTGGGGAGGAGAGAAGAGGGGTTGGATAGCTACTTAAAAATTAAGGCTGGGCTGGCTTCACCCACCACCCTACCTTTCTCAAAACACTCCCCTCTATTTTCCTGCTTTCCCCCTGTTGCAGACCAAATATACGTATATTCAGCATTGGCTCAATTCCAGAAGAGAGTTCTGAAACACAAGGAGGGGAACTCCATTTAAGCTTGGATAAGCTGAAAGAAAATATCAAATCCGACTAGTCTGTTTTCTAGTTCCTGATTCTCTCACACTGCTGGGATCCTAAATATCCCCTGGTGTTTATCCCAGCTTACCCCAAAGCTTCCTGACAAGTCATGGACGGTGATTCTCTTGTCCCTTTAAGCCATCCGCTTCTCTAAGGCTTTGTCCATTTCTGGTGGAGTTTCTTGCTCAGCCAGCCAGCTAAAAGGTTATATGCAGAAGATAAACAAGAGGGCTGGCATGAATAGCCACCCTTAAGATGATGCACGGCAGAGCCTTAAAGGACATTCCCTGCAGGTTCTCTCCATTCATCCTGCACTGTAGTACATGGACATATTTTTTTAAAGGAATTACTGCTTGCAACGTGTGTGCACTTCCAATGGGATGACTGCAGAACATTTCCTTGGGATATTTCACAATGTAATTGCTATTATGATCTTTCTGAACAAGCTTACTACAACCACCACCGTCTTTCTTGCATTCTTCCTAATCTCAAGGTCTTCGTCAGTAGAGTGCAGGAGTTATGAGCTGTCTGTGTCCCAAGACTAGATGTGGAGAGCATACAATAAATTATTTATGATGCTAGTTTCAAATTGAGGAGCGGAAATTTTCATTATTCCATTTTTGTTTATCTGTAAACCTCTGGGGTTTCTTTTCCTTAGCATCAAAAAGTTGGAACTATCAATGTTTTAAGAATCCAGAAATACCCTGTGTTCTTAAATGCACCCCCTGTCAGTCATATATTAACACCTTCAGTCTATCAGGGCTGTTTCCCTGCCCCCCACCTCACCCCACCACAATTCATGTTAAGTGGAAAGATACAGTGGAGAGCAAGAATGTAATACTTATACTTCCAGTTACCCCCCATCATTTAAGGAAGAGGGTGCACCTCCCACTTTCCAGACAAGTGATTATTCCTCACTAGCCAGCTCACAGGTTCTGCTCAAGTGAGTAGCCATTGTTGTAAAATATGCATATTTAGAAGGTATGCATATCAAAGACACAAATCTGTTTTTTAAATATATATATATAATTGTCTTGTATTGATATTGCTATGTTATTAATTGAATTTAGAACAGCAATTACCATGAATTCTCTTACTGTGTCCTGCAGTGCTGTGTGCATTGTAGCCACCATGGTGCCTCCAATTATGGTGGACTACAACTCCCATTGTCCCTGAATATTTGTCATGCTGGCTGGGGCTGATGGGAGCTGTAGTCCAGGACACCTGGCAAGGGACTGTTGGCTACCTCTGCTGTATGCAGTGCTGCTCCCAGTTAGAGTCGAGAACACTGAGATATATAGATCAATGTTGGGACTCACTCATGTTGACTATAGCTAAGGGTAGACCTTTGCACCTTGCTGAGCATCTCTTGATCTGAAAGAACTTATTCTACTGTGAGATACCATCTAAGGGTCTAACGCTGGCCCTTCTCCAGAAATGGACACCTCAGTTCAGAGATGTGGAACCAATTGCTGTTCAGATGTTGCTGAACATCTGATGATGCTCCCATCATCCCTGAAGATGGCCATGCTGCTTCAAGCTGATGGGAAGTATCCAACAACATCTGGATAACCACAGGTTTCCTATCCAAATCCAATTGTTCATTTGGTGTGAAGCTACAGGATACAGGGAAATGTGATGACAGGCATGGAGAGGTGTGTGTCTGTCCTAAAACTGCTGAAATTGTGTGAGAGAAGGGCCAGGTACAGATGAACACCATTTTATCTCATGAGGTGTGTGTGTGTGTGTGTGTGTGTGTGAGAGAGAGAGAGAGAGAGAGAGAGAGAGAGAGAGAGAGAGTGTGCCACCCTCCCTGAGCTACAGCTCTCCTCAGGCTCTCTGTCTGTGAGGGGAGATGAGCCACTCTCCCAGCACTTGAGGGCTGAGCAGGCAGGGGAAGAACCCCACATGGTTTTTGAAAGTAGTGGACACGGAGTGAATGGCGTCCAGCACCCAAAGGCTGCTGTTTGCAGCTTGTTCTTTTTCTCGTCCAAGCTGGCAAGCTGCTGCTGGTATTTGCTGCTACTTTCATTAGCTACAACCTCCATAGGAGTGCTCCTATCAGAACACCAAGTCCAAAAACAGGAAAATATATGCATCTGTGGTTATTCTAATTGGAGATAAACACCATTGCCGCCAGGAAAGAACTGATGATGGGTAGGGGCATGGAAAGGGTAGCAGCAAAAATGGAAATCTGATCCACCCACAGGGGAAAGTAATGCATCTGCTGCCCCAGATGAAGTAATTTGGAGTCGTTCCCCCCAAATTTATTGGATTATTCCTTGATTAGGAAAATTTATAGGGGAAAACCAGAAGGGTACCTTAGGTTTGTGGGGAACATCATGTGGATGATGCAAATTAAATGGGAATGCAAACAACTGCAACTACATGTTAAACTCTGGCATGGATAAGCCCTCATAATATATGCATATCATATACACACCATAGGGCAATGAGACCATCAGAATTTGGCAGGATGAATTGTTTTGTTGTTGAAGCACACTGCATTGCGGGATTTGTAGTGTTCATATTGTGGAGCTAATTAATTGCTGTTCATCTATTTTGTGTATATGTGCACATTTTAGAGATGCATGAGATTTATAGGCGCTCTTGAATTTGGAGCAAGGGAGCTGCAGATCTATCTGTTTGTGGACACACAGTATTAATGCTAGGATATAGACAGCTGAAGAAGAGGTAAGATAGAGTGACAGCAGGTTGCTCCAGCAACAGGTAGTGAGAAGGTTGACACAGTCTTGCTGACTATCATGCTCACACTTGCTAAAGGTGACAAAAAAGTAATCTTCTTCTTCTTCTTTGGCGATCACTTGTAGCTGAGTAAGATTGTCTTCCATAAACTCGGTCTTAACAATGAGTCCATAAATGACTGTGGAGGCCAATTCTGGATCCACACATCCTTCCACAGTGGGGACATCAGTTTCCGGGTGGGAGCTGATCACGGTGTGTATTTGCCAAGGGAGCCTTCCTCCTAGCACGTTTCTCCCTTGCGTCCTGAGTAAAAAAGTCATAGACATGCAAGTGCAAGATCAGTGATATAGTGTTTTCCTCATTTTAGGGGCAGGCAAATATTTTGCATCGGAGCCATGTCTAACTTGAACACTGCTGTTCCTTACAATTCTGAGTTTAAAAGCCACACAGTTTAAGATCCTACCAGTCTCCTCAGGGCAGAATCAAAGAAAAGTGCTATTGATCTTGTATAGCACCACCTGCTGTTCATTTAAGGGTTGTAGTGGATAATAGGCTTTCAACCCATATGCCTTCAACTTCAGTCACCATAGTTACATTCCATATAATTTCACCCCGGCTCCCTCTGCCTGCTGTCTCCCCCCTTCCTAAAACATGCTTATTGTGGGAAAGGGTTTGTCATTATAATAACATGTTACCCACTAATGCATTAACCCCACAAACATTTACATTTTAAGCAATATAAAATGTTTAACTTATGGAACCCAAGGATTCAATGCTGCTGTTTCTCTAGTTCCGAGAAAGACAAACATATCAGTTTTAGTCACTTAATTCAACTAACATGAATGACAAGTTGTCGACACTGAAGCACAGTATCAATTAATAATTTGCTGCAGAATCTGGAGGAAGTTAATACAGTATATGTTTCCTAAATACAATCAAACAATTTCAGCAGATACCAGCTACAAAGTATCTTGGCAAATATGCAGTTTGTCACACTATAGACCAATAAATAGAGCCCATGATGGGGTGGAGCTATAGAGATGAGGAAGGCTTCCTAAGCAGGTTTAACACCCACCCCCGTAGTTCCTTGAAGGCATCCCTATGCTTCCTTCCACATCTATGCTTATGAGGAAAATAAAGTGGTATGCGTGGGAATCCTGTTGTAGTGAGGTCAAAGTCTGCTATGAACACCCAGCGCTGCTCCTCAGTCTTCACTTCAGGGGATCCCACAGCAAGGGGAGGTGGGGTGCGATACGTGTTTGAATGCAGAGTGCTAAGACATTTGGTGCGCCTCTTTTGTTAATTACAGGGGTCCCTGGGGAAGCATATTTTACATGGGTAGGTAAGGGAATGAGCATCTTGTCTAACTGTACTGGGCAGGGGCTTTTACATTATTAAATGTGGAATTATGGCCTAAATACATTCCCACCCATCACAATGACACAAATTACTTGCTTCCCTGCCCTAGCTCTTAGAGGATACTGATTTGTGTCACTCTGGATTATTATTTCTGTTGCCAATTGAAGTAACTGAAGGGAAAATATAACATTTCCTTTCTAAATAATTCGCACAAACTACGTGGGACTTGGTCCAGGTGAAAACACTCCATCAGTTCTGCCCCATGTCCCACTAGTGAGACTTTGAGAAGAGCTCACATGTAGATCACAGTGCCTTAATCAATGCCACTTGTCTAGCCTACCTTATTTCCGTCTTAGAGAGCAAGCAGAATGAATAGGAGGTTGTAGGGGATTTTGTCCTTTGCATCTCTTAAGATGGCAAGCCAGTCTGCTGCCCTTATTAGGATTTGTGTTGAAATGTCACAGCCGAGCTCCTTAATCTCTGGAAGAGGAAAAGCCTCCAAAAGTAGAGGCACTCCAATGTGTGCTTAACTGTAGGGGCAGTTTAATCCTAAAACCGATAACTGGTTGGCTGCTGAATGGATAAAGAATTCAGTCCTCGATGTGCTCCCTGACCTCCCCCTGAACGTAACCACTGGGTGGTGATAGTGAGACATTACTTGGCTCCTGAGAGACCTCATGGGGGAAGGGAACTCTTCAAAATTAAATTAGAGAGGTTTCAGCACAGCACCTGCTGCTATGTGCATTTTCATATAGTTCAATGTGCATGAGCAAAGATGTGTTTGTGCTGCTTTTCAGCCTGTGACAGAGAGCAGCTAAATTGGATAGAAATTCTACTCAGTAGAATCTACTGGCACAGTTGCAAACAGTGCTGCAAACTATTATCCATGTTGTAAGGCAAGACATTAAATAAAAAGGAAACCTGTACTGAATGGTAAGGCTTCCAGCATCTCCATCATGACCTTCATCCTAAGATCTCATCAGGGATGTATTTCTGTGGAAATTATAGTAAATATTTCAAAATTCACATCTATAGATATAGAATCATAGAACGGTATATAAATTAGCATATGCACATTTTGTGTCAGTCTGTGTCCTTTCTTGGTAGTGGTCAGACATTCAATTTGTAAAATGTATGGAATGGTGGGGTGGTATTCTTCTGTCCTGTATATACAGTAATTTATTCCACAGCAGTAGATGGCACTGTGAACTGAGCCAATGGCACAAAGGCATTTCCAAGCCTGCATCTGAAAAGCAGACAGTCTTTTTTTCCTTCTTCAGTGGTTGACAACTCAGGCTAAATAAGGCCACAGTTCTACAATGAGCCGACAACAGTTTTATCTTAGGAGCATGTAGGAAGGAAGGATCACTTGGAAGAAGAAGAAAAAAGATACCATAATGTTATTTTAAATTGCACATAAGAGATAATGCTGAAAATGGCTTCAGGCTGATCCATAGCACAAAACCTATTTGCATAGTTGGCTAAATCAAATATCCTAATTTAGGAGCGAGATGTGAAAAATACTGGCATTTCCTGAAAAGGCACTTACCATTTCTGAAAACTCTCCTACTATACTATCTGCTGAGATAAAAATTATCTTCCATTTTTTAAGTGTTCCTTCTGCCAGAAAAATGGTAATATACTTTATATTTAGATGAACAGGTGAAAGACATGCAGCCAGGTAATCTGATGTGACACCTGCCCTCCAGCAGAGGGACCCTGCTTGCTACCCTCTGGTGTTTTTCTTACAGGTTTACAGTACAGTACTTAGTTCGGAAACACCTGGTTGGCCCTTGCCCAGGTGGTGAGAGAGTGTGCTGTGCAAACAGTGATTTAGAATAACAGTCTAGTTACTTTTTCCAATGTAAAAGCCGTTTTCTGTAAAGAGGACATTCTTTTTTCATATTTCCCTACCGCAGTTTCGTTAATGGATGAACTGCTGAATGCAAATTCAATAAATAAGCAACTGCCTGTGAAAAATGCTGCTGTGGCATTTGCAAGAATGTGGCACATTTTCAAGGTCTGTTGCTTTTGAAGGATCTGACCCTAATTTCATGAAAACCTTGGGGGGGGGGAGTACTGAGCTCACAACCATGAGCCAGTAAATGTGGGAGCAGCAGGGAGGGAGGACAAGCAGGCTGGAGAGGAAAGCATATGTATATCCTATATCTGGTAGAAGTTCTAAGCCGGAGGTTGTAGGTCAGAGGTAGAACACCTGTTTATGCAGAAGGCATTCCTGGTGTCTCCAGTTCTAAAGGATCAGGTAGTAGGTGATCCAAAAGACTTCTTCCTGAGACCTCTGAGAGCTGCTGCCAGATGGAGAAGGCAATACTGGGCCAGGTGTACAAATAGTATCACCTGGCAGAAGGCAGCATCCTCTGTGTGCAAATATGATGGCCCATTACTGCATTCAAGCAGATTGGATTCTGTGAAAAGAGCTGCGATGTTTCTCTATATGTGTTAACAATATGTGCAGCTGGGAAAAAGCTGGATACCTCTTTGGATTGTTCTGTATCCCTAGTAATGGAGGGGGGAATTAAAAATAGGCTCTGGCCTCATTCACCTTTAAGTTGGTTGTAGTACAGAGGAGGGATGCGGGTGGCACTGTGGGTTAAACCACAGAACCTAGGGCTTGCCAATCAGAAGGTCGGTAGTTCGAATCCCCGCGATGGGGTGAGCTCCCATTGCTCGGTCCCTGCTCCTGCCAACCTAGCAGTTCAAAAGCATGTCAAAGTGCAAGTAGATAAATAGGTACCGCTCCGGCGGGAAGGTAAACGGCGTTTCCATGCGCTGCTCTGGTTTGCCAGAAGTGGCTTAGTCATGCTGGCCACATGACCCGGAAGCTGTACACCGGCTCCCTCAGCCAGTAAAGTGAGATGAGCACCGCAACCCCAGAGTCAGCTACGACTGGACCTAATGGTCAGGGGTCCCTTTACCTTTACCTTTTAGTACACAGGAGGATAGGGAATTACCTTATACTGAGTCAGACCATGGGTCCATCTAGCTCAGTATTATCTGCACTGACTGGCAGCAGCTCTCTGGGATTTCAGGCAGGGCTCTCTCCCAACTCTACCAGGAGATGTTGGGGATTGAACCAAGAACCTTCTGTGTGCAATGCGGATGCTCTACCACTGAGTTACAGTCCTTCCCCGAGTAACTAGGAGCCAGCTGGCAAGATTAAGCATCCTTGCCCTCACGACACTCCTCTTGCACCAGACTTCCCCCTGTCTACACTGTGCATTTTGTACCACCACCACCACCTTTATTTTTGAATATATCTACACTTCTTTTATTCAGGTTAGAAGTCAACTCGATACTCTCTCAAAATAACCAAAGATGCAGATTCTCGACGTGAGTTTAGGAACAGACCCAGGAACAGAACCTAGTTGACAGTGATACGCATTATGCCCAGCCTAGATAAGTTGGACAGGGGAAAGTTGCGCATGAGAGGAGGCTGGAAGGGGGAAATTGCACATGGCCCCACAAAATGCCTCAGCCTGTGTTTCAGCATCAACTTTGGAGCTGGCCTGTGGTAAGTGCCATCCTCATTTTGTTGTAGTAGTTGCAGAAGGAGTTAAAACAAAAACAAAACAGAACACACACACACATATGCAGTTCATTGGGCACAAACCTTCCAAACTGAAAAGCCACTGAGTTTACTGAGAGAGTTAGTTAAGCACCTACTTATTTGCTACTGAAATCAACGGGACTTGTTCGTACTTCAAAATGTACTTACTTGGAGGCCAAACCAGACATGAATATGGGAGCAGAGGTGGGGGAGAAATTGGGCCCAGTTTCAATTGATAGTTGAGCTTTGCTAATTTGTGCTTTCCAAAACAATACCTGAACTGAAACCCAGCCATCTGTTGAATTTTTGCACCTCTCCAGATTTTTCAGGGCAATTCTCCAACTAAAGAATGTATTCAAAAATGCACGTAGTTGGGTAAATTGTGCATAAGCATGTATATATTTGTGAAACTAGCATACAGAAAATATTAGATATGGAGAAATTGCTTTTCAAAACTGTGCATACACTATATATTGGGGGAAAATACACACTAAAATGTTGTTTAATTTTCAGGTGGGCATTTTTAATAAGCAATTTCAAAAAACTGATATGGAAATGTGGAGAACTGAACTTAACGGTGCACATGCTGTTCTGGGGGTTTTCCTGACCCCTCCAGAGCAAATTGGGGGGGGGGGCATGGGGAAAAACAAGGAGAGGAAAGCCCTATTGCCCAAGTGGAAGCTCCTTCACAGGGTTTCCCATGATGGAATTCATTAAGTGCATCTCACCCTAAGTGTGGGAAATGAGAAATCATAATCTATGTATTCACCCATCCCTTTATGGGAGATGCATGACCAGGATTCCCTGCCCTTTTTGAGTAAAGGAAAGGAAAGCATAGATTGGGTTGGGGAAGTGGCACAGAGGGGGGGGGGCATAACTTCCCCCATTTAATTACATGTCTCCAGTGCTGCTTTTTGCCCTGTGGTGAGGAGAAATCGCTTAGTATCTGTACATAGTATAATGAAGTCCTGAATAAGAGGTTCTGAAACCCAAAAGTATGCCAGGTTTGAAATCGATATTGTACTGACTACATAACCTTACTAGGTAGTACATATTCCGAAAATGTGTAAAGAAAGGGAAATGTTTTTTGTAATGATTTGAAAACAATGTTCTATCCATTATGTTAATTTAAGAGTATTAGATTAAGAGCAGGAGTTGAAAGACGCTGCACAAAATGCATTTATGAAATGATTCAATTAAAAAATGATAACATTTCCTGATCCACAGATGCTAAAATATAGCCAGCTTATGTTTAGAATTTTCTGTCATGAGCATTTTTAGGTCAAAGGATTCTCCTACCGAACTGCTGCTTTCTCCGGAACTGGAGTTCAAAACAGCAAGCTGCATCTAAAGCCACTGGGGAACATGCCAATGTTTTTAAAATCCATTTTTATTTATTTATCATCTAATTAAAAGAAAGAACCACACTGTGAAAGAATCACATTTCTGCTAATAACATCACTTGTGTAATAGAGTACAATGCTCCCTTTTACACATGACAGTAGTATTGGCCATTTTCAGCCTAGACTGACAAATGCACAAACCCTAATGCAGCTGCTTCCCACTCCTTATAGAGGAAGTGTTGTACTTGGGACACCAAAGCAATGGGCAAACTCTGCCTATTACCTCTGGCACTGGGTCACCCTGCATCCATTGGCAGGGATGCTAGGGTGTGCAAGATGCATCTCTGTGAGATGCTGTGTAGCTCCAACAGATCCCCTAAAATCTTGTTACAATGATGCACATTTCATCAGTTACAGAATACAGTCATACCTTGGAAATCGAACGGAATCCATTCCGGAAGTCCATTCAACTTCCAAAACGTTTGGAAACCAAAGCGCAACTTCCAATTGGCTGCAGGAAGGTCCTGCAGCCAGTCGGAAGCCGCAAAAGTACTGACGGACGTTCAGCTTCCCAAAATCGTTCGCAAACCGAAACAGTCACTTCTAGGTTTGCAGCATTCAGGAGCCAAAACATTTGAGAACTAAGATGTTCAAAAACCAACGTACGACTGTATAGAGCAAAATCCAGCCAAAGTTAAACGTTATGGCTGCAATCCCACAGACTTCTGCGTGAAGAAAGTCCCATTAAAATCAAAATAAATAAAACAAGAAAATTGTTCAGTAGCACCTTAGAGACCAACTAAGTTTGTTCCCAACTAAGTTTGTTCTGGGTATAAGCTTTCGTGTGCATGCACACTTCTTCAGATGCAAAAGCTAGAACAAAAGCCAGAACAAACTTAGTTGGTCTCTAAGGCGCTACTGAACAATTTTCTTATTTTTTATTTATTTCAACTGCGTCAGTCCAACACGGCTACCTACCTGACTCTAGAACCATTGAAATCTGTGGAACTTACTTTCAAAAAAGCATTTGTAGGACTGTGCTACACAACTCACTGATTTATGTGACAGAAAGTTGAGCATTTGTTTAACTCTCCCATAGCTGGCTGTGCAAAGTGTGCAAGTTAAAAGTGATGAACCTTGTTATGAGAATCACACTTGCAGAGTATAAAGACACAGTTGTGGAGGTATTGTTTAGAGTGAAGATCTTCTTTAAACAAAATTTGATTGGGCGCTTTATAGTGGGGTTCTTATATGTCACTTTGAGGTAGGTACCCACTCATGTTTAGTTATCACAAGGTGGTGGGGTGTAAAGCAGCTTTAGTGGCCCCTGATCCCTTGCAAAGTGCTTGATTTTCACTGGGTCTTTAACCCTTTCCCAACTAGTTGTGCTTTAACGGAACCCCTCATTTCAGCTGCTTTCTTAGCCTTAGTTACAGATAGGTAGCCATGTTGGTCTGCCATAGTCAAAACAAAAAAAATTCCTTCCAGTAGCACCTTAAAGACCAACTAAGTTAGTTCTTGGTATGAGCTTTCGTGTGCATGCACACTTCTTCAGTGTATCTGAAGAAGTGTGCATGCACACGAAAGCTCATACCAAGAACTAACTTAGTTGGTCTTTAAGGTGCTACTGGAAGGAATTTTTTTTTTTAGCCTTGATAGTGTTTTTGACCATTCTTTACATCACAAACAGGAGCATGGAAGCTGCTGTGGAGGAGTTTCGAGGGGAAATGGCTGCCTGTGAAAGGGTTAAACACTCCCTTCCCCTCTGATCTTTCTCTCTCTGTTCCAAATCACCTCTTCCCAAAGGCACTTTGCAGCAGAAGAGGAACATGTTCGAAGTGTAAGATGCTGTGAGTGCTGACTTAGAAACAAGTTGCTAAGACTGTATATGTGCCACTAAATACTGAAGCTGCTTAAGAGGAGAGAATGTAGACTTGCCATTATGATTAGATGTCTACCTGCAAGATGTAGTTTTCTCCATCTGGGATGAATTCGACACTGTCAGACAAAATTCCTATTAGTTTTCCATTCTTTCTGTAATGACTATAAAGACAAGAGAGGAAGAGAGAATAATCTCTCGCATGGTGGGAGACAGTTATTACAACACTGTGACACACTCCTGCCTAATGCAGTTTCTCACCTGTGAAATGACAAGCTCTAATGCTCTGACAGACCTAGCATTTTGGAGAAATGAGAGAGGTCAGCATTATGGAGATATGGTGGGCAAATTTTCTAAACTGCAAGTAGCATTTAGTAGGTAGGGTGAAGAAAACTAATCCTTACACGTATTAATAGCAAACTCAAGCGCTATGTAGCTGATAAGGGGCTAGGAGGTAAGATACTGGCATCCTCTGAGAAACCCCAAGAGTTGCAGAAGTGGGGAAATTATATATATATAATTTATATATATATAATTTATATATATATAATTTATATATATATAATTTATATTATATATATATATATATATATATATATATATATATATATATATATATATATTTGCTTTCGTAGATTTTCACGGGTACAGGAATGCAGGTTTTGGTGTCCTCGGGTGTCTTCCCGTGTAAAAGTTGGGGTGTCTAGGCGACGTTTCGACGAGGTCTCACTCGTCATCTTCAGGCTGGTGCTTTCGGCTTCTTGTTACTGGAACAGAGCAGGATCTCAGTGTTTGAGTTAAGCACCAGCCTGAAGATGACGAGTGAGACCTCGTCGAAACGTCGCCTAGACACCCCAACTTTTACACGGGAAGACACCCGAGGACACCAAAACCTGCATATATATATATATATATATATGGGAGGAAACCCTTAAATGGACTACTCCCCCCCCCAATAATTCAGAAAGAACCCTGAGCATGCTCAGTGGCAAACAAAATGTAGAATATCTGGAACTGGGAACCTAGATGGGGTGGAGAATGGAATAGGGTATTTGGAAAGATGACATGACTGGCTAGAACACTGAACAGGAATGTCCTGTGCAGCAACATTTTGTTTCACATCTCAAAGAATGTTGCTGAATGTTCATGAATATTCAGTAGCAGCACATCTGTTCACTGTCACAGGCGTGCATTTTTATATTGAACATAGAGCGGAGAATGAATTGTGTTTGTTTTTAGCCTTCCTCCATGTTACTTCCATCTTTGGAAGTGACTCTCAGGCTGCACTCCTATGAGCATTTACCTGGGAGTAAGTCCAATTGAACTCTCTGGGGCTTATTTCTGAGTAGGCATGCACAGACATTGCACCGCTTGAGGTTTCATGAGCAATAATCCTTTCTGCTTTCTAAGTAAGGCAACCATTAAGGAAAATAAAATATTCTGGCTACTATGTCTATGCAAACAACTCTACCTGTACCTCTCCCAATAAATTAGGGATGTTTTGGGCATCTTATTTGCAAACAAGACATGATTTTTTTAAAAAATAATTTTTATTAAATTTTCCATTTCCTCCCCCCAAATTACATTATAATATATATCATAATTCACCAATCCCAAATTGTCCCCCCTCCGGACTTCCCTCAACCTTCTTTTCTAGTTTGTTTCCACACATTATTAAATCCTGCTTATTTCCTTTCCATTCATTTTTTTATATATTTAATCTTATAATTTATATAAATTTTGTTATTTGTAACGTTTACTCAAAACCTGCTAATGAGTCCACTTCTTTTCATTGTTTCTGTAGATAAGCTGAAAATGGTTCCCAATCTTCTTTAAAGGATTTTTTGTCCTTATTTCGTAGTCTTGTCAATTAGTTTTGCCATTTTTGCATATTCTGTAAGTTTTTCTTGCCATTCATCTTTCGTTGGTATTTTATCGGTTTTCCATCTTTGTGCCAATAACATCCTTGCCGCGGTTGTAGCATACATAAAAAGTCCATGTTTTCCCTTTGGCAAATCTTGACCTAAAATTCCTAACAAAAAACCTCCTGGGGTTTTAACAAAGGTTATCTTAAACATTTTTTTCATTTCATTATATATCATTTCCCAATAATTCTTAACTATTTTACAATTCCACCATGGATGATAGAAGGTACCTTCCGCAAACAAGTCATGATTGCTTGTGGTGATGGCCACGGACTTGGATGGCTTTAAAAGAGGGTGGCTATGTTCTACTTCCACTGTCAGAGACAGTTGCCTCAGGAGGCAAGAATTATTTTGCACACAGATTCAGCTTTTGGATTCTCCATAGGCATCTGGTTGGCCACTGTGAGACTAGGATGCAACACTAGGTGGGTTTTGTAATGTACCTATGTATTCTGACCATAATAATCAAGGTATGGACTCCTTGCCTTAGTCAGAACCTGTTGCTTGTCCCTATTGCTACTTTGACCATGTGTGTCCTTCAAAATTAACATTCAACATTCTTGATCAACATTGATACCCAATTTTATAGGAGAGTTACAGTGAATATGACACAATGTACTACGTAACTAAGAGTTTAATCTCTCTAGCAAGAGGATGTGGGTAAGCAGTGTAAACAGCTCCCTCATTTTATTTGATCAGGTTCACAAATTAGAAAGTGATTTTCCATTTTGGGAATTAAATATCTCTCATTTTATTTAGAATGTGGAATTTGAAAGGGTCTCTATATTTTCTGAGTCCCTTATTGGCGGGAGTGGGAAGGGGAGGTGGGTTTGGGAAACAGTATTTTTTCTCCTAGTGCCAGGGTTGGTTAGCATCAACTGGTGAAGCATGTCTACATGGTTCACAGGTGCCTGTTAAAATCCTGTGAACTTCCATTTGCCAGCTATGATCGCTGCAGAGGCAGCAGAATATTCTATAAGGCTTGGGAACCAGAAAGCAGATAAGAAGAGCACCGTTTTTTTATTATGCTTTTAAAATCTAACGTTTTCTAAAGCACTCTCCTGAGGGACATATTTATGACTTGAACCTTGAGAGTTAGTGATTGCAGTACCTCTTGATTACCCAATTGGATCAGAAAAGTTTTGTAGCGAGGAGGGTCTTGTTAAATATTATAACATCCCTGAAATCCTTTCCTGAATCAAAGCACCAGGGATCCCTAGTGCTAGCCACTTTTTTCTCGTTCCATTATGCCAACTCACTCCATCTTAAAGATTGCTTTGTAAATAGAGATTGCTCAGACGAGTGTAATTCCTGGTCTTGAGGATTCCCAAGAAGGCAGCAAAATTTGGTTAGCATCCGTCCATCACAGAACTTTCCCAAAGTCAGCAACACCAGCAATGTAAAAAAGACAGTCCAGGATCTTTATGAAGGTGAGGTAACTGCTTCCAGACATCCAATCCCCTTCAGGTTTCCCACCAGAGACAAGTGATGGTAACACCAAAGGAACACCTGGACACTGTTGAAAGATTAAACTATAAATTTATTTGTTGATTTTTGTCAAGAAATAGGTTGTCTAGATTTTTTTAAAAACCCTCTTCAGTTCCCCAACCTAGAAAACTCTCTTCAGTTCCCTAACTCATCCCTAGAAAATTAAAATTAGAAAAAACAAACTGCAACCCCACATGGAAGTCACCTGGTGTAAGAAGTCTTAATGATTCAAAATAATACATTCTGTCCCTTTAAACATCCTAGAAAAGAATACAGTAGTACCTTGGGTTACATACGCTTCAGGTTACAGACTCCGCTAACCCAGAAATATTACCTCGGGTTAAGAACTTTGCTTCAGGATGAGAACAGAAATTGTGCTCTGGCGGCGCGGCAGCAGCAGGAGACCCCATTAGCTAAAGTGGTGCTTCAGGTTAAGAACAGTTTCAGGTTAAGAAAGGACTTCCGGAACGGATTAAGTACTTAACCCGAGGTACCACTGTAACTGATTGGTACCAGAGCAAGATTCACTGGGCTAGCCTTGACATCTGCAAAAACAACCAGTTGTACCACTTGGCTTGGCAAGATAAAATTACATGAGTTTCTCTGGTGTGTAGTTGAACTTACTGAGAATAATTCAACAAATATAAGGAAAAAACACCCATTGAAGTGATACAAGTGACATCCTAGTGATTCGGACCTAATCTGATGTTTTAGGTGCCCGTAGAGATGCTGGTTGTGGTTTGCTTTTGTTTTTAACCTGACTTCTGATGTTTTCTTCCCCCCACCCCCAGCAAAAAATTGTGGATAGTTGCAGTCAGATCTTAGGAGCTGGTTCTAAAGTGATATGGTGGTGCTTTGAAACAATGTTTTATTTGGGTTGCTTTGTTAAATTGGTTGTTCACTGATGACCACATTTCTCCCTCTGATCTAATTGAGGGTGTTCTTGACTTCCCCCTGAAGAATAATGGCTTAATTTTTTTGTATCATCTAAGGATATTTTATTATCGACTCACTGCAAGTTAAGAAAGGTTTCTTACATTAATTACCTCCATACTCTGTGCTGGCTGCATAATATAATATATATAACTGTCGATATAACTCTGCGACTTCGTTACATATCTTTAGGCACCTGGCAAAAACATTCCTCTTCTCCTGGGCCTTTGGTTTCATTAAACAATCTATGTTCTTTTTAACTGGGGGGGATTGTTTTTGTTTGTTACTATTTCATGTATTTTTATATTGTAAACTGCCCTGTGATCCTTTGATGAAGGGTGGGATAGAAATTTAATAAATGATAATAAAAGCAATACCTTGGCTGGGGCAGGTAGCTGGGTTCATTTTTCTATACGTCTCCGTTGATATCTCACCTTTTCTCCAGAGAAATCAAGGCAGCATACATGGTTTATGGTTCTCTTCTCTCCTATTTTATCCTCACAAAGAAGCCTGTGAGGTAGGTTAGTGGCTGGCTCAAGGTCATCCTGGGTGAGCTTCATGGCTTGGTAGGAACTTGAACCCAGAGGAAGACAGAGGACGAGATGGTTGGACAGTGTTCTCGAAGCTACCAACATGAGTTTGACCAAACTGCGGGAGGCAGTGGAAGACAAGAGTGCCTGGCGTGCTCTGGTCCATGGGGTCACGAAGAGTCAGACACTACTAAACGACTAAACAACAACACATAAGAAAACCCTACAGGATCAAGCCAATGGCCTATCTAGGCCAGCATCCTGTTTTCACCATGGCCAATAAGGTGACATGTGCCCTCTCCCCTCCTGTGGTTTCCAGCAACTGGTATTCAGGAGCACTGCTGTCTCTGACTCTGGAGACAGAGCACTGACAACCTTTATCCTCCATGAATTTGTCCAATCCTCCTTTAAATTCATCCAGCTTGGTGGCCATCACTGCCTCCTGTGGGAGTGCCATAGTTCAAGCACTGTGCTACACTGGCTCCATATATGCTGTTAACAGGATACACTGAGAGGATGTCAGAAGAGTATCTCTCATTCTCATTTGAGATGTGATCCATTTTTGCTTGGCCTGCCTATCTGGCTGTTGACCTTCCTTATAAGACCTACATTTCTGGAACTATGTATTCAGGAGACACAGCAAATACTTCACCTTCCTCATTTCAGCAGAGCAATGTCTGCTAGTCAAACATTTGAAAGTTGACCTGGGAAAATCTTAGCAGACGTCTTCTGCATTAAATAAGGAGCTTGCGCCATGCATTTAAATCGTACAGCATGCTCACTATTTTTTATGGCACAATAGTGCATTATGTTCATCTTATGTTTTGTAATTAGAAGGTGGAACAGATGGGGAACTTCCTCTCTCTCAAGTTTTGTGCCATTAAAGTAAACTACATTATGCCCGCGTGCACCATGTTGAGCAGGGTGGTGTCTTGTTGGAAACAAGGTTTGCTGCAGTGATGGTTTCAGTAGACAGTGGCATTGCTGTTTCTGCACATAGATGGGTTCTATCAGTCTATACTTTATGCCCTTGTATATGCCACTTAGAAATCTCTAGAAGATAGTGGGGGCCAAAGTTAATGAGTTGAATCATTGTTTACTTCCTCATGGCAAAGGGCTACAGCTGCTGGTTTCTTCCAAACTCCCCTCTGGTTTGTATTGCTTTTTTGTTAGCTTTCCAACCCAATCTGCATCTTGCACAGCTGCTTCTCTCCCCCCCCCCCATCCTCTTATCACAGCCATGTTTCACCCCGATACTCTTCTTTCTGTCTCTTCTCCTGATTGATCCAGGATCATTAAGGAGCCCCTATTTTAGGATCTTAGATTCCTTCTCCTTTGCTATGCAGCTGAGGTAGAAGACATACAGGGGGAAGTCACCTTTCTGCAAATGCTCGGATGTGGCACTTGAATAGCTTGTCAGCTGTATGTCAGCATCAAATCCAGTTTGGCCATTCATGGCCTTTGTGCTGTAGCAGATTGTGTTGCAGTTCTAAGTTGGTGGCAATCTCTCTTGGCAGCTTTGAATGTAGAGTTTTAATATAGTAGTTGGGGCTGCTGCTGCTGCTGCTGCTGAAGTCTTCTATCTAAAGAAGACTTGTGGCAATATGAACATGGGGTTCACCCTGGAGTGCCATTTCTTATAAGCTTCTTGAGAATGCAGATTCCCTATTAACCCTTGAATATTCATAAATCTTTGAAGTGTGACATTATGAAAATGCAAATGTGCAGTGAAGCAGATATTTGCTGCCACAACTGGAAAAGCTTTGTGATGCTTATGGAGAAGAGCTCAGCCAGGCTTAGGTTTGTGTTATGTTTCTAAGCGAGAGGAATGCATGTGCATTTAGGAATCTTCCTTTGTTGTTTTCCCTATTGTCCTCATTTTAAACATTTTCTTTCTAGCCTCTAATAATAATTTTAAAAGCTATTTTAAATAACTAGATAAATAAATGGGAGGGGCAGGGACCTGGTGGGCACCTAGAGGGTGGTTTCAGCATTTCAGGACACCATCGTCTTCACAGTCGCTATCCAGCTCTACTGTAACCAACAAATGAAATCTATTTTGGGGCAATGCAGATAAGGCTTTTCAGATTTCAGATCTATTGGAAACTTCTCTTTATTTTCTATCCAGGTGTAAACTCTTGAAAAGCAATGGCTCATAGAAGGGCATTGTAACCCACCCCTCAGCTGTGAAATAACCTGCCTCCCCGAAGATTTATCAGAGCCTGAGCTGCTTTTGGAAGTTGAGAAATCTTCAAATGATCTCAGTCATTCATAATTCCAAAGCGGTACATCTGATTAGGCCACCCTGTTTACCACTTGCTGATATTTGTTTAGAACAAACACCCCCCCCCCAAATTAAATTGAATCACTGCTTTGCTTTCTTTCGTTTCAGCCCTGTACTGAAATAATATCATCATTTATATTTCACAATCTCTCTTTAGGTACTAATTGGCTTTAGCAAGAGACTATTATTATGACTGGATTTTTATGCTGCAATCAGGAAAGATTGAATCCCTGCTCCCCTTTATGTAAACTTTAGCAATTAGATTGTGAAGAGTCCAACACTCTGTGTGTATATGTGAAAGAGATCAGGTTTTATATGCATCTAGGAGAGAAAAAGCCGTTTGTGATGTAGCATAAGGTTTTGGTATAAATTGGATTTGTTTGAAAGGCATGAGAGATGTAACCGGGTCTGTAGAAGCAATTTACAGCAGGTGTGGATAAGCATGGACTAATTTGCAAAGGGAAATGCTGTGTGAGAGAGAAAGAGCTGCAATATGTTGCAAAGGAAACATCAGAGTGCAGCGTTCAACAATACTCGGTGCTTAGCTTCTAAAAAGGGATACCATGAGCCCAGCTTGCTGATCCTATAGGTTTGAGCACAGGCTGTGGTTACTTAGTAATGAGAGGACGATACCGTACTTGGAACATACTTAACAGAAGTTTTCCAAGTTTTCTCCTAATACTTTATACTTCCAGGACCTGCCCAGGGTTCTGAAAGCAAATTCCAGGTCGGAGTCATAACACACATTATCAGCTTGCTGTAGTGGATGGTGCATCATGTTGCATTCCCTCATCCTGGGTCAAGCTTACTTAAGAATTGGTATATCTAGACCAGGGTTTGCCAAACTTGGGTCTCCAGCTGTTTTTGGACTACAGCTCCCATCATAGCTAGCAGGGATGGTGAGAACTGTAGTCCAAAAACAGCTGGAGACCCAAGTTTGGCAAACCCTGGTCTAGACCACAAAGCCCTCCAATCTCCCTCCATATACAGTTTGCCTCTGAGGCCCTGAAGGGGATCACCCTCTTTGTCTGAATACACCACAGAGAAAAGTATGTTTTGTTTTCAATTCCTGTTCGTCTTGGTTTTAAGACCTAAACAATATTCAAGCATGGCAAATATGAGATATAACTGAGATGTTATTAGTGGCTGTGTTTGCACTTGTCTTTTCAAACATCAGTAGCTAAGTTAATGTGAGAGCGTCTGTGCTGTTTACACCATTGTTTCAGTGGGCAGTAAACTTGCCATTCCTCTTTGCTTTGTCCCCAAAAGAAAAGTAGTGATTGTTCCATTTTTTTCTTGCATTGAATAAAGCAACAGTGGTTGCTACAGCACACCATTTTGTAGAAGAGACAGAAATAGTAACACTCCTGAAAGTTGCATTGACTCTTTCATGCATCCCAGAAGAAATAAAAATAAGTTACACCTCCAGAGCAAATCTTTCAGCAGTAGTTTAACTCTGGATGGAGTGTATGCACATCCATAATTAGCATTATTAAATAAATTGACAGTTGCACTTTGGTGCAGAAGAGCAAGTTCTGACTTCAGATAGAGGAGCAAGGATACTCAACAGGTCACTACATACTTCTCAGAACCTAACAGTGTACTGTGATTAAGTAGGGTATACTTGCATTTTTAAACTTATGATGTGCCCCATTCCTAAACTTCAGGGAGCTAACATTAAATAGAGCTAACATATATAGAAAGATATATGCATTATATGGATAGTGTTGCCTTATGTCTGGTGTTTGGCCAGTGGCCTTTGGATTGTTTCAGGTGATGTACAGAAATGTCGATGGTCTTAGAAGCAAGAAGAAAAAACAATCATTCATCAGGACTTTAAGGGTTTTGAACTGTACCAACCAGTGCAAAAGTTATATGGCAGTTCTGGAAAACATTGCAATTGTCTCTACTACAAATGTGATGGAAGAAGAAGTTCACAGGAGACCTTTTGAGATGGATACTCAGCCTACTTCAAAATTGCAAATATTTTATAATATAAAATCAAATCTACCTGCATTTGGAGCTTCTGTCCGGCTATTCAAGTGCACTTCAGAATAGTTAAGGAATTTCAAAGCAAAGTTTGTGCACAATTCTGCCACACTTGAGCACTTGCCAATTTAAAACTGTTTTGGATAGGAAAGAGTTAGGCACAAGCTTAACATTCTCCCATCTGGCTTAGCTCTTTTACAGACACATGCAATTGTGTCTTTCTCTGTTGCTCGGATTGAAGAAGGAGGCTAGACATGGAAGCTGTTGTTGGGTTAGGGCTTGCCACATAATTTACTCTTAGAAGTTAATTGCTTTGAGGGAGCCCCCCGCCCCCTTTGGGGGCAGTTATATGTCTGGCTGGTGCCCTTGATGTTTTGTCTTTTGACCAAAGATAATTGGTAGTGCACAAGCTAATGCCTTCTAGGTCCCAAGTTCAAAACCTTCTACAAGGCTGAGTTATAGCAGCATGTTGTGTGAAGAAGTCTGAGCATAGTCTGGTTTTCACATAACCTCTACCTCCAGTGCTTTTCAGTGGTGATTCGTTGCTGTTATTATTTGCTCTGTAACCCATTGCATGTTTCCTGATAAGCTCCATGTGATTACAGCATGGATAACTGATGTGGTGCCCTCCAGATTTTGTTGGACTCAAACTCCCTCCATCCCTGATCATTGACCATGCTGCCTGGAGCTGATGAGTCCAACAACATCTGCCACTTTGGCAACTCCTATATTAGAGGATGATACTGCTGCTGTTCCTATAGGAATCATAAGAGAGGCTGATGCTGATGGCTAACAGCAAGCCAGCTTGATAGAAAGGTTCAGCTTGTTTCCAAAAGCTTCCTTCTGTGATCTCCAAGTTTGATATTTATTGTTTAAGGGATATTGGCTCTGTTTTCAAAATTCTTCACAACAGGACTTCTGCTCAGAGAAGAGCTTGAAGAACGGATCTTTACTAAAATGTTTGATCTGTATGGTTGGGAGCACTTGGATTTCTTTGCTCTAGAGATCTGTGCCCACATGAAGTAGTTCATGGGAAAGATAACCAAAACAGCCCACTTTGTAAGTATTGCATATGCTCAAATGCAGAGTACTTGGCCGTGTGAAAAGGCACAGTT
Organism: Podarcis melisellensis; assembly: GCF_964234715.1. Lineage (NCBI taxonomy): Eukaryota > Metazoa > Chordata > Lepidosauria > Squamata > Lacertidae > Podarcis > Podarcis melisellensis. Next base: position 75,536,670 of record NC_138528.1, on the reverse strand, counting down.
CTGTGCCTCATTAATTCATTAAATTCCTCTGCAGGCCACAAGCGGCTGCAGTAATGCTGGAGAATCAATACTCCTCTGTACTTCCTCTGCCAAGATTCATTTTCCTCGGCTCCAGTTCAAGCAAAGTGTAATGTTGACCTAGTCTGAAGGGGAAAGATATATAATTAATCTTCAGGTTTGGTTCCCCACCTTCCCATCCCCCTTGTGATCCTCTGAGCTCTTCATGGAGGCAAACTGTTCATATTTGGGTTAAGAATCAAATGTAAGTGCTATTTCTCTTGAGAATTCAGTTGCTGGAAACCTGCAAAGGGGTGGTGGAGGAGGAGGATTTTATTTAATCAGGCTGCCCATCTTGAAAATGGACTGAGGTCCTCCATGAACTAGCAGGACTCAAGCCTGCATTAATTTTCGCACTCACCTACCCTTCTCCCTTCTCCTTAATTGGAAACTTCCTTATTGCTATGATTAATAATGCTGCCTGGAGGCTAGCATTTCCTCCCTGTCCTTCTGATAAGTAATCTCCTAGTGCTGCTGACAGGACTGCTGCCCACAGAATCAATTGTTGACACGTGTGGCCTTCTCCCAAGGGAAGGGCCAGTGAATACCAATGAGGGGAAGGAAGGGTAGGATCTCCCTAAGGAAAATGCAGCCAAGGGTTTTCAAAAGGGGTTGTAAACTTGAGTGCAGTGCTCCCCTAGAAAGGATGGCGCTGAAATAAGAGTATGGGGAGCTTCAGGTTTTTAGTATCGCTTAAGTCAAATTTGATGGAGTTGCATATAAACTATCAGTGTGAAAAAATTCTGAGTAAATTGTACTGCTGGAAGGGGTTCTAAAGACCATATAGCCCAGTTTTCTGCATTAAGGCTGGATGATGTATCCCAAAACACCCATGCCCCTCACACACACTAAGTGAGCTTATACTTAGACTCTTCCATACCCTTAATTGTTCAACAACTTCCTGATGGCATAACTAAGGACTCTGTTCAGGGAGTTTCCTTTCCCCCTTGATTGGGGAACACCATGTTGTTATGGGGTGCTTTGCCTTTCTATTGCTTATAAAAATAGATATATTTCAGAATAGAATTCCATGCCACATTATTGCTGATAGTGGTGTTTTCTCACTACCGTTAATATTATAATTATTTTTAAAAGAATAAATAAAATGAGCCTTTCCAAGTTATAAACCGTGTTGTATGTACAACATGCATCCAGCTATTCATCCTGCCTTGGGTGCTGTATGTGATTGAATTAACTCTTGTCCATTTTCTAGGCAGGCTCTTAGACCAATGCATCCTCCTCCCCCATCTCTTCATCTGTATCTTCTCTACATTTATCATCTCCCCCGTGCCATATGACTAGAAGTAGACCTTACTGCAAAGAGTTTGTACTGAGAGAGTCTTTACAAGTTAATGATTTGGTACAAACTTATCTTGATTTCTCCTTACAGCTGCCTCTTCTGTTTCCAGACCTTTTAACCTGCTCTGCTGTGCCGAAATAAACACCAGCCCCATGTGCTTTCTTATCCACTCCAGAAATGACATTGCTTGTGTTATTTGTCTCTGGGAAGCTATTCTTCCTTTTTGTAGAATGTAGGCTGATTGTTACCTTTCACTTGCCCACTAGACTCATGTTTGACTTTAGGATATATTGTAACTCTGTTTATTTCTGGCTGCATGAATAGACCTGGCTAGGGCATTATTCTACAGCAATGTATGGCATACTATCATTTGCTTTTTGATTCAAAGTAATTTTCTGCAAGTTCGTGTAAGCAGTTGCTATGCTATGAACCTGTAACGAGAGGAAATGAGAATGCTCTGTGGCCACTATAACTGTCATAAGGCTTGGTACTGAGCAAAGAATTTCACTGAAACTGCTCTGCCTTTCTGTTCCTTCTGTTATTCTGGGAATGAATCAAAGCATGTGAACATTTCTATTTAACTTTAAAGAAGCCAATGTGCTTATGGCACAATCACAGAACTAGTGTAGTTCAGGCTCTGTTGAATGTAAATAAGCTTGGCGCTGAAGACACTTCATGTAGAAAGATGCTCCAGGAGATGAATATGTTAGCTTGACAGTTAGGTGATCCAGGCTTGGTTGTCATGTAATTGATGTAGTAGTAGTAGTTGTTGATGATGATGATGAAATCCCTGCTTGGCCACAAAATATACTGGCTTGACTTTGGTCCTGTCATTCTCTCTCAGATTAACATACCACTCAGAGTCATCATGAGAATTAACAAGAGGTCCATGGTTACCCGGAGCTCCTGAAAGGAACAAGATAAAATTTTAATAAATCAATCAAAATATGCAAATAAAGAGCAGCAGGGGTTTTGAATTCTGTTCACCTATTCTAGTAATGGGAGAAAGAAGCAATGTGTCTACGTAAGAGACATAGAGCAAGACAACTGACTTTTGCTGATACGTGTTCTCAGCTCAGACATTGAAGAAGAGGCTGTGGAGTAAGTCAACTATACTTAGCAATGCATTTTCAAAGTTTTTCTAGCTAATAGCCTTCCAAGCACAGTAGCTTTCTTAGCCATATCCTCTTTGGGTACAACTTTGTATGGAGAAGGCAAATTGCTAGTTATCCTATTACCTCTGCTTCTCAGACCCGGACTGAGAGGGAGCAAAAGGGGGGATGTGCCTTGGGCAGCAGTTTGGTGGGGTTCCAGACAGCATCATTCCTTGATGAGAGGAGGAAGGTGTGCTGCAGTATATGCTTATTGATGCTCCTCTACATTCCCCTTATTAGAAGAGCTGAATTGGATGGCCATAGAAAGACCTGCCCAGGAAGAGGGAGGTGAGAAGCCATGTATTTCGAACTTGGCCCTGGTGGGAGTAAGCTGCAGTGATGCCCAGGGTCAGGGTCCGTCCCCCCACACCAGCCACTGCTGCTAAGAAAGCCTTCCCAATTCTAGTTGGGTTTTCAGGAATTTATTCAGTAATTTTACCCTCTGCAAAAGACGACAAACCCTTGCCACCTCTCCAAAAGTCATTTGCTGTTGGGGTGCTATATGGGGATGCAAAACAAGACCATTTTTGAGGGAAAATTGAAGCCGCAACTTTACTGGCAAATCAGAAAAGCATCTAGTGGAAGGAGTTCATTCAAAAGTAGGGAACCGTGAGAATTCCCGTCTCATATGTAGTAGGGGGAGGGAGTTCCGGAGGGTAGGTGCCACCACACTAAAGGTCTGATTCCATCATGGTATGGAGTGGACCTCTTGATGCAAAGGTATCTGCAAGAAGCCCTCTTCTGCAGAACACAGTGATGAACTACAGTAGGTGCATAAAGGATGTGACTATCTGTTAGACATCTTGGTCCCAAGCTGCAAGACTGTAGCAAGTCTTGCACATATAGCCAGAATCAGAAATCTAACTGAAACTACTTTCTAAATAGAACAAACATGCGTAATCATGCGTAACTGTCTGACCATATGTTAGATTGGTCCTATCATAGATTAAATCTGTGTACTGACCATTATTAGTTTGCTTTCAATCCATGCTACTTAATCTGGGCAGGCTATCCCAGGCATGCATGTAGAAAGTCTGGACACAGCTCAAGACTGGATACTACAGGGCAGCCTGGGGACCCTTCAGGCTTATTGGAAGTGAGGATGATAAATAAGAGCGGGTATTTGAAGAGAACAGCCTGGTCTCCCATGGAGTAGACTTCCTACCAGAAGAATATAAAACAGATGCTCTGGGTAGAGGATATTTTTCACCTAAAGAAAGCTTCTGAGAGAGAGAGAGAGAGAGAGAGAGAGAGAGAGAGAGAGAGAGAGAGAGAGAGAGAGAGAGAGAACTCGCTGATGGAATCTAATTAACTAAGGCCTAGGAGAGAAACGCAAAACTCTTCTTAAGTGGAATCATTTACTGGCAATTTGATTTAAAATCAAGTTACTAGCAACTGCTGATTGGCTTTTTATCTCTTCCCCCCTCCCCCCAAAAAGAAGATTCTGAACAACAAAATGCATTCACATAGTTGTCTGGCATCGTTAACAGTTCTCTCAGATTTGTTTTCCCTGTCACTCTGTGATGTGCAGTGAACTAGACCGATATCAAACCAGGCTTAATGAGTGATTGCTTTTAAAACTGTGGTTGCTTTGTGTTTTGGAGAAGTTTCATGAAGGAGTTATTGTGAGCTTAAAGATATCTACATACAGATTCACTCCTGTCCTACGTGACTCCTCAAAGCCTTTCTGGAGGTTGTGTTGTGGGGTTCCTCGGCAGCGCATATATGCAGTTGTGGTCAGTTGCAGCCAGAAAGGGGAATCCTCCCTCCAGGTGTGAGAGGCCATGACTTATTACCATAGCTTATAAAATTACCAAACTTTTAAAAAGGGTTTTGATCCAAAGAATATTGGAGCCAAATTAATGGAAAATTTATGGTGGGCGTTGTCTACTCAGTCATGAAGCTCATTGAGTGACTTAAGGTCACTCACCATCTCACAACATAATCATGTACTCTACCGTGAGCTCCTTGGAGGAAAGGTGGAAGGAAAATAAATAAATACTATATGTAATTTCCCATTGGTTTTAAAACAGGCTTTAAAACTACTAGAATCTGGAGATATCCAATAAAGCTGAACGTTGGAATATTTAGGACAGGCAAAAGAAACACTTCTACACAGTATTTAGCTAAACTGTGGTATTCAGCCCCACAAGAGGTCATGATAGCCACCAATTTGGATGACTTTTAAAAGAGGATTAGACAGCTTCATGAAGGATGAGACTATCAATGGCGACTATTCATGATGGTTATACTCTCCTGTTATTGCTTTCACTTAGTTTTGATGTCGTATATTGTGTTGCCGAGTAACCAAAGCCCAGACAAGGACACAGGTGTCACTGAGTGGGAAAATATCCCCCATCTGCTCTATTGAGTCAGCTCTTCAGCTTTGTTTTGTTTTTTCCTAAAGGACTAATTTCAGCAACAGGCATCTTTGCAGCCATGTAGTAGTTTTTGAGCAGTGACTGTGAAAGGCTAAATGGCAGCTGCAACAGGTCACTGAATAAGGTGCATTCAGCACAACATTGTTGATTGTGAATGAGATAATGTGTACATCCTAATGGCACACAGCTCAGACAGCAGCATTTGTTATTCTGCCATGTAACTGTTTGATCTTACATTCTGTAGTGGTTGTTGATGAGTATGCTTAATGCTGATTTTATTTTGTTGGGATGTCTTTTGTAAGTGAGAGAAATTGGATGTGAGGAGAATGAAGTTAGACCCATGCTGGTGGGTAGAGTTTTAATTAATGCAAGACCACAGACATGCTTGGAGTGTGTGTATACCTCATTCTGTTACATGTTCTCATCTAGAAAGTTCATTCTTTGGCCCTGCTGACCAAATGCTGCTAGTGGAAATATTGCTGATTTAGATTTAGTTATATAAGTATTCCAGTTTGGGTAAAAAGGTAAAGGTAAAGGGACCCCTGACCATTAAGTCCAGTCGTGACCAACTCTGGGGTTGCGGCGCTCATCTCGCTTTATTGGCCGCTGGAGCCGGCGTACAGCTTCCGGGTCATGTGGCCAGCATGACTAAGCCACTTCTGGTGAACCAGAGCAGCGTACGGAAATGCCGTTTACGTTCCCGCCGGAGAGGTACCTATTTATCTACTTGCACTTTGCCATGCTTTCGAACTGCTAGGTTGGCAGGAGCAGGGACTGAGCAATGGGAGCTCACCCTGCTGCAGGGATTCGAACCACCGACCTTCTGATCGGCAAGTCCTAGGCTCTGTGGTTTAACCCACAGCGCCACCCGCGTCCCTTCCAGTTTGGGTACCTACATGCAAAGCCCACCCTTGGTAGCCCCACTGTCTCTCCTCCTCCTCCTCTTCCCCAGTCCATGACATTCAATGCACAAATGCTTGCTACACTGACAGTGCTATGGACCTGGTTAATACTTTCAAAAGAGAACATCAAATGTATCCTTTTAAAGATACGCAGGAGTCCCCTACCCTAGCCATGTACAGTCGTACCTTGGAAGTTGATCGGAGTCCGTTCCAGAAGTCTGTTCGACTTCCAAAACGTTTGAAAACCAAATCGTAGCTTCTCATTGGCTGCAGGAAGCTCTTGCAGCCAATCGGAAGCCGCGTCGGATGTTTGGCTTCCAAAACAACGTTCGGAAATCGGAACAGTCACTTCCGGGTTTCTATCGTTCGGGAGGCAAAACGTTCAAGAACTAGGCTGTTCGACTTCCAAGGTACGGCTGTATTTCCTACTTGCCCTCTCTCCAGTGGCTAAAACTCATTGTTTTATACAGGGAATGTTCATTGGCGGGTGGCTACCATATAGGCCTTTAGTAACAATAATTAATTGAATTGGGAGGCAAGAGCTTGGGAGCTGTCAGGTGCATCTGGCTTAAATCAGTGCAGCTGTGGTTGTGGATCTGACCTGCAACTCTTAGTACCTCTCACAGAAACCTCCAGAAAGCTTACAGGAAGCTTAATTGGCTTTTATTTCTGGTTAGCCTCTTTCTTTTGTATTTCACGGTAATGACTCCCAACTCGCACAGTTGTTATACTTGTACCTTTGGAACCTCCACCAACCATTCCCATTCCATGCTTCAAAAGAAGGAGCACTTTCTAAAGTTCAGTCAGCCCTTAGAGGATACAGAGGATTGGTAATGAAGTCACATTTCTAAAAAAGCAGCTTCCCCCTCCCTAAATTACAACTGTGAGGCTTGTACCTGGGCAGATGAGCAAATGATTGCAAGACTTCTGTTCTTTCCAGCTCAGAAAGTAGTATACAGGCTGTCAGATGAGTAATCAAAGAGTGTTGCTTGAACTGATTAATTTTAGGAGTTTTGCTACACATCTGAACATGCTGTTTAACAAGGAATTCCAACAGAAGCACACCCCTAAGTGGTTATTTCATTCATTGTCGCCTTAGTGACCCTGCTCACAACTCTTGTGTCTCTGCTTAAAGGAAATTCATCTGATTATAAAGTCCCACAGTCATACGACCGATGTAATGTTTAATCTTTTTTTTTTTTTTAAAAAAAATGTGGGCTGTATCCTGCTGTGTTTTGCTCAGAGCAGACTCACTGAAATTAGTTGACACGTTAGTCATGCCCATTAATTTAATAGGTCTACTTTGAGTAAAATTTATTTGGATACAACTTTACATTCCTTTCCCACCCCCTCACTGCATGAAGCTAAGTTAGAAAAAATGCAAGATCTGTTTGCTGCTTAACTAGGCTTCATAAAAAGCTCTTGTTAGAGAAATTGGAGGGACCTGGACTTAGACAATCCATGCTAGACAGAAGTGCTCTAGATCTAGTACTACTGTACTGGGAACTGGGGTTTGGACTGTATGAAATAGGATTATAAGGTGTATGGTTTGGGAGTGCTCATGGATCTGACTTGGCTCCTAGAATCCAAGTTAATCACTGTGGCCAGGAGTACTTTTGCAGAGCTTAGGCAAGGGCACCAATTATGCACATTGCTGGTGAAGGTGAACTTTGCCATAGTCATGCATGCCTTAGTTACATCAAGGTCGAATCTCAGTTATGTAGCATCTTTCCCAAAGATGCTCACTTAGCACCAATTCTACGAACTTTTTGTGCCAGCTTAAATAACTGTTATTCTCTGATATTTTTAAGACCTCTTCTCTACCACTTTAATAGTAGCTTATTAAGGTGTCATATTTTAAATATTGTGTTTCTAGCAAATTTTCTACTTTTCTGTTTTATGATTTTTTTAAAAATTGCATTGTATAGTTTTATAAATGTATTTATTATGGTTATCATATCTAAAATTGTGCTGTAAACCTTCCTAGCATAAGATTGTATGAAAGGCATGACACCCTAAATAATGATGATGATAACTATTGTTGTTATTAATAATAAAATTTATATCCAGTCCTTACTCCCAAAGCCCAGAGCAGCAAACACACAGGTGACAAAACATCTAAAAACATATATTTAAAGATATCCAGTACAGATGGAGACTGGGAAAGATCTCTACTTAAAGGTGTGTTGAAAGAGGACAGTCTTCTGGAAGTGCCAAAAACACAAGAGATATGTAGTGGGAAGCCATTCCAGACAGATCTTCTGGTACGATGTGCTCTGCAGAAGACTCTTACCTGCAGAGCACAGTGGCTGACTAGGTGTATAAGGGGTGAGATGACCTTTCAGACATCCTGGTCCCAAGCTGTAAAGGGCGTTTTCATTACTGTCTTCCCACGGATCTCTAAAAGGTCTCCTGAAGGAAGCATTAGCCTGGCAGAAGTGTGTTGCTGAAGAGCATGGGGAAGGTGTTACATTAGCCAGGTTTGCAAAGTGTCAGGCATACTGCACTTACAGGAAGCCTCATTGATGCAAAATGGCTAAGTTTGGCCTGGATAAGGCTGGGCTTTGTCTTCAGAAATGCAGCTTCTTCCAGGAAAGCTCTTTAATGCTTCAGTGATATTGCAAAGCACATTTTATGAGCTGCCACCTGCCCTGTTCAAGTTCTTCACTCCTGCTTTATAGTGTGTGTCGCTTAAAACTGGGTGCTGAATCTTCCTCTCTGCATAGAGACATTTCTCTAGCTTTTACCATATAACAGCGACCTTATTTTAGTAGCTGCAGATATGCAGAAAATAACTTCTGCTTTGCCAACTAAGAAAAATGATGGGCTATCATTGAATGTGTTTGAAATGTCTGATATGCAATTCATGGATCTTGCATGACATTTTTTGTTTGTTTAACCTTGCATAACTGTTGACAATGGCATCTTTTTGTTGTAGTCTATGGCCAATGAATTTGGGTTACAAAATATTATTATTTAATTGTGCAGATGAATTAGAACCGTCACAGAAGGTTTCCATGTGTTTTTCAAGCACTGCAGAATGTCTTTGTGGGCTTGTGGAGGGAAAGACACTTTTGGTTTCTGTGTTTTAAAATTTGGAGCTGACTGGGATGTATGTTGCATATTGATGCACTTTTAATTAACACTAACTACAAGCTTTGTTTTTGATGGGAAAACAGAGCTAATAATTTGCTTGAGGCTCCTGAAAAACTTTAAAAAGAGGCTGGCACTAAGTAATTAAATATAAATGCCAGAGTAATACACCATGGGGGCATATTGGTTAATATCCAATTGTGCTATCCCACATGTGCAACACACCACTTGTACAGATCAGACTTACCCTCCTTCCCCCTCCTCAACCCCTGCATACCCCTCAGAATCTGCTCCATGTGGTGCAGGGGGGGAGGGATAGAGAAAATTCCATTATATCCACTGATACAACATTGGATCTTGACCATTGTTCCTTATACAATAAAATTGTTTCCTGTAGATAGGAAGGTTCATGCTATCTTGGACTTGGTCACTTAAAAGCCAGTTATGACATGGGCATGAAGTGCTCTGCATGAAAACATGAGCAATGTCTTTTAACACTCTTGTTTAAGAAGACATTGCATATTACTGCTGCTGCTGCTACTATAATTTAAAACATGTCCTTCACTCTAAGGGCAGGTTGCCACAGTTAAAACACAGCATTGTAAAGGTAAAGGAACCCCTGACCATTAGGTCCAGCCATGACTGACTCTGGGGTTGCGGCGCTTATCTCGCTTTATTGGCCAAGGGAGCCGGCGTACAGCTTCTGGGTCATGTGGCCAGCATGACTCAGCCACTTCTGGCGAACCAGAGCAACGCACGGAAACGCCGTTTACCTTCCCGCTGGAGCGGTTCCTATTTATCTACTTGCACTTTGCCGTGCTTTCGAACTGCTAGGTTGGCAGGAGCAGGGACCAAGCAACGGGAGCTCACCCCGTCGTGGGGATTCGAACTGCCGACTTTCTGATCGGCAAGTCCTAGGCTCTGTGGTTTAACCCACAGTGCCACCCGTGTCCCTAAAAAAACACGGCCACTACAAAAATGATTCACACTACCACTTTCCCCCCAGTCCGTGGGTGTTTCAGAATTGCCTGGTGGGACAGATTTATTTAGAACGTAAGAGTAACCTGCTGGATGATAAGGTCAGTAGCCCATCTAGACCGTAAACCTGTTATTGCAGGATAACCAGCTTCTTATGGGAAAGCAGAACATGAGCACAACAGCACTCTTGCCATTTGTGATTCCCAGCAACCGGTGTTCAGAGTCATATTGCCTCAGACAGTGGAGGCAGAGCACAGCCACCACTGATAGTAGCCACTGATAAACTTATCCTCCATGAAGTCATCTAATCTTCTCTTAAAGCCATCCAAGTTGGTGTCATCACTACCTGGGAGCTTTCCTGTGGTGTCCCGAAGGGTTTCATCTTGTCCCCCTGCTCCTTAACATCTATATGAAACCTCTGGCAGCTGCCATCAGGAGTTTAGGAGTGAATGGGCACCAATATGTGGACGACACCCAGCTTTACCTCTTCATGCCATCTGAATCAGAAGAGGTGACTGAGTTGCCGCATGTTTGGAGGCAATGATGGGCTGGAGGTGGACTGAAAAACTGAAACTGGATGGGGGGAAGTGTTATGAGATCCAAGTTCTCAAGCAGAGCAAGTGGGGAGATGGCCTGTTCTGGATGGGGTTGCTGATTTGTGAAACACTCCATAGTTACTCTTCATGACATGCTGTCTCTTTTTTCTGTCATTCTCGTTGCCCTGGTTTGCATCTGTTCTATTTTTAATTCATCCTTCTTGAGCATGGGCGACCCAAACTGGGCATGGTATCCCAGCACTAATATGTTAACTTGCTGTAGTTAGCTGCTATACAACTTGCTGTAGTTAGCTGCTTATTTAGCTGCTATACAAAAGAACAGAAAAAACACCATTTGATGAATCTAGAACTTGTCTAAATATCAGAAGGATCGCATTGCTGTGTGTGTGTCCTGTTCATATGAACCATACAAAGGTGTGTACTTCAGTTTTGGTGTTCTGTTCTTGGTTTAGATGTCACATTTCAAGGTCATTTTTGCCTTCCGGCTCAGACATTATTAAAAACCACTCAGATATAAATAAGCGACACTGAGCCAAGATTTTCCTGGTTCATCTAACAATGTGCCCTACTTCCACCTTTCACCAGCAGCTGTCCTTTCCTTTTTTAATTAAAATTCTCTCCCCCTCCTTGCATATTTCATTTCATTGGCATACCACAGGGCTGTAGTTTCAGGGTTTGTAAAGGAAAAGAATGTTATTCACTGATGCTTAGTGAATCCCAGTAGCCTTTGTGAATTGTTGTCAAGGTCTGATATACTCTGTAAAGTTTTTTTCCCCTGTCCTTTTTTGCATCCTGAAACTTTCAAGCTGCTGTAAAGATCAGGGGGATAGCTAGTGAAATCTCCTAGAAGTTAAATGTAACATTCAAGGATTTAAATGGGTCTTTGTGGATTGCTCTTACTGTATGAAGCAAAATGAATACCAAGGTCTTTGCTGCCAATGTGTTAGCTTACTGCTGTGCTTTTTTAAGGACTGCTTTCATCAATTGTTAGGAGCATATTCTCTGTTGGTTTGAATCAATGCAGTACCAGTGTCTTCAGAAATCTTTATTGTGTCTTAAAATCTAGCATAATGAACAGCTGGATCATTTTAGCAGAAACTGTTTTGTTAAAAACACTTGTGGTAAAATAGTATCTCTGTGACCTTCCATAGGTGTTGTACAATGCAAAATTATTAATGCAATAGAAACCATAAATTTGTGTTAGTAAGTGTTGTATTCAGGTTGTACACTCTTTAGGAGTGGAATTTGGACTTGCCACTTTTCTACTACTTGGGAAAGGCAGGGTTTATTGGCTCTGTGCAGATGCAGTGCTTCTTGACCATGGTTAAGAAATTGTGAGCATTGCTCAGCCTTTCTCATTCTTTCTCTGCTATCTTTTTCTCATTCCTCTTCTTTTTTCACTCCCTTCCCCATTCAGTTTTAAACTATGGATAGCATTTGGTCTGCATTGGGTTGAACATTAGTTATGACTAGCATTAAAACATCATTTGAAACCTGCTTTTAACTTTGGTTCACACTGTGGTTGGTGTTGAGCATGGTTCCAGCCATAGCGTTGAGCATGGCACCAATGTAATGCTCTGCATATATAACAGCAAAGGTGGGTTGAGTTCAGAATAGGGGTTAAATTGTGACTTGAGCCCATACTCCAATGTACTAGTGTGGAAACCAAAGTAGAACTCAGGTTAGAATAATGTTGCAAGTTTTAATTAATTATAACTAATATAAAATAGGTTAAAGCTCAATTTCCTTACATATAGAAATGGGAGAGGGTGGGAAGAAGAACATGCAAGCCTGAGGGGTGCTCTTGACCTCTTAACGACAGATAAATATTAGGAAATGGCAGCTCTGCCTTGATCCATTGGGATTTGCAAAATTGATGAAGAAAATTTTCATGTCAGATTTTAAGACTTTGATTTAAAAAAAAAACCTGAGGCTGGAGGAAAAGAGATAGAATGGGCAGCAGACTGGGAAGGAGGATAACTCTGAGAAAAAGCATAAGATAAAGTAAGAACAGCAGTTGTGGAAAGGGGAGCCTCTGACTACAGGTCCCACCAGCCCCAATGGACAGGGATGATGGGAATTGGAGTTCAGAAACATCTGGAGAGCCACAGGTTGCCCACTTGCAATTCATTGTTTTTGTGCAGGTCCTTTTTAATAGGTTTTTTTAAAAGCATTTTATTTTTGTCTGGGTGGTGATGTATTGCACTTTGAGTGTGAAATACAAAATGTATTCTAATACAATTCCTTTCTTCTGCTCCTTGGAAGGGAGAAACAGCAGTGCATGTGGAGTAACTTCCCCTGAAATCATTTCTGAAAGTCTAATGAGCAGAGAATGGCTTTGCTTTCTCTCATCATGCTTCTGCTATAAACAAGTAGTAACAAGTTGGCTATGAGGCATATGGAAATGTCAGAACGTTATTACCTTAAATAGTTTTTTTCTGCTGTGAAATGATCTTTCTCTTCCACATCATTTGAAAAGAAGGAAGGTTTGAGTTATGTTGACAGTCAACATTTCCTTGCTCTCAGACACTTGGGAGAAAAGGAAATGGGTGTTTCAGGCATGAATAAAGAGAACTGGATGTTGCTTTTGAACCACCACCTATGTGACCTTGGCTTAACACGTCAGTGTCTCTGTTTCCTTATAAATGAAATATGGGTTAACTGCACAGTCCAGCGTGGACCAGTACACCAAGTCAGAGATGCGAGTGGTACTTACTAGGCTAGCCTTCTGTTGGTGATCAGGGGCCCACAGGAGACAGCTTGCTAAATCAAACCCCACAGCACTAGGGTCCATAGAACCAGAGACAAATACCTCTCACATATATTTTCCCTCGGCTCAAGGAACTAAGTACCTCAGACACCACTTTGCCAGACCAGCAGCACAGGAAGTGCAGGAGTGCAGGAGAAGTGCCCATATTCAGGTCAGAGGGTCGGCCCTTTTAGGGAATCTTGTGCTCCAGCAAAGTGGATAGAGCATGGCATAGAGTGTGCACAAAAGGCCTCAGTTCACTTCTTGTTAGAGCAAGTTGCTGCCTAGTTGCTCTGCTTGGTGGTGTGAGAAGTAAACTGACTTGCTTGGTGTGTTCCCCTGTGGGACCAGAACAGAAAAGAAAGGATATTGAGGCCCTTCACTATTGTTATAGGTGTTACTGCAAACATATTTGTTAATCTACCCTCAGAAAGTGATTTGAGTGTTTCACACTGTTAGCTGAAGTTCAACAGTAGAACCTGTTTTGATCTTGTGTTGGTACTATAATGATATTTAATTGCATACATCCCATTCTTTCTTCATAAAATTTTGAATTGTGGCTCTCAGGCAGTCAGGCACCCAAGCACTTCCTTGGCTGAGAGACCCTTCCTTACCTTCAACAAGTCCTTTTGAGAAGGACTTGTTTTATGTCACCAGTCGAGACTCTTAAGTGGATTTGTGCCTCGGGGGCGCCTGTTTTTCAACAGCAAAGAATTATGGTAGTTTTATTTTAGAGTGTTGTTATTTTTACAGCTCTTTGTAGTATTTCATGATGTTTTGAGGTGTAAGTAATTTGGATTATCTTGTAAGAAAGACAGGTTATTATGAAGTGTTTCCTCTCTCTCAATAAAAAGCATCATATGCCTTTCAACCATTCTCTTTGGGCATGTCCACAAGGTAATTTATTGTGGACTCAGGTCTACTTATTCATCCATTACCTCCTTCCCCCAGTAGCCTCATCAAAATCCCACCCCGCATCCCCATTTAATCCAGATTTACCATTTCAGTGGTGGATATATTTTTTTAACTTATCAGATTGGTTGCAGAAATGGTTGATTCAGATCGAATGGAAAAATAACACGGAACAGTACTTTGGATGAGGACAACATCATGGGGATGCTGTGTAAAACTTGTAGACTTGAGCAGCCTCACACCCTCAATAAAATGCAATGTGGAAGTGCCCTTAGTCTACTTTTTAATGCATTTTTAAAATGTGCTTTTGGCTGCTTTCACATGAAACACTTAAAATGCTAACTAAATGTTTGCTATCTCCATGCTGGCATCGAACTAGTCACTGCAGTGCCAGTTCAAAAGTTTTGTTTGTGAAGTCCCTAACTATATCACTTCTTATTGCTGTTGAGAAGCCTAGTGAGACCAAAGTAGGGATGGAGAACCTATGCTCCCCCCAACCCCAATATTACTTGACTCTAACTCATAGAATCATTGAATTGTAGAGTTGGAAGGGGCTGTGATGGTCATCTAGCCCAGCCCCCTGCAATGCAGGAATATGCAGCTGGCTCATCATACCTGACCATTGGGAGTTGGAGGGCCCCACATTGGCTACCTCTGGATACAGATCTGAGTTCAAAACGAGTGGGGAGGGGAGGAAAGATTTGTGTATTTTTTATGTGCAGTATTAGACGGTAGCATTTATGTCTGGCTAAATTTTGAAAAGAAATGGCATGCCTCTGAAAGAGATTTTTGTGAATTTTCATGTTGTTGCCAAATTTGTCATTGGGTAGAGAGCAAAAGCCTTGCTACATGGTCATAATTCATATGCCACTAACAAAAAAATTGAGCTGTACGTTACTGGTAGGTGGATGGGCTAACTGTTGATAAGGATATCATCAGGGATGTTAATTGAGGACCCTTTATTAGGAATTCAGCCATTTAAAGTGCCATGCACCTTGCTGCTGAATGAATGAAAGAAGCCCTTGCAAGTGATGTGAATGCAAAGTAAGAGTATTTAATTCAAAACAAATTTGGGGGGGAGGGCTCCTAATAATCTCCAAACGAATCTACCTTTGTTCTGCTTGAATAATAATTTGGAAAGGGTAGAGTTCTCTTAGAATTTCCCTATTACTTTAGACTTTAACAAAAATGCATTTAAAATAATTTCCATACTTACCCACATGAATGCAGAGTGGGAAAATCTTTCATTCCATGCCTGTTGATGCCGGCATTATGCCATTAAGTATTTGACTTGTGGTGTTCCTATTACCCATTCATTGCTAAAAGTTTAGGTTGTTCTCGGAGCTACCATGCTTTACACAGTTTTTGTGTTTTGACCGAGGTGGTGGTCATAGCTAAATGGGGTTCCAGCCTGAATGGGAAAGAGGCAGGGAGGGGGAGGGAGAGAGAGAGATGCTTGGGTTTGGGGAGGCAAGGCAGGCAGTATCAAGCAAGGTTAGACTCAGGTTCCAATAAAGCAGAATCAAACAAATCAGAGGTCAAGTTCTGGAAAGGCAAAGTTCAAGTCCCAGCTAGCACCCTGGATATCTGTGTATGTAGCTCAGACTATTGAGTCTTAGAAGCTCAAATGTTTCTTCTGCAATATACAAACCTCGACCAAACTTTAAATAGAGCTGTAGCTCAGTTGTGTGTGTAGGGTAGGGGGCATCGGGCTGACTTCACCTCTGGTAAAAGAATCCTCTTCAGTTAAAGGGTCTAGCCTTGTTCAGTCAGCATTTATTCTAGTTCATGGGAGGCCATGGTTGTTGTGGGCTAGAGCTCATGGATGATGACAGGCTGGGTAGATGCTGGCAAAACAGGCCCCTATTGTGCTGGTACTTCCAAAGCAGTGGGGACATTTGGGGCCAGATCTGAGAGCAGTACTGCCTTCCATTATCATAGCCCCTTGGAATTCACAGATGTCTCCCCTGAAAGTCAGACCCAGGAGCAGGACACATTGCAAACCGTGTGAGGTCACACAGAGGCTGTCATCCTATTGGGGCAATGTGAGGTTATCACCCGGGTAGCTGGAAGGATTTCTGAGCTCCACATTCAACACTGAAATATTCCCATTGTGCTGCATGAACCATTGCTACCCTGGCTTGTTTCATGCCAGAATTGTGGCATTTGCCTTAAATTCTGGTTGTTCTGTAGCCTTATTGGAGTTCACCGATTGGGTCTGCGTTGCTCCCGGACGGGAGGAAGTCAAATGACACCAAGGTTGATTCAAAGAAAGAGTTTATTCCGCTCTCCGGATAGCAGAAGGCACTTGCTTGGTCAGTCCACAGCAAGTCCAAAGAAATGAGAAATTTCATGCAGTATATATATATCTCTTCCAGGCACCCTCTCCCTCCTCCCCCAGGAATCCAACCACATCAGCCTATACATGCAGGTTGACATTACATATGTATTCTTAACCATAAAAGGATAAACCTTCCTGTACTTCTGACCATAAAAGGGTATTCCTTCCTTTACTTCTGACCATAAAAGGGTATTCCTGTTCTTATACTCTTATCTTGGAGTAAGAGGTCACCAATTCCAAGAACACACTCTGCCGCTGTTCCCAGACTAGGTCTGTGCGTCTTTGTGGTCAGGATGTAAGATAAGGCCCAGAGTGTCATCCCTGTTCCACTTTGGAATGGACAAAGCCATCCATCATTACCGGCCTTCATGGACTGAGAAGGGAGAGAGCTTTGAGCACTTGTTTATACAGCTGGGTTTTTTGCTCAAGAGCTCAAGTTAAAGCATGTTAGCTAAGGAAAAATAGGGATTTTGGTGCAGTTTCAAACTGCCTGCACAGTCAGTTTTGGGTTTGGGAAACCCATTCCTTCAGTTCTACATCACATCCAGTCACATCATTCATTGGGATGGCTGTTGGGCCCTCCCCGCAAAACACACATTTCAGTTGCTGCAATTGGTACACTGTTAGGCCAACTCTTTCAGTGCCTTTTGCTATTAAATTCCTTCCAAGTGTTCAGACTTGGCTGCTACCAGAACAGCAGGTGTCTACTGATGAGATTTGTGTTTGTGTCCATGTTCTGGTGCTCTAATAGATTAGTTCCTCATCCTTTCCCCTCCAAATTGTTTTCTAACTTTTATCTGCCACAGCTTTTGAACAATAACTGGGTTTTGGAAAATTCTCTCTGAGCTCCCATTTGGGCTTTATGTATGCAGCATTTCTCTTACCTAACTCCCTTTGGCTCTAGCTACCTTCTAATAAAACAATTTAATGATCTTTCCTAGATCCTTCCCCTTCAATTTGATACACCCTAGTCGTCCCAGAGTAACTCTTGATCCCCAGCAGAATGGCTGAATCCCTGAAATTCATTAAAACAAATTAATCTCTCAGATTAACAACATGCCTCATTGCTTTTGTCCTGCCTTGACTAACAACTTTTGACAAGTAAATTATTGGGTCGGTAGCCCTTGCAAGATGGAGTGAATTTAGGAAATTGGCAACAGTTTCAAAGCACAAACAGCTTATTGTCATGAGGAACATGGCAGATTTGCAGGGAAGCTGAACCCAATTATCCATACCCTCCTTGGGTAATGCCAAGCTGTTGGAGGCTAATTGCTTAGAGTTTGGGCCAATTTATCAAGACATTTTGTGTATTTCTAAACAAGCTTTCCCCCCATGGCCTCGCTCCTCTGAAATGCAGTTACACATTTGAATTTTCAGTGTGGCTTTTGTTTTAATTATTCCACTCCAATTGAATTGGCTGGCTTGGGACTGATGAATGAATAGCTTGGTGTCGCACATTAGCACTTTCATTATCTGGGAGGGGGGTTGTAGTTGTTGTTTTGAGCATGTTGATAAATAGCTGGCTTCCACATTTATTATCCTAAATGAGATGTCTTATGATAGTCAGTCCACTGATCAAAAGCCATTGCTTTACTCCACCACACTGGCAACATCTGACTCCATTGTGCAATTCCATTTGGCCTAATTGAGACCTTGATTAGGCTATCACTGTGTTTAGCAGCTTTTGAGTTTAGTCAGGGAGTCCAGTGCCTTGAGACTGGGATCTAGCCTATAGTGACCATTCATGGACTATTTGTGCTCTGACCTTGGAGTCCTGTTCAGGCACAAAAGAGAGCTGAGGTATCTTAACATCAGCCGCTGCTTGATTAACCAGGCTGGGTGCAAACGTCTGAAGCTGACAAGACACCAATAAAACTGGATTGATCGGACCTGGTAGAAATTCTAGAAGCCTGTCCTTTTGCCTTTGCTTAGTTAACAATTGCACAGAGTGAAGGAAGCCTTAGGCAGCTGATTTTGGCTCTCATAAAAGAGCAGCAAATGAGCACTTATTTAATTTATTAATGTTTATTTACCACAAGGGAAGGAGAAGCATGTGGGGGTTTCTGCCTCAGGTGCCAAACTAACCTTACTGGTTGGTGGGTACCATGTACCTTTACTGTGAGTGATGCAATTTGCTCCTCAGCTGCAGGCAGCAAAATGTCTTTGGCTGGCTCTGACTTCAGCTTAACTTTCTTGAAGTGAGAGGATTCATCCTGCAGTCTGTCCAGTAATGGTTAACATACATCGCTAAACACAGACATTCTTCTGGGCCACTGGAATTTATCTACATATTAGTAGGAACCTTCTGTTTGCATTTGGATGCCCCTTTGGGGCACATAATATGTTCAGAGATGCTTAAGTGTGCGACCCTATACATGTTTACTCAGAAGTAAGTCTTCATTTAATCAGGTTTTACACCCGTCCACCCACACACACTGATGTAGATATGTAAAACAATTCTTAGTATAATAATGGTTATCACCCAGGAATGGATTTAGTGTCTAGGGGATCATAGAATATTCTTTTTATATTCTGGCTCAAGCCCCCACCCAGGAAACCTTGGGACTCCCATTTGGATGTCCACGTGGCAGCCTTCCCACAATACACACTTAAGGTGTATATATAGGCAATTGTATTTGATCAACTAACAAAAGTGGATCAACAAGATTTTAACGATTAAGGAGCAGTACACAAATAGATTTGAGTCTAGAAAGTGCTATCTTCTTTCAGAGGACACTAACATTTGGGGTGAACCATCATTAGCACGCTAAATTGAGGATAGGTACCCAACAAGGAGGCACAAGTGGTCCAGTCACTCTTCTGTTCATTAACTTACTCCAACAATTCCAATAAAACATAGAGTGCTACTCTATCCAGCATGTAAATGAATGTGGTGTGTTGGGTTCAGAAACTACATTTTCTCTGTATCTTTTGCTTTCACTACTTGGTGGAATGTATTATATTCTCTACAACTTTGCATTAGTATTTGCACGCATATTTATATTCCACCATCTTCCAAGGAGCTCAGGGTGATATTTGTGATCCTCTCCGCAGAATAAATTTGTGAGGTAGTTTAGTCAGAGAGATAGTGACTGGTCCAGTGAATCTCTTGACTGAGTGGAGATTTGAACTTGGGTCACCCCAGTCTTACTCCAACACGCTTAACCACGACACCACAGTTGCTCTGTAAGAGTTCAGCCTAAAGTATAAAATTGTAGCCTCAAGCACTATGCTGGTAGATTTACCAAAAGTAGTAGTTCTAACAAATTATATATGCTGCAGGAATCACCAGAAGATATAGACCACAGCTGCAAGGAATACTGCCTATCAGAAACTGAACAGCATGTACACACAGTAAGAAAAGAGAAAAATCACCTCATTTTCGTCTTCGTTCATGTAGTGTATATAGGAGTACTGGAAATATGCAGCGTTTGATTCATTTTAATTTAGTCACCCCAAAGGAAAATCTCTCTAAGACTGGATATTTTACTTTTTTCTCTACTCACTTCTTTTGATCACTTATAAACCTTCCTTTGAAGCTTTGCAGGTTTCAACTGATTAAGCAATCCCTAGGAAAAGGATTGCCTCAGTTTAGCCTCTTTTCTTTAATGCTATTCTTACAATTGTGTCTCGGAGCTGGTTGACATACGTGTGTGTGCAAACCGTGTTCATGCATGTATTCACACATACATATGCAGTATAATACTTGAAAGCTCTAATACAGCAGTCAAGGTACACACAGATTAATGTATGTTGACTTCACAATAAGGTATTTGTGGCTGGTAGAGAGGGTGGAACCAAACAGGACAGAGTAATAACTAGGATATGAGAAAGGAGTCATCAAAGATCTGTCACATCATATCACTTCCACACTTTTCAAAAGAGTCAGAGCATGAATTCAGGTGCAAATCACCATTTGTTGACACGTCAAGTGACGAGAAATCAAGCTATGTATTTGCATGTGTGAAGTGGCACCAGCTTCTGATCCTGCCATAATTTATGCTGGATGATCTTCAAAAGTTAAGTTTCTGTTGGAGTGAATCACTATTTTATATATCTCTTGTAAGTGGTGTCCCTACTGTTTTTCTGCTTCGTTTTTATTTAACAAGACCCATAATTGTTTACAGTACATTCCCAGCAATCAGAGAAGGCATATATATATATATATATATATATATATATATATATATATATATATATATATGCTTTAAAAAACTTAAGTATGAAACATTCCATTAGCATTCAATTTAATATAGCTAAAATCATATCAGATACCATTTCAGCCCCCCCAATCACTTAACCCCAGCCACCAGACTAAACAGAAATGTCTTGCAACACTCTGAAAATGAGTTTGTGTATAATAATGAATTTGCCAGCTCTTGCATTACGGAGTCTATTATTTCCTTTCCCATTTATTATTAGAAATAATTATGTTTCTTTTCCTTATATATTCTTAAATTATTGTTTATGATTTAGAAAATTCTCAGGGGGTAGACTCAGCAACACAATCCTTTTCTGTCACATCATTCTCAGATCAACCCCTTTTCTTGTTTTAATCATTGTACTTCAGTTTCTGCTGCTGAGATCTTGATTTATGGGAAGTTATTTATTTATTTATTTATTTATTTATTTGCTACTGTGATTCAGTGAACTATGTAATGATAGTTCATATTTAATCTCCTAGAATAAATCCTGCATTTATTTCTGTAAGAGTGCATGTTTTTCTCTAAAGGTTACACGAAGACGCATTGCTATAAAAGACCCAACAGCATTTGGTAATAATGTAGAATTAGAACTCCTGGAGTTGAGATGCAGCCAATATTAATTAATTAATTAATTGATTGATTTTTTAAGATCTGTACCCTGCCTTTAAAATACTCACACATTATACAAGTTGCTTACATTGATTAAAATTGTAATATAAATATATAACGATACTATCAGCAATAAACAAATCACTCAAGACAAGGTCTGTTATCTTTAGTATTTCTGATCCAGCTTAAAAAATTAAGTGTCATGCACACCTTTGGGAAATAAACCTTAGATGTAGGAGGGTTCTGCACTGATCACCCATTCATCACTTTTGCCTTTAAAATTGGATCTCCACTTTCCTCTTTCTGTGCAAGTAAAGTAGCTGTAGTTTGGACCTAATGTCACCTGCGACAAGTCAGACCTCCTAATGTTGGAGTTTTGGTGGTGTATTACAGGCGGCATGAAACGTAAGGCTGCCATTCCCAGCCTGGTTAGGAGGACAAGCAGCTGCTGGAGGAAAGGTCCTGAGGTGCCTGTTGCTAGTGTCATCTGTGAGAAAATGAACTCTTTCCATCAGGGGTGCCATCTGAGGGTGGGGGTGGGGGAAGCCCCCCAGCATTTTCAAGAAGGGGGCTGCCCCCCAAATTCTGTGCTGATCTTCAAAAGGACATGCCAGGACGAAGATGCTTGGCCCTGCCACCTCCTTTTGAGAATCACCAGGGATGCATCAGTGCTGTTCTTATTTTAATGGTTTTTATATTGCTGGCAATTATGACAAAGAAGCAGCTTTTTGATAGGCAGGCAGCTCAAGTAAAAGATTCCAAAACAGTATGTAATCCTTTTAATTCCCAGATCTATGTTTGGGCCTACACTACTTGACATTTTCCTTTTAATAACTGTAATAATGTGAATGATTGAATAATAGAGGCTTGATGGCACTGCCAATCTAATCATCTTTTTTAAAAAAAATTTGCATAGGTTGCTGTTACAGTACAATAATGACTTTGCACTGGGTTACTCTGTGCAACATTTATTGAATATTGCAGATGACAATTTAGCATTTATATTGATTTCCCTCCCAACAAACATGATTTAATGCTGCGCAGCAAAGTCATTTCAAGCAGGAACTATGAATGAACCTAGTATTAAGAAGTGATACAAACTGGCAGTGGTCTTATAGAATTTCTTGATAAGAAATTGACTGTTCACAATGAACACATCTCTGTATTAGAATAATAATCAGTTCATTTTTAAGCAGAGCATGTGGCAAATTCTTAAAACACATCTGAATTTGTAGTTCAGAAAAGGGATCAGCTGAATATCCAGGCAATCTATTCTTATAGAATAAATAATTCCATTGAGTAAGTGGGGTTCATCAAACATATCTATAAATGAGGGGGACGTTCACAATGGAGGTTCTACCATTAGGCAGAGTGAGGCAGCAGCCTCAGGCAGCAGGTGCATGGGAGGTGGGAGAACAGTAATGAGCTGTTGGACAACAGTTGTATTGCTCCAATGGTGGAGCATATTGACATACTGGTATCTCTAATGTTGAAGATTCATCTGCAAGTCCAATCACCTGTGTGGGTTGTGGGGGCCATCTTGTCCTTTGCTTTCTGCAGAAAGATATTTTGGGCCAACCCTGGTTCCCAAAGAGAAAATGGTACAGCAGCTATGATGCCCAGGGCCAAGGTTATTACAATGCTGCTTGACTAAATGGTTGTAAAAACTGAGTCATGGTAATAGGAATGCGTGAGAAACTAGGTCTTTGAAGACTCTGATAAAAACTTGTCTGATTTGTACCTTCCAGACTGCTGTGCAGATCAGAACTGGTTAACCACTGGCTTTCACATTTCCTGAATAATATTCCTACCTCAGTACATTTAAACAATGAGAGAAAGTACATTTAGAAATGTGAGAGAAATTATTTTTTGAATTGCATATTTTATGAGAAAACACATTTAAGAAGAGTATTTAAATATGTATTTTAATGTGACTGGGGAAATGTGCATATTAATGTGGAAAAGGGATGGCACAGACAGGAGCACATGCAAAAGTAAAATACTGACCATGAATAGCCTTATTTTCCCCTGCCTCTGAATGCAGTAATGTCTGTCCTTGGTACAAGTATCTGAGTTTCCTCTCAGCTTCAGAAGGACACAGTTAACTGGTGCAACAGAAAATATATTTGGTTCCTCCTGAACAGAAACTGAAAACTGCATTTTCCATTGGTTCTTTCTTGTTTTCAGACATCATCTGAAAAGAGAAGGTCATGCTACTGGAAAACTGCTTTCTCCAATAAACAAGGGGAGGAGGGGGAGGAGTTCAAGGGATTATAACTTCACATGGGGGAGTGGAGGTGGCATAGAGTACAGCCAGTTCCAAAGTATGCTTTTTAAAGACTGCGTGTTTCAGAGACTGACAAATTAAACTCAACTTACAGCATATAAAGCAGTTAAAACTGGGAAACATTGTTGAAGGTTATCCTGAATATTATTGTTCCAGAAATTTGTAAAGACTATATTCCAACATTATTTTCTGTTTGATTTCTGAAACGATTCTTGTGGAACATGTTAACATTGCTGAATGAGCAATATCCAATATTCCTTTAAGCCAGTCTGCAGTGGATAGTGTTCGTATTCAATGCAGTCTTTCCATTCATAGAAAGCTCTTCGATTCAGCAAAGAGTTCCACTAACAGAAGGGTGAGGGAGGTGATTCTGGCTTTGCCTCCTCCCTGTGCTGTCCCCTGCACATAACTGAATCTGATCCAGAGGCTTGGGGCCTCCCCTGCAATATCATGGCAGTTGCAGGGGAAAGGTAGGGTATATGCAAATCACCTCCCCCCCCCATTAGTTTACAAAGCTTCTGCCAGATGAGAACATTAGAACATTTTTACTCTTTACCCCCCCCCCCCAAATAAACCCCCCTCATAACAACACCCGGCCTAAGTGGCAGAGGAGAAGCCTTTCTAAAAGTACAGAATTCAGCCAGATATAATTCATTTCATGGAATAACATCCAATTTTTCTTAGTTCTCTCTTCTTTCCCTTGGCCCAACCCACTTCTATTGCATTGGTGAATTGATACCATTGGATTTCATCCACTGAAATACATAATTATTCGAACATGGCAGCTGTCTCAATAAATTAGTATATCAATATGGGGACACCTCATTACCTATGTTATTCTCATGGGGATTAATTTAAGGCTGAACTCAGCCACTGAACCTCTTTTGAATGCCAGTGAGGTGTACAGTGTTGCAGAGATAATGAGTCAGTCCCCAGTGACAAATGCTTTTTCCTCACTTATTGAGCCCACCCACAACTGAACCATCTAGATCAAATGGTGTGAGTTCTAGACAGAAAACACTGCAGTCTTTCCTCACAGTGCCCTAAACATGCTACTTGGGAAACATCACTTGCACTAGTTTCCAAAAATAATGTTTTACACCTCCTGGGTTTAAGGCTACCAACAAAACACCCACCAAATTGCTCCGTCTTGGCTGGTCCCTTGAGTAAACCATTGAGAAATGTTTCAAATTGCCAATAAGATAGTATCTCTGGTTGTTTCAATGGTTGCACTAAAAGGTAGTTAAACTTGGTAATTTGTAATGGGATGTGACCTTCCTTGGCACTTTTTCAGCAGCTGCTGTAATATATAATTAATTAGATTCATTAAAAAACCCCGACTGCTGCTGATGTGCCTGGGACTAAAGTTTCCTCTTTTTTTGCCATGATTGTGGAATGTAACTAGAGCTGAACCAGAACAGGTTTTTTGCCCTTTCATTAGAACCAGCCTTCCAATTCCCAAATAGGTGATGAGCGGCGCAATCCAAAGCTTGTTTACTCAGAAGCGAGTTCCTCCTGAGTTTAATGGGACTTACTCTCTTCTTAGTTACTCTGTTTGTGATTGCAGCCTAAACATGGGGTCATTGCTTGGCTGCACTTAACAAAAACTTCCTTAATGTTTGCTAAAAACTTTAGGTCCCACCCCCTTGAAAAATGACATACACCATTATGCCAGTATTTTTTAAAAGAAAGGGAATCATTTCAAGTTTCCATGCACAGCAGCTCTTAAGATGAGATGGGAAGAATACCTTAGCTGAGGAGCTTTTTACTGCACTATTACTCGACTCTGGAGTCTTAACTAGTCTCTCTGCATAAACCCAGGGAAATCTATGATCATAGAATCATAGAACTGGAAGGGACCCCAAGGGCTATCTAGTTCATTGCAACCCCTTGCAGTGCAGGAATCTCAACTAAAGCATCCATGACAGATGGCCATCCAACTTCAGCTTTAAAACTTCCAAGGAAGGAGAGTCCAAAACCTCCCAAGGGAGTACGTCCCAACTCTTGGACAGCTCTTACCATCAGAAAGTTATTCCTGAAGTTTAGTCGGAATCTCCCTTCTTGTAACCTGAAGCTATTGGTTCAGGCCCTACCCTCCAGAGCAAGACAAAAGAGACTTGCTCCATGTGACAACCCTTAAGATATTTGAAGGTTGTTATTGTATCTCTTCTCAGTCTCCTCTTTCCCAGACCCAACTCCTTCAACCGTTCCTGATTGCTTAATAGCCAGGAGTAGCCTATGTGGTGCTCCCTACATGTTGATGGACTCACAACTCCCATCACCACCCAGCCAGCATGGCAAGTGGTCAGAAAGATCAGAGTGGGAGTCCAGTAACATCTGGAGGACACCAGGTTGGCTTGCTCAGTTGGGTTCCTTTTCATTGGCCAAGGAGACCACCTCACTGCTCTCAGCCGTAGCCATTGATAGAGTAATTCACACTGATTGCATACAATCCCTGCTTAAAGACATTCAAGCTTGTCACCATTGCCACATCCTGCAGCAGCAAGCGCTATCCCACCTTTCCTTCAAAGAGCTCAAGGTGGCATACACAGTTATCTTCCTCCCCATTTCATCTTCACAACAACCCTGTGAGGTAGGTTAGATGGAGAGACTGTGACTGGCCCAAGCTTATCCAGTGAGTCATGGCTGAAGAAGGACTTGAACCCTGGTCTTCTATTGCATTGTAGGAATAAGTACACCTTTAATACCTAGAGGAATTTGCTGAAATTGTTAACAGTTCCATGAAAGACCCTTGGAAATTTAAATAAAAAATGGGAAGAAGGGTTTTGTTTTCAGAGCCCAACTCAACTTCTCTATGCCCAGGCAGGAATATTTTGTGTTTGGGGGGATGACAAATATTTTTTGAACTCTGCTGGCTCGATCTCTAGCACGGGTCAGCAACCTTTTTCAGCCGTGGGGCAGTCCACTGTCCCTCAGACCATGTGGTGGGCCGGACTATATTTTTTGGGGGGAAATGAACAAATTCCTATGCCCCACAAATAACCCAGAGATGCGTTTTAAATAAAAGCACATAGTCTACTTATGTAAAAACACCAGGCAGGCCCCACAAATAACCTAGAATTGCATTTTAAATAAAAGCACACAGTC
The DNA here is from genome assembly GCF_964234715.1 of Podarcis melisellensis. Taxonomy (NCBI): domain Eukaryota; kingdom Metazoa; phylum Chordata; class Lepidosauria; order Squamata; family Lacertidae; genus Podarcis; species Podarcis melisellensis. The sequence goes on along the minus strand of NC_138528.1, from coordinate 75,510,037 downwards.
TACTCATGTAAAAACACCAGGCAGGCCCCACAAATAACCTAGAGATGCATTTTAAATAAAAGGACACATTCTACTCATGTAAAAACACTAGGCAGGCCCCACAAATAACCCAGAGATGCATTTTAAATAAAAGGACACATTCTACTCATGTAAAAACATGCTGATTCCTGGACTGTCCATGGGCTGGATTGAGAAGGCGATTGGGCCGCATCCGGCCCACGGACCTTAGGTTGCCTACCCCTGCTCTAGCAAGAGCCAGGGCAGATAGGACGGTGTTTGGAAGGCAACAACAGGAGGGATATGGTTCAGTGGAGACCTATGGCCCTCCTTTGAAAGAAAAATCATAGGTTGCCTTTAGAAATAATGGGATCTGACTGGCTCAGTCTTCCTGCTGGGAACTTGTATTTCATGCTGAAGAGGTTTGTGCTATTAGTGGTGTGAAGTATGGAAAAGATGCATAGCCGGCTTTTGGGAGCTGGCATCTCCTCTTCACTCAGCTGTGAGAAACACATAATGTCATTTTCCTCCCTGAAATCAGCATTTAAATGTTTCATTAGGAACAGTCAAGCCTTGTCATGTGCTCAGTTGCTCCTTGCAGTCCCTGTCCTCTCCCTAGCCACTTCTCCTTGATTGCTTGTCACTGCTAAAGACATATTCGGCCTCAAACAGAGTTGGGTGGGTGTGGGGACGTGGGGTAAAATTACACAGGGGGTTTCTGTAGGGCAAAAGAACAAGGACTTCTTTCCAGGAACGTAAACTGGATAGAAAGTGGTTTCATGTCCTGCCGGGCAGTGGTGTGTGTAGACAATGTAGAACAAAATTGGGGCTCCCTCGACAAGTTGTAGCCATGCAGTTAAAGGGGCAGCAGGGCTTCAAGGCTGGCCTCACTTCCAAGGACATGCAGCATTCTCTGGCGCCACCACCAGCATCCTATGCATTAGGCTGGGATGTCCGCAAGGGAAAATCCTTTGCACATAAGTTGGCTTTGCTGGGAGCTGGAATGCTGTGCAACCAGGGTTCCAGCTCTGAGGAATTGTATGTGTATAAGCTTTTCCCTGCAGCATCCCAACCTAACACATGGATGCAGGGGCAGGAAAAGCCATGCAGCTCTGAGGGTGTGACTAGTGGCGCAGCCGCACGGCTCCTTTAGTCATGTGAAGTCTTTCATGCACATAACATATGTGAAGGGAACTAAGGAGAGAACAAGATTAGAATGCAAGCCAGGACTGAGCCAGATGTGGCATGTGAAATGTGTGGTCCGTGCTTGGAAGAGATAGTACTTAACCCAACTATTTTTTTACCCACCCACCATGTCCCCTTCTCCCGCCTCCCTTTGTTTAGTGAAAAAAGCAGCTGGGGATGTGGGCATTGATCAAAAAAAGAGTTAATCACTCCTTCCCTCCCCAGTGCTGCTCTAATCAAATTTGCAGCTCACCACAGCTACAATTTAGGAGTGTATTTCTGGTGTTGGTTTTTGGTTTTGTTTTGGTTACCATTGAGATAGATCTCATATATTACCTGTATCAAGTCTACTTGGGCCCTCAGTCTCATTTACGTAGGCAAGGAAAAGGTTTCTCTTGCCCCAGAGCACAATATGAGGTTATGTGAACATTTCCAAATGCATCTGCCTGGAAATAGCCTTCTCATTCAACATTTATTCATCCTAATTTTCATCACAGTGGGAAATAACCATCTCACGATCAGGATTTCCGCACTTGAATTGTATGGAACTTTGATCTTTCAAGAATCAGCTAATTATTTTCATTTTGAGAAAAGGAGGTTATCTTCACGGTGTGGAAGCTACTTGCAGTGCACCTCCTTTCCATACCATTCCAGTAATACCAAAATACTTCAGCCATGTATGAGGAATTCAACCAGCTCTATGGCAATCATTTCCTCACTGCAAGCATTTCAGCTTGCTAGATGGAAAGATCCCCTCTCTCCTCCCCCCCATATGCTTTTCTGGAGAGTCTCCCAAACCCCACCCAAGCCAATTGTAGGGGGTGCATGGGGGAAGGAAAGAGGGAAAAGCCCCACTGTGGAAGCAGAAGTCCTTGTGCAAGGCTTCAATGACAGGACTAGACCGGGGCAATGTATCAATACATCGTCCAGGACCAGTTTGGGGGACAGAGCACGGTGGAGCTTTCACCCGGCAGTATATTATGGGTGGGGCTTGCCTGCCACTGGCTCCTTCCCTTACTTCTCTGCCTTCTTCTGCTGGCGGCAGAGGGAGCTGAGACGGTTTCACCCTAGCCACTCTGGGCGGCTTTCAGCATATACAAAAACATAATAAAACATTAAACATTAAAAACTTCCCAATACATGGCTGCCTTCAGATGTCATCTAAAGGTTGTACAGCTACTTATCTCCTTGACATCTGACGGGAGGGCGTTCCACAGGGTGGGTGCCACTACTGAGAAGGCCCTCTGCCTGGTTCCCTGTAACCTCACTTCTCACAGTGAGGGAACTGCCAAAAGGCCCTTGGTCCTGGATCTCAGTGTCCGGGCTGAATGACCGGGGTGGAGACACTCCTTCATGTATACAGGGCTGAGGCCATTTAGAGCTTTAAAGGTCAGCTCCAACACTTTGAATTGTGCTCAGAAACATACTGGGAGTGTAAAGCCTGTAAATGGTGCAGCACACACATGGATATAATTTTTATACTGTCATGTAATGCTTTGTGGATCTGGAACACATTCACCTTCAGAAGCCCTCAATACCTGGTAGTGAGCAGTAATGCAGTTTTTACAAGAGTATGAGTAATGACACAAGCTTGCAGTATAACTTGCTAGCGGTGATAATAAAGGGAACTTGTGAGCCCTGCCAATTTCAAGCTCTTGTATTTTCTTCTGCAATGGACAAGAAAAAAATGTTCTTATTTCCTTTTTATGCATATTGTTATCTGCTCTGGGCTGCCATGATAGGATGTCTAAGCATGAAAAGACAGTGGATAAAATCCCGACTTTGCTGGGTTCAGTATTGAACTACACAATGCAAGATTTATGGGAAACAAGGAAATGGGACCTCTGTACCAAGTTCACCCTCCTGCTTTAAAATATGTTCTCCTTTCCCCTTATCTTATCCCAATATCACAAACTTCTGTTTATGATCTCAAGGGCAGGGAAAATACTTCTGTATAATAAGATTAGAATCACTGAGTAAGTGGTACATACTGCACATTATGGATTGGGAAGGAGATTATCCAGCTCACATCTTCATTTTTGGTGGTGGACCTACGTTGTAATGCAGGGATAGGCAATGCACTCCCCTCCAGATGTTGCTGCACCACAACTCCCATAGTCTCAAAATATTGGCTGTGTTGACTGGGACTGATGTCGCCCACAATATCTGGCAGGCACCATATTGGTTATCCCTGTTGTAAAGTACAGTTTTTGTCCTGAGTAGACAAGCTAACTTCCCCCCCTCTTACAGGAGAGTTAGAACCTACAGTTGTGGTTCGAGGACCCGACCCCGGTGAGGTGAAATGAAGACACAAGGACACGAGATATAAGGTTAATGGGCTAGGAAAGGCCACAACTTTATTGGTTACAGCATTTGAAAGGTATTGGCTTAGGCATTGGATCGAAACAAGTGGGTTCTTCACCAGTAGGTGGAGCCTGTCGATGCTAATCCGACTATTAGGCTCACCCCTGTTGTCACCGAGAGTCGTGCCAAGGCCTCCCGCCAAGCAGGCATCGGACGGAATACACGACCCCCAGATTCCTTTAACGGAATACCCCTAAAAATTGAAGGCATAGGCGATGGCCACACCTAGCACTTCCACACAGCGCAACACATTATTCCAATGCCTAACCGCCACCCGAGCTAAAGGCTCGCCGCCAATACCCTCAAAGCTGCAACCAATCCCAGATGTTTTTAATGACACTAGCTAACCAGAAGTCAGTCCCCAGATCTGATAGGTGTACACCGTCATCCCGGTACAAAGCTTTGTCGCTAATCCGGATACGGTCATGGTAAATCACTCGGCCATCCATAAAGCGCACCCAACGGGCTACCGCCCGATTTACGAGTTTCCTGGTTCTTTCAATGGCCATACAGTCTTGCGCACCGCGCCACACAGTTCTTTTCAAAAAGGAGGACCAGCACACTGTCGCTCCGGGACACAGGGCTGCCAAAGCGTTCAAATCTCTTTTTATGCTCGACAGCAAGTCCACACTCCTTCTGTAGCCAAGGTCATTCTCCCCTAAGTGAATCACCAGGATGTCGGGAGAGCCGAGCCTGGCTATTTTCTCCCTCAGCAAAGGCATCAGTTCTTCCCAACGCATGCCTCTTCTCGAAAACCAGGAAACTCGAACATCACGTGGCAGACCAAGGTTGGGTGCCAGGCCGCAGCTCACCGCTCGCACGCGGGCCCAATGAACAATGCTGTGACCGCAGATCCACACATTCCTTCCGGGCATCGCTGGGGATGAAGATAGAACAAAAGGAAAGGTAAGCAAACTAAGCAAACTAAGGATAGCAAACTAAGGGGCAGGCGCCAGGTTGCGAATATATGACTTATAAACATTGGATTTCCACCGGCCCAACTCTTTTATCCTTTCTGCCGGCAACCCCAGGTGCGCAGCCGTGGTGGCGGCCCCGATCCTGAACGAATGGGCGGCGTACTCATGGGGGGGTAGGCCACAAGCCTCAATAGCCTTGCGCATTACTCTAGTGAATTGGTACCTCAAGAGGGGCGACCCATCCTCATGTATCAGGAACGGCCCCGGGACGGGTGGTCTAAGGCGGAGAAACCGCCTTGTGTCCTTCACCGGACATGGGCCCTGCTGGGCCGATGCCGTGAGCTTGAGCAGGACACCCTTGCCAGTCTGATCAGTCTTGGACTGACGCACTAGTATTGACACAGCAGATTCGGATAGCTGTACATCCTCACACAGGAGGCCGCGAGTTAAACCCCGCGCACTAGCTTCACACACAACCTCGCCAACCCTGAGCGCACCAAAAAAGGCTATGGCGTAGGCCGCAGAAAAGAGGCGTGCCTCAAACTTAGACCAACAAATTGTCCTGAGCTTTACGCGTATCTGAGATAGCAAACCATAAGAGATAGGCTTACGACCAACGGTCCTGGGCGGTTGCAACCTGCCCCAACCCTCAATGGCCCTACGGATCAGAAAATCACTACATGGATCTTGCGCAAATGTTGCCTTAGAAAAGAAGCTGATGGCTGCAACGTGGATCTTTAAGGTTTTCGTAGCACGTCCGAGGTCATCCAGATGGGACAGGTACTGCAGGACGTCATCAGTCGTGGGGTGTGTGTTATGTGACAGCCCAGACAACCCAAACCTGAAACCCAGGAAATCACACCAGGCCTTCTTATAGGACCTGAGCGTGGAAGGTGCCACGGACGCTAGTACTCCCTGTATCACTTTGCGTCTCCAACGATGACTCGCGAGGGGCGAAGGAAGGAAGAATGAGGCCGGGGGAAGGCTGGCGCTGCAGCAAAATGCTGCTGAACACGCCCCCACCGTGGCCCCCGGTTGGATGGCCACCGAGGGGGGCGTGAGCGCCAGCCAGGTGAGCGGGCAGCAGGGGGCCACGCCCCCTGCTAGCCGGAGCTCGAGCCCCGACCACAACCCCTCCCCTCCCCTTCGGGGAGGAGAGTCTTTCTTCCAACTTAAAGCTTTCGCAGATGACTTAGTTTTGACATTGCAGGAGCCAGAATCTAGTACGAAAAGAGTATTACAACTGATACATGATTTTGGTCAGGTGGCGGGTTTTAAACTAAATAAACAAAAAACGAAGGTGTTAGGGAAAAATATGACAGAAACAGAATCAGAACGGTTTCAGAGAGAAACAGAATTATCATTGGTGAAAAAGGTAAAGGGGTCAACATAACAGCCAAAAATCTGAGTCTATTTAAGGATAATTATGAAAAATGCTGGTCTGAAATTAAGAGAGACTTGGATAGCTGGGCAAAACTGAAGCTTTCTTTGTTAGGCCGAATTGCTGCTATTAAGATGAATGTATTGCCAAAGATGTTGTTTTTGTTTCAAACATTGCAAATTGTGGACAAAACGGAGTGTTTCCGGAGGTGGCAGAGAGATATTTCCAAATTTGTCTGGCAGGGCAAAAAGCCCAGAATCAAGTATAAGATATTAACAGATGCAAAGGAAAGAGGGGGCTTTGCCCTGCCAGACTTAAGGTTGTATTATGAAGCCGCAGCTTTCTGCTGGCTAAAAGATTGGCTGCTTCTCGAAGACACTGATGTGTTAGACCTGGAAGGTTACAACAATGCTTTTGGTTGGCATGCATACTTGTGGTATGATAAGGCTAAGATCAATAAGGCCTTTAAGAACCATATTGTCAGAAAATCAGTGTTTAATGTCTGGATAAAATATAAAGACTTACTGGAAAACAAAACTCCAAGGTGGCTCTCACCTTTGGAAGCTAAGGCCTGGAAAAGACCCAATATGGAAGCCTACTGGCCAAAATATTGGGAACTGTTAGAAAAAGACGGAGATAATTGGAAATTGCAGAGTATGGAGAAAATGAAGGATAAAGTGCGAGACTGGTTACACTACGCTCAGATTAAAGAAATTTTCAAAAGTGACAAGAAGTTAGGGTTCCAGGTGGAGAAATCGAAGTTGGAAACAGAATTGTTAGAACCTAAGACTAAGGTACTTTCAAGAATGTATAACTTGCTGTTGAAATGGAATACACAAGACGAAATGGTTAAGTCGGCTATGATAAAATGGGCACAGGACATTGGGCATAACATTATGTATGAGGACTGGGAAAGGTTGTGGACCACTGGGTTGAACTTTACTGCATGTAATGCTTTGAAAGAAAATGTAATGAAAATGATATACAGATGGTACATGACCCCAGTTAAACTTGCCAAAATATACCATTTGTCTGATAACAAATGTTGGAAATGCAAAGAAAATGAAGGAACATTCTTCCACCTCTGGTGGACTTGCCCTAAAGTGAAGGCCTTCTGGGAAATGATATATAATGAGTTGAAAAAGGTATTTAAGTATACCTTCACCAAGAAACCAGAGGACTTTCTTCTGGGCATTGTCGACCAGAAGGTGTTAAAGAAAGATAGAACATTTTTCATGTATGCAACAACAGCAGCAAGGATATTACTCGCTAAGAACTGGAAAACTCAAGATCTACCCACACTGGAAGAATGGCAGATGCAACTGATGGACTATATGCAATTGGCGGAGATGACTGGCAGAATCCGAGACCTGGGAGAAGAAAGGATTGAAGAAGATTGGAAGAAATTCAAGATTTATTTACAAAAATATTGTGATTTAGTGGAATGTTAAGAAAGATGCTTGGTTATAAATAATTGGCCATCACTAAAATAGATCAGAATTTGGTAACAAGAGAGATTAAGAGAAACAAAATTTGTAGGAGAATTTTTTTTTATTGTAATTTAATAAGTGGTTACAAATTTGGAAATAAGATGATTATTTGCTTGACAAAAATTTATTAATGATGCAAGTGGGAGCGGGAGACGTGAGGAAGTCTAAGGATGTTATGAAATTTTGTAAAAACAAAGCAACACTGTTTATTATTATTGTATTTCTTTTCTAAAAATTCCAATAAATATCTATTAAAAAAAAATAGAACCTACAGTTCTTCCAAATTGTGGCTAGTTTTAGAAGTAAACCAATTCATTGGGAGATCTAATACGTGAATGACATCAATTTTGGCCCTTTGAGCCAAGATTTCAACTCCTAGAGAAGGATGAATGGCCAAGGGAAAAGCAAGTAAGTAATGAGTCATGACAGTACTCATCAGCTACAGGTTAATTAGAGAATATAGAAGCTCTGGCAATTATTAATTCAAATTGGAACCTACCCGACGTTTAATGCCTTATGTTAATTAATCATTGCTATCAAGGAAATTGCCACTTGCTGAATTTAACTGTCTTTTCACCTCTTCTTTATTTTTATTCTTTTGCAGTTCAGGTATGATGGTGATGTGCCTGTATCAAGATAAAAAATCGTTTCATTCTTCCAAAGAATTCAGAGCCCACATCTTGTAGATTGTATTGGGAGCATATGCACCATGCAATCTCCGGGGGACTCTGATCCTATCTTGTTTTCTTCTATCCTCGCTACCAAGCACAAGTAACTTATCACAGTTCAATATACAGTTGTCACAGACACAGTCCCTTTGCAGTATGAATGTTGTATTATAGCTTGCAAATATTTTGCAGACAATGGAAAGGAAAGTGCCAGTGGGTGAAGTGTGTGCTTATCTTGCTCTAGATGCAGTTATGAGTGTGTGGGAAGAGCATTCTGTCCTGGAAGGGCATTCCAGACTATGTACATGAAACATTTTCTTCTTGAAACGTGTGACTTTCATAGCAGACCAATTGATTTCACATAGTAATGACGGGCGTAGCCAACCTTGTAATTCCATGGAAGGTGGTGGGAGACCATTATCTTGCCCTGCAAAACCTAAGGGCCTACAGCTGGCAAAGCATAGTGACTAGGAGTGTGAGTTGCGAGTCAGGAAATCCCCAGTTCAAATCTCATGGCAGCCACAATCTTTACGAAGTGGGTTTATTTCAACTAGTTCAGACATAAAAATCCTGAATGCTAAGGAAGGGCTGTAAAATCATGAACTTGTAAAATCATGAACTTCTCACTTTGTTGGGACTCTCCCCCAGCCTAAAATTTGGTTAACAGATTTTAACCATAATGCATGTGTATTTTTTTTTTTAAAAAAATGTTTCTAAACTGCTGAGTGTGAATCCTAGCAAGATGGAGGCACCATGATTCCCATGTATGAGAAATGGGTCCATTGCCTGCACTGGACAGGGCTGCACTCCCCTTGAAGGAACAGCTTTGTGGTTTGGAGGTGCTTGTGAATCCAGCTTTGTCAATGGAGGCTCACATGGCCTTTGTGGCTAGAACTGCTTTTTCCCAGCTGCAACCAGTAGTACAACTCTGACTGTTCTGGACCAGGGACTAGCTTGGCACTAGTTCATGACAGGATTACTGCAGTATGCTCCGTGTGGGGCTTCTGGTTCAAATCTCACCTCACCCATGAACTTGCATGGTAAGCTAAGCATAGCCACTATCTCGTAACCTTCGGCTGCTGCAATAGTTATCTCATGGTTCATATATACATAGTGTGGCCCTATTTGTAGGTTGGGAAGGAGATGAGCTAGAAGGCAGGCCAGATAAATTTGGGAGCTGATGTGCCTTTAGAAGCATTGTAAAAGCCTCTTACACACATCTAACGTGCTTCTCCATGATTTCATTACACACTACTAAAGGTTGCTGTGCATTATGAACATTAGCACCATTTCCCCCCCTTCCAGGAGTATCATAATGTGCATCTCCTGTGCTTGACACACATCTTTTTGCTGGAGATGTTGCCCTCTGAGAGGCAAAAGAATTTGGTTCCTTTTTCTCTCCAGCTGTCCATCTGACACTTGATGCATAATTAACTCAGAGCTTACCTGCTCTTTTGCCTTTATCTACTGACAGCATCAGTTTTTCTGGTTTCATGGTTGATAGGCTCTAACTAAAAATTAGTTTTGGATACAGATGTCTTCTGTAATGCAAACCTACCTTGATTCCATTCATCTGTGGGAGTAATTGGTCACTTACAATTCTAACTTCTTCTAATTCCCTCCTCATCTTGGCCATCCTAACAACAGAAAGGCAATTGATTGACGTACCTGTCTATCAGTCTTGGAGCAGGCTTTGAGTGGGCCATGGGCAAGGGGAAACACTGGGAAGGAGGCTATTTAGCATCCCTCTCCCACACCTTACATTGTGGGGACACTGATTATGCTCTGCTGCTGAAGTTCTTTCTCTTCCTCCTCGTTGCCTGGACTGTCATATCTGTTTCTTTCACTATTATGTGATAAACTTTGCAGCAGAAACAATAATAAAGAGCCAGATGGTTTTCCTAATCTGGCTCCTTTTTGCACAAACCATATTCTGGGGGCTTCAAACAACACCTAGTTCCAAAGAGTGACAAACGTTGGGCAGCAGTAGGGCTGTGTGTAAGAGCCCATTGGTAAAGCATGGGGGAGGGGGGACCTTTGGCCCTCCTGATGTGGATGAACTACAACTCCTATAGTCCCTGGCTGTTTGCCATATTTCTGTTCAGGGCAAGTCACATAACCTGTGCCTCACTCTCTCAGAGTGAGATCTTGTATGGCACCTAAAAATGTGGCTTCTAATGAAGCACTTTTTGAGGGGCAACAGTGCAGAGCAAGAGTGTGGCACCCAAAATAGCCACCAAGATCTCGCACAAGAAATTGGGATGTCCCAATTTTGGAACTTGGGAAGGTATGTGCTCCTGCAGGCCTGGCATCTGCACCCAAGATGCCTATGCACCTTGGCAGAGCCCACTGAGGTTGCTGCCTTGCTTGCTGGGCCCCTGCTACCAATTGTCACCCCCATGGATCCCTCCATCAGCTGGAAGGAACCCAAGGGGCTGCTTGCTCCAGTCAGAGGTGGGCATTGCTTTGTGGGATATAAATATGTTGTCTGTCTGGCTCCAGCTGAAGCTGTGCAGTCACTCAGATCCCACCAGGTTAATGTTGCAAGTAGCTGGTTTCATTGTCACTGCCTGGGAAAGGCTGGTAGTTGCTGCAGGACTGCATCTACCAGTGCGGGTGGGAAGGGGCAGGCAAGTGACAGCAGGGGATGTGCTGGGGGTGGGACCCATAAGTGGAGGTATATGGAACACACTCCCAAATTTGCTGCCAGCCCTGGACTGTATCTGAAATTCTGGAGAGCTGATACCAGTCAGCACAGATGACACTGTGCTTGATAGACCAATGGTGCAACTCAGTACAAAGGCAGCTCTCTTTGTTTCTAACTTGGGTTTGCAGCTACCCATTCTCTGTGTTCTCTTTTGTGAACTCTTGCTGTGACAAGTAGAAAATAAGGTTATCCATTTCTCTGTGTAAAGGCAACAGAACTATGTGCTTGAATGAACTTTGGTGGGTGGCCTTCATTTTCAAAACTGTGTTTGAGCAGGGTGGGGAGGATTTCTTGGTGGCAGCAATGAACAACAGCAAATATGCTGTCCGGGGGGGGGGGGAGGACCATTTCCAACAACCCAATGAAAGACAGAGGATAGTGTCATACTTTTTGTATACCAACATACACCCTGTAAATAGAAATTGCCAATAAGTGGCTTATAATGACCGATAGGGACCAGTGGCCTGTTGCTCAACTCTATTTGTAATTCTTTCATATAACTTGAATGGCTAGCCACGATGATACTGTCTCTGCAGAAGGCTCCTTGGTATCCTGCTTGTTTTGCTCACTTGCAGAGTTGTGGCTGGAGTGTCCGCAGTTTGCTGTGTTAAAGGTTGCAACCCCAGCCCTGCTTTATGAAGAAGCCGATGCATAATGAGGATGCATGCAAAGAGCACTTTGAAATATTGTAATGAACAAGGAAGCTCTTGCATGCGTGGCTCGAGCGGCTGAATCAACCTGCCGACCTTTACCTCACCCTTGTCGAATTATGATAATGAATGCAAAGATCATGTGATGTTTGACCTGTGTTGTACAGCTCATTTGTTCGTGGAATGAGCTGCTCTCTGCTGAAGGATTCTGCAGGAGTATAAGCGTGTCTTAAAACTAATTACGTGAAAAGAAATGTTTATTTTTATGAGAAACAGACTTTAGAGTTTTGTCTTCAGCATCTTCAGCTAGAATGTCAGGGAAGCACAAGTTAAGCAATTTGCTGCGCAAAGAGGAAGCATTAGCAATGTGTTTGATTAATAAGATGTACTTTTTTATTCGACTCTTTAAACATTACCCAGGAAAGGCACTTGAGCTTCCCATAACTGATTCTGTAGTAACCAAAGAAGCCCTAGAATATATTTTTGGGGTTGAGTATTCCCCCCCCCCCCGGTGCAAGGCTGCTTGCTAGTGACTAGCAGACGTTCCCCTCCCATCTTCATTAGGAACGGGACCATTTCATTCCCTTGCAGGCAGCCTTCTGGGTGGCAACCATGAGTGGGCAGAGTAAGGGATGTGACTCTTACACCTGTAGGCTACCTTCCAGCCACATAGAAACCAGAAGTTTCTTCTACATACACACACATTATCACATTTCAAGGACACATTCCAGTCAGGCAAAGCATTAAAAGAGGCACGAAACAGGACTGGTGAGGAATTTGGCCCAGCCGGAGTCCTGAGGGCAATTGGAGAGGCCTGAAGGGCTGCATTTGGTCCTCAGGCCTGAAGTTCCACACCCCTGCCCTAAATCAATCAGATTTAAAACTGATCCCATTAAAAAATGGACCAGCTCTAGTGGGGGCACATTGGGAGTGTGGCAGGTTTTGAAGCCCTCTGCTCCACCTACCAAGCATGTTCCCTGCTACCTTCTTGCCTTTCCAAAGTTACTGAGGTGAATGCTCCAGGGATGGCTATTACTTCCAGGGCTTCTCAGTTTAAGCCCTAGATGCTGTTGGAAGCATGCAGTGGCAGTCAGGGCCACCAGGAACCACAATACGTGCCCCATCCACAGTCCCTGGGGCTTCAGTTTTAAAGTCCTGTTACTAGCAAGTGCTAAGTTTGAGAAATGGAAGGGAATGGTGAAGACAGAGGCTATCAGATTCTGGAGGGTTTATAGGTCCCAATTCATGGGCAGACCAATAAAATCCACTCATTTTTGGATTCCACCCTATCATACTGTCTGCTTGGGGTTTTTAATGTTTTTTTGTGTGTGTTCAGGTTGGTTGATCTGCTTTTGGTTAGCAGGCTAATGTTAACACAGCTTTTATTATTACCATAAAAGGGTGAACAGCTCCCTTACCGGAACAGGCAGTTATCAGTCTGACACAATATTCCAGCTTTGACAACAGCTGCTAGGATGCAGAGATTAGCAACCCGGCTCCCATAGGCATCAGGTCGGTGGCTCTTGTGTATTTTTCCATTTTTATTTTTATTTAAATGGAAACTTGTCTTGGGTGTGTGTGTATGAAATGACAGATGTGGAGAGATTTTTTCACTCATGGAGGGGCTTTTCTGGATGTGTTGGGCAAAGCTCAGGTACGCTCCCTGCCTCCCTTCTTCTCTCTGATGGAAAGAGATGCACTTGGGCAGATATATATGTGTCATCTCTGTGTATGTGTGGTCTGTGAAAGAGAGTGAGAAATGCACTTTGGCAGGAGAGAAGTGTGTTTGGCTATGCACATGTACTGCGTATGAGTGTATGTGTGGGAAAGAGATGTATGTGTGTCTGTAGCGTGTATATGTGTGTTGAGTGTGTATGTGCTGTGTGTGCAAGAGAGAGGGAATGTGGTATGGCCAACTTTGTATATTTTCCCTGGTACTGGGGATTACTCCCTGTTATTGGACAAGCAACAGCGTCTCTCTCTGTGTGTGCATATTTGTGAAATCAATCAGGACCAGTAGGACATAGGTGGCTTTTCATGTGGTTCTCCGGTGCAGGGATGGGGGTGAAGCATCAATGCTTGTACTGCTTCTAATTTTGTGTTATGCCATGCTCCAATGACAGTCATTCTTTTCTGACTGGTGCCCGCAAAAGATTGCTAACCCCTGAGCTGTAGCATTTGTGGGCTGATTTCATACCCACATGCATATCACTTGATGTTTCATTACTTGCACTTAAATATCTGAACTGCCTTTATTGAAAAATACTGCTTTTGGGTTGTTATTGTTGACAAGAGAGCTCTATGTGTTGATCTGTGGTGGCTGTTTTGTACATGTTTATCATCATTTGGTGTTGCATTGATTCCATGATGAGTATGCTTGCAATAACTTAACTACTAGGCAAAACAGGAGGAATTGTATAACTTTTGACACACTGTATCTGTTAATCAGACTCTCAGCATCCCTCCCACTCACAAGTATGAGGTAACAGCCATGGACATCATCTTCTAATGATAGCCAGAATGACAAATCGTGACAATAATGACTGTTAATGGCAACAATTACTTTTTCATTGACTTCTTGACTGCAGCTTGTTCTCCCCCATCAATTAGTTCACAATTTTAAAATGTTACACATGTTTGTTTTCCATTTCATTAAGCTCCTGCTTTTGTTGTGGTGAGAGTGTCTAAATATATTGCAGCTTATAGGAAAACGACCACTTCCAAATGCTGCCAGAATTGTTTTGCTATATGTGTTGTGAACTGTAAACTGGATTATTGATGCTCTCTGGTATAATTTGTATTGCTGTGCATTTGGTTATGGTTTGTAAACCTTTACTGTTTTTAAAGAATTTTGTTAAAGCTCATGGCTAAATAAAGTATCGACTTCAATTGGGATTAGTCTTGGCTTTTAAAAAAGTGCTTCCATTGTAAGGAAAGTTGGTTAGCCATGTTTCTGGCATTACAGAAGGCCACACACTATTAGAAGAGCTGTCACTCTGTTTAATGGTCTGTCCCATCCAAGTCTAGTTTAAAGATAAGGAGAGCAAACTGGGACCTTTTAAGTTGCCCATCGCCACACTAAAACATTATAGCATTTTTCCCCCGAAAGTTGCATTCATACATATAAATGAGCATATGCAAATCTCATTCAGATCTGTGCCTTCTTTTTTGGCAGTATGTAAATGGCCATTCTTTCCTTTTAGGCTTCTGCAAATCTGCAGCTGCAAGCAGTCAGTGGTGGTGAGAAATGGCTTTTTGGTAAGGCCTAGGCTAGAGAAAATAGCATTGAATTTAAAATTTGTCTTCAGGGATTAAAAAAAATGCTTTTTATTATTTCAGTTGGTCTGGAAAAATGCACATCAAAATTCCTGACAATTGTTCAGGAACCCATTTATTTTAATCAATACAAGGGATTTTCCCACAGGCAGAAATAAATATTAAAACTTGATTTATTGCCTTTTGTGTCATAATGAAAATCTGATGCTAATTTTTGTTCTCCCCCCAAAAAAAACTTTTGTAGAAGTGAAGAGGCCTACAGATATGGAAAAGGCTGGAGTATGTGTATATGTTAAATTAAGTCTGAGTATCATAAATGCAAGGAGAGGGAGAAACAATGCAAGAAGAAGCAGCAGATAAAAGGAAAAAAGGAGGCAGCGATAATAGTAGTAGTAGTAGTAGTAGTAGTAGTGGGTTTGCATTACAGAAGACATCTGTATCCAAAACTAATTTTTAATTAGAGCCCATCAACCATGAAACCAGAAAAACTGATGCTGTCAGTAGATAAAGGCAGTAGTAGTGGAAGAAGCAGAGGGCCAATGAAGTTGCCTATCACCAGTTATCACTTGGAATGCAAACCAAGCTGGTATTGGTTAAAAATTTGCACATATAAATTAGCATATGCAAATTGAATGCAAATCAGTGACCTTTTCTTGCCAATGTATTTCCTTTTTTAACGTGAAGTGTAAGTGGCCACCCTACAGTTAGGTAAGGAGAACTCAGTAGTTTCATATGCAATTTCTGCTGTTTTGAGGGTACAGTGTTTACTTGCCTTGCTAGCATGATTAGAAAAAGATCAGATTAGTTTCCATTTGGAGAGAGTCATTCCCAGTCTCATATACTGCTGCTTTTAATTACTTCAAGATTGTGTAATATTTAAAGTACTATTTTGTTCTTACTGATGTAAGCCACTTAGAGTAACTTCTTTTGGAAAAGCGATATAAAACTTCTTTTTTTAAAAATCAACAGATACAAATAAGTACATTGAAGTTTGTCCTTTTGGTGAAATGAGTGCAGAGTCTGGGCTTCCTGGATTAAGAGAGTACTGGTGGGCCACATACAATACACAGGCTGTTCATTGCCTGTATCGTCTCTTGAATTTTTCAGTTGAAATATCTGGATTTGTTTTATTTTGAACCTACAAAAGAAGATAGTTCTTTCATCTCACTTTAAAAGATGGAAATATCAATTTTTTGAAGGACCTTGTAATAAACCTGTACAGCAGGAAGAACATTTAATGTACTCTTATTAATCTTGATAGCTCATTCTGCAGGTGTGAAGCTTTTTTTGGCAAGTGTGCTTTCTCGGTCACAATCGCTTTAATGAAAAAATGACTTTTCAACAAAGTAAGAAGAACTAAGTGCCTAAACTCTGAAAATCAATAGCAAATCTCGAATCCCATCAGCAAACACGCAAGGGTCTTCTGTTGCTCAAATCCCTTTTATTTTCACCTTTAATGAGGTAGAAAGTTTTTCATTTGACATACTGTGCCCTGGCCTTTTCACAATAATTGACCTGGACCACTGGGCCATGCCTTAATAAATCTCTTGTTTAAGAAAATGGGAGAGAGAGTGACAGAGAGAAATTTATTTGTTCTATAACTTGTTAAATTTGATTCCCTTGTTGGAATTTCATGGTTCTCTTTTGCATTTTTGCTTCTTTGCCTGAACTGGATTTCCAATATAGCATGAAGAGTATAATCAAAGTAGTGTGTGAGTGTCTAATATGTCACTTGGTTTTTATTCTCTCAAGTGATTGGGTATTTACAATATACTTAGAAGCCTGAAATCCAGAATGCAAAACTAGGAGGCATTCACAATTTTGTTTACAAAGTTGTCCCATTTGTGCAAGGGCTTCCGCTTGTGCAACAGAACTTTCCTTCCCTCTCCTCTGCCCTTGCGCCCCCATAATTTGTTCTGGGAGCTCAATCCTCCAGAGCAGACTGGGAAGCGGGTAGGGAGAAGAGAAGGAGGACAAGTTCTGTTGCACAAGCAGAAGTTCTTGAGCAAACAGGGCAGCTTCCCTGATTACAAGCCTCAGTCTCCGCTTCTGGTGTGTATTCCCAAAATTCAGTTTGTATAATACAGATCTGATGCTGATAAAACAATACAAACCAAGTAGAAAAATAGGTTCACCTGGGACTCTACATCTTGTGACATAGAAGGAAGGCAAAGGAAAACAGCAGCTCTCATAAGTGGTCATAGATATTCAGGAAGAACAAAGATATGCCAGCCACAGCAATCTGAAGTACCTGCTACATGGAAGAGAGATTATGAATTGTGATTACTGTATCATTTCTTCTTTTTCAATTAAATGTAAGACATAGTTGCAGGATGCACCTTTTATTGTCTGAATCCTCTGCTCTTGCAATTGCCATCAGCAACCATATTCTTCTCATCAGGTGTAGGTGTAAAATTGGGCACACACAAGGATATTGGGTAGTGTGACTGGACCCAATCATATGTAGAAGGAGAGTTAAATAGAGATCAGATCAAACCCCATTTCTGTCAACACATGGGGGAATTTGTTTCCTCTTTATTCTTGTATTGAATGTGGACTGGAAAAGATCTTGCTGTGCTTTCGTGAGCTGCTTGTTTGACATCTTAAAATGCAAAGAAACTGACAATGGATTGGAAGGTTTAAGTTTGATTATGTAGATAAATAATAAAATTAATAGTAATAAGTACTAGTTTTGAACCAGCTGTAGCAGCCATTTTGGAACATACAGCACAAGGCAGAGAACAGAGACCTGCTGCCACTGCTTGTGCTAGTTTCGGCAACTGTGCTGCTGCAGCCTGGTTGTTCTTGCTCTAAAATGATGGGGCTGGCCAGGGAAGTTCTTGAATGAGGACCCCAATTCAGAAAATACCATTTTCTTTTAGTTTTACTGGAATTGAATAAGGTGCATATACTTATTCCAGGATGGGGATTATCGTTTGTTTGCATGCTTAAGCACCCTGAAACACATAACGGCATTTTCAACCATCTTGCATATTTTTCTGTGAATTCCAAAGCTAATTTCTACCACTTAGGGCCTGTAGAGTAGAGCAGCGGGACATCTTTCTGCAAAGCTGCGATTCCAACCATAATTTTCTTACCTTATTCATTTATCTGTTCAGCTAAAACTGTTTCTCTCACACACCACATCTCTGATTTGAAAATGGTTGATGCAAAACTCTACACCACCAGCCGCTATTCCCATTTCCCCCCTCCTCTTCCCTGGCAATCTGTTCTTGCCTCCACACTTCCTTTTCTCCTTCCCCTGTCACTTTTTGTCGAATGAGGGAAGGCACCATATCAGTTGTCACAGTGCCAGCTAGCTCTGCTCCACCCCACCCCCCAGGCCTTGCTCTGAGAAAGGGCCAAAGGGGGTGAGGTGGCTAGGAGACTGCCTGCACTGCCACTTGGCAGTGGCAGCTAGAAGTTTTGTTTTGAAAGTTAACTTTAAAATCAGTGTTACTAAACTGACTTCAATTTTTTTTCTACCTAAGTTGGAGCAAAACTTCTAGTTGTCACAGCAAAGCATCAGCAGCGCAACTAGTTTCCCAGCCTCCTCACCCAGAATCCCTTCCTCTAAGAAATTATCCTCACCCCTACGTGGTCCTTTCTAGGAGCACGTAGGGTTGGAGGAGAAGAGCCCGGCAGAAGCCCAGCCAATAAGAAATGGAAAATGTCTATGAATAGCCCAAAGCTAAGTGAGCTTTACCTCAGTGGGTAGTATCTAACATTAGTCATGCTCAAAGTATATTATTTGAAATCTATGGACAAGTTACTACACCAAGTGATTTTGGAATCATGCCTTTGTGAGCAAGTGTGTGTTTGTTTGACCATGTATTGCATATAGTTTTGCTTACTTAGTTCTAGGAACTTTGAAAGTTGTATTATACCAACCAATTGATCCATGTTGCTCATTAGTAGCAGCTATCTACAGTTTCAGGCAGGACTCCCCCCCCCCCCCCCCAACTACCTGGATATGACAGGGATTGAACCTGGAACCTTCTGCATGCAAAGCCTGGGCTCTACCAGTGACCTATGACCTTTTCTTAATAGTCCTATCTTCCCCAATATTCCCAGTAGTCTTACTCTGGAGTGTTAGTGAAGAGTTTCTTTGCAGACTTCTGAATGTTAAAGAAGATTGCAGCTCCAGCTTAGCCAATCATTGTTTGTTTTTTCTATTTGGCAGGGAATGAAATTTAACCACAGTATAAAGTGCTTGCTTGCTGTTTGCCTCTTCTGAGGTGATAATTCAGGCAATGAATTGTGCTACACCTAAAACATCAATTCCCCCACAATTATGCATTTTGGTGCAGTGTTACAGCATGATTGGCCCTAAGTATGCAAGCTGCAGAGCTGTTTTCAGCACTGGTTCCTTGGCATCTGTAGCTGATAACTTGGCGATGAATCCATTTGCAGGTGCCAACATCATTGGACGAGACAGAATAGTTTTTAGGTAAAGTAACACACCCTAGTGTAGATCTTTCTGTTTCAAAGGCTAAATATCACATTGCCCTTTTGCAGAAATCTATCATTTCGTTTTCTGTCAGTTCTTTGTTCCCAGAGATATCAGCTGTTGGTCTGAAAGACTGAAGGTCTCACAGAGGACACAGGCAGGCTGTCTTGAATGAAAAGATGGTATTCTGACCTAAGCATGCTTTTCACATTGAACTTAAGAAGATTGCGCTAGAGAGAAAGGCCATGGAAGAAGAAAAAAATGTAACCATTTACAGAACAATTTCAAGTCCCCTTCTTTCCTTTTCAAATTAAAGTAGGGGTTTTCTGTTTGTTGTTTGTTTTACATTCTGTTATTTAAGAAGCTGCATTATACCAAATCAGACCATTGGTCTACCTAGGTCAGTATTGATGAGCAGTGGTTCTCCAGGGTTTCCGGCAGGAATCTTTCCCAGCCCTAGTTGGAGATGCTCTACCAATGACCTACAGCCTTTCCTCATATTATATATCTCCCTGGTAAATCTGCTTTTCCCTACTTTAAGGTTTTATATTTCCTAATCATTGGGTGTCAAGTTATCTGAGCCAATGTGCCAATGTGCTGAGAATGTAAGGATGTTTCCATTAATTTATTTTAAAAATCCTTTATTTGCTTTCAGCTCTATATTCTCACTACACCTATTTTGATATAGTAACAGAGTAAGTCAGATTTAACAGACAGAGCCACATGTAGTATATTAGAGGGTACATGCTGCTACCTGGGAAATGTTTCTTCTCTTCAAATTTTGCCTTGTAAATGTTTTAGGCTACATGTAGGAGAATGTAATGACATGCATTTCCTTTGTGTATAGCTCTGGTAGCTACTTATCCTCAAGTAGGTCAATGCTGCTGCCTTGAATGTGACTCATAAGGGTCAGTGTATAATATATGGTTGCCACTTCTTTGTGGATGGATCCAGTGTTACACTGGCACGATTCGTCTGAATGAATAAGTGAATCGCTTGCCAGCATTATACTCTGATGTCTTGTAAATTGCTGGATCTTGTGATTCTCGCTCTCCTTCCAGAGGGTTTTCACGACCCCATTTCATAAAACTTTGAAAGTGTATATGAGAGAAGATGCTGCCTTTGCTTTTGCTGTGGAATTTTGCAGTCCCTGGCTCACCCTGGTCTTTGGTCGAAAAGACGACTTTCCCTCTTTCATGCATGGGGAAATTGGTGGCATATATCTCACCCATTTGGATATTTATTTATTTACTTATGCTGCTCCCAGGACTTGAAAATATATTCCAGAACTTGCCACAGAAAGTGTCATGCTGCCTGAACTGCTCCAGCTTCATGAACACGAAACAGCTTGGGACTTGGCTTTGAATTTCACTCTTTGTGAAAACACAGCAGGGGGAAAAATGGCACTCAAGAGCAAACCCTCCTGTAATGAGGCCACACTAGCGCTGTGCAATGTGTACTTTAAGGCATGTAATTTGGAAAAGTCTCAAAATGAATCTAAGCCTACCATATTTCCAATTTAACACTGCAAATGTTGCATAGTTTAGGTTTATATAGGTTTTCTGTTACTCCCCTGGAAGTTATTCACTGGCATTTTTATTCTGCTCTGGAAAGAACCTTGTCAGCTTATCAACTGTTTTGTAAGGCTTCAGAGGTCCTTAGGTACTTAGAAAACCTGTACAAGTTGTGCCTGAGATAGGGAAAAAGAGTTCCATATAGGGAGTTCTCATAGCATGCATTCACAGAATAACACAAAAATGGTGTAGCCTGTGGCTCTTTGTATTTCTCTTGAGTGGTCTGTTAAGCCTTCTTACTCTTGGCTTTTTGTGGGGGAGAATGAGTTAAAAAATAACAGATGGAGTGAGTTTTAACCTGCAAAATAAAATTAAAAGATGAATATAAAAATATTTTTATTTATAAACAACTCACTCACTCCCCCCCCCCACAATCAATCAATCAATCAATCAATCAATAACAGGAGCAGTACAGAACACAAACTAAAGTCTTTGATGTGTCAGAGGTATTGATAGAGATAGTTTAAGATACCCAAATCTCTCTCAGACAGAGGAGCTTGTTTGTTGGGACCAGAAGTAACATGTAATGAAGTCCCACCATATGACATAAAGATGTTGTGCGTTTTCTGCACCAGTAAAACTTTTAAATCAAGAGTAATATTTTTTTCTGAAATGGGTATTGTCCTCATGTTCTTACACCAGAGCATCATTTGCAAGTTCTTTCAGTCTCCCCAATTTTATGTGATTGAAATATGAGCTACGTTATGTCACTAAATCATCTGGGCATGGGGAACCTGCATGTCCATCCCATCAATTCAACAAAGTAAGTTCAGGAGACATAATAATAATCAGGTTTTCATATTTTATACATTTCTTTATAGATTTCAGACCGAAATTTGGAGATCATTGGGCATTCTCACCATAAGTGGTATAGAAGGTGCCTTTCTTGAAACAAACATGAAAATAATTTATCAGAGTTATTTTTTAAAAGATCAGTGAGTCAAAAAAAATGTTAAATTCAAGTTTATACCACACACATTTAGAAAGTCTTTTATTGGCAACGTTGTTTAAAATGTAGCTATTTTGCCCCAAATTCTTGCTCCTTCTTAGTGGTTGGTTTTAGCATCGTTCTGTGTTTGGATGCTGTGGCCTCTCACTTTGCATTCTGTATACTTGGGATGCAGCTGAACAGGGAATGAGGGCCAGGTTCTCTGTGTATTGCTTCTGGCTTCTGTCCAATTGGAAGTGCCTTCTGGTGATTATTACATCGCTGAATAATGGCATTTAGCCTGTGTGAAGGGGAAAGGAGGCAGTTTTATAGGCCTTGGCTGCAGTGAAGGCTGTGCCTCTGCATATTAGACAAGTCATTAACATGTCCTGAGCTAGATTTTGCCCTTTGTAGTAAATATATTGTACGTGAATATTTTAACAAACTGACATGTTGGAAAATGAATGTGTAGCGGCTGCGTTGTTCACATGAATGCGAAAGGGCTGTTGTTGCCTCGGGTGGGAACTGCCTGGGCTCTAGCAATACTGATAAGTGATATGAAGGATTATGGGGAATGGTAATCAATGTAGCAACAGGCAGCATACGATTATGGAGGGAAGTTTGGATTGGGGGAGAGAGAGAAGCCTAGCACTATTTCAGCAGGGCTAGCCCTCCTGTTTGGCGGTTACCTCAGGCAGCAGATTTGGGGTGTCATTAAAGGGAAGCAATGGTTAGATACTAAATTTAGTATTCGTGTATTTTTAGTGCCTTGGAGAGGGAGAGGTTCTTTGCTTCAGTTGCCAAAATAAATGAACTGCCCTTGGAAACTCTGTATGTTGAGTGAGGGGGCTGCAAGGAATGTCATTTGCTGCTTTGCCTTGGGGAGTGTAATGTTTTGGGCCAGAGTTGTGTTCAACACAGCCTGTTTTAACAAAAGTATTGCTTGAAGGATGTGGGAGACAATGGAAGCTCTTGGGCCTGGCTTGATCGTCTTAATCAAGAAGATCTACTTAAACAAGAACTTAACTCTTCTTGACCAAAAGAAGAATAAAAACGGGAGAAGTCCCAAAGTTAGCAAAGGAATCTGAAAACATGACCCACAGATGGTGACTTGAAGAATCTCTGTTTGTTGACTGTAGAGATTTAGAGAGGGACGACTGCAGTTTTAAAACATCCTAAGGGACACTCTATCAAAGAGGAGGAGGAGCCTTTAAACACACACACACACACACACACACACACACACACCACAACAAAGTGATGTCATAGTGTAGTTAGACTTCCAGATTTAATGGTTTTAGAGGGGGTCTTTAGATGTGTTACTTCAAAATGTAGTAAGTCAGCCCATCTACATTTGGGGGCCCTCCTGCTCATTCTGGTGAATGGGGTCCTGGGTTTTGATATTTCTCACTAGTGACTTCATCAAGCTGTGTCCAGGATTTTGTGATATAAATTCCTATGTGCTTAATATGATGTGGGCAGAGCAGTTGATATTCTTAACAAAATGTGACTACATGATGATGGCACAGATGTCCCCCTTTTGAAAATTGTAATCTGTAGCTCCCAAGTGGACAGGAAGTGTCAGAAACTTTTCAGAGCAAAGAGAAAGTGGATATTTTATTAACAAGCGAACAGTTGGCACTTCTGCTTCTGAAACAACAATTTATTTCCAGTGGACAAGATGTCCTTCTTTGTGTGAGACAATCTGATTTTTAAAGAAAGGGAAATGCTTGACTGCTCCACAGACAGTATTTTTGTTGCACCTGAGGAGGCATGAACAGTTTACCTTCATACTGAGTGCTTTATTATACAGAACTTCGAGGATTCCTGCAATCTAGTCCTGGAGAGGTAATTTATAAACTTAACTTATAAACTTAATTTATAAACTTGCGAACTTAAAGCTCAAGGGCTTGTTTTCAGATGTAGGACTATTGGTGGGTGTCATCTAGAAGCTGCTAGCACATGTCCTTCGTGTATCTCTTGCCTTTTCATTAGCACTAATATTGATTAGAGGCAATGCAGGCCTTAAGAGTAAATAGGTGCTTTGTGAGCTTTGCTAACTGTGGCTTGTATATATAAACAAAAATCCTGATCTCTCACTTGGGAAGTAATTTTGTTCACTTAGGTTGACTCTGAAAGTGAATTAATTAAATTGGAAAACACTTTTACCAAAGACCATGTACCACCACGAGTGACAAACTGCACCATTAGACATAACAAGGATTCTGAAGCATCATTTAACTTGAACACCAAGTAGGCAGATAAATAGCCTTTGTGGAAATTCTGCTGCTTCTCTTACATTAGTGAGATAGATACTTGTCAGTTTGAAAAAAAGCCTGTCCCCTTTTCATAGTAAGCCATTCCTGCTGTCTCATGCCATCTCAGCAATAAAAAGAAACATTCCAGCAAATGGAACCCCCTAAATGCCAGCTATTCATTATGTGCAGCACCTCATAAAAGAAACCCCATCAGATTGTGATGCAGCCCAGGACATATTTTCATACAGTTTGGTTTTCAAGTTAAAATATGTGTGTTCAGTGCATGAGAACCTTTTGGGAAGCATTTAACCAAATTCTATGCAAACTAAATAGGCTTTTCTGCTTTTTGTCCCAGCTTTTTGATCTCTGCTTTTTGTGCAGGCAGTAGGCAAGGTATAGCTCAGGAGAGAACCGGCACCTTCCCTGAGCTATGTCTGGCCAAGCTTGGGGAATCTCTGTAGGCTTGCCTAGCCCAAGTCACTTTAGAGATGAAGACTTACATAGAACATAGAAAGGCTGCTTCCACTGTGGGCACTTACTGCGAAATCACCATGCCTCATTCACTCATATTTTATAGTTGTTGACACTATCATCATCCAGTTGCAAACTTCCCATATTTCTCCAGTGCTTTTTACATACCACAGAAAGTCTGAATTCCTTGAAAAGAGAGAACAGAAATATAACCTCCACGTGTATAGATGTGCTTAGCACAACTCTTCCATCTTTTTCAAGAAGCATAGTGACTTGCCTGGCAGTGACATACCAGAGAGCATTCATTCACTATAAACCTTTTCAGTGGGCACCATTTTGCACCCTGTTAATTTTTTTAACATAATCTTTTAATTAGCATTAATGGAAGTGTTATAGCACTATAACACTGTGATACTAATTTATTTATAAAATAAAACTTTCTAGTCAATGCTATTTTAGCAATTTAAACATTTCTAATCTGCACTTCTGATCCAAAACAAGTGTGAAACACTGGGTTTTGACCATTCATGGGTGATCATGCTTGAATGAGTGTTTAAAAAAGGATTGGTCAGAATTGCCCTCTGTTTCAGCAGTGACTGAGCACATTTAACAAATTACTGTTCCCAGAATTCTTTGAGGGAAGCCATGACGGTTTAAAGTGGTGTGCTACTGCTTTAAACATACAGTGCTGTTGGGGCCTAGGAGATTCCTACCTGGAAACAGCTAAAGCATGTTTCCTCAAACTCGGCCCTCTAGATGTTTTTGGCCTACAAATCCCATGATCCCTAGCTAGCAGGATCAGTGGTCAGGGATGATGGGAATTGTAGTCTTGAAAACATCTGGAGGGCTGTTTGAGGAAGCCTGAGCTAAAGGGACTCTTCCTAAGCTTTAGCGTATTCAGGTGAACTAACTGTTTGGTTAGGCAAACCTGGTCACACCACTTCTGACCCAATGGATTTCAACAAGAGGGTCTTCACTTATGCAGGTGAAAGTCAATATTTGATAATATCAACTGAGATATATGTGTGTATGATTCAGACTGTAGCTTCCACTACTTTTTAAAACTTTCACTGTTTCTGAGAGAGGAAGTAATTTGAAGGTGATGGGAACATGTCTCTATTAGATCTGAAGGCATCTGTTTGGGTTTCAAAGCAGGCCTCAGCTGCTCCTGATCGCATGTGTTTGAAGTACTCCTAATACCCTTGCAGGCTATCAGAATGACACTTGACAACAAACAAAAGCTTTGCCACAAGGTGCTCCTCAAAACTTTTTAGATCCAACTGCAGTTTAGGCTGTTGTGAATGATACCCCCAGATCTCTCTGCGGAAAAGAAATGCCACTTTAATGGAACCAGATCAGCAGTTTAAGTGCATTACTATTTTATTAGACTGTATTGTGAAGTAAGTGCATAAGTGCCGATCAGCACTTCTCATTTATACTTGGGTTTTTATAGGGGTTATCAACAAGGCAATGTGTTAAAAGCTCAGTTGGTCTGGATCAGCATGTCAGTGCATTAGTGGGTCATGTAAATGCTTAGATGTTAGACTCCTGTGAGACTATTGAAGTATTTCTCTCATTAATCTTTCCATTCCTGCTTTGTGTTGCTTTCAAGTAACTGTTTTGAACTTGGTGGATCTCGGTTATCATCATGTATAGGTGTTATTGGCTCTTTTGTGGACTTGGTTTTAAAAAGGAGTAACATACAGTTGTAATTGATTTCTTACTTCCCTTTCCTCTTTCTGAATATAATAAGTGAATATTGAGAACAGCATTTTTTCCTTTGCTTTTGCTTTTCAAGCTTTCAGTATATAACTCAAAGGAACCAAAAGGAATAAAATAGTGCATTTATAAGTACAGTAAATACAATACAATAGAATAGGGGAAAGTAGATTGTTAATGAATAGCATAAAATGGAGATTATATTGATTACTAACATAGGCTAACCCTATCATTTAAACAAATACGAGGCATAAATAGCAGACATGAGAAAGCCATCAATTTATTATCCTGAAATTTGTTGTTCCAACACTATATAAATAAAAAACATCTCTCAGTGAACCTGTTGGCTTGAGTGTTTTGTATGTTTTGCTTAGTCCTGTAAAAGTATGGTGGTTTTGTTTAGAAATCTACCTTGCAGACTTTCCTTAACCATTATGTGGTGCTTGGTAAGTCTGACGATTTCCAGTGTTCTCCAATGCAAAGTGTAACTATTAGTAATGAACTGAGCACATGTTGTAGATCAAGTTGTTCAGTTTCAGATTTATGAGATGGTACGCGGGTGGCGCTGTGGTCTAAACCACTGAGCCTAGGGCTTGCCGATCAGAAGCTCGGCGGTTCAAATCCCCAGGACGGGGTGAGCTCCCATTGCTTGGTCCCTGTTCCTTCCCACCTAGCAATTCGAAAGCACATCAAAGTGCAAGTAGAAATATAGGTACCTCCGGCAGGAAGGTAAACAGTGTTTCCGTGCGCTGCTCTGGTTTGCCAGAAGCGGCTTAGTCATGCTGGCCACATGACCCGGAAGCTGTCTGCGGACAAACGCTGGCTCCCTTGGCCTATAGAGTGAGATGAGCGTGCAACCCCAGAGTCATCCGCGACTGGACCTAACGGTCAGAGGTACTTTTACCTTTACCCTGTAAAAAGTAGTACAGTAGAAAGAACTTCAGTCTAAAACTTCTGAATATTTTTTTAAAAATTGCATACAATCTGCTTTTGATGCTTGATATTTCCAGCAACAATCAGAAATTGATTAATATATTTTGCTCAACTTATAAAGAGTGAGATGCCATTAAATATGATTTTGAAAAAGTTCTCTTTTTGGTTTTCATTTATTAATATTGAGGTAACGTTATTGAACAACCAAACCTATTTTTATTCCTGCATAGATAAGCTCATTGTATTTCCCCCATTTTTTAAAAAATGAAATAAGGTTTGATTATGGTTCAATTGCAGATTTGCCAGATAAGATATCATATATTTTACTGTTCAGTTTTTTAAATAAAGCTGATAATCCAGTTCTTAAGCATTGCAATTTCATTAGGGTGACCATGTTTTCCAATCAATTAGGTAACAATATGCCACATTTGAAATAATTGGTAAAGTGAAGGGTAATAGCCTTTCAGTAAAATAGCAAGCTTGTTATAGGATATTATACGTTTGTTAATGATCTGCTTACAAATTGGTAAAATGAATTTTCAGCACCAAGTTACAACATTTCCCCAAAATTTGCTCATAAATATTAGAGAGAGAGAGAGAGAGAGAGAGAGAGAGAGAGAGAGAGAGCGCACTAGCTAGCTGATGGTCCAGGCTTAAGTGTGGTTAGAAATTTGCACAAAACTGTGTTTAATAATTTGGTGGTAGCAAGACCATGGGAATGAACATTAAAGTTTGTGGTTTAAATTTATCCATAATTTATCTGGTTGGTACCAATCTTCAATAGAGGTTGCTCTCACAGCATTGCACAATGTTTGGTACTTTTAGAGCTTATTTATTAATTTTTTAAAAAGTATATTATTATGCATCATAAAGGTAAAGGTACCCCTGCCTGTACGGGCCAGTCGTGTCCGACTCTAGGGTTGTGCACCCATCTCACTTAAGAGGCCGGGGGCCAGCGCTGTCCGGAGACACTTCCGGGTCACGTGGCCAGCGTGACGAAGCTGCTCTGGCGAGCCAGCACCAGCGCAGCACACAGAAACGCCGTTTACCTTCCCGCTATAAAGCGGTACCTATTTATCTACTTGCACTTAGGGGTGCTTTCGAACTGCTAGGTGGGCAGGAGCTGGGACCGAAAGACGGGAGCTCACCCCGCTGCGGGGATTCGAACCACCGAACATGCGATCGGCAAGTCCTAGGCACTGAGGTTTTACCCACAGCGCCACCCGTGTCCCTATTAGGCATCATAGAAATGGTTATTTTGCCATATAAAAGTTATGATCTTTTCCCAACTGAATAATAGTGTGCATATGTCTCAATGAGATGTTAATAAACAAAAACAATATTTGTAACAGAATGTTCAATTTAACTGTGGATATCCTGCTTCCATGTCATCTTGGAGTCTTTGTCACTGTCTAAAAGTAATATATGCAATGAAACTAGCAGTACCAGATAGCTATGCTGTGTTAAAATAAAAAATAAAAAAGAATGCAGCTTCTTCCACAGCAGTGATGGCAAACCAATATCTTCCAAAATTCCATTAATAGTCCTTTCAGATAATGGGGTCTTACCTTTATAAAAGTCTTGTTGAGGGGTTTTGAATTGGCCTCCAATATTAAATTCTTCCAAGGTCCTGTGTAGGAAACCTCCTTCCACCCAATCAAATGCCTTTTCAGTGTCCAAAAAGAAAAAGAAAAAGTCATTTTTGATGAGGCAAATGATATATCTTTGTGCAGCTGATGAATAAGTCTTTCAAAGTTGGGTTTTGGTCCATAAGAGATTTTATTAACTTGTTAAACCTTTTAAGTTGTTTAATCAGTTTTTGTTGTTCATGGGCCAGGTTCAACTCCTGCTAGCAGGAGCCCATGCAAGGACTTCCGCAAACACAGCAGGGTATTCCCCATCTCTTCCCCACCACTCCTCCTGCCAAAAATTGTCTGGAGGGGTTAGGAGAACCCCCAGAACAGGAGGGAGATGGGGAGGGTCACTCTGCCTGGCAAGTTGAAATGCTTGTCCTGGTGGAACAATTGCAGTTGTTCCATGTTGAATTCATTGGTTCTTGATTATTGGTTTGGAAGTTATGTTGGATGGCCAGAACTTGATATTGGGAAGTCTTTGCCAAATTTAGGTATTACTGTCCCCCGTGCTTCTGATTGCGGTATGTTTTTGAGTTTAATTAACTCATTTATTGTGATGCTTTAATATTCAGCTATTCCTTTAAATTTCCTATACAGTTATGTAATGAAACCACAAGGTCCTGTTGCTTTGCTATTTTTAAGATTGGTGATATTTCTAATAATCTGTTGCTCTGCAAATGGAACTTCTGGCATTGTTGTTTAAGGATAATTAAATTTGTGTAGCTTGATTATAATGAAAACTCATTACTTACTGCTTCAGAGGGGTTTTGTGATGAATAAAGATCCTGATACAATTGTTGAAATCATTGTGCTGCTTTGGCTATTCTGTTTTTAGGGAACTCAGTGGATCAATTTCTTCTTTATATTAGATTTTGGAAATTTTGACGGTTTGCTATTCAAGTTGTCTTTGAGGAGCTTCATGTGGTTCTCAAGTTTACAGCTTTGCTTATCTTCTTATTTGAGCATAACACTATCATATACATTTTCACAGCGATTTTGTTTATGGAGGTGTTATAGCTTCTGTGATCATTTGGTTTACTAGGTGTTAGTTCTTCTTAGAGCATTCTGAAGCTTTCTGAAAAAAATAACTGTTCCTGTATAGACTTTCACTGTGTCCCATGTAACTGGGCAAATTAACTTTGGGTAACATTTAACTCAAATATTGTTTTGAATGTTGTTGAAGATATACTATTAAATCTTCATTGTGGAAGTGCGTGCTATTTAGTTTCCTAATTGTCAATTAAATTTGGAGAAAGTGCCACCAAGGCACATAATATGTGTGTAGGATAGGTTTCCTTTGTGTATCAGTTGTTTGCATGACCAATAGAGGGGTACCAGGAATAAATGAATACAGAAGAGTTCTGTACAGATGAAAAACTAACAAACAAACAATAACCTTAGGATTGGGAAATCTCCACATAGTTTTGGTAAAGAGTTGTGTCCATGATATTCTTAGCTGAGCAGTCAGATTTAGAATACAAAACTCTTGTTACAATCACCTATTATTTTCCATGTGGTGAGAGCATTGGTTTTTTATTTTCTTTTTTGTACCATCAATTGCCAAAGTATTCAGCTTGTTTAATATGAGGTGCATATACAGTATGCAGACAAGTGTAACATGTTGGTTTTCAGTAGAGATACTTATAATTAGATAAGTACCTAAATTGTTGAAGGATATCCCTTTATAATTAAAGCAGAGCTTTTTAGCATCATCAGAAAATAACTTTGTTAAGCCTCATGTTTGTTATTCTAATTTTTTTCTTCTATATTCTTGATATATATTTATTGTAAGAAGATGTCTGGTGTTCTCCTGCTTTAATAGTCTTGAGTGTTTCCTCCATTTATTAGGTGTGTTGTCCTTTTCCATTTAATTTAAAGCAAGATTGGCAAGGAGTGTGCAGGTGTGCTCTGTTGAACAGGAATTTTTGTGTGGTTTGTCTATTACCTTTTAAGTGTACATGCCCCTCACCCAATTTGTTCAGCTATGTCTAACATAAGCCTAGAAGGATATTTATATGGAGAGAAATCTGGAGAGGAAAATTTGTGTTTTGTGCTGTGCTTCATTCATTACTTCTTAATTTCTACTTCCTAAAGAAACAAACAACTGTGTTACAGATGCTTTGGTAGAGATTCCTGCATTGCAGGGAGTTGGCCTAGATGACCCTCAGGGTCCCTTCCAATTCTATGATTCTATAAAAGAGAGTCTGCATCAACACAACACCAGTGGAAGCAGATTGTCTGTTTTGTTATCCCTTTGTGCTGCTTGCAGTCTTTACTAAGTGAGATATAAATAAAGATGTTTCTCTTCTGATTCTTTTAAGCCGTGGGATCTGTGTGATTTGTGTCTTGAAATGCTGAACCTCTGGGTTGCTGGGCTCCAGGGAATATACCAGAACCTTTTCTAATCATAGAGAGAATGTGCTTCCTCCACTCCAAACAATAGTGAGAGCCTGCCTGACTTGAGAGAGACTGCTGTCTGCTTTCCTTATTGTCATTCCACAGAAAATTGACCTTTCGAGCCAAAGCAGACAGAGCCATTGTTATAAGATTCTTGAAGAATTGAGGCTCGGTGCCAGGATGCCTCTGAATCATTCCAAACATCTGCGCTTGAAAGAAATATATTTTGACTATATATATATATATATTCAATCAGAAGTTGTTTTATCTGTGAGTATTATGGAGGAGGAATTTTATCAGGTAAATCAAATATCTTGTGAAGGAGCCAACAGGTTGCTGGTATATGAAATGGCTGCATTCTGATTTGTTTCAGTTTTGTTTTGCTGGCTTTAAAATTAAGGCAGCCTTGAAAAAAATGA
Source organism: Podarcis melisellensis (assembly GCF_964234715.1). Taxonomy (NCBI): domain Eukaryota; kingdom Metazoa; phylum Chordata; class Lepidosauria; order Squamata; family Lacertidae; genus Podarcis; species Podarcis melisellensis. Next base: position 75,478,619 of record NC_138528.1, on the reverse strand, counting down.
AAACAAACAAAGTGTGATTGCGGGGTTGTCGGGTTGTCAAACAGATTGTATCTGCATTCTGATTATGGAGATAATTATTCAGGATTAAAATGAGTGAAGTGTATAGGAAATGCAGATTTGATCTGTTTCCGAAGCATATAATTTAAAATTAAACTTCCTCAAGTGTAAGACTGTGAAGAAGAGAGAGCATGATGTAATGAATGTGTGTTGGACTTTTTGAAGAGTGAGGCTTGGGTTTAAATTCCAGCTCAGCTATGAATCTCACAGAGCTTCTGACCTGGCTCTTGATATGTTGGTCCGTAGTCAGGAAGCTCAGAAACCCCATAGAACAGATCCAGAAGGTTTCAATAATTATCAAAGAGCTTGCCCAGCTGTGGCCTATTTCTTTGAAGAGTCTTCCTTGATGAGTGTGGTCAATCTCTGTGCAGCTGGACTCTGGTGGTGGCAGAGACTGAAACCTCCACCTGAAATCTTCAGGTTGCCAATCAAAACCTGCTGCAACCATGAGTCTCTGACACTAGCTTGCCTTGAGCAAGCTGATCAGTTGCATCTGCAAAACCCATTTCCTTTGCCCACATAGTTTGAAATGGCAGGCAAAGAAAGCAGCTCCCTTTGGGGCTTGTTGTAAGTGCTGGGTTCTGCTTACAACAACCCCCACTTTGGGTAGGAATCAGCTGCAGTATGGAGTTCCTGATCAGGATGTTTAGAAGGTGGTGTACCTCCGCCCTGAGATGACCTCTGAGTTCCACTGTCTGCAGGCTTTGTTTGTGTCTCTCCAGAATCAGGTAAATAAGATCTTACCATTGACCATCTCCAGATGACTGAAGAAAGGCTAAATAAATAAAAAAAATTAAAAAATTGTCCAGTAGCATCTTAGAGACCAACTAAGTTTGATCTAACTAAGTTTGCACACTTAGTCAGGCCTACCTGGCATGGGAGAAACAGCTTTGAAGGGGCATTATGGCATGTTCTATGGCAGCATTTACAGGTATTTTTTCGCTTGCTGGGTATTTTTAACCCTCCTCCTCCACTGTGCACACCTTTCCCAAGGACTACAAAATAGGTTCAGCAGTGTTGTGGGATGCAGTGTTTAGAAGTAAGATGCTGCAGAAAGTTTGGGGCGGAGGATCCCTTATCCCTGGACACACCTTTCCCGCATAGATACTGTTTTGCTATGTCAAGAACATGTTCAATGCCCTCCAGGAGCGTCTAGTGAAAATGAAAATTTCTTATGTGTAACTTTCTGTCCACAGAGACTTCCATTGTCCCTGCTGTAGCTTGCGGCGACCATTTTCCAAAGGATTCTGTGTGGTCTTACATGAACTACTGTAGGTCCTTATAACTTCTGCCAATGCAGAAGGTAGGGGAGATGTAATGCATTCAATTCCATACTCTGTTTTCCTTTTTTATGGCCATTCTTTTTGTCCACAGTTGATTTCTAACATGCAGATCTATAGCTGAGTTTTGTTTTACAGTTCCAGTTTGATTTGGAAAGGTTGGCTGCTACTTGGTCTGGAAGGTGCAGGGTGGCTCCTACAACAAGAAAAACGCAAATTTGCATGGCTCTGACTGTGGACTCCAGTAGGAGGCACTGCCCTGAAGGAGCTTCGTGTCTCCCGAATGCTTCTGTGAACAAAGTTCACAGGGAAAAAAGTGTTGCTTTTCTCCCACCAAGGATGCCTGCCTACTGAACACTCCTCATATTACACGTCGCTGCAGGCTATTTTCCGCCTGCTGTGCATTTAAACTGATCATAACAATATACATTTATGCAGTGATTCCAGGGTGGATGGCCTTTATTTATGGAACTTTCTTCCAATCTCCCAGAATGGAAGGCAAAAAAACACAAAAAAATCTTAACACAAAGCTCAGCAACTAAAAACAGAGCTGAGGAAAAAATACGTGTTTAAAAAATTTGCTCCTTTTTAGAAAAACAACAAACAAATACTTCAGTAATATATCCATAAAATATGTTATAAGAAAAAAAACCTGCTCCTTTTCCCTTATGGGGTACCCAAGAGCCCATATAGAGCCATTTCTAGGCTCTCTATCGGTAGGAGAAAATAACAGAGGCCAGCCAGATAATATTGAGAAGCAAAGCAGCTAGTAAGCCTGATCTTTATTAACTGTTGCAACAGGGTGCTCACAACCACACGCAGGAGGCAGGAGAGACCCAGAACAAAGGTGTGCAAACTCATATAGACTTTTGAAATTTCCACCCTTTACCTCAAGACCACCCCCAATACATCATACATATATCACAGAAGGGGCAGCCTACAACAAAATCCTGTCTGGCAGGAAACCTGTTGATGGGTTTACCTGGAGAGCCTGGCTATTCTTTTGTGATGATAAATACTTAATTCCTGAGTCCAGGTCACAGGCTCACCCTATTCATACCCAAATGTGCCCTTAAAAATGGATTTGTGAGCACAGAGACAATATTTGAGGTCACTGAAAGAGTCAAAGTGGCTTTAGGACTGTTTTCCTGTACAATGGTACCTCTGGTTACATATGCTTCAGGTTAAATACGCTTCAGGTTACAGACTCCACTAACCCAGAAATAGTACCTTGGGTTAAGAACTTTGCTTCGGGATGAGAACAGAAATTGTGCTCCGGCGGCACGGCAGCAGCAGGAGGCCCCATGAGCTAAAGTGGTGCTTCAGGTTAAGAACAGTTTCAGGTTAAGAACGGACCTCCGGAACGAATTAAGTTCTTAACCCGAGGTACAACTGTACTGTTTCAGACATGTGGTGTGTGTGTGTGTGTGTGTGTGTGTGCCTGGTACATTTATGAACATTTATTTTATATCTTAGACCTTATAATTCTCATAACAAATATATTACAACATAAGCCCTTAATGTAAACTTTCCTAGGACAAAGAATATAACTTCATTCACCATATAAATTTGCTTTCTTTTTACATGCTCTGTTGAGCAGGAATAAACTTCTTTTTTTAAAAAAAAAATCAATCCACCACATGTTTTCCCTTAATTCTGTTTTTGGCTGCTCTCATCAAAATACACATGAGGTTGCTGACATGTCATGTGCATGACACTCCTGTATTGTGCCCTCCCCCCTCCCAAATAGGTTTATTTACATCATAGCATTGCGGTAGTTAATTATTGTTTTTATCGGAAGCAAAAATAATCGATTCATGAATGCCTAAAGCGCACAAGTTGCTGCTGGCGGGAGATGGATATTTTGCCTTCAGCACGGCAAGTTATTAAGGGGAGATTACTATGCATGGTGTCAGTCAGCATCAATATGGGGGCTTAATAGAATTAATAATATTTGCATCAATAAGATTAACAGAAAAAGAATCTCAGGGTAATTAATATTCTAATTAGCAGAAGCACCAGATTTGTTGTAGTTATCTGCCGCAAGATCAGGTTATAAAACCAACCTACTGGCAGGTGTGGATTCAGCAAAGCTTTTGCCTTCAAATATTTTAATTAAGCCAACCATTTTTAGTATGGGGGGGGGAGAGACTTTTTACATTGACACAAAGTTGCATGATTACTTGGATTCTAATGGAACAAAACATATCCTTGCTTTTTTCACCCATACCTTGTGGGTGCTGTGACAATTTTAGGACAGGGGTAGCTAACCAGCTCCCTGCCCCATGTTGTTGGTCTCCAACTCCAATTATCCACAGCCGGCATAGCTACTGATCCGGAAGGGCACAAGTGAGCCACTACAGTTGAGGACCTTGGAATACAGACAGTGAGAAACAAAAGGAGTCCAACAATTAACCAAACTTCATAAATATGGGATGGTTAGCAGATAATGGCTGAAGAGATTAAACTGTTAAAGCTAAAGGTACCCCTGCCCGTATGGGCCAGTCTTGCCAGACTCGGGTTGTGCGCTCATCTCACTTAAGAGGCCGGGAGCCAGCGCTGTCCACAGACACTTCCGGGTCACGTGGCCAGCGTGACAAGCTGCATCTGGCGAGCCAGCGCAGCACACGGAAACACCGTTTACCTTCCCGCTGGTAAGCGGTCCCTATTTATCTACTTGCACCCGGGGGTGCTTTCAAACTGCTAGGTTGGCAGGCGCTGGGACCGAACTATGGGAGCGCGCCCCGCCGCAGGGATTCAAACCGCCAACCATGCGATTGGCAAGTCCTAGGCGCTGAGGTTTTACCCACAGCGCCACCCGCAGTTGGTGATATAGTGCATTTCCCATTTTCTAGGTATGGTGGTCGTGATGATTACAAAATGCTGCTGGTAAGCATAAAGATAGCAGCGTGGACATTAAAGAGAAGTCACTGCTTGTTTGTCTCATATAGTGAGCCAGTTTTCATGTGCAACAAGTCAAACATTGACTGATTGAAGTTCGCCAACTTGTACTCTAGAAAAGCTGCCTGCCTTTTAAAAAGTGCCACATACCTTTACTAATTTGTGCTTGATTTTTCAGTTCACAAAAAGCAAACATTTTAAAACAGTTGCAAATGCTTGCAAGGTGGATAATGTGTTGCTGATAATATGCACTAGTGAATTGGTGTTCCATAACACTAGTTTTTCATCAGGTCAAACTGACTGATATCAATCGTTTGTTCATCCCAGAAACAGAAAAGTACATTTGGGCTGAAACTAGCAAGCTTCCTCCTGAGGGTGGCAGGAGCGACCATGGAATGGACTCTGGGAGGGAGGGTGCAGTTGGCCAAAAAGGAGAGCAGGGCAGTGTCTAGATAGTCCAAGTTGCTTGAAAATGGAAGAAAGTTTTCTGCTAGTCACTGGAGAAAGGGTTGGGGGTGGCAAAGGGAGCCCTGGACACTTGAGCTGATTTGGAATTACAAATTGCCCCTACAGATCTAAAAAATGTTACCCTTGCCTTCATTTTGAAACCATGGGTTTGAGCATAGCTAGGGGTTTGACTATTGAGTAGATCACTATCTTATAATGTAGCGGCAAGCACTTTATGTGGCTTTTAAACAGATTACACTTAGAGTATTTGCAGGACAAAGTGTCCCAGTTACCTGTATCCACAGAGACGGCTGTAACTGTGGTGTCTGAAGGAATTTGCTTGAATGGTGCTATAGGGAGCCATTTCTGAAATCCAAGGAACAATATCCCACATCCAGTTTAGGTGCCACTGCTCATGAAATGACACAGTACCATTACAGTGTTTCCTGCAGGAGTAGCCTTTTCATATAACATTTGAAGATACTTTGAATTTCTCAGTTTGCGTTTGTAATACTGAGATAACATTGCACAGTTGTCTTAAGTAGCTACCGTAATATTGCATTTTTAATAGGGCAGGAAGAGCTAGAAACTTTCTATAGGAAGCAATATAAAAGCATACCAAATAAGCATGCATTTATATTCCCATCCTTTCCATATTTGCATTAGGAACATAACAGCACATTGAGAATTGGTGCTTAAGAAGTGCAGTCCTTAGGAATAATGATTATACAAAGCAATGCAAATATCTCTCTGCTAAGGCCCTTGCGATGTCTGCCCATTTAATTGTCTCAGTTGCACATAATAGAAAATAATGTTTACATTGCTTTGGAAAGAGAATGGTTTTAAAATAGTCTCTGCTACTTAGGGCACACTTCTTAACAGGAGAAAGGCTACTGAGAGTGACATCCTGCCATAAGAAGCTGGCAAGGTAGTTCATTTCATCTGAAGAGTCTTGTTTTGCTCGACCTCCCCAGGAGATGCGTTCTTTGAACCCAATCCTCTGACAGCAAATGTTTCTTCTGGTTCTGTAGGAATGTAAGCCTGCCTTTCTCTGCCAGTGTCTGTGTGCAAATACACAACAGAAAGGTTGGCCCCAGACTATCATTTGATGCATCCCAGTTTGTGGAGCAGATGGAAATATTTGGCCATTCTGCACCACCTTAGTTTGTCTTCCTTTGCCGAGTTACCAATATTGTTCTTCCCGTTAGCAGTAATACTTCCCAGAGTTACACCTTGCTTAGAGAAACGCACCACTGTATATAATCAGCATGAGTAAAAAGCAATAGACCGGTGTATCTTAATGCAATGGAGTCATTAGCCATCTGTGTGTACAGTGCTAATTGGAAGCAGCAGAATGCACAGGCACAAGGCTCTGTTTCCTATCTTACCGAGTTGCCAATGGGCTGTAAGAGCCACAGCGAATCTAAATCTTCCTGACTATCACTACTTCAATTTTATCTTTGCCCATTATCATATTTTTACTAGTATTAGTAAATTTTCTAGACACTGTGCAAAGATTTAAAAGATGACATGGCTCTGCCCTGAGGCTTACAGTCGAAATAACACAATGTAAAAGGAAGGAGGGGGGAAGTCTAAGGAGAAAAGAGAAAAAGCAAGCCATTTCAGGTGCCCAAAGGTTCTAGTTACAAAATGGCCAGGTAGAATTAGCTGCTGAGGAGAAAATTCCAAGAGTGGAGTTCTGGTCCCAGCTGAGCTGATGGAGCTGCCTGCACTATCTCATCTCTCCCTGTACTATAACCAGACAGAATGGCTGCTAAAAGAGAACTTGGGGAGAGGAAGAGACAAATGGCAACTGGGTCCACAGTTTTCATCCCTTGCTCCTTAAAAAATAAGTAGTGATCCTACCAGTTTGTCATATCTGTACGTAATCAGAATAAATAAAAAGATGTGGAATAATGGATGGCATGATGCGAGGAGCTTTAATGACCTAGCCTTTTATTGGTAAAACTTTTGTGGTTAGGTATGTATCCCCAGGCAAATGCGTGTAAATCCTTGATAGAAGGTCAAGATGGCCCCATCCCTCAAATTCCACTAGCCCCCAATGAGAAATTCTGAATTCAATATATATAAAAATAGGCAACTTTGTACTTCCTATAAAAGAGGCAAGGCTTAAAAATGAAGTGAGATGGTGCAATGATCCAGGACCAGTCCTAGGAAAATAGTGCCTTTCCCCAACCCCTCCATTTCTGTTTTGCCATGTTGCCAAGTTGCGCAAGACTTCAAAGCATGGTAGTGTAACAGACTTCATTGCTCCCAGGCTTTCCTAATAACCAGGGCCTTTCTTCTGGGGATACTCAAGGGTACGCAGTACCAGCACAGCCCCCCCCCCCCCCGAGAAGAAAAGCACTGGTTAAAATTATGGCACAACTTCATGGTATGTGCCATCCCCATTTTTCTGGAAGAAAAGCGCTGCTAACAATGTTCAACAAATGACTCAGAGATACCTCTCAATAATTTTGCCCTAGTACAGTGGTACCTTGGGATGCAAACAGGATCCGTTCCGGAGCCCCGTTTGCATCCTGAAGCGAACGTAAGAAGCGATGGCGTCTGCGCATACACGGGTTGCATTTTGCCGCTTCCACACATGCACGTGACATCATTTTGAGCGTCTGCGCATGCACAAGCGGCAAAACCCGGAAGTAACACGCACCGTTACTTTTGGGTTGCTGCGAAGCACAACTCGAACATGCTCAACCCAAAGCACATTCAACCCGAGCTATGACTGTACACTGTACACTCATAAACACTAAACTTCAGGTTGGCACCCAGGGCACACACCCAGCTCACCCTCGCTTAAGGCTGTCCCTGCAGAGCCCCATTCTTTGAAAGGAAGTAGAGTTTCCAAACTCAGATGAGCAGTAGAAGCTGTGGAGACACCACAGGTAAGAGTTTCTTTCAGTGGGGTTATTGCACATTTACATGTCTCACAGTCCACAGAAGTGACAAGATCACAACTTTCCTCTAAATACCAGTTGCTAAGATTCACAAGTCACAAGAGGGCTATTGCACTCATGTCCTGCTTTGGGGCACCCCATGGGCATTTGATGAGAACAGGAAGCTGGACTGGATAGGCCATCTTATGCTCATAACCTGCTACTGTCTTGCTCAAACCTGATTTCATAAATCTTCCTGGCAGGAATAAGTCACAGTCTCAGTGATTCTCTATGATATACCAAATAATTAAAATGAAGGGTTGTCATATTAATAAAATGCAGTACTGTATATACATAGTTTTGACTATATGCTGTATCTTCACATAGACTCACTTAGAAAAATTCATTGTCTTAAAAATTGCTTAACATCACATGGCAATAGATCTTATAGTTGAATGCACTGGTTGGATAATAACCTACACACAATCTCAAGCTTCTCACATTTATCTGATGGCAGAGAGAGGGGGGGGCAAAAATCTGTAGATTTGCTTTCCTTGTTGGGAGAGAAGGTCTCCTAACACTCCTGGAACTACTCCCCCAAACAGTTTCATTTTCTTCTTAAGATGCCTTTTGGGTTTTGCTTTTTCCCATGTTTTTGGTCTACAGTACAGTATATACAGGGCTGGGTTTGTGTGCTTTGCTCATGCAGTGATGGTGATAGTAATGATGATTGCAATGTTGTTATAATGAAAATGGCTTAATAAAAAAGATGAGCCTTTTTGCCTGGGGTTCCCAGGGAATTATATGAGCTATAACAAATATACGTCCTCAAGGTGTTCTTGAATAGCCTCCTCGTGGTGGGTGGGTGTGTTTCTTTCCATTTTGTAGTTTACAAGCAAGGAGCATTCTGAGAATTGTAACTATTAGGAGTGAGAACATACAGATAATTATAGCAATTTTGCAACGTTTCAGCATGGATGACGATTCATTAGTACATGCTGTTGGTGCCAGTAATTTTGCTCTGTTTCGTTACTAGGCCTAGGAACTTCCCACTGAAACAGTGCTAACAATGTTTGTGGAATTTCTACCCATCCAGTAAAATTCCCAGGACAGCTTACACAATTTTAAAACACAACAAAGCGTGTTTTAAGATACATACCAAAAACGAAACACACAAGGTTACTGGATGATGCTTAGAGCCATTCTTGGTGTTTGCCAGTGGAGAGCCAGTGTGGTGTAGTGGTTAAGAGCGGTAGTCTCCTAATCTGGGGAACCGGGTTCGCGTCTCCGCTCCTCCACATGCAGCTGCTGGGTGACCTTGGGCCAGTCACACTTCTGTGAAGTCTCTCAGCCCCACTCACCTCACAGAGTGTTTGTTGTGGGGGAGGAAGGGAAAGGAGAATGTTAGCCGCTTTGAGACTCCTGAAGAGGAGTGAAAGGCAGGATATCAAATCCAAACTCTTCTTCTCTTCTTTGCTTTATGGAGGTGCTATTTCTTGCTCCACAGCAAGGATGGGGAACCTGCTTCCTTCTCAGGGTCCCATTTTGTCAGGAGTAATCTGTTAAGGGCTGCATGCTAAGAGGTTCTATGTACAATTAAGTGGTGTATAAATTTTGGGCTCAACTATTTTATTCAGGAATGAATTATCATTACTAAGTTAAGTCCATTAATTTCAGTAGGTGTATTCTGAATAAAAATTCGTTGAACTTTGTTAAATAAAACAATGCTGGCAATGGAGGGTGCTAGAGCCCAAAGTAGACAGGGCACTCATTTTCTCTCCCTCTCTCTGCCACCCTCTTTTCCCTCTTCTTCCTTTTCACTATGTGAAATTAGGCTGAGGCTTCAGACGCAGGTAGCTCACACCTGCCCTCCTTTAAAAAGAAAAAAAAAAGATGCATATTATTATGTCGTCTTCTTCTTTGGAGATCACTCGTAGCCAAGTAAGATTGTCTTCCATAAACACGGTTTTAACAATGAGTCCGTAAGTGACTGTGGAGGCCATTCTGGATCCACACGTCCTTCCACAGTGAGGACATTGGTTTCTGGGCGGGAGTTGATCACGGTGTGGATTTGCCAAGTGTGCCTTCCTCCTAGCACGTTTCGCCCTTGCGTCCTGAGTTCGAGTGTCTTCAAAGCTCATGACACCTTTGGTAAAGGCTGTTCTCCAACTGGAGCGCTCGCAGGCCAGTGTTTCCCAGTTTTCAGTGTTTATATTTTTTTTAAGATTTGCCTTGAGGCAGTCTTTAAACCTCTTTTGTTTACCACCAGCATTATGCTTTCAGTTTTTAAGTTCGGAATAGAGTAGTTGCTTTGGAAGGCGATCATCAGGCATCCGCACAACATGACCAGTCCAACGAAGTTGATGTTGAAGAATCATTGCTTCAACACTGGTGATCTTTGCTTCTTTCACTACACTGATATTAGTTCACCTGTCTTCCCAAGTGATGTGTAAAATTTTTCGGAAATACCGTTGATGGAATCTTTCGAGGAGTTGGAGATGGCCTTTAATTTTAAGTGGTCCATGTTTCACAAGCAAATAGTAAGGTTGGTAGTACAATAGCTTTGTAAACAAGCATTTTGGTTTCCCTGCAAATGTACCAGTCCTCAAACACTCTGTACTTCAATTGGGAGAAAGCCGCACTTGCAGAGCTCAGGTGATGCTGGATTTTGGCATTAATATTCGCCCTTGTGGATAGATAACTGCCTAGATAGGAGAAGTGATCAACATTTTCCAATGTTACACCTTTGAGAGCCATTGTTATCTGCGATTGTTGCTGTTATATTATCATGGAGGAACCAAATGAAGCTATTGCACTGCCATGGAAAGAACATTACCAACATCTCCTTAACCGCAACTCCACCGTAGCTGCTGAGGTCCTCTCACAAATTCTGCAAAACAAGTTAGAGATGTGCATCTCCAAATCTGGGAGAGTTGTGTACAGCTATTAACCAAATAAAAAACAGCAAAGCCAGTGGACCTGATGGGATACCTGCCAAAATCTTCAAAGTGGGCGGAATTGAACTTACACAACAACTTCACAAGCTCATTGAAAAAATCTGGGAAAGAGAAGAAATCCCAGCAGAAGTTAGAGATGCCAAAATTATCAATCTCTTTAAAAAAAGGTGACAGAACTGATTGTGGAAACTATTGAGGCATCTCTCTATTAGATGCAGCCAGCAAAATTCTTGCAAGGATCTTAGCAAACCGTCTCGTAACAATATCCGAGGTGACCCTTCCTGAATCCCAAAATGTTTTTTGGCCTTCTAGGGGGACAGTGGACATGATTTTCACTGGCAGCTTCAAGAAAAATGCAGGGAGCAAAACCAACCCCTGTATATGGCGTTTATTGACCTGACTAAGGCTTTCGACACTGTAAATCATAATGCCCTGTAGACTGTCCTTCTGAAAATTGGCTGCCCAGATAAATTTGTAAACATATTATTATGAGGCCTGCCTTGAAAGTGGTATACAAATACAAAAAAATACGGATAGTACATGGTACATGATGGTACGTAATGAGACATGAAGTCATCAGTGTGTGTGTGTGTTCATGTGTGAGTAAAGAATGTCAAAGCTTTCTGAGATATCCTCTCATGAAGCGAGTTGTCAGTGCTCTCTGTCATTCCAGAGGGAACTTGAACGGTGTCATGGGTGGCATTCAATGTCATGCTATTACAAACGTTCCATCTGCACAAACATTGCAGCTTGCCCTATGGAACGAACCCCGCCCCCCTTCTGTAGATGGGGAAAGTGGGGAAAGCAAGCCCTCTTGCACAAACAGAAGTGCTTGAGCAGGGCTTCTGTCAATGGGGCTCCTTGGGTGAATCCCACTCATTAGCTCTACTTTATTGCCATAGAAGATGGGATATGCAATTAACCAAATCAATATCTAGCCTGTATAGGAAAACACAAATGCAAACCTAGTTATATCTTTTTTCTTATAAGTGAAACTCTTGTACTTTTCTTTTGTTAATTTAACCTTGATTGAAATTCAGTAGAGCCACTGTAGGCCAGATGCAGTTGCTTCAGGTGCCAGATTTAGCTTTGGGGTCTCCAGTTGGCCATCCCTCCTAAAGTCTAGAGGATAGAATGGGGTTAGACTAGCAAACGCTTTGTAAAAGTAGTTGAGGGCTGCCATTTATGATGAAGGATTATAATTATACAATGACCTGAAGGAGAGTTTTGACAAGCATTCTGCCGCAGACGTTTTGTAGCGCAATATTTTATTTATAAGCCTGAGTCTTTTCCTTGACACTGTCTTGAGACGCATTAAAAAGTTTCTAGAGTTGAAATAAACTGTTCACAAGGTTTTGATGCAAATTCAGGCAATTTCAAATAACAATTGCATGCTATTTTTATTGTGACTAAATAGACATAAACCACAACCTTATTGTAAGTTATTTAGGCAAAATGGCATTACAAATCTGGCAGCAGTCAGCACTGCTACTGTCTAGGAGGACAACAGACTGGGTTTATCCACATTTACTTTCTGTCCCACTCTTTCCATGCTCCCTGTCTGAGCATGCGTTGTTGCTTTCTGCCCCACACTTTCCCTGTGTTTTCTGCGGATTGCTGTTTGCTCCGATTGAGCTTTAAAGAGCGGGTGATCACAGGACAAACACACACAATACAAACTCATACCAGCTTGGACATGAAAAATCCTTCCAGTAGCACCTTAAAGACCAACTAAGTTAGTTCTTGGTATGAGCTTTCATGTGCATGCATACTTCTTCAGATACGAATGGTATCTGAAGAAGTGTGCATGCACACGAAAGCTCATACCAAGAACTAACTTAGTTGGTCTTTAAGGTGCTACTGGAAGGATTTTTGTTTTGTTTTGACTATGGCAGACCAACACGGCTACCTATCTGTAACTGCAGCTTGGACATGGAGTGTTAAAGCCTGGATGTCTGCATGGAAAGAGTGGAGGAAAGGTGAGTGCAGATAAGTCCCGAGTGAGGTGCAGGAATGAATGGAACAGAAGGGAAGGATGCAGGGCCTTGAGCTAAGAAGAGGCAGTTGACTTAGACGCAAGGTTTCATGAGACAAGAGAGAACGGGTAGAAAGTGCCAGCTAAAAAGGGAAGCTCAGGCTGGCACTCACTCACCCACAGCTGCAGCTGGTCTTTATAGCCAGATACCCATATTATTTGGTGTGTAACTTATTTCATCTGATGATGATTCAAAGGCATAGGATAGAATAATAGAATTAATTCTTACTTCCATTAAAAAATCAAACGTGGGTTTTCTCATGTTGTGTCTTGTTACTCTTTTGTGACATACTGAATATTTAAGCCCAATAGTACTATAGTTTAGCTAGTAGGATAGAGAATGAGAACAGCATTAGGTCATCAATCAATGTGACATTGAGAATATTTTGGATCATACTTGTTGGATCATGCTCTGCATCCACGTTAAAAGTGTGCCTTGAATGAAATGGTTGCATTGCAGTTATGTGAAGTTACGTGGAACCATGCTACTTAATTCAGTAGGCTAGGCAATGCGGCCATCACAACCTATACTTGCAGCTTCCAGCACATTAGGAAACAACCCTTTAAAAACAAAACACCATGATACCATAATCAGGTTGCAATAGTTTTGATATCCTTCTTTAATAAAAACTGCAATCCAGTTTTGATATACCCTTGATTAACAATCCGCTATTGCATTGTGCTTAAAATATAGGGCTCTGTCCTATGAAAATGGAAACATAATGTCCTTAATAGCTCCATAGATGGCTGAAATGAAGTGTGCAATGGGTTCTTATCATATTTTCAAGTCAATGTTCTTTCCCCTAAAGCAAAAATAATTAAAATAACGCAGAAGGCTCTGAGCAGCTTTGCAAAGGCAGAGTGGCTTTGCATGCATAATGGAGGTAGAAAGATGATACTTAACTGAGGAAATTGACTGGAGCAACACTTTTCTTAAAACAACTGTAGGAAGGGTTATAGATTGTTCCATTTACCCAGAAATATACAACATGACAAAGATAAATGTCAGCAACCAAAATGCAAAATTATGGCTGGATGTGAAGTTGCTAATAGAACTGGCATGGTTAAACCAATAGTAGGGTAAAAAGTGATTGGAATAGTCTCTTAAATTTCGCATTATGCAGAAGCTGCCTTGAATATTATATGGTGTGTGTTTGCACAGAATATATAAATCAATTAATTCATCGCCAGGAGCAGTAAATGTGTACTTCAGTTAGAGGTGGTCTACATGCATCTAAAAAGTCATGTTATCAATCTGGCAGGTAGTGTAAGCTGCTAGCGTATTGGAATCCAAGACGGCTGTCATGAAATTATGTTTCGATCGATATTTCAGTTGGCACTAGACTTAGAAAATGAACTCCAGTGGCAAAGCCAATGGTGTGTGAATCAAGGGGATCAATCTTAATATTTCTATCAAGATAGCCTTATGCATTTCAAAAGTAGCCACTGTTTTGTTCATGATTAGTTACTCGAAAAAGTTGCAAAGTTGCTACACCAGCTCTGTTTCAAATGTGTCAATAGGAAACCAGGTTTGTTGGCTGGGACTGCTCCTTCGCCCACCTTTATCATTTGAGGTCCAAGTGGCGTCAGTGGCAAGAAATGCCCTTTTCCAGCTACGGCTAGTTTGCCAGCTACAGCCATTCCTGGAACAAGGCAGCCTGACCACAATTTCGCCTGCTCTGATTATCTCCCGTCTCAGCTAATGCAGTGCACTCTATCTAAGGCTGCCCTTGAAGACTATGCAGAAATTGCATCTAGTGCAAAACGCTGCCACTAGAGTGCTGACTGGCAACTTGATGCGCAGTTGTTGACATCCATCTGTCTTGGGAGCTGCTGGCTAAAAGACCATGCTTGAACCTACCCTGCAGGAAGATAGATGTCTCTGTTCCAAATCTCTGGTTCTCTCATTCCACCTCTTTCCTTATACACCCAGAAAATATTACTACACTCCTTTCTCTTTATCCTCTGCAGTCTTTGTTCCCTGGTTTCCTTCATCCTGTCTTTCCTTCATCTCAAGAAAGCAAACTTTTGCGTTTGGAATATAAATTTTATGGGTTTTACTTGCTCTTTTCTTAATTTGGCATAGAATGTACACAAGCCTCCCTTTACTTCTATGTATAAATTGAGAAAAGACATTCAAGTATTTATGATGATGGCTGAAGATATAGGTCTTCCAGTTTTAATGCTGTGTTGTACAACAGAACTGTAGTGTGACCTTTAGTCAGAGGTCCAGTTCTCCATCTGTAAAATAGGGATAATAGCCAGTCCCCATCTCACATAATTGTGAAAATAGTACAAATTGTCAGGCAATGAGAATCTGTGGAAATAATTCAGAAGTCACTTACCTTAAAGTAGCACTGCTGAAAGCAACCAGCCCACTCCAGGGAAAGCAATTTTGCAGTTTATAGGTTGTTTTGTAATGGGGGTTGTATGAATAACACTTGATAGAATTACAGAGCAATATAATTGAAGTTGAAAGTAAACTCATACAGTGAAGTGGGTTTCAAATTACATGTCTTGAAAGGAAGTATAAGTAGATGGAATGCCATAGAAATGTATGTGCTGAAATTACACTGAGAAGTGTTTTGTTTAGAATGTCCAGTTTGAGATTCTAAAGCTTTGGTGTCCTTGCTGAACTGCAATTGTTTTTTGACAGAGGATTGATCCCTGATACTTTTGAAGGCACATTATCCTTTCTAACTTGCTTTCCCCAGCCCACCCTGGAACCAAATGAAATGTGGATGCTGATTTTGGAATTCAAATGGGTCTCATGCTAGACATTTGAATTATTTTATTATTTATTATGTTTACATTCATTATTTCTTAGATTTACATCCTTCTTTTTTGACTACCAGATCCTATCAGATCGTCAACTACTTTAAACTACTGTCTACATACCCAGTTTCTTATACCTTCGACTCACTAAGAGTAATAGTTCTACTGCAGCCTGTTCCTCTCGAGTATAATTGTTCCTTTCCTATTGTTTAGTAATTGATTAAAGAAAACTGTCACACGATTTCCCCTCCTGGCTACAAACTACTGTTCACATACACTTGCATGTCCCCAGAGCGACAGTTTCCATAGGCATCACCTTTTGCTGGGTGTCCTCTGGGGCTGCAGAACTCTTCTACTGCCCAAGGAGCTAAATAGAGAGGAACCTTGTGCTGCTCAGCATGAAGCAGTGCTGTGCCAAAATTTTCTCCTGCATTTCCCCCAGCCGTTCTATGTCAATTTATTGGGGGGGGGGATTACATTAAAATTTATCAAGGGGGAGAGAAAATTTGGGTGAAATTCTCATGCATGTGGTCTTGTCAATCTTGCCTTACTTTTGAGGTGGCGAAAATGCCCTTTCATTCTACCGTTGGTCTCATTGGTAGTCTGCATTCTGCAGCCTTCCTAGGCGCCTGCTCCTTAACTGAAGACAAGGCATAACGAGTTAGCTTCTTCCATAGGGCTTTTTCAGATCAGGAAAGGTGGGCAGGCTGGGAGGTTATAGAATGCTGGGATAAAGGTTTACTGAAAAGAAACACATACACACACCACCCTCGGCCATCTCACAATGAAAAATTAAAATCGCCTCCCATGCAGTGTTGACATTTTTAAGTGCCCTGGAAATGAGGCAGAAAAATGAAGGCCTCCTTTGTAGAGGAAGAACACTTTCGAGAAAGTTAAAGATAGATTTTGGCACAGCATCAGCTTGAAGTATCTTCCATTCGTAGGTATAGAATGAGCCGTTGACTGGATGCTATCCTTTCTACTCTCTTCCTTTTGGGGCTAGAGATCTGCTAATGTGTGGGGAGCCAGGTGCTCTCCTGCTTGATGTTTCTTCCATTTGGTATACTTTGATTTGTACTTAAGTCACAGATCAAAGTTACCAAATCCATATGGCTAAAAGCAAAACAGATGTGCCTCCAGAGTAGCAGGCAGTCATCAGCAGGGTGTGTCAATACAGTGATCAATAAAACACTAAGTTGGACACCACCTTACCCCTTCATCATGAGAAGAATCCCTTTCAAAGTGGAATGACATCACAATTCCTTATGGGCAAACTGAACTTTCATGGTGTCATCAACAATAGCTTCACTCTTCCGTCGTCCCAGGGAACACAGTAAGTGAATAATAAGAATCTTGTTAAGATAATCTGATACTGCCTCTCTGTCTTTATTGACTCAAGTACTTCTTATGCTGTGGTCTAAACCACAGAGCCTAGTGCTTGCCGATCAGAAGGTTGGCGGTTCGAATCCCTGCGATGGGGTGAGCTCCCATTGTTCAGTCCCAGCTCCTGCCAACCTAGCAGTTTGAAAGCCCATCAAAGTGCAAGTAGATAAATAGGTACTGCTCTGGCGGGAAGGTAACCAGTGCGCTGCTCTGGTTCACCAGAAGTGGCTTAGTCATTATCCTTCAGCCAATAAAGCGAGATGAGCGCTGCAACCCCAGAGTTGTCTGCAACTGGACCTAACAGTGGAAACTTCATTCTGCTAAAAAGTTAAAGAGAAGTGATGACCTTCTCAACACGCATTCAGGACAATTAGCTAAAATGGCCTATTATGGCTGATGCAGAGATTTTGCAAGTATTTTGAGTAACCATAATATAGCTATGCTTTCAGAGTGATTAAATATGAACATCTGTTAATATTGAACAGATTTGTTGAGCGATCATGTAAAGCTTTACTTACTTCAGAATAGGAAATTAAAAAAATATTTTAACAACTAAATTGTCAAAATAAGTTCCATTTCTCCCACAATCCAGCCAGTTTTCCCTGTTACCTTAGCCACAGGTTATCGTGAAACTCATGATACAGCTAACACATTTTCCGCATCAAATTATTCTCTGATGCAGAATACACAGGAAGGGGAGAGAACAAGAAACTAGAGTAAAATGGTGAAACTCTGTAACTGGAAACTAGAATAAAGTAGTGAGATGTAAGATTATTGAGAACTTTTAACTCTACTTTTAGAAGCCCCCAAACAGAAGTGTATGTGAACCTCTGTTGTATCTTTACTTACAAATTGGTTTTGACCGACTAAATAACCCTTTTCTCCTTAGGTGCTTGAAAACAGTATTTCTTCTGCATATATAGGAGAGTTGTTGCTCTAACTATGGGGAAAGTCTTTACTCTGCTGCTAATTTGACCCTCTGAGAATGGCGGAGGCATTATCTTTATATGCCTTCCAAGAGTTGCAAACTGTAGGATTTTTTTCTTTCTATCTCAATGGAATGTGATGTAAGGGGGAAAAATAACACTACTTTTAAACTGTCACTAAAACAGATTTTCCAGGGACGCAGGTGGCGCTGTGGGTAAAATCACAGTGCTTAGGACTTGCCAATCATATGGTCGGCGGTTCAAATCCCCGCGGCAGGGTGAGCTGCCGTCTTTTGGTCCCAGCTCCTGCCCACCTAGCAGTTCAAAAGCACCCTTAAAGTGCAAGTAGATAAATAGGTACCGCTTTATAGTGGGAAGGTAAACAGCGTTCCATGTGCTGCGCTGGTGCAGGCTCGCCAGAGCAGCGATGTCACACTGGCCACGTGACCCGGAAGCTCATCTAGAGTGAGATGAGCGCACAACCCTAGAGTCTTGACAAGACTGGCCCGTACGGGCAGGGGTACCTTTACCTTTACCTAAAACAGATTTTAATTGCACAGTAACTCTAGGTATGCACATCATACCAAAATAACCTTTAAAGCTCATTCAAAATGAGGGAGCAAGAGAGAGATGAGCAACAGAAGTAGGAATCATAAAATGGCTAGCATACAATATATTGCCATGTTCCTCTTGGCAGCCATCTCTGACATATTTCATTCTCACTACAGAGTTCCTTGTCACTAAATAGTGTCTTGGCTCCTGGAAATTAGTGTTTGCATAAATGTAATTGAGCAAATGAGAATTCATTTCCGAATAAGGAAGCAGGAAAGCTTTCAAAAGGCATCTTTTAAAAAACCAAACAGCTTAATATCTCTGACCCAACAGCTTTGTGACACAAGTGTGATCTTTGGTGCATACGTAAGCTTTGTGCTAGCAGTAGCTCCTTCAGTGACTTTAGTACCAAGGAAATGCACTGTGCACACAATTGGGGATTTAGGTGCACAGCAGTGGTATTGCATGGGTGGCCAGCAGTGCACCCCCCAAACCCGAGGCTCTCAGGCTGTGGGTAGTGGCCTCAGCGCACTCACAGGAGGCACTCTGGGTGGTTTCCTCCTTCTGCCTCTTGCTAAGGAGTGTGAGAGAGCAGCTGCCAACAGCATGGAGCCACCTCCATTGCTGGGAAGAGGGGAACCAGGGCTGTGCCTCCAGGAAGCCTCCTTGTCCTGCGCTCGGCAGGGAAGCAGATGTGAGCCATGAGTCACAACCAACACGCAGGTGGGGCCCAGCCCAGCTCTGCCTCCCAGTTTGTTTCTGTGCCGCAGCCCACCTGCAGGAAAGAGACCTTTCTGGGGGAACAGCTGTCTCGCCGCCATCTCCCTCGGCGAGCAGGTTTTGTGAAAGAGCCCTTTCAGCTTGCCCACCTCTTCAGCTGGGAGGTGAGGTGCCAAAACTACAATGCCCAGCCTGCAGCTCGGGAGTAGGAATGTTTCCCAGCAAGATCATGCAATCCAATGTGAAGCAGGAACACTCTTGGGCTGCCTTCTGCAGCTGGAATGTGCAGAAGCTCCTCAAAGAACAGCCTTCTGAATTTCAGTTTGGAAACTTCAGTGTATTTAACCGAAAGCAGCTCCAGCAGTAGCTGAGGTTTGGAGGCAGGGAGGCATGGTTTTCTTCTCCCTATTCTCGGCATGTCTTCCTTCCCATCACTGATTAAATAAAAAAAGGTTTAAATAAACAAAAGTTTATTTAATTCCACTTAATTTTTATTTTTTTAAAAAAACTAACTGGGAGTCACGTCTGGTTAACAGGCTGCAGTTTGTCTAAACCTGGCAAATACTTCAAACTGGCATAGCCACAACAGAAAGCTCTTCTTGCATTGTCCAAATTGCACCACATTGTAGAAGGGATGGGTGCAAATGTTCCTGTTAATATTTCAAAACTTTCAGAGCTGTGTGGGGATAGCAATCTGACATTGTCACTGCCATGTGCAGGCTCAGCTAAGCTTGTGTTCTCCCTTTGTCCCTCCCTGCTGCCTTGGTCTATATTTCACCTGGAAGAAAACGGTGATTGTGTACAAGGCAAGCTTGTTTTCCCCCATGTAATTCACAGACTGGGGTGAATGTTCTGTGCAATTTTCTAAATAGTTTTGTGTGAGGTTTTTTTCTTTTAAGTACAAACAACAGTGATCTCAGTGTGGCGAATTAAAACCCCAGGATACAGGGCCATAATGCAATGCCTACCCAGATAAATGTATGCCAGCCACATCCATTCCTGCTGTAGCCTCCCATCACATGTGGTTTTTTGTTTTGTGTTTTGAAGAGGAGTGAAATGTGCATATTTGGTAGAACTTTTAGCGCAAAAACCTCCCTTCTGGTCTCCCAAAGCTGTTTCTAGATAGTGTGGGATAGGTAGGTAGGTCTTATAATTTTTCTTATATAACCCTTGGTATTTGTTCAAACTCTCCTAAACTAGGTAAAAGGTAAGGTAGAGGACCCTTGGACTGTTAAGTGCAGTCAAAGGTGACTATGGTGCGGCGTTCTCGCTTTTCAGGCCGAGGGAGCTGGTGTTTGTCCACAGCTTCTCATGTGGCCAGCATGACTAATTGGCTACTGGTACACAGAGGACCGTGACAGAAGCCAGAGTGCACAGAAATGCCGTTTACCTTCCCACCACAGCTGTACCTATTTATCTACTTGCACTGGTGGGCGGCTTTCAAACTGCTAGGTTGGCAGAAGCTGGGACAGAACAATGGGAGCTCACCCCATCACACTGATTCAAACCACCAACTTACTGATCGTCAAGCCCAATAGGCTCAGTGGTTTAGACCACAATGCCACCCACTCCCCTAAACTACTAGTATACCAGCATAGGAACCAGTATAGGGGGAAAAAGAGATTTGACTTTCTACCGCATGTATGTGCTATTGGGGGGGGGAATTGCCTAGTGAGTGGAGTATTTTGCACTAAAGTACGCTGTGAAAGATATCTGTGCAATCCGTTTTGAGGGGAGGAAACCCAAGGTTGTCTAAGGACATTTATTGGCACACACTGCTAACAGTATTAGATACATTGTGTGAATTTTAAAATTAATGATACAGAATCTTTTGCAAGCTTCACTAAAGCAGATGAGAGCAGGATCGTCTTTGAATTATAAATTCAATGACAGAAACTTCAATAATGAAGGACTAGTGTAAAATAACTTCTGCCCTTTAAAGCATTGCAGCATCGGGAATCTTTGCTCATCTAATCCTTGCATTAAAACTCAGGAGCCAGCTGGGCTGCTGTAACCCTTGTGAAACAAAATGGGGAAAGAGCTGTAAATGCTTCTGGTGAGTGGTCAAACCATTGTCTTGTGATTATTTGACAATTCATTAGGTGACTTTTGCTTTTTTCATTTTCTTCGTGAACACTAAAAGGCAGAGCTGCATGAAGTAGGAGTTGTAGGGAAGGGGCAGAGGTCAGTGCTTGGCGTGCAGAAGGCTGCAGATTTGACCCCCAGGTAGGGCTGGGATAGGAATAAGGAAAAGAGGTTAGGGTCATATGAGGCACTAGACAGATCCTGAAGGTTGGAAAGGAGGAAGATTAAGAGACAGTGTGTCAGAGAGATGGGTGTATTCATGCTAGCTGGGAAAGGAAGCTGGGGCTAATACTATTATTATTATTATTATTATTATTATTATTATTATTATTATTATTTAGAGAAGGCAGTGACTGGCCCAAGGTCACCTAGTGAGCTTCACGGCCGAGTGGAGGGAATCGAACCCTGGTCTCCCCGGTCTTAGTCTGGCCCTCTAACCACTACACCACACTGGCTCTGCAAAACTTGCCCTCCCATTCAGCTATACACCTCACCTTTTAGGCCTTTTCTCCTCAGACATTCCTGTCGCTTGGGTGGGCATCCCAGGAGGCCTAAGAAATAATTCCTAGTATCCTTCCTCGACCCTCCCGCAAAAGTGAACAATTGCCTGTAGAAACTTTGCAAGTCACTTTCTGTTCATATTCATCTTGAAATGGACGTTTCAGAGCCTTACTGGGAAGGGGGGTGCACCTAAATTAACTTGTCTTCTTCAGCGACCCTCTCACCTTCTGATCTGTTGTACCTTTAAAGGAGTGCAAACGTTTGATAGATCTCTGGAGACAGAAGAGAGCACTTTTGTTATATTTAAAAAAAAAGTTGTGCCATTTTAATTTGTGAAGGCAGAAAGCCAATTCGGATTGACAGTTTAAGTGCCCACATAATAATAAACGAAATGCAGATTTTATTTTCTTTGTGACCGTTTCTCTTTTCCTTTCAGCCCCTGTTGGGACATAACATTGGAATGCCCTTGTTGCATCTGACTTTCTTGCAGAATATTGGAGAGCTTCCAACCTTTTAAACTGCTCCAGCTTTAATTTATCCCACTTCTGATGTTCTCCCCTACCGTATATCTCATCCCCCCCCCTATTTCCTACCCCCTTTTGCTCTTAGAGACTATATATTTATTTAGCAAAATATTTTAAAAGCGGCCTGAATTTATGTTTAAAATTAGTTGTCAATGTGAATAAAATATATGTTGTACACTTGAGATGGGGTTCAGTAGTGGGAAATGACTCATTTCGGGAATATTTCCAGTAATACAAAATGGTGAAAGAAGTAATTCCAGCACCACCCATCTGTGTTCAATATGACTTAAACGAAAGGCAGCTTATTAGAAGGGCACAAAGGATCTATTGAATCACAGAAACATTTGCAACCCCAATATGTTTGTGCCAACAATATCCACGACACCAGCATGTTTGGAGTGGTTGCAGAGACCACTGGTTTCGGGCTGCAGAAGCTGGTACTGACTGGGAGCTCGAGCAACTTTTCTGGGCAATCACAGCAATGCAGATAATGACAGCTGGGTCATTCTTTTTTCCAACCAAATATATGCTGGCATTTGTTTGGAGTTGGCTGTCTTTGGTGGTGCAAGGGAGGGGTGTTTGAATACAGCTGAGCCCTGCAGGTAGATGAAGCCTGAATGGTTTCAGTCCAGGTCATTAGCTGGTAAAGGCAGGGTCTTCTTTGGAGTAATCCTTGAGACAGGGAAGGCCTTAATAAATGAAAAGGCAGCACTGCATTCCTCAGAGTGGCAAGATCTGGCTCATCTTTTGCTCTGCCCTTCTTCTCCATCCTGGGCCAACTGCTTTCCGACATTCCGCAAGCCTCCATTACGAGAAATTAAAGCAGCCCATGGCCACCTTAAAATTCAGGTGCCACATTCATGTTTCACAAGGAACCTGCTTTTTATGGCTAAATTTTATGTTGGGAAATGGACTGCAGAGGAGAGCTCTGCACATTAAGGAACGCCATGAATTATGCACGAGGCACAGCAGTCGGGCATCGGCCCTGCCTCTTTATGAGCAAAAGAAAGCGATATTAACAATTTACACAGGGCTCGAGCTCTTATTTTTCACTGGGAAGCAATAACAGGCCGTGGTGCTGGGAAACGAGTGGTGTGTGGCTCCTCCTCCAGGCCCCTAGGGGGGCTTTCAAAAGCGATTTGGCAGCAGGAAACAGAAAACCAGTTTGAGCACCATGCGGGGGTGAAGTGCGGCAGGAGGGAAAGGACACAGCAGTTTTGTAAGTCATTTGGCAGTGCTTTGCGAGAGTGTCGGGACCGGAGCCAGGCTGACAGATCTGTGCGTTTATCCGATCTGTGTAATGGGGCTGTAAGGCCACTGTACAAATTGGCTCATAGACATCTCCTGAGAGAACCACATCTATCAAATCCATAAGGAAAAGACTGAGAGCAGGGGTCTGGGCAGGAGGGGGTCACTGGTAATCAGGCTCATTAGCTGCTGTGATGTTTAAAGGAGCAGAAGGGGATGCAAGGACTCATATCAGATATCCTTGCTTTATGCCTAGATGGGCTTTTCTGTCCAATTGCCCATTGCTCCTGGCTCTTTTTATACTCACTTCTAGATGGGGGAGAAGGGGAAGTGGTACCAAATATTTCCATTCAGTAATGATGAAAAGAGGCAGTTTTGGAAATTTATCACTTGGATAAGTGACCTAAATGGCGAAATTTCTGTACACTTTGCTCCCTTTTTAATGGCATATTGCTTTCTTTATGCCTGTCTAATAATTTCTATTCATAACAATATTGACATAAAACTAAACATAGGTGCTGTTTCATGCCAGTCAGGCTATGACAGATTTGGGCATTAAGAGGTTTGGTAATCAAGATTATTTAGGGGAAATGTATTAGCTATATTTAGTCCTATGGGCCTTTCTTTTTGTAACTGGTTGGGGCCCATGATCTATCGTACAGCAACTGAACTTTGCTGACAAATTTAGTAAGGATAGCACAGTAATTTGGCAGCTTTGATTTATCACACAGACCATTGATATTATAGCACTGGTGGCATGGACAACTTCTGGCTGATTCTTTCAAATTTAATTTTTTTCAGGGAAGAAAGTTACTTATAGCCGGATAGATCTCTGAATATGCATTTATGTGCAAGTGAACCTACTGTGTGTAGTAGTGTGTGAGTAGTTACAAACACTGTTGCACTTCTGGATACATATTCCCTTTAAAGCAAGGACAGCGTATACAAACTGAAGTATAACTGTTCTTTGAAATTCGCACTTTTCCTAATTTTGCAATGCAATTATTCAGCCACACAATGTGTACAAAAATGCATATGTAAGGAGAAAGTATGCATAAAAATGGCAATATTGTGATACTAACACGCCAAAATGCTTTATATTAGGGTAAATTCCTTGCAAAAAAAATATGTTATGTTACTCAATAGTGTGTACAAAACTGTGTGCATTAGGAGAAATTCACACCAGTATGCTGATAGCTTTTCATGAGGATTTCCGTTTTAAAATGGCAATCTGTTGTAGAAAGATGAAGAATTTAAGATTGTAAAAATAAGGGAATGGGGGGGATTAACAGATCCTTCCATCTCTCCCCTTAACCATCTCCACCTCATTACTCATTATTTCTATTGGAGAAAAAGAACAGAACCCCTTTAAAAGAACAGAACTCCTCTATCTTTACCTCCTTGATTAACAAAAACTTGTGAATGTTACTTAAGCACCGAAAATTGTTCTACCCAAATCAGACAGCATAAGCACACTGCATGAGGCTTCCTTTATCCCACCAGGGTGGGGCATTTTGATTACCTATGGGTTCTGCATCCAGTTCTTCCCTTGATGCAGCTGCCAAAACAGCATATGCAGAGGCCTGTTTGAAAATTGGCAGGAGGGGAAGTGGGTCAGCTGCTACACATGCACACAGGCCAGGTCTCCCAGGTTTATTTGTTCCTCTTGCAGTTATGCAGCACATAGCATGGCATCCTATTAAAACACTGATTAGAATTATTGTCAAGCATTTATGATTCTTCATCTAATTAGTGTGCTTTATTGGCTGTAGATTGCCAAGCTACGTTCAGGACGTAAAGCATCTTCTGCACACATAACGTAAAAATACAGTCTCACTTCCAGTATGGACTCACTGAAATGTTCCAGTTTACGTTTACTGTGGTGTGTATCTGAAGGATTAAGCCATCCTTCTTTAATGCAAACAGTAAATTGCTTCCCTAATTGTTTTCTTTGGGGCAAAATGTTTTCCTAATGTAATTACACGTGTATCCAGGGGACATATGGAGCTGAATTATGAGGTGCGACCTGCCCTCGGTTTTCATTTCTTCTCAAATGCCCCATAACTCTGTTGTAGGTACCTCTTTGGGGATAATACAGTTGTATAAGTAAAATAGCAAGACAGCAAGTTCAACGCTCTAGATATTTCACAGAGTGTACAAGTCTACTTAATTTCTTTCCCTTTTAAGATACTTTTTATCTGCTTTCTGGTCTCCCTTGGACATGGAAAGTGTTTGGATGCTGTAAAGCAGGAATGGCTAGCCTGTGGATTGTATACAACTCCCAAGAAGCCTCTACGTACCTCCTGAAGCCCACCCCTAAAAGGGCACATTTCTGTGCTCCCACTGTTAGCCAGGTGCCCTGGTCTGTGTTTTACTTGCATTTGATTTGTTTCGAGGGAGAACTGATCCCCGCATCACTTTGCAATACAGTGGTACCTCAGGTTAAGAACTTAATTCATGCTTAATTCACTTTAGCTAATGGGACCTCCTGCTACCACTGTGCCGCCGGAGCACAATTTCTGTTCTCAACCTGAAGCAAAGTTCTTAACCTGAGGTGATATTTCTGGCTTAGCGGAATCTGTAACCTGAAGCGTATGTAACCCGAAGCGTATGCAACCCAATTTACCACTGTACAGTGGTACCTCTGGTTACGAACTTAATTCGTTCCAGAGGTCCATGCTTAACCTGAAACCGTTCTTAACCTGAGGTACCACTTTAGCTAATGGGGCCTCCTGCTGCCACCACTGCGCGATTTCTGTTCTCATCCTGGGGCAAAGTTCTTAACTCGAGGCACTACTTCTGGGTTAGCGGAGTCTGTACACCCGAAGTGTTTGTAACCTGAGGTTTGTAACCTGAGGTACCACTATTGTCATGGAGATAAGGAAGTGAGTCTTCCCTCCTCTAGGCTCATCTACACCATGAGTTCTTGGTGGACACTGGGAACAGATACTGGCTGCCAATAGAACAACCACCCATGCTGAGCACTAGCCACTTGCTTATCATCATCTGAAGAGTTCACAAAAGCCCCATGAAGGAGTTGGTTTAGATCCTCCTCTCCACCCTCTTTTCCCATTCTGTTTCAGGCGTTAACATAAAGGAGCAAAGCCGCTCTGCTGGTGCTCCCTAGGTTTCTTTTTTCCAGCTCTATTGGCCTCCCATTCAAACATTAAGCAGATGGTAATGATATGCCATGGGTGCAATAGGTAAAGCTAATGCTAGTTTCCCTTGTGTTATTTTTATTTCAGTTGAAAATAGCTAATGCGCCAAAAGGAAATCAGAGGTTCTTGTTCTACACCCTTTAGAGTATAGTATTGTAGGAAGCAGATGGTCCTTTATGAATCTATATAGCACATCAAGAGATGCCCCCTAAAACTATTACTAGGAATATGATTTATACTGTATTCTTTTCTCTTTAAGCATATAAATGGTAAAACAGTGTTTACATGCAGGAGTTGTATTTGTCTTTCCAGGCGTCTCCTCTAAATGTTATTTACTGTGTCTTCCAGGAGAAGCACACTCACATTAGAGATCTTTTTGACACACATTAATAAGTATTATCTCTTAATTCTTTGGTTGCCACTTAATTAAATTGTCGCCTCTTGTTTTGTTGCTGATACAGACTGATAACTGCTTTGCTGTAGGCTCAGGAAAGTATTAAAGTGCTTTACATTGCTGGCCTGACATAAAATGCCATGCAAAAAATTAATTCTATTTTTTTCCCCGAAAGAAAAGTCTAAGAAAGTAAACAGCTATTATTGTTCACATTGGAAATAAACTTCCTTCCATAAAGTTAATTTTCATAATTGTAAATGAAGCAAAATCTCTATCCTAGGGGGTATCAGAGTAGAGGAGCACTATCCAACATTTCATGGCTGCCAATAAACTAAGGCTGAATCCTAAAACTTACCAGGCATCCTCCGGTGACTTTAATTGATGCAGGATACGACTCTTGATCTCCAGCAGCAGTGCCAGGCAATCATATGAGGAAATAGTAAGAGCCAAGCTGCCATCTGCACATTATACTTCTCTGTCTGCTGTAGCAGGAGAACAGCCTTCCTGGGTCCGGCCAATGGTCCTTCTAGCCCAGAGCCACCCTCCTGACAATAGCAGCCCACTCCATATGCCATAGTGGAAATTTTAAGTGGAGCGGAGCAATCATGCCAACTTTCCAGCAGGCTAAGATTTAAGGATTGCCCAAGCGATGAGGTTCATCCTCTGGCCATTTGAGCTTGCAGTTTGTGCATGTTCTCGGGTTCCATTCCTAGCTGTATTATTATTAAAAACTGTTTACATTATATGATATATTGTTATACAATACCCCAACAAGAATGGACATATCTCTTGTTTTTCAGTGGTTGGTTCTCTCTTTGAACAGTCCTCAAAACACAGTCTTCTATTTGAAGGGCTGCCCAGTCCAAGTCTAGTTTAAAGATAACCATCAGAAGGGAAAAAGAGCAGAGGCTTTGAGGTTGCCGAACAACAGTTTGCCACCTAGACTTCAGACTGAACAGGCACATGTGTCACAGTCTCAAAGTTTCCCCCAATATGCAGTGACGCACTGTATTTCTTGTTACTTGTTATTTCAAAATTCGCATATGCAGATTTTATGCAATTTGGTGTCACATTTCTCTCTCTCCCCCTCCCCCCCTTATTGGGTGAAACAGTTCTTATCTTTTTGTGATTTTGGCCACCCTAATTCCAGGTCAAAATACCATGGGAGGAGACTGCACTGTTAACTCCTTTTTATTTATAAAGCATTCCACTTCTCTCATAGTGTCTGGGATAGGATGGACTAGAAGTCCAAAAAATAAAGCAAATAGTTAATCAGATATTGTTTATTTAGTTTTATGTAAAAACAGGGGGCAAATCATCTTCACTCTTTTGTTGTTGTTGTTTAGTCGTTTAGTCGTGTCCGACTCTTCGTGACCCCATGGACCAGAGCACGCCAGGCACTCCTGTCTTCCACTGCCTCCCGCAATTTGGTCAGACTCATGTTTGTAGCTTCGAGAACACTGTCCAACCATCTCGTCCTCTGTCGTCCCCTTCTCCTTGTGCCCTCCATCTTTCCCAACATCAGGGTCTTTTCCAGGGAGTCTTCTCTTCTCATGAGGTGGCCAAAGTATTGGAGCCTCAGCTTCACGATCTGTCCTTCCAGTGAGCGCTCAGGGCTGATTTCCTTAAGAATGGATCGGTTTGTTCTTCTTGCAGTCCATGGGACTCTCAAGAGTCTCCTCCAGCACCCCGTAATTCAAATGCATCAATTCTTCAGCGATCTGCCTTCTTTATGGTCCAGCTCTCACTTCCATACATCACTACTGGGAAAACCATAAAGGTAAAGGTAAAGGTACCCCTGCCCGTACGGGCCAGTCTTGACAGACTCTGGGGTTGTGCGCCCATCTCACTTAAGAGGCCAGGGGCCAGCGCTGTCCGGAGACACTTCCGGGTCACGTGGCCAGCGTGACATCGCTGCTCTGGCGAGCCAGAGCTGCACACGGAAACGCCGTTTACCTTCCCGCCAGTAAGCGGTCCCTATTTATCTACTTGCACCCGGGGGTGCTTTCGAACTGCTAGGTTGGCAGGCGCTGGGACCGAGCAACGGGAGCGCACCCCGCCGCGGGGATTCGAACCGCCGACCTTTCAATTGGCAAGCCCTAGGCGCTGAGGCTTTTACCCACAGCGCCACCCACGTCCCATGGGAAAACCATAGCTTTTACTATACGGACCTTTGTTGGCAAGATGATGTCTCTACTTTTTAAGATGCTTTTTTTAAAGATCTTCACTCTTAAGAACTTTTTAAGATCTTCACTCTTAAGAATTCCAAATCCAAGTTTGGCTTATTTCTTTGAACCGATGCTATTACTTCTTGTGGAGTCCTAAAGTGTGGGCTACATGGACATTGATTTAAGGCAGCACGATTGCCCCAAAGCTAAAAGAAATCTGGTTCCTAGATCAGATTTTTAACTTGGCTAGCTTTCACTTGGCTAGCTTTCACTTGGCCAGCCCTCTTTTTTCAACTTCTTTTGTGCATCCATAAAATAGGAATGAATACCTGCGGTGTTACTATTCTCTAATATTGTGTGCAGTATTAATATTGTGCACAATGTTAGAGGAGATGATCCTCAAAAGGTAAAAAATATAAATATTGAGGCATTCTGAAAAAGCTATGGCATTCTTTTTGAGCTGTTTTGAAAAGCCCCATGACAGTCCCAGAGATTATATTGCAGAACCTTTGCTGAAATGCAGAAACCTGTTTGTTATACCGTAGCAAATTGTTTTTAAGTCTGGGGCTCTGATACAGCAGGGGTGCTTCCTGATTAGTTAAGGTGTTGTTCAAGCTTTCATCCTCTGGACCATCCTGGTCTGTAAACATCCTGTCATTGCAGTGATTTCCACTACTATGCTGACTTTACAATTTTGGCAACAGGGTTGGCTCCATCAGGAATTGAAGTTTGCAGAACTTGGAATCAGGTCACAGAGCTAAAGCTCTAGCTTTCTGGCTTATATATGCTGGAATAGTAAGGTGCAAGTCAAGTGTAAACACTATGCTATAAACCTTTCAGGAAGATCTCATTGTGTGTGTTTCCCCAATGCATCTAAACAAAAACCTCTATCTGTACCTTTCCGTAGCTGCTAATCTCATCCTCACCAAGAAGAATAAAGAAGGAGGATAAAATTGCCATGGTGTTGATTTCTTATGATGTACTAAAAATGTAAGGGTCTTTGGAACAAACATGTCCTGAAACTCCATGCAAGATATTTAACAGAGCCACTTCAGAGCAATAACAATGTAAGAGCATTATATTTAGAAACAGGAGCATTGCAAATAAAGTTCCAAAATAACACCCCAGAGCAACAACCCCGAGATAATTAAGGTAAAGTGATAATTCTATTTAGAAAGCCATTTTAACTGCTGGTTAAAGCCTTCCAGTTTGCAGTAGAAGATCTATTGCGCACAATATGTTCATGGTGTCATGGTTTTGTTCTTTACAGTCTTGCAGAATGAGACTTGAGCTTTGGAGACTTTTAAAATGTTCGCTGTGGGGTGGAGTTTATAGGCTCCATGCAAAATCTGGCTTCAGGGGATTAATATTATTAAAAAAACAAAAAAACACAACTGACCTGTGTGGCAAAGAGGATGGGGAGCTTTCAACGTACCAAAGCTAAACTGCCATGCCATGCCATTCAGGTAATGAGCACCAGTACTGAATGCTGGAAAATGCCTTCACTGGCTGCCTATCTCCCACAAGGAATATCATTTGTGGTCCTGGTCCTGAGTGCTAATGTTCTACTCTTCACCCCATCTCCCTCATAGAGTGTCGACACTCTTAGAACCACTACTTACGTATGCAGAGATGCCATTCTTGATATCTCCTTCCCTTCACAAGGAATATATGGAAACTGCCTCATTCAAAGAATCATAGGGGTTGGTTTGTATCTTCATCAAGCCAAATATTGCCTTTTTATGGTGTGTGTTCCTCCCCATCATGTGTACAATGATATGAGTGATTCAGATATCCTGTGTGTACCCTTGATTCAAGTGGAAGGCTTGTCCAAATTGTGCCTCTGTGCTAGCCTTACTCAACCTGTTGCCCTCCATATGTTTTAGACTACAAGTGCAAGACGTGATGAGATTTGTTGTCCCAAATATTTGGAGGGCACCAGGTTGAAGGAGGCTTTGTACATATGGCAGGACTCAGCTTTCGCATCTTCCTTCTGGAATATATGAAATAAGAATGGATGAAAATGCCCTAAAAGAGTGAGTACAGGATGTGCTTTCTTCATTTGAGCTTAAGTGCAGATCAGTGTGCTGTGGTGGAAGGTGCACATCTGTTCCATCAAACAAGAGGATGGACTTGGCTGGGTGAGCTTATGAACAGGTGCAGAGGATGGAAACATATCCAAAGGTCGCCTATGTTGGAAAAAACAAAGCCATTTATCTACCAATCTCTCCCTCAGCACCATCTCAGCCATAGTAAGCTACAGTGAGTCAGAAGGTGCACTGTGGAGGGGGACAAGAAAGCTTCAGGCATACACCGCAGGGAAGAAAAGAAGAAGATCAGTGTACCCTAGCCTTAAGGGTCATTTCATAGCACTATAGATTGAGATTCATAATGTATTTATTGCCCCCAAACATTTATTCTCTCTGTGTAAGGTCACATGTAAAGTAACACATGGGGAGGGGGGACCTAAACCCCTCTGTGAAACACAAACATATATGTCAAAAGTTTTTTTCTAGTTTTTGTTTGTTTTTAAATTATGCATTTTCTACCTTTGAAGGGTTTAAAACTGGGGTGTGTATTTATATTTATATTATGTTTGGTTATGTTACCCTAACAATTCCCCCCCCCCCACATCTCTATAAATAAATATAATAGAGGCTTATGTCATGTGAAATTACTGTTAAAGCGGGAAGAATATTGCAAACTGTGTCCTCCAGGTATATAACTGAAGTGTAGCGAGTTAAATGAATGTGCCTTAGGTAACACAAGGAGCATAGCAGAGGCCCTCAGAGCCCGAGTTTCTCACCCTTCCTATTTTATAGATTGTACTTTAAAAAGAGAACCCTTCCTTGGTTTTCATTTAAAATTGCCTTTATCAAATTGCCTGGGTTTCTTTATCTAGTCTGCTATGCTTTGATGTTTGGCTTGTTTACACCATTCTGGTTCAGAGGATCGAGCCATCAAAGGGAGCCAGGCTGAATTTTTAAAATGTCAGCCAGGAAGCCAAGTTTTATCGCTGCCAGTTCTCCAAGAGCACTTCATAATTTTTAATTTCTCCTTCCTCCAGGTGGGTACAGTCTAATGCTAACAATATGAGAGGGCGCATATCCAGCTGTGCAGCGTGCAGCCCCTTAGTACCAGGCGGTACTGCTATTAGGCTGGCGGTGTGCACTCCTTATCCAACCATCATTATCTGCTCTGCTGTTGTTTTGATTTTCACTTGAGTGGGGTGCACCTGCTGCAACCTTCATTTCCATTGGGCCAAAAGTCTTGAGACCTTGAGACAGGTGCAAGATTAACCTTTGCCTTCTCTGTAATTATAACACCAAATGGAAGTAGGGTTTTTTAAATTAAAAAAACACAAAAAATGGGGAGGGAACATTGGCTTGAAACTGAAAACAGCCAGCCTGCCTCACAGTAGGGAGAACATGCATTTCCTAGCAAGCAAGCTGCTCTTCAGTAAAGCAAGCAAGCAAGGGCATTTGCTTCCAGGCAGCAGGTGCACACGCCAGGTGCAGGTGAGAATGGATGGATGGAGGGGCATGTTGAGCTCTGTGTGCATACTTCCATGAGATCCGTGGCCAACTGTCTGTGCCACATCCATTTTCTTAGGAACACCACTTTAATTTATTGAAGTTTAGCTGCCTCATGCAGTCATGAACTGGGGGAGAATTGTTACAGAACTTTGAAGCCTTGGGGGAAATGCCCTGTAACTTCTTTCTCTCTTGACCTCGGCCCCTTTTGTACAGTAGGTGCAGGAAGACTCTTGGTTGGTGTTCTCTACGCACATAGTGCTGTGAAATGTTAAAACAGAGAAACTGCAGGATAATTTTACTCTAGCGTGAAGGAAACTGCACAGAGGTGGGAGGTGGGGCAGAAGAGCTCTGGCATGTGATGCTTGGCATTCTAAGAGTCTCCTTGCCTTCCTCCTGCACAGGTTTTAAGGCCAAAGGCAGCATGTTTGTCCAGAGGTGCTGACCTGTGCCCAAGATTGAGGGGCTCCAGCGCGTATTGCATTTGTGTGACACCACATCATTGGGAGGAGGCCCAGTGTGGCGTGGCTTCAATGGCTGGCAGCTCTTCCTCTTTCATGCTTAGGGGAAACCAGCCACTGAAGCCACACCGTACTTGACTTCCTGTGCCCTCTCCCTACAGATATTGAGGGGGGCGAAGATACCTCGGCGCTATAGAGTTGGCACCTGTGTGTGTGTGTGTGAGAGAGAGAGAGAGAGAGAGAGAGAGAATTTGCTTCCTTCTCTTTTAGTTCTGTGACCATCAAGGGGCTTTGCAGTCAAGCCCTCCCAATGGGTTTGTGATTGAATGGTAAAGCTCTCTCACACAACCTTGGCTCAGTGCAGAGCCTTCTGTTGGGCAGAAGGGAAGCAAACACCAAATCTGCTTCACCTGGCGGTCTTTTGAACCAGTGGGGTAATTCTGACTCCATGCTGTTTTTGGAGCAAGTTTGGGGAGTCTCTGCTGTGGGTAGAGATCAACAACAAAGCTGTTTCCCCTGCTCAGTTCCTCACTTTCCATGTCTGTGTGTACAGAAGGGAGGTTGCAGATAGGAAGATGCTGCGGCAAGCAAACAAATAAAGCATTTGAATTGGAAGATGCTCAAAGTGGAGAACAGGAATGGTTAAGTGCAGAGTCTAGAGAAAGCAATTACACTCAGGCTGAGCTTGCCAGCACAGAATCCTTGGAAGCAAGTTTAAATGCTAGCCCAAAAACATTGCAAGGAAGCAAAGACTTGTGGGTGGGTTTTTAACATATGCAATGTTAGAATGGGGGGAAGTTGGGTTCACTTGGCTTGCATGCACACTTGAGTCCTGGAAATCATCATCTTTAGACATGAATCCCTGGAAGGAAATCAGGGAGAAGAGAGTTCATTGATTGAATCCAACAGGCTGGGCAATGGTCATGTGGCATGTCTGTGTTGTGTTTATGACTCTCTATAAATGTCACAATCCTGGCAGTTTATCACTTAATTTCAGCAGAAAATATTGCATGGCTCCAAGGATTCCCAACATAGAAGAGTTGGAACTCGTCCATGAAAAAGCAAAACAGGGAAACTAGAATGAGCTGTCTCCCCTTAAGCGGAATATGAGATTATTCTGTCACAAATGACATGCATGTAAAACACTCTATAATTACAGGTTGCTTGTGGGTGGCTAAAGGAAGCTTATATGCAGATCTTTCTCTTTGCATCCCTGCCAGCATTTCCATTATGCTTCATATTGGAAATCTGGTTTCTTTCTTCTTTGGACAAAACTTTTTAAAATTATTTTTTTTTTTGTAACTTTTAAAAAAGTGCCTGCTATCCTGGAGAAAAAAATCAACGCAATGCAATTTTGATGAAAATCCTTACTGAAATCCCCTGCTCCCAATCATGCTGGAACATCTATTGAAAATCTGAAGAGAGGACTAGTTCCCCTTCTTCAAATGAGAAAAACACAGGTTTTGCAGTATTCCCTTTAACATATTAAATGAGCATCCCTAGTCTTAGAACATCCTAGTAGTAGATTGTGTGGAAGATGGTTAGAAACACAGTGTGTACAGATTTACATTGTTCTTGAGTTTAGCATTCCAACAGGCACAACATAAAACTCAGCTTTTCATAAATCTGTTGTTTTGCTGTCAGCTTTCTTTCAGGCAAATGACATTAGTTATATACTGTATATTAATAGTCCAAAACCATGCGGTTCCAGTCCAGTAGACAAGAAGCGTCTTTTTCCAACCATAAACAATTGACATCTTTGTAGCTATTAACTTCATGATCTGTTATATTTTGTATGCAAGTAAGAAACATATATTTATACATGGCTTGACAGGATTATTAATAAATGTACTTGATAAACAGTAAAATTGTTGGTCTCAAGATGGTCGATAAACGAATTGTCATTGTGAATAAGATTTACTGAGCTGTTTGTTGCATCTGGTTTCATATAATTAATATTGCTCATAGCAACCAGCTGCCAGGGTTTCTTTAGGCCACAATTCCTGCATTGCAAGGATTTGAACTAGATGGCCCTTGGAGTCCCTTCCAACTCTGTAACTCTATGTTTCTGTTACTGTAACCCTTTGCATGCTGTATGCTACCTTCAAATTGTGCCATAATGCAAGATGTGTCACTCACACACCCCAGATCTGAAGTCTTCTGTTATTGTTCCTCATCTCTTGGCATTTTTCTAATGGACTGGCATAGGACCATAAACACACTGGTGTCCATTGTTGCCCATTGTCCACCACCTGTAGCTCCATGGTAGAATAACACACGGCTGGGTAATTCATTACAGCTGCTTTGGAGGTGCTGCAACTATCTTCCCTGTGAAAAATTATGTGTTGGTGAGAGTCTCTTCAACTTACTTCCACCATTGTTCCACCACTAAGTGCATCCAGCTTGTGAGAAAATTAACAAATTGAATGGTGGACAGATGCAATCCATGCCACCTGGCTTTGTTTAATGCTATTTAAGCTGCTTTTAACTTAAACACACACACACACACACACACACACACGGTGCAAAATCAGCAGCAGACAGATTTGGTTGTATTATCTAGAAGTTACAATTATTTCATCTAATTTCTCCCTCTTTCTGTCTCTCTCCCTCTTCTTCCTTTCTTTCATTTTTGCTATCTCTAATTTTTCTTTTGTTTACATTTTTATCTCTTCCATTGATGTCTTGCAGACTATTGTACTGGTTAAGTATAATTGCTGAATTAATCACATTTTCAAGGATATATTATTGTTTTTAATGTTCACTCATATAGCATTTCCAAAGGGTACACTGTTTGATACACGTATCATTATAAAAGAGATACGGATTTATCTTGGGAGGGGGAATCGGGAATAACAAATAAAGATGACTCAAAATGGCTAGAAAAATCGTAGAAACTTATCTACATGAGTTGAATAGAAATTTAATTCTGAAATTTTAGCAGGTCTAATGCATAAAAAACCCATATTGTCTCTTGTAAATTTGGGGTTCATGACTGTGATTTATGTATTTTTACAGGGGTTTACTGACTGCCACTCTAAATGCAGCACAGCAGAACATAAAACTCAATTGTCTTGGAGGACTAAGCTCCCCACCCAGCAAATGTGCATCAGGCCTATCCACAATATTTTTTCAACCTCTCAAAAAATCTGCACTCTTGTTGGGAGGTGGTAGCTGCGAGACTACCAGCATGTTCCTTTTCCATTTTCTTGTCTGCCAAAATCCCATCATACTGCTAATGCTGATCATTAATTGCTTGTGCCCCCAACCTGGGCCTTAGCACTTTGCTGCAGCTCCCAGCTCCCTATCATCTAACTCCCTTCTGAGATGCCTCTACTTGCTCTTCAAAATCTAAAGGAGCTGCATCCCACCAGCCTGAACACCAGTCTAGGTCTCCTTCTATAATCATAGCCTCTTTTTCCATAGTTTCAAAATGTGATTTATGGCCTTTTAAACTGTGTGTTTGGGGATATTGTTTTTGTTTGTGATTATCTTATTTATTTTTGTATTTTTATATTGTGAACTGCCCTGTGATATTTGGATGAATGGCGGTATAGAAATAAAATTAATATAATAATAATAATAATAATAATAATAATAATAATAATAATAGCTTCCTCTGCACATACCCTTCCCTATTCTGTGGCTGCAAGAACTGGCAAATTGTATTTTATCCCTGCTTTACACTGTTTGGTTCCTTCCTGCTTTGCTATTCTAAGCAAAATGGAGAAAAGGCT
Organism: Podarcis melisellensis; assembly: GCF_964234715.1. Taxonomy (NCBI): domain Eukaryota; kingdom Metazoa; phylum Chordata; class Lepidosauria; order Squamata; family Lacertidae; genus Podarcis; species Podarcis melisellensis. The sequence goes on along the minus strand of NC_138528.1, from coordinate 75,441,883 downwards.
GGCACTTTGGCATACAGCAGCACAATTTGCTTTGCTAAGGGCATCGTTTACTAGCTCTGAATATAGTTCGATAATTTCCATGAAGTGTGGTAGAAGTGCCATTGGAGATCCTTAAGGGCAGAAGTTGCTAACTTGCAACACACCAGATGTTCTTGGACTCCAGTGCCCATTAGCCCCAACCAGTTTAGTCAGTGGTCAGGGATATGGGATTTATAATCCCAACAGCATTTGAAGGGCCACAGATTAATTATGTGACTGCCTCTTCTTTTCTTTGACACTCTTGTGCCAGAATAACTTTTCCCCTTTTCTGGGCCAATAACTCTTGAACTCTCCATTGCAGAAGGTTAAGCAGCTGCTGATATATCTTGCTTGCCAAAAATAAATGTTAAAAGGAATTGAGTGGTACCATTGACCAAAGAATGGGTACCCGTGTTCTTCTCAATGCATTTCCACAGTAATGCAGTTGTGCATTACTGTAAAAGGCTCTTTTCGCCTATGAGTTAGGCACTGAGCATCCTTGGTTCCGTTATAAACATCCCCGTCTTTCATTTCACTTTGCCTGCAGTTCCACTAGCAGCACTAGTAGTGTCACAGGTCTGAACAATCTTTAGCAAATTGCCATTGTAACACCACTTCTCTCTGTTTACAAGATTAACCATGCTTGATTTGTGCTGTGTTGGGATACAAGAATGTTACACCGTGAGCCCTCAGGTCTGCTTGTCAGAATTAATATTTCCTTTTCCTAGCCTAGTAATTGTGAACTTGTTTTTGTCAATTTACTAGTGGAAGGAGCCAAGTTCTTTGTAAAACAACAGCAGAAATAAATAATCCATTTTAGGACCAGTCCCAATAAGCCCTAAGAGAAAGCAGGCTAGTTGCCCAGAGCTTTTGAGCTGCTTACTCTCTGGAATTGGGATTATTTTCACTTGCTATCACAAACTGTACTCCTGGATGCTTCTGTTTTCTCAAAGTGGGACAACCAACAAATAAGAGGAGGAAAATTCTAAAAGATAATATGTTGAAATAGTCCAGAGGGCATTAAAATGATAACTTGATACTCCTCCCTCTCTCTCTCTCTCTCTCTCTCTCCCTCTCTCTCTCTCTCTCTCTCTCTCTCTCTCTCTCTCTCTCTCTCTCTCATCTCTCATCTTAACTAGTCCTACTGCAACTTTACCTTGGAGTCTATTAAACTGCCCATGTTTTGAAATATATGATAATTCTTCTGTAGGCATTTGTCTTACACATTTTCCAAAACATTAGGAAGAAGCAGGCTTACTCTGGCTTTGATGGGAGGCTAACTGTTGTGTTGACCTTTGTTCAGTGTTCCTCAGAGGTCCTTTCAGGGATGTATTCTTCTTCTTGGCATTGTCAGTGCAACTCACATAGCACTTAAAAACACTTTTAAAGATAACGCCTTATAGAGCCACATGTCAGTATAGCCCCGGCTCAAGGAATTTGGAGTCCCTCAGTATGTGCCCCCTTCTAATCTCTTAAGAGGCACAAAATGCAAACCAAGATTCTCTTATGCTGCTTCTGATTGTCCTGGCTGCAAAGTGAGAGTGCAGGCACTGCTAGGATGCTGTGCACTTTGCTAACTTTGGACTGTCAGTAAATTGGCCAGCCTTGCCACACTTTGGGGTTGGCCATGTATCGGCATACAGTGGTACCTCGGGTTACAGACCCTTCAGGTTACAGACTCCGCTAACCCAGAAATAGTACCTCGGGTTAATAACTTTGCTTCAGGATGAGAACAGCAGGAGGCCCCATTAGCTAAAGTGGTACCTCAGGTTAAGAACAGTTTCAGGTTAAGAACGGACCTCCAGAACAAATTAAGTTCTTAATCCGAAGTATCACTGTACTGCTATGGTAGGCTTGCTAATTACTTAAGAAAATATAATGTTAATATACATTCTAGCCAATATCTGAAGCCTGTGCCTGGCACCTGAAGCGAGCATAGGGAAATAAGTGAGGTTGGTTAAAGACTATTGGGAAATGATCTACCATGAGTTTTTTAAAAAAGGTTTTAAACAACCTTCCCAAAAAAACCTGAGGCCTTTTTGTTAGGAATAGTTCAGTCTGAAGTTCCCAGTTGTCAGAATAAAATATTTATGTATGCGACCACAGTGGCTTGAATTTTGCTAGCCCAAAGATGGAAAGTGAAAGAGATTCCTGGCAACTTAAGCTGATAGAATTTGTAGAAGCAGTAGGTTTAACATATAGAATAAGAGAGCAAGAATATTTTTTCCCAAAGAGGAGTGGAATTTTTTGCTGAATATTTAGAAAATAACTGTGTACAATTAAAAACGTGGGTAGCATTTAGATAAACTCAACAGTATGGTAAATATTTGAAAGATGTAAAATGGAGAAATGATTAAATAAATAATTTTTTTTTATTTATACCCCGCCCTTCCCAGTTCAGAAAACCGGGCTCAGAGGGGCTAACAACAAATTTAAAACACTTAATTGATGCAACAAAAAACAGCATAAAATACAGTATGAAATGTGAATAACAATAAATACAGAAATCAGAAATCAATTTAGGGGGAAAATTCATCCAATAAACATTGGATGATCACCAGGGCTAGCTGGCTAAGTTAGTCCTATTTGGGCCAGCGATTAGATTGGTTATGGTAAAATATGCAGAAATGCTAGATAAGTAAAATGAACCATGAAAGGGGAAGAAGTCCATAGTTACATGGCATTATGTAAAATGTTTATTTTGAGATGCATAAACTTAAAAATTAATAACAATTGTTATGAATCATTGAAAGAAAGAAATAGGTGAGGTTTGCTGTGGTACTGGGACTTAGAAGGGTTTGTGAAATGGTGGGAAGCCCCTTATGTATTCTTTGGACCACTGAGAGCCAGAGAACTTGAGCACACTTGTATGGTGGATGCATGTTCCATTTCCCTCTGTGTAAAAAGAGAAGCCTTAATTGTTTGGGCAGATGCCTCTCTCATCTATAATAATGAAAATACTCTGTTTGCTCATCTTTCAGGAGGGTGAGTTTACATTTCAAATAGCATTCCATCCTGAAAATCAGCATAAGTTGAGGATTAAGAATTGAGTTGTGCCAGGAATGAGCAAAGTGTTCCATATCTTCTGAAGGTTGAAAGTACACCATGCTTTTCTTTGCCAGCTCACAGGAGATGACCATTTGTGAGCCCCAAACCACCAAGCATCAGCTGTATCATTGTGCCTGTTTAGTGGAAGGTCTTGCTGCTTCGATAGAGAAGAGAATCTTTTTGTTAACAAATAACAGGGGCCTTCTGTAGAGTAAAAGAAAAAAGAAAAATGTGTGTCAGAATTAAAATACTGGTAGAAATAGCAGTGAAGCAGGAAATTCATTACACTCTCTTCGTACAGTAGCATTTTACCTGCTCTCTTTTCTTTTATGTGGTTTGAACTTTTGCCTTTAAACGTAGCTTCACTCTCAAAACAACAAGATGGATTGCAACCATATTTTTCCCCCCAAGGCAGTATGCAGTCAGTTCAACCTGAAAGTTAGGGCTATGTGGTTTAATTCTGCAATCCTTTCCTGGGAGTGAACCCCAATGTACACAGCTTTCTACTTCATTAACCTGATCAGGAGTGCCTCTTAAATTACATTGACAAGGGCTGATTTAGTGGGTCCTTCTGCCACCAAAACAGGGGGTACAACTGCTGCCCAAACATATATGACCTGTGGCATTGCACCAAAGAGACTTTCCCCGCATTGCCAAGACACATGGCCCTCCAGCTGTTGTTGAACAATTATTCTTGTCACACACACTTGTTGACTTGCTAGGGCTGGTGGGAGTTGGAGTCCAACACAGCTGCAGGTTCCCCACCCCTAGTCTAGTACATTTATTGTGCTAGCAGTTATTGCCAGCACATTCGCTGTAAGCCGTTTCATAGTATGAAAATGGGTATGGGTGGGGATAGGTGAAAGATGAAGTTAGATGTAACTTGCCTAGGCACTGTCCTAAAAGTATTCCAGCTTCGATGGACTCTCCATGCCTCGTCTGATAATATAGTAGTAATTTCTGATAGAAAGATTGATGGAATGGACTTGTTCCCTATATCTTGCACACAGTTCTGTTTGCAACTGGGTTGCAAGCAAGCAAGTACTTCAGACATAGTGTACCAAATGCTGGGTTTTTATGATGCCCTGTTGCCCCATGCATGGGGGCATCTAATACCCTTCCGGAACCTGCTGCATTTCCTGGCCCAATTGGACCCTCTCCCCATCCAGTTAAAAGTGCAAAAGTTAATGGCAGGGAGATCCTCATTCATGCTAAAAAGGGTGCCAGGAGGCCTTTAGGCTCCTTCAGCCATCTTATGGTATTAGTCATGTTTAGAGCTTAGAGGTCATTATCTAATTAATCTTGGGAAAGTCAATTAATTTGACTTAAATCAATGACTTTAATTAATTAATTTGGGAGTATCCAGTGGACATGTGACCCAATAATTAAAATTTGGATAGTGGGCAATATCTGCCCATCACTAGCCAAGTTACACGTGCACAACCTTCCCATCCATCCTTGTCTTTTTTAGTACACACACACACACACACACACACACACACATTGTAAACTGATACACACTTTATCTACCTAACCAAAAACATACAAAAGCTTGCTGTAGTGATCATGTAGACTGCAGCTACCTAGGATGTGTCCGCTGGACATTTAGAGTTATCCACACAGGAAATGCACTTGTTCTGTGAGGAAGCCATGAGAGAGAAATCCCACTGTATTTAGGAAGAGTACGTTGTGCTGGGTCCACAGAAAGTTACAGCCACGCAGATACTTGATGTTCGGAACCTCTGTGTACATTTGAAAGTTTGGGGAGGAAATGGAGCATCTGCAGAGCTGGGTTTATTGCTTTATATGAGCATGTCAGCACAATCAGCACAGGGAGATGCACTGTACCGTTCCCGATGGAGGTGAGCCATCGCTCACCGTTTCCGAGCCATCAAGCATTTTCTTCCTTTTATCGTCTGCTGTGTTGAGAATGTCTGCCAGCAGTTGGGTAGCCTTTACCCAGGGTCAGCACGTTTTTTATTTCTTTCTGGTAGACCCAGACAAAGTATTGAAATGGTTTTGCTCCACCGGGGACTCTTCAAGTCATCTGAAGGTGAGCTATTAGAAGGAAATCAGAGTGCTAACCGCTTTATATCCCCTTTGCTGTGTTTCACCTGTTAAATAGTTAATGTGATAGGAATGAAGCTCTCTAAAGGTGTCTCCCCCCCCCCCCCCAGTATAGTCTTACTCCAGGCACTTACTGTTCACATTCATTGAGCATTAGGTTCTTAAGGGGTCATTAATTAGAAACAGTTTCTTTATGGCGAAGTTGCAGGTTTTACATTGCCTCAAGGAGCACATACTGTTGAATGAAGCAGAATACCTGGCTTTTCTCTTCACGGAGCCTGACTTCCCATTCCTCCTGTTAGTGATGGAGAAGGGAGCCCTGCAGCTTCTCTCACGGATTCTCCTCTGACAGTGGGGGACTTTGGTCTTTCAAATTTCAGCAGTATGATGCTAAAATTTGGTGCCCTCTGTCTCTGCCCTAAAACTGCCTCTGCCTCTGACTTCTGAACAACCCAGAAAGGATTCCACAGGCAACTGGGGCCATGCATTCACAGCTGCAATAGCAGCACAGTGAGGGATTGCTTAATGTATCATAAAAGCCCTGCTGGACCAGGCCAAAGGCTGGTCTAGTGCAACATTCTCTTCTCCCAGTGCCAAACTAGATGTCCATGAGAAGCATTCAAGCAGGATATGAGTGCACAACATTCTCATTTCCTGTGGTTTCCAGCAACTGGTATGCAGAGGTGTATGGACTCAGACAGTGGAGAGAGGACATAGCTTTCATGGCTGGTAGCCCATTGCTAAACCAGAGGCAGACAATGCAAGGTAAAGGCCTGGCATGTCTAAATATCTTTTGCACAGTGAGGATACCACTGGCCCCACTCACACCAGAGCCCCCCAGAACACAAATGGTGAAGCCAGTGACAGCCGTTTCTGTCCTCGATTCATTCCCTTTTGTTCGTTCAATTCTTCAGTTAGTTAAAATTCTGCCTGTCTATCTTGCATGTAATTGGTTTTTAAAATGAAACAGAGCTAGTGGTAGCGGCAGACAATGATAACGGTGGTGGTAGCTTATAATGTGGGTGCACCCCTCATGTAATCTCTCCCATTTTTGTAGGAGAGGTCATGTGGAGTGGTGTCTTGGTGTGAGTGTGCCCCAAAGTACAATAGAGTGGACTACCTGGTTCAGACCTTGATACTTTGCTGTGGCAAGGACTGCTTCATGCAGGGGATTTTGGATGTTTGAACCATGGCTTTAACTAACCCACACATTTCCCATGCTTGCTGTACGGGCAGCTAATTGCAGCAGTCAACAAATTAGAGGCAGCAAGCTTATTATTGGAACATTGCCGCTTTGAAAAGCAAGTACTAGAGCTTTAGAGGGCCATGTTATTTCCAGGTGTGCTATGTAAATAATATAGCTTCGTGACATATTCTTATGCTGTGATAACTGACAGCAGTGACTACACAGAAATTTTATATATGAAGAGCCATGACTGCTGTTCAGTGTTGTGAGCTTGGAAATAAGTTTATTTAATTTATAAAGACATACTTATATAATGGTGCTTTATTGAAGAATGAATTATTCTGAAGAAACCCTGAAAAGTTTATATAATACTTACTTCTCCTAGGTTGCTCTTTCCATCAGGGAAATACCACTTCATTTTAGACAAAGATCACCCTGCAGTATTGAAAATCTGCCGAAATCCCTCTTTCCTTCCACCTTTCCCCCCTCCTCAGACAGCAAGGGAGAGTATGTAAATAAAGCTGGCAAACATAAAATTGCAATAAAGTGCAGCCGCTCCATGAATTTATAGCATGAGGGGGTAAAGTAATAAAAAGCTATAAATTTAGTGTCAGTCAGCTTCCTTTATCAATCTGTGTAAATAGTGTGTACATGAGGCAGTGCAAGAATAGGATTAAAGCGTCATGTATATATACTCCATGGGCAGTTTGCCAAGGTTTCCTGTCATACGTACATCTAATGCAACTGCATAAAAGATTTACTGGCACATTCAGAAGGAGAAATAGCCAAGTCCTGTTACATGTGGGAGCCCTGGACAGATATAATTGGACCCCATGGTGAGCTTTGGCCAACTTCTGAGCATGCTCCAGAGACTCTTTGTGACTGTGGTGATGCTGGAGACACCAAAAGTTAGCAGATGTTTCCAAAAGCAAAGGAAGGATTGTTCAGTGTTCTTCAACCTCGTGATCCTGCAAGTGTGTTGCTTCCTTAGGCAATGAATTTCAGAACACTGGACAAAGAAAACTGATGCATTAGAAAGAACAGAGCACACCCATAAACTCAATTTTGTGTTTCAGTAATCTATAGCTGAGGATAACCAATGAGGCCTAGTGAGCAGAGTGATAAATTTGGACTACCGTATTTTTCGCCCTATAGGATGCACTTTTTCCCCTCCAAAAATGAAGGGGAAATGTGTGCGCACCGACCCCTCTCGCTCTCCAGGCTTCTGGAAGTTCTCCGCAAGCTTTGGGAGCCCGCGGGAGTTCCTGTCAGGCTCCCTAGGCTTGTGGATAGCAGCCTGCGTCTTGAAGCCTGGGGCGTGCTGGGCTTTGGCTGCCAGCCCCACAAGCTCGGGGGACAGCGGGGAGGCGGAACGCCGCCATCCCACTGTCCCCCGATGTGGTTTGGAGGCTGGTGGCGGGGAGAAGTGCGCTTCTCCCCACCGCCAGCCCCACAAGCTTTGGGGACAGCGGGGAGGCGGAGCGCCGCCATCCCGCTGTTCCCCGACCTGGTTTGGGCTTCAGGCAGATAACCGCAAGGTGTGGGAGCCCGGCGGGAAGTTGCGCCTGTCTCCCAAGGTTTGCGGAGAGCTGCCTGTTCTGGGGGCTGGGGTCGGTGTAAGCTTGGGCTTCCCTCGTCCCAGCCCTGTACCTGGGGAGGGGGGAATAAAAAAAAATTCTTTATTCGCCCCCCCCAAAAAACCTAGGTGCGTCCTATGGGCCGGTGCGCCCTATGGGGCGAAAAATACGATACTTAGGCTGAGGTTAAAATCCCTGCTTTTCTGTCCAGTTCAGTAGGTATCCTAGAGTATGTCACACTCTACCTAACCTGGCTTCTTTTGAAGGTAGTATGAGAACTCCTCCATATATGCTGTCCCAAGCTTCTTGAAGGGTAGGGTGCAAAACGTGACAAATAAGATGGCTACATAATAATGGCATTTGCTCACATACAACAAAGGAATTATTTGTCATTTCCCTTTTTCTTAAACCCTGGAAAATTAAAAAGCAACTTGAAACTTATTTGAACTTCCCTTAGCTTTACAGTGAGTTTCAAAGCAATCAGATGATGTCTTTACTTTGTGAAATGTCACTACTTGTTATTACAGTGTGATTATTGTTCATAAGCCTGCTATTGATTAAGTCAATCAATGCCTCATGCTGCCAGGGTGCCTCTTGCCACTAGCTGCATGTTGTTTGAAGGGTATGTGCTATAGCTATTTCTCGATAAAGAGCAAGTTTGTCATCTTACAAACTGAAGATGCAGAAAGTGGCTGCAATCAGCACCTTTATTTTATGGAGATTATTAATATTATTCATGCTTGGGGGCACATGAGCATTTCATATCTCAGCATCCTAAGCATCTGCATTAATCCAGAAAGCGTGTTTCTGTGTTTGTAGTGGAATGCATACCATTTAATGCTTGAAAAGTCAGTTAAAACATAATCCTTTGCTTTGATGAGGAATTCTGAGAGAGATGGTTGCAGACCAGATCCAGGCATTCTTAGAGAAAAGTGTGTTTTGTGTTTTCTCTTCTTTTCTTCGTGTTGTGAACTGCCCTGTGATCTGGGGTGGAAAACATTGTTGCTTTTTCCTAGCAGTAGCTAATCATTTTTTTCTTCCAACATATCCAATCATCTAAGGGGTTAGATGTACTCTTCTAGAGGGTATACTCTACTTAAATAAATAGTAAGAAGACAGGAAGGCAGCCAACACTTGGTATTATCTCCTTCAGATTAGTTTTCCATGGAGCTGTTTTGTGGTAAAACACAGAATCCAATATGGGCTGTTATGAGTCTTTGGCTTCAGTTTGTGAATTATTAGATAAACACTTCAGTATCATTTAATGGCATATTGGGTATCATTCAAGTAATTCTTCATAGTACCTCCCAAAATATGATATGTTATGCTAGAGCCAGAGAACAAATGGTGTGTTTGTGTGTGTGTGTGTGTGTGTGTGTGTGTCCCTGTGGCACTGGTTTATTTCTGCATGCACATGCATCTGGCAGGGATTAAAGATATCATATTGGTTGCCTGTCAGGCAGGAGATGGGGGAACCCCAGTTATTACTCAGCCAGAACTATATTATCTTGAAATACATGCAAACCATTATGAGGAGTGTAAGCGGTAATGAGTACAGAATTCACATTTGAAAGTGGAGGAACTTCAGTTCAATTCAGCATGTAGACTGATGTCACTGTATAAATGGCTTGGATCCTAAGTTTCAGCTTCATCAAGAAGTAGGATCTACACAAATAATAACTGCTTCTGTTCCTGAATAGTATGCATTAAACATGCTAGCACTCAGATCACACCTGGAGTACGGTATCCAGTTCTGTGCAACACAGTTTAAGAAAGACATTGACAAGCTAGAATGTGTGCAGAAGAGTGCAGCTAATACAATAGCTAGAGGAATATCGCATGGAAGATGGAGCAAGCTTGCTTCCCTTCTGCTCCGGAGGCTAGGACCCAAACCAATGTAATCAAGTTACAAGAAAGGAGGTTCAGACTAAACATCAGGAAGAACTTCCTCTGGCTGTAAGAGCTGTTCAACAGTGGAACGGATTCCCATGAGATGTGGTGGACTCTCCTTCCTTGGAGGTTTTTGAACAGAGGTTAGATGATCATTTGCCATGTATGATCTAGTTGAGATTCCTGCATTGCTGGGGGTTGAACTAGATGACCCTGCCTTGAGGGTCCTTTCCTACTCTACCATTCTATGATGCATCTTCCTGATCCCTGGTTCACTATCTATTTTGTAGTGTTGTGAGGCTGTCTGGACTTGCATACTTAATACCATACACTGCTGCCAGGCAATCTACTAAACTTTATTCTAGTTTAGCAGTTCAGAAAATACCTTGCTAAATTTTGGAACCCATCTTGCAAGCATAGTGGATCTTATAACTTTCTTTTAACCTTAAGATGTTCAAGTGGCATAAATTAAGCTTAAAACATGAACTAGTCTGATAGAGAAGTAAAGTTGCTCTTGAAAGCCATCTGCATGCTATTAAATCCAAAATTAAGGGCAGCGATACATCTTCTGTCAAAGTCTATATTTCAGCACCAAGGACAGCAGTCCAGAATCCTGCCTTGCAAGCAAGTCTTTCATTCAGATATATGTGGCTTATTTGGGGTATATTTAAATTTGCAAGAAAGCTCTTTATAAGTCGTGCATTATTATACTACCAGAGATCCTTGTGAACTAACACCATCCTTTAAAAGTCAACTGAGAATGAGTAAATTAATTCTCAAAGTTCATATAGGGCTATAAGCTACTATAGGCTTATCTTCCTGATGATTGGGTTGTTTGTGTGTTTCACAGTGGCATTTTCTTCCTTTTATGTAATAATTTATTTCAACATTTTAAAGTGTTATCTTTACTGCCAGGCTACTCTGTGATTTGCACATTATCAGATTTTATAAGTAGTTCAGAAGGCTGATTTGTATGCTACACAACTACTTACGTGTTCTACCAGAACTGCCTTGGAAAACATCAAATAATTCTGTGTATAGGGATTTTGATCACTTCAGTCACCTGTAGTCTCATTATTAAAAACCTATCCCTTATTATAAGCCACATTTCAATACATTTGTCAGGGGATATGGCCAATTTCTTTTTTTTTTAATTGAAGACATATTATTATCCAGTAGGTGGTCTGAGGGCCAGAAGTGTATTTTTCTGTGCAAACTGATCTTACTTAATAAAGCTGCAGTCTCTTGGCATTAAGAGCATCCCAGTTATGGGGCACAGGTACAACTGGTGCATTTCATTAAAAAACAAAATACAGAGAGGGATGTAACATTAAACTGTGGATTATCTCCATCTCTTAGAACAGGAAAAGATTGTTTCCAATTTTTTATGAATGAAACTATGGACAAACTTTCCCACACCTTGTTATGGTCACCAGGGACTATATACAATTGGTTTAAGAGCCAGTTCTGGCCAGTGGGCTACAAATTAGCAATCTCTCTTTTGAGCTAAGATCTTCCAGCATCATTGATTTGCTTTCTACCCCTTGGGGCTTCTATAAGGAATAAGAACTCCAGAGTACTGCCTGCTTATGACCTGCCATTTTTGGTTGCCATTTCAAGATATTGAACTTGATCAGTTTGATTTCAGAGCTCATAAATCCAACCTTCCCTTTGATTGTGTTGATTTCATTATGGTCAATCCCAGCTGCATTTTTGAAATACCATTTTGAGAGCAGATGACTCAGTTTTAACGTTTTGAAGTTTGCATTGTTTAAAACTGGAACCTGAAGTGAATTGATCATTTCCGCCCGCGCCCTATCACATGCACACACTTTATATTCCTCTCCCTTTTTGTCTTACATATGTATTCATTGTACATTTTCTGTTGAAACTCATCTCCTGTTCTGCTCAAATTCCCTGCTTCATTTTGATTAAGATTTGAGAATATGCAAGTTTAGATGCTGTGACCTTGTTAATCATCACCTTCAGAGTATTCTATTCCAGAGGGGTAGCTCTGTTAGTTTGTTCCAGCAAAAACTTCCAAGAGTCTCATGAAACTTAAAGGCTAACAAATTTATTGTGGTACAGTTTTTGTGGTCTGGAGATTCACTGCATGACCGTAGCTACTGAAGAGGCATCTATTCCACAAAACCTTGTTAGAGCTTCTGTGGTTTTTAACTCTTTCTCTTCTGTGCTAGTACAATTGATAACTATCTTCCCCTGTTAAAAAGGTGATTGGTTTAATCTAAATATAATGGTATGACACAGTATAGGGAATGGGGCTCGTTTACAATGGTGACAGATATGGCAGATATTATGAGGATATGAAAGTGCCTTATACTGAGATTCTGTTAATCACAAATTGAACCTGAGATATCCTGCATGCAACGCATATGTTCTACTGCTTAGCTGCACCCCTTCCCTGTTGTTCATACAGTACTGAAGCAATAGGGATTTTGCTTATTTTTTTTCTCTTGGAGAACCTACAGATAGTACTTCATGAGCGCTCTACCATGTTTCACTGATAACATGAGTAGACCACTCGTGTAAGCTCTTAACTACCCAAATGAGCCAATTCTGATGTATGAATCAGCCAAAATATCTGTAGTAATATGACCTTGACCCCTGTCTACAAAACCAGGCAGCAAAGGACTTGGAACCCACAAATATTAACTTGACTTTCTACCCAGCCTCTATTATCGCTTCCACTGGCCCCTTCCCCTCATCTGTATTCTCAGTCATGCACAGTGGGGTTGTGGGAAATGCAGAAATCTGCCTCATTTGTACTGGTGTCTAGAAAGGCAAGAAATGGTGGGAGAGACTTTGCCTTACTTATCCAAATCTCATTGCACCTGTCTTCCAAGCTCTCTGTACTTGTTCAAAGAAGAAGTAAGTTTTGCTTCTCATTTGCATTGCAGTTTGGAGAAAGCATAAAAGGTAGTTTATATTCTCAAAACATTACTGCAAATGAGATAAGACATCCCCAACACACATACACTTTCCTCACTGGTGTAGGCAGGGCTTGAAAGAGAAGCATGAATTTTTCTTTATCAGCACTGCAGTGTGGGTAAGGAAGCGGGGGGGGGGGGACCAGCAAGAGAGAGACATTTTTTTCTTATCTCATCAAAATGGCAGCACAAGTGTGAACTCGGAGGAGTGTATTTAGGCTCTTAGGCATCCTTCTTGCCAAAGTTCCAGGAATGCCCACCTGTGGTAAGCAGGTGGGTGGATTTTGTGAGTTCCTGATCAAAGCACATGAAAACTATTATTGTGCTATTTTGCAAACTATTTAAAAAGTGGCAGGGAAAAAAGACCATGGCAAAAACCTATTGGAAGTGGTCTTCTTATGAAAGATACTATGTGAAGGTTTATGGACACCAAAACATTATTTGTATTGGCAAACAGAATAAAGTTCGAAGCTGTAGCAGATGGCACTGCCGAATTATACATTGGCATCTGGAAAGTTGGGCAAGGCAGTGGCTTTGCAGCAGGTCCATTGCACTGTGCTGTTTCTAGCACCCTGTAAACTGCACATTGGCAAGTATTGTGAGCCAAAGCTCAAACCAGGAACAAAGCCCAAGGCAAAGCTACATATATTGGAGTTCTGGCTACATATATTGGATTTATCTCATAAATTGCTGTTTGCAGCTCAATACAATGAGATCTTCATACAGCAATCTGATATGATTCCAGTTCTCCAAGACTGATGAGGAGGCAGGGAAGCAAGTCAGGCAGTATTAGAACTTGTACTTGTCTGAATACTAGTTACTGAGAAAGTGGGGAGAATGCACTTGCTCTCAGGTCCTGCTTGTGGGTTTCTTGTAAACATCTGGTTGTCCCCTGTGAGAAAAGAATTCTGGACTAGATAGACCTTTGGCTTGATCTAGTAGAGCTGTTCTTAGGTCAGGCAGGCAGACAGGCTTCCATGGAATAGGGAGGGGTGAAGACAACAGCAAATAAGCTACTTGAAGACATAAAACAATAGCTACACCAACTGAAATGACATGAACCTCTGCACATAATTTTCCTGAAGGCTTGCTAAATAGTGCCAGATGTACTCAAATATATGTTAAATAGCATTGGGCACAATATGGCACCCCACAGCACAACTGCCAGGGAGGCAAAAGACAAACACCCAATGCTGTTCTCTGAAACTGACCCTGGAGGCAAGAACAGAACCACTCTAAAACAGTGCCTCCAGTACCCATCCCACTAAGTCAGCTCAGAAGGACACCATGATCAAAAGTATCAAAAGCCCAAACTAGGTCTGTCCTTTTCCTGATAAGTGTCATCCATCAGGGCAACAAAGGGCAATTCAGTCACGTAACCAGGCCAGAACCCAGATTGAAAGATAATATGTTTTGTCTGCGAGTAGTTGTTGCGCCATAAGCTGGGACCACTCCCTTCTGCAAGGATGTGTTGAGCACACTCTGGATCTACTTGGCAGGCTGTAATAAGCCAAGAGAGGCAAGGGTTGAGGAGACACGTTGATGTCTGCATTGTCACAAGGACCTTGCCCACATCATCAGCTATATAAACTGAAACTGAAGTAAGGAAGTTGCAGCAGATGCTGCACTGAACACCTCAATTCTTCACTGATGGAAGCAAGCATGACTACAACGTGGGTGTGCTTGGGTTTTGCAGAGGTTGGTATGTTCTTATGCACAATTCCAATTTATGTGCTGGTTTTGATGCTCAGAAAACCAATCTGTATCAGCACTGCAGATTGTAGCTTTTTGTTTCAAGCTAATTTTTCAAGCAGATAACAAGGATGTGAGATGGCAGGCTAAACAATTAGTTTCAGAGAGCTTTTAATTTTTAATCACCGCACACTGTTTATCATCTTCAGAGCTGCAAGGAGTGGCAGCTGTAATTCTCTGTGATTTACTCCGTCCCATACATCTGAAACTCATTCTATTCCTCAGGGTTGTAGCAAATCTTGATGCAATGGGACAAAGGAGAAATAAATGACACTGGGACAAAATGAAGGAGTGTGAAAAGGAAAATACAGCAAGCAATAGATTTTGTTGTAAACTAACGCCATGAGAGCCGTCACAGAGAAGCAGCTGTTGTGTGATGTGTTATTACTTACGGCCGTGCGGCCTACGTGCCAGGCTGACTTGCCATGAGTTTGGAAGGGAGGTTGAATGTGGCTTGGAAGCAAAGCAAGCAGGAGGAAAAGCACAGTTGGTGGGGGAACGGATCATCTTGTTCCACTTTGGCACAGCATACCATAGCAGCTTGCAAACAACTTCTGCAAAGTTCGAGGAACACTTCCCACTATATGTGTGTGAATTTGCTTAATTAATTAAAATATTTGAAACCCGTCTTCCCCACTCCTCAAGGCACTTTACAACAAAATGGTAAAGCACTCCATTCAACATACACAAAATACATTTAGAAACCAAAAAGTGGAGCAGTGCTGCCTTAAAAAGTTTTCAACAACGCAGCCTCCAGAAAGCTTGCCATCCTTCTGTCCAAATACAGTCATACCTCAGGTTGAATGTGCTTCGAGATGAGCGCATTCGAGTTGCGCTCTGCGGCAACCGAGAAGTAACAGAGCATGTTACTTCTGGGTTTCGCTGCTTGCGCATGCGCAGACGCTCAAAATGACATCACGCGCATGCGCAGAAGTGCCAAAACATGACCCGCGCAGACACGGGTTACGTTTGCTTCTAGATGCAAACGGGGCTCCGGAACGGATCTCGTTCGCATCTAGAGGTACCACTGTAGATGGATGTCACAAAAACTGAGATGGGAGGAACATAAAAATGGCTTCTGGGCAAGGTCATTCCACTGTGTTGGGGCAACCAGAGAGATGGCTCATCTCCTTGCAGCTGATGTTCTGACTTCCTGAAATGAAAGAACTTGGAATGAATCTGATTATCAGCAGGTGGACGGCCTCAGAAACTCATGAAGGTCAAAGCCAAGTGGAAAGGTCCATAATTCAGTGGCAGAGCATCTGTTTTGTGTTCAGAAGGTACCAGGTTCAACCTCCAGCATCTCTTGTTAGGGCTACGAATGTTCCCTGGGTGAAACCCTAGAAAACCAGTGCTGGTGAATGTGAAGACAGTACTGAGCTAGATGGTCCAATGGTCTGGCTCTTATGTTCCTAGATGTGTCATAGGTCAAGGAAAAAGTAGTAGACAGTTCCGCTTTAGTGTGCACTACAGTACCTATGAAACTTGCCTGTCAAACATCTATGGGCTATCTGTTCCTCTCAACTGCTGAGCTATTGATGTGAGGGCAAAGCCGGGGTACCAGGAAATAATGTAGGTTTTAGGAATGCCCCCCTCCCAGCTTTGGAACTGAGGTTCACTTGACACCATTTGAGCTTCCCCTTTTTCTTTACTTCATCTCTCAGCAGACATTGTAAAAGGAGGCAGGAAGTGACTGCTGGAAGGCTGTTTAGCAGCTCTTACTTAGAATGACTTGACTGTGCTTTGAACCTGCTTATGGACTGGAATTTTCTCTGTCTTGCTGTGACCAGTCTCTTCTTGAATTCTGCCTGGCGTGTTTGTCCGTGCCTGCTTATGGGTCCTTCAGTTTTCCTTCAGAGGTACCTAATCTCCCAATGTCCCAGTTTGCCCTTCTGGGAAATAGTCAGGCCTGTGGACCTTCCCACTCCTGTTTTGGAGGATTCTTGCCCCTTGGGCCACTTGAACTTAGCTATCATACAAAGTCAGATCTGTACTCCAGAACCCTCTCTCCTCAGCTGCTGCCTTGTCAATGTCTCAATTGTCCAGAGCAGCGAAAGGAAATATTTGGCCCTCCATGTTGCTGCACTTCAGCTACCAACATCCCTGACCATTGGCAAAGGCTGGCTTAAGCTAATGGGAGTTGGAGACCAGCAACCTTTGTAGGGTCTCAAGCTCCCCACTTCTGGACCAGAGGCAATGTTTACCAAGGTGTGGGGACTATATATTTTCTGTACAGCAGTACATGTCAAACTTGATTTGTGACACCATTGCCTCCCTCTGCACAAACTGATTATTCCTTCATCTTGCATCCTTCAGCATGTATTAGAGCAACAAGCGTCTGTTACCAGTTTTGTGTGAATCTCAAGTAGCAAGAACATGGAGCCCATTACTTAGAAGTCCCTGGCTTTAGGTCTACTTCTGCTGTCAAACTTCAGTGTTAACACATAAGGTGACGAGCTTCTTGTCCTTGATGCCTATGAAATTAGACAAGCTTGAATAAGATCCTTATGGCCACTTAAAAAACAATCTGGTTTAGCTATCTAATCCATCTAAGGGGGGAGTGTGTGCAAAAACCTCGCCATCTTAGCTAATGGCAGGATTTAACTGTTGTGTCTTAAGGGGATTTGTTCTCTCTCTGGATTTCAGCTTGGTGAGATGAGTGAGAAGAGGCGTTTTATTAATTTGTCCCCATCCTTGCACATTCCCGCCTCCGAGAACAAGGACCTGCCATTGCTGTCAACCTTTCCCTTTTCTTGCGAGGAATCCTATTCGGAATAAGTGAATTTCCCTTAAAAAAGGGAAAACATTGACAGCTATGGGGCCCGCCCATTCACAAAATTGTGCTGGTACTGCGAGGGGGCCAGTTTCCAAACACTCATTTCATGGGAGCTAATACTAAAATACAATGAATACCCCCCCCAAAAAATAAACTGAGTACAAGACAGAGGTGGGGTCTGAGCCCCCAAACCACTTTATTGAATTGACATTGCTAGGAAGATCCTGGCACACAAAAAACTCACAGCCAATGGTAGCCTCCCTTACAGTCAGTTTTCAGGGCCAAACAGAAGAAGAGTTTTGCTTGATCAGACACATCCAGTCCAGCACCCTGTTCTTAAGAATAGCCAGACAGGTGCCTCTGGAAAACCTGTAAGCAGGACATAAAGGCCTTGTTGTATACTCCCAGGTATATACGTACTCTGATTATGGAGGTTCCATTTTGCTATAATTGCAGATAACCTTCCATGTGCATGTCCTCTATGGATTTCTCTAATCTTTTAAAAATCCATCCAAGCTAATGGTCCCCACTGAGTCATGTGGTAATGAATTGTATAAGATAAATATGCATGGTATAAAACCAACTGCTAGTGAGTTCTGAACCAACTGCTAGTGAGTTTCCCTGAGTCGTCCCTGAGACATAGGTGGACAGGTAGGAGGCTTGTTGGGCAGGCAGACAGTTGGGGAGGAATTGGACCATGCCATGCTCCCAGTTAAGGTATGAATTGGACTCAGAATAAACTGGGCTATTTCTGAGATTTGGGGCAATTTTTCTGAGCCACAGTTCTAAGCATGCTGAGGGGAGCTCTCCCTACCATTAAAAGCAATGTTTGTTTCATGTTTATGCCTTTAAACAATTTGTTCTTCCAAAGTCCTTCTTTGCTTGCCTCCTCATCGATGTGCATTTGTTTTGCCGGCAACTGTTTCTGATTTGGGCAAGATTCCCATTTTTAAAAGAAATGGTTGACACTGCTTTTAGCGATGTAAAGGCTTCCTTTTAAAAATGGAAATCTTTTCTTGAAGGAATTTAACCTCCTCTAACCCCACCCTCACTTCCTTTTTAGAAGTCTTCTCATTTTATTTTGAACTTGAATTCCCTTTCTGAAACTAAATGCAGCTGTGTGAGACTTTCTAGGCAACGTGTGTGTGTGTGTGTGTACCTTCTTTTCACATGTTATGTTGAGCAGTGCTGTGGTCACTGTTCCAAGCAGAAAACAAGATCTATGTGTTGCAGCCAATGATGAGCCCGTGTGACATTCCTTTGTGTTCATGTGAGCTTTTGAGGATGCTTTTGAGAATTTAGACCTAGAAGATGTGTGTTCTTCAGGTCAGTGTCCCCATAAGGTACAAGGCCGAGGAACTAGAGCTTGGAGTGCAATAAGCAGAAGATATTGTTCTGTTCACTATGTGATGCTGGAAGACTAGGATCCCTGTATCCAATCCACAGGTTCCCTTTTGCCAACAGCTATGTTCAGTGTTGCATACATAGTTGTATTCAGAGGTGACTCCTCTCTAGCTGAAGTGCTTTTTATTGTGCCAGGCAGGCCACCTGATTTCTACCAAATCCCCTTTACCAATTGCACCCCTCTATTCCATATCTGCTCCTGCTCCAGATGGCCTTCAACCAAGAGAAGCTTTTGAGAGGCATGGGGAGGCTGCACTGGGTAGGAGGGGTTAGCAGAAATCATGCCTTGCAGAAAGGTTTCTTAGAACTACTAGTGACTTGTTCCCCACTACACCAGCAATAGGGAACCTGCAGACTTCTGGATGCTTTGGACTCCACCTCCCCTCAAGCCCCAGCCAGCATAGTCAGTGGCCAGGCATGATTGGAGCTGAACTTCAATAACATCTGGAGGGGCATAGGTTTCCCATCCCTGTCCAATTGGATGTTCATTTCTGCTCCTGAAGAGGACTCTTATGCACTGTGGACACACAGAGGCCATGGTAGGGTAGGCCTCATCTTCAGACCTCCAGTTCAAGGTGGTTCTGCTGTTACTGTCACCAGGTCATGGGGAACAGGGCGGGCTAGCAGGAGAAGGTGTTGCTTGCCACGTCTAGCTTTGCCCACTATGTACTGTATTCACTGTAGCACTAAGGATGACGTTCTACACACCCTCTCCCTCTTTTCATCCTACTATTCACCCTCTAAATCTGTTCTGGGGGTCTCCCGAAACTCCAGAGCACATGTAGGGATGGTGCAGGGAGAGGAAAAGGGGGAATTCTGATGCATTCGTGCAAACCCTTACACTAACGCAACTATTTAGTTGACTCCCACCCTATGTGTACCCTCTAGGGCAGTGGTGGGGGAAACTGTGACCTTCCAGATGTTGCTGGACTCCCAACTCCTGTCAGCTTCAGCCAGCATGGCCAATGGCTAGGGATAATAGGAGTTCAGCAACATCTGGAGGGATACAGCTTCCCCAGCCCTGTCGTCAGGGTCTTCAGAAATAACTTGACTTAAAAGCATTGTCATTATAGCCTTCTGCTGAGTTGGAAACACTCAAACCATGCTGTGTTTTTAAGGCACCAAATTGTTCCCATGTCCAGGATATAACAGTTGCAATTTTACGAGGGAAAACATTTAGCTGCCAAGATCATGGACAAAGTGTAACTAACAACATGAACTGAAAACAACCTGGGGCGTAAAGAGGAAGTCTTTTTGATTGTGTGCAGCTTCCCACTCCTGAAACAAAATAGGCCTTTCAGTATTTTTCTAAGGAGATTTTTGCTCTGTTAAAGTTGATGCCTTAGAATGAACAGCTCTGACATTTTTTCTAAAGCTGTCAGCGCATGTTGTGAACCTGGGGAGTTATGGGAACAACAATTTAGAGTTCCTAAACAGCAGAAAGGGGCCAACTATTGCTGTTAGAAATCTTTCTTAATGCCTCTGAAATAATATTATAGTGTAAAAAGAAAGAGACAATTTTATTTTCCTTGGTGTTAAAATTGTAGTAGAATGTGCTCACAGAAAATTAACTAGAATTATTCTGAGAGCATAGCATTCTCCAACTAAGCCCTATAAGCAGATGTAAAATACAACTGAATAGAAGAACAGATTTCCCCCCACAATTCCCTATGTATAATGCATGACCAGTGTTAGCTGGGTTTTTGTGTGTGTGCTGTTGTTGCAAAAAAAAGCTTACTTAAAGCTAAATGAGAAGGCACTGCAGTGTGTGTGGATCCTAATCTGATAACAAACCCAGGAGCTGTTGATTAGATGCATTTTCTAGACAATAAAAGCAATAAAGATCACTTAGGGGCACAAAGACCGTTAGGATGAACAATGAGGCAATTTCTACCACCGTATTATAAAATGTGTGCAGAACTGAAGCACCCAATTGAATTCTTATATTTGAAGTTACTTGGGATTACTCTGTTTACAGTAGTGCAAGATCAATCGAAGTCTGAATAATTTACTTTCTAACTTGCTTAATAACCAAGAATCTCTAAGTCTGCAACCCCCCAGCTGCGCCCCAGTGTTTGTATGTAAGAGGGATGGGTGCGCAAAGCAGTGACTTCATGGTTTACTTAGTGTATAGGTGAAGCAAGTCTGCTTGTAGAGATGTAGCTGAATTTTGTTATTCCTTGGCTCAGAAAATGATTCTTGGTGACTTGCAATTCTTGTCTTAAAAACAAGGTGAACGTTATGATCTTCAAGTTGTTCTCTGCTTACCCACTTACCAGCTACCCTCTCCATACATGTGTGCTTTCATCTGCATGATACATGAACTCATGGGAGAGGCAGTAACCAGAGCAGGTGGCGCTCACAACACTGTCTCATAACTCCAGCTGTGCCTATGGGCCCCGCAAAAGTTAGCCACCCCAATCTACGAAGTGCAGCAGCATCAATAAAAAAGAGAACACCATACTAAAACATGAAGCAAGGTACCAATCCATCAGCAGAAAGACTGAGTTCTAAGATTTTTTTTAAAAAAAATGAAAAACTCTGTCAACACCAGCTTACATGTTTTCAAGAAAACAATTTCTTTTCAAAATGAAGGCTCTCCTTCACCTCTTGGCAACTCCAAGGCAGCTCACAATGAAGAAGAGTTGCCCAGCTTACATGAAAGTCCTTCTTGTGTTACCCCTGTTCAGGCTGTCCGGAGAATAAAGATAAGGAAGAGAAGTGGCAGTATATCTGCTGTAATTGGGTAGGAAAGAGGAGGTGTCAAAAATAATTATTCACTACAATCATTCAGAACTTGCTGTATTTTAATTCAAGGCGGGATAAATGCTGCCGTCATCAGGAAGCTAGCCGAAGGTGTCATCTTTGATAAACAGGGCCTGCCTCACACATTTCCTGCGAAATCAATATAGGCCTGGTACTTATTTGCTAATATATCATGCCATCTTAGCAGTTCTGTTTTTGTTTTTGTCACTCTTTTGTTTCAGTGATTAGTGTCTCCTTTCACCGTGACAATTTGGGGGCCTTCTGGAAGACAGTAAAGCTATCAAAACCAGCCCCGTTAGTGGTTTGGTTTTTGTTTTATTCCACACAGCAGCAAGCTCTGAAAACTGTCAGGAGTCATTGTTTCATCACTCTTCTGTGAATTGTTTGGCACTGCAAACAAGAAATGGTGGGGAACTAGCGGAAGGTTCGGAGGAGGGCAATACATTAATAACCGAGTACAATTATCCATAAATTGCAGGAGCATGGATGTCAAGGGTAAAAAAAATCAAAACAGACAGGCATCAGACAACCCTGAAAACAAAACTTTTAAAGCGCATTTCTTTGTTTGTTTCAAAGTCCCTTGTCAGGGAACTGCCATCGGAGCCAGAGGCGGAGGGAAGGCTCCGGAGGGATGCCGGAGAGGGTCCCAGTAGGGAGAGAGGCAGCCCATCTGCTGGGGAAGGAAATCAGTGTAACACCAGTGGAGAAGGGGGGCAGATGGGGGAATCGGAGAGGAGGCTCCAAGACTTCTCGCCGGAGACCAGCGGGGAGAGCACGGGTACTCCGCTGCCCACACCCTCCCTGCGCAGAAGACTTCCGCGCAGGGAGAGTAGGAGGGGACTCGGCGTCAAAGAACTTCTTTGCTGGAAGAAGTTCAAGAAACGCCCACTGACGGATTCTGCCAGCGACTGAGACAGCCACGAGTGAAAGGCTGTCCAGAGAGAAAGGGTTCAACCAGGCAACCTAGCCAGGAGTGGCAGCAACTTACACACGAGCAACCCCTAGAACAATTATATCCCTTGCTATTTTATTTCTTACCTATGTCGCACCTGACCAGAAACCCCTCTCCTAGTATCCTTTACATGCAGTACCCGCAAAACTATTCACAATAAACATTTTAAGAGTCTACATAAAGAGTAACCAAACTGCATGAAAAGCAGTTGTTTTCATATGGCCCAATAGACCTTAGAAAAGGCTCAGGGATAAATATTTATGTTTCTTAAAGGCAAGGAGGCTCAGAGGAATCTTTGTATGAACAATTCATTCTACTAAGTAGAGGCCACCACCTCAACTTGGCCGACCTCACCATCCTCATAGATTTCAAAGTGTACTATCTACTATCAGGCAACTGTACCTTTCTCATTAGTATACAGTTATCAGGGGAAGTGGTAGAGACATACTTTAGTGCATAGAATGTGTCTGACTGCATTTTACCAATAAAAAAATATTTTCCATTATAACAAAAGTTTTAGCAACAATCTGGTTATATAATTGTTTCAAGCATATACTTAAGACATTAATGGTTAATATAGCATCTCCTATATACAAACTTTAGATTTGAAGGCAGCCCCATATAGGGGAGTTTTTTAATGTTTTATTATGTTTTTATATACATTGGAAGTTGCCCAGAATGGCTGGGGCAATCCAGACAGATGGGTGGGGTACAAATAAACAATTCTTCTTGCTGTTGTTGAGCTGGATGTCCCTGTTTTCATCAGAGAAATGTTGGAGGGTATAAGATGGGAGTATGCTGCTTCAGACAGAATCCTATGTGTAAATGCTATGTGTGTAATTGTCTGAATAGTCATATGATGTGTTCTTGGCTTTCTTTTTTCCTAACATCTTCTAATTCTAAAGATTTTCTATGACCCCTTCTTTCTTTTTACAACCCACGCCCTTCTTGCAGACATTTAGTTAATATTTTCTCTATTGTTTGAGTGAAAATGGCACATCTGTCTTGCATGCATAGTTTCTCTTTTGGCCTTTTGAGATGGTTAATGTGCAGTTCTAAATCTCAGTTTTGAAAGGCAAGGAACTTAAATGGCATTATTCTTTGTGATTGGTCTCATGCAAAATCCCTTTTATTTTGTTTTTTCTGCTTAATTTTTGGCATTTCTATATGAATCATTGCAAATGTTAGCATTTGCTCACCGTTATAAACCACAAATTAATAAAGGTTTGCTGTGTAGACTAGATACTGACTGAAGGCTAATCCAGACAGGATTTTACTCATCTCGTTTGGCCTTGTGGGTCAGTTGTTTTAAACAAGTAACTTGCATGGGGATGAGGGGGATGAGATGAGAGGGATTTAAGTCTTTGCCCCTGCCATGATTCTAGCTGGAATCATAAACCTCCCCCTACAAACCTGCTGTTCATAGTAGGATGAATACTCTGATTGGTGCCAAGTTAATTCAGTAAAAGACCTAGTGTAGGAACTGGGATTTCACCTATACTAGATAGGGTAGCACGTCCCTTAAAAACACAGTTTCATAGCTTGGGGGTGCTCCTGAACTCAGTCTTGAACCTGGATGTCCAGTTGGGCATTGTGGCCAGGAGTGCCTTTGTGCAGGTTAAGTGATATCCCAATTGTGCCCATTCATGGAAGAGGGTAGTTCTGGCCATGGTGACAGATGCCATGGTTACAGCAAGCCTTGCAATGTACTGTATGTGGAGCTACCTTTGATGAGTGTCTGGAAAAATGTCACATTTGCTCTCTGCCCTCATTTTTCTCATCCATGTTACTCTCCCCACAACCAGATTGAGAGCATGAGCCTGTGGTACCATCTCTTACTTGAAAAGCAGCTTTCTTATTTCCTGGTAGGGGAGCTTGAAATGCAAGGTTATCACCAGCCCTATATCTTGCATACACAGTATATGATTTGGATAATGGTAGTGGATTCTGCAGGAGTCTCACAATGGAGGTTCCTTGAAGACACACCTCCTGTTGGAAATGAGATGGGACGGAATCCAGTCCTTGAGCAGTTTTGAGAATATGGCTGTCCTTGGCACACATCTCAGTTGGGAAAGGAACAATAGAGGAAAGATCTGTGCATTGTTTGGCAACAGCAGAGAGCAAGATTGCAGCTGGTTCTTGCCTTGAAATTCCAAATATCTGAACTGCCTTCATTATTTTGCGACTCTCTTTTAGTCTCCAGCTACACCAAGACTTCATTAGCTTCTCTCAGTGTGTGCATGTCCTTTAAGCAAAAAATGTCAATTTGAGCAAAAGCACTCTGTCGAAATCCTTGGGCTTAATTTCCAATCCCAGCTGTGCGGCATTCTTTCTTCATGAGACTAGTCCAAATTTCCATATCTGCCTGTGAGAGGGGTGATCACAACACTTCCATACCTCCTGCTCGTTCTTTCTCCCTTGTCTCTTTCATGTGAAGGCTTTAAGGAATCAGAGTCTCTCGCTTACTATGTTCATAAATGCACCCAGCATAACTGTGCATCAGTCCTAATGGATGATACTCTACCAGGCTATGTGCACTGTGTGATTTTGATGAATAGAAATATGCATAACTGTAAAACTAATTATAGCTATATTTTGTGCTTCTTAGATACTGCTACGTCTGCTATTAGTGATAATGAAGGATACTGGTGGTGATGATTATGATAATAGCTTCCTTGGAAGTGCAACTGTCTAATCTTATGTCTCCTTTTGTTTTGTTTTTTCTCCTAGCTGGGAGGCTGTGGGATCCTTGGAGTTGGCATATGGCTAGCAGTTACCCAAGGGAACTTCGCTACCCTCTCTTCTTCCTTCCCTTCCCTGTCAGCTGCCAATCTGCTGATCATCACAGGGACTTTTGTAATGATCATTGGCTTTGTGGGGTGCATAGGAGCCATCAAAGAAAACAAGTGCCTCCTGCTCAGTGTGAGTATAACATAATGGTTCTGTTGTCTACCTGCATCCTGCTTTGTGGCCTCTGGGTGCTTGTGTTGATAATGAATTGATGCACAGCATTTTCTTAATGTTGGGTACTGTGCATTCTAATTGCACAGTCACCTCAACACCATATGCTGGAAATAGCCAACTGTTTTTGTCTGGGGTAAGACATATGCACTGATTATGAATGGCATTCAAGATACATATTAAGCAGTTATGGATGATGTGGTACATGCCAATGTGCATCTAGGAGAGCCACCTAGCTAACAAAATGGCAACTTAAAACAAGGCTCTTAACCCTTGAGCTAGATAATGAAAAAAATTATAAATTTAGACTTTTAAAGTGGGAGCACATCAGTAACATTGTTATTTGTTTATTTGATAAACCATAGCCACCACCAATATAAAGATAAAAATGGCAGTCCTGTAGAGCTGGTTGTCCTGTTTTTAGTTCTTAGCTATGATTTGCTTTTAACTATCAAATATATGAAATACTTTAATAATTTTCCTGGAATGGTTATGGAAGAAAAGAATGTGCAAGCTGAGTGAGGGTTTAAAAGAGTCCCCCCCCCCCCGATTCAAACATAATACAGAGCTGTGGGTTGCTCTTAAAATGGAAGTGGAAGCCTTCAGTCTTCGCCTCTCACATATAGATGAGGAGAGAGGATTAGGAGTTTAAGAATTAACATGGCTCATTCTCAGTTGCATTAATCATAGTTTATATAATCATCAGAACTGGGTGGTAGTGTGGCAATAGGTGCTTTTTCCTGGGGGGACACAGGGGTACATATACACCAAAACATTTTGTGAATCTAACGGGAGAAGAAACTAATTCTTTTTTTAAAAATACCATATTTTTGGCTCTATAAGACTCACTTTTTGCCTCCTAAAAAGTAAGGGGAAATGTGTGTGCGTCTTATGGAGCGAATGCAGGTTGCGCAGCTATCCCAGAAGCCAGAACAGCAAGAGGGATTGCTGCTTTCACTGCGCAGCGATCCCTCTTGCTGTTCTGGCCTCTGAGATTCAGAATATTTTTTTTCTTGTTTTTCCTCCTCCAAAAACTAGGTGCGTCTTGTGGTCTGGTGAGTCTTATAGAGCGAAAAATACGGTAGTTTCTTCTCTAGCATGGTGAATCGTCAGTTACGTTGCTACCCCCGATGGCCTCATTTTCTGTCACAGTGTTTCCTGAGTCTCAGACAAAATGAGAGTACCCCAAACATTTTTTTTTACAAAAAAGGCACTGGGTGAAATAACTCACCAATGTGTAGATGCCCACACATACCATGTAGTGTTAGAGAGCCAAAATGAGACGGGGTTTCACGAGGGTTCCTTCTGTTTTCTGTTGTGTATTTTATGCAATTATGATATTTTGTTCATAATTCATTTTAAAAATCACATGGAGTTTGGGACAAGTTCTTTCTCAGTCATAGATAATGAAAAACAACTTTTCTGTGATTTTGGGGCTGACAGTAGTACACAGCAAGTGATCTGAACTGTCCCCTTTGTGATCTGGGTGATCCTCACCTCTCTCATGTTTGAAATAGCTGCTTAGCAACCTTTGCCTCTTGTTAAAGTTTAGGGCAGTGAGCAGAACTGAATGCTACTTTTCATTCTGGAGCAGTCATTCCCATTAAATCATTCCAGTCAGCACAATTTAGAGCAGGCTGAAAGCTAAAAATGAGAGGCAGAAGAAAGTTAGCTTAGAGGCAATTTTGTTCCCATTGTTTCTTGATTTTCTTGAAGTACGGCACACCTTAAATTGTACCCTGCCATGTCGGAGAGGAAAGCTGTCATCTTGCCCTCCTGTGCCTCGTATAGTGTGCAGTGCCTATGTATGTGGACAGTGGGTTGTTATTTTTTGCTGGCCTTTACATCAGTGAGAAAACATCAGTGTGGGGCTTTGTGTATTCAGAAAATCCCCAGGGATACCATTAAGTACATTGGTGAAACCCAGCTACATAGATGTTTAATACATGTTGGTATTAACATATAAGGCCCTGTGCAGCTCAGCCCTGTGCACTTATATGCCAAAATGGCCTCAGAATAGCAATATGGCTTCTGACTTGTTAACCACAAGCAGTTTGGTTCCTGTTTTCATAGGATAGGACTGTATACAGTAACATAGACCCAACTCCCTGACTGACTTGGGAAATCCAAAGCTAAAGCAGCCCCAACAGGTCTGACAGCACTCACCCACCCCACCAGCCCAGGAAATTGGTTCCATCGTCAAACTGGATTTTTTTGCACACCTCTTCAAATCACCTCAATATGTTTTGGCTGTGACATTCAAACTGAGCATTTATTTTTATTTTCTGCTTGTGTTGGCCTACTCACAATAAGCAGGGAATGTCATAGCTGGAATTTAGAAGAAGAAAAGAAAAGAAAAGCACCATGAGTCTACTAGGCATGTGAATTGGCTTTCAGGTGTCATTTTTTTCAAAGGTGCCCAAGCTTCAGAGTCTCATCTGTGACAGGCCTATATATTAAGGGGGGAAAGAAGAAAATGTACCTGAAATAGGCTTCTAAAAAGCATTCTGTTTCCAGCTTTATTGAAAGAACTGACGCCCAAAACTCTTACCAGTGACAGGGAATTTGACTAGCGAGATGTTAAAAGATGTGTGAGGGAGAATGGTAAGAGATTGTCCTGTGAATGATTTTCTGTCCATAGTTTTCCCACACAAAGTTGTAGGTATTGATCCTTGTCTGGTGTTTCAGCTTCTGTTGTTTTAATGGCTTGAGACAGGAGTAGGGAGGGAGGGAGGTGACATCTGTAAGTCAGTTGGCTGGCAAGAGGCGTCCTTTGTGAAAGAGCTCCGGCTTTTTTGCAGAGCATGCAAAAAGTTCCAGGTTCAGTCTCTGACATCTCCAAACAAGGCTGGTCGGAAACCTCAAAGAGCTACTACCAGTCCACTTAGAAAATGCAGAAATAGCTGGGCCAAGGGTCCAACACAGCATAAGGCAGCTTCTTAAGTTCCTGAATTACCAGAAAGGAAGGGGATATTTATCACTGACCTATAGTTGTTGAGTACCTCTTGGTCTAGGGATGGCCTTTTGGGGAAGGGGTGTACTGGTGCTTCTTTCAAGGCTTCCAACATGATCCCTTCTCACCCAGTCAATCCCCACCTGTTTGCCCACCCTGTCTGGCTATTGACCATGTTGGACTGCTGAGAGTTGCAGTCCCAAAACAGATCAGCAAAAGATAATCTACACCGCTTGACTGCAGCTTTCCAAGTTTCCAGACATGGGTCTTTTGCAGACTTACCTGGCGATACAGAGGGGGGAACATGAGACCCTTGGCATGCAAACCATGCGCTCTGCCACTGAGCTATGGTCCTTCTAAACTCTAGCGGACGAAGAAACCAAAGTCTTTTCTGGATTGTGTAGCACTTTAGAATGCAGGTGGAGGAAGTCACATCTTTGGCTCCTACGACCTCCATGAGGAAACCTGCATATCCAGGAGAATAAGGTGATGGTCCTACAGCTGTTGTTTCTCCCCGACCAGACTGAACATTGGAAGCTGCCTTGTATTGAGAAAGAACATTGGTCCAGCTAACTCAGTATTGTCTACAGTGAGAGGCAACAGCTCTCCAGGGTTTTATCTTTCCCAGATTTACATGCTCGGAACTAAACCTTGGACCTTTTGTGTGTAAAGCAGGTGCTCTATCACTGAGAAAATTGGAGAAAAAGCAGGTCTCTTTCTGTGGATAATTGTAGATGGACCTTTTCATTGCCTGTTGATTGAAAAGTACTAATTGCCCCTCTCACTAGCTGAGTTCTTTCCAAGCTCCCTTCCGTTCTCCTTTATTCTTTTACAAAGGGAGTTATTTGAAGTTCATTTTTCAGAGCCTAGATAAAGCCAGAGGGTCTCCCCACACCATGCTCCTCTCATTTGTTTTAATTAGTAGGCAGAGCCATTGCTGAAGGCCCAGACAATGAGATGTAAATTAAGATATAAAACCCTAGATATAACCCTTAGACATAAACCCTTTTCCCCCTGTTAAACTTTCCTCAGTCTATTTTTAGCTGACCTGAATAACATATGGGGACATCAGACCTTTAGCTAGGATTCAAAGAGCAGTTCAAATCGTCGGGTCTTCTAACAAGGCACAGGATCCTCTTTGGGACAGAGCAAGTCAGTTGTTGGCAACTTGTGCAGTCTGCGGACAGAGGGAGAACCAGGTGTGCAAAAAGAAATCCTCGGGAAAATATAGTGGACGGTGCTAATGGCAATTTTCAGTGGGCTAGCCACCAATCCCTTCTTGGCTTTTTTTCAGGCGGACTTATCTGCTTGCAAGAGAGGTTCTCATAAAAATAAGCCCTGCTGAATCAGACCAGGGGCCCATCTAGTCCAGCACCCTGTTCTCATAGTGGCCAACAAGATGCTCATGGGAAGCAAGCCAACAAGCAGGATCTGAGCATCCTCCTGCTCCGTATTACATAGAACACAGGAATCTGCCTTATGTTGAATCAGAACATTGGTCTATCTAGCTCAGTATTGTCTGCACTGACTGGCAGTGTCAGCCCTGAACATTGCCACACAGTTTTCCCTGAGAGCCCTAACCTGATCCATTTCATGGTGCAGGATGCTATCCTGTTTCTAGTGTAAGGGTTAACTGCCAGTCCAGTGGCTTCTGTAGGGAGGGAGGTGCTATCTTGTCCTTCGCCTCAGGCAGCAAAATGTCTTGGGCCAGCCCTGTCTCTGATTGTAAGGCCTGGAGCTGTCTATATTGCATTGCTGGGAAGGGAGCATTGTGCTTAACTTTTGGCTAACACATTTCCCTCTGATCAGCTGCCTGCATTTCCTAAGAAAGCCTTGTTCTTACTTTACACCAGTGTATCACACAGAGACATAGGGTTGTATTCAGCATAGCGCTAAATTCCTTCAGTGCAAGGATTTCTCCTTGTACAATGGAAGTCTCTCCCTTTCTCCTCCCCCTGTGTGCCCTCTGAATTTGAGGGGTCATGCAGGGCCTGCATTACGGGAGGAGGGGGGAAGTCCCATTGCGCTGTCATGGTTATTTAGTTGCATGCCATAACTTTCCCCCACCCTTTTTATTTCACATACTTTGCTTGCTGTGAGGCATTGCATTCTTATAACTATGATTCAAACCTGGCTCTTCCATTAACTGCAGTGTGAGTTACATAACCCAGGGAGGTTGCAGGTTCAGAATCTATATATGTATCTGCTTTGGCATTTCAGTGAAACAGCTATAAGGTTTCCTTATACAGGATGCTCCTCAGCTGCTGCGACTTCTTAGAGCCCCCATTAAAGTCTAGGAAATAAGCCAGCTTCCTCTTGCTTAGCATCTGGCCCACTAAATCTTCTTAAAGGGTTCTTTGCTTCTTTATGCAGTAAAGATGCCTACATTTTTAAAGTTCAGTGGTGCTGTCTGTTTAGAGCAGATATTCCACACCACTCTGAAATCCTCATTTTTGCAGTATTGGCATCCAAGACCCGTGGTTTTTGAAGAAGCATATAGCTGGCTGTTGAATCCAAGGGTCAGTGTCTCTTGACCTCCTTTAGCCACATTGGCGAATCCCAGCCCTAAATGTTTGAGATGATACAGAAATGTACTCTGAGTGCTACTTATCTAGCCCCAACAGCTGGTTGTGTTCAGAAGCAGATGGCGCGACACTTGTATGCCCAATGAGGTCAGGGCTTATGATGGCAATCTGTAGATCCTTTGTGTCCCAAGGAAGGTTAGTAATGAAGGGGATGCTAAAGTTAGTGCTCTCTTTCTTTGAATTAACATTCCGCTATTCTGTGCCTGTGGCTAAGTAGCTAAAGCTGCATTGAGTGCATGCGTTGAATATGACAGAGATCTGTGGTTTTGGTATTTTATGACATTTTATTGATTTGGAGTCTGTTTTCTTCCAAAAGTCATAAAATACAGAAAATACCATAAAATGCCAATTAAATCTGCTGTCTGACATACAGTTCTAGGGACCGCTTCCCCCCTCTAGATTGCTAAACTAATAATATAAAATGATTCATGTGGGAAGCCCAAGTGAGAATGTGGTGGACTCAACCACTAAAAACCACAAACTGTGATTTATGAGTCTTTTGCGTTTTAGAAACTGTGTTTTGCTTCTTGAAACTGGTAGCAAGTGCTATAGACCTTAAGCTATCACATATTGTGTAGTATGCTACACATCCTGAACTTTTTGCGTTTTTAGAAACTGTGTTTTGCTTCTTGAAACTGGTAGCAAGTGCTATAGACCTTAAGCTATCACATATTGTGTAGTATGCTACACATCCTGAACTTGTACTCAGCCCTCACATCAATTATGTGAGTCCCCCCCTCCCCACTATCTTCTAGTATTAGACCACCAGCCATAATGCACCAAGTCCAGCAATAAGAGATATTTGCACACCTGCCAAGGGCATGTGTAATTCTCAGTGAGTCCCAATAATCTGGAGCGGGGTGTAGAGTCTGTGGCCCTCAGATGTTTGTTGGGCTCCAGAATAGCCAGTGTGGTCAGTGCTGATGGAACCAGGAGTTCAACAACATCTGGCTAGTTACTGATCTAGATCTTACACATGGCAGATGATGTGGTAAAACTGTCTTGGCTTGAGCACTGCAGCCTGCAGGTGGGAACTGACATGACTGACCCTTCATACAATAATGGTGTTAAATATACTAACAATAATCTCTCCACATAGAAACTTAGTACACAAGGAAGAAGGCTTCCTAGGATTGCATAATAAGGGTGGTATGAAACTAAGTTTTATTCTGGATAGACCCACTGAAATTAATGGGCCTAACTTAGTAATGTTCGTTAATGTCTGTGGGTCTACTCTGAGTAAAGCTTAGTTGACTCCCACTCTTAAGTTGGAACCATTTTCCCTATCATCCAGTTTTGTTTGTTTGCATGGAACAGTCTGTCATGTGAGCAGGCCATTAGGAGAACCCCAGCAATATCCTCCCAGCAATATCCTTCAGAACACCGTCCGCTAGGGAAGGGAAATGGTTAGGAAATATAGACAAGCAGACTGAGAGAGGGCAAAGATTAAAATAAAATAGAAAATTGCAATGAAAACACAAACAACATCCTTATGGAGGAAGGAAGGAAATATGGCAAGGCGGGGATCTAAAAATGAGTTAGTCTGAAAATAAGGGTTTGATCTGGGAAGCAAACATTGGAGGCAAACATATGCCAAGCACTTGGCACACAGAATTAGCAGCAGACAAGCGACAGTTCCCTGCAGTAATAGCTTTCACAGTGCTCTCCCGCCCATCCCCCCTCTGATAGATATCACTAAGTTGTGACACTGTCAAACAAAGCCCCATGACAGAGGTTATTTTCTGTAATTCACAATACTTGTCTGCTATATTTGCAGTGGCAATTGGTCAACCAGGAGTGTGAGTCATATGATTAATACGCTCTTCGTCTCCTCCTCTTTCAATCTGGTCCAAAATTGCTAAGATTTTGTTTACTTTCAATTTAGTGTTAAAGAATGCAATTACTGAAATAAAAGTGACTAATAATGTTAGTTGTTGACTGAATTCACACATAACACTAAGCCCTAGACCATAGAATTACATACATAAGCTCCAGGTTCATGCACTCCTCCCCCTCTCTTGTCCTCCACCTTTCACTTCTCTTCCAACTTTGTTTTTTGCCCTCATTACTTCTAAACTCAGACAAACTATTGCACATGCTAAGAATGGTTTATTCTTTGAAATGAATCAACTCCAACCTGTGGTAAATGATCCTAGCTTGTTTCAATAAACCCTGGTGAAACCACGGTTCAGTAAACCAAGGTTTCAGTGAACCACAACTACTGGTTTGGACACCATCATTTTATTTGTATGCTGCCTTTCCATAACAATGCTCAAGGCAGCTTACAACATACTTAGAAACGTAACAAAAGAAGTCATAAACAATAAATAAAATACATCAAAAAGTACACAACCAAATTGAACAATTTCCACATAAATCATAAGAACACAAAAAAATTAACATCCACAACACCAAAAACTCCTAAACAATACCCCAACCCTATGGGAAACCATGGTTAGTTGCTGCTTAAGATGATATGTAAACCAGGCCATTGTACTAGCCAAAATTAAGTGCTTGTGGGAAGAAAAGAGGCTTGCAGGACTCAAAGGTTGCAGTGTAATTTGAGGGAACCCTGTTGTAAAAGTAGTAGGAAGTTGCAGTATAAACAACTTCATTTTCCTCCCCTTGTTCCTACAGAATCGTAGCACATAAAGGCTTACAAAAAAAACACCAGCATAGTGATTCTTAGCCTATAGGTACTCCCTCAGCAAACTTCTCTAGATACCATCTTAGCCATGGAAAACTTCTGTGGTGAAATATGTCTCACTGCAATGTAAGATTAATCTTCTTTATGAGCTTCTGTGTGGATGGTTTGCATTGGGATTGTGCTGTCTCAAAGCATAAATCTTTCTTATATCAGCAGCCTGCAGTCCCACTGAACCACAGCAAAGTGCATTTTTATTCTCCTCCTTATTTATCATTTGAATTGGGAAGCTTACTTGAAAGCAAACCGTAAGAATTTTTAGTGGTCCATGCCCTGAGCCTGTCTAGTCTTCATTGCACTTTGGCCCATTCCAGTTAGCCTTATAACCTGCATATATTTCCATGTTAAAGCATAACAAAAGACGAGGCTGTTTCTAAGGGTGGGTTTTAGGGAAATGAATGGGTAGAAGTGGCTGGCTTTACTAGCAGTTTTTTGGTTTAGCTACTTAGTACATATGCAGCTTCTCGAGGGAAGGTGGTGTTCTACTTTCCATAGCATTTTAAAATTGGGATAAAGGGTCAGCAGTGCCTGTTATGGAAGTTGCCATACAAATATGAAAGAACATAAAATGGGAAGTTGGCCTGCAGCTGGGACTCTTTGAAATATATGCTCCTTGCTCCCTACACTCATGGTTCTGATTTAGGTTGCATACATATGGCATTTTATTCTAGAATCAATGGTAGCTCACACACAATCTAGATTGAATGTTTTTATGTATGCCTATTTGAAAAAAAAAAGATATAGGCAGACTTGAAAGGTGTGTGTATGTGTGCATATCCACACCTGTCCAGTTACATTATGAGTGGGCATATACCAAATTTTGCAATCGTCACTTGATTCACCTGGGACTTGTACAGGGAGGAAAATGCATGAATAACCTAATCAAGGGAAAGGAGTTCAAACACATATTTGCAAACCACACCATCCTTTGTGGACAGCAGAATCAATCTAGATTAAGAACAGCAATTTGAGGACATAACTGAGGGAAAAAACTACAATTGGTTAGTGTGCACACGGCCTCATATCCAGTGCCGGATTTATGTATAGGCTAAGTAGGCTGAAGCCTAGGGCCTCTAAATCTTGGGGGCCTCGCCAGCCTACCCGCTCCCCAGTGCCGCAGTCTCCCCTCTCCCAAAATTGTAAACCCAAGACTTCATGCAAGGGCAGGGCAACTCAGGCCCAGCAACTATTAGACTCAGGGCTAGCTAGTGGGGCCTAATTTGAAGCAGTGGGACACAACTTGTTTTTTTGTGGGGTTTTTTTGTAGAGCCCCAGTTCACAGCCAAAGTCTGCAAAATCTTATAGATTTAAACAAAATCCATCTAGATTGCCATGGTGCAGGTGCCCCCTTAGGAGCGGCCTGCGGGGCCCAATTTGGCCCAATTGCTCCTGTTGCCTTAAGGTCAGCCCTTATGAGACTGTGCAGGGGTTGGACTGACAAGCCCTGCACCTTCTAGGTCCCTGGTGTCACCATTCAGAGTTCAGACTCAAGGACTTGTTATGGAAATAAAGGGGGGCACTTATTGGAAATCAGTTTTGTCACCTCTTCCTCCCAAACCCCGAGACAATGAGCCCACCCACCTTTTATTCACAGTCGCATAAGCATTACACTAGGGACACGGGTGGCGCTGTGGGTAAAACCTCAGCGCCTAGGACTTGCCAATCCCATGGTCGGCGGTTCGAATCCCCACGGCAGGGTGAGCTCCCGTCGTTCGGTCCTAGCTCCTGCCCACCTAGCAGTTCGAAAGCACCCTTAAGTGCAAATCGATAAATAGGTACCGCTTTATAGTGGGAAGATAAATGGCGTTCCGTGTGCTGCTCTGGTGCTGGTTCGCCGGAGCAGCTTCGTCACGCTGGCCACGTGACCTGGAAGTGTCTGCGAACAGCGCTGGCTCCCGGCCTCTAGAGTGAGATGAGCGCACAACCCTAGAGTCTGTCAAGACTGGCCCGTACGGGCAGGGGTACCTTTACCTTTACCTTTAAGCATTACACTACAACATGGTCATAAACTTGTATGTTCAACTGCTGAAATATACACCCAATATGTAGCTATGGAGATTTATGTTACTGCTTTATGAACATACACTGTGTTTTATGAAGGTACCCTGTATTTTGTGAATTACCTAAGAACCACCAATAGGGAGCTCTAGAATCTGACAGCTAACCAATTGGGTACTACCAAACAGTGACCCCTATTGCTGAAAGCAGGTAACCAGCAGGGAATGCTTCAGCTTAGCCTTTGCACTGTTGACTGAACACCCCTTGCTGTGCAGATAATGGAGAAATTGTATCCCTTCTGGCATCTTAGCCAACTCTGGTGCACCAGAAGCACAGAATAGCAGCAAATAAAATTCGCTCATACATCAGCAACTGATAAGACTTGTCAACTAGTTCTTCCAAAGTCTTCCTAAATTATAAAGCTCCAAAATACAGGCCAAAAGAGAGCAGGTCTGGGAAGAGTGAGGCATACAATGGGCACCACCAGTGAAAACGCCCTGCTCCATGTAACTTCTGTCCTGTCATTTGATAGAGTCCCCACTTGCCCTCCTTCTTGACATGGAATGCTCTCTATTGGAGTCACCAGGTCCAGTACAAAGGCCATAAGAAGGGAGAGCAGGGACCTTGAAGTTCCCAACAGCTGTTAAGCAAGCAAGCAAGCAAGCACACAGGTCACCTTTGTCACAGTCAGGACACCTATGTCCTGGCCAGGCCTGCACCCAATCTTGTTTTTGTAGAATCTTGTTTGTCCTCAGTAACCAAAATTATATTATCAACATACAGTGGTACATTGGGTTACGAACGCTTTAACTTACTTTTTTTGGGTTACGAATGATTGTAACCTGGAAGTAAGTTGTCCGAGCTCTCTGAGGCCTCCATGGATGCTTCAGAGAAGGTTTGGGAACCTTCAAGCTTCCAAGAGGTCCAAAGTTTAACCTTAGAGGATGTTAAATGCCATGAAAGCTGAACTTGACTCCTTAGAGAGGAACAAGACATGGGAACTAGTTCCAGGCCTGCCCAGGCCACAAAAGGTTTACAAAGTTCAATTATTGCAAAAGTTTTTCAGTGTTAATTTTACACATTTTTTTTTTAAATCGCCATGGTATTTAACAATAATATATTACTTCCTTTAGAGGAGAAATTGTGAACTGTAGATTTTTAAATACCCGTCATCATCCTTGGCCTCACTCAATTTTGTTTATAACACTCTTCCATTTTCTTCTAGTTGTGAGGGTGCGGGAAGGGGAGGGGCCTCACAAGTGGAATAGCCTAGGGCCTCTCTTCATCTAAATCCGGCCCTGTGTCATTTCCCCCACATCACAGAATGTTGAAAAGAACAATATGCATGTAAGATCTTGATACACATCTACTGCAGTTACCCCTGAATTCGGGGAAAGCTGAATGCAACACAAGTTCCATTTGTCGCTTTTGAAAAGCCTCTTTTTCTCAAGCCACGCAGAAGAGCCTGTAGTTGCATATGCATTTGCTGCTGTTTGTTTTTTTATCAGAATAGCGGGGGGGGGGGGAATGAGAGTAATGCCATTTTAACTGCTGCTTAGTTGTCTAATGCTGCGTTGAAGTTGATCATCAAGGATTATTTTTATGGAAGTGGAATTGGCTTGCTTAGCAAAAGCAGCTCCCTAGGGAACAAACAAAAAGACCAGAGAGGCAGCAAAGGGTTTATTTTCTGCCAAAGGAAAGAGGAATAGAGTGGGAACAAGAGAGGATTCCCTGCAGCACTTGGGGTGGGGGCTGTGCATAGGAACAGCAGGAGCCAGCAAGACCCAAATACTAATTTGCTTTATGTTCTTTAAAAAGTATACTGCTAAATTAAGAATCGGACTGTGTCACCTTTCCCTGTAACTTCCCCTGTTGCAGAATGCAGCACACGCACACAGAATAATCCTTCTCACTTTGTACCACATATACTGCTTGAGCAGCAGCTTAGGGAGAGGCTGGCGCTTAGAAATAGCAAACGCTTATGTCCCCATTCCTGCCTTTCCCCCCACATTCTTTTGCAATTTCCCTACACATCACATTTTCAGTACAAATTCAGCAATTGATTATGTCAGGTACCAGGCAGACATTATGCAGAAAATAGTAAGGGCCAGTGTGGTGAAGAGCTCTGGGTTCAAATCCCCATTCAGTCCCTCAGTGACTTCGGCACAGTCACTATCTCTCAGTGTAGCCTACCTCATAGGGTTGTTTTGAGCATGAAATGGTGAACGGTGGGTGGGGGCGGAGACCATTTATATTGCTCTTAAGCTCCTTGGTAGGAAAGGTGGGATAATAAAACACAGTGTGACGAAAGAAATACATAGAATGACACTGACTGGTTAAGATTTAAATTTTAAGTCAACTGAAACTTAGCAGCACAGATATTGACTTGCAAAACCCAGATATTACTCCCCCCCCCATATAAAATCATGCAATACACTTGTGAGGCCTGATTTTGGAAACAATTGTCAGTTGCTCTTCTTACTTGCCTCATGGCTTCTGAGTGTTTTAGGGCCAGACTAGATGTGACCTGCGGTCTTTCCATGATTCTCGCTCTCTTTTTCTAACTAGAAGCAGTCTTAGGACACTGAAGGTCTGAGTGGAACGGGGGGGGGGGGGGACTAGTTAACCCTTTCCCCTCTGTCCATTATCCTGCTCAAAATTACTGTGTTTTTCCATGTATAAGACTTGGGGTTGTTGTTTTTTACCAAAAAATTAGGTTTAAAATTGGGGTTCGTCTTATACAGGGCTAGTGCTGAGGGGTGTTTTCTTAATTTGGAATCCCCCAAAATAGGGGGTGTCTCATACATGGGGGCATCGTATACATGGAAAAAATACGGTATCTCCCAGTTGCTTCCCCTCTACATTCACTTGCCATTTCCTATGAGGAAAAAAGCAGCAAGGAAGGTGGTATTTCACAGGAAAATGCCTAGCAAGGAAAGGATTAAGTTAGACTTCTCCCATGTTATTCCTCGCCCTCAAATTTTCAGCTTTGGGAAGTTTGTTTTTAATAGGGGAAATATACATATGGCTACCCGAAAAGCCTAGTTTGATAGTCCTCAGATACATTATCACTACAATTTTATTTCAGCAACTACCAATATTAGAAGCATTTTTAAAAAATGCCTCACTTATGTTTTTAGTGCACCTGGGAGATTTACTAATGTGCCTCAGGACTGAATATTCCGCTACTTTTGAAT
The DNA here is from genome assembly GCF_964234715.1 of Podarcis melisellensis. Classification (NCBI taxonomy): domain Eukaryota; kingdom Metazoa; phylum Chordata; class Lepidosauria; order Squamata; family Lacertidae; genus Podarcis; species Podarcis melisellensis. The sequence goes on along the minus strand of NC_138528.1, from coordinate 75,403,101 downwards.
GTTTAAAAAACTGTCTTTCCAAGAGCCCTCCCCCCCTCTCACACACACAGAGAGAGACAGACAGACAGACAGAGAAGAGAGAATGAGAATATATTACACAGATGTGTACATAGAGGAGAGCCACCCTTTCTCTAAAACAAGATGGCCAAATGTTACTGCAAAGTTAGATAATGGAATATCTGCTAGGTAAAAGTCTGTGAAAACACAATGAATGTCTGTTCTTGCTGAAGCTAATGCAAGCATCACCCATAGCTGCAGTGCTCGCAGGTCACTGATGTGGTTAGAGCCCTGGTTCTCCTGATCAATTCTTTGACCTCTTTCCAGATGAACCTTGGCCACAAGGCTAATAATATTGTCTGTAGTTTCGTGACTTTGGCCTAGTTCTCACTGAGGTGGTCTGGACTTTGCTGCATCTGCCTGCAGGTGGGACTCACATGACTGAGTTCTTTTCCACACATAGAAAATTGGGTGTGTGGTGTGAATAGTTTTCTATGCGCAGGCAATTTTCTTACGTGGTGAAACAATCAGTCATGTCTCACCTATGTCAGAAATGGTACCATTCAGGCAAAGATTTACCTTCTCAGTGAAAACTAGGTCTGATTCCTTCTATGCATGAATGCATATGCTGTGAAGATGAAACAAATATTGATGTCTCTGGGCTTTTGTTTCTCTCCCACCCATTCTTCTCTTGACAGTTTTTTATCATGCTGTTAATTATATTTGTGCTGGAGCTCACTGTCGTGATTCTGTTCTTCGTCTACACCGACAAGGTATGTCAAAATATTTCTTCTTCTTTTCTTTCCCCTTCAGCAAATTTGCTTGCCCCCTTTCCTTATATAAATAAGCCATGAAGCCTTTGCCTTGGCACGCATACCATGTTTTCTTAAGAGACCACCTCATATCAGAAATAGTGCACACAGAATACAAAAGTGCTCTTCTAGGACATTGGTCCCCTCCTTCTCACTCTCAGTTCAAGGTCAGACGTATTCAGACATATTAGCAACACATTTATGATTTAAATACAGAGAATTCTAATCAGGAAAGGCTGATGAAAACTCATGCACTAAAGGGCAGATAGTAATCACATTAAGATGTTCATTAGTAAGGGTATTTATGTTGCTGTGAAAGTTTCCTAATTGGATATTGTTATAGACATTCACCAGGAAATGAGAAATTGGGCTTTGTTGATATGTAAATGTTGACAATTTTTACCTGGTTTTGTTGGAACTGTTAACAGAGAAGGCTCCTTTGATTATGCTGTCAATATGTCTCTTCAGACAAGCTCTACCTAGACAACTAGAAACAGTATTTATTCAGAACTGCAACTGTAGCTGTTAGGCTCTGTATACACTGAAGCGTTAATGTGTACAAATCTGATTTTTCCATGTGCCTCTTTGTGACGTTTCATCTGCACATTAGTGCTTTCAGTTTAAATCTTTCTCAGTGATTCTCATACACACTAGTAGGTGGTGCTTGGTAGGATGTATTCTGTGTTGTTACTCCTTCCCCTCAATTACTGCTCTTTGCCCATTGAAAGTTCTCAAAACCTGAGGCCCTTTGTAGGTATGCATGCAGTATGCATACACCTTAAAAAGAAAAGAAAAGATGTTTTGTTCATGGAATACCACAGCAATAAGCTTTCACCAAATGTTTCAAACAAAGCAGGCAATTTTGTATTTTTATCTTTTTTTTCCAAATACATATTTTTCAATTTATGGGTTTTGTACAAAGCAGCAGTTTCAAAAAGAAATACATATCTGTGGGTTGTGTGTACCCACCCTGCCAGGTAGAGAAGCAGCAACCCACCAATAAGCTCCTCGCCAGGGCAAACAACATTCAGGTAGGCAGATGCATGGGCACCTCCAAACCACAGACACACTATGAATACCACAAACACAGAAAGCTGCATAAAACCATTTATTTTACAGACAAGTGCATATAGCCAAAGTGGGATGGGAAATGGGATTTGAGAAGAGGGATTTTGAGATAGTGTAAGTGTTCTTCTTTTTCATTTCCCCTTTTCCTTTCCCACCTCCTGTTCATGCAAGAGCAGTTCCGTGCAAAACAGCTTTTCTAAAAAAAATAATATGTGCCTTCAGCAACAACCTGTGGAAATAGACATGCTGCATGCTTTCTCTTGGGCTGATGAAAACCAAATGGCCAGGTTGTGCTCCGGCAATGAGGAAACAGACATGAGGGTGTTAGATGGCACCCAGCAAAACGTCACCACAAACATTTTTTTAAAGTCCACACAATGTGTTTCAGTGTGCCAATATGTGGGTAGCAAGAGATGTTATGCTGCATTCCACTGCCCCCATTTTATTGGATTATCCATGGATTGGGGAAACCCAAATTAATTGGGGGGAAAGCTGCAGGTTGCCACTAGGATGAGACTGACATTGTGTAGATGATGTGAAAAATATGCACACATGGGGTGCATCAAATCCACTTTAAACTGCTGTGTGCTCATAACCTTAATCCCAGTGCTTTTCCTGATCTTTTCTTCTTGTTTTAAGTTAAATTGTCAGCTCCCTCTTTCTTCCCTTCCCACCTTCCCCTCCTTGTCCAGCCATGGAGACTAGATAACCTCCCCCCCCCCCCCGGTTGCTGGCTTCTCTTGTCAAGAGTAGAGGTTCAGCAAATACTCTGCCCCCTTGTTCCCTAATAACCTGGTGTGCGTGAAAATATGGGGCAACAAAAAGACACAATCTGTCCCCCATACCCCATCCTGCTTGCTTGTCCCATGTAGCGAATTATGAGATAAAAATGCTTAAATTTCCTGGATAAACACAGAGAGAGGGGGGGGGGAGGGAGGGAGGGAGGGAGGGAGGGAGAGAGAGAGTAGCTCATTCTAACCAGTATTGGCAGGTTCCCATTGGGCCTGGTAGAGCAGAAGGCAGAGAGACCAACAGCAGAACAAATGGTAGGCAGAGCCAGGTAATTCTAGTTTTGTCCATGTCCTCCTCCCTACTGAGTTCCACATAGGCAAAAATGAGACTAAGGAAGAGGAGGCAGGTAGGCAGGGCTGCTCCAAGGCTGGTAGTAAGAAGGCAGATTGAGGTTGGTGGGGCAGTGCCCTGTTTGCCCCAACAGACCCCCCTCCGCTGATTCTAATTATGTAACTAACCTGTGAGGTATGTTTGGCTGAAATGCAGTGATTCACCCTGGGTTTTCAACATCCAAGCCCAGTAGGTTAGTCACTATACCACAGAGACTCCGTCAAAAGACCCAGAATTGTGTTTTTTTTGTGTTGTAAAAGAAGCCAATTGCCAGAGAGATGCGCGTTCAGAGTTACCATGCCAGATGATTTATATTGTCAGTGGTAATTTTAAATTACTCACATGCTGTAATAACTCATGAATTAGCTGTTGCCTCTTAAGAGGGAGGCTCGTGCATAATAGAAAACAGATTAATGAAGGGATCTCTACAGCGTGCAGAAAAAAGAAAAAAAGGGGGAAAAAGCTAACACCACATTTGGTATGCTAAAAAGGGGGAAATAATGAAGAAAGTTATAGTGTCATTATGTGATTCAAAGCCTGTGTGCGTTTGGAGGGGGGGTGTTTACTGGGAATAAAGCACAGAGCTGTCCCACTTCACAAACACCCCTCTGCCCTAATCTCTGAAAAGACAATGAAAACCATTAGAAGGACCTGGGTGAGATGGTATTTCAGTGAGATTGTTTGGGGAAATAAAATGTTCAGAGCAATATATATGTAGACTACATCAGTGATAGGCCACTCATAACAAAGGCAACATAATTAAAAGAGGAAAATAGTTGCAAGTTGCTATGTATAAGTATGCAGTCTGTTCAGGCATTGCATTATGAGGTTTAGGGTTATCTTATATTGCATTATGCTTATGACACTGAAGTCTTGCCCAGACACAGTGTATTGTTGTGAGGGGTTCTTTTGTGGGGGCCCCTAAACCCTAGAAATTAGTAAATTGTAGTATTTTGATTATTTGTGATATGAATGAAAAAAACATGCTGCAGAACTAGGCCAGACTAGGAATCTCTGAGCTGGGTTATGCAAACTAAGCAGGCCTAGCAGAGGTGTTAACATGACAAAAGGTGTTGATGGCCCATCTAAGAGGAATTTTGGGTCTGGGCAGACAGTGGTTGCCAAGGTGATGGTGTGTGTGTGAGAGAGAGGTCACAGGAAAGAATGAGAGAAGAAAGACAGAGATCCATCTTGGGCAGGCTGGCTGAAGGCTGGCTGGGAGAGATGTCTTTGACTCCGGTGCTGCACTGCTATGGGGAACAGCCCAAGCTGTAAGATATGGACTCCCTCCATGCAGACTGTAGCTGTCAATATGAGAATAAACCATATTTCTTAAAGCTACAACAGTCTCCGACATGTCTTCAGTTCTCCTAAGGAGCACAAACGGTGGGTGAGTACCTGGAACCCTCTGGAACCTTGCTATTGCTTGGCAGAGAGAGGGGGGAGGCACCCAGCTTTTCTAACAGTATGTATGAAGGAAGGATGAAGGAGGGGGTTCTATTGTTTCTCACACACACACACACACACACACACACACTCTCTTCCAATTGGTTAGCTGAGTGAGTGGGGTGAGGAGCATTTCTTTGAATTTGTTCCTCTTCTTCTTTGCTTGCTGCTCTCCTATTAGTATCCCCATCTCAACAGAGTTAGTTACCATTGGCTGACCAGCCTGCCTGCCTAATAGCTAATGGTACAATTTCAGAGAAATGATTATTTTAGTTATACAGCCCTTAGTTATACAGCCCTTAACTATAGTATTGAGGTCAGATGAACCTCCAGGGTTCCAGTAGTGAAGCAAGAGGTGAGAATGTTTATCTGTATGGTCTATGTAGCTTTCACCATAACTAAGAAAGATCATTTATTCCTCTGTGTTACATGCAGTCCAGTTGTAGCATAATTTCTGGCTTTAATATTAATATTGTATCTTTTCCAGAATGCACCATTAAAAGTGTGACTTAGCCACTTTACAATTGTGGCAAAAGGTTATTTTAAAATGTATCTAAAATAGAAAACAAAAGGCATTATTTAGATTATTTAGATTGCATAAGGATATCGAGCTACTGGATATTAAGCTATATTTTGGTTCTATCTTCTTTATGGAAATAATAAAATGATCATAAAAGGTATGGTCAGTTATTGTATTTATTGAAATCCTAAAACAGTGGCTCTTGAATATTTGAAAGCTCAAAACTTGCAAGTGGATTTAGAACTAGGGAATAGTTTAATGGCTATAACAAGACAAGTTATAGCACCATTATGGAAATCACCAAGAATCCCTTTCAATATCAAGTTGGTATGAGTGAGTTTGAACAGTAGCATTTTTGATTATGCTTACATATTATAAGAGATTTAAGAAAGGACATTTGCCAGACAAGTTTATTAAAAAGTGGAATTCATTTATAAATCACTGGAGCATGAAATGAAATATCAAGATAGTATTCTGTCATATGCATTATTCTCATTGATGTAAGTTTGGGCTACATGGATTGGTGTAAGTTTCATTTATACTTTATAAATATTGTATTTTGACAGAAAATAGAATGATTTATGTTTTAGGACAATTTATTTTAGATGTATTTGTAATTTCACATAATAATAGTGGTTTCATGGGAGACTCTTATCTCTACCCTCCTGGTAGAACATAGGTGGCTAACTCTGTAGCAAAGGACTTGGTGTATTTTCTGCCTGTGATTCTATGACATGCTTCAGGGAGGAATGAAAGAAAAGTCAAACTTCAGTGGCAATGTGTACTGTTGTTCCTCAGGAAGGAAAGAAGGGAGGGAGGGAGGGACTGCCAGGAGGTTAGATATGAAGTACAAGTTAACCTTTTCAAACCCAGCTGTCCATTATACCCTGATAGCTAGTTTTCTGTGAAGATTGTGTGTGTGTGTGTGTGTGTGTGTGTGTGTGTGTAGCTTTGTTAGTTGTGTGAGTGTCCACTTGCTGACAGTTTGAAATGGTGCTTCCAAGAAGTAGATTTGACACATGAGTACTAGGCTTCAATGTCACTCTAAAGTGTTATGGAATGCACTGGTTGAGGATGCAATCCTAACCCCATTTATCTCGGAGTAAGCCCCAGTGAATTCAGTAGGACTTGCTTCTGAGTAGATGTGGTTAGGGATTGTGCTGTAAATGACGTTATAGGACTTGAGAGATACAGAAGCTATTCATACCAGACATTACAGTTCCAACCCTTAGCAAGGTCTCGGTTCTTTCTGTAATTGATAGCATGTCTGGGATTTACCTTAAAAGGAATCAAGCATCATTTAAACAGCTTTTCCTTGTCCCAGGAGGTGGCAATTTGTGCTTCATCAACAAGGGCAGGAAATACATCACACAGGATGTTGTTGGTATCAATCTCTCTCCCAAAACCTTTCTCACAAATGAGTATAGCCACAAGGCAGCAGAAGTTTAGGATCAGAGTTTTCCTTCTCCTAGATGGGCTACCTTCCCAGGTTGATGAGCCCCACCTGCCCCTCATTTCCCTTTACAGCATGTGCAGAAACTGCCTTCTTGACCATTGGACCCACTATTGGTCTTCTCCACTCAATCTGACCTGTTTTCGTATGCAGAGTCCCTAACTCACAGTGGGTTTGAGACCCATCAGCTGCCTTCACCTGGTTTAGCTGGCCAGTTGAAGCTGTTTCCCTACTAGAAGCCACAGGTGAGATCTGAGTACAGGGTGGGAGACCAGAAGTGGACAAAATACCCCAGAAGGAACATGATGTGTCCTCCACCAGAAGTACTACCCCTCTCCTAAAACCCCATACACCCAATTGATAGGGCACTGTGCTCTCCACCCTTTTCATGGTTCTTGTTTTTGTAAATCAGACTTGTACAGAACAGCCCTTTAAATAGAGAGCTGCCTTCTGATAGCACTTCAACAGAGAAGTGTCCTCTGTCAGGTAGGAGCCTACATACCATTTTTAGATTTGTGTGCCCAACCTTCTCCTGACAAGAAGGGGAAAATATTATTTCTTCATTATTTTGTGATGAATACTACCGAATGAGGACAACTTTGATTTGGCTCCCCAAGCTTCTCTCATTAATGGAACTCAGCAAAATAGATTCAGAGGCCTGGAATATTACCACTCACGTCCAAACAAGGAGAATTGGGTTTATACCATGAATAAATCAGGCTCAGTTGGTGTCTTGTGTACTGCATGTATCTAGCAATCAAGATGGTATCTGTAGCACAGAGAGTTCTCTTGATCAGTGTTGTTATGCACACTTCTTCCTTGATATAAAATAGAAAAATAAAGATGGCCACTTTTTGGCATTTGGGAAAGATAAGCAGAAAAATCAGAAAGCTTCCCGTCCTCCCCTAGCTCACGTAACATTAATCTGATAACTTGATCTCACAACTCAAATCATAAATGACATTATTTCCAGCTGGCATTTCTGTTTTTAAAGGATTATCTCCCTTCAGACACTGATCATTTCTGACTTTTAAAAGGATGGGTTACATGGACTGAGTTGGTCTTTGAGCCTAGTTTAATGCACCTGAGACTTGCAATTTAATTACATGTGTTCCCGAAAGAAAACTACCTCACAAGTAAGAAACTGAGGTCTGCTGATTTGCACTAATGCAAATCAATTTGTGATAGATTTTGCTACTTCACCTTTTCATGGGGATCTCCTCTTTAACCCTTCTATTGCAGCTTATGCAGAAGCTGTGTTAAAATTGGATCAGCAGATTATGAAGTTTGAAGGGATCGTACCTTAAAACATATCTTTATATTAATATGTAAGTCATCTGTTACAAAACAGACCCTAACTTTGTAACTTGTTATGAAACATGATTCAGCATTCAGATTGCTATTATGTAGGGACAAAACATACTCACGGTATGTTGAGAGCTAATATATTTATTTATTTGCTTTACAAGAGAGACATGCAGTACTGAGTATTATGAAAAACTCTCAGTGAGTCCTAGAAGATTGTTTAGCTTGCATCAGTTCCTTTTCTTTTCTCATTAGGGAATTTTTCAGAGTTACTTTAATGTTTCCTAAAGGTAAAAGATGCCATTTATACTGAATCAGATCAATGTTGGATTGTTCACAGTACTGGCAGTTACGTCAGTCAACACTTCTGGGTCACAGAGAGGTCTCTTTTTTCTAAAGTTCATTAACTGGAAATTGTAGGGATCAAGTCTGGGGTGTTGTTCATGCAAAGTCTTTGTACTGTTCCTGAGCTAATGGTTTCTCTGATTCAGTTCATTTTCTCCAGAACTATGCATACGTCACAAGTTGGGCAAAACAAATATTTCTTTTTGGCTACATCATCTCCTTCAAGTCTTCTTGACTTACAGGTTTCTAAATAGAAGAAAATGCCTTAGGGATGATGGATAAATAGCACAGCTGTGATCCCTCTCTTCAAGACCTTATGCCAGCTGCCTGCCACAGTTTGTGTTCTAGCTCTTTTAAACCTCTTCACTTCTGTTCTTGACTATACTACTTCTACCACCTTGCCTCATTTCCTTGACATACCATTAAAAAGAAACCAAAACAGCTGGCATAGAAAATTATATGTGATAATAATCTACCCCCTACTTCCTGCCCTGGCCACATTTTGTTGCATTGGCTTCTTACATTTTGTGTTGTGAGGTTTAACATGTATGCAAAGAGGGCCTGAGTTAATTCCACCAAGAGTTAAACCTATTTCCCCCTAGAGGAAAATACATGCAATTTCAAGAAGACCCATCTCACTGTCCCTGCCATAGAATTAGCACAAACATCCCATCATATCACCTTTCCATCTACCTCACTCCACCCATTGGAAGGGCAAATGTGAGTGTAACATTTTCAGAGTCACAGGGCTTATTACAGGCACATTGTTTTCAGAGTGTTAACTCTGTAAATAATGGGTCAGTGATAACTTATTCTGCCCTTCTACATTTAACAGCTGTATTTATATTTCTATTATGGATGTTCTACCAAAGGCAAAAATAAAGGCTAGATTTACTTACTTTTTCAGTGTTATATATCATTCCCTATTTGGCTTATTTAATCAGTTGTCCCCCATTCTTCTGATTTATGCATAGAACTTTAGTATCGCTATTTAACACTTCCAAAATGAGAATTATAAGCCCAGGGTTCTTTTTTTTTTATTCAGTAAAGGTCAAAAGAATTCTTCTTTACAAATACAAAAAGTGAGAATCAGATTGTAGTTTTATTACGGAGATTTGTGTTATTTGGCCTAGCTTGTGGTTTTTGAAAACTCAGATTTGCAAAGATGAAGTTGAACATCCAATTAAAGGCTGCTTAGGGCAGATCCTGATGCTATTTTGGCAAATGTATATTTCCACAAGATAATAGGAGAAAACAGAGGCAGGGCACCTAGCAGGGGAGATCAGCAGAAAGATGAGTTGCTTCACCCTTCCTGTGCTCACCAGTTTTCCCATACATAATCTCCACCCCTCGGCTTCTTTACCTTCAGTTCAGCTTCCCCACAGTTTCATATCCCTACTGGGGAAAGCATCCGTTTAAAACTGTCAAGGGGCATTTACAGAGAAAAGTCCTTCCTTCTTGCAAGTGATGCTCCCCTCACACATTAGATTTACTAAAGAAACATGAGCTTAGGTCTTCCATGTTTTCCTCATAACATGTGGTTCCACCTTTAGGCACAAAAGTACATGGGGTGTGTGTGCAGAATTCTCTCAATTTTTTTTTTTCCTATTTCCAATTATAAATATTGTTAGATTTAGGAATTTTAGGAACAGAGTATAAATACTCAGTTCAGCAAATTGATACTCAGTATTGCTGCATTAATATACCTTGAAGAGTTTGGAGTTAGATTTTGTACAAGTATTATACGAAATTGAGTTTCAGAAAGAAAATTTGCAAGATATTAAAATGGCAAAAGCTGAATTTTAACCATTTCAAACATTTGTCAGATTTTGAATTTGTGTTACCATTTTGTTTAAGCTGGGTCTGAGCTGGGTTGAAGGAGGCAAAGTAAAAGCGGCTGTCAGTCCTGGATGTCAAACTTCAGGGTGAGCAGGATCCCTTTGAGAACCAGGCCACAGGTTAGATAGGGTATGTGAGGCAGGAGGAACTTGGCCTACATGGAAGTGAACAGGCCTAAATTATCACTTACTAGGCCACAAAGAACTGAGTGTTATATTTTGTTCCGGTTTTACAGGCCCATTGAAGTCTAAGACCATGACTGGAATGGAGTAAATTCTCATCCCTGAAAGCGCTACCACATTAGATGTACATGCAGTGATGTACAGGTCCTTCTGAACCCAGAAAGGGGCAGAATGGGGGTGGAACGGGGGCCAGGCGTGCTTATACATGCTCTGCTGACACACATGGGGGCTGGTAACAGAACCCTCACACAAAATGGTCACCACCTGTTGTTTTTTCATCTGGGCACTCTCTCCAGATACTGTGCTTTGAGAGTGGCAGCTGCCTTGTACTGCATAGGGAACCTGTTAGGAGAAGCAGAACTTGGATCTGATTGCAGCACCCTTGTTTGTAGTATGCACCCTTGAAGCCATACATATCCACTTGGAAAGTTCTGCAACTCCAAAGACATCTGTTGTGATGTGGAGTATGCTAGATAATGGACAGCCACTCCAACCTTAATTTCAGAACCCATGCCAAGGCAAATATGAATCTGTACCACTGGGCCAAGTGGCCTACATAAATGAAAGACACATTGAACACATAGTTTCATTCTCTTGAGATTAGTGCAATGTTTCAGATAGGCTATTGAGAATGAATGTGCCCATAGCAAAATTAAGGATTGAATTGAGTTATTAATCAAGTGCTGCATAAGGTGAATAATTCAAACTGTTCGTACCATTGTAACAATTGTGGCTACTAGGCATGATGGCTATGTTCCTCCTCCACATTAGTCCATATTCTGAATACCTATTGCTGGAAACCACAGGAGGGGAGAGTCCAGTGCTAGATTTAATTCCCCACCTGCGAATGCCCGTGCTATTAGATGCGCGGATGCAGAATGGTGTGGCAGCGTCAACAAAAAGAATGATTGGCACATGCAGACACAGGTATTATTTAAATACAACTAGACATATAAAAAGCATTAGTACTCCCTTCTGGGAATCCCTGACCTTTGGTGCTCATGGCTTAATGGAGTCTCAGAATAAAGCACTAATGCATTAAGAAGGCTCTTATAAACAAAAGTTCAGTTCCATACCAAAAGCTACAGTTTCAAGTCTTGGAATCAATGCACCTGCTTGTTACAGGTAGGAAATCCCTTGATTCATGTAATACAATCTCAACTTTTTGACCTCATTGAAACCTTCAGTTGCCCTTTAGCTGTGTATCAACTGTTTTATTTTATTTTTAAATTAATTTTGTTTCAGTATGCATTTTATATAGCAAAAATTACCTTCCCTGAATTCATTGTTCAAGTGCACTAAAATATCACATAATTGTAGAGTTAGAAGGGAACACAAGGATCATTGTGTCCAACCCCCAGTTAATTAAAATACATAAACCAGAATCAGATGTAATCAAATATTAGCAGTGATATGACCCACATAGCATTTCATGGAGAGCAAAAATTAAAAGTGCATGCAGTTCCTAACAGCTTGATCATATACTATGAAGTGCATCTCTCATTAATTCTAGCAGAGAGCCACTCCTATGTTGACAACAGGCAGCTTCAGCCTTGCTTCTCACCATAGACTCCCATTAAAGCCATCAGATAACCACAGCAACTTAAGAATGTGTATGTGAAACCAACCTGCCTCTCATGTGGGGAGGCCCCAACCACACCCCTCCCTCCCTTCCCTGGCTCTCACCCAGAGATGGGGATCTATAATGAATACAAGAGTGCTCCTGCCCCAAACTCCTCCATGGGAGAGCCCAAAGGGATAATATCCTTAGTTGTCTCTCCTGTGACATACCCTCCAACATTTCTCCAATGAGAATAGGGACATCCTGTTTAAGAATAAGAATAATACCCTGACCATCTGACTGGGTTGCCCCAGCCACTCTTGGTGGCTTCCAACATATATAAAAACATAATAAAGCGTTAGACGTTTAAAAAACTTCCCTATACAGGTCTGCCTTCAGATGTCTTCTAAAGGTCGTACATGTACCTATCTCCTTGGCTTGGGAGTCACATAACTGCATACCCTCTGACATTTCTCTGAATAAAATAGGGATGTCCTAAGGAAAAGCGGGACATTCTGGGATCAAATCAGAAACCAGGACAGCTTCTATCAATCTGGGACTAGCCCTGGAAAATAGGAACACTTGGAGAGTTTGCTGTGGAAGCTGCAAACCTCTGTGGTTTGCTTTCAGAGTTTCTATTGCTGCCCTAGTCAAAAATTCCTGCCTCCATTTTTAACCTCATGTTTGGATTCTCATAGTTGTTTTACACAATTGTGCGTTTTATTTGTGTCATTTCTTTTGCATCTTCCTGATACATTCTCTTTCCTACACCTTTGAAATTAGGTAGTCAAGCCCAGAAGAGTAAAATAGTTAAAATGAAAGCAATTTTTCACAACCTAGTGCAATAAATTAATCACTGAGGCAGAACCAACCATGGGTTGGGTGAGGGGGAAAATGCATAAAATGAAAAGAAATGATTAGTATTGTGTATTGGAACAGACAGGACATTTTTTATTCATTCCAAGAGCATTTTGAAGTGTCACTATATATTTAAGCCAACATAATGTGTTGACAGTAAGCTGTTCTGTATACATAAAACTGTTAAACAGAGTATAAAATGAATGTTCATGTGCTGTGACTCCACATGGGCCAGTAGATAACAGCCCTCGTCTCATATGTTGCAGTTGCCAATGAAAACAAATATTTCAAAGTTACCAGAAATAAATAACATGTTCTTAAAAATAGCACTTAATTAAATATAGCCTGAATCCACTGTTATTCTCAACATTTAAATGTGTGGAAGAATTCCTGTTGCAGTAAGAGTCTTTGTGGTCATATGATATGCCCCCAACTTGTCTGCTTGATTGACTGATCAAAAACATCCAACCGATAAAAAATTGAAAATCTGAATGCTAGATGAATTTTAACAATAAATAAATCTGTCTGCATTGTTAACATTAGACGCTTGGAATACAATAACCCAGCAGCTTACACGGGGGTTATATTCTGGGGATCTCTCCTGAAGCCAAAATCATGTATCATCAACCCATTGGTTTCAATGGTGGGTGGGATTGGCAAAGTCATTTTCTGTGGAACCCTGCCTCCTTTCTGCTCCTGAAAAGAAAAGAAACACACACATAAAGCTGAATGCACACAAGTTAAATGTGCACAAAATGTGGGCTTGCTGTATTCACAGTTTGTATAGGTAATATGTGGCGTCACATCAGGGTACATCCCATATAGTAAAGAAAGTAAAATGTCAGACAGATTTTACTAGATGGCTAAAATGTAGTAATAGATGAGTAGTGTTTGTTGAACATAACATGGAGAGGAGAGGGAAGTTACACATCAATTATAGTAAAAGAATGGGTTCTAGACCAGGTGAACAATTCAATTAAAATAAAGTTAGTGAGGGAATATTGACATAGGTAAAACAGCAGAAACTCTAAAGAGGAAGACAAGAGACAGAATCGCCATAGTTCAGTCGTAGAACAGAAGGTCCCAGATTCAATCCCCAGCCTTTCTGAATCCCTTGAGAACCACTGCTGGTTGAGACAAAAGTGAGCTAGATAGAGCTAGAGGCAGCTTCCTCTGTTCCTAGACCAGGAAGCATTTCTAAGCAGTGGCTGCATTCCAAGAAAAGTTAGTCACCCTCTTGCATCCCATTACAGTGGTACCTTGCAAAACGAATGCCTCGCAAGACGAAAAACGCGCAAGACGAAAGAGTTTTCCGTTTTTTGAGTCGTTCCGCAAGACGAATTTCCCTATGGGCTTGCTTTGCAAGACGAAACGTCTTGCGAGTTTGTTTCCTTTTTCTTAAAGCCACTAAGCCGCTAATAGCCGTGCTTCGCAAGACGAAAAAACCGCAAGACGAAGAGACTCGCAGAATGGATTAATTTCGTCTTGCGAGGCACCACTGTAGTTACAAGTAACTTGTCCCATTGGATTCAGTGAGACATTATTGTGTTTCTGATTTAGGGATAATGGGTGATACCCAATGTTAGTCATACTCAAAGTAGACCTATTGGAATCAGTGGAGAAGTCTTTTTTATTTTAATATGTCTACTCTGAGTATGATTTAGTTGGATATCAACACAGTGTTTTTAGGAGTAATAATTCCCCAGTTTTTATTCATGCATTGCAAGGATTCACCCCACCGCACCCCGCTTCTGTTAGCATGGCAGGAAGAATACATTTCCCAGCACTCGATGGCAGTATTGGTCACCAGAAGGAGAAAAAAAACCTCTTTCAAATAGCAAGAAAGTTTACAGACTAACCTCCACAACCACTGCAATGTTAGCATAACATAAACATAAAACATCAGCATCCAGGGGGAATGAAAAATTATGCATGCATACCACTTACATAATATAGTTTGATTAATTAGAAAACAACATAAAAGAAAAAAATAGAAGATGGACATATGTACAATCAACAAAAATTCAATTAGCAATTTGCCAGAAGGGCAAATTTAGTAATAGCCCCTATAATACATATTTCTTCTCCCCCCCCCCTTTCTTTTTTAGTAAAATCTAATTGGCATGCCAATAGGATTGTCCATAGTCAGGTGAAGCTTCTTGTGGAAAGCTTCCCTCTAAACTTGACTACAAAACAGTAAATAATGTACAAAGTCTGCCACTTCCCCTGAATTATAAATGCATTGTTGATTTTCATAGGTAATATTATTCACTCTCTCATGGAACACCATACTAAGCATGGAGTGCAATCGCAAAGATGTAAAAGCATATCTCAGCCTATAATCAGACACTCATCAGTCCTATGGCCCCACTCGCTGAGATTTGCCAGCCACAGAGAAGATTTTAAGTTGTTTACTATATCTTGGTCCTCAGTTTCCAAGATTTTCTCTTTAATTTTCTGTTGTATTTCTGAATAAGTCAGATCAACTATAGAAAATTCATTGTATCACTTTCTGATAGATTGCAACAAGAATTCCTTTTAGTTCAAATGTAATTTTTCCAGTTTATGGTATAATAATAATAATAATAATAATAATAATAATATTAATAATAATAATAATAATAATAATAATAATAATAATAATAATAATTTTTTATTTATACCCCGCCCTCCCCAGCCAAGCCCAGGCTCAGAGCGGCTTACAAGCAATAATAAAACAAGATGAATGATTACAACTTAAAAACAAAAATAAAATACAACATTAAAATAATGGAACATTAAAATATTAAAATGTAGCCTCATCGCAGGAGGAGAAGGAAAAGAAAGAAAGAGGAAAAAAAGAGAGAGAGAGGGAGGGAATCAAATTGGCTCCAAGCCAAAGGCCAGGCGGAACAACTCTGTCTTACAGACCCTGCGGAAAGAAATCAGATCCTGCAGGGCCCTGGTCTCATGAGGCAGAGCGTTCCACCAGGCCGGAGCCAGAGTTGAAAAGGCCCTGGCTCTGGTTGAAGCCAATCTAACTTCTTTAGGGCCTGGGACCACTAGGGTGTTATTATTTATGGACCTTGAGGCTCTCCGTGGGGCATACCAGGAGAGGCGGTCCCGTAGGTACGAGGGTCCTAGGCCGTGAAGGGCTTTAAAGGTCAAAAGCAGCACCTTAAATCTGACCCTGTACTCCACCGGGAGCCAGTGCAGCTTGAAAAGCACTGGGTGAATATGCTCCCATGGCAGAGACCCCGTGAGGAGCCTCGCTGCAGCATTCTGTACCCGCTGGAGTTTCTGGGACAGCTTCAAGGGCAGCCCCGCATAGAGCGAATTACAGTAGTCAAGCCTGGAGATGACCGTCGCATGGATCACTGTGGCCAGGTCGGGGCGGGAAAGGTAAGGGACCAACTGCTTGATGCGGCGAAGGTGGAAAAATGTCGCCTTGGCTGTTGCTGTAACTTGCGCCTCCATGGAAAGGGAGGCGTCTAGGATTACACCCAAACTCTTAATGGAAGGCAATGGCATAGGTATTGCTCCATTGAACATGGTTGTATGGCCATCATGAACTCAGTCTGGCTACCATTTTTGCTATCACTAGTGGCAAACAAAACAATTCCTCTCCCCTCTGTATTTATAATTGCTTATTTGTTCTTTATATGTGTGTGAGGCTATTCTATGCATCCTTAAAATAAGTGTTTTTAAGCTAGAGTCCTCCCAATTGAGCAGCAACTTGCATGAATGCTCATCTTTAAACAAATTAAAATGAATGCTTATCTTTAAACAAATTAAAAGTGGGAACACCAGCACAGCTTCTCTCCCCAACATTAAGCCTTTGTGATTATTCTGTTCTAGGCAGTGGTCACAGGTGGAAGACAGGTGGAAGCCCAAGTGAGGGCATGTACTAGTCACATATTCCTGGGATGCAAGGGCACGTACTGCTAGTTCAAGAAAGTCAGGTCCAGCAAAGGCTAGGTTCTAGTAGGCCAAGGTCTGACACGTTGAGGTCAAATTCTGATGAGCAGGGTCAGGCAAAGTAGAAGCCAGATTCCAGTAAGGTGTGCCAAACAAAGCAGAGGGTAGCTCCTGCTCAGCCAAGCAATCCAAAACAGAGACCACGGTCTAAGAAGGCAAAGTACCAAAACAGGGAGCACTTTGCATAGTTCCAAGCAGACTCTAGATAAGGCAGGCTTGACTATTGTTCCAAGAACCATCATACTGAGCCTTAAACAGGACTTTTAAGAAGCTTCCCACCTCTGATTAGAGACATCAAAGGCTGTTTCTGAGGACAAATCCTCTTCATGGTGCTCTTCTGAGGATGGAGAGTTAGAACCTTGGGTTGTGACAGTTGCTTGTTAGACCAGTTACTCAACACCCCTCTGCCAATCTTTTGAACCCTGCAACTCTGTCCAATCATTCTAACATAAGCACCATCTTGTTAAGGAGAAGCTGGGGAAGGGAAGAGGCTGTAGCTCAGTGGTAGCTCATCTGCTTTACGTGCAGAAGGTCCCAGGTTCAATCCCTGGCATCTCCAAATAGGACTAGCAAAGACTTCTGTTTCTGGAGAGTCACTGCCAGTCAGTGTAAACAATACGGACCTAGATGGACCATTGGTCTGACTCTTTGTATGGTAGCTTCCTAAGCAGGCAAAAGCCGTTTGACAGTCCACACATGTTGGGGGCTGAGCTTCTTCAGCAGGAAGCCAGCTGGACTTGAGTAGGCTGTCCACACTGTTTAGGATCCTGATCTTCCAGGGTTCTAAATCACACAGGGGGTCTGCTTGAGCAGAGAAGACTCCCCACTTTAGAAGATCAGCCCCAACATGGGTTGCCTTTTTGCTACAGGGCCATGGCCTGCTGTTCTCACACAATGGTGACTGCATGGGGAAAATGAGAATGACTGGCTTGTGTGTTCCTGTCTCCACGACAGAAGCATACACACCTCATGGTTGTTGTTGTACTACTACTCCTTCTTTTCAATTCTTAAACTGCATTAAGTTCTTCTTCTTAAGGTGGTGAACTCTTTATTGGAGGTTTGTAAGCAGAGGTTGGTTGGCCATCTGTCAGAGAGGCGCTAGCTGAGATTCCTGCATTGCAGGGGCTTGGATTCGGTGACCCTTGGGATCCCTTCTAACTCTAGAATTCTATGATTCTATGATTTGATTGCAGATTATGTTAAAATGAGATAAAGACACTTGGCACTGATGTTTGTGTAATCTAGTGGTAAGGGTAGGGCTGCCATATGTCTAGAATTTCCCATACATTACTGGGATTTCAAAGGCAGAATTGACGTCTGGGGGGAATTTCAGAAAGGTGGTGCTTTGTCCTGGATCTTGGGCAAGTCAATCGGGGTTGTCTTTAAAAAGCTCAACAAACTTTCAGGTTTTCCTTAAAAAAGCAACCCTAGGTAAGGGGGAAACATGTGGCTTCACCACCATGGCTGCCACCCTTAATTGAAAAGGTCGTTAGCCACACTTGGTCTTCCATGTCCTTCCCAAGCAGTGTCTACAGGCCACTAAAATGCACGTATTATGAATTCTTTTTTTCTAGGAATGTAAATCACTTTCAGATCCTATATCAGTGCAGATTGGAATATTTAGTAGTATAAGCTGGGAAATTATTTTAATCATAAGAAATGGGGGTGGGCATTAAAGCACTGAAGTACTTTGGGGGAAAGAGATTATTGATTCCTACCCACCCAGAGATTAATGAAAGAGGGAGTAATGAAACATGTCAGAGAAAAGACCTTATGGCAGCGAAAGAGATGTTAGTTCGATCCTCTGCTTGACACATTAGTTTCCTTCATAGGCATTTGAAGAAATGCTGTAGTAAAACCAGAATTAGGCCAAATTACTAAAGCAATATTTAACTGCAACCTTTTCAGTGGGAGATACAACAAAAGTAATGCTGTTATTTGACAGCAGCAAAGGATAGAACATGCTGCAATTTCCTTCCAGGACTGTTGCATTGATGAATATTGCAGTCAGCAGAGAAGGAACATCTGATATGTTTTAACAAAGCAATGTAAGACTTTCCAAGGGCAGAGCACTGAAATGGGGAGTGAGGGAGAGAAATAAATTGATTTTCCCAGGGGGTGGGGGTGATGAGAGAAGAAAGCAGAAGGAAAATAGCTGCCAAGAGCCGCCAAATGTATTGAAAAGATCATTTAATATTTAAGTAATAGTCAGCTAAGGTTCTCCTACTACCAACAGTACAAGCTATTCAGCTATCAGGTGTCAATACACTTCGGAGGCTGTGCTCAGTGGAATGTGGCCTCACTGGCTGTGGAGTTTACAGTCTTGTTGGATGCTGATTTATGTACAAGTAGCAGAGGCAACCTTTTCATAACGACTTCTGTTACCACAGATGAGCACAAAGAAGTGACAGAAGATGTATTTTAAAAATAAAATAAAATTGATGCTCCCTTCTTTCCTGCTCTGGAAAATGTCAGCTTTACACGTGCAAGATAATGATGTAGCTGAAACTGTGCAGCATCTGTATGGCATCCATTTTGAATGCTTTTTGGGTACTGAGTCATTGCTCCCTACTATGCGTCATCATCGGTGAGACTTTGCAGCAGCCTTCCCTTACTTGATGCTGTCCAGATTTGGGCATGGCAGTGCTGATTAGGGCTGATAGGAGTTCTAGCCTAAAACATCTGGAGGATATATCAGGTCTGGTGAAAGTTGCTTTGCCGCTTTTTGACTTTTGCATGTTCTTCCTCCACACCAGCAGTTCTGAAAGCTGCCTTGTTAATTTATTCCATATGTCATTTATTTAGCTTATGCTATTATATACCCCCTTCTTTAAGGATAGCTCCTCACAAAGTTGCCTTTCAGAAATTAGTCATTCAGCTGACGAGAAGAGGAGAGCCAGCACTGAAAGTTGGGATGCAACAGCAGTTTCTCTGATATCAGCCTTCATAGACGTGTGTTTTTAAAAAACAGAGGCTTATTTACCCTTGAGAATAGGATGTTAGACTAAAGGGGCCTTTGGTCTGATGCCACAGGAGTATTCTTATGTTCTTATGTTCTTAGAGTATGGGGCCCTAGCAGACAAGGTTTACAGAAAGAACCTCTGTGATTATAAGCCTATCACTGTAAAGCAGGTCACTTCAAGTTTTGATTCCACCCTCTTAACTTTCGCAGAATTGAGGCTTGTGTCTTTAGAAACACTGACTCAGAAGCATAGCTAATTTATGAAATGTGCTACCACAATAGGTATTAATGGCCACCAACTTGGACAGCTTGAAAAGGGGATTTTGCAAATCCTTAAAGAATAAGGCTATCAAGGGCTACTTAGTTGTTATGGCTATGTACTATCTCTAATATTATAGGCAGTATGCTTTGGTATCAATTCCAAAGCAATTTTCCATTGTTTAGGCTGCATAATACTAATTATAATTCCCTGCTCCACACTTCTCTAAATTAAGATTACCAGATTTTTTTCAATGAATCCAGGGACACTATTCAACTTCCTACTAAATAGTTGGATTTTGTCTGGGGACTGTTTTGCAAATCTGGGGACTGTCCCCAGGAAACGGGGACGTCTGGTAACCTTATTCTAAGTTCCTGAACCTTACCAAAATTAATTAAGCATTTATAAACAGTGGTTTTAAGTTTGGTCTTCTGTACGGATCCAGTAATTCCCTCCTATAGTTTAGAAGATGCCAAAGCACTCAAAGCAGGTGCCACATAGATAGACACCAACTGATGTTGTAATTGAAAATATTGCCATTCTGTACTCATTGGTAATTAATACTTAAACTGCGTAAAGTAGGAAGTGATTTTTAAAAATCTCCATCTGAGCTGGTCTAATATATATCACACATTCTACCCATTTCTTTCACAATAAAAACTTATAAGAATCAAATTATAGCTGACAAGCCAATATATTTTCGACATGCAGAGGTCTGGGAGGCCAGCAGGCAAGCCCAGCTCGGACCTCTCCATTCATCGGCCTGTTCTCCGACATAAGTCAGCGACCCGAGCTTCAGAAGCCAGGGCACGTATTAAGGTGGAATGGAAATGTCAACATATATACACCATGTCTCTCTAGCTGCTAAAACTGAAGGTGGTATAGGTCATTTTAAAAAATCATATGTAGACCCCAACGCTAACCATACAAAGTGAGGTGTTAAATAAACCATCTCCTCTGGAAGCAGAAATTCACCAATCATTTGTATGTGCTAATGAATATGCCTCATCATATAGACTAATATCTGGAAATTTCTTAATGTTTGAGTTGCCATTAGACATGGAATTCATCTGTTAAAGCAATATAGGAAACAAAATTGAAAATGATAAAGAAAAAAAATCCTTACTATTTCCCACTGCCTTTGTTTAGGAAAATGACTCTAAATATTTGGATTTAAGGGATTTATAAGCTGTCTGTAGCCCCCCCCCCCATAGGGGGCACTTGCCATTTCAAGTTTCACAGCCCTTCCAGGCAAATAATGATGTGGTAGAACCAGAGGGGAAAGATTAGTATTTGCCTATTGGAGATAAACTGGAGATGAGGGTGTGAATTTCACTTACATAACACTCAAAGGTTGAGTAATGTTGGGATGGAGTGTGGATGGTTGGACCTCACAATTTGCATATCTATGACCAGATACGGTGACTGGAGCCAGAGTCAACAGTGCAGCTGGAGCTAAAGCATTCATGAGGTCTGATGTTAACCTAGTGATGTATTGAGTCACTCACTGGTCCTATGCATGCAGCAGGATGGTGGCTTGCAGCTAGATCGCTTCCTTTCTGACAGCCAAAAAGGATGCAGCTTAGTGCTTCCTGTCTGGTACACTGCCACGTTTGCTCCTCAGGCCCGAGGTGTATGCATTGGAGGAGAATCAGGGTTGAAGGCAGGCCTCAGGATGAGGTCGTGGAAGGGCAGGAAAGACATCTTTGTGCTGGGGCTCTTGAGGATGCCATTGGACTGGTGCAAGTTTCTCCATGGAAGCAGGGCCCTGAATGGGATCTCCAGCCTCTTCCTCTGATGAAGACTCTCTCAGCTGGGACCTTGACACATACCCCTTTGAGCCAGTTATGAGAGCTGCAGAATACCTTGCTAGACCTTTTCAGAAACAACCAGGTTGGGTTCTTTATGTCATTCTGAAGGAGCAGCAAGAATTGTCTGTTTTCAAACCACAATACTCATTTGCTTCATTAATATCCTCTACACCAACAGTGGCATGGACTGACAAGCAGAAATGATGGTATGTGATTGAAAGCAGAGCTCCCCTGGGAGACCCCCAATGAGGATTCTCTACTTATTCCTCATTAGTCCTGAGCAGGTCTGCTCATGAATCCTGTCACCTTGGCAGCAAAAGATCTCCTTCTTGCTTTGCTGTCTGTGGGAAAATGAATTGCACACGCATTGAAATTCATAAAGGCAGACTATTGCAATTAATTTTCCTAAAATCTCTCTTTATATATTTAGTTTGGAGACAGGAGGGATAGAGAGCAGAGGAGGCTTTTAACTGTTATGAATTTGAAAGCACGGTCTTATGCTGTCTTAGCTTTTTGAGATGAAAAATTGTCTTTAAAAATGAATCCCCCAAAAACTTAATTTTATTTTACATTTTGAAACTAGCAAGAAGCTGAGGGAGGGAGCAGTATAAAGTGCTATTAATGTCAAGATTTCCATTATAGATTTATCTGACATGTGGAAAGAAATGGGTGATGTGGTAGGCACAACTAATTTATTGAGAAAATAGAACAATGGGCTGTATCCAGAATAAGTTAGTTGAACTTAATGCCCACTGAAATAAATGACAAACGTATCCCATGGACCTCAACAAAGAGTGCAATTCTATGTGGAGAATGGTGTGTGTGCGCACACTCAAAGTGGCAGATCTACCACAACTCCCAGGTTCCTCTGACTTATGTCGGTTAGGGACAGGAGTTGTGTAAGGGGTACAAACTTACCTATTTTTTGCCATACAGATTTTGGTTTTTTTTAACCCCCCGCCCCCATTCTATTAGTTATGCCCACAAGGTTCTTCTCCATCAGTGGGGAGACACCTCTGTTCCTTCCTAGCTTCCTTCAGCTTGCAAATCTAAACAGCTAGGATAGCACTACCCCTTAGTCATAACCCTACCCTATTCTGACAGTTCTGTCACAGCAAGAAATATGATAGCAGGACCACATCTGTGAAGCGTGTGTGGTACATATTGGTAATGTTACCTATCCACCATCCATGCATCATCATTTTGGAGGCACCATTTCCTCCCTTGGTGTCCTTGGTTCACTAGATTTTGGTAGCAAATTGAAAATTTACACCTCACTAGTTTCTCCATAAACCAGACCTGAATGAGAGTTACACAAACAAAATTACTAACAGTACCTGATCCATTGAACACTTGAAGTCAAGCATCTGCTAATAATAATAAAAATAATATGGCTTTGCTTTAGAATTAACAACTGACATCTGGCTTTATTGCAGGCTGTGTTTCCTTGTAACCCTCACTACTGTGTAGCAATGGACTGCATAAATGCTGCCCCTGTGGAGCGTTTTCAGGTTGTGCCCTGCGAATAATTCCTCATTTGACTGAGGATTATTTGCTGGGCATCAACTGTGAAATTGCTCCACAGCAGTTGTTGCCTAATCTGCTATTCTCCATTTAGTGGAGGTGGGCATGCTACTTTGAGTGCCCTTGCTCCACCCGTATTAGGACTTTAAAAACAGGCAGCTACTGAGAGTATGGAGGTCAATTGCTCATTTGTTGTTGTTTTCTGGGGAGGGGAGCTTCTTTTTTTTAAAGGAGCAGCACAAGCTTTTGTCCCGAATCAAGGTTTGCTTAGTCATGGCAGGTTAATGGTTGGTAGTGGACTCTGCATGAGTCTGGTGGTTTATCCGCACAGAAGGCCTCATTCTTTTTATTACTTGCTTTTCCTTTCTTCCTTTATTAGTGATAAACATTATGTTCCGGTTTCTCCTGTAAAAATCAGCGCTGACAGGTTCTCCAAGTGTTTTTTTTTTAATGAGCCTTTTAAAACTGTAGACATCTTGCACATTGTTCACAGTGTAATGAGCTTGTTTTGCTTGTATGCCATTACACTCATACGCTTGCTTGCTATATTAGTACAAACACCCCTCAAGATGCTAGCCAATCTGTGTTCCACTGTTAGGACCAGGGAAGCAACAGGCCCATAGGAGCCAGAGCCAGCTATGTGATCCTGCTTCACCCTTATTCAGGTGGAGCTCCCTTCATGTGATTAGCATGTGAAGGGGGCTTGCAATTTGCCTCTTCCAAGACTGCTGCACACCTTTTGGATAAGTAGCTCCTGAGTACAAATAATCATGATTTTCCAGTGTATGTAATAGTACACTGAATGCACTACACATACATACAGTTGTGAAACATGATAACATATATGTATGAAATTTCAGTGTAGGAAATCCACAATGTGTAAAGCAAATACTATACTTGGATGCATAGTGGGCTTATTTTTGTTCTTTTGTTTTTTATGCTTCTGTCTTTAGCCTCACAAATATACTTGTCATCTTGAAAACCTGTTTTCAACTTGAACTGGGCTGATATTTTCAGCAGAGCTTTTCTCAGCAATTTGGGGTGAATAGAAACTGCCTGTGAAAGAGGGGAGCCTGAGAAAATATCCACACATCCCTTTATTTCTAATGTTTCACACTTTCCCTGGTCACATGAGGTTCATTTTAAAGCAGACACAAGGTGTGCTGGAACCAGCCCATCCTGCTGCAGTTCCTGATGGAGCTGAGCAAGATGTCGATTAGACCATCCCCATTAGCATTCTGGCCTGCCCTCAAGCAGGAAGACCCAGTTACCTCTGGAAGTACTGACATGCAGCATACCTGGTAAGCCAGATCCTTTCCCCAAAACATTTTGGTGTATTCCCCCTACACCCTTGAGAATTTCCCTTACCCCTTTAATGGGGGAGACCTGGAGAGAGAAATTAGGCTCAGTCGATGGTGGGATACGAAAAAGGACTCTCTAGCTAACCGGAGTGTATAGCTGATTGACTTGGGACCAGAACCCATTTAGGGGTTTTAAGGAGATACTCAGCACTTTGAATTGAGTATGGGAATAGGCAGTAGTGTGAATACAGAAGAGGACTTGCATGCTTCCAAAACCCAACTCCAGTAGGAACTTTACTAGCTACATTTTGAAGTATCTTTGAAAGGCAGCCTGTTGCTTTTTAAAAGATGACGTGAGCCTCTTTGAGCTTGTGGAAAGGTAAGGTATATTATGCCACCCTTACTTCATTCAATCTCATGTTTTTAATGTAAGAGAGCAGAGGCAGATGAGTTTCAAATTAGTGACTCAAGGATTATTTTAAGTAAATAGAGAATATATTTGTTTTGGAAGTGAAGGTTGGAAGCTCTGTGTTTATGTATGTACATTTGCTACACCTGTTTGCAAGCTTTGTTGGCATCCGTCTGTCGCAGGAGACAATGGAGGAGTGTGCCTTTGTGGGTAAGGTCAGTATGTTAGATGGCTGCAGCACCTGCCCTAGCTGTAGAGACCTATGCAGGAGAGACATGCTTTGTTGCAGTTGGGGCAGATGAAGGCATCCAGTGTGCTGCTGCAGATGCACCATAGCATTTCTTCTCTCTGCACTCCTCCCAGTGGTCATTTCTCCTCTGGTCACTGCTATAGATACACAACTAAACTGGATGTCTCCAGGCACTGCGGAGACAGTGCTTTAAGGGTGAGCTTAAACATCATCTAAAAAGGCTGAGACTATGGTGCATGATTTGCCACAGGAAAAGTTCAGGGTGGGAAAAGGAGTCTTTTTACATCCACCATTCATACCTATCTATCTTATTTCATCGTGAGTCACACTCCATTACTGTCCTAATGTTTCTATCAATAAATGATGGATTTGCCAATGGTGGTTTAAGTTTAAAATTACTTGTGAAAGCTTAATGAAGCCAGCAAATCAGGAATTATATTTCAAAGAAATTGCCTGTGACAGTTAAAAACTACAAGGCCAAAGTAATTTCAAGGGTGGCACTTTCTTCATCATCTCTCCTTTGCTGTTGGTTATGAATGGGGTAAGGGGGGGGGCTCTGTAGAAATTGCTCTTAACCTTTGTAGAGGAATTTAAAATCACTTCTTGCCACCAGCCAGGAACTCTCTGGTATTCTGGATTTATTCTCAGCATGGTGGAATAGGCAGCTTTTTAACCTGAGAAAAATAAAGCTTGCATAGGGCATCTAGATAATAATGTCATCCTTCCATTTGTTAAACTTCCACCTGCTTTTATTGAGACAAGACAAAATGTTCGAGATTGGCTTTTAATGAGCTGGCTTGGGCCACAATTTTTCATGTTTATTATGTTTTCATTTGTTTTTGATCTGCTTACAAGTTAGTAAATGTTGCATTTTCTCTTTTTAAAAAATATTTTTAATTGGTTTTTCAAATAAGAAATTTTTGAAAAAAGATACAACCCCCTTTAATAAACAGTTCCCACCCACCCATCTCCTCTGAGCCACAGATTCCTATGGGAAAACATAATTCCAGAGTTTCAAGTGTGAGTCTGGTGGATGCTACTGTAACTGATATTCTGTTGAGTGTTTGATGAAAGGGTACCACGTCACTATAAAATGTTTTCTCAACAGCCACACAATTTCCTTTGCTGCAAATGGAAAAACCCCTTTCCCCCAATCTAATGGTGGTTGTTGTTGCTTTTGTAAAAACAAAAAACCTCTTTTGCACGTGTGGTTCATCCCATTTTAAGGCTAATATCCTTGCCTACCACTGCAGTTCCCCCCCACAAACACCTTGAGACTGGATCAAAGGTGTGTAGGGGGGACTTCTTCACCCTCTGTTCCAGAACATTAATTGCTTGGCCTGCTGTTTGTTGGAGCTCTCCCCAGTATAACAAGATGGGTCTTCTGAATTTTGACCATATTTCCCATTATTTTTGGCTATTAGGGTGTCTGGAAAACTTGTCAATATTCTATCCATCATGGAAGAATTCTACAAATTTTGGGTTTTACTGGGGGTGGGTGTCTAAATATTCTTATCTGCCCTGAAAAGGGGTGGGTCACATATTTTATTAGATATTTCTTTTACTTCAGAAGACTTTATTTTATTTTATTTTGGCATGTTATACTGGCAAAGAATTATTTCTGTCACTAGCATGCTGGTGAAACTACTATAGGAGAGGAATGGATTGCCCTTTTGAAGAGAGGGCAATCAAAAACAAATGAAAGCAAAGTAAGTGAGAAGTTATCCTGTCCAGCACAGCCCATGGAGTTGCCCCTAACCCCTTTATCATTTGTGACAGATCTACCATTTTGTGGGAGTCTTTGCTCATTCTAGTGAATGATGAGACAACTCACCACTTGTGACAGAGGCCACTTCTGGGTAACCTTAATCATAATTGACAATGGCTTAGCTCTCCTGACTTGCCATCTAGATCCATTAAATGCAGTTTCTGTGGTGTGGTGTCTGAGCTTGTCTAGCAAGGAGCCACTCCTGAGAAAACATCTGGCTTCAGGTGAACATAAGGGTTTTAAAGTGAAATAGAACCCGTTTTCTTGTTTGTTTCCAATTAGTGTATGGACCTTTATTTCACCATTTCCTGAAATGGCAGAATGTGTTGTAACTTGTTTTAGCCATTGTTGCATTTGGCTTAATGCAAAGTATGTTTTATCTACTCTCTCTCTCTCTCTCTCTCTCTCTCTCTCTCTCTCTCTCTCTCTCTCTCTCTGTATGTATAATCTCACTTTAGCAGTCAAATAATCCTGGGAACTGTAGTTTACCCCTCAGAGATACAGTTCTCAGCACCCTTAAGAAATTACAGTTTCCATGATTCTGTGATTAAAGCTATGTGCTTTAAGTGTGATTAAAATTGGTGATGTGAATATGACTGCACTACATACAGCCTGTTCTGTTTATTTGTGAGCACTCTAGTTGGGGAAGCAGCTTCTTGCCCTGGTCCTTGTGAAAAATAAAGGAAAAAATAGGCTAAGAAGTTTTGTGCTCGGTGGACTTGCCACTTGTTCAGATGGTTTCCTCTTCTTACTTGATGGCATGGAACATAGCATTTATCCTTAAGCAGAAATTGCAATTGTAAATTCATTCTTTGCCATTCTCTAGTAGTAAACCACCTACATATTTGGGGGCCTAACTGACCCTAAAAAGGTACAATTCTAAAGGAAGACTAACCTGTGCAACCTCAGGCACTGTGTTTTCCTACAGCATTCCCATAGCAAGGAAATCAGTTGTTTAGTGCTGTTTCAGCCTCTCTGCCATATATTTTTATGTTCCATTAAAAAGGACATTGTGTGCTATGCATTATGAGTGGAATTCAACATCACTCTTCTAGATGTACTGTGTATGTCACCAGAGGGAATGACTTCCCCTCCTCCCTCTTGCACTGTTCTGGGGGTTCCCCTGACTCCCCCCCCCCAAGCCAATTTGAGGTAGTTCATGGGAGGAGGAGAGAGGAAAAAGCCCTGTTGCACAAGTAGACGTTTGTTGGTACTGGTTGGTGAATCCTGCCATGTTTTTATGTTACTTTATTTTTGTAAATCACCCTGTGACCATTTTTTTATTTTGTATGGGGCAGTTTGAAAATGTGCAATAAACAGACAAATAAATTGGGTTCGTTTGTAAATAAATTGGGCTAATGTAAGTGATAGGGGGCGTTAAAAATCCTGTACACCAAAAATTAAGGTTCAAGTGAACACAGACATATATTCAAAATAACATGATATGAAGTTACAGTTAACACACCATGTTTGTATCACTATTGGAGAATGTGAGTTTAAAAACAGATTAAGTAAGGTACTTCATTCTGTGAACATACGTTTAAAAAAAATATCCTTCCTCCTCGGTGAATGTATTGCCTTTTTCATGTGTCTCAAGGTGATTTGCAAACATATAGAAGCAGCTGAAATAATTTTTAAAACAGTACAAAACAACAACAACTAAAGATGGATTTAAAAACAGTGCAAAATGAATACCTAAGGCAAAGAGACCTTTTCATCCAACAGAAGAAGCTTGAAATAGTGCTTATAAAGCAGGTATTAAGTTGCTGTTCTTGCAGCAGTTAAGATAAAAGCTTGTTAATATTTTAGCCCCGATTTGCCAAGTAAATCTCTAGGCACTTTTGAGTTGAAAAATGCACAGGTAAGGTATCAAGGCCTAAGATAACTTCAATGGAAATGGCTAGTAAGCACCACTTTAGTTGCTTTGCATTGATGTAGTAGTTAAGGCAAGAGATAGTGGTTTTTCAGTTCTGATTTTTTCTTACTATAGGAAGGGCCAACCTCCAAGAGTGCATTACCAAAAGGAAGGTCAGGAAGGTACTGTCTCTCAGAGAGTGGAATCAAAAGGCAAGCCAAGTTACCTGCAGGAAAAAGTAACCCTGAATGGTGAAAGGTAGAAAGGTCATTTCTAGAAAGTTTGGGAAGGCAACATATCCAAAGTGATGGCATCCAAAGATTTACCAGGGAATGAGTGCAGCTACAAGAAGTCAGGAATATAACAATTAGGAGAATGATACCCATTGACTTTGTGTTTTATTAATAATAAAATGATTTGATTTACTTTCCTGTGACAGCATTCAAAGTTCAAATAGAGCTATATTCTACCAATAAAAATAATGATATAAATTCTCAAAACAATCAGTTATAAAATGAGCAATAGCAAAAGTTTAACAAAACCACAAGACCAATATGTGGTTTCAGGACCATGGATAGTACTCACTCAGCTAAGTTATCTCAACAAGGTATTGAGTACAGTCATACCTCAAGTTGAGAGTTGCGCTCCGCGGCAACCCAGAAGTAACGGAGTGCATTACTTCCGGGTTTCGCTGCTCGCGCATGTGCAGACGCTCAAAATGATGTCACGCGCACTCATGGTAGCAGCAAACCGTGCACGCGCAGACACGTCCTCGCGTCTTTTGTTCCATTCAGAATGAGAACGGGGCTCCGGAACGGATCCCGTTCGCAGCCCGAGGTACCACTGTATACCGTGTTAGGTTGCACATATACTACAGTGGTGCCTCAGGTTACATACGCTTCAGGTTACAGACTCCACTAACCCAGAAATAGTGCTTTACGTTAAGAACTTTGCTTCAGGATAAGAACAGAAATCGTGCTCCGGCGGCGCGGCAGCAGCAGCAGGAGGCCCCATTAGCTAAAGTGGTGCTTCAGGTTAAGAACAGTTTCAGGTTAAGAATGGACCTCTGGAACGAATTAAGTATTTAACCCGAGGTACCACTGTATATACATTTGAAGCATATAACTTTCATCGGAGCTGTAGTTTAAGGATTATGAGAATTGTAAATCTGTGAGTGGTAAACAACAGTTCACAGGATTCTTTAGGGGAAACAATGTGCTTTAAATATATGAAGGCTACGTAATCTTTAACTGGAGGCCTTGCCCTTTGAGTGCCTCCTTCTTCTGCAGCTGTTGGTTCCTTCCAGGTAATGGAGTTCCCAGCTGTGGGGATTTTCCCTCAGGGGTTTCTTAAGCCCTCCAAGAGTCTGTGGGCCACCCATCAAAGTCTGATGGCAGAAATATCTCCTTGGGGCTCAGTAGAGGTTGAAGTGTCTGCAGATTCACTTGGGATTGGTTGGGCTAAGGAGTGGGTCCTTCTCAGAGCTCCTGTTGCCACAGGACTCTGCCTCCGAGGAGTCCTGGGCCAGGAAAATGACCATTCCATGATCAACTGATTGTCAGGTGACAGTCCTATGTTTTTAATACTGTGATTGAATTGTGGTCTATTTGAAACCAACACTACTTTTACTGAAGTGTTTTTTCCAAGCATAGGAGAGTTGAAAAAGTGTCATTAAGGTCCATGGAGTGGATATTTTCTGTTATCACTTCCCCTCTCACAGGGCCTTCATTAGGCCTTCCCTGCCACCAGGAAGAGGCTGGAGTTGCAGATCACCCACCCTCCCTGGGGTGAGATGATAACCCATTCATACCCAGGAACAAAAACACCTGGGTATGAAAAGCAGCACATATCAGGGTGTGTTGGGTAGGGGGCATTCTCGTTTATGTTCACCATGGACTCTGCAAAGTCATAACGGAACATCTAAGGCTGAGAGAGACATTTTTACACCATCATTGATCCCACCCCCAATGCCTTTGTAAGTCGCTACTGCCTTTTAAAAAAAATCATGCATTTATTATGTATTGATTTTGCATATTATCAGTTGCCTTTGAACCCTGTGAACAAGCAGCTAGGCAGAACTACAACTATTTTAATTAGTTAACACTTGCTAGGACAAAACAACAACAACACCTCCACAGAAGGAGGTGTGTTTTTTGGAGCTGTTACCAAAATCTAAATGTGCCTGTTTTTTGGTCTCTGCTTAAGCATGATGAAGTTTTATATGTACTGTAATATGTACCACAGATTCTCAGGTGTATAGCAGGACATTAGAACTACCCAGTTAAAATTGTCCTATGGATGAGTAAACAAATGAAGCTGTTGGAGAGAGAGAAGAGTCAAGCTCTCTTAAAATGCATGGAATTAGCAATCTGTTCATGAGGTCTGTACAGACTGTTGCTCGTTCTTTTTTATTCTTCCATATATTTTGGCAGGGAAAGGAAGGGTCAGTCAGGATGTAGGCTGTGCTATGTCTGTGCCCTGTGAAATATTCTGCAGATGGGTATTGCATGCGGTTTATGACCCCAGATTTTTATCTTTGTCCCCTTCTGCTTTCCTTGATTTTGATATGAGGTTTGTAAACACTGTGCCATCTTTGCATGTTATGAATATGAACCCCAGCTTGTCTCCCAGCAGGATTCCTTGTGAACGAGAGATCTGAACCTTAAGTCTATGACAAATGCTGACTTTGATAACTGATCTCGTGGGCTGTTTGTTTCATTGACGTCCTGATAGAACTGCAAACAGAACTGTTGCCTTGGGGGTTGTCTTGTCTGCATTTTCTGGGCAGCACTCTGCTTCCCCTTTTGATGAGCTTTAGGCAAAGAAGGCAAGAGCTCTTAATTGGGCTGGCCCATTACAAGTGGTCCCATGGTATTTGCTTTTCTGAAATGGCATTGCTCCCACTGGCCACTTTTGAGGGTCACTAACAGCTTGCTGCCTCTTATTGAAACTCAGTGGCTTTTTTTAAAAAAGGGAAAATAAATACTAACTGAACTACAACTCTCTGCCACCTCTCATCTTTCAGGCAAGCTGTCTCTGGATTTTATTTTATTTTTAGAAATTCCACCTAGCCTTCAAAGCTCACAAAAATCTTTGTTGTTGTTTAGTCGTTTAGTCGTGTCCGACTCTTCGTGACCCCATGGACCAGAGCACGCCAGGCACTCCTGTCTTCCACTGCCTCCCGCAGTTTGGTCAGGCTCATGTTTGTAGCTTCGAGAACACTGTCCAACCATCTCGTCCTCTGTCGTCCCCTTCTCCTTGTGCCCTCCATCTTTCCCAACATCAGGGTCTTTCCCAAGGAGTCTTCTCTTCTCATGAGGTGGCCAGAGTATTGGAGCCTCAACTTCACGATCTGTCCTTCCAGTGAGCACTCAGGGCTGATTTCCTTAAGAATGGATACGTTTGATCTTCTTGCAGTCCTTGGGACTCTCAAGAGTCTCCTCCAGCACCATAATTCAAAAGCATCAATTCTTCGGCGATCAGCCTTCTTGATGGTCCAGCTCTCACTTACATTACTACTGGGAAAACCATGGCTTTAACTATATGGACCTTTGTTGGCAAGGTGATGTCTCTGACAAAAATCTTAAGTGGCCATTATCCCTCCACCCAACTTAAAGAAGTTGTTGGGCTGAATACCTCAGCCTGACACTAATCAGAAATGAAACTTTAAATCACACTTTTAGTTTAAGCAACAGGTGGTGGATATATTCACTATTTTCCAGTTTCAGGTCAGTCTTGTAGACAACACAGTAGAAAATCTGAATAGTCTTTCCTCAACATCCTTCGACTAACAAACATGGAATAACTCCATGAGCAAGAAAACTATGTTATATCCAGTTTGACAGATCCTTCTACTTTTGGGTTTGGGTATACTGGTCAGGGGTACCTTTACCTTTATGTTTATACACTTATGCAACTAAAACTGCAAAGGAGGCAGCAATGATGATGCGCCCCACTCCCAGGTTTGCAGAGTCTTGGTGCAAGTACACAGTCAGGAGAGCAAAGCACTCTGCTCATAATCAACACACACTTCCCATGTTCTAAGGCTAGATCTGGCATTAAAACAAGTTATTGCATGCTAGTGAGTCTGGAAAAGAGAGGAAATGACATGTGTAGTTTTTATGTAGCCAGTGTTAGAAAACTGAGATATGAAAGCTAGGAGCTAAATGGCACCTTAATCCTGGGTTATGGGCGCAACAATGGAATATCTAGGCATGGTGTTTTTTTATAACAAGCATACAGAGCTAAAAATGAATGAACAGCAGCTAAAATATTATGTTCATTTTTCACATGGTCTAGACCTTCCCCTGCCAACCCCCCTAATATTCTTAGGAGGGTCTCTTCTCCAGTCTTCAGAGGGTAGCTGAAAGTGGGGAGACAGAAAAAGGTCCTCCTTTCCTTCCACTCTGCAGTTTTAATCTAAAATTTAGGCGCAGTACTATGCCCAAAGCCCAAAAATTGCTTGTGCTAATGAAACTCCCTGTCACAAAATGCACCTAGAACAATGGGAGTCTCAAACACTGTATGGAGCATAATGATCTCATAGTGTTTTCCAATTGCATTTTCAGTCCAAATGCAGATGTCAGCTTGAACAAGCTTGGTATGACTTAATTTCTCATACAATGCAGCACTTGAGTTGATTCCAGGTTATCATCATGGTCACATTGGGTTCCTACTGGACTCCTATTTGGTTCTATCCTTCCTTAACTAGTGCTTTGTCAAGATGTGTCCAAGGCAGGCTTTGTGCAATATACCAAGCTAAGTTAGGTAGTTAAGGAGCTACCATCTTGGTATTGTACCACATAATGTACCATTGCGTCCAGGGCTGAGAAACATTCCCGACAGCCACCATACAATAGCCTTCACCATCCTGGTGCCCTCCAGACTTTATGGACTACAACTCCCAACAGGCCTAGCCAGTATGGCATGCTGACTGAGGCTGATGGGACTTGTAGTCCAAAACATCTGGCGGTCACTGGGTTGGTGAAGGTTGTGAAACAAGGTCAGCAGTATAGATTAGATTAGTAGTGTAGTGAAATCTTTGCTGAGAATAGCAATTCAGACCTGCAAATTTCACCATCTTATTCTGATTATTTATTTATTCATCACATTTATCACAAAGGTTTCAAGGTGACTTACAATAACACAAAGAAATAACATAAAAACTGCATGCACTAGAGCATAATATAAACTGATCACACTCCAATTCCTAACAATTAACACACACTCCAGTTTCCCAGTGTGCATAATCACTATTAAAACAACAAACCAACAAAACCATAAAGCAGCAGAAGAGAATATTAACAATTAAGAAAACCATTTTTATTTTGACCACTGTAGTTTGCTGTTTAGACTCAGCAGTAGGGTATTTTTGATTCTCAAATAGTATAATTTTTATCCCCAAGTTGTACAATTTTTGTATTAATACTCCCCCCCCCTTGCTTCTATGTTAACTAAATGGATAATACAGATAATTGACCCAAAGGTTATTCTCTTGAGATTGCTTCATCGAATGGCTCTGTGGGCATAGGGCCAATTCTTTCATCTCTACATAAACCAAAAGCTCTTCCTTTGCTGTCTGACAATTCCTGCCTGGGATTATATACACAGTGTTTCTGTTCTGCTCAATTTAAAATCATACAGTGGTCATTAGTTTTAACAATGGAAATGATGACTTTCCCTGTTGATCTGCTTCTGCCTCATGTAGCCTTTGTAAAAGCTAATTGGAATTCTATCTCTATTGACAAGTTCATCCCAGGTTGTGAGGGGTTCCTGTTCTTTGCTTTGACAAAGCAAGTTAATAACTGGCTGTTTAACTTATATGAAGGTGTATTTGACATAATTTGATGTGCCAGCACCAAGGGTGAACTGATTTTTACAATCACAAAATCAGTCAGCATTAAAATGAATAGTACACTACCTTAATTGTCCATATATGACATGTATTTTCTTCATGCTTGATTTCCACAATTTCTACCCATGTGATCTTTTGTGAGTGGTAGGAGCCCCTACACAGCCGATCCTAGGATACCTGCAGGATTCAAAGGCTGCAGCCTTTAGGGTGATGTAGGGCCTATAAATGCTCACTCACCCTAATTGTAACAACCCATTAGCAGCCTCTCTGTTCAGCAGCAGGACTGCTACATAATCATAGAATCATAGAGTTGGAAGAGACCACAAGGGCCATCGAGTCCAACCCCCTGCCAAGCAGGAAACACCATCAGAGCACTCCTGACATATGGTTGTCAAGCCTCTGCTTAAAGACCTCCAAAGAAGGAGACTCCACCACACTCCTTGGCAGCAAATTCCACTGTCGAACAGCTCTTACGGTCAGGAAGTTCTTCCTAATGTTTAGGTGGAATCTTCTTTCTTGTAGTTTGGATCCATTGCTCCGTGTCCGCTTCTCTGGAGCAGCAGAAAACAACCTTTCTCCCTCCTCTATGTGACATCCTTTTATATATTTGAACATGGCTATCATATCACCCCTTAGCCTCCTCTTCTCCAGGCTAAACATGCCCAGCTCCCTTAGCCGTTCCTCATAAGGCATCGTTTCCAGGCCTTTGACCATTTTGGTTGCCCTCCTCTGGACACGTTCCAGTTTGTCAGTGTCCTTCTTGAACTGTGGTGCCCAGAACTGGACACAGTACTCCAGGTGAGGTCTGACCAGAGCAGAATACAGTGGCACTATTACTTCCCTTGATCTAGATGCTATACTCCTATTGATGCAGACCAGAATTGCATTGGCTTTTTTAGCTGCCGCGTCACACTGTTGGCTCATGTCAAGTTTGTGGTCAACCAAGACTCCTAGATCCTTTTCACATGTACTGCTCTCAAGCCAGGTGTCACCCATCTTGTATTTGTGCCTCTCATTTTTTTTTGCCCGAGTGCAATACTTTACATTTCTCCCTGTTAAAATTCATCTTGTTTGTTTTGGCCCAGTTCTCTAATCTGTCAAGGTCGTTTTGAAGTGTGATCCTGTCCTCTGGGGTGTTAGCCACCCCTCCCAGTTTGGTGTCATCTGCAAATTTGATCAGGATGCCCTTGAGTCCATCATCCAAGTCGTTGATAAAGATGTTGAATAAGACCAGGCCCAAGACAGAACCCTGTGGTATCCCACTAGTCACTCTTCTCCAGGATGAGGAGGAACCATTGATGAGCACCCTTTGGGTTCGGTCAGTCAGCCAGTTACAAATCCACTGAGTGGTAGCATAGTCAAGACTGTATCTTTACAAGTAGGCTAATCAACAGTAGGCCAAGACCTGACTATGTTGTTTTTCTGTCCCATACGTGCATGTCATGTCATTTCCCATTGCAGCTTAAGATTTTGTATCATCCTGCAAAATATGGTATTTTAGCAACCTATACCTTTGTCACACCTAATTATTATCTCAGCATCTTAAACTGCTGATTTACTCTTTCGCTCTTGATTTCTGTTTTTAAGCTTGGAAAGTAATGCCTTGATATTGCAAATGCTTTCTTCTGCTCAGCAGCATGCCAGGTCAGTTTGCTAGTCGATATGAAATGCTGCCAGCTTAAAAGATCTTCAGCAGATCAGACAGCAAGGTGCTTTATTTTGGGATGGTGAAAGGGAAGGGAAATAACTGAAACATAGAAAATATAAATGAAAAAGTACAGCCATATATAATGATTTTATTTATACAGCATAAGACAAATTTCTGAAATTGAATGTTAATCTAAAACAGGGGTCAGCAAACTTTTTCAGCAGGGGGCCGGTCCACTGTCCCTCAGACCTTGTGGGGGGCCAGACTATATTTTGAGGAGGGGGAATGAATGAATTCCTATGCCCCACAAATAACCCAGAGATGCATTTTAAATAAAAGCACACCTTCTACTCATGTAAAAACACCAGGCAGGCCCCACAAATAACCCAGAGGTGCATTTTAAATAAAAGGACACATTCTACTCATGTAAAAACATACTGATTTCCGGACCGTCAGGAATTTAGAAGGTGATTGGGCCGCATGAGTAGTTTGCCTACCCATGATCTAAAACAATTCAGATCTGATCCCAAATTAGCCTCTCCCCTGGCAGGTGTGCCTTTGATATAGTTTCACATCCAGGACTTGGTGCAGCCTTTATCCTAAAATAAAGTCTCTGTGTAACGTTCACTTTCATGGCCAGTTCATGTACTGAATAATGTCCTAGCCCAGTATTAAGCTGTCCTCATATAGTAGTACAATCAATCACATCTTTTCCCCAGGAGAAAGCGGGGCTCCTGCAAATGACCTTATAGATTAGGTGCTCTCTATTTACATTCAATTTCCAGCTCTGCGCTATCTGTAGAGAATGATTATCAAGGCATGAAATTAGAAGTTTCACCCAGTGGGAAACAATTGGATATTTTGTCATTTCTTTACAGCTTCTTCTCCCTTGTTAGTGGGGAGGAGGGAAGCAATCATCAGAAAGGTCAGAAATATTTACTTACCAATATCAAGACACTGCCTAGGAGGCTTTCCTCAGTATGAAATAATTGCTGCTTGGGCTTTCAGTAATTGGGAGGGTGGGGGTGAAGAGAATGTGATGCACTAGAGAGCAGTGGGGCCTGAAATTAGAATTTCTGTCCACAGGTGGGAATCCATGGGAATGCTGCTGTTAAGCTCAGCATTATATATATATATTTAAAGAAATCAACCCATGCTTCCTTCATCCAGACACTGCTGCTCAGTGCTGGACAGGAGTAATAATGACACTAAGGACATTTTTTTCCTAAAAATTAGGGATGGGTGTGTATTTAATAAAGGAATCCCTGTGATACTGAGGTACAAAGAATCTGCTCATAGTGTCTAAATCTACATTTTAAGTTCCAGTGCTTTCTGGAAGCTGTCTTTCCACAGCTCCTCCTCCACAGGGAGGCTACAGTTCCACAGAGTCATGGCCTCCATGGCCTCCTCTGCCTCAAAGCTGAAAAGTCTCTGCATTTTTCTCCACTCCAAGCTTTCATTTTATTACACATGATTACACACATGATTTATTTATTTGATTGTAAACACTTCAAGACTACTTTTTTTTAAGTGGGAAGCAATGTG
Organism: Podarcis melisellensis; assembly: GCF_964234715.1. NCBI lineage: Eukaryota > Metazoa > Chordata > Lepidosauria > Squamata > Lacertidae > Podarcis > Podarcis melisellensis. The sequence goes on along the minus strand of NC_138528.1, from coordinate 75,365,450 downwards.
TTCATTTAATAGGCCTCACTAGGAGTCCACCAATGACCCCCTCCTGCTCCCAGAAGGCATCGTGTGGCAGCCACTGGCTGAAGAGCTCTTCTGTTTGATTTACATGCCCTCCAGATTCCATGGGTCACTCCTCTTTCCCATACCCAGGCCCAGAGTCCTCTGTAGGAATGATGACCAGGACCACAACACCTTCAACTCCCATTCCTCTCAAATCACAGGAGGCAGCCAATATCATTGTTGGCTTCACAGCCCTTTTTATATCTTCCCTTCAATCCATAAAAACTGGCTGCAGCAGGCATCATTATGTTTCCTCCAAAGTCCAAGCGCCTCCTATATCATTCTGCCTTTCCCCAGCTCTAAACACAGATAACGCTACTTTCCTTCCACCCTGCTGCTGCTGTGAGGAATATATTGGTGCAAATGGAGGTAGAAAGACTCCTACAGCACAAACTCTTCCTTGATGTCTTTCTTGGAACTGTTTCACCCCCCAGCAGCTACCTAAAATATTTCTTACTTTCTCAAATACATGTCACTGGAGCTGTGTGAACATCATCCGCCTGACAAGATTCAAAAACTGTTGAGGTGGGGGGTATAGCTTAATATGCACCATTGTCTACACTGGATGGATGGATAGTTGGGAGTGGGAGAAGAAAGGACTACTCTGGAGGTAAGCACATACTGTAGATGCCCAAACGAGGACACCTAAAAAGGAGCCTCACACATATATGAACTGATCTGCTGGAAAATAAGATACAAGGCATCTGGTTAATTTTAAATGGTTGGTTACTTTTTAAAAAATATATATATATTGCATGTTTCACAGTAGCTCAGATGCTCTTGTAACTAAACATTAGAATGATCTGTCATGGCTTATATGAGTTACATTGCTATAATAAGGTAGCATTTTAAGCATTTTGTAACCTGCAGCGTATTTATCTGTATGATACCCTGAGCTATGAAAGAGACTTTATCTCAGTTGCATGTACAGAAAGTTTTGCTCTTTCCAAGGCTATTTTAACTTTTTCTATTGTATCTGGAGGCCGCCTTGAGTCTTGTTCTGGGGGAAAGGGCAGGATATAGTATAAATAAGTATAACAACAACAACATCATGTATTTGCTAGAACTCTTGAGTATGCTTTGCAAAGAATCAAGAATGGTGGTGTTTAAAGTAGTGATAATGGCTAATCATTCAGAATATTCAAGCTGGTAAACATTCATGGCACAAAGTTGGTGTTATGAAATGCGTGCTGCAACTTGCATTTACCGTTTTTAACCAGGTATTCTGAAAACGGGGCCACCCCTGGTGGTTAACCCGCTTCTGATCAGTCTGTGGTTGCCAGACATCAGTATAGTAACTGATAGCAACTATTTCTTCAATACAGTGAGAATAATCCATGCAATATATGCACATATTTGTTTGGGCTTTTTAGCACAGTGGGAAGGGGCTCATCCAGAAAAATCTGCTGTGCCTTGATGGGTATTAATTAACCCATAAGCTTTTTCCTGTCACTCAGGTTAACTTGTGTCCTGGGAAAAGGTGAAGATCTCCCAGATGTTGTCACCTGCTGCTACTGATTTCTATTTATACAAGTTGCACATTAGTGATTTTCTTACATGGTACAATGTTGAACAGAAATGCATGGTTAAGCAATCTATTATGGTAAAATGAGAAAATGTGTTAAAGCACACCTGAGCTAACAAAATATTCCTCTGGATCCTTCAGGCATTTTACAAATGTTGACTTGGGGTTATTAAAAATTATTGATCTGAAACAGGGCATGAAGATTACATTAAGTAGGGCAACATCTGAATCCTAGTCAGAGGGATTATCATGCCGTGCAACTGTGTCAAATGGTTTGCAGAAAAGCAACCTTGGCATTTTGCATTTCATTAAGTTTGCTGCTTAGACACTTTTCTGCTTTTTTTTTAGTTTGGGCACTCCTATTCCATATTAATCTGCAGGTGAAGTGTACGTTGATATAGCAGCCACTTATTATGAAGATCAGCATTTCCAAGCTGCCTTATTTCTAACCTGGCATATCTTATTTACCTGTCAGATGCCTTCAATTTCATGGCTGCCTTTTTTGCACTCCTCCTCTTTATTTTTACTTCCACAGTTCATTTTAAAAAATGTATTTATTTTCCAAGTGGGGTGTACTTTGTTATCAATTAACTCCATTACTAAGGAAAATGAGTACCCATTTACGTTCACTGGTCAGCCAAGGAACTCATTTTTATCCCCTTGGCTGTTCCTTCAGCACAGTTTTCTTCTCCCTTATTACATGATCCAAGCCAGTGAGGTATCAGATAGGGTGAGGATGGCAAATTTCCACATAGCCTGTCAGATTTGGCTACATGACATCAGCAAGCTGGTTCAGAGTGATGGAAAACACTTCCTGTGCTTGGTTCATGCCGATGCCACCATAGGTAATTAGAATTGACTGCATAGTGATGCTATATAGACATGCAAATGCAGAGGGCAGGATATATTTCCTTGACACTTAGTTGGGTGATTCTCATGGGATCAAAATGTTTGTGAAAAGTGGCTTCTGCATGCCGGCCCTGCCCTAAGCTCTTCATATAGAAATAACCATTTTTTATTAAGGTGAACTGCTATTGGAAATGTGTTGTCTAAAATGCATCTATCCCACTCTGCAATATTGATAATGTTCCACAATACTGAGCTATTTGACACACCCTTATTTTGAATCTTATTATACAATACAGAATGGGCTAAAAAAATGTAAGGAAGGAGGCATCTTTTCTACACCAGTCAAAGCATGATCCTCATCACTAAATATTCTATATATAGCAAAGTTATTAAGTAAAGAGGACTGAATGAATGGAAAAGGCCAGCATTGTTCCTTCAGAACTTCCTTGATACGAAAATAGCCAAATCCATGGCTTAGAGAATCAGAGGAAGAGTCAGGATATGGGCTAGGTGCTGAGGCCATTTTCACATCAGATGCACATTTGCCCAGATCCCACCTAGTTCTTTCTTTGCCACATTTTGCACACAAATCCCACCTTCAGTGCAATCATCACCATGGCTTTTCAGAGGAATCTGCTTTAAAGGTGTCATTTTGGAGTTTTCAAGGTCTAGCATACTTACATGCAACCGTATGTGCTTCATTTCCAGATTGATAAGTATGCTCAGCGGGACCTGAAGAAAGGGCTTCATTTATATGGAACTGATGGAAATATTGGCCTAACTAATGCATGGAGCATCATACAAACAGATGTAAGCTTGCGTTGTTGTTCTTTTTGTCTTTTATCCATCTGCACACAATATATCCTTTTGGCTTTGAATTTCCAGCATAATGGGATTTCATATTGGTTTCTAAAAGTGTTCTTGGGACTGCTTCAGCCCTATAAATATGTGGCACTTACTAAGCATCATGACCCTGGTACACAGGTACTTACCTATGAACCAGGACATGTAGCCTAATAGTCCTTCCACATCTGCATCAAAATTAACCTGCAGTGGATTCGTTAGCAGCTTTGGGCTTATTTTCATCTGCTCTTCTTCATGCAGACATGGGCAAATTGTCAAAAAGTGCCTATTTTTAGTAGCATGGGCAGGCAGTGAAAATTCATTGAAGGGGATAGAACCAAGCCACTCCATCTCACGAGTGATTTTAATGCACAGGAGATGTCACATTTCCATTATAATTTTGGAACAGTAGTGGATACAATGGGAAATAAGCTCATCTGGTCTCTCTGGCAGTTTATATGGTAGAACCTTTTGATTTCTCCATTTTTCTCTTGTTTGCCTGAGGCACCTTTCCATATGTCAGGGAGCAAAGAAGGAGAACATTTCCCTTATCTCCGTATTTGTTTAATCTATTGTATACCACGATGACGCACCACTACTCCCAAATCATTTAAATGTAGAAATTAGTCCCATCAATGTTGGTGATGTGGACTTGGGGAGTTCAAGATATGAACTCCATCTTAGAACTTCTAGGCAAATTGTGAGCCAAGACCAAACCTCTCTGGAGTTTGGTATCAAACCTGGCTCTGGTCCCAGCATCAGCCCTCCACAGTGTCATCTCTTATGTTCAAAAGTATTTGTTTATACTGTTTCTATACCATCTTTCAAAGTTGTTCACAGTAATAAAAATAATCAAAAACACAGCAAACCATATAAAACACAGTAAACGCAAAACGTACTGGGACAGGCATGACAGTGACAATAAAAGGGCTATTGCTGTGACCTTCATTAGATGGTAACAGCATTGTGGATACCAGTTGCTGTTGGATGGCCATCTGTCAGGTATTGCAAGTCATACCTCGAGTTGAGTATGCTTCAGGTTGAGCGCGTTTGAGTTGCGCTCCGCAGCAACCCAGAAGTAACGGAGTGCGTTACTTCCGGGTTTCGCCGCTTGCGCATGCACATACGCTCAAAATGACGTCACTCGCATGCGCAGATAGTGGCAAAATGCGACCTGGACACGCTCAGACGTGTCTTGCGTTCCATTCGGGATGCGAACAGGGCTCCGGAACGGATCACGTTTGCATCCCGAAGTACCACTGTACTGAACTGGGATGCCTGCATTGCAGGAAGTTGGACTAGATTGCACTTGACGTCCCATCCAATTCTAAAGTTCTATGACACTAAAACCCAATACATAAAATAAAACAATCTGAATGTGTTAATCCATAATAAAAATACTAAAATAGTATTTCAATATGCACTGCAGTTTTTAGGCTGTCTGATGTGCTCTGTGCCTTCCCTTGATGTGAGTAATTGCTCCAGATTTACTGCAATTAATCACTGGGAATCCTTGTGTTTAAATATTCCTTTTGTACTCAACACAATAGGAGAGGTTTGTCATAATCCCAGTGGCTTGTTCTCTTTCTATCTTGAGTAGCTACATTGTCTGCCAAGATTCCTCTTATACATTTTCATGGATGTGCATTCCCAATCCTATATTGCTGTGACATATTGCTTTGCACAAATGGGAAATGCTATTAATTTTAGGAACTCTGGAAGAGCAAGGAACTAAAGGAGTTATTGCAGGGAGTATATATTAATCCAATTTCAAGAAAGGTAGTGCAAAAAAATCAATAACCTATTCAACATAGCCCATGGGGGGCCAGAATGTGGAACCCCTTTAAAATATATGGTGGCTGTAATAAGACATTCAATTACTCAAGAAACTAATTCTGAAAACAAAAACAAGAGCCCAGTTTTGAAATACTGTAAATTATATTGGATTTCTCTGTTAGTGCAATAGACTTGATCCTTTACAAAGTAGTAAATAAACATCCACCTTAGAAGATTTTATCCGGAGGGATTTGAGAGGCAAGAAGGCACAGCAGCAAATCTCCCAATCGCTAGGGACGAGAGACTATCATGAATCTGCTTAGCACCACTACCACCCTTCTTTTTTCCTGTGTGGACAACGTAGTTATGAATAATTTTGATCACAGTTGGTATACCACACCTTTCCTTTTATTGTTCCACAAGATGGTACTGGGATACTTTGAAGTTCAAGTATCCAACCAAGCTTTTTTTTAGTTCAGAATTGTCACATCCCAAGTAGTGATGAGTGTTCCTTTGCCTGCCACTGACCTCCAATGCTTTCAGAATAAGCTACAGTTAGTTCCCCCCCAAACGAGAAAAACACTCCCCTTACTCACACCCTGTTGTGGTTGCGAGTGAAGTGGGGTTCACTCCCTCCACTCCTCCATGAGCCTCTAAGGCCTCTCACCACGTCCTGCCTGTGAGCCTTCAGGTTTCATGGATGCCGCAAGTTAGATGAAGACTATTTTGAAGCCGCAGCAGGAATATCTCAGAATGGTGAATGAATTCACGTGCCCAAGCTGCACAGTGCTGTAGGCTGTATTTCAGGTTTGCAGACTGGAGTGTGTGAGAGAAGCCTGAACTCCTCCAGCGAACATTTTGCCTGCTTAGCCAGAACTGTAAATCGCTCACCTTCACGAGGCACTAAAATGCTCATCCACATGCTGGGAAGGTACGATGGGAGAGATACAAATCAAAGTTTAGTACTCTGCTACTTGGAGAAAAGTTTGCTGGCTGCAATCTCAGCTCCCAGATCATGAATATCTCTATTACTAACTGTCAAAGACAATTTCAAGGCAGAGTATATGCAACTCTGAAGCCACTCATCTTTACAAAAATGGTTTCATTGCTGTAACCATTTCATTTGCTGTTCTTTATTTTTTTCTAGTAATAATAGCATACTTGGAAAATAATATCATTGCGCTTTGGTGTGCTGGCAATCCAGCGTTTGATGACAATCCATTTGCTGAGTCATGGGTTTTTTATTATTAAATACCAAGCAGAAGAAATTAAGAAAAGAAATAGTTTTTCTGCTGGGTTTCCTCTACTACCACTATCACATTGACATAAATGTTAGTTCTTTTCTCATTTTTCTTATGAAATGCACAGATCTCAACCAATAACGCTTTCTTGGGCTTTCATTTATACCTAACATAGGGTTAACTTAGTGGTTCTGTGCAGTGTGGACTGGATTCTCCAACCTCTGGTGGGAATGTTTCCTCCCCTGAATCTCCAAGGGCAGTGAAAAGAGCAATTCGGAACTATTAGGATTTTGGCAGTGCTACTTCTACAACTCCTGATGTAGGCAGGCTTCTTTTTCTTGACCCTTTTTTGCAGTGGTTGAACCTACCAACTATCTGACGAGGAGGTGCATTTCTGGAAGTAAATAGTTCAGTCACCCACCTGACCCCTATGATAAGATCAGAGTGAGTGACATGCTTTGATGTCACAGTGGACCTGGGAAGACATGGGGACGCTTCTGGCTGCCACTAGCTTAACTGACATAGACAAGGTTTCTAAATGCTAGGGGACCTTTGGGAGACCTTAGAATTCTAAGGTCAATTACAAAATTTTATAAAATTAAAACAAGTCAATATTTTAATAAGAAATTAAGAAAGTGCTGCAAGAGAATTGCACTGAATATTCTATGATGACAGGATACCTATTGAAGTCCATTGGTTCCCCATCTGATTTGCCAGTGTCCGTGTGGCCTCTAAGCCCTTGCATGTCCTCCTTGTCCAATGGGCTTTCCCCTCTTTCTTTCTTTTCAGTTCAGATGCTGTGGAGTGTCAAACTTCACCGACTGGTTTGAAGTGTACAATACCACACGAGTGCCAGATTCATGCTGCTTGGAATTCAGTGAAAACTGTGGTCTTCATTCCCCAGGGACCTGGTGGAAAGCTGTGAGTAGCTGTCAAAACTTAATTCTTATTTTAACCAAGCTGACCTAGAATTGTAAAAGGAAAAAGGGCTTGGGCTTGCATAGTTGCCAGATACTGTTGTTTCATGATCTAGCATGTGTCAAAAAGGCTGCAATGACACATGAATTTGTATGATTATTTGATGAACAACAAAGAAAAGTCTTTGCTGACAAGATGTAAAATAAACAGCTCACCTTAAAGCACAAACAGAGAAAGAGCACGAGCTTAAGGGTAGAGTGTGTTGTTAGAGTAAGATCTAAGTGGCCATTGCAGAACAAGTTCTGGTGGTAAAGTCAACACATGCAGGTTTCCATTATGGGTGTGCGCTAGCCTACAAAGGAAAACCCCCCACAATATATTTTCTAGGAAATATTTCTGCAGGACCAGTGTATTATGGCACCCAACTAGGAGTACAGGTTATAGATAAGAGTGTTGTATTTGGAAGGACAATGCCAAAAAACTATGCTCAGCCAAGAAGCTTGCTGGGTGATCATAAGCTAGTGTCTTCACCAGTTTATGTCACAGGGCTTTTCCAATGATCCAAACCCATTGTTACAGAAAGGACAGGTAATAACTATTTTATTTATGTGCTGGTTCAACAGATCCTACTATGCAACCATTAGCGCTCAGGTTTGATATACCAAAAGCAGAGCCAGGGGATCTATCTCTGTACAGTTGCTATGAAGCCTATACAAGCTGCTGTATCAATGGAAATATTTTTATTTGAGAAGTAATTGCCTTATAGTTGCCTTTGCACAACCTGCCATTGCGCCTGTGCTTGAAGTAGAAAGGTTTACAGTTGAATTTAGAAATGTAGGTATTTGACTCACATTGGGTAAAGTGGGGGTTCGAAAGAACTTGATCCTTATTACTGCATCTTGCACGCAGCATGCATCCATGTCTTCTTCAGATGTATAATGTTTGAACCCTTAACACCACACTTCATTGTAAGCGAGCCTCCTACCCCCGGGGTATTGCACTTCCAGTGAATGCTGAAATAGAGCAAACTGTGTAATCTTGAAATGTCAGTCTTGTCATTGCTACTTGTGTCTTTTGACTCCCCACACACCAAAAATTCATGTTTCTCAGTAAATAAGCATTCTCATGGTCTTTATTCCCCCCCCCTCTTTTAAAGCCTTGTTATGAAACAGTGAAAATATGGCTCCAGGAAAACCTGTTAGCTGTGGGAATTTTTGGACTGTGTACAGCTTTGGTTCAGGTAAAATTTTAACTTATTGCTGAGGTGCTTTCTGTTGGTTTCTACATGCAAGGGCAGTGAAGGGTTTAAATGTCTTTCAGCTTTTCTTTCTCTCACAGACATATTAGTCCAATATTGACTGTCAGACCCATAATAGGAGGGTTCCTCCAGCAAAAATTGTACACGTGTGTGTGAGAGAGAAAGACATGTCTCTCCAACTGCTGTTCGCCATTAAATTTGGAGGCCTATTTCGATGATTTTCCCTTCACTGCTGCACTCCCCTTCCATCGCCTTGGGGAACCCATGGAAACTAATGTGTGGAAGGGGACTGCACCTCCTGGGTCTGTACTCAGCACCTAACCATAGATTGCAGGAACCTGGAAAGAGAGAATTTCCTTGTTAACAAGGCTGGCAGGGACTGTGATGTTGGTTGGGGATGCTGCCAGGAGACACAGTTCCCCTTCCGGGAGTAGGACTAATGTCTTACATCTCTTAAGGGCAGCCTTTAATCCTGAAAATTAAATGCAGATAGTTTGCTTATCTTCTATTAACATGAATGATGTTTATGCTGCTTTTCCAGCATGAGCTCTGAAGCTCCCATTCATGTCAGTGGGGAGAATTTGTGAGCATCTGCTGTCTCCTTTTTAGCTCACCATGATTCTACATTAAGTTGTCTACAAGCAAGTGCACTGAACAGCACCTCTTTCCCTATTGGACACTGGAATCCCTAGGACAGGAGGTGGGGCAACTTGTGACCGTCCAGATGTTGTTGGACTTTAGCTCCCATTCATCCTATCCAGTAGTCGGAAATGATGGCAGTTGCAGTCTAGCGACATGTCTCCATGCCCTTGGACAAGAATGCCCTCCTAAAAGAATCAACAGCTCTACCTTTTTGGAGTGTTTCATGTGGCCATAAGCCAAGCACATTCCGGAATGCCATTTTGTTTGGTTCTGGCATTGTTTATAGGGCCCTTGGAAGCTTTTCTTAAGTTACTAACATATTAGGTGCCAAGAGTCAACACTAAAAGATACACATTGAAATATAGGTAACAGACCACTGTTGAGTTGCATGTCGTTTAATATTTATATATGCCTTTTGTACCTACAGATTCTTGGACTGACATTTGCAATGACCATGTACTGTCAGGTTGTCAAGGCAGATACCTACTGTGCATAGAAATCATAGTCAACGTCTGTCAGCCATGGCTCACCTCTCTACAAGACAAAAGAGGACTCTTCTTCATGCTCATACTTTTTTTTCTATGTAAAATAAACTGTGTATAATCTTCTCTGGAAATTTTGTGACTCACCTTAGTTTGTCACCATCGGAACTCAGACTTGCTTGGACAAAGGAAACTACTAAGTAACAAGAAAGAAAAATTGTTCCCCTTTTGCACAGACTGGCAAGCGGGAAGAGGCCGCTGCTTTCATTTTCCTGGAGGCTGCTGGCAAATAGAAGTTTTCCTGCATGGAGATAGAGAATCAAGTTGTAGCAACGCAAGTGCAGAGGATGTGGAGGTTCCATTTAACTGGAGTTTGTCTTTAACAGCAGCCAGTGTGGCGGATCCAAGAAGTATGCTTCTGAACTCCAGATTTTACCGTGGAGGGAAATGGCTCCAGGAAACTTTTCTACTTAAGGAAGTGGTTTCAGTTTTGTGGCCTCTGAAGTCAGCTCAGACAGGATGTACCCTGGCCTACATTGTAGGTGATCTGTAAGCAGAAATTGGGTCCTGTCTTGCAGACTAAATCACTAGTGGTGCACACAGGATGTGTGAAAATTTATACAACATATGTGGATTCATACACTCTGAGCAGTATAAAGAATAGTAGTCTAGCAGCTGCCTAAATAAGTAGGGAAGGGTTCTATCCTGTTCTATATTCAATGGGACCATGCATTCATTCAAAAGGAAATAGTAGATGATTATTTCTTGGAAAGGACATTTTGGCCATTGGAAAACACAACAAGAAGCAAGGAGTTGTCTTTCTGTCACTGTCCTCTGGATCTTCTTTTAAATGTCATTCCAGTTTCAACTTACATTGTGTTTCTCATTTCCAGGCTTGAAGTACAACAAAGAACTTTAAGCGACTTGTCACTAATATGCCATTTCATTAATTTGCTCCCTACTAATTTCATCTTCAGCTAGGCTAGGCTTACCAGGCATCAGAACAATCCATTAATATACACTTGTTTGAGTTGGGGTTTTTTGACCTTGTACCTCTATTAAAAGAACTAAATCAAATTATCTCTAGGAAGAGTAAGGACGTTTGCATAATTTCCCTGCTAACATAGGTAGCCCTAGTAATGGCTTTGAATTGCCAAAAAAGAGGTGAAACTTTACATAGGCATTTCTCTGTTTCTTTTGCAAGCTTCTTGTACATCCCTATAGCCTTTTGCCTGCTATAGTATAGGCTATAGAGCCAGAATTTTGCTGCACGCCACCCCTCAATCTCTGAGCATTGCAAGATTCCAGGCACTGGCACAACAGAAACTGTGGTGTCTTTATGATATATGGTTTATTAACACATATATGTAGCCTGAGCCTATGATGGAGGGGCTCACAGCATTAACATCCCAACAGGGTCTATGTTTCTCCCATAGCCACAGCTTTGGATTGAAACATTGCTCTCCCTCTCTCTGCAGCTTGCTGCTTCACTTCTAGGTCATATCACTCCCACTTTTAACTCTAAACTCTGGCTTTGTCCTTCTAACTAACAGCGAACTGAGAGAGGCGCTCCATCTATTTGTCTTCTTGCATACCTCTTAACAGTCCATCACCTAGGCGAGCACCTCAACATGGGAAGCTAGCCTGGATCCAGGGGGTTGAAGGATCTCACATAGAGCCTACTTTCTTCCCCCATCCTCCCAAACTCATAACAATATTCTCTTACCTTCTTACCAGCAAACATGCAGACCTAGGTGCTAGTGTGGCATGTCAGGTCCTCTTTTATGCTGGCAAACTGCAGTGTGTAATCTGTGAGCAAAAAAAGATAGTGATCAGTTCAGCTGGCCATTAAAAAGAACATATTAACATGTGACACAAGCATTTTAGTATGTAAGCAAGCATCAAGAGAAACACTGTGCTAGTAAATCAGAGTTTGCTCCAACCCTAATAGTTCGTACTATGTCTGCTCTAGTCACACAACAAAGCCAGCATGTAAACCCTATTTTTACAAGCTAGGGAGCCATTACACATACAGTTACCCTTCCTGATTTTCTCCCCCTTGAACAGCTGCCCTTAACCTGCCCTTCCCATTCTCCCCACCTTCAGATTCAGCTGCTCCTTTGTGCTTGCCATTCTGCCTGTTAATATGCAGTCCTGGATTGGAGTATATAGGAATATGCAGATTAATTACCACTATTTATAAATCTGGAAAATCTCATCAGATGAGTTAAGCTCAAGTGATATCATAGCTTTAAATCTTTTCTTTTGAGCAACCCTTTGGCTGCAAAGAGTCACTCAGTAGAGTTACTAAAATATAAAAAGCTAAATATGCCATTGGGTGTTAACAGTCAAGAGTTTATGTATCACAGGTAGGACTCACAGAAACCCATCTGAATTCTGGAGAGCTTCCACCAAGACAGTAGTGCACTAGATGGGTCAATGGTCTGACACTCAGGAACATAGAAAGGTTGCCTTCTACTAAGAGTCTTGGACACCACAAAAGATTTGGGAGGGGGGAAGCATGTAGTCTCAGCACCCACCCAAGAACTATGACATTTTGTGAAGATCTGGAAACATAACGGCAATATTGAGAGAGTCTAGAGCCTTCAGCTATTGCTGACATCACAGTTAGGCTATAGCACAATTATACATGAACTGCAGATGTGGGTTTAAGGGCCCATGGCATCTTTTGCATCAAAGATGAAAGTATATCCTGCCATATGAGCAAAGAACCAGAGGCAAGTTGAGAAGCAGGCAGCTATGGGAAACAAACAAAGTGTACAATAAAAACTAGGAAGTAAATTTCCCACCATGCATCCGAATCGTTCTCACTACCCCTCATCCTTAGTGTAACTTGTGCAAGCTTTTAATAATGATGTCCTCAAGCAATAGCATCTCTCTCTCTGGCATCTGCTTCTTTTCCCCACCTTTTTCTTACATATGAACAGATTACAACTTGGGAGTTCCCTTGCTGTTAGTTGTTGTCATGGTTCATTACTGCTGTTGTATTCACAAGCATGCCTATTGATAGCTTGTGGATTTGCAGAATAATGGAGTGATGGAATACATTAATAAAACATTGGTTCCAAAAAGATTAAAGACAGATGAAATCTATTTATGGAGGTCCCCATCATTAAAAATTAACACAGCAGTCCTGGTGGCTCAGCGGATAAAAGCACAGAAGTTGTGCTGTGGAGGTGAATGGGACAGGATGTTCCCACAAGAGGTCTTAAATCAATCCTTTCGTAGTATTGCCTCCAAAGAGGAGGGAACTACTATTGGGGGGAAGGAAAAAAAGTTGCATTTTTGGTGCTCTCTCTGGAAACTGCAGTTCTGCTGAATGGATGCTGCAGTACCAGTGTGCCGTGTGAAAATTTAGATGAGCAGCCCTGCTGCTCTTTCCAGTGAATCCTTGCCATCTATCACAGAGATGCAGGGATTGCCATTTCTCTACCAGCAACAAACCACGCAAACAGCAATATCCATAGGACCGTGCTACATTTAAGCAGCAGCGATCTGTCAGCAAAACTCATTATCTTGTCCAGAGTGGATTCTGATGCCCTTTGGTATAAGGCTTAAAGGGGTCCTCTGCTAGGCCTTATGAAATGAATAGAGAAGTCAGAGTTACAAATGCACACATCCTTGTCCTATTGTGTGCAACCAATGGACTTGTTTCCAAGCTGCTGATGAGAGATGTTCCAGAGCATGCAAACCCACACAGTGTATTTCACTTTAAAACCAAAGGAACTAAAACTGACCAGTTGAAGGTTGAGCCCAGTTGTGAAATCATCTGTTTAGAAGCAGCTTTCTGGACACAACACTGCCAACCTTGGTGCTAAGGCAAACAGCGGCTGCATGTAATGCCAGAAACAATGCAGTTCGAGGGGAAAGGATTTCATCCAACACCAGCCATCAAAGGGAGGAATCTGCAGCTAAGCTACAGCTTACACATCCTGCAACCAACTCTTGCCATAATCCCTCACCTGCTGTGTTCTATTAGCCAGCCACTCTAGTCCTCCATTTTTTTGAGATGAGGAAGAGGAGTTCACTTCTGACTAAGCCACTCCCTTGCTCCTGAATCCACAATAAGCAACACCCACAAAAGATTTTTTAACAACTTCCCCTGTGCACATGCCCCACACAACTAGTTTGTTAGCCAGGCGCGCATTCAGAGCAGCATGAAAGAAGCCAGTGCCGCTGTTTTTCTATGTCATGATAAGCACAGGGCTTTTAAATGTACAACATGACCAAAGCCACTAAGGGTTCGGGTGTTGAGCCTGCCCCTAAATATATGGGTTTGGGTCCTTGGTGCTTCATTTCTTGTTTATGGCCCAAGGCCTTATTGTAATCCTATCAAAGTCAATGCAAATTAGGATGTGGGTTTACATTTCCGTCTATCATTTGTTGGGACTGTGTTGTCTTGTGTCTACTATGAATATACCTGATGCAGTGTGTGCTTTAAATATACTGTAAAAATAACTATTGATAGCTGCCCAGTTTTGTTAACTGTCCGGGGGGCGGGGGGGAGGAGGAGTACCCTACCACACAGAATTAATGATCGATTACTGATCTATAAATAGATCTATGACACTTATTTCATCTTTTCTTTTAATTGTACTGCTGTTTGGCCACAGCAACAAAAGTGAATTTGCCATACATGCTATGGATGGATATGCACCTTATAAATAGGAAGAGGCTTATTAGGAAGATAGTGCAATGTTGTCTCAGAGGTTCTCGGGCAGAGGCCTGTTGCGGTTAAAGCTTTCTGTATATAACAGGACAGGATTCTGCAGGTGAAAAAAGTACTGCTGTCACCCTTGGCTCACAAGGTTGTGCTCTAACTATGGCACAAAAATGAAGGGGGGGGCTTACTCCCAAGTAACAGGGCAGAGGAGAAGCCTTAGACACTTGGAGGCCATTTTGCAAAACAAGTGGGGCAGAGCTGAGTTTGAAACTTGAGTGTACACTGGCAAAACGTCTAGGCTAGACATCAAACAATGGCACATGCATTTCCCCCTACCTTAAAAAGAAAGAATAGCAGAGAAACAGTGGGGTAGAGGAGGGAAAGGATCTATCTGTTAACCCTTTCCTCCCCGGTCATTTTGTTTCTCTCAAAATTGCAGTTCCTCAGCTGCTCTTTGTCTCACAGGCGAAACTATGGATTTACTATTATGGAAAGAAAAGCACCTTGAAGAGCCAAGACCAAGCAGAAAAAAGCTGCTTGAGGAAGACCCCCTCCTCCCAGCTATTCTTCCATTCAAACGCATAGTCTCTTGAGGCTCTTTTGTGTGTGTGTTTTTTTAAAGGGGGGGTGGGGGAGGCAGGCAAAAGATGCATGTGGCTCCTGGTCTCAGCCGGTTTAGCCCAGAAAATTACAGCAACCCCTGTTTTTGCATTTTAGATGTGCACTTAAAATATCTCAGGTGGATACCTGGAAATGTAATGTGCAAAGAGGCCCATGTGTCCTATTGATGATGTGAGAGATTTGAGCTCATTGGAGCCTACGCCTAACACTTTTGTAAATGTTGCCCTCCATTTTGCAAAACATTTTCAACTCGTATGTAGCTTTATTTCATTTCAGGTTCCATTTTGAATATAAATTCTTTCCAGTGTTACCTGTTCCTGATCATTGTAGCTTTCCTTGGGTTTCTTGGATAGTCTTGCTGCAACAAAAAGGAATGGTATATTTTCATGCACCTCATAGGAAGGGGGGAAAGCTATACATTATTTTTTAAAAACTTATTAAATATTCTTTAAAGTTTACAGTGGAATGTGTTTTGTATTCTCTAATACCTATGTATAAAATTATAATATATGCTGTCATACCTAAAATCACTTTCAAGTTTTATTTACGTGGAAAAAAAATATATGGCACATTTCTCTATTCACAAGTTTTAATTTCAATTTTTTTGCATGCATGGAGCAAGTGGGGAATGGGGGCTAGAAAGAAAAACGGTATGTACAAGGACAGTACTTCATGATACAGAAAACCTGTGGCTCAATTTTATTACTACAACTCTCTATCTCTATCTGTATGCATATATATGCAATCCGGCCTACTATTGCAGAAAGGAAAATACAATGACATGACTCTATTAAGGATTTGTTAACACCCCATGCATACAACTGTTTTATAGTTCACCTGCCCACACCTAGTGCTGGCATTAGTATGGTACATTTGCTATATTGTAGATGCATGGTTTCAACTAAGATAATAATGATTTTAATATGATTCCCAATGAGTATTTCACAAAGTTATAATAAACTTAAACATGCTGGTGTTTGAAAGAAGGTCCTGATTTGGTTTCCCATCCAAACACAAAACCATCAAGTAAAATGTTAGGTAATAATGATTCACTATCACCATTATTTGTTTGTTTTGTATGCTTCCTCTCTGTCAAGGCACCTAAGGCAGTTTAAAATTAAACCCCAAAACAAATACATTCTATAAAACCAAGACAGACAGAATCCTCCTATGTCAGCTGGGAGTTAATGCAACCTGCAGTCCCTGGCCTGGGCTCCCTTGCTTCTGCCTTCCCTTGGGGTACAAAGGTATTTGCAGTGCCCAGGGAATAATACATTTATCACCATGGGGAAAGTTGCAAGCATACATTACTAGATTCAGTACTGTTGGCAGGGTAACTGCTGTGGGATGCAGAAAAGAGTTTCCATTTCCAAACAGTCTTGCATCACTAGTGGTAAGTAAAAAAAAAACCAGTGGTGTCTCCACTGTGTCATAGGAACAAAGGCAGCTGCTTTATACTGAGTCACCTGGTCCAGCTAACTCAGTACTGTCTGCAGGCAGCAGCCCCCACCCCCTTCCGGGTTTCAGAGGGAGGACATTCCCGGCCCTACCTGAAGATGCCAAGGATTGCACAAGGGACCCTCTGCATGCACACCATACTGTGCCATGGCCCTTCCCTTCCCCTCACTTCAGTTCACACCAGCAGTTTCACTTCCCATTGAATTCATTCCTGGGTTATCACCATCACCAATGAAACTACCGCGTCTAATAAGGGGGTCATGGTGGAATACTTGCCATCATTCACATCACTTCCAATGTATGATTAGAAACAAGGATGTAAGAAATAAAATGTTATGGAGTCCACCAAACTCAAAAGTTAAGCACTGATGCACAGTGTAGACACAATGCATGCCTGACACGCAGCCTTAACACAATACCAAAGTATGCTGACCAACACAAGTACTGAAGAATAAGTGGCAAGTGAAAACCTAAACAGATAACTTGCAGAAATCACACGGTCATAATGGCTGCTTCCCATTTTACAAATTTCAGCCAAAAGAGAGTTCCTTCATGTGACTTCCATGATTCCATCACACAATTTTAAATAAAATAAACTTCTTATGTAGGTCATGACCAGAAGTATTCATGTACAATTGTCATGAAATATTGGCATAATGGGTTTGATTCTGAGTATCAGCAGGAATATGAATGTCAGTCCTTTAACCCTTCAGCTATATAATTGTTGGAATTCTGGCCCGTCTCAGAGGTATGTGCCTATCTGTTCAGGCACCGGCTGAATTCCTTAGACCTCCCTCCGGCGACTCCCGGCAGGATAAAACATACGCGAGGTCCGTTCCGGCGATTTTCCTCGGGCTGTGAGGAAAACACACCAACTGCTTCTCCTCCTTCCTGCTCCCTGCATGTCCCCAGGGAGGGGAATCAGACACAGACAGTAAACGTATCTACATGTCTTTATTTGTGTCTTTTAGCAGTCATACAGTAAACATGTCTGCTCTCTTCAACAAACAGAGAGAAACTCAAGCTCCACCCATGTACATCCTGTACAGGTCATATGACAAACCCACTGAGCTAACATCCGGTGCTCAGTACAGAATGGACTGCCCCTTTGTTCCCATGGCAACAGTCACAAACTTCCTGTTTGGCTTTCCAGCCACAAGCAGCAGACTTGGCTGCTATAGCCTTTGCTTGCTGCCGCATTGCTGCTTTAGAATAACATACTCCCCCTAAAGTATCAATGCGTGCTGCGAGCAAAGCGTCATCCAGAGAAGAAAACAAACAGTTGTTATACTTATAACATTCCCCTGTTGTTTCAGTTCCACCCTTGGAACTACCCGCCACTGGTTTTACCAATGTACCTCTCTGGTTGTGTGACTTCCAAGGAATGAGTGCTTCTGCATTACCTTGGTTAGCAACTCTCTGTTGTGCCTTTGTCTCTGACTCAGACACAGCTTCAATTTGACCTTGGTCGTTTACAACAGCAACACATAAGTTAGCAAACTCTTGTGAATACCTCTTGGGTGGTACACCCTTCGTTGCTCTCTCAGACCTACGTAAGAGGTGCTGCTCTTCTTTGATTTCTGGTTCAGCCTTAGGACTCTCTGGAGAACCAGTACTAAGCTTAATCAGTGGTTCATCCTCCTCTTCTGAGGATCTAGTCATTATGTGAGATTTCCTCTCAATGACTGTGACAACTGAGCTGTCTGAGCTATCGCTGTCATCATCAGTAGTACTGAACTCAATAAGATCAAAATCATCATCATCAGAATCATCATCACCTGTGGGAAATGTGTGAACAATCACTCTCTCTTGTTCAGGAGCACTCTCTAGAAATTTTGTGAGAATCACCTGACCAGATTCAGACAAAATTACTCTGTAGAGACCCTTTTCATAACCCACAAAAATGCCTCTGGCATTCTTTACTCCACCTGGAGCTTCTGTTCTCACATGAGACCCAAAAACCTTGAAATGGGCAACAGAAGGTTTTCTGTGGAACAGTTTCTCAAAAGGAGAACTTCCCAACTCTTTTGAAAACTTTCTCAACCACGTGTAACAATATGACAGTAGCGACTCAGCCCAGTACTCATGTGGCAGATGTGAACTTAGCAATTGCGCATGCATTCCCTTTTGCAATTCTTTGTTCACCCTAACACAAACACATTTGTTCCAAGCTTCTTCGGAACTAGCAGTTTTGTGTCTTATCCCTTTCTTCTTCAGGAACCTCTGGAACTCCTGTAAAAGAAAATTGGCTTCTCATCTGTGCAAAGACAATCTATGTCAGCATCATGCATGTTTTTAACCTTGTCACAAAACTCTTTAAACCTTTCTAAGGCTTCTTTCGGTCTCTCCAAAAGATAAATCCAGACAAAACCTGTGAAAGAATCAACACATATTAGGTAATACTTTGCATTGCCTCTAGATGGTGCTAGAGGACCAATCACATCAGCATACACCCGCTGAAATGCCTTGTCGACCCTCGAGGTGACCTGCTTGGTGTTCTTCTTGGCTACACCTGTAAAAGAGATCATGTTAGAATCACAAGAATTACATTTCATGTAATCACTTTGATCAAAAGTCAACAAATACAGTCCATCTTTCTCTTTGGCAGAAAGATACAGCTCTCCATCTTTGTAGATCTCGCAGTTCTGATCATCATAGGACAGTTTTAGTCCCTTCTTGGCAATCTGCGAAACGCTGAGCAGATTGTACTTCAACTCTGGAACCAAGTAAACATTGCTTATAGTCAAGTTCAGACTTTTAAGATACACAGTTCCAATCCCGGTCGCTTCCAGCTTTTGACCGTTGGCTAGTTGCACCGCGAAGCTTTGCTTCTCAAACGTAGAAAATAGTCCTCTGTGTCCTGTCATGTGAACCGTCGCGCCCGTGTCTAGGACAAAGAAGTTTCCCACCTCTGGTGTGGCTTTTAGCGACATCAAAGCTCTTGCAGTCTTTGCCTTTGGCTTGGTGTGACCTTTGTCTGACGCCTCAGACTTTGTGGAGCTCGCCTTGGCTCCTCTGTTCTGACGTGGCTTCTTGCAGTACCGCTGAAGATGCCCAATCTGGTCACAATTGTAGCATCGGACAACGTTGAAAGCTTCAGCGCTTTCTCCAGTAGCAACAACAGTAGGGGCGTTAGAACTCCGTTCTTGGCTCCCCCTGTCCTTCACTTCCA
Source organism: Podarcis melisellensis (assembly GCF_964234715.1). NCBI lineage: Eukaryota > Metazoa > Chordata > Lepidosauria > Squamata > Lacertidae > Podarcis > Podarcis melisellensis. The sequence continues at coordinate 75,345,924 of NC_138528.1, read as the reverse complement.
GGGCGGCAAGTCTGTCGTGTTCATTCAGAACCACGGCAAAGACCCTCTCCGAAGTGAGATCCGCTGCTGGGAGAGACCCCAGCTGACTGGCAACTGTTTTGTAAGTCCGATTCAGGCTGTTGATCACCATGAAGCAAAACACTTCCTCCTGCAGACGGAAGTTGCGTTCCACCATCTGTTGACGCAGAAATTTCATTTCCGTCAGGTGCGCTTGAACATCTCCATCAGGCGCAAGCCTCAGGTTGGTCAGCTTCTCAAAATACAGCAACGCTGAAGAACCTGCATCTCTCTGATGTGTCCTTCTCAGCGTGTCCCAAACATCTTTCGCGTGCAGTAAATCTTGTATGTGGATCAACTGCGAATCTGACACGCACAGAATTATAGCAGTTCTGGCCTTCACATTCTGTGACTCCCAAGCACGCGTTGGTGCTGCTGGAATGGGGTTCTCAATCACCCCAAACAGTCTCTGATTCTGCAGCAGGGCCTTCATCTTAATAGACCAAGATGCATAATTGTCACTGGTCAGGAGGTCTGGAGTAGGCAGGCCTCCCCCCCTCTTGGCATCCATTTTGAGTCCTTGCATTGACTCTCAAACACAAGCCTCTAAAATCCAATAGCTGGCTTGTTTACACTCTGTGCACCTGGCAGCTCTCAACGCTGGCTGCGTTGGAATTTTCCAAGAGCTCTTCAGACTGTGTAGTCAAAACATTCCATTTTTAACTTTCACTTCTCCTCTCTGAGGCATGGCCTTCGTTGCTAAGCAACAGCATTCCTTTTCCTTGAACAGGAAACCACAGGAATGTTTGGAATGCGGTTTCTCTTTTGACTGGAGCTGTTTTCCCAAACGTTTCTCCCTCGAAGCAGAGAATGAATCAATCTGCATTCTCACTTCTAAGCCCGAAAATCTCATACCTGGGCTCCGTTGCTTGGCTTTCAGATTCTTCTGGTCAGCGTCAGGCTGCAGAGAATCAGCCTTCTCACCTCAGGCTTCCATGGAGGCCACTTCTTGATGCAGAGGTCGATGAAAACAGCAACCGGCGTCTGCTACCACTGTTGGAATTCTGGCCCGTCTCAGAGGTATGTGCCTATCTGTTCAGGCACCGGCTGAATTCCTTAGACCTCCCTCCGGCGACTCCCGGCAGGATAAAACATACGCGAGGTCCGTTCCGGCGATTTTCCTCAGGCTGTGAGGAAAACACACCAACTGCTTCTCCTCCTTCCTGCTCCCTGCATGTCCCCAGGGAGGGGAATCAGACACAGACAGTAAACGTATCTACATGTCTTTATTTGTGTCTTTTAGCAGTCATACAGTAAACATGTCTGCTCTCTTCAACAAACAGAGAGAAACTCAAGCTCCACCCATGTACATCCTGTACAGGTCATATGACAAACCCACTGAGCTAACATCCGGTGCTCAGTACAGAATGGACTGCCCCTTTGTTCCCATGGCAACAGTCACAAACTTCCTGTTTGGCTTTCCAGCCACAAGCAGCAGACTTGGCTGCTATAGCCTTTGCTTGCTGCCGCATTGCTGCTTTAGAATAACAGTTTTCAATCAAGATCTGCATTTGCCCAACTATAATAAAAGTAAATTTGTAACCATCTAATGCATAGGGATTACGTTGGCATCCAACAGATATCTGCTTAAGGTGTAGTATCAATGGGTGGCTTTCAACTAGGTCGTTGTTACTTCATGGGAGGCACTGGAGCGGTACTGTATTTATTTTGCGTTTCTTTTAAATTAGAAAGTCAAAGGAGAGGTAGGAAGAAAGCAGACGAGACAAGCAGATAAGGTAAAAAAAAAAAAACTAAAGCAATTCCCATGTTGCTAAAATACTATTAAACTACTCAGCAGAGTTTAAGTCTGCAAGTATTTTTTGTACAATTCTGTAGAATCGTGTTAAAGGAAGTATTAACTACATTTCATACATTTAACCTAGGGAAAATCCTTCTTTGATCATTATCTTTCAAAGCTACATTTTGTCTAGAATTGTTAGTATGTACAATGAAGCCATACCATTACTAACATTAAAAATGAAGTTTTTGTAGAAAGTAGAACATAAAAGGAAGATGTTAAAAGCTACAGTTGTTTCGGTATCTATTTATTATTTCCCTGAAGTGTAATGATTAAACCTTAAGTCTACTAGTTTAGGCCCTCATTGAAAAGGCACTTCAGAAATATATCTGATAAATTTACAGTTCCTAAGTTTAAAAGGTGGAAGTTTATGAGAACCTGCTCTGCTGCTTTTCCCTCCCCTTATCACAAATTCAATAACTGCCTCAAAGCTCTTTCTTATCTTTAATGAATCAATTGTTGGTAATCTACATGGAGAAATATGCCAAGATGCTTCCATATATCATGCAAACTACTAAATGTATATGCACATCATTAGACTGATCAAAGCTTATCCTTTCATTGGGAAACTTAACAATGCTGAGAGTTCTCTGTCCTGAAATTTCAGTATCTGTTGCTGTTTCAATGAGAGCATTAGAACTAGTACTTTAGCAAACTGAAATATGGTTTTATTGAAAAAGTAACACTATCAGATTAATATCCTAGAATGTACACTTCACAGTTAGCAAATGTGGCCGTCTAATGCCAAGCAAAGGTAGCCATGCCTTAAAGGTAAAGGTACCCCTGACCATCAGGGCCAGTCGTGACTGACTCTAGGGTTGCGCGCTCATCTCGCTCAAGAGGCCAGGAGCCGGCGCTGTCCAAAGACACTTCCGGGTCACGTGGCCAGCGTGACGAAGCTGCATCTGGCAGGCCAGCACCAGCGCAGCACACGGAAACGCCGTTTACCTTCCCGCCAGTAAGCGGTCCCTATTTATCTACTTGTACTTAGGGGTGCTTTCGAACTGCTAGGTTGACAGGAGCTGGGACTGAACGACGGGAGCTCACCCCGCCGCGGGGATTCGAACTGCTGACCTTACAATCAGCAAGTCCTAGGCACTGAGGTTTTATCCACAGCTCCACCCGCGTCCCTAGCCATGCTTTAGCCACATTTAAATCAATTACATGCAAATTAGTCTTACTGATTTTACCTGGTTGCATTTTCTTGCTTTCTTCTTTTATTTTTTATGGACATTCTCATGTCCATAAAAAGAAATTCAGGTGACATATTAAACAAAGAACCCAGCCGATTCAAATGTGATGAGGATGCATAAGGTATGGTGGTGATTGCTGCTGGAGTCAAAAATATATGTATTTATTTTACAGATATTCCCATAACTGAATGCCACACTCCTGTTTCAACTCCTTGAGTTTTCTTGCAGTTCTTTAATTTCATCGCATTTTCTTCAGATGGTGCCCTGAGAAATTATGGTATTACTTTAATCACACAACTTGGCCTACTTTTTTTTGATGTTCACTGTGTCACATGTCTGTATTTTGGTTCAGTTTTTTTACCATGCCTGTTAGGAGGTAGTTTAGTTAACTTTGGTAAGCTTTGCTTGAAACATCTCATAAAACCTAAGAAGTAATTTGTATTCAGTTCACTCTGCTGAATGAGGAGTTGAAGGAACATAAATTACACTATGAAAATTTTTTTGAACTCTTAACATAAAGCTTTAGGGCCACCTTCTGGTAATTTACATAACATCCAAATGCTCTTCTGATTAACAACTTGCTTCACTAACTCCTCAGACATAGTCCCCAAGTAGCTCACTTGATTCAGTATTTTCTTAGTCTTTTAAGCATCCCACTCAGAGGAGTGGGGTAGGGGACATGGAATACGTGATATCTTCCTGCTACATGTTTAAGCTTGTGGAAAAGATGCTTGGATCTACTATAACACACTGCTGAAGCAAATGAGTCAATTGGTATTTTCAGAACAGGGCTGCAAACTTATTTTTAATGCCGTAGCAAAGGGTAGCAAATGACCACCCACATCAGTCTCATCTCTCCCCCTCCCAACCCGGGTAACATTCTCAGCATATTTGGTCAATCACAGTGTGCTGTGACATCAGTGACATGAGGAGAAGGAGGCAACCAATCCTCTTCCGGGTAACATTGCCTACTTATCTTTTAATTGCAGATACAGCAGGGAGAGGAATAAAATTGCCTTGCCCACTGAATCATCTGGTGCAGCTGCCTTTACTGGGAATCCAGATGGTCCAAGCTTTACCTTGGCTTAGGCTTCTACAAGCTGAGATGTTAGTTGTTATATGTGTTTCAATCACAAGTGACATTGTGGGCCTCCTAAATGGAGTTTTAAAAGTACTGAATGGCATATAAGCAGGCCAGATATTAACAGGCAGAGGTTCACAATGATCACAGGGAGAAGAACCTTGTGATGGGATCATAAAGCAGCTGCTTTGCCACCGGTGCTAACAGAAAAGTTAGCAAAGAGTCTAGACTCTAAACCCGGGGTGAAGAAACCTGTGGTCAGAGGGCTGGATGCAGTTCATCTGGCTCTGCAGACACTTTGGGAGCTATGCTTGCACTCCACCCAGCCCCACTGGAATTCACTTCTGTTTCATTTGTGTGTGTGTGTGAGAGAGAGGGGGGGGTAGAGATGGGATAAGGTAGAATATATAAATAAAAAGTCACACAATCCTGCAATGTTGTAAACTGCACCTACCACTGGCTGCAGACCCCACAATTAACATTCCCCATAGCTCAATTGCCCTTCATAGGAAAAGTTTTCCTCTCCCAGTCTAAGATGGACAGAGGCCTAGCATTTTAAAAACAAAACAAAAAACAAACATACCAAATAAAACAAACTCTGCTAGTGGGAGGCCACACGAGGCAGGGCAAAGACTGTACTAAAAGGTAAAGGTAAAGGACCCCTGACAGTCAAGTCCAGTCACGGACGACTCTGGGGTTGTGGCACTCATCTCGCTTTACTGGCTGAGGGAGCCAGCGTTTGTCCGCAGACAGTTTTTTTCCGGGTCATGTGGCCAGCATGACTAAGCCGCTTCTGGCGAAACCAGAGCAGCGCACGGAAACACCATTTACCTTCCCGCCCAAGCGGTACCTATTTATCTACTTGCACTTTGAGGTGCTTTCAAGCTGCTAGGTTGGCAGGAGCTGGGACTGAACAATGGGAGATCACCCTGTATCAGGGATTTGAACTGCCAACCTTCCGATTGGCAAGTCCAAGGCTCAATGGTTTACACCACAGCGCCACCCACATCATACCTGTTTAAAGAGAGAAATGGTGATGTACAGCGCAACTGGGAAGCACAAGGCAAAGAGTGGGAGGCCACATGAGTCAGGGCAAAGACTGTACTACTTCCTCACAAATTCACAGCAGAAGCCGGTGCAGGGACTGCCACCTCCGCCACTGTGGGTTGGTCAGTCCTCGCACCACTTGCCATGCAGAGACCTAACAAAGAAAACAGACTCCAAGGATATTCAGCCATTCTGCTCTATTGATTAATTGAATGCTCCAGTGCCTTGTTTACGGGAAGAGATATTGCTGCATATAAACGGAAATAATAGATGACACTTCTATTGTTATTGCTGAGGGTGCACAAGGCTTTCTCTTTCTAATTTAGCCGGCTCTTCCTCTGATACTACTGTTTCGCTCAATGCTTTACAGTGCATTAAATGCAAAATTGAAATGTAAATTGAAAGTGCCAGCACTCCGCATAAATATATGCATAGTAATCTTGTGGAAGCATAGCAGAGAATTTGCATTTAATTGTTCCGAGAACTATATTGGCAATTTTGGGTTCATTTATTCTGGAAAGCATCATTTACTCTTTGACGGTATCATAGGCATCCCTACCTGAAGCCAGGCAATACAGGGATGTCTAACCTAGAAAGTGGAAGCTGGCTATAAACAGGGAGGACCACTCAGTGCATAAGGCTTAAAACTGATATGCATCCTGAATATCCCTCAAATCTCTCTAGATTTATCTCGGCTTTCATATCAGATTGCCTGTCTGCTTATTCATGTCACCACATAGTGAGTGGCTCTGCTTATTTTAAAGTGCCAGAGATTGCTTTACTCATTCTCACCCCTTCTCCTTCTTAAAACTCGCTGCCACTTGTTTCCATGATACCACTTAATAAGCATCAGGATTTTAGGAGGTGAAGGAATTACATCCATGCTCAGGTTGAGCAGATGCCCTCATACAAACTAATAATGTTCCCAAAATCCCACATGGCAAGCAGGTAATGATGCCCAGGAATTGCAAAGATGATTTATATTCATGAAATAGGGAAAGAGAAGGATTCCCCAGCGGTGCTGCAGAGAGACAGTGCCTAAGCATATTTACAGATTATCACGGGGGGCTTTTAAACCCTGCTGCCCATTTCCATTAATCCACAGAGCTGCCTGCCCAATTTCACATTGGCACACTCTCCATATAACAATAGAGAGCTTATTAAATATTAAGGCTTTAATCTTAAGTACTTCTGTGTGATGGAGGAGTCCTACACACTGCAAAGACAGACAATGTTTACCACATTAAAAAAAGTTGTCTTGCAGAGACACATTAAAAGCAAGTAGCAAGGACTATGTCAGGTATACTCACTTGCTTTAACAGGTGCAGCAGGCAGGATGAATTAGCCCCATCATTATCAAGATTGGTAACGGGGTGCTTGTTAAAGACAGAAGCTCAGAATCCTTGTGACTCTAAATGCCAAATTTGCAGCCTCTGTGCTGCCACTTCCCAGCTTTATATGACTATGGATGGTTTTATGTGAGTAGAAGCCTCACGTCTGTAAACCAAATCCAAACTTTTCCCTCCTTTATCTGACCCTAGTCAATGCAGGAATCAATTACAGGTGACATTTTCTTGGAAGACAGGACTAACTCAAAAGGTGAAATGTAATGTAGACAGCTCCTTACTGGGGTGACAAGCACAGGAAACTGCCTTATACTAGGTCCATCTAGCTCAATACTATCTCCACCAGGGGTGAGCAACAGCATTTGTTCAGCAGGCCAGATTCTTAGTTCCCCCGTTCTGGCCAAGTGGCCCACCTGTAAATCACATGATGTCAGGTGACGCATTTTTGCCCACAAGGCTTGAAAATTCAACCATCTTGTGTGCACGGTGCCTTGAAACCATGACAATCAGCTGTCGGGTCTTCAAAGCACCGCAATGGGCTCTCAGCAAATACCAACGATCAGCCCAAACACATGTCGGATCAGACTAGCTAGACATCCAGGGACAATTCCAAGCAATGTGATGTATGCATGCTGCAAATGCGGTTGCAATCCAGCCCAAGGCAAGTGCACCAATAGCAGGGAGCTGGGAGCCGTTGTTGTTCTGCCATATGTGCACACACAATTGCTGCCGCATATTGTATGTAAAAAGCAGGCAAGCCCTAGGATCATTCTTGCAACACTAAACTAGGTTAAGGTAAAGGTAAAGGGACCCCTGACCATTAGGTCCAGTCATGGCCGACTCTAGGGTTGTGGCACTCATCTCGCTTTATTGGCTGAGGGAGCCGGCGTACAGCTTCCGGGTCATGTGGCCGCCATGACTAAGCCGCTTCTGGCGAACCAGAGCAGCACACAAAAATGCCGTTTACCTTCCCGCCGGAGTGGTACCTATTTATCTACTTTCACTTTGACGTGCTTTTGAACTGCTAGGTTGGCAGGAGCAGGGACTGAGCAACGGGAGTTCACCCTATCACAGGGGATTCGAACCAGCGACCTTCTGATCAGCAAGTCCTAGGCTCTGTGGTTTAACCCACAGCGCCACCCATGTCCCAGCCATGGATGAATCATGCCTCATTTCATCCACATGGGCACATCCAAGAGAATGAGCTGCCAACTTTAGTTAGCACAGAATGTTGCTGCCCATAGATTATTAAATGATTGAGAGCTAAGGAGCAAAGATATTGTACCTATTCTGAAACACCTACATAGGCTAACACAGTTGGGTTTGGGCCTTAATTCAATGTGTTTTTTTGGTTTTGGTTTTCCTAACCTTTGATGTTCTACACGATCTAAGCCCTGATCATTTCAAGGAACACCTTCCCCCGTATGAACATCCTGTGCTACAGGGTTTAAAGAATTGCCACTGTGGCCCTACTCACATTTCCATATTCTGGTGAGGCTGGATTATCGTTTCCCAGGAGCAAGGCCTTCTCTCTTCTGGCCTTGGAGCTATAATCAACAGGTTTGACCTGCAAAGCTAACTCTAAACCAGCTATTAGCTGATTGGCACTGACATTGAATTAATCCATGGGCAGGTGCTATTTGGATTCAAGCCGTGCCTGCAAACTGACATTTTTCTTTTACAGACAGCTCTGCTAGACTGCAGAGGAGAAATGCCCATTTGCAGGCACAGTTTGAATCCAAACCGTTCCTGCAAATGGACAAAGCCAAGCACACTGTTAGCTTTTGTCAGCTGATTGGCGCTGACGATGAGCTCCTTTGAAGTTGTCATCTGATGTCATGATGAAGTCTGGTGATTGATGGAGTGGATCTGCCCACCTGCCACTTATGGTCACTAGAGTGTGGGCCATTTCTTGATCCAGCCCTCAGGCTCAAAAATATTCCCCAACCTTGGTCTAAACCACACATACTACCCGGTCACTGCTTAATAAATATATTTATTACTTATCTGGAAACTCAGTCAAACTTGGGTCATCCTTACCATTTACATTTCACTCTTTTTCTCTCTATTGAATTCCTTCCCACAGTCCCCTTTCAACACTACAAAACTTGCAAATGAACAAAACGTTGCAAGGCCCAGTCCTTGCTTACAAGATAACAGGCGATGGGTGCTATCAGGAAGGCTGTTTATTCACACAAAATCTGGCTGCTATCCCACACTTCCTAGCGCAATCATGGTGTCACTTTTCTAACTGCAAAAAAAGGGGGAAGATAAGAAGGGTATCAGAAAATTGCACAGGAAAGTGAGGGATAACAACCTGGCAATGTCATATATAAACAGGCAACACTGAATAACTTCCATGCAAGTTTTATGGAATCATATCAGCATGAAGGCTCACTAGGAGGATAATCACAATTAAACCAAACTCGAGAAAGAAAACTTAATAACCTTGGCTCTTCAGAAAGTGTTGATCTTAAAAGTTGCTATTATCCCCAAAGCTTTTAGTGGGAATCATGATAATAACACATAACAGAATAATTATGGCATCATATTTCTTAGAATCTTTAATTGTAACTAAAATCAAAGTGTGCTAATAACAGTTTCAAACCGGGAAACATATTCTAAAATCTCCCCCAAATTACTTTCATAGAGTAAACCTTTCAATATGTGAATTGACACAATCACATGTAACTTATGTAAGCCCAAGAAAATAATTACTTTGATAACCTATCGCTGAGGAACAACCTACGGCACATTAAATGAAGTAAGATAACGCTTGTGTTTCTTTATTGGTTTCTCAACTATTGAACTGCTTTATAATCTACATTCAGCAACAGCCAAGTTGAATTTGCTGTCCCATCCCTCTGTTTGCTTCCAGACAAGGTTTGGTAGACCTTTCTTGTCATAATGGAATTCCTTTCCCCTATCGCTCTAGATCTTGATGTCTAACTTCACCCTGGCAGGAATAAATTGAAAGTGCTCTGATCAAATCCAAATGGGCAGCATTTATCAAGAAGATAAATACCCAATGTTTCAACACCTTTGACAGCTGCTGGGAATAGGAACAAAATGAAATTAACCCTTCGAGGCAAACCCTCCAAGTGCACGCTCCTCAACTTCCAACGGGTCAAACACGAAGCATAATGTGCAACCAAATCAATAAATGCCTAACACTTAAGAGAATTACAACACCAGATTCTAATGTACAGCATCAGTTTTGTTAATTTGTTTATACTAGAAGTAAATTTAACACCATGCAACACTTAGGAGGGCAAATTCCCATAAACGAAAGCTTGCGGCTGAAAATGAACTTAGCTCTTATATGTACAAGGAGTAAAAGAGAGAATGAATGCTTAAACTAGTGAGTTCACAAGCGAACCCCATCAGATTTGTGTTATGCATTCTAATCTAATTATGCCTGAAAAAATACCAGTGTCCAATAAGAGAGACATATCTGTCTCTACTATTTGCCAGGGAAACCCTTCTAAGATGTATTCTGCAAGTTGAGGTAAGCTAGAAAATTGAGTAAGTCAAAAGACCCATAGGATACCCTATAGAGGAGTCATTTAGAGCGCTTTCCTTCACTGGTTTAATTAGGGTTGCCATATTTCAAAAAGTGAAAATCTGGACAGACACAAAAGTTCTGGGGGTTTTGGGGGGGGGCAAAGTTGCTGAGCCTTTTTTGCAAAATCTTCCCCCCCCCCAAACTTGAAGTTTTTACCAGACATTTTTGCCAGTTTTTGAAAATTATGCCTGGACTCCATTTTCAACAGACGAATCCTGGCTACGTCCGGGAAATTCCAGATGTTTGGCAGCCCTACCTTAATGCAGTGCAGTGGAAGTGACTATCAGGAGTGGCAATCATGTTACATTCAACAAGCGTACAATAGGTGAACCTCTACTACACAATAGTAGAACTGTGCAAATCGACAGGTGCACATTCTTTCACACAAACACTTTAGACACTTCAGATGCATAGAGACAGCTTGTATACTTCTGCTCAGTGGATTCTGTGAACAAGTGTGTAGAAAGGGGTAAAAGGATAACAGGCAGGAGAATCGTGAAGGTGGCATGTGGTCACTGGGGCTGCTGTTATGACTGACCATCGTGCACTAAACCCTGAAACCCTGCCATCAAACCACGTCTTGGTTCTAACACCTAACATCTAAAAGTAGTATGTTCTTAGCCCCCCTTTGCTGCACGGCCCTAATTCCTACTCCAGTGAGCTAATCCTGCTATTGCTTGTAGCTACTCAGCCAGTATTAGGATCCCACTGGCTTCAAGAGTAGTGATAAAGAGGACATCACTAAGGGAAGAAGCATGGAGAGCTAATCAGGGAACATCATGTCCAAAGTTGGGATACAGAAAAGTGCGTAAAAGGGCATGGAGGGATGGTGTGGTTCTATTGGGATAATTTTTTTTGCGGGGGGGGGCTATTTTCTGGAGACTGCAGGCTGAACGGGCATTGCTACTAGTAGAAAAGTGTCTTCAGAAGTCTAAGAAACCTTTCTTTGTATTTGAATGTGTGCAGCCTATGCATGGCATTTGTGAAACTTTAAAAAGAAGAAAGGAAAAAGAACACTGATAAAAAAACCCTTTGAGCTACTTTCAAACTTTTCACAGGTTCAGATAACATTTTAGCATGCAGTGGGTTACTGCATCAATATCATCCTATTCTGTCAGTGGCTCCAGCCACGCTGCATGACATCCATCGGCATTGCTCTTTGGACCACCAAAGAGCATTCAAATTTTAAAGTCAAGTTATCTGATGTCTGTGTTGCAGAATACTGATGGTCAAAGAAAAGTTCACCCTGTAACTTTCAGAATTTGCTACAAGCCCCACAATCTTATTGCCTGAATAAGGCAACAAATAAACACACACACACTAAAAACAAAAACATACAACACACATCCACCAAGAGCAGTAAATCACAGAAAGCTTAGACTTCTAAAAAGTTTCAAAAACACAAATCAGCTCTGTAAAGTGTTATCCAGGCATCTTAGCCCTATTTGGGCATTAATTCTACTCACGTGTAAGCACACATGCCAACAGAGAGTGCTGCCAAGCCCTGCCTCCACTAGCTCATCACTTTCCTCCAGGTTGATTTGATTTATTATATTTCTATGCCACTTTTCATTCAAATGAATCTCAAAGTGGCTTACACACAATAAATAACAATATCATAATAAACACAGTTAAGGCTCCCTACACAATTGTCTCACAAACACAACCTACCTATTGTATGCATATTCTATTTGAAGCACTGATTTCTCATCACAGCCAGAATTCCATATAGATAAGTACAGTGGTACCTCGGGTTAAGAACTTAATTCGTTCTGGAGGTCCATTCTTTACCTGAAAATGTTCTTAACCTGAAGTATCTTAACCTGAGGTACCACTTTAGCTAATGGGGCCTCCCGCTGCCGCTGCATGATTTCTGTTCTCATCCTGAAGCAAAGTAATTAACCCAAGGTACTATTTCTGGGTTAGTGGAGTAGTAACCTGATGCGTCTGTAACCCGAGGTACCACTGTACCTGTTCTTGGGCCCTGTCACATTCTAGCACTTTTTTTCATTAGTAGCTGTGCCCGGCACTCCCTTCCTAGGAAGGCTTATCTGGAAAAGGCAGGCTAGACAGATCTTTGGTTTTATCATGGTGATTCAATTTCTCTGATGCTTGTTCTTAATAGCCCAACCTTCTGCAAACTTGTGTCCCCATATGTTGTTGGCCTACATCTCCCTTCAGCCAGTGGTGAGGATGGCCAGTGGTCAGGATGATGGGAGTTATGGTCCAACAATATCTGGGGACCTGGACTGGAAAAGGCTTTTCCAATGTGATGAAGGAAATGTAACCCAAGGTGCTTATGCAGACACGGGTTGATTTTGTTCTCCCACTGAGTTCTATTAGACAATGCAAATGGGCAAGCCTGACCTTATCCCGACACAGGAGTCTTCTCAGGAAGGATTAGAGAGAGGGGCTGGGCTTTTCTCAATGGGTGATGCCCTCCCTCTGGAAATCCTTGCCTGGGGGGGCCTGCCAGACTCATTCCATATACACCTACAGAAAACTCATCAAGATGTTTCAACTTCAGAAGTTTTTGGAGGGAGAGGTTAACAAACATTCAGGCTCATTTTACTGCTTATGTATCACTTTAAAGTTTTAACTGGGTTTTAAATCAGTGTTAACATTTTATGGATTTTTTTAAAAAAACTATTGTTTATTGAAAGCCTCCCTGAAGGTCTTTTTATTTAGTGGAATATACATCCAAATAAATAAATAAATAAATAAATAAATAAATAAATAAATAAATAAATAAAGTTCCATTTTAATAATATAAAACCTACCCTGCTACACACATTTTGTTGCATTTAATTTTATAAGCAGTTAAAAGCCTTTTTGTCATAAATCTACACTTTCATAGGTTTTTTCCAACAATCATGTCCAAGAATCTTCCATAGGTACAACTAGAAAACTGCCAAGGTTCTAGAGGCATTGGAACAACCCTAGAAATGGGACGCAAAAAGCAGGATCATTCACTCTGACACCAATCAGCTAAACCCCTCAAGCATGAGTCTTGATTATATTACGCTAAGGCACACAATCATAAGTGTTATTATGGGCCAATTATTCAGCCATTTTTGAACCAGCTGTGGTCTTTGACTTTATGACCCCATGCAGGAGTTAATTTCTCTGGCTGATTGCACGCTCTGCACAGAAACCATTTCTGGTTTATTTCTTCCCCTTTCTAAATTTGCTTGATGCCGTTTCCAAACAGCGCTTCCTTTTGCAATTTATTTTGCAATGCAGAAAGAGGGACTGATCACTCTTCAGTATGAAGATGTATGAAGTACATCTATTATCTGAATCCCTAGTACTATAGAAAACCAAGCAATGGGTTTATTTTTAAGAATGAAACGGGTTAACTTTACACTTAGGGCACATGACCATTTGTGTTTTGTATTTCCCCCCCCCATTTTCCCCCATATGCTAGCTATTAATTTCTTCATCTGATGAAAGCAATACAGTATACAAGAACCAGCACCACCACATACAGACATGAGAAACCAGCACAGACCAGAAACAGAGTGAACTGCCCATCCTTGCATTTGACCTTCATTAATTTGGTGCAAAGAAACTGCATGTTAAAAACAACAACTATGCCTCATCCCTTCACATCATGAGAAGCAGCTTCTGAGCTTTGATGGAACCCAGAGCTTGAATGTCTCCAGTTGAAAATAGCCTTGCATTCACTCTGCTCAGATGTGGGGTGGCAGCTATTTCATTTAAGCACAACTTGCTATGTTTCAATGCTGCTCAACTAGCTTGAAAGGGGGGAGGCTAAGCTTTCTCCAAGAAAAACTGTAGTTAAAACTTTGTGTATGTCCCCCTACTATTTGCATGGCAGCAACCTTGTAGATGCTCCTGTGTGTGGTGGGGGTGGGGAAATAAAACATGCACACATAAGCAAAATGTAATTCTACATTGCGAACAGTTATTTGAACAGAGCTTGAGATATTACAATTGGCTAAAAAAAATTACAACAACGGAACACATAACTCACTGGAACTGCAGCTATTTCTCCAAACGAAAGGATGACCTGCCGTGATTTAAGTATTCCAATCTTCCTCATAATAAAGAATACAGTATTCTCACTAATAGTTCCCTCACGAAGACTGTATCGTATCTACAGTGCACAGAAGGCAGCGATATATGGCAGTGCTTGCAGCTGGGCACAGAAGGTGGCACCAGATATGGCAATGAGAGAACACATAACACAGCTTCCCTGCTGGTCTCATTGAGCACTGCAGAAAGGGCGAGATGTAGCTCAGTGGCAGAGTGTCTGCTTTGCATGCAGAAGCTCCCAGGTTAAATCCCAGGTACCTCCGGGTAGGGCTGGGACACAGCCCTGTGTGAGGTCTTGGAATGCCACTGCCCGTCAGTATAGATAATACCAAGCTGGATGGACCAATGGCCTGATGCAGTGCAAGGCAACTTCCCATGTTCAGTTCTGAAAAAGCTTAAACTACAGAGACACTTCAAAAGCTCCAAGGACTTTCCTCCCCCAATAAGGTAAAGGGACCCCTGTGTTGGAGATAAGCAGTGTCCAGTGCACAGCGGAATGATGAGAAGTATATGCCAACATGCTCTATACTACTTTATTTACAGTTCAAAGCTGGTAAGTTACAGAAAAACATTTTCCCTCTGCCGGAGCAGAGAAAGCGTCATCTCTCCTCTAAGGCACGGAGAGAATCACAAACTGAAACTGCAAAGAAACAGTGAAAAACAGGAAACCAGTGTACGTCATATCCAGTCTCCTTTCCCGTGGGAAAACCTCCAACAGTACAGACTCTGTGGAATGTAAACAACCTGTCTCGTGACAAGCACTTCGCTGCACAGAGAAGAAAGCAGAAACCAACATCCTCCCCCTTTCTGTGAACATCTCTGGGCAGCGTGTTCGTACAATATCAGTACAAACCCAACTTCTGCACATAGGTACAGTGTTGATCCCTTGATACAATCTTGGACAATACATCAGCAGGAATTTCATTACCTGGCATATAGGACACCGTTACGAGTCCCTTCTGAATACGTTCCCTAGCATGTTGCAACTTCAATTGCAAGTGCTTCGTGCTTTGCTTACAACCTTCAGAATTCAGCAAAGCCAAACATGCTTTGTTGTCCTGGTAAACCTGGATTGGACATTTGACTAGAATGTTACCATCTTGATCTCTCTCTATTTCCAGAGATAGGTAGTTGTTTACCTCACCAAGATCTTTCATGTCAAAGTGCTCTTTCAGTTGAGCTAGGGCGTTATTGTACATTGTGACATCTTTCCAAAAGAATAAAAGATCATCAACATAAAACAAACAATACAGTTTCTTTTGCCCCTCCTCTTTGACAAATACACATGGATCAGATTTCCCTTGCTTAAAACCTAGAGAAAACAATACTTCAGTGAGTTTTGTGTGCCAACACCGTGCACTTTGTTTGAGACCATAAATTGACTTTTTCAGAGCACAAACAAATCCCTGTTTTACCTGTACGCCATCAGGTGGAAGCATATAAAGTGATTCATTTAGAGATCCGTACAGAAAAGCTGTATTCACATCATGGTGACTAATGTGTAGATTTTCTTCTGCAGCTAGCTTGAGCATAAGCCTAATGCTCTCATACCTCACTGTAGGTGAGTAGGTCTCGTGATAGTCTTCACCTGGTACCTGTGCAAATCCTCTGGCTACCAATCTGGCTTTGTGTCTGACTATCTTACCATTTTGATCAGTCTTTGCTTTGAAGACCCATTTGCTTCCAAGCAGTTTCATTCCTGGAACTACTGGAACAAGGTCCCATGTTTTGTTCCTTTCCAAGGAATCAAGCTCAGCCTTCATGGCATTTAACCATGGCTCAGCTTCCTTTGAATCCAAATCCTGGATTTCTTGGAAACTTGAAGGTTCAAAAACCTTCTTGGAGCTTTTAACAGCTGTTACTGCTATCTTAGCAAACTCATCAGCAAATCTCTTTGGAGGTCTGCCTTTTGTGGCTCTCTGTGACCTTCGAATTAGCCTTAAGTCCTCAACACTCTCCTCTTCCTTCTTAGGAGAAAAGTGACCTATTGTGAACAATGGTTCCTCCAATTCTTGATCAGAGCTTTCAGAGGGTCGCATAGAGGCTTTCGCACTCTTGAAATCCTCTGAATCATCTGATTCAGTTTCAGACTCAGAATCAGAACCTTCATCAGTGGGTGTGGGTTGTTGTGGTTGCTTTTGACTATCCTCAGTCTCATCACTGTCATCAGGATAACATTGGAAAATTCCCACATTCTCCCCCCACTTGGCATTGTACTCAACACTTCTTGTGAGCTTAATTTCCTTAGAGTCAGTCATCATTATTCTGTAAGACCCTTTCTGATAACCTAGAAAGATACCATGCAAACCACGCTTGCCTAACTTGGAGTGTTGTGGTGAGTGAACCCACATGTCCGAACCAAAAATTTTCATGTGTTTGATGTATGGCTTCTTGCCAAACATCTTCTCATAGGGGGTACAACCAATCGCTGAAGATAACCTGCGATTATAACTGTAAGTGAAACATGAGAGAGCTTCGGCCCAATAACTCTCTGGAAGATTTGCATCATGCAGCAAGGTTTTTAACCCTTGAAGCAATGTTTGATTTGCCCGTTCCGCAAGTCCATTCTGCCATGGCGAGCGAGGACTAGACAAATCGTGTTGAATTCCTTTCTCAGCCAGAAAAGTTTCAAACTGCTGAGAAGTGAATTCTCCCCCCCGGTCAGTGAAAAGAATCTTTATCTTCTTACCATGCACATTTCCCAACCAAGCACAGAATTCCTTGAACCTAGGAAAAGCCTCTGATTTCTGCTTGAGATTGTACACAAAAATATACCTGGAAAATGCATCAAGGAGAACCATGAAGTACCTATTTCCACCCAAAGAGGGCGCTAGTGGTCCAACCAAATCAGCATGAATAATTTGGTATGGTTCTGTAGCTTGCCTACTAGACACCTTACCTTTCGCAGCCATTTTCACCTTGTTTGCTGCGCATGCCTTGCACTTCATGTGGTACCTGCAGGGTTTAATAGTCATACCTTCAACCAAGGCAGGCATTTTAGATACTGCCTCAAAATGCAAATGACCAAATTTCCTGTGAAAATCGTGAATACATTCTGCATGCAAACTTTTGTTAGAACCTGCAATGCAACAAGTGTCATCCTGCACAACATCATCATAATACAAAACAAACAAACGATCAACAAATTCAGCATACAATTGATAATCATTTTTCTTGGTGATGATGCATCTATTGTTCTTAAAGGAAACGTCAATCTTCTTCTCAATCAGCTGTCCAACGCTGAGCAGATTATGTTTCGCATCCGGCACATAAAGCACATCCTGTATCGATAAGTCCAAACTGTGAAGAACAACAGTTCCGTAGCCTTTACTGGGGATAGTGTGGTCATCCGCCTGGTGAATCGCACCTTCCTGCGGTGTAAAAGACACGAACAGTCGCTTATCGTTGCACATGTGATGCGTTGCAGCTGAATCAACAACGAAGAAAGATCTAGACGTCTTCTGGACCTCTGCAACCTCCGCAACCTCTGCAACCTTTGGAGCGAAACGTGAGACCATTGCCTTGTGCTGCGTTGTCCTGGACACCGGACCTTTGCCTTTGCTCTGGCCTTTTCCACGCGATGAGCTTCCACTGCGCTGCTCTGTCCTGGCCCTGGGATATTTGCATTCCCTCTTCATATGGCCTAGACGTCCACACGAGTAGCATTTCACTGCCTTCAAAGCTTTGGCGCCATCTGGTGGTTCCACTGCACTGCGGGATGACGACTGTGAAGTCTCCCCCTTGTTGATGCAGCTAGCACCACGGCGATCCGCTTCATTCAATATCACGGCAGTAACATAGTCCACTGTCAGCTGAGCAGTTGGCTGTACAGCAATCTGAGTCGCAACAGACTCCCAACCTGAACCCAAAGATTGTAGTATCATGAAGGAATACACAGCCTCTGGAAAGTTGAGTCCTCTCTGTTGCAGCTCATGTCTCAGATTCTGCATCTCCATCAGATGTATACGCACATCTCCACCTTCAGCAAGAGCCATATTATGCAGCTTGTTAAAGTAAAACATAGTGGATCCAGCTTCTGTCCTCAAGTGAGCCTCTCTCAGAGCGTCCCAAATTTCTCTGGCTGAGGTCTTATCACGCAATAGACAGAGCTCTTCTGGGGATACTATCAACGTAAGAGTTCCCCTTGCCTTGGAATCCATAGCTTTCCATTCATCTGTAACTGGAGCTGGGGGGGTTTCTGAAATTACCTTAAACAGACCCTCTTTCCGCAGAATAGCCTCTGCATACAGAACCCAGTCCGCGTAATTTTTCTTATTGAGCTTAGGAATCCCAAAAGCATCAGCTAGCTTTGTGCAGCTAGCCATCTCTGCTGCTTTAATCCAAAGGCAATTTCTAAACAGCCTCTGCCTATGAGCCTGAGTCTCTTTGCTTCTCTGCAGCTGCTTCAAACTGCATTCCAAAAGTTACTTTCGATTTCCCCCAGCATAGGAAATCTTGCCCTTTTAGCCTTTTGCCTGTGCCACGGCAAAAACCGGCTATTAAAAGTTCAAAGTCCAGCCATAAAGCCATTAATTAGAAGCTGGCAGGCTGCCCGGAGCAGTAGCACATACCTTCATCAATCATTTTGACGCGCAGAGCAGATACCGTGCGTTCCGTCTCTCTGCCGCTGTTCCGATGCTTTGCCGGCACTTCGTTTCTTGCTCCTTTGTTCCTTTGCCAGGAGCCCGACTTCTGGAGTGCATCCTCAAAACACTGCGTTTTTCTGGGCCCGGAACCAAATGTTGGAGATAAGCAGTGTCCAGTGCACAGCGGAATGATGAGAAGTATATGCCAACATGCTCTATACTACTTTATTTACAGTTCAAAGCTGGTAAGTTACAGAAAAACATTTTCCCTCTGCCGGAGCAGAGAAAGCGTCATCTCTCCTCTAAGGCACGGAGAGAATCACAAACTGAAACTGCAAAGAAACAGTGAAAAACAGGAAACCAGTGTACGTCATATCCAGTCTCCTTTCCCGTGGGAAAACCTCCAACAGTACAGACTCTGTGGAATGTAAACAACCTGTCTCGTGACAAGCACTTCGCTGCACAGAGAAGAAAGCAGAAACCAACACCCTGACCATTGTGTCCAGTCGTGGCCGACTCTGGGGTTGCGACGCTCATCTCACTTTATTGGCCGAGGGAGCCAGCGTACAGCTTCCGGGTCATGTGGCCAGCATGACTAAGCCACTTCTGGAGAACCAGAGCAGCGTACGAAAACACTATTTATCTCCTTGCACTTTGACGTGCTTTCGAACTGTTAGGTTGGCAGGAGCAGGGACCGAGCAACGGGAGCTCACCCCGTCATGGGGATTCGAACCACCGACCTTCTGATCAGCAAGCCCTAGGCTCTGTGGTTTAACCCACAGCGCCACCCGCGTCCTTTTCCTCCCCCAATACTCATCCCTTATTGATCACTGTTGACTGCATGGGCAAGAGTGAGGATTACAAGCCTCTCTCCCTCTCAGGAACCAGAATCTCACCCCCTTCTCACCCCTGGCCCCAGAAGACCTGAACTTTTCATTAGTTTCCTGGAATATGGGGGCTTTTCGGATTTTTTAAAATAAAAAACCCCAGATCGCCACATTTCAATCTATACCAGATAAAAAACTGTGCTAGCCCTCACTTCAGCTTCTCATGTTTTGGAGAACGGTTGAAGAAAAAGCATGAAGCGGTGCTCAGATTATGTTAATTGCATGCAGCAAAATCTACCCGTTAGCTGTGGCCTTTGGCTGATCTATTCCGCTGAGATTGCAGCGTGTTGCCTGACTCCTCCTGTACTCAAGTTGCTAACAACTGCAGTCGCCAAACACACCGCAGCATTTCTCAGCTGCTTGAAATTCACCACCCAACTGAAATAAGCACCAGCAATCAAAGCAGAGAGCCAGTAGTGACCCAGTGCTAATGAAGATAGTGATGGGATTTTTAGAGGGAAATGTCTGCATTAATGATCTTGTCACTTCACTTAGTTACAAAACAGCTGGCGGAGATGACATGATTCAGAGGGATCAATCCATCATCACACTTCAGCCTTCCTCCGTGCTCATATTTCATTACCCATATCCTGTTACAGGAGCTACTGTAAAATTCATAGCTTTGGGGGTTGAGGGTTTTGTCACAAAGACCAGCAGGGGTGGCTCAGAACTGTCAAAGGGAGACCTAGAAGATGGCAGCTGCTGCCATCTTAGGATCTCTGTGTGTAGCTATTTATGCCAACGGAAGATAAAATACACAGCTGCAGAAAATGTTAAACGGTTAAGTGAATGGAAGGGGGAAGAATCTAAAATGGATGCAAATTCAACTCTGTTGGAAGGGAAAACTTCCCACTCAGTAGATATTCAGAAGCCACAGCCTAATTTGTTTATGGACAGGGATCACAAGCTTTTATAAAAGAGGTAGTAAGACTAGCGGCTAGGTTATAAAATAGCCCTAACTGTATGGTCCCAATGTACAACTTGTCTGCCAAAACCCCTTTTTCAGTTCCACCATAGCTCCTAATTACCACCATCCCTGCTCTCCACCCTGCAGCTCCAAACTTCTCATAATCTGAACCCTCTTTCCACATGCCATTGCTTGCCATCTAAAACCCTGTTCCATGTGGGAAGAGATGCCCCCACATCCACACAGTCTGGGTGACACTTGTTATCCAGCAAGCCTCGTTTTACGCTATGGGCCACTGCTGCTTCTTCCATAGATTTCCACCTTGCCTTAAAGCCTGGCAGATTCCAAACTCTCCTTCTCTTGTCACTGAAATGAGTATGGAGCAGACAGAATCATAGAATCAATTCCCCTGGAGAAGGGGTAGCCAATGCTGTGCCAACCATATGCTGTTGGACTACAATACCCATTGTCCCTCATCATCCTTGATGATGGGGCTGGGGCCGATGGGTGTTGTAGTCCAACAACATATTGGCTACTTCAGAGATACAGGCTAGCATATGAGTGGGGAGATGGTTCAGTTTTGCTCTGTTTGCCTCACAATAGATACAGTTATAGTGGTTTCCAAACAAGCCTCTACACTGCAGTAGAAGCTGATGGGTTCAGGTTAAAAGCAATATTTGTGGGAGGGAAGGGGGGGCAGTCTGCGATTTATATTGTACTTTAAAGTCCTTGCGTATGAAGCCCCTATCAACACATTTCCCAAAGCCCTAAGAGATATCTGTTAGGCACTCAAGGTAAGATTCCAAAGGAAAGAGTCATTAATTCTGTATAGATAAGGTTAAAAAAAGAAGAAGGAGAGAGACAATAAACATTTCAGAAGCTTTTATCTGTTGTTACCCAAGCCCTTAAGGCTAAAAAGTAAGCTGTTGCCACTTATATAAATCCTGTTAAAATTTAAAATGTGGCTGAAAGGTCTTTTTTCATAGCACTTTTCATATAACACTCACCCTTCTGCTTCTGTGTTGTGTAAGAGATGCCAGCCTCTACTTTTCTTTTTCAGTGGGAGACATATCAATGATCTTCTGGTTTGATCGGCTGGCCAACAATGCTACAGGCTGAGGCATAAACTGAAAAGCAACAAGGAAGCAAGTTTCTCCTAGGTATGAGCCTTGCAATGCTCAAGCAAATGCCCATTCTGCTATTGATTCACACATGTATGCTACAATGCTAGACTAGCTTTTGAACCTTGGGGCTCGGCTTTAACATTTCTGATATGTTTTCACACAGTAGGCTTGTCGTCACTGACATACTGATAAATTAACTCCTGTTTTTGTTTTGTTTTGTTACATGGGCTTTCCACATTCATCTAATTGGCCAACAGGATGCTGGACACAAAAGGCCTTTGGTTTAACTCAGTAGGGCTCTTCTTAGGATTAGAAAAGCTAAAAGGTCCCTCGGAACCAGATATCACCTAGATATTAAAAAACCTTTGTGCCCTCCACTTATGAATGGACTCCCAGTGCTCATCACCCCCCAGCCAGTGTGGCCAATGGCCAGGGATGATGGGGTTTTAATAACATCTGGAGAGCACAAGGTTGGGAAGGCTCAGCCAGGTGGATCTATAGGCCAACTCATTACAAGGCTGTCTCAAATGCTTGATTATCTGTGCAGTCCCTTCCACTCCCCCCCCCTTAATTAAAAAAAGCTTAATTAAGAAAAGCAGAGGCTTATTTTGGCTCTACAGCTGTTTTGTCCCATCTTAAATGCCTAACTGCTAACACAAGCAATTTGGAACAGCCTAATAACAGTATTGAGCAAAACTGCATTCTCACAATGTTTTCCCCCAGACAAATAACGCTTACTTATAATTTATATTTAACTTGACAAAATGCTCTATCATCTTAGAGTTTTATACTACTGGTATAAAACATTTTAATCATTTCAACAAACAGCAAAAGTTTCCTGTGCTACACTGTGGTGCTGATAGTCCTTTGTCTTCATATGTTTAAATGCAGGGAAGATAATGGAAGTCCACTGTCACTTTCTCCTTCTCAGGTATGTTATTTATCACTCCTGCTAACGAAAAACGCTGCTGGTCAAGAGCCTATCAGCTTGGAAATGAAGTGGTAGAGGTAAAGGTAAAAGGACCTCTGACCATTAGGTCCAGTCGTGACTGACTCTGGGGTTGCAGCGCTCATCTTGCTTTATTGGCCGCTGGAGCCGGCGTACAGCTTCCGGGTCATGTGGCCAGCATGCCTAAGCCGCTTCTGGCGAACCAGAGCAGCGCACGGAAACCTTCCCACCGGAGTGGTACCTATTTATCTACTTGCACTTTGATGTGCTTTCGAACTGCTAGGTTGGCAGGAGCAGGGACCGAGCAATGAGAGCTCACTCCGTTGCAGGGATTTGAACCGCCGACCTTCTGATCAGCAAATCCTAGGCTCTGTGGTTTAACCCACAGCACCACCCGCGCCCCACAAGAGCCTATCAGCTTGGAAATGAAGTGGAGCCACCCACAAATAAGCTGGTGGTTTCTAGTAGGGCTGGGTACAATGTTTCTGCCCAGTAAAATTCTGGAGATTTCAGAGGGCTTTGGGGGCCCAGGAACAGGAGACTTTCCAAAGAAGGATTCTGGGTGCTGTTATTGTGGACTTAGTCGGCTTACAGTTAGTTACAAGGTGGTCTGAGGGCCCTTTTTCTTCAACCCCAGCCAGCACGGCCAATGCTGAGTGATCATGGGAGCCATAGTCCAACCACCTCTGCAGGACACGATGCTGGGGAAGTCTGGCCTAAAGGAACCAAAAGTTGGGCAGATCAAATGAGTCTGCTTAGTTCCTGTTTGTGCTGGGTCAGCTTCTCCTAAAATGAGCAGACCACCTTAAAGTTGCCCACATTTAGCAGGATGCCAGGATTGGACACCAACACTTTATTGTGTTCAGAACAGAGACGTGCCAAGAGCTCTGTGACATAGGGATATAGGGACTTTTCTTCCTCCGTTTATGGAGAAGAGCAGGCCAACACCATTTTGTGGTCCTTTTTCTGTCCCTTTAGTTGTGGCAGCTGTTTGGTGTTATGCTGTGCCCTGATAGCAGCCATTTTGTGAGTGTGCGCCCAGAACACTTTTTTTCAAAATTCCAAACATGACCCCCAAACAGTTGGTAGGAGAACAGAATTTTAGAGTGGCAGTTGAAACCTGTCCTTTTCCCTTCTATCAATCTCCCCTGTCCGAGGGCCTGAACTGCATTACTCAGGCCCTATTCCAGGTTGACTGACACCATGAACAAGAGCACTCCTAGGGAGTGGGGATACACAATTTAATAAGAAAACGAAAATAAGAGCTGAGGGAGAATGCATCTGCTCTTGCTTGCAACAAATGGAATGCAGTCTGGGCACTTATCTGAAAGAAACCACAGACTGAAAGTCAAGAGAAATTTACCTGAACTAGCCTCCTTGGCCAGGCTCCTGTGCCCTGGACTTGTAGTTAGCATCTCTGTTAGTCATCTCTGTGACTGCTTAATGTGGTGGTGCTTATTGTGTTTCCCCCCATTCAATATGCTTCTTGGGTATACAGGAGAGATTGTCTAATTGATGTCTGGAAAAAGGGCAGTCCTGAAATTAAATGTGGAACCAGACACGGTAGTAGCAGTTGGTGCCTCAAAAACACTCCCACAGTTCTTGCTCGCTATGTTCTGGTAAGACTCTACCAGCTGAATTTACAAGGAAATCCTAAATTTTAGCTGGCCAGCTACAGTATGATCTAGTCCTTGTATGTTGCTAGTCCAGTCTATTATTAGTTCTTCATTTCTCCCATATCTTTTGAAGATTATAATGTCCATTCACAATCATGGAAGGTGTTTCTTTTGCTTTTGTTTTTAATTAAGTGGATGTTCTGCTGTACATTGTTAAGAGACTCCTGCAAATAAGTAATTCCGACTATGACACCGCCACCAACAAAACTGTCTCCTTTCAGGCACATTTGAGAACTCAAATAAAACAGATTGATGTGCACCTCATCAAACTTGTGCACATTGCAAATGAAACTCATGCACACTGATCATCAGATTGCAAA
Organism: Podarcis melisellensis; assembly: GCF_964234715.1. Classification (NCBI taxonomy): domain Eukaryota; kingdom Metazoa; phylum Chordata; class Lepidosauria; order Squamata; family Lacertidae; genus Podarcis; species Podarcis melisellensis. The sequence continues at coordinate 75,321,329 of NC_138528.1, read as the reverse complement.
ACAAACCAGAGGAAGGGGAAATGAACTGAACATAAACATTATCTGAAAGAAACCACAGACTGAAAGTGAGCACTCTGCAAAATAGCATATTAAAAGCAGAACAAATTCCAAAGTATAAGTAACACACTCAGAATTTATATGAAGTGAACACCATCCAGATTGCAAACAGAGTAAACGACCATATACACTAACAACAAACTCATTCTCCAATTGCCAATCTTTATGATTCCAAAACTGGCAGGCACAGAGGAGCTTCAAGGTTTGCAGATGTACAGAAACCTTTAAGTGGGGAAAACACAAGGGGAGAAGAAAAATAAGCCCTACCTGGACCAGGGAAACAGAATGGAGTATCCAGAAAAATGGCATGGCTGATGGGATGCAATCCTGAACAGGAACACTCTGCACTGCAGCATTATATTACGGGTTCAACTTAACAGTCTGAACAAGTTGCTGAAAGAAGCATGAAGGTAACACAGGAATACAGTAACAAATCCAGGAGAGACAATCAGGAACAAATCTGGAAGGGTAAGGCAAAAGGAATGACATGCAAGATTTAGCCTGGGAATTATTATCTTTTTCTTGTTCCTAGGTTGGGAGTTGGGGGAGACCAGTGCAAAGGCATTGGGCTGTAATCATCTAATCTATACTCAGAGTAGACTCATTGAAATTAATGCCTGTAAGTTTATCGTGTCCATTAATTTCAGTGAGTCTACTCTGAATAAATGTTAGTTTAAAACATTATAATATAATAACCACCTTTTCCCTAGCTGTTCCCAAGTTTTTAATTTTTTTGGCAGGGGGAACCCCCTACAGAGGCATCATTATTACCACCACTTTTCCCCCCTGCCTGACCCACAGCAGAGATTGTTCCCAAGTTGTATGGGGATAGGAGAGCACAGTGCAAATGTAGAAACATTGGGTGGGATTTAACTAATGACTCCTGTCAGCAGATGCTCTGCACAATGACATGTGGAACTGGGATTTTCTCCCTTTCCTCCCTGACGCATGCCTCTTGCACCCTCCAAAACTGGGTCAGAGGTGTGTGTCAGGAGATCGCTTTGAATAGCATGTGGGGAGAGGAGAGGGGGATCGTTTCACTATTAATAGACATTAATAGTATTAGGTCACATCTGCCATCCTGTATTAAAAGCTCCTATTCATTATACATAAGGATGAAAATATGATATGTGTATATAAAACTGTAAAAAGCTACAAATAAAAAGAGCTCCTATTCATCTTGCTTGTTTCCCATACTCTGTGCATTAGCATAGAGATAACTGAAACCACAAATCATTCCCTCCAGCTGATTTCTTGTAGTTTCCTGCCCTTTAGCAGGTTTCTGGAGCATCACCTCAGTTTTCTGTGCATCAGTGAAGCTATTATCCCCAGTACGAGGTGTTTCCCTGTCGTCTGTAATATTGTCGTCCCCCCCCATTTAGTTTCAACCTCTCTTGATCAGGTTTGCGAGACTCTTAGCAAGCACATTCTTGCCAATCACTGTGAGGTGCAGTCCATTTCTGGCCAGAAGGCCTTCCTTAGGGAAGCAGAGACCATGGTCCAAGAAGTCAAACTCTTCCTGACACCACCTGCACAGCCAGTGGTTTAATTCCTCTCTCTTCCTGACCTTCAACAGGAAGGAGTGTTGAAAAAGCCACTTTTGTGTCCCCAGGCCCTTCAGCTTCCTGCAGAGTCTCATAGGCCCTTGTCATATGTCGAACGCTATGTCTGGCAATATCGTTTGTACCTACATGAATCAGAAGGAAGGGGTTGTGGTCAATGGGCTTTATAAGACATGGCAACTTTTCTTTCACATCATGACTCTTTGCACCTGGAAGATAGCACACCTCCCAGGACATCCTGTTACCTCTGCAAACTGCTGCCTCTGTCCCTCATTATTACTTCAAATTCCTTTTGACTGGACCAGCAACCTTCAGGTTAAATGAATAGAAAGATCCACATGGCAAATTACAGCTGTATTGATACAGCAAAGTGGGGCAGGGGCCTGATTAGGAAAGCTGTGGGATACTTTATAATACACATGGAGTCAAGAGGCTCCAGAAGTGAATCAGAGAGGTGAAAATCAATGGGACTTTAATCAGCACTGGATTGCAGAGGATTTATTTGCTTGAAGACAGCAGATGTAGGCAAGCTCCCTGCTGAGATTAATTAGTGGGGAGGGGACAAAAGTACCACCATTATTTTAGCAAGTGCTGTGAGTAGAAATGGGAACATCAGCAGGTCTTTAAGTACGACCTCATAGATGTCTCTGGTGGTGTACAATATTCCTGTCCTCTCTCTGTGAAATCACATTCCTAGCATTCCCTCTGAGCAGTGGTATCAGACACTCACGCTTCTTCACTTAAAAGCGCTTTTTCTTTTGAATGAAAACATGCAAAAAGCATATGAGGAACATTTCATCTTAAAGAAAGCTTTAAATTAAGCAGTAAAGGAATGCAACCCCATAGCAGAATATTTAAGCATTTAAAAATGCTAAAAGTTATTAGTGCGTCCAACCTGTTCAGCCTGTCTCTTCCCCAGGTGCTTTTTTCTTGGCCTGTGAACTTCTCTGCACAGAAATTATTTTAGTTACTGTGATCTGAAGGTCCATTAGACCACCACCTTGCTGAATCTAAGCAGGTTTGGGTCTGGCCAAAGCTTGGATAGGTAACCACCTGGGAATCACGTGAGCTGTCTTGGATTCCATGGTGGAAGAAAGGAGTGATATAAAGATAATAAAAGAACTATAAAAAAAGAAATAAATACACATGCCACCTTCTATCCAAAGTTTCAAGGGTGTTTGCAGAAAAACAAAGCAACAATAAAAAGTGACAACAAAACCAGCAGCTAAAAGGTGTGTAAAAGCATAGTAGGTCTAAAATAATTGAGACAGAAAAATGCTTTGAAATGCCTGGGTAACTAAAAAGTTTTTTTGCCTGGCTTTTAAAGGATGGCAAAGATGGCACAAGGCATATCTGCTAGGGAGGATAGTCCATTGTTGAGGTGCTAGTTCTTGCCCCCCTTTTTTTAACAAAACCCTAATCTCTGATGGAGGTGACATTTGGAAGTAAGCAACACCAGCACTTTGAATAAGGCCCACAAATGAATACACAACCAGTGGAGTTCTTTTAAAACAGGCCAGATACCATCCATGCAAGCAGTGCCAGTCAAAACTGGTTGTTGCATCCAGCACTAGTGAGCCTTCCAAACCATTCTCGGAGGCAGCTCTACAAATAACACACCGCACTACTCCAGTTGGGATGTTGGCAGATGCTGCAGCTGATGCACCAGTGAAAGGCATCTCATGCTAAAGAGGTCGCCTGGGCCTCCAAAGACAAAGCTGGACCAAGGAGCACCTGCAAGCTGACCCTTCAAGAGGTGGACAACTCCATCCAGAACTATTTGCCTACCATCTGTGTGAACCTGAGAACTATCAACCCGAAGGACCCCTATCTTGTCAGGGTTAAGATTCAGTTTTACTGACCTAAAACCAGCTCCTTATCAAATCCAGGAAGCAGCTGAGCACTTCCACAGCCCCTCCTGACTGAGATGCCAAGGAAAAACAGAGCTGGGTGTCAAGAGCACACTGGTGGTACTGCACTCCCAAATCCCCAGGTGGCCTCGAGGAATCCCTTCTGGCATCTTGTGCAATCCCATAGCACAAGCACCAGGTGGGCAAATAGAAGTCCCCCTGTGCAACCCTCTGCAAATCAGTCCGCAAGTAGAAGTAGAAGCACCACAATACCATGCCACCAACTCCCAGAGCCGTCAGAAGGATGCTGTGGTTGATTGTGATTTCCAGAGGAACAGCCAGGTTTGTCACTTGGATCAACGAAGATCCGTGTGTCATCCACGGATGGTAGACTCAAAAGCCAGCATGAGGTAAAGGGAGACTCAACAGGTTGCTGCCCTCCTGACATCTCTCAACACATACGTTATCCAATCAGTTAAAGTGCAACTGCAGGGATTGAAGACTTTTAAATGGCTGTATGATCAAGTGTACTGCACACACTCAATTTAGCACTGGAATCTTATGCATCCTTACCTGTGAGTAGGTCCCACTGAATGCCAAGCATCGGCTTGCAAGTGTTACACCCTGACTTAGCTTTAAACATGAAAAAAGAACCAGTAAAATAAATACCTCTTACCTCCTCTCGCTGTAGTCAACTCTCCTGCAACCTTGTCAGAACACTGGAGTTGGCAGCTCTCCTTACTTACCCCATCTCTATGCACTACATGAAGCGCAATAACTCAAAAGATACTCTTTATTGGGAAAATTTGAAACTGATTCCATATAAATTACATTGCCCCCCTCCCCACAAAAAAATCCATCCTGCACCCCCCTCCAGCTCCAGTTGATTGAAGATGAAATGTCAATGAAAAAAGGATGTCATATTTTTAAAGTAAGTCATAAAAATAATCCAGTCCTTGGCCAAGTTCCCAGATGGCAATTCCTGTGCCCAGTTCCTTTGCAAGCTCTAACCGCAGTTGGATGGACTGCAAAACACAAGAGACACATGAAGGATAATTAATTTTGCTGAATATAGACATTATGAACAGATCAGCTGGGGGGGGGCGTTGCACAGAAACAAAAACTAAGCAGCATAAATACCTTTCATTTTATTTCATAAGAAGCCATTAAACTAAACAGCATTTGCCTTGAATTTTTGTCATTAAGTAATCTGACAATTTATTCCTAGCAAACAGAAGAATGTAATGTGCAACCAATTTATTCAGCTGATGTATACATCCTGCCTTGGAGTAACTGTATATAAAATAAACTCGTGCTTTGGATGCATTCCAACTCCATTAAAATCAGATTGAGCCTTTGGCCATGTTCCTTTTTGTTTCCAAAACAGAAGGGTGCATACCTTTAAAGTTGGATAGAAGACTGCATGCTTGCCTCCTTTACTTCTACAAAGCAAAAAAAAGAGAAAACAGTTATGAAAATTGATATTATCATGAGACATATATCTTGTGTATTTTATCCCACCGTGAAATTGTTTCTTTCCAGGGAACAGAGAAGGGAGAGACAAAGAATTATGGGTTGTTTGTACAATAAAATAAAGAAGTTCATACTAAGAAAGAGTGACAGAGACAGAGACTGTACTTTAAGGAGCCTGCAGGCTGAAAAAAACTCAGAACTAGCAAAGCTGTCCAAAAGCAGCTTCTGGTATAATCAATGGCTGATTGAAGGGCAAAGGGTTTTGAAGGTGAGCATAAGTTGTTTAAACTTCTATGATTTCATTTCTTGGCTTTTGCATTTAGTTTAGAATCTAGACTTCTCAGTGACTGCAGATGAGATGCTTCACAAGTGGACATACTTTTCTGCCGTATGGGTAGCCAAAATCCATCTAAAGTGAGGGGGTGGGAAGGTGGAAGAGGAAAGTGCTTTGGTCAAACCATTATATAGGTGGTCACTACCTAATGGAAAGCAAGGAGATGAGCAGAACAGCAGCTGTTCAGAAAGGGGCACGTGGTGGAATGCCACAGATAAGGTTTCACTCTTTTTCTGAGTTGTGGTCTTAAAAGGATCTAAAGGCAAATGGCAGCCCCTCACCCCAACCTGCACTGCTTAAATTCAATGTCTCTTGGCATTCAAGTCTCCGAGGACATGCTTAGGGCCAAGCTACATGTTATTCACATTTCTCAAAAGCTCGCTTACATTTGCTCACTAATACTGCCATTTGCACCCAAAGGCGCTGTTTGCTGCAAACAGTACATGTAGGAGCAACCAGGGAGCGGTGATTTTCAAGTAGGATACCAACATAGGGCTCTTGCAATTAAAAAGTGGCCAGTTTAAGTATGCCACAAGAGACATTGGGCAGGATTTACCTAACGAACCCCGTCAGCAGAAGCTCTAAACAAGGGTTTCCCTTGCGCTGTAGGGGCTTTCCCCATCTCTTCCCCATCGTGTTCTTCTGGACCTTAAAAATTGGCTCAGGGAACGGGGTCAGGAGAAACCCCAGAACAGCATATGGGTGGAAGGGGATCTTTCTGTCTGGCAAGCTGATATACTTGTGGAGACAGAGCATCTGGAATAACCCAACATTTAATGTCACCCTTTGAAAGCTACTTTTTGAGAATAGGTTGGTGTCTAATTTCCACTAGAAATTTACAACAAAATAAAGTATATCCTGATTCACGTGCATAATTTTAACTGGATTGCTATTAAAATCAAGGATAGTTTCACATTAACTCCTCACTGAATCCTCTTATTTTCCTTAAAGGAGTGGCACTTGTCTATTGTAAAGGTGGCAAAATCCTGCTATTGATCTAATTGCATTGAGTCTTGCTGAACTGATTATTATGCTGTTTTTTACTTTTTAAATAAAACAACAACAACAGTTTTTCATTCCTCTACTTTGAGTAAAGTAAAATCTGGAGGCAGTTGCTCCCATGAATTTTGTCTAAAAATAAACAAATGAATATTAGAAAGGGGGGGGTCATTTTATGATTGCAACTCACTTTTTGTATTCAAAATAGTGTTCAGCTATTTGTTCATCCCAAACCAGCTTAGGTTTATGCTCCTTCAAGATTTCTATATACCTAAAAAAGGAAAAAAAGAACAGAATTCCTGAATTCTCTCTAGAATTTATATATAGCAAGAGTAACATAATATTTTAAAATGACCATCTTCCAGCCACACATTGATATGATCTATGGGCTACGTTTAAAATGAGGCTACATTTTAAATTGCATTTTAACCTGTATTTTAAATTGGTTTTTCTTTTCCTATTATAGTGGTACCCGTTCGCATCCTGAATGGAACGTAAGACGTGACGGCATGTCTGTGCATGCACATGCGAGGGTCGCATTTTGCTGCTTCCGTGCATGCGTGTGATGTCATTTTGAACATCTGCACATGCGCAAGTGGCGAAACCAGGAAGTAACGCGCTCTGTTACTTCTGGGTTGCCGCGGAGCGCCACCCAAAAGCGCTCAACCTGAAGCACATTCAACCCGAGGTATGACTGTATGTTTTTACTGTAATTTTACTGGTGTTAGCCGCCCTGAGCCCGGCTCTGGCTGGGGAGGGTGGGGTATAAATATTATTATTGTTATTATTATTATTATTATTATTATTATTATTATTATTATTTAGTTGGAGCTGTCATGTACGGCATCAACCATACCATGTAGCTCTACATTCTCAAACAGCAAAAAAAGAGTTTGCTACACATTAGAAAAAACCTTCTTATTGAGAAAAGGTGTACCATAGCATGATCATACATTTGCTATTTTCTTTTACAGTTCATTATGTGCCCTCCAGTTCTGGTTGCATTGGAAATGATTATTATTTTTTTAATTCCCTCTCCTTTTTTGTGGGGGGAAACAAGCCAATGTCAATATCCCCTTCTTCTGTAAATTGAGAAATCTTGTGGTATTTATATTTCCACCTGCTTCCATTTTCAGTTCAGTACCAGGCAACGTACACTATTTATCTATCATCTTTTACAAATAAGGATCTCACAAACAGGTTTTGTCCATTTCTGGTAAAGCCCTCATAGTGGATGCCTTCCTCCTTTTCAATTCCATTTTGCAAGTACCCCAACGCTATTGTTCTTCCAAGTGGGTGACCTTCATCCCCTGCCCTCTACTACATTCAAAAATAGAACGAGGCAAATGCTCTTTGAAGATGAGCAGAACTTTGGCACGTCAAAATTAATCAACACCAACTTTCATCTTTCGCTTTGCTTGAAGTCTTTCACACAAGAGTTCTTTTCAGTATGGCAGCCCTTAGTAGAGAAGTCTGAATTTTCTATTACTGTTTGCAGAATCTCTGGTTCAAGGAGCACCACCTATGTCAATAATGAACATGGATTTTAAAAGACCTATAAGGACTGTGTGTTTAGTGACCCCTGTAACAGCTGGAAGTTACAAGGAAGAACATCAAGGCTGCATTCAGATAACTTGTGTTAAGAGAGGGGTTATGACTTCCATGCTCATTGTGGTAAGCATAAGGAACTGCATCCTCGATGCAGAGAATCTCCCTGCTGTTGCACTGCAATTCAGAGGTGCCTGAAAGCACAACTCAGTGGTATGAACAGTCTTCCCAACACACACACACACACTCCAGCTTGAAATTAAATAAGGCGGCTGGGGTTTGTCTTTGTCCCGTGCTTCCAAGGCACATGGAAAGAACTGCAATGCAAAAGGACAGCTACCATCTGCTTCCTTTGCAATGGATTCCAAAGCCCTCCCAAAGCCTCTGAAATGCAGTGGAACTGCTGGGCAATCCCTACCCATCCCTTTGCAGCTGCAAGCTGGAGAGCTTGTTTTTGTGGGCATTTAAAGCACAGCAGGAACACTGCCCTTCTGTCTTCCATAAGGTGGACGTGGGGATCATCTCTAACCTCATGTTAAGATTCAGACGCACAGCCTGAGGCCAAGTGCAATATGCTGCTCCTTAAGGGACGGGCAGATAGCTGTTGACCCCAAGTTTCTGGGTGGCTATTAAGGCCAGAAAACCTTGGTGGGCTTCTCTTTGTGTCACACAAAAAGCCATTCTATCTCTTCTATTTTCCCCTAAGTTGTGTTAAGCTACCATCTGCCCAATCAGTGTAAGGTTTTATTATGACAGATATTTCTCTGCTCATCATTTTGTTCAGAGCAATCAACCTTAGCTGTATATTTTACTAGAAAGCTTCCATTTCAGATGCTACAGACATTAAGCTGATTTCCATCAAATAATAATCAGCTTTGCACATCCTGAAATTTCAATCAAGACTCTCTCTCTCTCCCCCCCCCCCCCGTGTGTGTGTGTGTGTGCATGCGCGCGCAGAAAAGGAGAAGTGCAGTCTCTTCTAAACTGGAGAAACTTAATTTCTATACATTTAAATCCTGCCTTTACAAGTGGTTAAAGGTAAATCTTATGTTGCTACACAAGGTCAGAGAGATCCAACAGCACCTTACTGGATAAAAATCACAGAAGTGAATACTGCCTTTCCTTTGGGCCTAGAAGATGATGATACCAACACCTAAAATGGGTCTGAAAGTGTGCACTTCCAGGGCTTTCCACTTTTCTTTTTTTTTTTTTTATTCTCTGTTTATTAAATTTTTTACACAATCATACAATCATCTACAAACCGCGGCAGAACATACAATAGGGGGTCAAAAAAGCAAAGAGGAAAGAAAAAAAAAAGAACAAAATAAAAAAGATAAAAATAAAAATAAAAAAAAGAGAAAAGGCACAAGAAAAACAGAAAAAGAAAGAGGAAAGAAGAAAAACAAAACCAAAAGAGGGTAATAAAACATCGTTCCGTACACTGTGACTTCCATCCTTCCCGGTTTGGGTTGTACAATCCTTATAGTTTACTCGCTGATTACATTATCATTACCAATATTCAAACATTACAGGTTTTAAATTCCATCCACTGAGATTTTCAACATTCCATAAGTCACTTCAACATAGCCCAGAAATTTACTCCAGTCATTTTTTAATTTAGTATTATTTTGAGATCTAATTCTTTGTGTCAACCTCGCTAGTTCTATATATTGGAATAGTTTCGTCTGCCATTCTTTAACTGTGGGGGTGTTAGATGTTTTCCAATTCTGCGCCAACGCGATCCTGGCCGCCGCCGTGGCGTATTGGAAGAAGTTTTCATCTTCTCTTTTAATCTCTTCTCCTACCATTCCTAAAAGAAACGCTTCCGGTATCTTAGGGAAGTTGTATTTTAAAATTTTCTTTAGTTCCTCATAAATTTGGTCCCAGAATCCTTTCACCACCTCACAGGTCCACCACATATGAAAGAAGTTCCCCACCTTGTTTTTACATCTCCAGCATGTGCTATCACCGGTTTTATACATCTTCCCCAGACTTGCCGGGGTGATGTACCATCGGTACATCATCTTCTCTAGATTTTCTCGGAGAGTAGCACATGCCGAGAACTTCATACCCTTTTTCCATAGTTTCTGCCATTTCTCCTGTTCCAAATTATGTCCCAGATCTCTGGCCCATTTAACCATGACCCCCTTAACTGCCTCATCTCTGGTTTCCCAGCTTAACAATTGTTTATACATTTTAGAGAGGAGTTTGTTATTAGATTCCAATATTTCTACCTGATATTTCGATTTTTTTTCACTCATCCCTGTTTTTTTATGCTCGAGCCACAACGCATTAATCTGATGATATTGAAGCCAGCTGTTTAGTTTTCCTTTTAACTCTTCATAGGGTCTGATTTTCCATCCACCCTCCAGTTTGACTAGGAGGTCCTCATACGTCCATCTCTCCCCCTCTTGGTTTGTTTTTTTGAGCGTTATAATATCGATTGGGGAGATCCACCAAGGCGTACCGCTTTCAATTACTTTTTTATTTCTGTTCCAGGCTTCTAGTAGGGGGCCTCTGATAATGTGATTTGAGAAGCTTTTGTGGGCTTTACCTTTATCTTGCCATAAATAAGCGTGCCAGCCAAACCTGGCATCAAAGCCTTCAAGGTCCAGTAAGTCTGGGTTTTTTAAAGTCGCCCAGTCTTTTATCCAGCAGAGGCAGGCAGCATCGTAATAGAGCCTTAAATCTGGGACTGCGAAGCCCCCCCTCTCTCTCGCATCCGTCAGCAATTTGAATTTAATTCTGGCCCTTTTCCCCTGCCATATGAATTTCGTCAGAATTTTTTGCCAGGACTTAAAACATGATGTTCCTCTTATTATAGGGATATTCTGGAATAAAAACAGTAGTTTTGGTAAGATACTCATTTTGATCGCAGCCATCCTTCCTGACCAAGACAGTTTCAGCCTATTCCAAATGTCCAGATCTCTCTTAATTTCTTGCCAGACCTTGGTGTAATTATCTTCTAATAAGTTTATATTCTTTGGCGATATCCATATTCCCAGGTACTTAACTTTTTTTACTACTTTAATGCCGCTCATTTGCTCCAACTGGGTCTTTGCCACTTCATCTAAATTCTTCACTAGAATTTTAGTTTTCCCCTTGTTTAGTTTGAACCCCGCCAATTTGCCAAATTCTTCTAAGATCTTTACAGTATTACTAACGCTGTTCATTGGTTCCTCTAAAGTTAACACCACGTCATCAGCATATGCCTTTAGCTTGTACTCTTTCTCTCCGACTTTTATCCCCTTTATTCTTGATGACTCCCTTATTTTATTTGCCAATATCTCTAGAACCATAATAAAGAGAAGGGGGGATAACGGGCAGCCTTGTCTTGTGCCTTTCGCTATTGTAAAAGGGCTGGAGAGGCTATCGTTTATAATCAGCCTTGCCCTTTGCCCTGAGTATATTGCCTTTATCCCTTCTAAAAAGGGGCCCTCTATTCCTACTGTTTTTATACACCGTAACAAAAAGTTCCAAGAAACATTATCGAATGCTTTCTCAGCATCAATAAAAATTAATGCTGCCGGGATATCTATCTTCATATCCAGATATTCGATAATATTCACTAAGTGTCTGACGTTATCTTTTAACTGCCTATTCGGTAAAAAACCCACTTGGTCTTTATGGATGGCTCTCATTAAGTACTTCTTAAGCCTGCTCGCCATAATATCTGCGAAGATCTTATAATCATTGTTGAGCAGGGAAATTGGTCTATAGTTTCTTATATCCATTTTCTCTGTTTCTGTTTTTGGTATTAACGTAATATGTGCCTCCCTCCATGAATCTGGAATCCTTCCTCCCTGGAGGATGTTGTTAATAACCTCGCTGAGCACTGGGGCTATATGATCTCCTAATATTTAATATTCCACTTTTCATTGTTGCCACCAGTGCCAAATCAGCGTTGCCAGACAGCGACAGCATGGCCATCGATCTACTGACAGAGCCCTAAGAAGCATCACAAGTAATGTTGGTCTGCTGCTGAGCTGGTGAGAGCACTGAGAAGATTTATTTTGATAAAGTGGCTGTGACCTTGAAAAAATTCATACAGGTGGTTATTGCAAAGGAGATACAGTGACAGGCAGATACAGGATAAAATGGGGAAGGAAGAAGAAGAGGAGGAGGAGGAGGAGGAGGAGGAGGAGGAGTTTGGATTTGATATCCCACTTTATCACTACCCTAAGGAGTCTCAAAGCAGCTACACTCTCCTTTCCCTTCCTCCCCCACAACAAACACTCTGTGAGGTGAGTGAGGCTGAGAGACTTCAGAGAAGTGTGACTAGCCCAAGGTCACCCAGCAGCTGCATGTGGAGGAGCAGGGAAGCGAACCCACTTCACCAGATTACAAGTCCACCACTGTTCCACACTGGCTTTCTAGTAAAGACCACAAAGGGGCTGATCTTCTTTCTGTACTTGCTCCTAGCCTGAGTGGCATGGCTTCAGATCTCCAAGCTCCAGCAGTCCATATGCACATGTGTTTGTGCTACACCATGCCAAGTCACTGTCATTTCTTCTTACATGCCTCTCAGTGCACTAGCAATACCACTGTTGATAACAGGGCTCCAATTACATATGGGATTAGCAAAGATTGAGCAATTTTATTTAAAATTGTGGCATCAAACCCCTGAACATAAATAAAAATATTAAGGTAGCCAGGCCCTTAAAGCAACACACATTCTGATGCATTTAACCATGAGAGAAAAGGTTCAAGGAGGGGGTGGGACTTCTATGATTTCTGAAGGGTGCTGTATGTAGAAGACACACTTTGGCTGGGATGCGAAAAATGCTGTGGTTCTTCAGCATTCGAGACAGGAATGATCTATAATGGTGCAAGAAAAATTGTCTATTGTACATTGGAAGAAAAATCTTCCAATACCTTTTTCTTTACAAAAAAAAAGAAAAGAAAAAAGATTACAGCTGGTAGAATGTGCAGGGGCATATTTTAAACTCTGCACTTTGGGATGTGTTCTTTTAATCTACCAACTTCCAAATCGCTCCACCATCTATTTTAAGGAACAGTTCCACTCCTGGAAGTGATGTAACAGTGCTAACTTGGTGATATCAGATTGCCAGTTGTACATTTTCAACCGCCAAGGCTTTCCTCAAAGATTGAACAGATGATAGTTCACAATGTATGCTTAGAATTCCCTGGGTTCATTTGTACCTACCGTGGGAGTCCTTAGGCCAAAAAACTATATATATTTACTTATTTCTCGAACAGAAGTAGTTTGCTGCAGAAGTTACTTCAGTAGTAAAGCACCTGCACTGTACATGCTGCCCTCAGTGGGGATTAAACCTATTCCTTCCACTTCACTTGCATTACCTATCAAATGTAAGCACTTCATTGCTCATGCTATATGCCGTATTTTTCCGTCCATAAGACGCCCCCATGTATAATACCCCCCTCTATTTTTGGGGACTGAATTTTAAGAAAATGAGGGGAGATGGCCCAAAATTGTTGAGCTTCTCCCCCCACGCAGCTGCAGGCAGGAAAGACTCCCTAGATCTTTTCCCACGCACAGTGGCATCAGGGGAAGTTGCGCTCCTGGCCGCCAGCCGGTTGGCAGCAGTATTTCCTCTGCAAGGTGGCATCAGGGGAAGTTGCGCTCCCACCCGCCTGCCGGTTGGCGGGAGCGCAACCTCCCCTGATGCTGCTGCGCACAGGAAATGATCTAGGGAGTGTTTCCCCTGCACAGTGGCATAGGAGGAATGTGCGCTTCTGCCAACCGGCTGGCTGGCAGCACACAGCTTCTCTTCCCCATGCCACTATCTGTGTACTGGACGACCCCATTTTTTGAGTCAAAAAAATCTTGTCTAATGCATGGAAAAATAAGATACACATTAGCCACTTAAAATGTAGTGAAGCCATTCCCTCTGCATACCCCCCTCTGCATTTCAATTCACATTTGCACCTTGCCATACACAGTGAGGGGTCGGGGATGTCTTCACCTTTGCTACCTGTTCAGTTTTCCCAAACCTGCAACCCCTCTGGAGCTCCTATTTATGAAGCTGTCATCTGCACAGGTGTGCTCCTCCATGCATGTGCATTGGCGCTCTCAAATGTACGCACCTGGCTTATCTGTGAAGTGAATGTGGCTCAAGTTTCCCAGCTGGACTGAAGCTGGTTTGAGGAAAAACACATCCAACAACTGTATTTCTCAAGGAACTGCAGAATCGATATTGACTGTTGCTAATGTCATATGCATGAAACTTCAAAAACTAGCAATGGAAGACAACTGGAAGCAGACTAATTGGTAATATAAACACAGCCTAAATTACTGCTCAGTTTCTGCTGTCAGAGAGGTGTGAACACACCCTTTGCTAGAGATCACCATCCCCTCTGCATTGTGTAGGGCCCTCAGACGGGTGTGCTAATAAACGTCACAGTGGGTGGCATTTAAGCTACTGGGTAAACACAATTTGAGAATAACTGTGCCATGTACCTGTGAGCTCACTGAATAATTCAGGAGTCCTATTAAAAAACAACAACAGACGGTTCAAAAGTGTTCTCACCAGCACTGTGTACTTAAGACATACTTTATTTGAGCAGTTAAGCAGCATTAACATTTTAATGAAAGCAGTGACCATATGTAAACCTTGACATTTCTAAATAAAGTTTAATGGGACCCGGAGCAGCACTCACACAGTGTAAGTACACAACCCTATATTTCTTAGAGCATTCTCTTCTCAACAGCTCCCACTTCCCCCCCCCCCCCGCCAATGCAAGCTGCTTTTCAAGCTCACATAAAATAAAAGCACTGGGTCTTGTACACATATGCTGTTTCACTTTTTGAAGTTTCTAAGTTTCACTTAGAAAAGCTTTCAATTAAGGAAATTCTATATAAAACAACAACAATAACCCCAGAGAACCTATTGCAGATTCCATGCACCACTGTAGATTGTAGTCACAATCTCTCCATCGCCCACCACACAGGTGGGGAACTAACAGAGAAAGTTAAATGATGCTCTAAAACACTCATACAACTGATCCAGTAACTTGAATTACTCTGCAAAATTTAACACTTAAGCTTCTACGTTAACGTGCACAAATGTTTAAGATTAAGAGAAATGTAAATATGTTATAACACATCAAATTTACTTTTAAACTGATATTCTTTTTCCAGGCAAGTGATACCATGAATTCATAATTACTTATGCACATTTAATACATCATTCTGCTGTTATATTGGTTAACTTAGTCTGTGTGTTTGCTTCTTACATGCTATTTCCCCTTTTTGTTTCTATTACTAGTGGCAAGTGTTAATTAAGTTTTCCCTTGCCCATACTGCACTTCCCTGTTATTTTCAAAGCATCGGGGCATTGGGCTCTACAGACTATATCCCAATTTTTCCCCTCGAGCATTTGTTCAGTAAGCCATATATTGTTCTTTTCAGTTTATCCATTCTTAACACTTGACAGGTCACTCTTTACGGTGGGACTGTTTTTGACAGGTTAGCCCACCTTGACAGAATGGTAAGACTGTAGCTTTTAAAAGAAAAAGAGAAAAAAGCATTCTGGACATGCTGCAATCCATAGAAAATACCATTCTATAGTGACCGACAGGTTAATGGTAAAGTAATTTACTTTGCCAAGGCCAACCTAGATCCAAGCAATCCCATAAAAAAACACACCAAAAAACTGGCATCTAAGAAATGAGATGCAGAGTATTGTTCTCTGTAAAGAAAGAGGAAATAAGCTTGTTTACTTAAGATGAATTGACTTTGATTGTTGATCCTACTCTCTGCTGGTCTAAGAACAAATGATATCAACTTCTGGTGAAATGCTTCAATTAGACTGTACACTAAAGTTTATTTCCAATGTTCACCTCAATTTGGAAGAAGGTACCCCTGCATAAATGCGCATTTTCATAGATTTTAGAAGGTCTCTATTAGAATAAATAGGTTAAACTACCTTGCTTGGAAAAATAGCAATTTGTAGCCTGAGAGTTGCAGTGATCAACAGGCAGCCATGATGCATAATTACACGCAGTCATCCTGCAAAATGATGACTGATGATGGAATTTTAAATTGCTTAGCCATCGAACATGTGGCACTTATCCTAAATTCTCCCAAGGAGGAGAGCATTGAGAGGCCTGCCTGGAATCACTTGCTGGGAAAACGTGTTAAGCATTAATTATTGCTGCGTCAGCCAACTAATTAAGAAGGCAGTTGTTGAACAAGACATTTATTAAGAAAAGTACCCTTTAAAAAATTGCTTGTTGAGAGATGTTGATAAGAATTATTGATTTAGGAGCTTGTATAAAAGATGCCAGTCATAAAAGTATTAAAATTTCATCAGTTTGTTACGGTTTTCAGCAGCTTCAATACTAGACAGTTAAGGCAGCAGACGATTTGTGTTGGAATAAACAGAATTCTTCAAAACCAATTAGTTCATGTGCTCTAAATAGTATTTCAAATTCATGCATCTTTGGTGAAACTGTAATTCAATGAAGAGGTTGTGGTTGCAAATCTTGGAAGTAAATGGTCAAATTATTGGGATTAATCTTAATTTGGATTTTTTATTTTTGAAGATAACAGACTTTGACTGCCAGTAAAACGACACTATGCATTTGCTGGTTGTCACCAAGATTCTGTTAGCTACTTATTTGAAAACTACAATACCACCATATATTAAGGAAGGGCTTTCATAACATAGTGCGGAGATATATCAAATGCTTTTAGCGTAGCTGATTATGTGGCTGAAGAGGAAAGACATTCGAAAAGAAAAGCAGCTTGCCTAGTCCAACAGGCAAGTGTGCGATTTCTTTTCTTTTAAAAAAAGTGTATATGCATGTATCTTCCACACCCGTATTGCTATCAAGAATTGTAGCCTGAGCCATTAACAAGCAGCTTACTTATAGAAATTTGCACAATAAGGATATACCGTACTTTTCCGTCTATAAGACGCCCCGTGTATAATTTTTAGGGAGTCAAATTTAAGAAAATGGGGGCAGATGGAACAGAGTTGCTGAGCTAAGGGGAATTGCCAAAAATTGCTCATCCGCACACATCACAAAATTCACGTCCCATCTGTCACATCGCTGGCAGAAGCTACCAATTACTCGCCCAGCTGCCAGAGCGTCACTCAATTGACACCACCCATTGACACAACAACCAATAAAATGCACAATAGTTGTTGACAGCTGCGGCAGCAACCAATCAAATGTCTACCCTATTCACTACCCATGTATAAGACGACCCCCACTTTTTAGCATGATTTTTGAAGAAAAAAACAGAGTCTTAAATACGGAAAAGTACGGTACCTAGATTATTCCTGGGTACTAGATACACGAACATTGTCGCCACCCTTGCAGCAAAGGATGCCATGATCTACACAACCACCTCGCCTGGAATATGAATGTGCCCAGGTTAGTTCCAAATCAAGCATCATTTCCCTAAGCTCTTCTCTCACTAAGAAAATGAAGCAAGATCCTGCACAAGCACATACAAATAGCAGCGTTCTCAGGCTGCTTTCTAAGAGCATCTGCAAGCAGACCTATAATGAGGGAGGGCTAAGCAAAGCACACAAAAATTAAAAGTGCTTCTCAGAAAGTACCTTAAGTCTGTTTTTGTCCAGGTCCCAGCATGCTGTACACTAGAAAGCTCCCCACCTCCCTCCAAGAAAGGGGGTGGCTCCAGAGAACTGTACGTAAACCCAAGAAAGCTTCAGTCCCTTGGGAGCTGCCTAACTTTCAGTGTGCTTGGCCAAACAAAGAAATCTCACCAATCCAAAAAGCTACACGCTTAGACCAATACCCTTCTTATACCCTCTGAAAGCTCTCTGCTTTCTGGATCTTTAAGCACCTATGGTGGTGACAATACAATAATGATTACATAACTATCAGTGAAGCAAGCAAAGACTTAAGGGTATCTTTAGTTTTGTCCTTAGTTCCCTGCAGCCTTAGAAACCACATGGCTTGGGGACTCTTGCACAGCTTTGGCTGAACTATTCTTAGTGTCTAGGACTTGGGACAAAAAGAAGAAAGAATTACATGTTGAAAGATGCAGTTGAAAATGACACGGTAATATGAATAATGCACATGAATATATTAGTTTATGGAGGGATTTCTTGAAAAAAAGATAAGATCCCTCCAAGAAGTTCTTCAAGAAAGCTTTCCATATTGAGGAGAAATTCTCCATCTTGGAACTTAAAAGATATGGGGGGAGGTACAACCTGAGGCCATGCATTCCTCAAGGATCTTGAAGGTTCAGTTCTCTGAGCCTTATTCCCTCCATCTCTTTACACCCCCTCCCCCAGGCTCAAAGGAATCAAGGGGAAGGCTGTGTCACAGCACTCCAGATTAAACTCTGCAGGGAAGGGAGATCCGGCCAAAGCAGTGTTGCTCCCCAGTGTGCCTTCCCTCCCTGTTTATGTTTTGCTGCCGCCAGGTGAAATGTCTTTATTCCTCCAGGCTGCCTTTCACCAAACAACCTAAGACTCCCTTGTGTCTCTTGGTGCATGGGGCGGCTTAAATTAAATTAAAGGCTTTGAGGTTTTGTGGAGTAATATTAAAAGTTCACTGTGAAGATAATGATGTTTGTTCTTAGGAAATAAAGTGTAAATGTATGGTTGCATGCACACAAAGCAATTTCCCAAGTGGAGCAAAGTAAAATGGGTTAAGTGCATCCAGCTTTTCCCTCACTAGGCAGTCCCTAAGTTAAAGACTTACATAGATCTCCTTTCTTCATTCTCCACTGCAACAGGGTTGTCCCGTTTTCTGAGATCCTCCTGATCTGAATGTCAAGGAAGACCCTGGCTAAATTACAGCATGGAATTGCCTTTGATTTGCCCCTCAATCCACAAACATTTCAAAAGCTTCACAGAAAACAATTGCCTATGATATATCTTATCTTCCCTTGATTAATTTGTGGCACCTTCCAAGTTATTTTTCTGGATCCTTCAAGTCATGAATCAAGCCAAAAGTTAATCCCCCCATCTCCTTACAAAATACTTAAAAGATTATTTTTTTATAGCAGCCCATTTTCTTCACAGGTTGCTACTGCCAATGCTTTTTAGTAGTATGAGAGCCATGTGAAATGGCCATCTGAAAGGCTAGTCCTCAGCCCTGTGTGTGTGTGTGTGTGTGTGTGTGTGTGTACATTCTTCTAAAATATGTTTTTCAGCCAATCTAGGAGGTATTTCTGGTCTGTAATCCTGTCCTGTTTGCAGCTTCACTAACCTATGCATCCCCAAACCAGCAACCCACTTAGAGGGAATAAGACTGCTATTTTGCATAAAATGCAGCTACCTGTATGAAGATAAAGATGCAGGGACTCAGAAATGTCCACTGACGCTTAACAAAGTTAAGCACCTTTGAATCCTATAGATGTCAAAGGGAGGTTTAGACATGCTTAACTCTCTTCCAACTGAAAACACTGAGACTTTGGCCAGATAATACGCATTACACTCACTATGTAATAACTCCTTTCAATCAGAAACCAGTTGCAACGTAGATATGCCATTCACACTGGCAATACTCTATCAGCGGGCAATTTCTCCCGCTTGTGCATCAATACAAGAACAGCATGGTGGATTCACATAAAATGCTTTTGATTGCATGGTTCTGTGGGAAATTGCAGGCACTGTAATAGATCAAGAAAAGTCCAGTTGGTAAATCCATGTATGTGTAGGGGTCAAACTAAATATGCAACACAGGAGATCTGTGATCAGATCTCTTGACATTTTTACTGGGAAAGCAAGGCAAAGTACTGTGATTTCAACAGAGTTTGCAGCAACTGTTTAATTTCAATGTCAAAACAGTATTACAACCTATCAGTTAATAAGGGTAGCAATGTTAGCATGCATCAATTAAAGCATATTCCCTGAGAAACAAACTATTTAATAGTGGTCTAAGTTTTCATAGGCCAGAGCCTACTACAATAAGTGTACGACACAGGCTGAACACATGGCAGACATACAAGACGACGTATACAGTAGAAGATAAACCATGAAGAGATAATTCATGATAATAGAAATGTACCGTATTTTTCGCTCTATAACACGCACCCGACCATAACACGCACGTAGTTTTTAGAGGAAGAAAATCCATAGGCATGCCACCCGTAGGCATTCCCTCCATAACACGCACAGACATTTCCCCTTACTTTCTAGGAGGAAAAAAGTGAGTGTTATGGTGCAAAAACTACGGTATGTCCAAATTGCTAGCATGTGAATATAATATACACAGCCAGGCAATTTGCTGGGGCAGTAGACACCAAGAGAATAGAAAGACTGAACAGGAATTCAGAGTAGAACCTGTTATAACCTGAAACAGCTTAATAGAAGAAAACAGAATTCTAATTCTTGATTTCTATTCTGTTATTTATTTCTTCAAAGATAGACACCAGGCCTAAGCTTGCCCTTTGTCTGATGCCAAAGGGGTACATCTGGCAAGTGCAATTTTCTTGGGAGAAAACAAATCTAGAATTTAGCAGCCATTTTGTGACTGGTGCTCATGGCACACTCTCAAAATCTGAAATGTACCCACTGGCCTAAGAAGGTTGACCAACATTGCTCTACTTGATTGGGGGGGGGGATGGAGAGAGAGAAAAGTTGAAAGCAATTTTATTGTTCTCTGGAAATAACTGGGTGGACCCAAAGGTGCTTGTGTGAGGAGAAGGCACTTTTGCTAATGGATGGCAGCCCTCCAGATTTCTGCTACTTTACCCCTCCCATTATAGGTCTGTATCATGCCACAGAATCATCGAGTTGGAAGGGTTCTTGAGGATCATCTAGTTGTTGCATGTCTCCTCCTCTTACCTTCCCACATTTCCTTGCCCAATCCAACCAAGGAAATATGCATACAGAAGCAGTTGTTGCATGCACATCACTCACTGAATCAGGAAACACAGATCGATCTAAATCACATGGACCACAGAGTGTATGTATTAACCTGAATAGGGAGTTGGTAGCATGAGAGCAGTGCAATTGGAAGTGGGGAGAAGAGACAGGATTTTCCTATATGCCACAGAAGTCCCTTCTAGCCCTAGGGACACCAGAAGGTTTGCAGGTAGGATACCCCATTTAGAAATGAGAAGGAAAATAAATAAATAAATGGGGGAGGCTTATGTGTGCTCTGTTTTAAAAAATGAAATTTCAGCTGCATCACTAGTAGAATAGCAGCTCCCTCTAGTGCATGAGTGCTGAAAGAAATTTTTGAGAAACCAACCAAACAACTGAAATTTGTAGCTTCAGCAGAGTGTCTGTATCAGGCAAATATGTAAGGTTCAAAAAACCCCACACTTTTTATAGTTCAACTCCAGTAAACGGAGCCCAGTCCAACTCTCACAAACTATGAAAAGTCAATGGGACTAAACCCTCCACTGACAGGTCATGGAGGTTCAACCACTGGTGGTAGACCAGGTAGGGAACCTGTGTCCCCAACCCAATGAGCCCCAGCCAGCACAGCCAATGTTCCGGGTTGATGTTGAGCCCAATGGCTGAACGGCTACAGTTTTCTCACCTCCACTCTAAGAAAATATTAGTACTGGACACTAGCACACGGTTGAGTGTAATGGGTTTGTGACACAGATCCTAGCCTTGACTAAATGACCTGTTACAAAAGTAGGCTATGTATGTAATTGTTTAAAATCAATTCACATTATGCTTAATGAGCAATGCATTGATAGATGCTCTGCTTTCTGTATAGCTTTTAGGAAAATTCTAGAGTACCCCACACTCATCTACTTAACTGCATTATTCCCTAGGATTGGAAGCATTCCCATGGGTCTGTCATCATGGACTTCAAAGTAAACCTATGTTGAGCAAGTAAGCAGAGCTTACTGGATATCCAAGATGTCCACCCCAATCCGAATGTGGAATGTTCTCCCCAAAGAAGCATGCCTGGCAACAACATTTTTAGCTCTTAGGTGCCAGGCAAAAAAAATTCTCATTTTCCTGGGCTTTGGGAACTTAATGTGGAGTGATTTATGGCCTGTTCTGTGTTCTTTTTTTATATATTGGGGTGTGTGCAGGATATTTTCCTTGTTATTGCTGGCATTGGATGAAAAATTTAGCATTTTTGTGTTTTATGGGCAGTATTCTACTAGTGAGTCCCATTAGCGCAAACATTTCTGCTTGTGTGATGGGCCTTCTCTCCTCAAATTCTGCTGCCCAAGCAGAAATCCTTGTATTTACAAAACATTCATGAAGTTCTGTGTTGGATGCAGCGCTATACTTTTTATCTATTTTATGTGTTTTTGATTTTTAAACATTTGTGTTGGCTGTTCTCTATTTTATATATTTGTATAAGACATCTTTGTAAAAAGTAGTACAAATTTATAAAATAAAACAACGCAAAATAATAATGCATCCCCACCTAGAAATAAGCCCCATTGGATTTACTTCATCAAACTGTAGAGTTGGGAGGGCAGCCAAGGGTCATCTGGTCCATCCCCTGCAATGCAGGAATCCTAGGTGGGCTCGAACCACCAACCTTCTGGGTAACAGCCAGATGTACTGACAACACATAGGATTTGGCTGCACATTATCCTGAGAACTTGAGCTCAATCTTCCAGTTTGCAGTTTTTAAAAATATTCCCAAACTACAGTATGCTCAAACAGTTAATGATAATCCCTCTTGCATTGCTGGATATACAATAAATTTAATAGTAAATGATATAAGTTCAAGAAAAGGAAGCAATCTTAGATAGTAACAGATATCTGCCAAGTCATCTATGCCCTTTTCATTCATATATATATATATTCCAAAAGCTTTGGGGAATCTTCATTCATGAATACAGAGCGCCTTCCAGCAAAGCATAACTGCATATTTTTAATTGGAAAAAGAATCCCACTGAACTAGAAAGGGAAGATGGAAGAAAATATTCGGCACTACATATAAGGCATTATGTTCCTGTGAGAAAAAAAAAAGTTTCTGCAACAGGGCTATACTTTAAGAAGTCTTCCTACCCAAAATGCCTAATTGCCCCCAGCTTTTCATACTACAGAGATCAGCCTTGCTAAGTAGAGAACTTGAAAATATTAACCAAAACAGAAGCACTGAATACTCTCGCTGCTGCTGCTGCTGCTTTCCCTGTTAAGGCAAAAGTAGACAAAATGGTGCCTTCCATATACTGTGCTGCTCCAACTCCCATCAGCCCCAGCCAGCATGTCCAAAGTTCAGAGAAGATGAGAACATCTGGAGGGCACCACATACTACAGGGTGGGGAACCTGCATCCTTCCAGATGTTTTTGAGCTCCCACTTCTATGTGCACCAGCTAGCACAGACAATGATCAGGGGTGCTGGGAGTTGCAGAACAACATGTGAAGGGTTACAGGCTCCCCATCCCGGCCCTGCTGTAACCAAAATCGATAAAGCCCAGCTCAATGACTGACATCACCCTGAGGAGCAGTGCTAGATGCCGCCCGTGTTACACAGCCCTGCCTGGCCTCAACTGGAAGGCATATATTTAGTGTCGCCAGATCCATGGTATGCAATGTTCTACCAGCAGGGACCCTCACTTTTATCTTCTGGGTGCCTCATGAAGACCTTTTTATGCCAATAGGCCTTGGCTGCTGTTTAATTTTAATAGCCAGCCACCTTAATGATTATTTGTGTGTGGGGGGGTATTGTGTTTTATACCTTAACATTGTACACTGCCCTAATATTGCATGTTCAGATGGTTTAAATCAAAGAACACTTCTATAAAAAAATAAAAATAAAAGATCTTCCCAGCATTACAATAGAAAGGTGTGAACAGATCTGACAAATGAGACACCCTGTGGCCAAAAAACTAATGTATGCACAATCAGGGGTTGACCGCCTTATTTATACTCCAGGTTTCTCCATTAATCTTTCCAAAACAAAAACAAAATAGATACGTAGTAGCACAGGAATATCAATATCAAAATAATATCAATCATGGATATGTAGTAGCACAAGAATATTAATTACAGTTTTGAGTTTACAAACAGCTGTGAAATCAGGCAACACAGTCTTTTGGGGAGCCCAAGAAGTATCCTTGTACAGTGGTACCTCGGGTTACATATGCTTCAGGTTACAGACTCCGCTAACCCAGAAATAGTGCTTCAGGTTAAGAACTTTGCTTCAGGATGAGAACAGAAATCGTGCTCCGGTGGCACGGCAGCAGCAGGAGGCCCAATTAGCTAAAGTGGTGCTTCAGGTTATTAACAGTTTCAGGTTAAGTACGGACCTCCGGAACGAATTAAGTACTTAACCCGAGGTACCACTGTATTTTGGTAAGCCCCACCTTTTCTGTTTTGTTTTAACCTATACTATGTGCCTTTGCTGGGAATTGCTTTACTTATTTTTGTAAACTGTATAAGACTAATAGGCTCTGGCAAACCTATTGTCTGTGAAAAAATGCAGGTGGTCCTTTTCTGAGATTTTAAGTTAGCAGTCTCCATTGTGTCTTGAGACAGTTCCCAAGTGCCACACATTCTATGGCAAATGATGAAATGCTACTGTAACTTTGTGCCCCCTTTTGTAAGGTGCAGTCCCTGCTGTAGACACGCTTGTATTTAGGCTATGTTAGTCCTGTTGTCTTCCTTCCTTCGCACAAGCTGATATGAAACTGGCATTTTCTTATCAATATCTTTATGTGTTAAACAATACCAGGGTAAAATGCACAGTCCTTCAAAATACAGGAAGTTTGCTTGCCTCTCATCCACCTAGATAACCACAAACATACTGCCTCTGCAAGGATTCTATTATTGCTTATCTGCAATTCAGAGGAAGAGGAAAACCACTATCCAGCAAAGCAGTGAAATAGAGAAAAGGAAGCCAGTTGTCTCATTATGCGGAGTGATTTGATCTTCAGTCCAAGGTTTCTGGGTGGTATTTTTCTTTAGCACAGTAACTCAAATTTAATTGTAATTCAGAGTTCAGGTGTGCATATGATTCATAATAATTTGAGAGGGAAATGGGTGGAAGTCTCAATAACCTGGGATGCATATTATAATTTCCCATCATCCTGATAGCAAACATATTTCAGTTGCAACTGAGGTCCTGGCCTTTTTGGTTCACTAACATCCTAAACAGATTGAAGTGATGTCTCTCATTTATACAACAGCTACAATTAAGTACCAATAATTATACACCAAAAACTAAGCTAACCCAATTTATCATGATGGGAGCTGGCCCCAGCTGAAACACACAATGTAATCTCATATGCCATTAGAGCATCATAGCAGGTTCCTGGTCCAAACAAACAAACATCTTGCCAGTTACCTCTCTTAATCATGACCATGTTTTCAGGTGAGGGTTTTTAGTCATTTTTAAAGAATGTTACAATAATCAGAAGTTTTTAAGCTGGAAAACTAGCATAGGAAACAGCTCATCCGACTCACAAGACCCTTTTAAAAACCTTTGATGGTTTATTTCCTTGTTTTGGGTTTATTTGTTTCTGTTTAAAAAAAGCTTAGTGCTGAAAAGTGAATGAGGTGGAGAAATTAAAAGAACACATGTTGTTGGGTCTTTCAGTTCACTATACTGTACTTTTTTTAAAAAAAGTATGCATTTTGCCTATGCATATGCATACAGAGGGAGGTTGAGAATAGCTGAAATAAAAGATAGAAGGCCTATTTTTCCAGAGACAAGAACATGATAATTTGGCTTGATCTTTAATTGACTGTGGTTTCTGTGATTTTTATTCAATTAATAGAGGTTAAGTCAACAGTTCACTATTCCTCTTCACCCACAAATATCCAGCCTTTTTAAAGCAAACTAAAATTAGCCACACTGAAACCAATGAAATGAGTTATTTGTAACTTTAAAACAAAAACTTTTCCATTGTTTTCAGTGATATTTAGGCTGAATTCATACATTTGTCCATGGCTTTATAACCATGGGTTGATATCCAATGAAGTCATATTTAGACTCACTGATATCTATGGACTTATTATTTCAGCAGGTGTACTCCGGGTATGACTATTACTAGTTATTACTCATAGTTCAATAAGGGCAAAGATAAGCACCATAGCTGTGTGCTCCTACCCTCCTGCTCTGCCTTTGTCATGGCAAGTCTACGTTGCATTAAGCTGCACTTCCTCATTGTGTCTGAATGATCTCTTACTTAATATTGGTTAACAAACCAGGATAATAAACCAGGATCTATTATCCAGATTTGTAAACCAATATTAAACTTGAGTTCCCCTGTTCGGATACAACAGGGAGCTTAGTGCAAAGCAGAATGTGAAAGGGAAGAGGAGAGGGTCAAGGAAGGAGCACACAGCAACAGCACTCATCCATGGCTCTGTAATTCATCCAATCCCACTAACTAAAAGTTAGTTACCAAGGCTGTGTTTGGACATTCATCTACTACTTCATGCCCTGGTTTATGAAACAGTGGACTAACGTAGCCTGAGTTGCAACTCAAGTTGGACTGGAGCCACAATATCTCCATTCCTTTGCAACGGTACGTTTCTTGATTGTGTACCTCTTTGGGGGAGAAACTGAAGCCACTGAGAGAAGCAAAGCAAAGCAAGGCACAGCACAGTACTGCCTTATGAGAGAACATTTGCCAGTTAGGAGGGGAGAGAAAATTGATCACCCTCTTACAGCTGTACAATTCATTCATGGCAGGAAACAGGAGTTTTGTTAAGGAAAAGAAGTAATGCATGTACCCAATCCATCACAGGGAAAACTGAACATGGTGGCAGGGTACTAGCTTCCAGGAGAAACAGACAGGCCACCTTTCATTAGCAGAAGCAAACACGGAATAATTTAACTCTGCCGCTTCTTGAACTTTACTAATTGGTTGCTGAAGTTACTCTGCTTCCAAATACATTTTAATAAAATTATGCAATCACCATGTGTGATAAGAACTAATTACTTTTATGACTTATGCATCCCAGAGAAATTATAAAGGCTAATGAACCTTGCTGTTGATTTATCACACAGGGTAAGTCCGAAACTTAAGTCAGTCACCAGGAATTGATTACTGTTTAATGAATGCAAAACAGCACAAAGGTATTTATTAGTGATGAAAATGTAGCAAATTGCATGTTGCCTGGAATTTATGTATTAATTTGCTAAAGACTGTTTCAGGAAAAATAAAATTAGTACGAAACAAGCAGGTTACTTGTTAGGATTATATGCAACTCTTATGAATTAGACAGAAGAAAGTCCTTAATCATGTGTTTTGGAGTCTTCCAAAGCCCTTTATAAGCATTGCCTAATTAATGCTCTCTAAACTCTCATTTTCTTGATGAGAAAATAGGCCAAGATGTTTAATTATTTGTTCAAGGTTACCAAGAGTTGCCGAAGATGATGAGCAATGTATTCCTCTTGAGAATTTCATTGTTTTAATCAACTACAAGGTATTTGCATGCGGAGTGCCTTCTGACCTTGACTTCATTCTCCCTTTTAGTTGTAATGAACATGTAAGAAAAGAAGCGGACCAACTTCATGATAATTTGCTGAACCCCAAGTTACAATGAGCTAATTATAAGCCAACTTTATTACAAAATGTACCTGAACATTTTTTTGGACTGGTATGCCATATAAAAGGTAATTCTTGGCATAAATCAATTTTTAAAAAATAATTATGAAAAGCTTCAACCAATTATGTATATATTTGTGTACATATGTTTTATTAAACCTATACAGTGGTGCCTCGCAAGACGAAAAGAATCCGTTCTGCGATTCTCTTTGTCTAGTGGTTTTTTCGTCTTGCGAAGCAAGCCCATTGACAGCTTAGCGGATTAGCGCTACAGCGGTCTAGCGGCTTCTAGCGATCAGCTGTTAAGCGGCTTATCAGTGGATCAGCTCTTAAGCGGCTTAGCGGCTTAGGAAAGGGGGGGGAGCGAAAAAAACCCACAGGGACTCGCAAGATTTTTTCGTCTTGCGAAGCAACCCCATAGGGAAATTCGTTTTGCGAAGCGCCTCCAAAACGGAAAACCCTTTCGTCTAGCGGGTTTTCCGTCTTGTGAGGCGTTCGTCTTGCGGGGCACCACTGTATTGCAATGACCAGTGGTTGTAGCCAATGACAGTTTAAGTTTCAAGTTTCATATCATTATCATGCCTCTGTATAAATAGGCATCATTATCTGCGCTTTACTTCCAATTGAAGAGACTATACTTCTGTTACCTGACACGGCTGAGACTGCAGATGTCTCCAGTGGCGTAGCGTGGGTTGTCAGCACCCGGGGTAAGGCAAGTAATTTCACCCCCTAACCCGTGGATTTGCACCCCCTAACCCGTGGATTTGCGCCCCCTAACCCTAACCTAACCCTAACCCCCAGATGTTGCGCCCGGTGCGGCCGCCACCCCCTTGCACCCCCCACGCTACGCCACTGGATGTCTCGTCCAAAGTTTCTCTAGCCTAGCCCATCCATCTTTCTGGAAAGACATTTTAAACTAAATACATTTTCAAGTGCTCAAACCTTACTGCAACTTACATAACCCGTTTATAAATCTTTGTCTAAAAACTGAGAATTATCTCTGTTCAATGTACATTGCTTTCTTTATTCCTTTGCTTTCTTCTGTATTACTTTCAGTTTTGTATGCTGTTGATAAACTTATTAAAAAGTACCATATTTTTCTGTGTGTAAGACGCCCCCATGTATAAGACACTCCCTATTTGGGGAGACTCCAAATTAAGAAAGTACCCTCAGCACTACCTTTGTATAAGACGAGCCCCAATTTTAAACCTAATTTTTTGGTAAAAAAAAAAACCCTAGTCTTATACACAGAAAAATACGGTATATATGTGTATAAAAAGAGATTGCAACTGACATGGAAATGATAGGGAGATGCATTCACTCCACTCTGAGAAACAAGTTACAAAATGGGCAGAACATTACCTTTGCTGGCTTGTGAGTCAAGCCTAAAACTTTCCCAAAAGGTCTCAATCCAGACAGCCCAAGTATAGCACCATTACTTGACAATGGAGATCTGAAGTTGTGTGAATACCTGGCTGTCAATCCCAAGAAAAAAGATTTACATTTGATGCCACTTATCTCACCACCAGTGCTAAAATTAATAGGTTGGAGGGGAGGAACCTTAATGATATCCACAAGCCATCTACACCCAGGTTTAGTCAAACCATGGCACTTGTAGCTTTCAGAAAACAGTAGCTAAGGAGTTTAGAGTGTATATTTCAAAGAATAGCTGCATTTTTGTTAATGTCATAGTTTGGGAAGAGCCAATTAGGTAGGCTCGCATATAATGCAAAATAGGATTATGTCTCTATCCTGAGTGAGATCCAATGCTGCTGTGGCAAATGCTAGGGTGGGGCAAATCATTTTGGTCTGGTGAAGTGGTGGAGCATATGCATCTGCCGCCTGGGACAGGCATGTGGAGCACACACACACATCCCGAGGGGGGCTCACCGACTCTCCCCCACTCCGTTATACCTGACCCAGGAGCGGAAGTGCAGCTGGGTGCACGCTAGAGCCAGGCTCCAATGGAAGGTTGTTGTGGGGGCGCCTGGTTGCACTCCCTCCCAAAAATGTGCCAGGAACAATGGCCCCTTCAGCCCCCCCCCACTACATCAGTGGTCTGGTGTACCCCATCCTTGTCCTCCTTTCCAATTAGATGGGAGACATCCACTCCATTGCCTCCACTTGTGTGTTACTGGCATTCAAACTGCTACTACAGTGACATGCAATCTCACCACAGGGAAGCATCTCTTATGACAATGACAGCCATGTATGTGTTAGAAAGTCCTTTGTTTTTCATAAATGCTGTGAAATCTCTAATACATCTCCTACACAGGGCTGGATTTATGGCTTGATGAGGCCCTAAACTACTGGAGGTAATGGGGCCCTTGATATGTCCAGCTGTCCTTTGTCAACAACAAATTGTTGCTTTTTGTGTTGAATATATGATATATGGTAATTTATGGACCTAATAGGTCCATACACAACACAAATCACTGTTGCTGTATGTAGGTTTTATTTTATTTATTCTTTATCTTGCATTTTGGAAATGTACATCCAGGGTTTTTTTCCTTTAAATTTTTTGGGGCCCCCCCAAGAGATTAGGGCCCTAAACTATAGCTTGTTTAACTTATACGTAAATCTGGCACTGCTCCTACATTTTGTAATGTTCAATCACCCCTTCAAATACCAAAGAGTTGTGCGCAAACAGAAGATGGGGCCCTGCAAAGCTTATGAAGGTAGGATACTTTTCATGCACAACTCTTGTTCAACAAGGAAGTTCCCAACCTCACAATCCAAGATGGACATTCATCATGCCATATTAATGCTGAGCAATCGTTCATCCTAAATGACACCCAATTTAACAATTATTATTTCCCAAAGTTTATGTTACATCATCGAAAACAAAAGGAGATGAATACTGTTTTTCTCCCTGTCTGGTTTCTATTTGGTTGTACAGAGATGACATCCCAGATAAGTGTGATGCCTAAGGCAACTTGGGGAACTGTACATCCTCAGACATAAAAAGACTATGCTGTATATTTAGCAATCTGTGCAAGGCTGATGAGTCCACAGTCATGTTGAGAGATTAGTGAGATGTGAGGACAGGACAGAATCATTGCAGGGACTGTTAACACAGCATGACCAAGCAAACAGACACACAGAAAAACACGTTATGTATTGGTTAAGCAATTTAAGGAATTCTAGGTTAAGATTTTTAGTGGCATCCCAAAATTATAATTCTTTAAGATATTACCTGCATTATTCAGTTATGGTATTAGTTGGTGAAAAGCAAATCTACCACCACTTCCCACAAGAAAATTAGTGGCAAACTACAAGTCTTAAAACACTTGTGAATATTTCTTCCAGTTCAAAGAATGTTTCAAGAGATGCTAAATATAAATGTAATGTCATGTTTGGTGTGGGAGGCTGGGGGAAGTTGAGTTATTCAGCTTATGCACATAAATATCCTGATCAATATATTGCAAAATTATTTCCAAATGAAAGTGAAATTATACTTATACCCCAGATTGGTCCCCAAAGCACCCAGTAAAAGTATGTCTCTACTATGAATCACGTAGCTCTCTTAAGTGTTCAAATGTATATCCTCTAAAAGGATCTGAAACCTACAGAAAGGACTAAAATTAAAGGTCAGAGTTTCTCTAGTTACAAGCGTGGTTAAAAATATTGCCTTGACCAGTGCAACTGAAACATATGCCAGCAGACTATCAAGCCAACATGTTCAGGACATTGTGCATAAAAGTTGGCTATATCCTTTATAGGCTGGATCACAACCTATTTGAATAAGTAATCTATGCACGGAAAGCCTCTTCTTCAAATTTTCAAAACAAAATGTATGTTATTGATAACTTCACTTGTCAGGCTATAAAATGCATCTGAATATACAGCCAGGACCAGAAAGATGAATACATTTATTCATAAAAATGAATAAACAAATCTTAAGGTAACTGAATTGCTGGTGGGGGTTTATTGTGGCAGTTTTTGCTTTACTTATTACACAAACAGAATTATCTTTCTCCCCACCCCCCCAAAAAAATCCACATTCCAGTCATACTTTAGCTGCATGTACAAGATTGGAGATAAGGCTGTTATATTTTCAAATGTCATAATTTGGCCTTTCGGATGACTGAGCATATTTTGAATCATTTTCAAAAACTTAAAAAAATATCAGCGCCTGTCAGCTGGCTAAGGCAATTAAAAACATTATCCCTGCTCTTACTTGCCAGATGCAGCTATTTTAAATATTGGCTGGTATGCTAAATGTCCCTGTGTGTTAGTAAAGATTTTAGAACTATGTAGTTTTTGACATGCTATGGAAGCTCTTAATATTCAAAGCCCTTATCCATATTAGGGAAGGTGCTGGTTCCACTTGGATGAACCTAGTGAAATTTCAAATACAGTAGTACCTCAGGTTAAGAACTTAATTCGTTCCGGAGGTCCGTTCTTAACCTGAAACTGTTCTTAACCTGAGACACCACTTTAGCTAATGGGGCCTCCTGCTGCCGCTGCTCCATCGCCACACGATTTCTGTTCTGATCCTGAAGCAAAGTTCTTAACCTGAGGTACTATTTCTGGGTTGCAGAGTCTGTAACCTGAAGCATCTGTAACCTGAAGCGTCACTGTACAGGTGAGGTGCCATTGTACAGGAGAAGATTGAGGATATCTGGGGGCCTTTTCACTGAAGCCATCTATCTGAACTCCAGTTTCCAGTATACTTTACAGGGCAAAAACCAACCTTGCCCTTTCACGAATGGACAAACTTCTTCATGGAATGGCTCACATAGGTATATGGTTGGCCACTGTAACAAAGGGATGATGGACAGGCCTATGGCCTGATCTAGCTGAGCTCTTCTGATGTAAGGGAGCCCAATGGAGCAGGTTTAAAATGGTGTGAGGCCATCTTTGCTGATTCCCCCTTCATCTGCAGCCTCCGAAGTCACATCCTACAGTGTTCCAGAAGGCCCCTCAATCTTTAGGACTTTAGGGTAAAAATTGGAGACTAAATCTGCAAATATCTCCTACACTCTTGCACCAGTGGGAACATCCTATTAGTTGAATGCTGCTCAAGGAAAGTGTGGATCCAGCCCATGGATTTTGCAACTGAACCCCCATTTCAACAGGAGAAGCCATATTCCTAGTATACAGTCCACAGAAGTTAAAAAAAAAAAAAAGATTGGACATCTGAAATACAGCCTCTAAAGTGGCTCAAAATAAACTGGATGTCAAATCCTGCTTTGATGCATTTTTGTGAGTACTGAATACATCAAAGGGAGCCGTTGAGCTGAGTGACATAAACACAACTGCCTGCCTCAATGAGAAATGCAGGCAAAGTAAATGAAGTAATTTTTGGATGCTATGACCTTAGTGAGGTCAAAGACAAAACAGGGTCTTGCTAAGAAAAATAAGTGGGCTTTGATATCCAAAGCAGCATGCAAAACAATGACATGTTTCCGTAGGGAAATGAGATCTATGAGAGTGCATTATATATAATGAATACATCCCATTATGGGGTTTTTTCTAGCCTGCTTAGAGCTTTCTACTCTATTCGTGGTTGAATACTGAACAACCTACAACAAATAAAGCCATTTTATACCACAATGGACTATTGGGTCATCTAGCCCTGTGCTGTCTGTCTACTCTGACTGGCAGGGCTCTCTGGTGTCTCCATCAACAGAGCCGTGATCCTGTTAAATGGACATGGCAGGTACTGAACCTGGGACCTTTGGCATCACACAATCAATCTATTGGGTCACAGCATCCAACTTTATCCAGATACTGATCTTCAAAAACTTAATAAGCACAGTGGGAATTAACAGAATGCCATCTGCATTTCACTCATTCCCATCACTCGTAGAGATTAATTTAGGGGGTTAATGTCTTTACCATCCTCCCTCCAATTTAATGTCTGCTATGACCATTTTTTTTTAAAAAAAATGAATTATTGGCAGTTATTTTTTGTGGTAGATGCCTAGAGATCAACCATGAGCTGTGTGGAATGGAAGTTGCTTCCTTGAGAATGGTCCTTCTAAGTCTCACTAATAGGAGCTGCCACAAAATATGATGAATCACCATGGAGTTTTTGTAGTATATTGTGCTGGAGAAAATTTCCATCTCACAACCGTTACAGACAAGGGAAGGAAAGGGCTTCTGTTAGAAGTTCCCTTACTATCAATAAGAAAAAGATGACGTGTTGTGCAAATAGATAGGATCACTGTAGTATAACTGCACTTACGGGTAAGTATTGTTATTTTTTTCAGCCAAAGACTCTGTCCCTGGTGCCAAGTGATCCCAGGTGGAAAAAAGGCCAATGTGGGATATACTTACCTCTTAATAGTTTGGACTACCTCTGAACAGGAGAACTGCAGTAGGATAGCTTCAAATGGCCTGTTTATCCCAGTAAAAATGTAAACGTGTTTCCTATCTATAATCTAGTAACTCAGTCTTGCTCTGCCTTTCCTTATTGTGTATTATCTTTTATGCCCTTGCAACTTTCATTTATCCCGCACAAATTACTACACACATGTTTTATGGCAGCTTAAATCAAAACTGCATATTTTGTTCTTCACTGCACCTCAGTCTCTGGTACCCCAAGCATCGGGTTTAATGAAATACATGTTGTTTTTCAAATGACCTGCTTTCTCAAGTCTCTGCACATCATTAATATTCTCCAGACTGCCTGCAAGAATTTATTAATTCATTTGAAATGCATTTTCCCTAAACAAAGAAGAGAAGCCTGCTACTCCTTCACCTCTTGCACTCCTGTCAACAACAACATTAGTGAAAGGCAAATACTTATATCTAATGCTAATATCTGAATTGATCCATGGGGTGTTTTGCAGGTTGTTAAAGTTTATTAGCCATCACAGATTATCAGGGGAAAAAAATGTTTAGTTGGCTAATTACTACAGCTGATGCTGTCAGAAGTGCATGAGCTTCTTACAGCACATACAGAAGAATCAACTCCTGGAAGCTTCTTACCAGCAAGATAATCTACATTGCAATGCATGTCTCCTAGTGGAAATAAGCTGTGCATCCAAGCCACAGGGGACCAATAATAGTGACTCCCCAAAATATATAAGGGAGTAGGTGGTCCCTGAGCTATTCTGGACCTAAGTTGTTAAGGGCTTTTAAATGAATACAAGCACCTTTAACCTGGCCTGGTAAGAAAATTCTAATCATTTATTTGCAGGGCTTCCAGCAAACAGAAGGCCCTCACAGCATTTCTCCCCACCCGGCCCCCACAGGTTGTTTTTTTTATTACTCCAGGGGGTGGGGCAGGGAAGAATGCAAAATTAGCACCACCATGATGAGTTGTGTTGGGGTTTTTATAAGCCACTCTCTTGGAGGACTTGGACCATTTTGCTTTTCAGTACATCTGAGCAATCTTTGCCCTGTCCCGAATAGAACACATTCTTAGTATTCCCCCTCCGGCTCCCTCTGCTTTGTCTGAGTGTGATATCTTCTGAGCAAAAAATATTATACTTGAAGTGGCATTAAAAGAGCTATAGCATCTCATCACTTTCAGGTATGCTTACAATCAGAGGGGGAAATGAATTGGTGATTTATATATTAGTGATGCTTTGCAACAGCTAAATTCACAGAATTAATAAAACACAGCAACATACAGCTCAGAACACAGTCCTACGGAATAATTACATTATCCCTGTACTTGAATAGCTTATTCTGGGAACTGCATTTCAAGCAAATGAGCAGTGCCAAAGACAGGAATAAAAAAAGCTTAAGTCTATTTCCAGTACACTAAAATTACAAATATTTTATTCTGACGAGGTATTAAAGCATTATGTGCCTGTATTTCTTAGAAATTAAACTTTAAGGAACTCATAGCAGGAGAAAATAGCATCAACAAGCTGCAATGTTATAGTGATCACTGGCCAAAAACAGTTGGTAATTTCCAGTAACTCATCTAAATGACTTTTTGAATTGTAAGAGTCACAGCTCAACGGTAGAGATTAGTTATGGAATTTGCTTCCACAGTAAGTAGTGATGGGCAACAACTTGGATGGCTTCAAAAGCGGATTAGACAAATTCATGGATGATATGGCTCTCGATAGCTACTAGCCACAATGGCTAGGCACCACCTCCATTGTCTGAGGCAGTGTATACTTTCCAATGTCAGCTGCGGGGACCACAAGTCAGGAGAGTGCTGTTTGCACTTAGGTCCTGCTTTCAGGCTCCCTGCAGGCATCTGGTTGGCCACTTGATGGTCCATTGGCCTGATCTAACAGGTTCTTCTTATGTTCGTAACCCAGAGGGTACCAGGTAGGGCAGGGAAGATATTCCTTTCTGAAACCTTGGAGAGCGTTTGCCAGTCAGTGAACATAACACTCAATGAGATGAACCAATGGTCTCTCACTACAAGGCAGCTTCTTTTGTTGTTCCTTAAAGCACAGTCACACGGCCTCAATTCTTTTCCAGGTCATACGGAAATAAGCAGAGTTGCCTAACAGGCCTTACCT
Source organism: Podarcis melisellensis (assembly GCF_964234715.1). NCBI lineage: Eukaryota > Metazoa > Chordata > Lepidosauria > Squamata > Lacertidae > Podarcis > Podarcis melisellensis. Next base: position 75,285,665 of record NC_138528.1, on the reverse strand, counting down.
TTTAAGAGAAATAAGCTGGTGCATCTCTCTAACAAAAATTATTCACAGTTGTGTAGAAACAGAGTGTTTCAGTAGTCACAGGCACCTAGCTAGGTTGCTAAAGTCAGGAAGCAAGTTTATCCTATGTGATTCCTCAAAAATCTTACCAGCCCCATAACTTCAGCAAAGCGAAAGCTTTCCGGTTCACATTTTGGGGAGCTAATTCATACACTACTACATGTGAGCCATCTCAACCTGTCCTTCGACATATGAGTGTGTCCACAAGGTGCAAGGTCTACAGAGGTTTAAAGGAGAAGTATGGGGTGGGGCTTGAAGGCTTTCTTGCCTTCATTCCTCCCCTAGCCCAGCTGCTGGTGTCACCAGTGCGAGAAGGGAAAGACAAAAGCCTCTCGGAAGCTGCATGCACGAGAGAGCTCCTTTAAAAGGTGTTTTTGCACAGGGCTTTAATACCCACACAGATGATGAGAGATTAGATATTGCTGCAGTGGCTGCAGGATGTTTTTTCTCTGCTAGGAACAGGGTTTTGCAGCCAATGCAGGAGTCAACCCTGTCCTCTTGCCTATCAGCTGACTTCACCAGTGATGGGGGGGGGGGGGCTTCACAGGCTAAATTGGACCCTGTGGCAGGCCAGGATTGGCCCATAGGCCAGAATTTTCCTACCCCTGAAATAGAACATATAAATAAATACAGTGGTACCTCGCAAGACGAATGCCTTGCAAGACGGAGTTTTCCGTTTTCTGAGTCGTTCCGCAAGACGAATTTCCCTATGGGCTTGCTTCGCAAGACGAAACGTCTTGTGAGTTCTTGCGAGTTTGTTTCCTTTTTCTTAAAGCCGCTAAGCTGTTAATAGCCACTAAGCCACTAATAGCTGTGCTTCGCAAGACAAAAAAACTGCAAGACGAAGAGACTCGCGGAACGAATTAATTTCGTCTTGCGAGGCACCACTGTAATTGCAATGACTACCTGCTGCAGGGGGGGAAGCAATTCAATGACTGTGAATTCAATGACAGGGGGGGAGAGAGAGACATATTGAGTGAATCAGCCCAAAAAGACTATTGAAATTGAAGCTGATAAAGTTTCACAAACCAAAATTAGACTGCCCCACCTCTACTGCTCTTAATTTCAGCAGCATTGTTAATTAAGGAATAGAAGCCCATCTGTTTTCTACAGAGTGTAACTATTAGGTTTAAAGTTTCAGCTGAATTGTATCACAGGACGTTTAATTTGTGTACACGGTTGCAGTCACTGCAAATACAGGCAAATTTATCACTCATCTGTATGCATGAAAATTTAGGCCTGTAATTTCCATGTTGAATATTGCTTAGTGATCAGGCTTCACAGACTGATGAACGTAATTTCCATAATGAATCAGGAGCAAACATAAATCAAACCATACATACTTACAAATAAGAGAAAGCAAATTAACAGACCTACTTTACAAACCTCAGGAGATGCTCACACTTTTGTTAGGAGCTTGCTCTGCACAAGACTAGCACTATTTAGAGAGTGAATTAAGGCGGGGGGACTAGGCCAAGATTTGCAACTGCAAGAGCAATGCATGGCATCAATACACAATAGACCTAGATATCAGGGAATTTTAGCTAAACCATTAAATGAGTAAAACTAATTGAGTGGAAGGTTAATCTGTATTAAAATGCCTTCAGGTGTGTGATATTTAAAGACTGCTCTCTTTAAATGCTGATGAATTCTTTCATACGAATATTTGTTTCTTCCATGCCAACTTGGTTGTTAGAATTTCTATAGCACCAAGTTGTGTGCTCTTTTGATGCATGCAGGTAGAGGATGAGGGAAGAAGGACAGTGACACTGGGCACTTTCAGATGATCTGTTAATGGAGCATTCATCCCAAATTGCTTGAAGTGAGATAAGACTACATTAGCTATTTAATGAACATTCATTGTGATTTGTCTGCGTTGAGATCACTGCTGTGTCAAAACAAGTGCTCCCCCCACACTTTCCAGTGCATTTTCCATGGCACCTGCCTTATCACAAAACACCAGAACTTTGGGGGGGGGGGAGCATTTGTTGAGGAAGACCTCTCAATCAGCTGTAACTGCACATCCTGAATTTGCTGGTATGTGACTGAATCCCACTTGAAAATAGTGACAGCCTGGAAAAGCCCAGTGATAGGAGAGACAGGAAAGTGATATAACCCAAAGCACACCTTATAGGACTTGCATAATACATTTTTCTCATATAAATCCCCTCAACAGGAGATCAGCAGTTGGCGGGGGGAGGGGGGCTTATGAAAATAAGTTGAGAACCATATGAAACTGTATCATTGGATACGATTCTATTGTATTGAAAACTGTAAATTTATGCTAAGAAGTAGTGGAGGGTGGATTGAAGATATAAACTCTGCATAAGTGAGAAAAATATCCCAGCAGTGAACTCTTCAGTCTATAAATGCCCGCTTAGAGCAATCATAGCTAGCAGCAAGTTACTGTACAAGAAACATTCAAATCACCAACCTGGTTCTTGGAGAGGAACCATTGCAGAATTTAAAAACGGAGGAAATAGACTATTCAGCAGCCTGATCCTATTATTTTGGCCAAGAGCCAATGGAAACACAGCAGCAGAGTCAAAAGCAGGATAACTGCAGAGACCAAAGCTAACACAGCACATGCCCACAGTTCCTTGATACTCTCCCACCACCCACCAAACATGGACTTTCCACACTAACACTCCCATATTTCCTATACGTGGAAGCCTATGAACAACAACAGCTAAACAGTTGATGGCACCTGTAATGCAAATGAGAGGTAATATTCCATATGGAATTGTGGCACAAAAGACAGGTCTGGATTCAGTTCTCCTTAAAAAGAGTCCTTTTTGTTCTCTATTTTGATGAACAGGAGAGTGCAAGATCTCCTTTTCCTATTTTACAGCTTGGCAAGCCAGGAAGAATTTAGGGAATCAGCTGACTGGTCACCAGAAGTCAACAGTCTAGGCTTCTTCTCATTTATGTCATAAAGAATAACCCAGTTGTTAACTTCCACCCACCTTTCCAGAGCTCTGTGTTTCACACACATCTTTTCTTCACCCCAGCGCGCTCCAATGTAAAGCACTCCTTGCCAGCCAACCCGCCTTTTCCTCTTCCTTCAAAACCGCACGCTAGCCCAAGGAATCTTTGAGCCTTTGTCTGCCACTATCCACCCCCTCTGGGATTTCTGGGTCACATCTAAATGGTAAGTCACTTGAGTTTAATATGTTCCTAAAGTATAATAATGATGGTGTAGCTTACTCAGATAAAACTGTACTGCTAGGACATAATTCATTCTTGGTGTTATTAACTCATGATACGTACATGGTGGTCACATGCAGACTGGCACTCAGATCCTATTACAGAGCCTGTGCCAGCACAAAGGTTAAAGTTTTTTTAGCTGTCACAACCAAGTAATGGAGGTGCAGACTTCTTCGTGAGACACATCATCCTGAGGAAGTCAGAGCAGGGCGGCGGGGTGTGTGTGACAGTGATAATGATGCATCTGCAGTTACAAAAACAATTCTGAAGTAGGCAAGGAGTGAGAAGTGGGGGAGAAGGAATGGGGCTGGCAGGCAAGTGGCAGGACAACCCTTGGCCACCTCTGAAATTAGGTAAAGGTTGTGATGCATCATTTGGGAGCCCCCTGGGCAGTGTACAGCCTTCAGTTCAGCTTAGCAGGGCCTCCAATGGTGGCTTGCTAGGTTTTGGCAATTTCCCATTTGGTAAGTCATGGGCAGGTAGCAAAGCAAGTGGCTTATTATGTCCCTGAAGGGGTTCCATACATGGTTTGTTTGTTAGTTAGTGGGTCACAAGTTGTCTGAGCCTGCTTTAGACCCTTAGCAGTTCTACTTAATTCACTGAGTGACCTGTAAATACAATGAACCACACACACCATAACAGATGTCAGTATTACTAGCCCTATTGCTGGGTGGCACTGTAGTCTAAACCACTGAACCTCTTGGGCTCACCAATAGGAAGGTCGGCAGTTCGAATCCCCGCAATGGAGTGAGTTCCTGTTGCTCTGTCCCAGCTCCTGCCAACCTAGCAGTTCAAAAGCACACCAGTGCAAGTAGATAAATAGGTACTGCTGTGGCAGGAAGGTAAACAGTGTTTCAGTGCGCTCTGGTTTCTGTTACGGTGTTCCGTTGCGCCAGAAGTGGTTTAGTCATGCTAGCCACATGACCCGGAAAGCTGTCTGTGGACAAACACTGGCTCCCTCCGCCTGAAAGCGAGATGAGCGCCACAACCCCATAGTCGCCTTTGACTGGACTTAACCATCCAGGGGTCCTTTACCTTTACCTATTGCTTGGGGTGTAGCATGATCCTTCAACTAAATCACATCAACTAGAAACAAGAAGAAAGTGTGTAGTGTAGAGCAGACATGCCTATTTTTTCACCACGCTGGAAAGATAAGGACTTAAAACATACAACACACACTTCTTAGGCTATCACAACCATACTTGGGTGCAAGTAGTTTGTTAAAATTTGCTGCTTGGAAACGCAGTTGAATACAACTTGGAAAAAACTTGCTGTGCAATTTGTGCGAACACTCACATTAATTTCCCCAATAGCCGCAGCCTCATTACTGCCAGATTTGTGCATCCCATTATGATGCTGACATTGGCATTTGTGTGATTAGTGAGGAAATTACTGATTCATTCAGATTTAGCATGATCTTTATTGCTCTTAATTAAGCAACGGAATGTGAAAACTGTTATGACATTTTAATTATCTGAATGCAATACAATTTGTATATTTTCTTTTTTTAAAAAAAAATATACATCTGGTGGGATCAGTATCTTGATCAGTTACGAGTAACTGACTAACCTTCTGCTGGAAACTGAATTTCCTCTGCTCCATCCCCCAATTTCATTATCTCTTGTTAATAATCATCTATGGCAGTTAAAGAAATGAATGCTTACTCTTCAAGATCCAAGATCTCTAGGATCTTAAAATAGCTACTGTAAAAGTTTAGGATGGTTTTTACTCTTTTACTTATTGATGATATTCTCCATGACAGAAGATCTCCCAAATTCTGAACTCCGTTGCATGGGGGACATCTACAAGTGCAGCAGGCTCTGCACTGCAGATCTTCACCATCAAACATCTAGAGGGTGGCAGAGCAGAAGGAGGTCCCAGCTTTTCCCCTCATCGCATGAGCAATTCCATAGGACTATGTGGCATCAAAAGAACAGTCTCTCAACTACTGGCAACTGTGGTGCATTTGTTTGTAGTGTAGAGATGGGCGACTTGCTGGACTACAACTCCTGTCATTTCTGACCAATATCCATGCTGGATGGAGCTGATGGGAGTTGCAGTCCAACGTCATTTAGAAGACCACTATCTCTGATGGCCCCCATCTGTGCTATGCATTTAAAGCAGCATTTAAACAGTCATGGCTTCCCCCATAGAATCCAGGGAACTGCAGTTTGTTAAAGGTGCTGAGAGTCATCAGGAGACACCTATTCCCCTCACAGAGCTACAATTCCCCGAATGGTTTAACAACCCATCCCTCTTCCCAGAGAACTCTGGGTATTGTAGTTCTGTGGGTGGGTGGGAATACAGGTTTCCTAAAAAAATCTCAGCACCCTGAAACTGCAGCTCCCATGATTATTAGGGGAAAGCCGCAGCTGTTAAAAGTGGTGGCATAGTGCTTTTAGTGTGGATGGGGCCTGATATGGTAAAAATATGTTCAGTGCAAAAGTCTAAGCCAGGAATTACACATGTTTATTCTTCTTCTTTTGCGATCACTCGTAGCCGAGGGAGATTGTCTTCCATAAACACAGTTTTAACAATGAGTCCGTAAGTGACTGTGGAGGCCAATTCTGGATCCACACGTCCTTCCACAGTGGGGACATTGGTTTCTGGGCGGGAGTTGATCACAGTGTGGATCTCTTAGCACATTTCTCCCTTGCGTCCTGAGTTCGAGTGTCTTCAAAGCCCAGGACACCTTTGGTAAAGGCTGTTCTTCAAGTGGAGCACTTGCAGGGCAGTGTTTCCCAGTTGTCAGTGTTTATACTACATTTTTTTAGATTTGCCTTGAGATAGCATTTAAACCTCTTTTGTTGACCACTAGCATTACGCTTTCCATTTTTAAGTTCGGAATAGAGTAGTTGCTTTGGAAGACGATCATCAGGCATCCGCACATGACCAGTCCCACGAAGTTGATGTTGAAGAATCATTGCTTCAACACTAGTGATCTTTGCTTCTTCCAGTACACTGATATTAGTTTGCCTGTCTTCCCAAGTGATGTGTAAAAAATTTTGGAGACACCGTTGGTGGAATCTTTCTGGGAGAGTTGTGTACAGCTGTTAAACAAATGAAAAACAACAAAGCCAGTGGACCTGATGGGATACCTGCCAAAATCTTCAAAGTGGGCAGAATTGAACTTACACAACAACTTCACAAGCTCATCAAAAAAATCTGGGAAAGAGAAGATATCCCAGCAGACTTTAGGGATGTCAAAATTACCAATCTCTTTTAAAAAGGCGACAGAACTAATTGTGGAAACTATTGAGGCATCTCTCTATTAGCTGTGGCCAGCAAAATTCTTGCAAGGATCTTAGCAAATCGTCTCTTAACAATATCTGAGGTGACCCTTCCTGAATCCCAAAATGGTTTTCAGCCTTCTAGGGGGACAGTAGACACAATTTTCACCGCTCAACAGCTTCAAGAAAAATGCAGAGAGCAAAACCAATCCCTGTATATGGCGTTTATTGACCTAAGGCTTTCGGCACTGTAAATCGTAATGCCCTGTGGACTGTCCTTCTGAAAATTGGCTGTGCAGATAAATCTGTAAACATCATTTGACTCCTCCATGATAATACGACAGCAACAATCACATATAACAATGGCTCTCAAAGTGAACCATTCACAGTGGGATCAGGTGTTAAACAGGGTTGTGTTATTGCTCTATTCATTATTTTCATTGCCATGATCCTACACTTTGTCGAAGGGAAACTCTCCACCAGAGTAGAAATCATATATCGAACAGATGGAAAGCTCTTCAATCTGAGCAAGCTGAAAGCAAAGAGTAAGGTGACCGTAACTTCTGTCATAGAGCTTCAGTATGCTGATGACAAGTTTGACGCTTACGAAAAGTTTGGCCTATCACTCAACATCCAAAAAACCAAAGTGCTGCACCAACAAGTACAAAACAACCCCTCTGCAGTACCACAAATCCAACTCAATGGTGTAATATTGGAAAATGTCAATCACTTCTCCTACCTAGGCAGTTATCTTTCCACAAGGGCCAACATTGATGCCAAAATCCAGCATTGCCTAAGCTCTGCAAGTGCGGCTTTCTCCCAGTTGAAGTGCAGCATGTTTGAGGACCGGGACATTCGCAGGGAAACCAAAATGCTTGTTTACAAAGTTATTGTACTACCAACCTTACTATATGCTTGTGAAACATGGACCACTTATAAACACACGTTTATATGCTAAGCTAAGTACATGAGGCTAGAAAAAAACTCAGAAGGTTTGTAAGAATTTGAGCAATCCTTATATGAATGAATGACTTGGAAGAAGTGGAACCAGTATTTGGATCAGCTTGGTTTCTACATTGTTTCATAAATTCTAGAAGCTATTTGAGTGCTGCCTACATGCTGCCTATATGTTGCATGCTCATGGAAATTCACATGGGAGAAAAGTTATTGGGATCGGAGAATGATTTACAGCAAAGCAATGCACAGAAAGGGTTAAACGCCCCACCCCCCCGGCATACACACGACTCCTTCGCTTCAAATTTAATCACCTGAAGGCGTTTTCCTTTCTTAAATGGCACTGGAGCTCTTATGTGTAGAATGCAGTTCGCCTCTCATATAGGAGCTCTTGGGACTTTTCCCATCCTCTCTCAATAGGCAGCATTTTCCCAGTTAATAAACAAGTTGCCATGTTAAAAGGCAACAGCATCTGTGCAACAGCAACCTCCTCTCCCAAGCCTGTCGTTAGTGGTGAACTGTAATTTGCTAAAACACTTTCCTAATGTTTGGTATTGAGTTCAAGCAGAAACCATATTGCTCTTTTAAAAATGAAGTACTCTCCCAAGATCAACATTTTTCTCCAAAGCTAATAGGTTTGGGAATAGCCGGGGGTGATTTTTGGCTACCAATCCTGATGAGGAATTTAAGACAAAAGCGCATACAGCTTATATGCGGAAATATTCTGGAAGTTTGCTGTTCTCTAAGAATCTATCTGCTTCAGTCGCACAATATACCTGTATGCCGAGACCCTTCTAAACCCTGGATCTAGCAAGCGCTAAAGAATAAGTCAGACTAGCTTCCTGTTGAGGTGGTTGCCTAGCTGGGGTGATGGACCATTAAGGGACACAAAGAAAAGAGGGGTTCTGTGTGAGATGGCAAATGGGGTGGGGCCCCTCCCCCAGCTGGCTGTTAGTTAGAAGGACCAAGCTTGTGAACTTCGAGTTAAGTTAAAGACAGTTACTGGCCCAGTTTATGCATAACAGTAAGCAGGGAGGAAATAAATTAGAGGACTGACTTAATATTACATGTGAACCAGGCAAGGCAAGGCAAAAACAGTGAAAGGTGAATCTGTCAATTTCTATTCCTCTCTAAGGCCACAATGACACCATACATTTAAAGCACTATTATACAGTGGTACTTCGGGTTACAGACGCTTCAGTACCTCGGGTTAAGAACTTTCTTTCAGGATGAGAACAGAAATCATGCTCTGGCGGTGCGGCGGCAGCGGGAGGCCCCATTACCTAAAGTGGTGCTTCAGGTTAAGAACAGTTTCAGGTTAAGAATGGACCTCCGGAACAAATTAAATTCTTAACCCGAGATACCACTGTATTACTTTAAAAAGTCCTAGCATACCCAAGGAATCCCGGAAGCTGTATTTTGTTAAGCGTGCTGAGAGTTCATAGGACATCCCTATTTCCCTCACAGAGTTATGATGCCCAGAGTAGTTTAACAATCAAGCCCCCTCCACAGGAAACTAGGAACTGTAGCTCTGTGAGGTGAATAGGGATCTCCTAACAATTCTTAGCAAATTACTGCTCCCAGAATTCTTTGACAGAAGCTATAACTGTTTAATGTGGCATCATACTGCTTTAAATGTATGGTGCTAAAGTGGCCCAAATCTTCCATTTTTTTTCAATCTTAAGTTAATTTTTTCACATTTCCACAGCAGTTTGCAATTTTAAAAAAACCCCTCACAAAAGTACATCAACATCTTAGTGTGACATTCTCCAGATACATAATTTTTTTGAAAGCATTTCCCCCCCCTAATATCACACAATTTTGATAAGCTATTTTCACTAACACATGGAGAAGAGGGGTGGACACAAATTGTTTATGGCTTACTGTCATGTGTGAACTGGGTATTTGCATGGTGCAGTTCTCCATTACACCCTTACTTGGTTATTACACCCAACATGGCTATGTTGATTTATGGTTAAAACCATCCTAACATACTGATGCCATTAGACTGTATAAAACATAAAAGTTACAAATCATTTATATTATACAATAGCTTCAGAAACAGTGAAGTATAAGGAGTGAAGCAGATTTTCCATTTAAAGCGCAGTGTTCCTCTGTTCAGCTATAGCAATAAATCAATCAGCTGCCTAATCTCATGTATTCTAAGACTAATTTACAGGGGGAAAGAGTCTGATAAAACTAGTCTTCCTGCAGTAAATGATCTAATTTGAGAGGATTGCTCCTTCCTCCAAGACATATTGATTTAATAGTCTATTTAAACTTTATTGGTAGGAAAATACATAGACTAAAAGAGAATGCAATAGTCCTCTGGAAAAGAACAGAGAATGTGGGTGAAATAGTTTACTAAGAGGTTGGCACTAGTGAAGAAGCGCAGAACATTCACTGCTCCACCTCCAGCTCCCTAGACAGCATAGCACAACAACAAAACACAGATTTTAAAATAAATTAATTGGTTATTTCAAAATGTGCTTGGTATTGCCAAATACTATAAGAGTTGAGGGAGTGGAGGAAGAATATACACAAATTACCTATGGATTACAAGAGTGCCACACATTGCAAAATACTTCTGCAAATGTGCTAAACTATAAACAATAAGCTACAATTCTCAGAGGTTTAAACAGTCAATCCCTCTTCTCAGGGAACCCCCTTTGAGGAGAACAGGGATCTCTTAACAATTATCAGTACCCTTAACAAACTGCAGTTCCCATGATTCTTTGGGGGAAGCCATGACGGTCTGAAGCAGTGGCCACTTTGGAAACAGGATGCTGTATTAAATGGGGCCGTTGGCCTAATCTAGCAGGCTCTTCTTCTGTTCTTATGGTGACACTGCTTTAAATGTACAGTTCAGGGGGCCTGAGAGTGGATTCTCAGCATTATGCATGCACTGACTCATCCTCAAAGTTAATACAAAGCCAGACCCTCTCTCTCTTTCACAAAAACACACCAGAATGGCTCCCACTGAATTCTATGGAACGAAATAAAACCCTGCAATATGGGAGTCAGTAAGAATAAAACCTGTCTTTATTCAACAATGGTCTGGTTTGAAGAAGACACTAAGCCAAACCACATTTAGGGCAAACCCCTCAAAGAGGGGTACCAACTCTCTCCACACTAACCATGAGCTGTAACCAAAGTTTGCCCTATAGGTTATGGCTTGCCTAGAAGAACTTAGGTTTGGACTAGCATTTTGCTAGTCAAACTAGTTCCTACAGTATTTCACTTCCTCCACATAATCATACGAGTTATTTTCACTGGAAGGTATGTTATGTAGTAGAGCACACACTCACTAAAAGCTGAGCAGTTTTCTCAAATTATCACAAAAAGTCGGCAAATTTTACAAAAACAGAAGAAACCTACTCTTTAAGAGATTGAAAGCATAACAGAGAACAAAATTTGATCTGTTGAGGAAGTAAAAATATTTATCCTTAAAATGTCATGTCTTTTTACAGTCTTATGCAGTCTGTCATGAAAGGGAGATGTGATTGTAACAGCTATGAGGGATAAAATAGTCTATAAAGTTTTTCACAATTGCTTCTGCTGAAGGAAATTACACCCATAGAAGCCACCCAGAATTTTAAGGCAATGGTTCCTTTCCTCCCACTGACGCTGTATCTGAAGGGTAAACCCTCCCAAAGTAATGAAAATGGTTTTTATAACTGCAGTATTATTATGGCTGCCTCCCTCACTGGAGCACAGTCGAAATTAATATGAAGTTGTCACTTTGCAATGTGTTGGGCGTATGAAGCACATGTTCAGTTCTTATATTCAAGGACTTGGAACATTTTTCTTAAAACCTTTGATCTGAGTTCTCAGATCAAGTTATAAATACATTTCCCTGACGTAACTGTATTTCAGTACCTTAAAACTGAAAAAAGTACTTCATTTTCTCCATCAAGATGGAGATCACACAAATGTGGAGGTCAAAAGCCAAAAGTGATTTTTGTGCTATTACTGTTTTGAGAAAAGGCAAGTCAACTTGGTACATCGATTTCCAAAATTCAACAATGGTCTATGGAAAACTATTTCAGCACTGTGGAGCAGAATACATTGGGCAGCCTTCCACCTCCTTGTATACCCACATATTAATGGACTACAACCCTGCATCATTCCCAACAAGCATTGCCAATGGTCAGGGACTGTGGCGTGGTAGTTCAACAACATCTAAGGACACAAGACTGGGGAAGGCTGCTTTAAGCCCCAGAAGCGCTTTTCTAGTAACAGAAGTAATATATGGACACTTTTTGGTCTGGTGTGATGCTGATCCAGAAAACACAAAATGCCTACACACAGTTCTGAAATGCATCCTTCAAGAGAGTGAATTTGAGTCCAACACCTATTATTTATGAAGTTCTGCATTCACTGAACATGGGGAATGGTGAATTCAAACAAAAGTTGACAACACTGAATTCTACCACACTGGTATCCACAAACAAAAGGTGGCCCCTGAAGTGATTATTCTGCAACTAACCCTGATCACCTCCAGGAAGAAACAAACAACCCCCCAAGGCACACAATACAAAACTGCAAACAGGTGTCTCTGAAACATCTTTCAAAACCTTTCCAGTTCTTCTGCCTCCAGCCTGTATAAATTCTTTCTTCCTAAGGATCCCTGTTTGTCATCACATTTCACTCTACCTTCTCTGTAACCCACGCTCAATCTAAATCCTATATATCCCATGGGCTCATCGTCTCTGGGCCTGCAACTATGTCTTATGGCCACTGAACCACCTAAGCAGGCGAAGCAAACTATGCTAGCTGCTTTCTCCACTTGGATGTAATACAGCAGCAAGATGTGCCCAAAAAGAAAAGTGCTCAATATCCAGCTGCCATCAGCTTTAGTTCCTTGCAGTGCAATAAGCAGGGCCAGCCATCGCTAATCATTAGGGAGAGTGAGGCAATCTCCTCAGGTAGCAGTGGCAGCCTTTCCACCACCAGGAGTAGTCATTCCTCCTAAGCTTCCTGGCCTGTCTCTCTGGAGAGCAGAGCTGTGTGTGCTAGACATATTATATACCACCTAAGGTAGTAGAGGAAGGCACCCCATTGCCAGTGTTGAAGAAAAGTTCAATTATCAATCCAGCCCCTTCTGCACACAGAATGAGGTACAACCATTTTCTTCTTTGCTTCAGACTTCTAAATGTCTTGGGCTGGCCCTCATCCAGTCTTAGCAGCTCACTTTCCACTCTTTAAAACAGATCCTCTATTCCCTCAACATTCATCTTCAGAGTCTTTAAACTTTCATCACTTCTAGGGAGTGTACTACACAAGGAAACATTTCAAAAGATTTCTATTCTGTAAAACACATCCATATACGTGTATACACTGAGTGTTGCGGAAGTGCAGGCATTTCTCCATTCCGAAGGCCTCCATCTCAGTCAAAAGACACACAATTCTCCATAAATATTACTTTACTGAAAGCTTGGTGTGCCTCATCCTTTGCTTCACTGCAATATATTTTATTTCAAAATGCCTTTCACTTACAAAGCTTTGACCCATTCCTGCAGAACCCAGGTTTTTAGAGTTATGGACACTTCTGCAGGATGTCGGATGAGTTAATGCACCATCAACTCTAAAATACATAGGTTGCTGTTAACTCTGTCATTCCAGAGCATTTTCAAAATCTACAATATCAGTCTGACCACCACAAATATACAAACGTCTGGCTTGCTTACATGTGGATACTGTTCTATTAAAAACATTTTCTTTTTTGTAACATATTGACTGAGACCACGAGCTAGAAATCCTCTTTAACAACAACAAATACCTCAACGAACTTCAATTTGAATGCATTTTTTTAAAAAAATGTTTCTTCTTTTCTTTATGTCTGGTTCTGACAGCTTCTGATGGCTCATTTAGGGCCACCAAGAGATTGAAGTTTTGACCAAACTAACATCACTAAGTGCTTTCAGTTCTCCCATATGTACAATGAGTGGTCTATCAGACTCATTTTTAATTTGAAACTGAGGCATATTACCTGAATGTGGATAATAAGTTCATTCTGACATTTCCGTTTTCAAGGGGAGAAAGCAAATCACAAGTGAAATAAACAAACAGAAAATGCCGGAGAACCAAGTCAACTTAAAGCACAGCATGTTGTACAAGTCACATTTAATGTTCTGTCCGTTTCAGCAAAAGGAGACTAAATACCAAAAGATCCATGTTTAGAATTTGTAATATGCCTTTGTTGCTCCTGCTCACGATTAGGAATGTCTGATCTTGGTTCTTTCGCTCCACCTTGCCTTGTAGCTGGTCTGAAGAGGTTTTGCTCCCACTGATACTACACAGCTAATTACTGGCGCTATTGACTGGAAGTAAAGATTAGACAGGAGACAGGATAACAAGAAAGAAAATCTTTAAGCATTCATGTTCACCTCACAGTATCTCTGCTGGTGGGAACCAGCAACAAAAAGTGAACACACTTCTTTGAAAGTTCAGACACGTCATGTGCACATGCACAAAAGCAAGGAACTTCTCTGGCACAAGGGTGGAAAGTTGCAGCAGGAAACCAAAAGCCATGAGATTGCTCATAAAAATCATGTGTGTAACCTAAAAGGTCAGGTCTACAAACTTTTTTTTTTAATGCTTTAAAATGGTTTAACATCAATGCCTCCTTAAAGAAAACTTGAGAAATTGTGTCCTGGTAGCTTAAGATAGCTTTGGGATTAAAATGTTAACACCAAAAAACACAAACAAACAAAAACAAAACACTTTTTAAGGTAGATAGGGACAAGATGAAATTATACAATTGAATATAAATATAGATGGGAAACGGCTATGTATAGTGAATACTTATCTACTTAAAAAAATTTTCACCTATGATCCTTTTCTTTTACTTCTTTATTTTTTCTTTGTTTTTTTTTTCTTTTTTCTGATATCTTATCTTTCATTTCACTCCTTTATTGTGAATAGCATTTTATAGAGGTATAAATAACTGTAAATATGAAAAGAGACAAAGTATTCTCTAATTTTTTTCCTTGGTTAAATGTATTTTCTTTTTCTTCTGTATTTTATTTTGTTGTAAATATGTATGTTTTCTAATTTGTACTTAATAAAAATTAAGGAAAAAATAAAAAATAAAACATTAACTCCAAAAAACAATGGCACACTCAGACCTACAAGCAAACACTGGCCACAATCTAGAGAAACAGGATGTAGAAGATACTTATGCAGCGCACCTTAATTCTCTTTTGTCCCCTAAAGCCACTGTACCATACCTTCTATCCTTCTGGCATGAAAAGCAGCTTGTGGCACCGCTAAAGGAAAAGGGGAGGAAACAGACCCCTTAGGATGCTTATAAGTGTGGGTTTGTGCTGGCATTACAGCCTCTGGTTTAAGTTGATCAGTTGCACTCAAATGGACAAGCATTAATAAATGTTAAGACAATTCAGATATATTATAAATTCTTCTGACTTAAGGATTTCCAATTATAACTTTAATGTGAAACTAAGTTAATGTGCTTAGCTTTCAGTGCCTATAAACCTCGTAATTCTTGTTTTTTATTACAATTATGCCTGTCAATGTGGCAATTAAATGTAGACAGATTGAGCAATCACTTACTAGAAAAGATAATTAGTGAAGGTGCAGAAATGGATCAAAAAGTTGTGTGATCAAGCAATCATGCAAAAGTGACAGTAGCCCAAGATGCTGAATCAGGTAGCAAGCAAATGCTATTTTTTTAAAAAAATAATAACATTTATTACTTTTAAAAATTACAGAAAAGGAAAAGAAAAGAAAAGAAGACAAGAGAGAAAAAAAGACAAAACAAAAAGCAAATGCTAAAGGCCAAGCGAATCTAAATTCCACCCTACAGTTAAAGGGGGAGAGGAAGTGCTGTGTGTGTGTGTGTGTGTGTGTGTGTGTATAGATCAGTGTTTCCCAACCTTTTTTGGGCAAAGGCACACTTGTTTGATGAAAAAAATCTCGAGGCACACCACCATTACAGCCCCGTGACGTCAGCACGCAGCGTCACGCCAGGAGGGACGCACGAAAGTGTAACTTTCAATTTTTTTCCCTCCCCCTTGCCGGGGAACCTCCAAGCTTTAGGGGTGGGGGGGGAGGAGGCAGCAAAGCGAGGGACTGAGGGACTCCTCCAACGACAAGGGTTGGGGAAGAAGAGAAAGTTATAGTTGTTTTTTAAAAAATGATAATTTCATTGTTCTGTTTTTTTGTAAACCGCTTTGAAGTGTTCCTTCTCGGCACGCCCCCCCCACCCGACAATCAAGCAGCGTATCAATTCCATGAAGCACCAAATGCAGGCGCGTCTCAACTCACGTCTCGGAAGTGGGTGAGGCCGCGCTCGCCCAGGGCGCTGAGACACTCGTAGGCCGAGCCCGCCTGGAGGAAGAGCTGCGCCAGGCACATCGCCTCGCTGCGGAAGAGGGAGCCCATGGCGGAGGGCGCCCAGGCCGGGCCTGAGGAGGCGCAGCGGCGGGAGCGGCAGAGGCGGCGTCACCGCTCTCCTCGGCGCCGCCTCCGCTCCGCCGTCGCCGCTGCTGCCGTCCCGCTGCGGAGGCGGCTCCGGGGACTGGCGGGTCCCCCGCTGCCCGGTGCCATGGAGAGGAGGCAGGCGAGGGAGACGGAGACCCGAGTGGCCCCAAGTCCCGCGGCTTCCGGCTTCTCCTCGCAAGTCCAGGCGCCACCGAGAGAGAAGGGGCGGGGAAAGCCTAGAGCGGCCAACCGCACGCTCACCTCGGAAGTTCTGGTCAATAAGACAGCGCCATTGGCCCGGGCGCTCTGCCCCTCGGCACCTCTATGGCTGGCCCGAATACCGAGCGAGAAGCGGTTTCGTCTCTGTGGTAGGGAGGAGCAAAGAAGGGCCCAGCCAGGCGGGCCGAACGAAAGCGAGCCCAGAGTTCCTGTGCTTCCCTGGTGGGGCCGGCCATTGCCTTTCCCTTGGGCAGGGCGAGGGAATTCCCAGGCTGCAGCCTCTCGCGCTGGTGCCTCAAAGGCCTTTGCCTTTCCCGTGTCACATGTGGAAAAGGGGGCTGGATCCAGTGACGCAACTCGGAAAACTGTTAGGGAAGCCAGAGCAGGAAAGTGAGTGGGAGGCGGCGTCGCCGCTTTAACCCACGTTTCCTTTTTGAAAGAGAAACCAGTGTTTCCCAACCTTTTTTGGACTCGCTCGCGGCACACCAGGCAACAGCTCGCGGCACATTAGTGTGCCGTGGAACACCGGTTGGGAAACACTGGTATAGATCACAAGCTCTGTAGCCTGCAACAGCATCCAGGAAACTAAACTAACTTGCAAGCAGATGCAGAAGGAATTCTCAAATGTCAGACATAACAAATAAAGGAGCATTTACAGACTCACACTCAGCAGGATCTCCATTTGGCTAAAACTTTAAAGTTTTAAAGGTAACCGTTTAGCAAGCTGTGTCCTCTGAACTTTATGTAGAGGAAATAGCAAAAAATAAAAGATATCCTCAAAGGTCTTCCTTAACCCCCCCAAACATCCAATGAAGGTGAACTATTAACTGAACAACAAATGCTATATATTACGTCTGCTAGTTTCTTAGCTTTGTGGTCACTGATCTTTTATATGCCCCCAAGACACAAAAGGAGCAAAGCAAGGGCACTAAGTATGGGTGGATGTCAATGTGGTGCTAAGTAAGGTATGGGAAAAAATAAATGCCATGGTACACCTGAAACAGCAGAACCGGACACCTTCATCTGTCCCTGCTGCAACAAAACATGTTTCTCCTGTATCGGTCTCTACAGTCACAGCAGGCACTTTAACTCTCCAACAGTTTGACTTCACCCCTGAAGGCACACTCATCCATTGTTTCCCGAGACAGATGCGTGCCAACCATCCAGTGGGAAGTCCCACTGCACAAGCAGAACTCTTTCTGAGCATGAAACAACTTACTGTAGAAAATTTGGAAAATATTTATTCCATCTTTTAGGGCTTGCTCACCTATGACTGTTTGTATAATGATTGCATCCAGATGAAGCCAGACTCTTTTACCTGCTTCATTCTTTCCTTCGCACAAAGAAGTCAGGAAATGTTCAGCTAATTCTGAAGCAGGAAACTGTGGTTAATAGCTTCTGAAAAAGCAATGGTATTAATTAAGCCAATTTAAATCATGCTTTCATATCTGGGCTTTTAAGGAAACTACTGTTTCCTGTTGCAATAGAACTACAGAACTGTGATTAACTGAATCCTTCCTGGCTTGTTTTCCAGTTTGTATAAGGGAGGAACAAAGTGACTGTAAGTGAGAATCAGCTAACTGAGCCAATATATGATCGAAACATAGTCAGAGACTGTGGCTTGCACACATGGATGAGCTATCATAGGTAGGCAGGACTTTGAAATTACCTCACAAAACTCAAATACAATACTTTGCCCAAGAAGTCAGTTCACACATTCAGCCACAGTCATTTGTTGAGAAATCAATTGATATGCATGCCAAGTGTGAACAAGTCCTTAGAAGCTATTCTGTATTTCTGATTGAAGCTCCAGTTACCAGAAGCATGGATGAAGAAGAAGAAGAAGAAGAAGAAGAAGAAGAAGAAGAAGAAGAGGAGGAGGAGGAGGAGGAGGAGGAGGAGGAGGAGGAGGAGGAGGAGGAGGAGTTTGGATTGGATTTCACTCCCTTTAAGGAGTCTCAAAGCGGCTAACATTCTCCTTTCCCTTCCTCCCCCACAACAAACACTCTGTGAGGTGAGTGGGGCTGAGAGACTTCAAAGAAGTGTGACTGGCCCAAGGTCACCCAGCAGCTGCATGTGGAGGAGCGGAGACGCGAACCCGGTTCCCCAGATTACAAGACTACCGCTCTTAACCACTACACCACACTGGCTCTTTACCCACAGTTAAGGCTGTGCAGGAGGCATAAGCTACAAAGTGTAAGCCAAAGTTACTGCAAATGCAAACTTTGGCAATTACAGGGCTTTTCTCATTTTCAGTTAATTAAGTTTTAGAAAATAAAAGGACTAAATGACCAAAGAACATCTGTTTCTATGGACCTTTATTAACCCCAATATGCAGTGCTATCTATCGGGTTTGGCAATTATGAAACCTAATAAAATTTACAGGAAAGGGGATGTTTTTCACTTCATTCAATTGCACCTCACTAAGCATATTAAAGACAAGCAAAGCATAGCAGTTGACTAGTCCATTGATTATAAAGCACAACACCCATAGGCTATATGTCGAAAGAGGAAATGTCTTATCTCACTTTAAGGAAACACACACAAAAATTTCAGTACAGCATTTCCCAACTGATGATACATATTCAGCCCAACAACTGTAAATGTGCCATTTCAATGTTCCCTGTAAAAGGACTGTGGCGCAGCTCAGAGGCAACAAGAGCCCACAGTTCATCCAATATATGAATGAACTGAAGTGAGTCTCACAAATTCATTCCCTCTCCCTTTTTCAGTTCTTTCACAGCCACAAGGAGGAGATTGGAAGCTTCTGCTTTAACAAACAACAACAAATCAGTTTCCGATGGCATCCAAGCACAAGGAAATGTTATTTAGTTAAACTATGGTTAGTAAGAACATTATAAACATTGTGACCGAACCTGGTTGATATCCATAGCTACTGCTCATGATGGCTGCATGCTACCTACCTCCAGGATCAAAGGCAATATGCCTCTGCATGCCATTTGTTGGGAGACACAAGTGGTAAGGGGACGGCTGCATTCATCTCCTGCTTGTGGGCTTCCCACAGATATCTGGTGAACCACCATGAGAACATGAAGCTGGAGGAGATGCCCTTGTGGCCTGATCCAGCAGAGCTTTTTGTATGTTCTTAGAATTCTCTATGAACTCAGCTGCAGTGTTGTGCCTGCCAATATGCAGCCAAATGGTTAAGCCTCTGGCAAAGCCGCCCTTGCTATTCACATGGGACAGGCATATTTAAGAGCCCTTGCCTGTATACCAAGTTGCACACAAGAGGCAAGGGCAATAGATGCAGCAACAACACCGTCCCAGAAAGTGTAAGTATGTGGATAATACAAGTGTTACCAATATCTGCTCTCTGTAGAAGTGATTGACAAAACCTGGGAAGACTCAGGAATGATTGTGCACCTGCTGTTCTACAGTGGTGGTGTCAAGAGTCCCTGCCCTCTATCATCTATTTCATCAACCATACAAATTTCTCTATCTTCATCTTATTTGCCAAAATTGTGGTGCCAAATGTCTTCTGATTTTGAATAAGATGCAGCTAGCAAAAATATCCTCAACAGCATTATTCAATGACTTCATTCACTGCACAAGGCTGAAAGCAACCAATCGGTGTGAATATGCAAATAGACCACACTCTGCCCAGCCAGCTGCCTTCACTGAGCCTCACCTGTTAGTACAATCCTAAGCATAACGATCCAACACTAACTCCCAATGAGTTCAGAGGAGCTTGCTCCTAGGAAACAAGCTGTGTCTACTTATTCTAACATGAAAAGAAAAGTATTATGTAATTTAACTCTATTTTGACACCAGTCAAAATATAATTTCAAATCAATATATTACATTACCTTTGTATCCCTGTTGCGGTTATGACCTTGGAAACACGTCCATATCTCCCCACAGATATGTTGCTGTAAACAAACCATTGCTGCAAGCAAGCCACACCTAATAATTTTACTGGTACATCTGCTCATCACCACCCCAAATATTGGGGGGTCCTGTTCTCCACCCCACTAAGGTCACTTGCAGTAATACCTTTAACATTCTTCATTACCATAATTTGCAGGGAAGCTCTCACCTCTAGCCTTTCTAAGTATCGCTTTTTATTACCCACTATTTACAGCATGGCAGGCGGCCAATAAAGCTCTCAGGGGAATTCTGCACCCTTACACAGTTTGCAAAGAATCTTCCTTTGTCTTTGAACAGCACAATTCAATGTCAAATCTCTTAAATTTTTCAACTTACAATTTATTATATCAAACCTTCTTTAGTGTGTAAACCGACATAAAAGACCCACTCAAGATTCTTTTAAAGACGTTAAGGGCACACAGCCTGATTTTAGAGTCAGTTTTGAAGATATTTCAATATGTCCTCATTGACACAAAAGGAGCTATTACATTTGCACTTTCACTGAAGTTAATCTATGAAACGTTTGATGTGCTTCTCTCTTAGTTTCATAGGGCAAATAGTTACGCTTTGTTATATTTAACTGGAGGACTTCAGATAAACCTAAAAAAAAGAGAAATGACTTGCAGATTCTGCACTTAGGAAGGAGAGGGAAATGGAATTAAGGTGGAAAGGGAGGAGCACACCCCTTTGAGTGTGCACACCCTGACAGCTGGGAATGGCTTTCTCACCAAAAATGTTTTATCACATAGCTCAATAAAGTTCCACACTAGGCACAAAATACATGTGTGTGACTGAGCACTTTACCCAGCCTTTCAAAGTATTTCAGAAAATGCCTGATCACAATATTGCTCAAATTAAAGGCATTTTTGCTATGTGGTAGATAGGGTAGGCAAGGCACTAGTAACTAGGGACTGCCAACCTTTTTGGGCCCAGGAATATATGCAAACCAGAGAGACTGTTGTGAGCACCATACACACAAACCGCAGCCAAGCACACACCACGACCCATTCCACTGGCTACAACCAAATGCTTATTTCAAACCAACCTTCAGGGTGGGGGTGATGATGATGATGATTTATACCCCACCCATCTGGCTGGAGCTCCCCAGCTACTCTGGGTGGCTCCCAACAGAATATTAACAGCACGATAAACATCAATCCTGAAAAACTTCCCTAAACAGGGCTGACTTCAGATGTCTTCTAAAGGTCAGATAGTTGTTTATTTCCCTGACATCCACAGGGCAGGTGCCACCACCGAGAAGGACCTCTGCCTGGTTCCCTGCAACCTCACTTCTCGCAGTGAGGGAACCGCCAGAAGGCCTTAGGAGCTGGACCTCAGTGTCCGGGCTGAATGAGGTGGAGACACTCCTTCAGGTATACTGGGCCGAGGCTGTTTAGAGCTTTAAAGATCAGCACCAACACTTTGAATTGTGCTCGCAAACGTACCGGGAGCCAATGTAGGTCTTTCAGGACCGTTGTTATGTGGTCTCCTCGGTGAGGAGAGGGGACAAAGGAACCTGGTGGGTGCCATGGAAGGCCCCTGCAAAACCATGTGTGATGGCCACTATGTTGACAATCCCAGGAGAAGTATTCAGAAGCGCAAAGGACATATTTAAGCTCAAGAGTGTTGCTGTGTATCTGGGCTGCTATTAAGAGGGCTACAATTCCCAAAGCTGACACATAATAAATTATTGTCTAGTGCATGAATTTAATAAGAAGGTATGCTATCCATGTGCTGAATATTCAGCTGGAAATGTCTACAATTAGAACTTCATTTCATCTGCTGCAGAAATAACCTTCCATATTATTAAAGTTGCTCCCGTGCTAAGAGAATGAAAGGCTGAAGAATTCCACAGCGCTATGACCGTATTATTACAAGGCCAGTCCAGGACTCAGTGACAAGGCTGTTTACCCTTTAGCCCATTGCCAGATCTTAATTCCAAACTAATTCTATACAGCCTTGCACTTGCCATAATTATGCACATCAGGCAAGAGAATAAAGACATACACATTGAACATAGTTATGTTAGGGGCTGGAACGTGGACCTGGGGAGAAGGTTAAGAAACAGAAATCCCAGGGGGCAGGGTAGCTGAAGTAGACAGAAAAGGTATGGACCAGAGTGGAGACAGGTAGAATGTGCAGAGCCCTTGGGTGGGAAAATGTGCCAAAGAGGCATGGGGTTAAAAAGGAGGAACCAGACAGGAAGAAAACCTGTTATTTCCATTTGTTTGCTGTGTTTGCATATAAAGTGGGGAGTGTAGGGTGTAACAGCAACCCCAACCCCAAATTTGTTGTTCCAGGCACTTTTCTCCATTCTTGACTAACGTCTCCCCATATTTGTGCTATGACTTTCAGTTCCATTAAGTGCCAATATTCACTGAATTATCTAACTCCAGGTGAGAATCTAAGTTGGGCAAGACCTTAAGTAATGCTTTAAGGCCTATTTCAGCAAAGTAAAGACCTAGAGTGTTAGTTGATATAGTGGTGTTTTGTATTGTTTTGAATAAGCTTACTGTTGTAGAATTGACTCCAGTACTATTTTAACATACCCTGGTATCTAAACTGCAATGAAGAGTAGCTGAAAATATTCTAAATAATAATCAATAAAAACATGCAATCAGATGGCTCTGTCACGTCTAACCTAGCCCCTATTTTCACTCAAGACACTAATAATAACAACAAAAGGCAGTTTTCTAGAAACCTTACTTGTTTCCAATTATTGGCTCTCCAGAAGCGCTCAGCGCCGAGTAGTCCATGCCATAAAAATTCAGTCCCAGAAGAATTTTACTTCTCCACTTGGCTTCTGGATCCAGCATTTGAACACACGCCCGCATCCAAGGTAGAGGGGAGTTAGGGCCAGGCCTGGAGATCAGCAGCAAAGAAATAAAATATGATGTCAAGGGACAGGTTTCAAAAAGAAGCAAAAGCATCTTAAACCAAACCTTTGCTCTAAGAAGATCCATAATCCCCAAAACAAACTGTGTTGCTTGCTAGGAGAAAGGAACATAGAAGTTGTCTTGTAGTGAGTCAGGCCAATTGGTCCATCAAGCTCAGTATTGCCTACACTGACTGGTAGCAACTATTCAGGGTTTCAGACTAGAGACATTTGCAGACCCACCAAGAGATGTCAGGGATTGGTCATGGGTATTTCCTTGGATACTGAATGGATATTTCTAACACTCCCGTCTTGGAGAGACAAACTGTAAGGTAAAGGTAAAGGTAAAGGTAAAGGTAAAGGTAAAGGTACCCCTGACCATTAGGTCCAGTCACGGACGACTCTGGGGTTGCACATTCATCTCACTCTATAGGCCGAGGGAGCTGGCGTTTGTCCGCAGACAGCTTCCGGGTCATGTGGCCAGCATGACTAAGCCACTTCTGGCGAACCAGAGCAGCTCATGGAAACACTGTTTACCTTCCCGCCGGAGCGGTACCTATTTATCTACTTGCACTTTGACGTGCTTTCAAACTGCTAGGTGGGCAAGAGCTGGGACAGAACAATGGGGGCTTATCCCATCGTGGGGATTCGAACCGCCAACCTTCAGATCAGCAGCAAGCAATTACATACTATTTCAGAAAGCATTACTTAATTAACTTTTCAACTTGTTTCCACTGCTGTTATTTCATGTTTGATTACATTTTATATGGTTTTCTTATATTGTTTTTATCTTGTAAGCCACCTTGATTGGGCATTTTGCCTACGAAAGTAGGATATGCCACCTGCCAGTCATCTCAGCCTGGCAGAATCCGAGACCAAGGTGAAGAGTTGGTGGAAGAAGATTGGAAAATTTATTTACAGAAACATTGTAAGATTCAGGAATGCTAGAAGGATGTTGGAATGAAGTAATGTGGTTTTAGCAGAAACGATATAAAAGATTAGGTAAAAATTGATTATTTTTTTTAATTGGTGAAACGAGAATGTAAAATTATAGTACACTAAGATAAATTATTAGGATAAAAACCAAGCTGGAAAGGATTTGCTGAAATATTTAATTGAACTAAAATACAAAAAAGGGAGGTGTGAGGAGGTCAGGGAAACAAGTAAATGAAAGACAAGACATGGAAAGATGGAAATGTTTTTAATTGTTTTTACTTTTCTGTATTTTGTATTTTCTGCTCTCTTTTTTATTTTTATTTTCTTTCTTTTTTCTTCTTCTCATTTTTGTAACTTTTTTGAAATTTTAATAAATATTTTTTTTAAAAAAAGGAAAGTAGGATATGGATGTTAGCATAAACAAGTATATAGAACCACTCAGAAGCAATGTTTATAAAAGAACCCAGAAAATTATACAGTCTTGTATCTCTAAAAAGGCATGCTGTATTTCTGTACATACCAGCAACCTTGTACCTGGCATTGCTCAGGTAAAGGGACCCCTGACCATTAGGTCTAGTCATGGCCGACTCTGGGGTTGCTTTATTAGCTGAGGGAGCCGGCGTACAGCTTCCAGGTCATGTGGCCAGCATGACTAAGCCGCTTCTGGCGAACCAGAGCAGCAAACGGAAACGCCGTTTACCATCCCGCCGGAGCAGTACCTATTTATCTACTTGCACTTTGATGTGCTTTCGAACTGCTAGGTTGGCAGGAACAGGGACCGAGGAACGGGAGCTCACCCCGTATTGGGATTCGAACCACCGACCTTCTGATCAGCAAGTCCTAGGCTCTGTGGTTTAACCCACAGCGCCACCCGCATCCCTCAGGAAGTGTAAGAACCCCTCAAAATCAGTGCCCTTTTGAAATCATTAGTTAAAATCAGTGCAGTTTTGAAAGGGTCAGTCTGTTGTTTCAATTAAAAATTGCATTTAATTGTATCTGAACATAGACAAAAAACTTAAACCCAGGCACCATCATCTCAGTATCTCAACACGAGTCCAAATGCACAGCAAACAGCTTTCTAAAATATATAGATGTACACAAAACTAGGTCCAGCATTCTGCACACATACAGTTTTTCTATGTTCCAAACATGTCATTTTATATTTGTATTTTCAAGTACGCTTCAACCAATTCAAGTAAAGTGTTGCTGTTGTTTTTTTAAGAAAGGATCCTTGCATCCTTGACAGTTTACCTTCTGTTGTAACATTCTCCTTGCCTCTTTTCAATATGCCTACCATTGGCGGAAGGCATCTGAAATTTTAAAAGTCCTAAAGGAAAAAAGCAGTACATTCTATGTAATATGGAATTCTGTTTGTACATTTCTTGGACAAGCCACTGGATGATTTCCCTTATCTTGTGTGCGCACTTCAAACTGACATTCGAGATAACTAGATACAAATCCTTAAGACACCATTTGATAAAGTGGGAAGAAAATATAAGGGTGTATAGAGAGCAACTGTCAGAACTGTTTCAAAGCAAAGAGGGAGAAAACGTAAAATGCAAGATTCCTTTTTTAGTTCTTCATCCTCAGAAGCCATATTGGACAGGGATTTTAGAGGCTTATTTGCCAATCCAAGAACAGATATAAGAAAAGCTAATACAGGCAAGCCAAAAAAAATGGTAGCCAATGGATGATATACACCTAACCAGGCATTGCCAAACCTGGCCCTCAAGCTGTTTTGGGACTACAACTCCCATCATTCCTAGCTAACAGGACCAGTGGTCAGGGATGATGGGAACTGTAGTCCCAAAACAGCTTGAGGGCCAAGTTTGGCAATGCCTGAACCATACTCATACTAGACTAACTGAAATTAACAGACAAGATCCCTGTCCATTGATTTCAATGGGTCTCCTCTTGAGTAAGGCCAATGGTAGGTAATGCCCAATATATTTACTATGCAATCTCAAATGAAATGCTGAGGTGAGGAGAAGTATACCATAAAGAAAGATAATAATGAAGTTTAAAAAATAAATAAAGCCTGGAATCTGCCCACTCCTCTTCTAAAGGGTACTGATTAATTAGTGAGCTCCAGGTATGTTTTCTGATGTCACTACTACATCCCTAAAAGCCAGTTCAGTATACTATTGTTTTCCACTGTCATTGCCTTACCGTTGAGGTGCTGAATAATCATATGTCATGAGGCTGAAGCTGTCCACTATTGGGGCTAGCTGATCAAATTCTTTCTTTGTGAAACTTCCCAGCTGGTTGGTTCTTAAAGAGAGAGAGAGAAAGAGAGAGAGAGGTTTATTTATATAAGGTCGTCAGCATGTCTGGTGCTTTACAGAGTACAAGAGGACCAGTCCCTGTCCTGAGGAGCATACAGTCTTTACATTTGACACAGGGGAATCAACAGGGTAAACTGGGAACAAAGATGCAGTAGTTTCAGTTGCATAAGAACATAGTGAGAGACTGGGTTGGATCAATACAAAGGCTCATCTAGTCCAGCATTCTGTTCTCACACTGCCCACCAGATGCCTATGGGAAGTCCACAAGCATGGGAAGTCAAATAGTATTGTCCCTCATTTATGGGCTCAGTAACAGTACAACATGGTAACTAGCAGGTTGCCAAACGTTTCACAGAAAATATGGGCTTTGAGGAGGAATTTGAAGGAAGTTTATCTCCCCTCATTTGTTCTTCACATGGGCTTTGAGGAACTCTGGAAATGGCTTTGCCCCTGGCCTAGAGAACCCTCCCCCCCAATCCACTTAGGCCTAGACCCAACTGAAATTAACTGGGACATCTGTAACTCTTCTTTGGGTATGAACCAGGCTTCTAAATGTCTTGGCCAGGAAGGGTTAGAGTATTTTATGGGGAAACCAGGAACTAGAGATAATGTGCTCAAGTTCCAGAGCAACATATATTACTGGGCTTCTTGTCTGAAAATCCTGACCTTGGATGGAAGGGGAAGTAGAAGAAAGAAGATCAGAGGACTTTGCTTCTGCACTTGGAATTACTCTACATCCTAGTTCTAAATATTTGCACCCCTTTGATGGAATCACAATTCCCTTGCAGTAGTTAAAATACAGTGGTACCTCGGGTTACATACGCTTCAGGTTGCATACGCTTCAGGTTACAGACTCTGCTAACCCAGAAATATTACCTCAGGTTAAGAACTTTGCTTCAGGATGAGAACAGAAATCGTGCAGCAGGAGGCCCCATAACTAAAGTGGTGCTTCAGGTTAAGAACAGTTTGAGGTTAAGAACGGACCTCTGGAACGAATTAAGTACTTAACCCAAGGTACCACTGTATCATGCTAGTACCATTGAAGTAGCCTCAGCTACAGCACTTTGTTGGAGAGTGAAGCCTTAAAATGAGGGCACTGGTTAATGTTTTGTTTACCTCTGGACCAAGTTTACATTTAAATGGAAATGAATCCCAACCTTCCCCAAAGGCTCAGGATGAATCAACATTTTGAGACGTCAGAATATGATAATGTAATAAATAATACACTCTTCCAAACATCACAGTGCTAAAGGCACAAACCATAATGCTGAAATCCCAAACCCTCAATGCAAAGCGTGGGAAATCTGTCAAGTGCCAGTAAAAACCCACACTGATGTGGTCCAATCAGACACTTGCATTCTGCCTTCCCCACCCAGGCCAACATAACCCATAAGACTTGTACTTTTGCCACTGCCAATTTTTTGGCTTGCTCCCAAAAAATTGTGTCGCACTGCAGCCTCAAGATGGAACTAGATGTAATGCTACTCACACAAGTATTTATTTGGTTCCAGTCATGAAATGCCTCCCATAAAATATCTTGAAGAGGTTTCACAGCGAAGACCAAAAAAAAATCATCAAAACAATTCCATATGTACACAAACAAATTCAGATCCAATACAGAAACAGGGTAGGATAAAAGGTTTGTTGAAAGAAAAAATGTATTTGCTAGGTGCCAGAAAGACAACAGAAGCAATGCCTGTCAAATCTGTAATGGGAGGGAATTCCAAAGCAGAGGCGCCACAATGCTAAAGGTCCAATTCTTTACATTTGTGCAGATGGTATCTGCAGGAGACTTCTTCGGCTGATTGCAGTGATGGATATAAGGGTTGAGATAATATTTTAGATTTCCCTTAGCTCAGCAGCAAATTGGCAGCCAGTGTAACTACAGTCACAGCAGTGTGAATGGCATTTTCACCACAGATAAAATAGCAGGCAGGGGCCACTCCATGCTTCCTGTTTGCACTGGGAGTGAAGTTTCCATTTATGTTAAAAGAAGTTTTCTTTCCAATGCAAACACCAGGGAGGGCAAGAGATGAACTTGTGGATGCTTACAGGGAAGGCCCTGAAGAGCCTGTCCTGGTTAAATGGCTTGACTATGTGGGGCATCCAAGATTTCACCCTTAGTCTCTATGGAAAGCATGACTAAAAGGGAACCACTTTTAGGACAACCTGTTTAAGCATAAAAGGTAAAGGGACCCCTGACCATTAGGTCCAGTCGTGACTGACTCTGGGGTTGCGGTGCTCATCTCGCTTTACTGGCCGAGGGAGCCGGCGTACAGCTTCCAGGTCATGTGGCCAGCATGACTAAGCCGCTTCTGGTGAACCAGAGCAGTGCACGGAAACTCTGTTTACCTTCCTGCGGGAGCGGTACCTATTTATCTACTTGCACTTTGACGTGCTTTTGAACTGCTAGGTGGGCAGGAGCTGGGACCGAGCAACGGGAGCTCACCCCGTCGCGGGGATTCGAACCGCCGACCTTCTGATCGGCAAGTCCTAGGCTCTGTGGTTTAACCGACAGCACGACCCGCGTCAAAAAAAGTTCTGCTAATTTCAGTGAAACCCACTTTTAAAGTATCTACACTGTCAGTATATTTCTAATACACAAAAATGCTATGTTCCTTGAAACTGAGCTTCTTTAAAAAAATGAAATTATCCAAGTGCATTCACAATACATTCAGAACACAATAGAAGCTAACAGACCAGAGCAGAAGCAAAGCATCGGTTTTTTACTGAATATAGAAAGAGTCAGAAACTGACATTAAATTAATAGAAAACAAGCACATTACCAGCCTTCTGTTTACATACACACATTTGAATTTTTTGCCTTGTTCAATTAAAGGGTTCCAACACAGAAACCTCAGGCCTAAGCTGCTATTAAAATAAAATCTAACCCTTTGGAATCATTTAATTCTTACACAATTCTTCTTCACAGCCAGTCTCCAGAGGTGTTAATTTAGTCATGAAGCATCATTTTAAAAAAGCGAACCAGGACAAGTGATTAACAGCGGCATTTCTAAGCACACTTTCCTCAGTGGAAGCACCACCACTGAAAACAATGAGAATGTATCCTGAATAAACATGCATAGAATTACATGGCACATCTATCATTATTCTTGCGTAACTGGGCATGTGAGATAGGAAACAGGCAGATTACAACTGCTACAACCAGCAACTGCTTACAGAATGTCAAAACTGGATTATTAATGATAATATTTAATTACAGACAGATGGCACCTTTCCCTACTAAATGTAAAGGGCAATATAGGAAGCCCCATGCACATACATCTATACCCACATAGGCCGCCCTCAGAATGAAGCCAAACACATAGTAGCAGGGGTGCATGTTTGGGAGATGCAGATGTGCTTAGGGGCAGGGCCAACAGTATGAATTCTCACTACCCCCCTTATGCATTCAGTACCCATTGGGACCATATGCCTGAATAAGTCTAGTCAGTCTCCTCCTTCTGTGCAATCTGCAGACTAGATTTTAGTTTAGTTTAGGTCAGCTCCTTCTAACAGGTATCTGAAGTCAAATGTTAAATAGTGAAAACCACAGAAGAGGATCATTACAAGATAACCAGTCAACCAACAAAAACCATGGTTGTGGAGCTAAAGATTTCTTAAACATTATCAAGTACTTTTCTTCTGTATAAATATTTTTAAATGGTACAAGAAAGGTATCTGAACACGGAGATTGCAATCCATGATCGTAATTCTGGGTACATACCGATATGGTGCCTAAATGCTTTAAACCATGGAGCAAACAACAGCAGTTGGGAAAGGAAAATTTGGGGAAACAGCAGGCATGGAATAGTTAACGACCTCTTCCCACAGGACAACCTTGATCCAATCTTCAGCCTCTCAACTGGCATTCTGATCTTTAAACATACATGTCCCATGGCACATCTACTTTGGCAATAATAGGCAATACTTTGACTAATAGTAGGAAAGCTACAATATAAGCACTTGGAGCAGGATTCAACTTACCCATTCTGCTAGTGGAAGCCGGTGTAAGGACTCCTGCTAGCACAATGGAGCTTCCCCCACCCATTGGGTTGGGAGAACCCCCAAAACAACTCATGGGGGGGGGGGGGGAGAAAAGGGTGACCATTCCATTGGGCAAGCAGAAAGATCATCATTCATATTCCAATTGTGACATTCAAAAGATTGTGCTGACGGATCAGTCTCGTAAGTGCTACACTGAACGATCTTTAATTACAGAAGTTG
The DNA here is from genome assembly GCF_964234715.1 of Podarcis melisellensis. Classification (NCBI taxonomy): domain Eukaryota; kingdom Metazoa; phylum Chordata; class Lepidosauria; order Squamata; family Lacertidae; genus Podarcis; species Podarcis melisellensis. The sequence goes on along the minus strand of NC_138528.1, from coordinate 75,255,342 downwards.
CAGTAAGAAAGAAGAAGCACTTTTGAATGAAAAGTTGGGAACGAGAATACAAGCCACTTTAAAACTAAGTGTTCCCATTTCATGGGGCCATAAACTGCACTATGATGTAGTAATCAGCCCCGAAATAAATTCAGAGAAACAGATACCTTAGCCAGTGATAGGAAAAAACAATTGAGACTCCCGCTGCACCTTAAAAGCAAACAAATTTTAGGGCAGGTATATTTTTAATAGTTACAAAAGAGGCTCCAAAGCCTAGCCTCAAAATATAAATTAGTTAAATGAGAAAGGTTTGAGGGGCTGGGGAACCAGAACATTCAACCAGCTGAGGCAGTGCATTAGAAGCTAAAAACCACTTATCTGCTTAAAGGGTAACACAAATGCAATTTTGCACTGTCATCTCATTGGGCTGAAAGGGTATGTGCAACGATGCTGAACTAAAAATATGTCTGAGTGACATTTTTCAGTCAGGTCAGCAAGCCCAGAATATAAAGAACACAGTGGCAACAAAGGCAATTTGCCTCTGACAAGAGTTTAACGTGCGAGTGACTACTTTCTTTTGATGTACGCTGCAGCCACCTCATGTTCCAAGAACCAATAATTTAGTTGTCATATTAAGGAGCAGCACTTTCCCAACAGGAGTTCAAACATAAATTAAAAGCAGTCACCCCTTCCGGGACTTACTTGCACCCATCAGTCTTCATAGCAGTTATCTGGCATTTGCTGCACATTTAAATGGCAAGCACTGTACGAATGCGTAAAATGAAGGGCATCTGTTATGTTACAACAATCTAAGTGCCTAAAGGCAAAACAATTTCTTCCCCCAAACGTGGCAATATGCATTTGCAATGAATATATTGTTATCATTTCAGAGCGGGGGCAGGAGAGGAACACAGCTTCCTTTTATCATGCACTGCATTTTATTGTGCATTATATCACTTTACATAGGTTAGAGGAGCATAGCATTTAATGAAGCTGGGATGCATCTTTGTTAAGCCAAGGAAAACATTTTAATAAGCAACTTGTAACCTAAGTAACTCTTCCCCACCTACTTTATTATTGATTACACTAATTACTTGCAGCACACACATAAGGATCCCAGATAACTTGTTTTTCCTCTCGGTTGAAGAGAAAAAATATTTTCAATAAAGCTCATCAGATGAATCACATGAATAATGAGCTTTTATTTTAGCTCTCTGAACATTATTTAGTTGAGGCCAATACTGCCTCTAGGTGCAAAGCAAATGACGTACTCCAACTTAATATTCCCTTAAGTCAAGCATAGGAAACCTCTGGCTCTCCAAATGTTTTGATGTACTACAAATCCCATCATTGCTTGCTACTGAACATGCTGGCTGGGGCTGATGGGAGTTAGAGTCAAACAACATCTGGTAGGCCACAGGTTCCCCATCCTGGATTATGTGATTAGGATTGGCATGCTGTATTTTATTAATTACATCTGTATAGCACTCTTGAGAGTCCCATGGACTGCAAGAGGATCAAACCTATCCATTCTGAAGGAAATCAGCCCTGAGTGCTCACTGGAAGGACAGATCCTGAAGCTGAGGCTCCAATATTTTGGCCACCTCATGAGAAGAGAAGACTCCCTGGAAAAGACCCTGATGTTGGGAAAGATTGAGGGCATAAGGAGAAGGGGACGACAGAGGACGAGATGGTTGGACAGTGTTCTCGAAGCTACCAACATGAGTTTGACCAAACTGCAGGAGGCAGTGGAAGATAGGAGTGCCTGGTGTGCTCTGGTTCATGGGGTCACAAAGAGTCGGACATGACTAAACGACTAAACAACAACAACATAGCACCTTGGAGACATTTGGGTGTAAGGGGAGATTAAAAAATGTCAATACCTACATCGGCATGTGGTCTTCATGGCCAGTCTTCAGGCCAACAGCAACAGCATAAGGACACAGTGACCACCAGTCTCCCACTTATTCAGGCAGACAGAATTAGCATGTGGTCACAATGGCCAGTGTTCAGATCAGCAGCATCACCAAGGTCACAATTGTCAGTCTTTCTCCATCAGGCATAAAGATACTACCAAAATTAGGCTTGTAGCCAATATAACCAGTGTGGTATGTGCTTGGCTACAGTCGGTATGGTGCGCACAACCGTTTTTCTGGTTTGCAAATGTGTCAGGGGCCCAAAAAGTTTGGTGACCCCAGGTCTAAAGTGCAACCCAGCAGTCCTGGCATGGAACCCTGTGGGAAGCGGGTCAGGAACTGAGGAAAGGGAAGGATGTGAAGGCAGATGGGCCCTCCCCCTACCAACCAAGGCACAGGTGGACTGAATGCCCCTTAGCACAGGACACTCAGTAAACTATGTTGAATTGAGGGAGTACCTGCTTTTCCTACTTGCCCCATCATTTCCAGCTGATTTGGGAACAGCTGCTGATCTGTTTTGATATGGTTTTAGGAGGGTTTTTAGGTATCCAGTTCAGTTTCCTTTTCTAATGCCAGTGTTAGCCCAGGGATTGAAGTTAACAATTCCTTGTGGGAACAGTATATTGCAAGTTCTTAAAGAAATGGGAGTGCCTGATCACCTCATCTGCCTCCTGAGAAATCTCTATGTGGGACAAGAAGCTACAGTTAGAACTGGATATGGAACAACTGATTGGTTCAAAATTGGGAAAGGAGTACAACAAGGCTGTATATTGTCTCCCTGCTTATTTAACTTATATGCAGAATTCATCATGTGAAAGGCTGGACTGGATGAATCCCAAGCCGGAATTAAGATTGCCGGAAGAAATATCAACAACCTCAGATATGCAGATGACACAACATTTATGGCAGAAAGTGAGGAGGAATTAAAGAACCTTTTAATGAGGGTGAAAGAAGAGAGCGCAAAATATGGTTTGAAGCTCAACATAAAAAAAACTAAGATCATGGCCACTGGTCCCATCACCTCCTGGCAAATAGAAGGGGAAGAAATGGAGGCAGTGAGAGATTTTACTTTCTTGGGCTCCATGATCACTGCAGATGTTGACAGCAGTTACGAAATTAAAAGACGCCTGCTTCTTGGGAGAAAAGCGATGACAAACCTAGACAGCATCTTAAATAGCAGAGACACCACCTTGTCAACAAAGGTCCATATAGTTAAAGCTATGGTTTTCCCAGTAGTGATGTGTGGAAGTGAGAGCCGGACCATAAAGAAGGCTGATTGCCAAAGAATTGATGCTTTTGAATTATGGTGCTGGAGGAGACTCTTGAGAGTCCCATGGACTGAAGGTTCCCATGGACTGCAAGTTTGAACAAACTGCAGGAGGCAGTGGAAGACAGAACTGCCTGGCATGCTCTGGTCCACTGGGTCACGAAGAGTTGGACACGACTAAACGACTAAACAACAACAACATTAGCATATTTACCAATGTAACAAATAGTTGGTTATTATACAGGGTTGGGAGTAGAAAAGACAACCCAGGAAGCTGATCTTAAAAGCATTTGAGAAAAACTGGCTCAGACATGGCTGGTAAAATGAGAGGCAGGTGGTGGGGAAGAGAGGAAACTCTCACAGGGAATCAAACTAATCGCTTTACTGGTACCTAGCAAAAAATAATACACAATTTCAAAACAGGAAAACACTTAGTAAGGAATTTCTGCTGGGCAAATTTCATTGACCTCTGTATCTAATTGGTCTTTAAACCTGATTAGACCAACCTTTTTTCTTTTCTTTTTTTTACAACTAGGGAATAATTGGATCAACCTTTTATTAACAAAGAAAACCAAGGGAATAATTAGTTTAAAGACAGAAGAGCATGTGTAGAATATGTGTTTGGCTTTTTGCACGAAAGCCAAGCAAATTCCTCTCTAAAAGTGATACCATAAGATACAGAATGAAAAACTTGAGTCAATGGGCTTGAATAGCAAAACTATATGTGGGATACATTAAAGATACCATTATACCCTATGATGAAATATACCCTTTCACTGAAATGTTTGTGTTTTTTGAAAGTGAGGTCAAAGATTAATGCAAAAAAGGTGGGGGTTACTGCTCAATAGGAGAGTGCAATCTTCACTTTGGAAGCAAACCACCTATGAATTATCTGACTCATGACATTCCCAGAACCCCCATTATACAGGGGACAGTTATCTGAGGGCATGCACGGTATAAAATGAGATTGCTTAATACAATGTAATAGCTCAGCAGCTTCGTACATGGAATTAACCTTGCTCCTTAACTGCTGCCTCTGCCCATTTGGAGCTCATCTTAAAATTTTAAAAGAAAGATGACAACGAAACAGATCCCCTTTGGTGAAGAGGGAAGAAAAGCTCTGCATGCTACCAAGCAGATGCCTTCTTTTAAGAGGCAAAGAAGCTTCCATTTCTGATATTACCCAAAAACACTTTAAAATAGTGAGCATAAAACTAAAGCAATTCAGCATGGAAGAGAAAAGAGAGAGATGAACATTACCTGCTGCTCCTCCATACAGGCTTTTAACATAATTTCAGCTGATTTTTGTCTCCTTTTTCAAACACACCTAAAGAGAAGACCTAATTTTCTGTGAATATTCTATGCTGATTTGAAGGGTCTCATTCGTATAAGTGATTAAAGCCCATAAACTAGCTGGTGCTTAGTTTCTCCAGCTGAAATATCCTCAGTTTATCCAGTCATCTAAAATACACATAATGTGCATACAAATTGCTGTGTGCATGCATGAAGGGGCATTTCATGAGCCATAACAATCGCCATGACTCAAAGTCACCCTGCTATATATGGGTACAGCCATAGGACTGCAACCCGTTCTTCTGAATTGCATCCAGACTTAAATCTTTTTGTAAAACACTTCCAGGTTTTTCACAATCAAGCAATGTGTAAATTTCATGAAATAAATAAAAACAGCAGCCAAAAATACAACCATTAATGATAAAATGTAAGAGCAGCCCCACTGGACCATGCCAAAAGGTCAATTCAATCCTGCTTTCAACTTCCCACAATGCATACCCAGATTCTTCTGGAAGCCCAGAAGTGGAGCTTGAAGGCAGTAGCTATCTCCTTCTGATATTCCTCAGTGGTATACTACTGCCATCTGGAGATTCCGCACAGCCATAGTGGCTGCCATTGGTAGACCTCTCCTCCATACATTTGGTTGAATTCCCTTTTAAATCCATCTAAACAAAGGGCCATCTCCACAACTTGCGGCAGTGAATTAACTAAAACAATGATGCACTGTGAGAAGTGGTCTTCTCTCCTCGCTCCTGTGCCTCCCCACCAAAAACAATCCTGACTCTGTCAAAAACTAGCCCTCAAGATCTATCCAGTCAGCACAGCTAGATATTTTGGAACACTGTGTTTATGATATTGTACACCGTGTCTGCATTTCAGTGTCGAGAAGCCACATAAGATTGTTTGAATATTACTGTATATTCCAAAAGCCACAGGCCTTAAGACTCGATATTGGTAATAAATAAATAAAAATCATATCCATGTTGTAGAAATACATGGTGTTTATTTACTAGCTTGACTTCATTTATTCTTTTGCATCTTCTGATTCTACGGTCAATCCATTTCATTAGCTGAGCACAAGGAATTATATGTGAGAAACTTCTCTTTATCCACTACCTCCATACCATGCATAAAGTTATAGACCTATATTATATAAAAAATAATAATAATAGTAACAATTTGTTTATACCCCACCCATCTGGCCAGGTTTCCCCTGACACTCTGTGCGGCTCCCAATAGAATACAGTCATACCTCTTGTTGCGTTTGCTTCACATTGCGGCTTTTCGGGTTGTGAACGCAGCAAACCCAGAAGTGTATATTTCCGGGTTTCGCCACATGCACATGCGCAAAAGCACTCTATCATGCTCTGCGCTTGCACGGAAGCGCCACTCTAGTTGTGGACTTTTCGGAATGCAAACGGCACCCCGGAACAGATCGTGTCTGCAACTCGAGGTATCACTGTATTTAAAACACGTTATCTCCCCCCCGCTCCCAAACTCAGTTATCTTTTGACTAAATGAAAAAGCTCCAAAGAGCAGGAGTGTGGCTAAGTACCTAAAAGCACAGGTCCATGACTCCAATTTCCATTAAAAATTTGCATATGCTACCTTATATCTGTAGGTGTCTATATTAAGAAATTAAGATGGTAAACAGAGGGGTCTCACCAGCACTGCAGTTCATGGTGCACTCAGTTATGCAATCTGCAAAGTTTTTTAAAAAATTAAAGAGAAGGAGTAGGAGACCCAGGGCTCAGGTCTCCTGAGTCACCCCCTAACAATGCTCCTGTGCCAAATATTTGAAACCCTTTTTCTGGCATTCAGAAAGAATGTGTGAGGGATCAAAGTGTGGCAAACATGCAAGCCTTCCCCACCCTCCAATACGTAGATTCATAGACCTATGGGTCAGGGTGATACATTTTGGGTATACAGGCATCCCCCCCCCCGACTTGCGCACAACCACCCCACTGGTGGCGGGCCTGTTCTTATCCCAAGACTTGGGCACCTTTGCCAAGAGAGTTTATTAAAAGCTTTTTGAAAGTCCAAGTATATACAATCTAGATACGCCATTTGCCATTTTGCTGTTCAGACTCCACAGATATCCTTCATGTGGGAGGGATAGGAAATTCAGCATTGATGGGAATTTCCTAGTAAAAGTCCATGTCTTCACTTTCCTTGAACCACACTCATCAGGACCTTCGCACATCAAGAGTTATGGATACTACATTCAATAATTATGGCAAAACACATGGGCATTGCACACATAGCATGCATACAAAAACATAACCACGGTCTGGGAGGAAGAGGGCTTTTCTGTTTGTTTGTTTGTTTGTTTGTTTGTTTTTGTTTGTTTGTCTGACTTTCAAAAGCCATCAACAGGCAGCAGAATTGCTGCTCATCTCATTAAACTGAGAAAAGCTAACAATCCGATAAGGTTTATTTTGCTGAGACTGCATAGCTTTAATGTGCTTTCTTCAAAGTTGTGAGGTGTACAAAAGGTAGAGATAAAAGACAGCTGCTGAATTTTAACTTTCAACAATACTTGTCCTGCTCCCCCCCCAAAAAAATCCACAAACGATTGTTTTGCTCAATCAATAAGCCCCCCCCCCCAATCTTACAAATGCTTTCCTATAGTGAGGACAGCACTACAGTCAAACTAAAGCGCTGCAGGTGTGATGAGACTGAACATCTACCTACTTGAAGGCTGCATTTCCAGGATACAGTGGTACCTCAGATTACATACGCTTCATGTTACAGACTCCGCTAACCCAGAAACAGTGCTTCAGGTTAAGAACTTTGCTTCAGAATGAGAACAGAAATCGTGCTCCGGCGGCGCAGCGGCAGCAGGAGGTCCCATTAGCTAAAGTGGTGCTTCAGGTTAAGAACAGTTTCAGGTTAAGAACGGATCTCCAGAACGAATTAAGTACTTAACCTGAGGTACCACTGTACTACTTGTGCTTCTTTCCAAATGGAGGAAGCCTTTTCAGTGAAACCAACAAGCCGTAGAAAGTTTTTATTGCAGGTTACTGGAAATGTTCTGATAGACAAGGAGAGTAGTAAGTTATATCATTGCTTTTAATAGCCAAGCAAATATTACTGTTTTACTGCTTGTCTGCAAGCGGGTTCACCCTTGAGGGCAATAAAAATCCCTATAAAAGAAACACAGACTACCTGTCCTCATCTGTGATGTTATTTATGATGTACACTCAATTGAAAGCAGTCTTTAATGTCCCTGCTTTCTAAATAAACGTATCGTCAACACTTGCTAACATCCAGTATATATCACAAGAAGTAGATACCTCTTTCCTGAATTGCTGGGATGAGTTGCCAGCAAGTTCTGGTTCAGTGCTCCAATTCTCTCTCCTAATAAGTGGTGTGCTGTATCAGGCACTCAAAATCTCCATGGTACTATTTACTGGACAACACCTACAACAGAGTTGACATACGTCCAGTTTCTGCCCGACATGTCCTCTTTCTCAGCGTAAAAATTCCTGTCCATAGGATTTTTTAAAGTAGGCAAAATGTCTGTGTTTTTTTATTTACGTGTGGCAACACAGTCTTGCGCCCATAGCTTAGTTGTAGAGTACATGCTTCGCATGCAGAAAGACCCAGGTTCAATTTCTGGTAGCGGCAAGCCCTCTCTGAAACTTGGAAGAATCACTGATGGACAGTAGAGACAATGGTTAACTAGGGGGGGTGTGTGTGTGTGTGTGATACAGTGATAAGCTATGTAACTTCTTTTTCTTTTCTCCTCCTAAAATGAAGATTATTTTGACATGCTGGGATCACCCAGGAAGGCTGAAGAATGAGAAAGTGTTTATGTTTACATTTTGTGTATATGTTTACTTTTGTATAAGGAAGGTGGGTGGCGCTGTGGGTTAAACCACAGAGCCTAGGACTTGCCGATCAGAAGGTCGGTGGTTCAAATCCCCGCGACGGGGTGAGCTCCCGTTGCTCGGTCCCTGCTCCTGCCAACGTAGCAGTTCAAAAGCACGTCAAAGTGCAAGTAGATAAATAGGTAGTGCTCCGGCGGGAAGGTAAACGGCATTTCCGTGCGCTGCTCTGGTTCGCCAAAAGTGGCTTAGTCATGCTGGCCACATGACCCAGAAGCTGTACGCCAGCTCCTTCGGCCAATAAAGCGAAATGAGCGCCGCAACCCCAGAGCGGTCAGGACTGGACCTAATGGTCAGGGGTCCCTTTACCTTTACCTTTTTCTCATAGGCATAGGTGGGAATGTGTACTTCTAAAGCCTACATATAGTACGGGTATTTAAAATGAGAGTCGTCGTAGCGAAGTCGGCAAACGTGTTCTCTTTTTCGCTCTTCAAAATATGGCAACCCTAACCTACAATACATTCTAGCTGTAATGCTAGAATGCAGATGAAGCTGAACTCCAACTCCCATCTGCCCTAGTCAGCTTTGTCAATGGTCAGGGATGATAGAAGTCATGGTCCTACAACATGTGGAGGGCACCACGTTGGCTATTCCTGGGATAATACATCACTTTCCCCAGGTATTTCTTCTTGCTCCCCTCCACAGTATTTCTAGATGCAGCACCCTAAAAGTCTCCCAACATCTATGGGAGTGAAGGTGGTAAGACACTAAAGGGCCCTGGAGAAAAGGCCCTTTCTGTATGTGCAACTGCTTATCCTGTACATTGAAAACTGGCACATCAGGGAAAAGCTTTCTCCCCACCATTCTAGTTTTCACACTCTAAAGTCATGTGAAACCCGCACTTGCCATTTGAAGTGGTACACGCCAGGAACAAGTTTACCATCTCACCTGTCATTTACGACAACTAGGCCCAAGAGATACACTGGAGTGCCATTAATATAAGCAGTACTATCGACTTCGTAGGGCTGCTGTGAGAAGAGAAAATCTGCAAAGCCCTTCAAACAATGCCGTATGCTAATTTTGTGTTTTGCATATTGTAAATTAATGCTAAATTGTGATAGTGAGTTGCCCAAGGCCATACAGTGAATCACTTGTTCAGCAGAGATTAGAATTGGCACTTCTCAGTTTTTTAATTATGTCAGATTTCTGTATTCCACCTTTCCATCAAAAACAATCACATGTCTAAGGCCAGCACTGAATCCACTATAAACATTGGTTATTCCACCAATTATGCCTACCCTGAATTCACTCAGCGTAAAAACCTTGTGGAAGAACCTGCAAAGGTAACACAATTTTGATACTTTCCAGTTTCCCTCATTGTGCCTTTAGTGGAATTTAATGAAATGCATTGCATTTTCCAGATGTTAATTACTCCCGCGCCCCCCTTAAGTACCAGTATTTTTCAAGCCCTTATACTCTTCCTTTAACATAGCGTTTTTCATCTATATGATCTTAATGTGAACTGAATTGGTATGACAGCAACCCATTAAAAAAGAGCATCAGACTATGCTCTTCCTTTTAGGTTTTAATCAGGGCAGAACAAAAAGGAGCACTGTTTTAGCCACTGGGGGTCCTGCTCAAAAGGGTGATATTTTGCAAAATAGTTTCAGTCTACCTTATCAGACTTCTACCAGATATGGAGTCTACAAATGTTATTTGATTCTTTGCCATATCATTTTCTATGCCTTTTGCTGAATGGCTGATTAAATCTACTCCAAGTCCAACACATGAAGGATATTAGATTATTAAAAGTACACTTTCCATCATTTGTAAAGGTTAGACCCAAATTGATTCTAAAGTGACAATGAATAAAGATGACATAGTATTAAATATGCCAATGAAAAGCAGATTCCAGCAGGAGCTCTGTAATTCTATGAATCTAATTTACCACATATTGCCAGTCTAGCACTTAAAAAAAAATATCAAAGAGACAAATGAGAATTTTTATGGATTCCGCCTACAAGGCAGGAGGAAGTCCTTTCAAGCCAGTCAGCTAAACCATAGTTCAAGATGCTGGGTGTGAAGAGTGCTTTCCTTGTATGAGAAACAAGCGCCTCAGTTTTGAATCTATGTAGTGCCAACATGTGTGGCATTTTACAGAACAACATGAACAAAAAACACAGGTCTGTACCAAGAAGTTCATGATCAGGGCTGTCACACATGCTACAATTCTGCAGGAGGAAAAATATGCAACATGTTCATAACTCAGCTCCTTGAAAACGTCACCTTTCATACATGCAAGACAGTTCCTAACCCTTAGTTGCAACAAATATGCTTGAACATATATGGGTGGGCATTGCCAGCTGAAATCTCGGGGGGGGGGGCAGCCAAACAATCAGGGGAGAGGCTAAATTAGCCTTCAGTGCTCCATGTTCTTCTCTACTATGAAACTGTACATGTTTATGCAAATAATAATATCATCAAATAAATTGCATGAAGTCAGAAATTAGGAAAATATACTTGATTTTCATGATTTATACTGACTGTGCTATTCTGCCTTTCTTGGTACAGTATTTGGATTACCTGGGTGCCTCTCCCCGTGCACAACCCACATCACCCCCAAATCTGCGTCAGTGGGTTGGAAGAACCCCCAGAACAAATTAAGAGAGCACGCAGGAGGGGAATAGCGTTATTTTGTGCAAGAAGAAATCTTCATGCTAAGAAGATGTTCCCCTTAGCATGCAGTGATTACACTTTAATCCAATTATGATAAATCTAATGGGCTGGAAATCAGATTATATTGCCACAGTGGTTTCCACTGGCCTTAAACATCGCAGAATTCAGAACTATTTGTCATTCCCTGTCCCCTCTAATTTCAGTATAATGCACTTCGGGGGAAGTGCTCAAAAATATGCTCGAGACCAAGAAGCTGCTTATGGATTTCCAAAAGGCCCTTATGCGGAGATCCACAAAAGAATATTCATTCTTAGTAATAATGTACTCTGCAGTGCAGCTAATGCTCTGTAAAAGTCACTTCATTTGAGCTGGCTTGTCCACAATTGTCCACTAAAAAATACATCTACGTACCAAATCATGTATAGCAATTCTAGCCAATTCTATTGAGTCAAGGGGGCAAGAGAATATTAAATTTGTGAAATTGCCTACATTCTACTTAACATTCAAAATATATAAATGCATTTTGCAAAGTCTATTGTTTGCTGCAATTATCCTAGATCTTGAAAAGAATGCATTAGCTTCATGATAAGCTTTGTGGTAATAATGACTGATAATGTAGAAGCTGCAAATGTGTTTAAGAGCACTCATTTGCTTTCTGTAGCAGACTACAATTAACAAGCTGGAGCAATCTGCTTTAAATCTAAAATAAGAAGATAAAAACTTGACTGATCCATGTTTTGGCAGTTCTTAACTGGGATGTGCTGGCCTCCTCCTATTTTTGTATTAACAACCTTGTGCTGTGTCCAACATTTAAAAAGGTATATACAGTATATACTATGGCTAACAAAAATAATTACACAAGAATGAAGAATCTCAACAGGAGTTTAAAATATATATTTTTCAAACTTTACTTCTGCATAGTCTCTCCCTGCAACACAAATATGAAGATGCAAGTGCCTAATTAAGCATTTTAAATGCTGAACTGTGAGGTACTCTATTGTTCTAAAATTGTCTTGATGGATTGTGCTTTAGTTGTGTTGTCGCATTTTATTTTGAACTGAATGCCGCGTTGGGATCTAAAAAGATGAAGGCCAGTTTGTAAATAATTTAAATGAATAATAATTCTACAGTATCCTGTGCATTGGGCAGCATCCTGCACAAGGTGACAGGGCCCGGGGCTCCTGCACTGATGTACCACAAGCAGCACAGATGTTTCACACATGCAAATGCAAAGGCCAGTGCAGCTGTGCTCTGTAAGGCCTTCCACAACAGAGAAGTAGCGGATGAGAGCAACACACTGTAGGATCAAGTATAGGAAGAGAGAGGCAAGGCTATCAACAGAACAAACTACTGGGTGATGCAACTGACTCCAACATCACAAGTACTGAGGTTTGAAGACCCAAACCCTTAGCAAGCTATAGGACCCAGACTATGAAAGGGTGACAGTATTGCTTACCCCTTCGGCGGCACTCACAAGACTGAGCTGTAGGTCTGCATGCCAAGAAGGAGGCTGAAGTTATTTTAAACATCTATTCAAAACTCAGTTTCAGCTGCCAGCACTAAAATATGTAAGTTCTGTATCCTCTTCATCAGACGCCATTGAGCAATCGAAACTATTCACTAATACATATGGCTAAGAAGGGCTAATGTTTCATCTAGCCAGCACAGGGATTTCATGGTTCCTCCACCAAGAGTTTAAACTGTGTACAAACCATAAAATTATGAATCCAGGGAGATTTTTTATACAAATAAATAAGCACTGGGGAGACGAAGAAGGCACAGATTAAATGCAGGTATGTACTGCACAACTGGCCAATTTGTATAACCATGTGCTGTTCAGTTTGCGATCTTCCTTTCCAGCTGTTTTGTACTAATGAAGGCAGCTACTTTGCTTAATTATTACAAAACAAATTACTGTGAAATGGGCAATAGCAAAATTAAACATGTGGCAGGTAGCAAAGGAAATTAAGTTACATGAAGATGGCCTTTTCGAAGTGTCTGCACTCCTTCTTACATCTCCTCATTTGACCTGTGTTTACTGCAACTATACATGATGGTTTAGGACAAGGGCGGGGGTGGGGGCACCTCCAGAAGTTGCTGGACTCCAGCTCTCCATCAGCCCCAGCCAGTAGGATCAGTGTTCAGATGGTACCGAAACAGTAGTCCTGCAACATCTGGATGGCACCACCTTAGCCACCCCTGGATTAGGAGATGCATGGTTTTGCATACCATTACAGATCTTATTTCCTTCCAAAATTTTATAATCCATTTATCAATATAAAGACTCTAATTAAAGTCATTTCCTTAGCACTGTTTGGTATACATACCACTTGATAGTTCTTTTGCTCGCTTGCTTCAATATTTATTAAGTGCCTTGATTGGGGTTTCATAATGAATACATGGTTCTTGCCCAGAGGGATTAAATCTTAGCACAGACACATTTCCTAATCCAAGCCTCTTAAATGTGTCCCTCTCTTCTTCCCCAAGGTGCTGAGCCTGGCATTTTTCTCCAGCGGTGAAGAGGGAATACACGCTTCGCTTTTTAGGCTGCATATATGCGCTGGTCTCTCAGCAAACATTAAACCCAAATAGCTTGAATGAAGCTGAAAATAGATTCATCTGGGATTTTCTTTGGATATAAGACACTCACCCTGGCATGACAGTGGGAGGGATAACAAGCATCAGCTTTAGCCGCACCTGATGCAAAGCTTCCGAGAGGTGAGTGAGCAAATGAATCAGACCCCTGTAACAAAAACATGGTGTTAGGTCTAGAAGTAAGAAAACTAAATCGTGGAACAACAACCTTTTCTTTTTTAAAAAAAGTTAGGAAATACTCTTCCTTCATTAAACGCTGAAGACATACTCTAATAGGACTTGGCTCTGCACAACCCATTCTCCCTTTAAATAGGATGTAACAGGAGATGACAAAAGAGATACTTTTATTCAGTCTTCATTTTAGGACAGGGATGGGGAAGTTGGTTCCCTCTAAAGTTTGGAGTACAGCAACATCTAAAAGGACCAGGTTTCCCCATCCTGGTTTATGTGATCAAGGAATGATATGCTGTATTTTATTGATTGTATCTGAATACTCCCTTGGGAACATTTGGGTGGAAGGAAGCAGTGGCGTATCGTGGGTTGTCAGCACCCGGGGCAAGGCAAGTAATTTGTGCCCCCTGACCCGTGGATTTGCGCCCCCTAACCCTAACTCCCAGATGTTGCGCCCGGTGCGGCCGGCCCCCCCCCTGCACCCCCCACGCTACGCCACTGGAAGGAAGATCAAGGGATGATTGCGATAATTATAATTATAATGGTAATGGTAACAGCAGCAGCAGCAGCAGCAGCAAGTGACCACCATTGTACTCTCTCTTCTTCAGGCAGGCCAACTCAGCATGTGGTCACAATGGCCAGTCTGCAGGTCAACATCTTCATCATGAGGTCACAATGGTCAGCCTGCCTTTATCAGGCATAAAGGCTTACAGATCAGTCGGTGTCTCTTCCTGGAGGAAGCAGCAGCAGCAATTTGTGGGCACTGTAATCTCTCACTCCCATACAGACGCTGGCAGAAGCAGGACCATACAGGCACAGTTTGTCACCAAGGTCAGTATACGCATGAGCCTGTGGGCAGAGACTCTTTGTCTTACTAAGGTGGGCAGAAGCAGTATGTGGGCACAGCGGCCACCTGGTTCTTATTTAAATAGGAATAGGAGTGAGGAACCTGTGGCCCTCCAGATGTTGTTGGACTGCAGCACCTGTCATCATCCCTGACCATTGACGATGTTGCCTGGAGGGCCACAGGTTTCCCCATCAGTGTTTGAGGATTAAGGTACACATGTTCTCTTAATTCCCAGCTCTCTTCTTACTATCTGGGCCTGTCCTTCTTCCCTATCTTCCTCGATAACCTAGTGAATCCATGCCTGGCTGGCCATGATCAGGGATGCTTGGAAGGCACTCACAGAAAAGGGAAATTTCTGCTTGGACTTCCCTTTTCCTGGCGTTCTGTGACTCTCCCTTGCAGCAATGGGGAAAAGGAGGGGTGGCAAGTTCTGGGCTCTCTTCCGCTCATCCACAATTAGTCCAGATATGACATGTTTGCAGTCCCACAACCAGCAACAGTTGTTTAGTACTTTGATGTCAGAAGCCCTTTAAGTACTTGGAGGTGTTCCATTAAAGGTGGTTAACAGCCCACACTCTGCCAGCAAAGCCAGGAGGCAACTGGTTGAGAAGAAATAATTCTCCTACATTTTTTCCTGTCATGTTGCAAATGCATCTACACTTGCAGTAGCCTCACTGTAATGCTCTATTATCAAATATCTAAAAGCATTAAGTAAATGATATGCAGAAAGGGTGGGTGAGAAGATGAAATCATCCTCCACAGAGGGGAATAAAAGAATATTCAGCTATCTCTACTTGTACTGGGTACCCTTCAGATTTTTGCCATTACCTCTGCTGAAAATAGCTCAGCCAAGTTTCACTGAGAGTAGACACACTGAAATTAATGAACATGACTAAGTTAGGTCCATTAATTGCAATAGGTCTACTCAAAGTAAACCTTGCTTTAACACCACCCAGTGAATCGATGGATTTAGCTTAATCAGCCAACAAGAGCAATCTATGGAGATATGTGGCCAACCTCTTCATCAAGATAGCTCAGTCAGTAGAGCAGGAGGCTTTTAATCTTGGGGTCGTGGGTTTGAGCCCCACGTCAGGCAAAATATTCCTGCATTGCAGGGGGTTGGCCTAGATAACCCTCAGGGGTCCCTTCCAACTCTGCCATTCTATGATTCTATGAATGGTGGGGAGACACTCTTCCCTCGCTACATGAGTTCATCAGCTAGCAGCTGTCCTGATCTCTTTCTTGTGCTTTGCAGCTTTGATTGGGGTAACATTTATTCATGGGCTGTGTAGATGAGTATACCCACTGGCACACACAATATAAAACTAAAACGTAGCATCTGCAATCTGGATTTTGCTGCTGGTGTTTCAAGCACTGTTTTCAGGGCACCGTAAAACCTAACACCACCTCACGACTAATGTGGGTTCAAAGAGATTTTACACACAGAGAGATAATATTCATCAACTTGACATTGTTTTTTATACTAAACTTGGTATTGAGCAGTTTACCCGATTTATGGCAAAGGTGGGAGAAGGATGGCAGCTTCTCTTGTAAGAAAAATCGCCCAGAAGATTTAAGTACTGGCAGCCTAACTTGTCAAGCCATCTCTCTGGCCTAAGAGCACTTCTTGCCAATTCAAGGGATTAGTGGTTAACGCTCAGACTTCATTTACGTGTACTCCCATTTGTCACCCAAAATAGATTATGTAAATCAAGCATTGCATGCACTCCGCCATCCCCAAACGGCCATAGCTGAGTGCCCATTTAAAAACATCCAATAAATTATATGTCTGCTCGTCTCTACAGTAGACTTGAGCGTTTTAAGACCATATTTTCCCATATTATCACTGTCAACTCAGATGGGAGGGAGGGAAATGCACATGCTGCATTGCATTTTTTAAAAGTATAATGAGGCTGGAGCAAACTGTCGTCATGGCAAAACATAGTTAAATATTCATTTTATCCTTTGCTATTGTCAAATTGAACTTTCGGGTGTTCCTCTGAAGCACATGGCACTTTGAGAATCTACCCAGACCCAATTAAAAGGTGAGGTATGTATTTTAAACTTTCTGACCTTGGTTCTCTCATGAATATACAATGCTGCTGGTCCCTTTTTCGCCTTCTCACCCTCCTCCCCACTACACTCTTGTTCAGACATTTCAGGTTTGTCCTCCTTGAAGCTGCAAATGATGCTGACCTCAGCAGAACATTTATTGCAGCTCACAGTATTTGTTGCATTCCCTTTAGAGTCTCAATTTAACTATAGCTAATGCTCGAGTTTGATGGTTGCTGCCCCCGCCCCCACAAATCAAGGATTTCCCAGAAGAATTTAAAAATAAAATGAAAAGGTCCAACATAATAAAGCTGTGTTTGTAGACAGCTGACCAAAAAAATGAAACTTTTTTTTTTAAAAAAAGCAATCTCAGTTCAAGAATGAGTTATTGCTGTTTGTCCTTTCACTGCTCTAGGTAATACCAAGGAAGGAAGGGACTTACAGTAAGCCATTGATTAATAGGTTAAATTTCCAAGGCTCAGACTGAAGTACTGATGTGTCTACAGAAGTTTTGTTCTTTTCTTCCCACAGTTAATAAGGTACCTGAAGGTCAAATGCAGATGCTCCTGCAGCATATAGTGAAGGCAGCACTTTTCAAATAAACTATGTGATCGTGGCACCACCTACTGTTGACTATCAGCCTGAACAAAATTATATGTGTGACCTTGTTTGCACAGAATCAAAATCATGCCTGTTAACAAATACCAATCTAAGGCATTTTCAATGCACTGAATTTTAAAAAGCAAGTCATTGGATGGCAGTCAACTAAGTTTTACTCAAGAGTATACCCATTGACATTACTGAACAGAATAATAATAATGTATTACTTGTACCCCACTCATCTGACTGGGTTGCCCCAGATACTCTGGGCAGTTTCCAACAGAATATAAAGAACACGTGATACATCAGACATTAAAAGCCTCCTGATATGGAACACCATATAATTGGTTCTCTCTTTGACAACTGACAGGCAGGCATTCCACAGGGCAGGAGCCACTACCCAGAAGGCCCTCTCCCTGATTCCCTGTAATTTCACTTCTTGCAATGAGGGAACCACCAGAAGGCCCTCAGTGTCCAGGCTAATCAATAGGAGTGGAGATACTCCTTCAGGTATACAAGGGTGTGGATGTTTAGGGCTTTAAGGGTCAACAAAAACACTTTGAATTGTGCTTGGAAACGTACTGGGAGCCAACACAGATATTTTAGGACCAGTGTTATATGGTCCCAGCAGCCACTACAAGTCACCAGTCTGGTAGCCACATTCTGGATTAATTGCAGTTTCTGAGTCAGCTTCAAAGGTAGCCCCAGTACTAAGTCAGGTCTATGAATTTCAATAGGTCTACTCTGAATAAAACTTAGTTAACTATCACCCAATGTAATCAGTTGCAACTAAGGTAAAGCTAAAGGGACCCCTGACCATTACGTCCAGTCGTGACCAACTCTGGGGTTGCGGCGCTCATCTCGCTTTATTGGCTGAGGGAGCTGGCGTACACCTTCTGGGTCATGTGGCCAGCATGACTAAGCCGCTTCTGGCGAACCAGAGCAGCACACGGAAACGCTGTTTACCTTCCCGCCGGAGTGGTACCTATTTATCTACTTGCACTTTGACGTGCTTTTGAACTGCTAGGTTGGCAGGAGCAGGGACTGAGCAACGGGAGCTCACCCCGCTGCAGGGATTCGAACCACCGACTTTCTGATTGGCAAGTCCTAGGCTCTGTGGTTTAACCCACAGCGCCACCCACGTCCCTATCATTTGCAACTAGCTGCTCGCAAAAGGAAAATGGTAAGACTCAAAAACCTTCAGCCTCCAACTGCTGCAACCTAAATACAGAAAAACAATGCACATCCACAGATTGGAAGAGATATGATTAACTTAGCTGTGACAAGAGCACACACCACAGTTAATCCTTGGGCTCACATATTTCCCTCTTCTTCATGAGCAGCCTTTAAGGTTCCTCCACTTGCACATGAAGGAGAGGGGAATCAAATCTGCTTGGGTTTCCATCTATTACAAACAGCAAAATAAAACCTAGCTTAGTATGATTGAGACTTTTTCATCTCTGAATAGGTTCAAAAAGCAGAGAAACAGATAGGCTTCCAGTTTTACCATTTCTACTTTAATGCGCCAGGTGGGTTTCAAGAATCTCACCTGCGGTTACTCCATGAGCTCCAGCTCAACATCTTGCAATAGACAAGCTGCTCAGTTTTCAGGACAAAAGAAATGAGTAATGTTGGCCAGTTCTAACATCCACACCCCTCCACTATACCAAATCACCAGGGGACTTCAGATTTCTCAAGGTCCGGTATTTGAAGCTTTCTTTACTAAGATACAATCTTACTTGCTGTTAGTTTACTTAAAAGGCTTCTAACAGCAATCCCTACAATTGTCCAAAATGAAAGCTCATTCCTGTACATTCAGATCTTTCACTTCTACACAATTATTATTAAACTTTAGAAGCCTTATTCTTCTCTAGATCTATCCACTCTGTACATGATTATTAAATATTGATAATAAGATCAGCAAATCTTAATTATGGTAGAAAATGATCCCTTGGGTGTTTCAGGTACACATCTTTGTTTTCTGTTTTAGGTAGTTGGTAGTATTTGTGTGACTAAGAACTGAACTCCACTGTCTTTGGCTAATTTGAAAAAAATGCTAATGCTATTGTTTACGTGACTACTTATCCCAAATTTTAAAAAGAGAATAATCAGAGCCCAATTAACCTGGAGTTTTCTCCCTTTCAGACCACTTCAGCATGATTACTACCATCAGCATATAAATGTTGGGAACAGAAATGAGATGGCATTAATCCAGGATAAACCTTCTAATAGTTTCAGATCCCTCCCTCAACTTGCGATGGCTAAAGAAAAAATGATGATCCTCTAAAAAGATCAGTGAATAACAGAGTTATCACAATACTGCCACTGTGTGGATAAGAATAAGAACAGCACATCATATTTCAAGTAGCAAAATCCAGTTTTGTTTGGGTAAGAAAGAAGAACATAATTTTCCTCTAAATGTAATTATGACATGAACTAGCATGCCCAGGGTTAGAAACAAATAACGTTTGTTGAGACTGTCACTGTTCACATCCAACACTCCCCCAGAGTGCATGGAACCAGATGCATTGATCCGAGTTCAGAAACCCTGCAAATATAACTGCTCTGAACTCAATTTCAAGTAACTAAGATAGATTTCATGCATTCTGAGCCTCTCTCCTATCTTTGATGCACACGTATGAAATACAGAAATGCAGTTCTAAACAAATTTGTATCATGATTCCATGTTTTTAAAATAGATTGATAGCCATGTGGGATTGTGGATTTACAACCTCATTTCCTACATTATTTGTGTCACATCTGAACAAATGTGTTATCTTTTTTCTCTCCATAGAGTAGTTGTACACATTTGGGTATGGCTTTTTCATATTTCAAGCTTTGTTGAAGCAGGGCAGGGAAGCCTTGTCATTCATATATGCAGATTTTCTTCGCCAACTTCCCTCTCTGCACTCCAATGAAACTGACATGATCATCAGGGAAAGGCTTGTCAGCTCCACAGACTCCAGGCAGTAGAATGTGCTAATTCAGAGTCTTGTGTAAATACAAGCAGCTTGTCATTGCAGCTGGAATCACAGTGAGAAAAAGACAAGAGGGCTGAACTGCTCTCTGTAAGGATTCTGATGGTGCTGGCAAACTCCCAGAAATCTGATGAGTGGCGGCAAATTTTGGGACAGCGACTTGAATGTTTAAATTGCAAACTTCCACCTATACTCAACCTGTATCATTACAGGGAGCCACAAGAGCGGGGAGTGCTGTTGTGCTTGGGTCATGATTGCAGGTTTTGCTGTGAGAACAGGTTGCTGGACTAGACGGGCCATTGACATTATCCAGCAGGTTCTTCTTATGTTCTCATATACATGCAAATACTGCAAAATGCCACAAGTCTTCTGTGACCTCATTCAAAGGAAACCAACCACAGGTAACTATTGGAAATCTTGAAACTTCCCACTACCCTGCAAAGGGGGGTGCTCTAGAGACTGATTTCAGTATTGCTTCCTAAGGGCTTGCTTGGGAAGTGATTCTACCAGACAAGAACTGCTTCCTGTTTAGCTTCTTAGCCGGCAAATAGATCTCAGCACAAAAAGGGCACATGCCCCAAAGTCCTCTTTCTCTTATGGCTATTAGATGAAAGTAGAAATTTTTACTACTCACCTGACTTTCAATGGTGTCTAGTTGTGACACTGAAGTTTTACCTGTTATACTTTCTTTGCCTTTTAAATTTCTGGTTAATTTTGTTTGGCATGTCTGACCTTGTTTCAGGATTATATAGGTTTGGAGTATTATTGCACACCACACTGGGGGTCCCGAATCAAATCCTATCAACAACTTGAGCAAGTTTCGCTCCCTGTCTCCAAAAACAGTACATCTTTCTCCTTCAGAAGGTAATAACACCACCCCACGCTCAAAGAAGTGGCATGATCTACCTATACAGATGATGCAGTTAATCTATCGCTCACCTTCCCTGAAAACAGCCTTTGAAAACATTGTGATCTTGATAAAATCCCACTGTCAGGTCTAAGAGCCACATTAAGGCAAAGGGATTACACCTATGGTACTTAATGATTGTTTTTTCTCTGGCATCAGCAGACACCACCAACATTACTCTTTCAAGCAAGGTGACAGGCCTTTTTGCAACCTGAAATGGTTGGACAAACAGCAATCAGGAGATCAATGCTAATCTTGACTATAACACCTAGGATTTTTTTGTTGGCGTCTGTACCGTTAAGAATTGCTGGGGCCAAAAGTAGCAAAAGCAAAAAGTAGGGAAGTAGCAAAAAGCAAGCAAAAAGTAGGGAAGAAACGAGGCAATGTGACAGTGGGAAAGAAGGCAGAAAGCCAATGCATTTATCGTTTTGCTTAAAACAATTTCCCCATACTCTCTTGCTTGACACCTTCTCGTGTTACCTGATTCCACAGATAACCACAAAACCAGTGGTAACCTGTTTGCACATGAAAAGTGGGGGATGACTGTCATTTCAGGGTCCTACAGGAGGAACTGCAGCATATCTCTCCCCCATGATGCTCTAATAGTTTAGGGATATTTAGGCAACATGGATAGAGAGTCCAAGAGACACCATCTTTCCAGGCAACCATTACCCTAACTCCTACAATCACAGCTGTGGATTCCTAATATGTGCCCTAGATTTTCCTGGTGCAGCATACACTGAAATAGTCACCACACAACAGTAAACATCAGAAAAGACCCTTAGTGGTACCTACTCTGTCAAGATTCTTGACTGTAATTTACTTACACAGTACTCCTAAACATGTTTTCTTTTGAACAAATCCTATTAAATCGTCAGTGAAACTCGACATACTAAAAAAAAAAAAAAATAAGTAGCATCTTGAAAATCCTGGACTTACGTTTGCTTCTGGTTTCCTAGCTGACTCCAAACTTCAGCCACAAAGCCATCAAAATTCTCATTCTAGAATAATGAAAACATTGGAGATTGTAAATTTACAGTGGAACCTTGTGTTATGCACCATCCTCCTTGCGAACACTGAGGGTTGCAAGCTCCACTAACCCGGAAGTAGATGCCCCTTATTGTGAACTTTGCCCCAGGATGTGAGCGAAAGTCGAGCACCAGCAGCGCTGCAGGTGCTGTTAGCAAAAGTGCACCTTCTGTTATGACCGGTTTCGGGTTACAGATGGAACAAATTACCGTATTTTTTGCTCTATAAGACTCACTTTTTCCCTCCTAAAAAGTAAGGGGAAATGTGTGTGCGTTATGGAGCGAATGCAGGCTGCGCAGCTATCCCAGAAGCCAGAACAGCAAGAGGGATTGCTGCTTTCACTGCGCAGCGATCCATCTTGCTGTTCTGGCTTCTGAGATTCAGAATATTTCTTTTTTTGTTTTCCTCCTCCAAAAACTAGGTGCGTCTTGTGGTCTGGTGCGTCCTATAGAGCGAAAAATACGGTAAGTTCGTAACTGGAGGTACCACTGTATTCTGAACAAATAACATCGTGGTTATTACTTTTGATGATGTTGAAAGTTTAGACATCTCATAAAATGAATCCTGCCTCTGCCTCTTAATGCTTTGATCAGGTGTGGGTTATTCTTTTTCTGCTGCTGCTATTTTGCCATTTAATTAGATACCTGTGCTTACTGATTTTGTTTTAAGCTACGTTGTTATTTCATTAGTTTGCTTAACTGGACACCATCATAAAAAATGGCTGTTTATGCAGTTTTTATAAATAAGGCTATGGATTTTAAACGCAACCACGCCACCCATGTATACAATGGTAATAAATAAAATATCAGTATGCACTGAGTGCTCACTGGAAGGACAGATCCTGAAGCTGAGGCTCCAATTTTGGCCACCTCATGAGAAGAGAAGACTCCCTGGAAAAGAACCTGATGCTGGGAAAGATGGAGGGCACAAGGAGAAGGGAATGACAGAGGATGAGATGGTTGGACAGTGTTCTCGAAGCTACCAGCATGAGTTTGACCAAACTGCAGGAGGCAGTGGAAGACAGGAGTGCCTGGCGTGCTCTGGTCCATGGGGTCAGGATGAGTCGGACATGACTAAACAATAATTGCACTGTGTCACCTAGGGATCTTTTATGTAAACACAATTCACAACCCCTGAGTTTAAACATGCCAGCATTTAGCCCACCTCCTTTTCACCCACATGCTATTGAGCACAAACAACATATTTACAAACTTACTTCCACACCTAGGAATCAAGCTTCCTTTCTTCACTGCTATATGTAATATATAAAACCTGTCTGTGACATCTAGGCCACTCATTGACAATTTTACGCCATCGACAATTTTTAAAAGCCACACTGATATCTGGTATCATACTGGCTCTTTATTTCTCAGAGGTAGGCTTAAGATACCTTGGCTATTTGGATCAGGTTACTGGAAAGCTCTTCTATCTCATCTTCACTGACAAACACACTCTCAAAGTCATGGTAAGTCCAGCCTTCAAACAAAATTCGTGGAACTGAAAAAATACAGAAAGGGAGAAAGAAAGACTAGAAAGAGTCATTAATTTTCTACGCTATTAGGAAAACTGCTGTGGCATTCTCACTCGAAATATGTATTCCACACCTTCTCCAATGCTAAAACTTGTTCTATCCTTATTAATGTACTTCAGGTGGAAATATATAAGGAGGATGGGGAAACTGTGACAACATACTTAAAACATTTTATTTGCAGCCGCATAGCTGAGTCCACACACATTTCCCCTGCTCAGAGCTTTTACAGTGGTGATAGACCTGCTGCTTCATTCCACCCTCCTGCTCTTTAATGTGTCATATATGGCATTTGCAAAAATACAATTTTCCAGTTGTGCTAAAAAGAGAGAGGGCAGAAAGCCTACTCCTTTGCTTTAAAAAAAGAAAAGAAAGAAAGGCCTGCCAACTAGTTTGATCTGCATTTCCTCTTACGTACAACTAGGGTGGTCTGGGACCTATCAGTGAGAAAGCAGAGATTTCAGGAGGGTAGGAAATGGGAGGGGTGTCATTTTTCCTTTCCCCATTCCTGAAATCCGTCCATCGCCACCCTGGTGATCCCCAAGCTGCATTACAAGATTCTTGTTCCAGGCTGACTGAATGACTTCTGTTAACACTGGAAGCATTTTGTTGTGAATCCCCAGCAGTCGATTACAATTTCCCAACTACAAAGGCAGCGGGAAAACAGACCCAGTCATTATAAAGAATGACTGGCACAATTTGGCTAAGGCAGATGAGTGCAGGAACCCACAATAGTATGACACAATTAAAATTAATGCTTCCGATGTTGCCCTACAAGAATGGGTTCAATTTGTGCCAAACTCACATTTCAAAAATTACGAACATTAAGAGCCCTACTGGAGCTGGTTCAGCAGCTTGTCTTCCAACTAAAGGCCCATGGAAAGACTGCAGGCAGGACATGAGGGCAATAAGGAGCCAAGGCCCATTGGAGCTAAAAATCATAGATCTGTAGACTCGGAAGGGGCCTTGAGGGTCACCTAGCCCAACCCCCTGCAAAATATGGTAGCTTTCCTACAAAGTCACCTATTTTGATGTTTTTGGCATTCTTCTTCACTTCTTTCATCCAACCTGTTAATAGAAAACATGAAGACCAAATATGAACCTGTCTAATCACAAAGTGCCACATTTCCAAACACAAATATGTCTTTTATAATTTTTCTACTCTGTGACTGTCAAAGAAATAATGGTTACATGGATCGTGGTATAAAAATCAACGGTCTCTACACCACCAAAGATGTATTAACCATTAAACAACCATGTGTTGCCAGCCCAGAGTAACACATATGCGCATGTGCTCCACTCACCCTGGTCATTTTTGCATTTGGCCCCTTCAGGAAGGTAAACACTAACACAGCTTTGGGATTATTCAAAGACAAAAGCAGCATACTAAGGTTCCTCACTGCAAGGCATCAGCCTTCAAGCACTGGGTACCACTGGGCCAACCTACAGCACCTGATAGATTGCTTACTGCCAAGTCGCTACAGACAGTAATGATCTCACATGCAGCGTCATGCAAATTGACCACCAGCTGGAAATGGTTGGCTGTGGCTGCATAAGCAAATAATGGCTGGATCTCCTTAATTTCAATAGGTTGACTCATATGCATTCTCTGTTTTTAAGTTGTATTATGTCTCAATGTCAATTTGTAAAACAGTATTTTCCCCCATTGGGTGTTGTATGAGAGTGGTAAATTTTATGTTACAGTGGAAGTTTGCAAATATCAACATTCACATATGAATGCCCAGAATCCCTGACAAATTTTGTGACTACCTGAGAATTCAGAGATGCATTTGGTTCACTGTTCACTTTAGGGGAGACGGCTACAATGCAGCCAAAACAGAATCACACTCAGATGAAGGAGGTATCAGCACACTTGCAGGGGGACCCCAAGTCTGCAGAAGTGCAAAAGCACTTTTAGAGAGAGGGGAACCAAACAGCCCAAAAACCAAGTAGACTCTGTGGACACGAACTGCTGACTGAATGGGGGAGTGAGGGGTAGGGAATGGAATGAAATGGAGTGGCTGGAAACTGGAACAGGAGCACTCCCTGGTGCAATTGTCATAGAGCATGCCTGTCAGTAACCACAAAGTTTAAAGCTGGAGTTAATTCTTTATTAGCAAAAACACGGTCTCCACTGACTTGCATGAGTGTCATGCCTAATGAGCACAGCAGCTCATTCCTGGTGGATGAAATCATGAAATCAGTTGCTGATACTAAAGGTCCCTGCCTCCCCACAGCTGTCTGTCTCCTCCTCTCCAGGGCTTTTTCCAAGCAATGGAAGACTGCACTTGTGTGCAGTCAATCTCTCTTCCACCTTTTTCATGCATCTCCAGGTTCTGGGAAACAGGGGAGAGTGGAGCTTGTTGCAGCAGAAACAGGAGACACATGTCACTCTTCACCAGCCTGACTCATCTCTGCCTTTTCCAGTCCCACTCACCAGCTTACGCTTCTGATTCTTCTCTCTGCTACAGACTCTCCCAGCTCACCAAGCCCCGTTACTTCTTCCACTTCCTACATCTCTTCCCAGTCTTCTCCGTCTGACCACTCATTGTTGTCCCATCACCTCTCCCGGGGCTCTAAGCCTTCTTCCCTTGGTGGTTCCCTAGCTGGTTCCTCCCTCCATTCCTCTGCGTCCATGACAGCAACATTTTGTTACAGGCCTACTTGCTCCTTTTAACAGCAGTCTCAGGTGGTTGAGTTTCAGCAGGAACAGAGCCAAAATGCAATCACCGAGACACAAGTGAGAGCTATCAAGATGCTCAGGTAAAACCCACCGTATGCAGAAATACCAAACATATTTTAATGGGGGGAGGATCCCAGGCAGGAGTGTCTGACTGCAAATATTCTCAAAATTCATGGATGGTAAGACTTCGCACAGGAAAATCGAAGTTACCACATTTCTCAGGCATTCACTGTTAACACACACGCTTGTATATGCACCTCTCTTAGCTTTTATTGTCTGCTACTACATGCATCCAATGAAATGGGAAATGGCCTGAAAAGACTCGCATCACAATAAATTGTTTAACTTCAAGGTGCCAGAATACTTTTTGCCTCTGAATGAATTCAGCATCAGAGCTATAATTGTGAGTTCCTAGCTCAAGCCAACATGCTGGATTGTGACAGTTAAAGCATACTTTTGTGTTATAGAGAATGCATCCAGTTATTCTATCAAATTTTCTGCCATGGAAGGAAAGCATTGTATAGCATCACAAAATGCATGTTAACACTGGAAAGCCAAACAGCAAATGCTCTAGACACAGATCATGGGGCATGGGATATCAAGCACAAAAGAAAACCTTGGTCAGCATCATGGAGCCCTGTCACCTGGAACTTCTCCTTGCCCCTTCTCTTCACCTGCAACCAGACTGGCGAGATAGTCGTAAATTTGCTTCCAAATATCTTAGCAATGTCATAGCCATGGCTGTTCCACTGGAAAAGGGAGGAGGAAAAGGTATTAGGGCAAAATCCATCACAAACCACCTAGAATTGTATTAAATGCAGGGAAGAGGTCAGTGGTCCCAATTTCAGCTCAGAACTTCCATTTCCAGCAGCTAGCCCAATATATTTTGCGGTTTGAGGCAAAGGACAAGATGACCTTGTTCCTCACCACCTAGACCACTTTTATGTACTGGAGAGGCAGTTGTAGTTTACTTAAATACTGACAGCTCCAAAAGTACTCTGCATTGTACCCAACGGTAGTTTAGACGGTTCATTACATGTTTGGCACACACAGATCTGCTCTGCAACAGAGGGGGGTGGGGGATAGCCAGGTGGCTTGGAAGAAAGGGCTTGGTGGGAAGGATGCCCCTGTTGCCCACAAGCACCTGCCACCTGAGGCAACTACCCTACCCCGTCTAATGGTAGATCAAGCCCCAAATTTTATTCGAAAGAGAGAGTGGGAAAACCCAAATACTGTATATACACACAAAGCCACAAACCATGCAACAGATACCAGCATGATACAATTAGCTGCATCTCAACTTTCTCATTTTCTCAGTACTTACAGGCGTTATGTAGCCCAAAACATCTCCCCCAAAGTGTCGTTCTCGTGCTTTTTTGGCACAGTAGCTTTTGTACTCTAGGATAATATCCTTCGTCTTTAAATCGGTAGAAACCAGGCCACGGTCTTGCACTCTTTTATCTGAATAGTGAGTCTGCCAACAAACCATTATTGTAGATTTAATAACAACTAAAGAAAACATCCATGTTCAGAAGCAGTCTACTCCTAAATACCACTGTAAATATATTCATATTTTATTGCACCCCAGATATGATGGAAACAGCCAGTCTTGTTTAATCATGCCTGATTCACATGCACAATACGATGTGGAATGGGGTATGAAAAGGGGGGTGTAGATAAGAGAAAGAAACTCAACCATCCCACCCACATTTCCCCCCTGTCCAGCCCCATGTTAAAACTAGAGTCATACCCACCACCCAATTTACACATGAATCAGGGATACTGTAGTTCAGGGAGTTTGGCTCCAATTCGCTTTTGCAATATTCAGTCACCCTATAGGCAAATGTTGACACCACTAGGTCAGAGTACAAAATCCACCAGAGTGTTCAATATGAATCTTTGCAAAAATTCCAAGCCATGAAGCAGCTTCTCCTACCTTTTCCTCCAGAGTTTTTGAGGCAGCTTTTTTGGTATCTGTCTTTGACAACGTAGCATTAGCCACCCGAGAAGCCAGGGCAAACACAACAAGGCTGACTGTGATCCATCTCATGACAGCTTGAGCTATGCCCGTCACCTCTAATTTCTTTACTGAGGAAGAGAAAAAAATAAAATAAGGAGTTTGTTGTGAGACGACAACCCTACTTGAGAATAAGAAGAGTAGTTGTTGCCAAAGGAATGTTCTTCAGTGGCAGAGCACATGCATGGCAGGTTCTGTAAATTTAATAAGGATCTCAGTGAAAGGAGGAGGGGAGTCTGCCACAGAGACCCAATGCCAGTGGAATGGAGACCAGGGATGGGGAAGCCTGTGACCCTTCAAGTGTTGTTGACCCACTTTACCCGAGTCCCCTTTCTCTGCTGTTCCCTTTCCCTCCTTGCCAAATGCATTCAATTAGGTAGGGGATAGCATATGGCCCTTGATGCACAGGCTCCCCTCTACTGCTTTAAGGCAACTTTGCACATTCATAACTGAAATGCTAGCTGGCACTGGCTGCCAGTTCATTTCCGGGCTCAATATGGCTGGGGGAACCCAGCCAGTTGGGCGGAGTATAAATAATAAAATTATTACTAATTCTTCTTCTTCTTCTTCTTCTTCTTCTTCTTCTTCTTCTTCTTCTTCTTCTTCTTCTCCTTCGTGCTCAATCTAGTGTCTGAAACCCTAAATGACTTAGGTCCCAAATACATGAAAGAACACCTTCCCTACAGACCCTCCCAGTTGTTAAGATCAAGGACCACCTCTCCCTATATACACTGATCCAGACTCTGCAATCATCATCTGAGGCCCTTCTTCATGTGCCCCACCACCACAAGAGATTCAGAGGGTGTCAATACGAGAATGGGCCATTTCTATGGTGGCTTCCCACTTGTGGAATGCTCTCCCCAAGGAGGCTTGCCTAGAACCTTTGTTCCATATATTTAGGCACCAGGGGAAAAAACATTCCTCTTCTCCCAGGCCTTTGATTAATTAAACAATCTATGGCCTTTTAAAATGTTGGGGAGGGGTGATGAAGTTTTTGTTTGTTATTACGGTATTTTGTGGGGGGAGGGATTATATTGTAAACCGCCCTGTGTTCTCTGGATGAAGAGTGGCTTAGAAATTTAATTGGTGAAGGGTGGGTAATAAATGTAATAATTATAAAGTAACAACAACAGCTGATGGGGGGGGAATTAAGATTTGTCATTGTTAGGAAAGAATGTTTGCCTGCAACTCCTACACTACATGGGACACAACTGCAGTTTCTATAGTGTAATACTGGTATCAAAACAGCCCATCAGATTGTAATTTTCCTAAATGTACTGTACAAGGTGCCTCTAATGGACTCTTTAAGACATATTATTAGTGGTGGTTGCAATGCCCACCCTGCTTCCAAAGTATTTACATTCTAATTTATCCAAAGCAAACTAGGTGAGGCTGGGGTAAATTTATAGAGGCCATTATTCTGGGAATGCCAGGGCCATCCTTAATGTATCCAACATTAGCCTAAGGAGAAAATTTATCTGCTCTTTAGCATATAATACAACTAATAAATAAAACAAGCTTGTTTTAGCTGCAAATTATCCTGTCATGCTTGCTTGCCAAATTCAATAGCTTTAAAGCCTCTTCTCAGAAATTGCGTAGCCCTCCTGGTCACAAATCAATGAAATAATTACATTTGTTACCCTTGAAGAGTGTTGGTTTTGCTGCAACAGACTAACCTGACTTTGTTATGGGCATCAGATACTACTCAATGAAGACTTGCAACTGTTAGCTGATTAATCAGTTAATTAAGGCGATTATGAAAAATAAAAATCTGATTGGCAAAAACGTGCCATCTAGCAAGTCAGCGGATGTTTAATTTTTAAAAATATTTTTTTAACAAAAATGCTAATATGTCAATTTCAAACATTACTACAAAAGAGACATTATCTCCTTCATGGGAGAGGTAGAAATGCCCTTTCCAATACACCTGCTACACCACATGTGTATTATCTAAAAACAATGGAAGTATTCAGGGAAGGGCTGAAGTTCAGTGATGGAGCATCTGTTTTGCATGCACAGGGTCTCTGGTTCAATCCCCAGCATCTCTAAGTAGGGCAATGAGAAAACTGTCTGAAACCCAGGACAGCTGCTGCCAGTCAGTGCAGACAATATTGGGCTAGTGGAGCAATGGCCTGACTAGGTAGAAGACTGCTTCCTATGTTCCTGTGTAACCCCTGGCCTCTACATATGGGGCTGAGAAACACCCTTGTCTGAAAGTCTGTAGACAGTATGAAACTTGATAGACTAAAGAACCACTTTTGTTGGATACAACCCATGAGTTTTGGTTAACTTTAAATATGCATGAAATTGCCAAAGAGAAAAGCAAGAATTCTATGGGGGAGGGGGAATGGGAAGCACAGGAAGAAGAAGAAGAAGAAGAAGAAGAAGAAGAAGAAGAAGAAGAAGAAGAAGAAGAAGAAGAAGAAGAGTAGTAGTAGTAGTAGTAGTAGTAGTAGTAGTTTGGATTTGATATCCCGCTTTATCACTACCCTAAGGAGTCTCAAAGCGGCTTCCTCCCCCACAACAAACACTCTGTGAGGTGAGTGAGGCTGAGAGACTTCAGAGAAGTGTGACTGGCCCAAGGTCACCCAGCAGCTACATGTGGAGGAGCGGAGACGCAAACCCGGTTCACCAGATTATGAGACTACCGCTCTTAACCACTACACCACACTGGCTCTCATAGAAAGTGACATAGAAAACTAAGAATAGGAACCTGGAAAGCTGGTGTTCATGCACCAGAACTTCATCTTCCTCCACCTTTGCAGAGAATAGATTGGGGTAGGGGAAGTTTCATTGTGCAAGCGGAGGTCCATGCCCAAATTCAACATGATTAATGTTTATTCCTATTCCATTGCCCACCACAGAAATGCATTCTAGACAGCCCACAGATGATGTTCCCCTACACTTTCAGAATGTTTTGTAATTGTTACTAATGTACATACACTTCAGTAAGCAGATAAACAAGGCATCTGAAAACAGAAGTTTAGGCTGAGAGATAATATTGGGGCCAGACAGGATGAATTTAGTTATTTGACAGTGAACAATCCAAGAACAACAAATTATGCCTGAGAACAAAATCCATTAGGATTTTGCTGAAGGGATTTGTTATACATATTCATCTCTCACCTTACCATGAATCACACCCAAGGCAGCTAACAACAATAAATTGGGTCCGGCAGCTCACTGGCAGTTAGTGCAGCAGTGCTCTCAGGACCAGTGAAATACGGTGCCATCAGGCTGCCCCACTCACCAACCCAGCAGCTGCACTCAAAATATTATTCATGAACACTTTTCCACAGAGCTTTACTCTTACAGGGTAATCCTATGCAGGTCTACTAGTTCAATGGGGACTTACTCTCAAATAAGTGTGCATGAGACTGCAGCCTTAATCACATTGTTGCTTCACTCCAAGTGTCTTTTCCCCTCACAGTTATCTCTGCAGGCAAAGTGGGAAACCTTATTCCTCTCACTTCACCTGCCTTTACATCATGGCTTCTGTGAGGACAGGTTCTGCCTCACTAACTTTTTTGAGTTCTCCGAGTGTGTCAAAAAGCATATGGACAGAGTGAGGGGTGTAAAAAGTAGGGTCTCCTCAAGGATTGATACTGTGACCTGCACTTCTTTAACTTGTTCATCATTAATGATCTGGACTTAGGGGTAAGCATTCTGGTAGCTTTGTTTGGAAATGCCAAATTGTTCACTGTGTTTGAAACAAAAAGGGATTGCAAAGTGCTCCAAAAGGAGCTCTCCACACTGGGTCAATGGATATTAAAATGACAAATGCAATTCAATGTATAACTGTGAAGTGATGTGCATTGGAGCAAAAGAGCCAGATCTCTCTCTCTCTCTCTCTCTCTCTCTCTCTCTCTCTCACACACACACACACACACACACACACAAACATGAGTGTGGGGTCTTGACTGATAATGACTGACAAGGTAAGAGAAATTAGAAACATGGTGGATAGGTATATTAAGATGCTGGCCCAGTGCATGGCAGCTATGAAAAAGACAAATTTCATGCTAGGGATAATTAGGAAAGGGACTGAAAATAAAACTGTCAACATAATAATAAAGCCATTATACCAATTTATGGTGCAACTGCACTTGGAATACTTTGTCCAGTTCAGGGCAACCATAATTATCATGGGGTTCTGACAATTCTCCTATGTGTAATCTCCCTCTCCCATAATAGTCGAACCCAGGAGCAATCCATGAAGCTGCATGATGGAAGTTCAAGGAGAGACAAAAGTACGTCACACAGAGCATGGTTAAACTATGGCATTTGTGCCCACTAGGTATAGTGAAAGATCTCAACCGCTTTAAAACAGGGTTGGACAAATTCAAGAAAGCTATCAAGTTGTGATAGCTGTGTGCATTACCTCCAGGACCAGAAGCAGTACAGGTATACCACTAGATACCTGCTGCTGGGAATCACCAAGCGAGTTGCCAGCCTCCCACAGGCATCGGATAGCCGCCCACTCTTAGAACGGATTGTCCAACTAGACAGGCCTTTGGCCTGATCCAGCAACAGGGCTCTGTTTATTTCATTACTTCAGTAATTTTGAGCAGGGCTGGCCCAAGACACTTTGGCACCTGAGATGGACTCCCAAATGGTCCCCTGCTCCCCACCATGGAGGATGGGATGAGGGAAGATTTACATGGAGAATGGGAAGAGGGGTGGCAGCCGCTTCATCTGGCCTCATGGGGAGGGGGCTGATTGCCCGTCCCAAGCTGAAGGGGTGGCAGCTGCTACAGAAGAGCGAACGTGGCTTGTGAACTGGGAGTGCATACGTGGAACTCAACCGACACAAAGCCTATCAGGAAGGGAGAAAGTGTCGGATGCCGACGAGGGTGCAGAGAGAATAAATGGAGATGAAACGCGACAGGAAGGACGCAGGCGTCCGCAGTCCACTCCCGACCCCCCGCCCGTCTTAAATAAGGCGGCCGCCCGCGGAAAGCCAGACGGAATTGCACCCGAATTACAAAGCAGCCCAGGGATCTTCCTTCCCGCATTTCGCCTCTTTAGCGCAGGAGCCCGAAGCGGCTCGCTCCCCGCCCCGCGCTCGCTTAATCAGAGGCGCGTGACAGCTGCCCCAAAGACTCCAGGGCAAGGGGAAGAGCGCGGGGCGGGCGGGGGGCGCGCAGGCTGCCTCTCGGTCTCCCCTCCCACCTTGTCAGTGACTCGCGCTCGTGCCCTCGTTTTCCCTCTGCAAACCGGATCTGCTTCAACTCGGAAGTGAAAACTGCGGCTCAGGAGCGGCGTGGCGCACGCCTTTTAAAGGAGCCGCCTTGGCGCTTCTTCCCTCACAAGGCGAGAAATGAGAGAGGCAGGGGCGCCCTGAGCCCCGTTTGGAGTTGCGGGCGGCAATCTTGTGCGCGCGAAACTCATTGAAACAAGCAGGACTACTCCCGAGTCAGGGACAGGGAGCATAGAGTTATGCCTCGTGCAGATAATCGCGCGGTCAAACATCACAATCACAAACTTCCCTTTCTTCCTTGGATATTTAGGACTGCAAAGCAAGGGAGCGCACGAGCCCGTTTCCCTGTTTCCTCGGACGTAAAGTCCAGGTAGGAAACACACACCCGAAAAACATTGAAGCCTTATTGAACCTCTGGCGGGGTACACCAACCTTCTCCAACCTGGCGCCCTCCACGTCGTGCTTGGTATTACAACTCACAGCCGGCTGGGGCTGATGGGAGTTGTAGTCGGAAACATCTGGAGGGTGCCAGCTTGGGAAAGGCTGGCATGGGAAATGCAGATCAGACTCGGTATAAGGAAGCTTGCTGCGTTGTCAAGCAGGTCTTGCCCATTTTCGCGGGGTTTCCTTCCAAATTAGAGAACATCCCAAAGGCATCTCTTAAAGAGCCATGTTCGAACATGGCGGTTTCTGATTGATTTCCACAAGCGCTACTGGACTTTATTTCCCCTGAATCCAAGAATGTTGACCTTTACTCGGAAGTAACTAAGTGGGCTTCCTCCCAACCAAGCAGCACAGATTTACTGCCTTGATGTTTATCTGGGTAGAGAATCAAATATAAATGGACAGAATTTTCTTCCTTTTAAGAACTGCGTGAGCTTTTTTTTTATTTTCTCTCGTTTTGCCTTGCTGTAGTAGTTATTGTAGTGGGAGGTTAAAATAAAACTTCCCATGCAGAAATTTCATTTGTACACAAGTATTCAAAGGTAGGGTATCCTTGTTTCATAATCTGAACATAAACATGGAAGTCTATTATCTCTTTTGCCTGCACCATAAATGCAGATTTCTGCATACATCTTACCCTGGGCTGGGTTTATTCCACACAAGTACAGAAGTGAAACAGAATGTGGTTCCTAAGAATGTCAAGCTTCCTATTTTCATTTTAAAGGAGGTTTCTAGCTATTATGTAGCAAACAAAGCTAGACAATAAATTCCTAAAGAAATCTCAGAAAAGGAGGAGTGGTTGAATCAGATTTTTAACAGGCACAAAGTGGGGGTTTGTGTCCAGTGCAGCTGTGCAGAAGTTAAGTGAATTATGCAATAAAATAAAATGATTTGTGCTGAATTTTTAACTTTACATTAAGCTCGGAGTATTCACAGTTCTGATTCATGTTTCATGGCTGGCTGCTTAATTGTTGCAGAAACAATATATTTTGTCAACACTTAGACCAAAATATTTTGTACCTGAGAAAATGCAATGCTTGGCAGTGTTAGATTGCCACTTACTTCCAATAGGACTAATTCTGAGTAGACTGGTTAGAATTGTGCTGTTACCTACTAATAATAGTAGTTTTTTAAACTATGGTGTGATATAAGTACAGGAAATCTCCCTTTTTTTAGCAGAGATATCAGATAATGCAGCCTAAGATCTTTCAGGACATTAATCACAGGGCGGGGCATATAATAGTCTGCAAAAACCCTAAATAAAACCATACAGAGAACGAAGCAAAATTGTCACAGGGTATCATTGCAACAACTGCCTCCCATTTTCTCCCTCCCACCACTCTGCTATATATGAATACTTCCTCTTACCCAAACAGCATTGCTGGGACACTCTGTTCCCTGGAATGGTAGGAACAGTTCCTCTCACGCAGGGCCGGCACCCAGTCCACTGCAATTGCTGACCAAACACTTTGCCTTGCAGGATTACAGTCCCAGCACAGAAGAAGCTACTCTTGCACATACACAGTTCAGGTACAATCCCCAAGGTCTCAATCACTGTAGTCAGGTGCTTACTTTCAGCTCACATCTCCTCACCTGTTCAAGGACTTTGTGCTACAGCTGCTGCCTATTGCTCATTTGTTCTATAGGCTACTCTCCCACAGATATACAATCTTCTCCCACACTCTGTTCCATGCAGGCCAGGAGACAGGCCCATCTTGTCACCAGCAAGGTGTGTGGTGGCTTTTAATGGGTAGGGAACACATGGGTGTAGCCAGGATTTTTGTTAGGAGGGGGCAGGACTTCTGTTTTGGGGGGCAGAACCGACATGATTGCTCAGTTAAGTATTTCTATTGTTTTACTTGATGGGGGGCAGCTGCTCCCACTTGTCTACGCCCATGGTAGGAGAGGAGATATATATATGCAATTTACCCTTCCAGGTGCTCATGTGTGAGACTTTAAAAATCCCATCCTTGGTAGCAAAATTAGGAATTAGGCTCCAAAGTCTCCTTTGGTGCAAGTCCAGCTAACCATGTAAGCTGGCTTCCTGCCTCCTACCCTGCTTAACAAAGAATAAGGCAACAACTTGTAAAGTAAGTTTAAAAATAAAATGTAATTACATTATAATAAAGCATTGGTTCACAGCAAAGGCTGCATTCAATGCTTGTCAAAGGACAAGAGGGACAGGAAGTACTATCTGCTCCTTCCTCTTTAGGCGAGGAGAAATTACATCACACAGAGCCAACTCTACCAACTGTATCTCTATGGTTTGAATATCTGCCTGTCAGTAATGCAGCTCTGGGGCATTACTCCCTTCTCATGCTAACTAGCAATAATATGCATTTGTTAGGTTTAGTTGCTAATCTCCCATACTATGGCAATCACACAGGGTCCCCGTTTAACGGTCTATTGATCCCTGTGCCACAACTGTGCTCACTTCCCGACTGCCACCAACCAGTTACTCTCTGGTAAAACACTGAGTCCAGTCAGCTGTTAAAAGTGAACCAAAAAACCCCCAAATTTATTTTGCAAACATTAACAAGTTTATGGTTTCTCAGATAATATTCCTGTCAGTATCTTAACTTTAGTTTCTTTACCAACCTATACCTTCTGGCTGATTATCTCAACTGTTTGACTGACTCCTCTTAACAAATTCTCTCACTTTCTCCCACCAGACTAGCCCAACCCACAGACTTATCTTCTCTGTCTCTTCTAACTCCAGACTGTCTTCTCAACAACTCTAACTCACTCAAAACCCACTGTGCTTAAACCTTATACACAGTTAACTCTGCCCCCCCCCCCGGGCTCCCATTGGTTAGTCATTTTACAATTAGTTAACCCTTTCACTATGAACCCAGTGTGATGTCACACACATAGGGCAAATGCCACACATACCATGTTCAGGATGCTGCTGGTTGTTCCTCTTTGAGCTGCCAACCTACTTGCTCTTGTATCCTTGCTAGCTTCTTGATAGACAGACAGCTTATGCATACAACAGGTGATGGGATTCTTCACATAGAACTGGAGCTTGTTCTTCTGCTGTCCATTGGGCAGTTGTCCAAGGCACAGGAGCCCTACTGGTGTGACAAGTTGGGAACCTTATGTGTTTTGTTTCCCGTTCCCTCTTTTAATATTTCCACCCCATACACTGGCCTGATTTTGCTGCCTGTATTGTATCTTAAGTGGTAAGTGCCAGTATATATTTAGGGATCCCTTTGTCTCCTTTTAGCTAGCCTCAGCGTGGAACTCTAAGGATGGCAGGGTACTTAATGCTATCACGGCTCAGGGCCTGTGAGCACCTTCACTCTTACCTTACTCAGGTTCTGTGTACTTCAAGGGGTCTTGAACCTATGGCCCACCAAATATTGTCTGCCTCTGACACCCATCAGCCCCTGCCAGCATAGCCAATGACCAGGGATTATGAGAACTGTGGTCCAAAAACATCTGGAGGGCCACAGGTTCAACACCATTGGTGCAATGGTTACCAAGATTGTTGAGATACATGAAGATATCCACCCTTGAGATAAATTCTTCTCTTGCAGAGAAGGTGCATGTTCCTGGCATTCAAAAAGCAACCATAGCCCTGTTTAGTGGAGAGAGGGCATAGCCCATGCATACCAGCCAATGTTCCTGTGCATGCTGTGCACACATGCTCCACTTCCAACCTTCTTGGGTTCAGTGGGATGGTCTGAAGGGGAATCTTAAGGATATTTGGGAACATTTGCTTACAAACTGCCCTGTGAGAGGCAACACTGAGATTAAGATGGAGACTGACAACCAGTGCTACCTCCCTGGACTGGATGCAAGTAAGAAGGCAGGTAGGTGGGGGCTGACCGAATGATCAGAATGATCTTGGTGGGGCAGTGCCCCATTTGTCCTAAAGGACCAACCTCAACTGGACTTCTGCCTATGTTCATCTATGGGATAATGCATGCGATAATACAGCTTGCCAGGGGAGAAAAGTGGAGATGGTGTGAGGAATTACACATTTCCATGTTCTAGATCATGTACAGCTTATTTCTCAGAAGCCTTTGCATTTCCCTCATTCTTTACAGTCTCTGTGCTTCTCCTCTTTAGTCCTGAAGAGCAGAACTTAAAATTAAAACAAACAAACCCACCTGTAGACATCATTGTCCCCTTTTTCAGCAAGATTGTTTTGCCTTCAGCAAGGCTTTTCCCTCCCTTACTGGCCAGTCTCTCTTCATTAGGCAAGTTGTATCAGCAGCACATCCCAGTGCTTAGTCTTCACAACTAGTATCAGAGGAATACAGAGGCCAGTCTGCTTTCATCAGGTGGGCTGCATCAGCAGAAGGTCACAATGGCCAGTTTTCAGGCCAGCAGTGTCATTATGAGATCACAATGGTCAGTCTTCAGGCCAGCAACATCATCACTTAGGACACAGTGGCCTGTCTGCCAGGCTTCCCTCAGGTGGGGACATAGGCGCCGACTCCATGGGGCTTGAGGGGGCCCGAGCCCCCTCAAAAATTCGTTTGGGGGGGCTCTGCCCCCCAATAATCTCCGGCGCCCCTCCAGCAGAGCGCCATCGCCGCCCCTCCCCCAGCCCAAAATGCACAGGGAGGGGCGGGCTGCATGCCTCCTGCCCTCCCTCCCGAGCAAAAGCTCCACCCAATTTCCTTTGGAGCTGATTAATAGGCGCAGCACGCTCTCCCCTATTCGCTCACGAGGAGGCGGCGCCACTTTATTTGCATATTCATGAGCTTATTTATTATTCATGAGCTTTCCCGGGCCCCCCCAATATTTTTTATAAGTCCGCGTCCCTGGGTGGGGAGCATCAGCACAAGGTCCTAACAGCCAGTCTCCTTTCTTCAGACTTAATGCTGTGGTCCCTGAAGCAAGCACCCATAGTAATAACATGTGGAAATGTTACTCTCACATTCACACATTGTGGTTGGGGGAAAAAAGGACCAGATGGGCACAGTTTCTTTGTCAATTAAGTGGGTATATACATGAGCATGTGGGCACAGTTTCTTTCTCTTACCAATATGATCAACCACAGTCTATAGAGCACAACAGCTACCAGTTTCTCATATTGAAATGGACAGCTGAGTGTGGATGTAGCAGTTTGAGAGACAGTGTGGTGTAGTGGTTAAGAGCGGTAGTCTTGTAATCTGGTGTCTCCGCTCCTCCACATGCAGCTGCTGGGTGACCTTGGGCTAGTCACACTTCTCTGAAGTCTCTCAGCCTCACTCACCTCACAGAGTGTTTGTTGTGGGGGAGGGAGGGAAAGGAGAATGTTAGCCGCTTTGAGACTCCTTAGGGTAGTGGTAAAGCGGGATATCAAATCCTCCAAACTCTTCTTTGTAGGACCCCGTGCTCCTCTAGACATTGCTTGACTCCAACTCCCATCATCCCTGACGACAGGGCTGGAGCTCATGGGAGCTAGAGTCCCAACAACATCTGGACAATCACAGATTCCACCACCCCTGAGATTATAGAAAGCAAAGGGTTGAATAGCACCTGGAGGCAGAGGCAGAAAGCAAGGTATGATACACAAGTACATAGGAGGACTTCATCTAACAGCAAGTATCTCGATGCTAGATTAAAAGAGAAAGACTTAATGACAGATGGTGGGCAGAGGAAGGGGAATCAAGAGGAGAGGTGAAGTTGGGAGCACGGTGTGTGGACAGAACAACAACAACAACAACAACAACAATTTATTATTTATACCCCGCCCATCTGGCTGTGTTTCCCCAGCCACTCTGGATGGCTTCCAACAGAACATTAAAATACAATAACCTATTAAACATAAAAAGCTTCCCTAAACAGGGCTGCCTTCAGATGTCTTCTAAAAGTTTGGTAGTTATTTTTCTCTTTGACATCTGGTGGGAGGGCGTTCCACAGGGCAGGTGCCACTACCGAGAAGGCCCTCTGCCTGGTTCCCTGTAACTTGGCTTCTCGTAGCGAGGGAATCGCCAGAAGGCCCTCAGCACTGGACCTCAGTGTCTGGGCAGAATGATGGAGGTGGAGACGCTCCTTCAGGTATACTGGACCGAGGCCGTTTAGGGCTTTAAAGGTCAGCACCAACACTTTGAATTGTGCTCGGAAACATACTGGGAGCCAGTGTAGGTCTTTCAAGACCGGTGTTATATGGTTTCAGCGGCCGCTCCCAGTCACCAGTCTAGCTGACCGCATTCTGGATTAGTTGTAGTTTCCGGGTCACCTTCAAAGTTAGCCCCACATAGAGCTCATTGCAGTAGTCCAAGCGGGAGATAACCAGAGCATGCACCACTCTGCCGAGACAGTCTGCGGGCAGGTAGGCTCTCAGCCTGCTTATCAGATGGAGCTGATAAACAGCTACCCTGGACACAGAATTTACTTGCGCCTCCATGGACAGCTGTGAGCCCAGAATGACTCCCAGGCTGCACACCTGGTCCTTCAGGGGCACAGTTACCCCATTCAGGACCAGGGAGTCCTCCACACCTGCCCGCCTCCTGTCCCCCAAAAATAGTACTTCTGTCTTGTCAGGATTCAACCTCAATCTGTTAACCGCCACCATCCTCCAACAGAAGTAGTGATGTTCACCCTGGGCATGGCAGCTCCTTGCTCAGAATCACAGGGCAACTCACAGAAGACCAGCAATGGAAAATAAATGTTCATGAACAACAGTAGCTAGGGAAAGGGGGGAAACCAGAGATGCAGAAAAGCAAGCCAGCAAACTGGAAGAAGGAGAACATTAAAATGTAACATTTTAAAAAATGGCAATAAAAGTAAAAACAGCACCCAAGTAAAAGTAAGGCCTTCGATAGGGGCCTCATTGAGGAAGGAAACACAGCAGGAGGAAATTAAGAGACACTGAAGAGAGGAAATGGGCATCATGCCCTCTCCACACAGAATTAGCAGCTGACAATATCCAAGCAAGGCTGTAATTGTTTTTACAGTCAGGGCCGTCTCTACCTGGGGGTGCACGGGGTGCGGGGCACCCGGGTGCTGAATTCTGGGAGGCGCCAGGTGTCCACTCCTGAAGCCACCTAGGCTCTTAACCGCGCCTGGTGGTTGATCGCGGTCAATTGCTGGGTCATTTCCGTTCTCTTTTGCAGAAAAGTTGCAGAATCAATGTACTGTATTCTGTGGCACCCCCTAGTGGTATCTTTCATTTTCGCATGATTACAAAAACTGAAGATGGAGCTATCGCTGCCGCTTTTTATTTTTTCATGTTAGCAGTTTTTGCTTTTTCCCTCCTTAAAACCTCAACAACTTTGACGTGCCTCCCCAATTTGGGGGCAGTGGGTGGACCTTTGCACCCCAGTGGTGCATTTGCTAAAGATGGCCCTGTTTACAGTGGCCCTACCCTAAACAGTTTGGGTATTTTCAGTAAGTGGTATCACCATCAAACGAAGCTCACAGGGTCTACCTAATGTGTTTGCAATTATCATTCATTCATTCATTAATTCTAGTTTTCCTTTCAGTCTCATAGCAGTGTAGGAAATAAAAGTTGTTGAGCTTTTTTTCGAAAATCAATGTTGTTGTAAATAGGATATTGTGGGGTACAAGCTTCTGCTTGGGAGGGCAGAACCTCTGATAACTGAGTACTTTCAATGCTTTTCAATAATATTTGTAGGTGTGGGGCAGCGCTGATTTATATATCTGAAAAGTATAAATAAATTTATTTTTTTAAAAAATCGCTTTGGTCAATGCAATACTAAAATGGAAGTGACCAATTTTGTTTTAGTTATGCATTAATTAAAACAAAACACTTCTCTTATTGCTAAGACTCAGCCTTTCCTCTGTTGTGCAATGACTTACACACTAGTCCCAAATGCTCTGAATATTTGCCCATTGACCCCAAGATATCTAAGGGCAATTTCAGATGTCGGTTTGACAGTTTGTCTGCTGAATGCCAGTAAAAAGCTAAGAGCTTATCTTTCTCCTGCCTGCTACATCTCTCACGTGGGTGTATTATAAGCCTGTTGAACTCAAGTGGCCTTACTTCTGAGTAGGCATATATAGGATTGCACTGTAAGACGCCCCTTCTCTCACTTTCCTGGGAGTAAGTCCCGTTGGACTCAGTAAGACTTCTGAGTAGAAATACTTGAACACGCGTTTGCTTTTTAAAAAAATTGTGGGTCTGACTTTTGAGTAGACATGCGTGAGACTGCGCCCGCGTCAGTAACCCGAGAGCCAACGCCTACGTGCGGCATCTTTCCATCCTACGCAAGCTAATTTTGGGGGAAATCCTGCCCCCCCCCGGGATTTCCACGGGGCCCTTTCTGCCTGAGGCTGCGCTGAGCCCCGCGGCCCCCTTCGCCCATTCCTTCCTCCGCACACGAGGTGGCGCTTCGAGGCCCCGTCTGGCAGCCGTCGGGCTGGGCTGGGAGGCGACGGAGCCGAAGCGCCGCGCTTGCGCTCAGGAGCAGCGGCGGCGGCGGCGTGGGCGGAGAGGCGGCTTCAGAGGCTAAAGGTCCTCAGAGCGAGTAGCGGCGGTGGCAGCAGCAGCAGCAGTAGGAGCAGCAGCAGCAGCGGCCGCGGGAGCCTTCGCTTTGTCGCCAAGATGCCGGCTGTGTCGAAGGGGGACGGGATGCGCGGGCTGGCCGTCTTCATCTCCGACATCAGGAACTGTAAGCGCGGCAGCCCCGGACGAGGAGGAACTGGGGGGGGGGGGTCCCCCGTTGCGCTGGTAGTGGGGAGAGGAAAGGGAGGTCACTTGGGCAGGGGCCGTTAGCTATGGGGAGAAGCGGGGGGTGGGGAGGTATCTGGGGGGCCGGGGCTGCCTCTGTCGGGCGGGGCTCCCGGGGGACTCCCCGGCTCGCCCGAGTCTTGCAGTGACTTGCGGTTCCTTTTCCTAGGAAAGGGCTCCTCGGCTCAGTATTGCGGAAGGGGGGGGGGGAGCGGCGTCCCTTCTCCGTAGGGCTGGGGCGGCGTGAACTCGGATTCCTCCAGCAAGGAGGGGCCCTGTTTACAAGGCTTGCGGACGTGTGTGTGTGGAGGGGTGGGGGGAGATGAGGGCATGCCTGTCAGACAGGGTTGCATTGGGATCCTTTGCAGAAGAGAGTGAAGGGGCTGGTTTGCATGTGATAGCCTGGCTGTTCAGGATGGGGGGAGGAATTGTGGGGGGTCAAGATCCTGGATCCCCTTCTCCCTTAAAATGATCTGGTTGGCTGGCTGGTTGGCTCGCACGCTTACGGAAATCCCTAGTTGTCGTTTCTGAAATAGCCTTAGAGCTATGGTGGTGCTAATCCTGTATATTTTGATTTGGAAATCTGGGCTGGGCTGAATCAGTCTCGCCGGTCGGCTGCCTTTATAAAAGGTGTGGAGAGCCAGGCTATGTGCCAGTTCACATCCTGAAAAATGGGTCCCAAGGAAAGGCGCAAATGGTTCCTAATTTGGGTGGGGAGGAAGCATGAGAGGCGAGGAAAGAAATGCACTGGGACCAGTAGGATGGAGGTAAACATGAGTATTGGAAGCGGAAAAAGGCAGCTGGTGCAGGAAAGGAAGTATCCCCCCCCCCCCTCCTGGGAAGTCTGTGTATGAACCAGGAAACTTACTCCAGTATTATGAATATGCCTGTTAGTGGTGTCTTGTGTGCAGGAAAGCACAAAGCAGTAGGGCAGGTACAGTAAGAGAAGCTTTGGCTTCTCTAGTTCCAGCTCTTGTCAAAAATGTGGGTTTTAAAAAAGCCGTCTCCCTAAAAATGGCCACTAGCACCACACGCTAGAATCTCTTGCTTTTTAAATCACTTACAATATGTATGTGCTGAAAACATGTACTGAATAGCTTTCACTGGCCTACTGAAATGTGATCCATTTTACAATAACCAAATGTAGCTGAGTTGGCCTGCCCCCAAACACATTTGTTGCCTAAATGACTGTTTTAATTCCAAAACAATAACAGTTGGAATGGCACAGGCTGAATTGCATGCATTTAGAAGGCAAGTTAGTTCAATTGGTACAGTTTCTGTGTCTAGATAAGCCTGCAGTCATCTGAGGTTTTTGCAAATTCCCTGCTGCGTCCTAATCTTCTTTTGGCAGTGTGGCCACTGTCTTCAGGAGATACTTAAGAGCAAAGCTGGAGAGGCCTGTCTAAACTGGTGAACTGGCCAGTGTTAATCTTAAGAACAGTTTCAAGAATACTAATGGCCTTGTGTAGGTATGCCAGCACACACTCCACAGATACAGTATTTCCAACTTTGAGGAGAAAATTCTGAATGTTGCCTTTCAGAGATTACTGATGCTGCACAAATATGTGTATAAATATTATTGTTACTAGAAAGAAGTTACCTGGCTCCAGGTAAAGATAAAGGTAAAGGGACCCCTGACCATTAGGTCTAGTCGTGACCGACTCTGGGGTTGCGGCGCTCATCTCGCTTTATTGGCCAAGGGAGCCGGCGTACAGCTTCCAGGTCATGTGGCCAGCATGACTAAGCCGCTTCTGGCGAACCAGAGCAGCGCACAGAAACACCGTTTACCTTCCCGACGGAACGGTACCTATTTGTCTACTTGCACTTTGACATGCTTTCAAACTGCTAGGTTGGCAGGAGCAGGGATCAAGCAACGGGAGCTCACCCCGTAGTGGGGATTCAAACTGCCAAGCTTCTGATTGGCAGGTCCTAGGCTCTGTGGTTTAATCCACAGTGCCACCCGCATCCAGGTACCTTAGAGTTATCTTTTAGTAACCTGGACAAAAAGGGATGATTTGATTCCTAGGGTGCTTCAAGAGAAGGCAGTTCCTCCATTAACCTAAGGCCAAATCAGGATGTACAACATGAAGTATCTCAAAGTTGTAGTACTTCTAGCACAGGAGTGTCACATAATGATGCCTAGCTATGTACTACTAGTTGATTTATTATTATTAGGGCAGTTC
Organism: Podarcis melisellensis; assembly: GCF_964234715.1. Lineage (NCBI taxonomy): Eukaryota > Metazoa > Chordata > Lepidosauria > Squamata > Lacertidae > Podarcis > Podarcis melisellensis. The sequence goes on along the minus strand of NC_138528.1, from coordinate 75,210,515 downwards.
ACAAGATTAAAAAGTAAATAAATCCTTGTATTCCACTTACATTAGCTGTTGCTGTAACAGAGTTTGCCACAGCTTCCATTTGACTGTGGGTATTAGGTACACTGAATCAACATACCCATCACCTGCAGAAAATAAAAATACTAATGTTGCTGTGGGAAATCACTGTTCAAAAGTGACCTATTAGTCACTGAGCATATTGATGTTGGTTATGCTCTAGTGCTAGAGTACAATTGAGAGCTATTGCCCAAATACCCAGTTTGAAGAAGCTTGTCTGCCCAGCCTGATACACAGCTTAGCTGCATTTTCATTTGTCAGTGCAGTTCTTGTTATACCTATTTGGAAGAAATTCCTCTTGACCTGCAGATGTAATAGACATAGTAGGACTTCAGTGAAACTTCCTTGTATATTTTGTGTGTATGTGTTGAGAAAATTGTCTCTTATCCTGCATACTAAGTGGAAATATATTGAGCTATTGGAATAAAATTATCAAAATGCTTATGTTGCCAACATGAATTCTTCATGTATAGTAGTCCCCCACCCCTGAGGGGGATTACTTGAAGAAATGTTTCATAACATAAAGCTCATCTTCTGGGATCCATGTCCTGTGTTCTGTATTTTGACAGGCAGAGGAGAAGAGGCAGTGTTGAGTCAGACCACTGGATCGGCATTAAATTTTGACTTTATGCAGATCTGATGGTCTGACTCACCACTGCCTGTCAAATTGCAGCAGCAGGACATGAATCCAATATGATTAGCTCAACTGTAAGATTCCTTCATGCCCCAAACATATAAAAATAAAAGCTTAGAGGTTTATAGTAACCCAATCCTTTAAGCAGAACATTTAAAATGCACATTTCAGATACTTAATGCCAGGGGAGGGAAAGTGTCAAATTGGTTGTGTCTCCCATCTTCTGTATTGATTTAAAATATCCTTTAGATCACAACAAAAATCACACTGCACCTATGTGATGGGAAACAGTAAAAATAATAACCTGCAGTGATTGTAAACTGGGAGAGGACAATTTTTTGTGGGCTTTTATTTTTAAATACAGTGGTACCTCGGGTTAAGAACTAATTCGTTCTTGAGGTCTGTTCTTAACCGGAAACTGTTCTTAACCTGAAGCACCACTTTAGCTAATGGGGCCTCCCGCTGCCGCTGCGCTGCCGCTGCACGATTTCTGTTCTCATCCTGAAGCAAAGTTCTTAACCCGAGGTACTATTTCTGGGTTAGCAGAGTCTGTAACCTGAAGCGTCTGTAACCCGAACATCTGAACATACCGTATTTTTCGCTCTATAGGGCGCACCGGACCATAGGGCGCACCTAAGGTGTTTTTTTTGGGGGGGGGGGATTTAAAGAAAAAAAATATTTCCCCCACTGAGCCCCAAAGAGGAAAGAAGCCAAGACAGCGAGTGGGATGGATCCCGCTCGCTGTCTTGGCTTCGTTTCTAGCCGCGGGGCTGGTGCGGGGGAAGCCCAAGCTTCCCCCGACCCCAGCCCCCAGTACGGTCTGGGACCGGTGGCAAGGTTGCGCGCAACCTTGCCTTCGCTCCCGGAGCTTGCTACTATCTGCAAGCCTTCTGAGCCCGGCGAAACCCGGGGTGCGCGGCGCAGCGTTCCCTGGGCTTCGGGCTGCAAGCACCTATACCTTTCTCCTACTGAACCTGGTTCTTCATTTCTGTTCCTGCTCGTCAACTTCAATAGCTATATTGTAATCCACTCATTCCTGAAGTTCCTGAGGCCCTGCTCCAAGCACCCCTTCTAAATGGAACTGCTACAGGAGAGGACATTCTTGGTAGTGATGCCCTGGTTTTATATCTGCCTCCCCAGAGGGATTCACCTGGTGCTATCTTGATGGTCTTCTCAATGCTAGGTCAAGGCCTTTTTATCCACAGAGTCTTTTCCTCTGGAAAGGATACTTGTAATTGATGTGCAGCATGTTCCAAGCTCTTGCTTCATGCCTTTGTGGAATATGTAACCAATATACTAAGTCAAATATCTCTATTAAATCTAGATGTTATTAATGATATTAAAAATGTGTAATATGCTGAGGCTTGCGATTAATGCTGCAGTCCAATGTGGTGATGGGCATAATATAAAAGAGGGGGGAAATGTGTGTCTTAAACAGAAAACGGCTTTTTCTTGTGTTGCTTTGACTTTCAGTTCAGCTAATTTCAGCAACACGGATGGGTTTTGCATGCGGAAAACAAACCACTCCATGTACTCAGTGATGTGTTTATATAATCAAGGATTTGGTGGCTGACGTCCTGAAATGATATCCCCTGTTGATCAAGACACACAATTAATTCCACATTGTTCCATACACACTTCTTTGTCACTGTGGGCACCTTCTGCACACCATAATTAAGCACTTCCAGCTGACTGCAGAGAAGGCTGGCAATGCTTGTTTGTAACATCTGAGGCTCTGCTGTGTCTGTGGCGAATTCTGAATTATCTTCCTGCCTTTTTACCTGGCATACCAGGGTAACTATTGCTTATAGACATCTATCATAGGGCACAAGTGATGGTTAGAGGAGGAGCTGAAGGCAGCTTTATAGCTTATGGATACTATAGGAAGCACCAGTGTTTCCAGCTTTGGGTGGTATAAACTATTGGGAACTAATCATTTTACACCTGTCTTGGGCCTCTGATTATCCCTAAAAGGGTAGGTAAAGTAACCTTGTTGTTAAAACTTGACAGCATTACCTTGCCTTTCTGTTAATGGTGCTCGTACAGAGTGGGGCAGCAGTTGTTCTCAGTAGGAAGTCTGGGAATATTCCAAAGAAACCTTATTCAGAACCCAGCTTTTTCTCTAAACACTGTAGTACCTGAAGTTGCAGCACTCACTAGGCACCACTGCTTAGGATGTCCTCCCTTAGAGAGTTCTCTGTAAGGCTCCCATGATGCATTGGCAGGTCCAATCCAGCTTTTGTGAGTAATTGGTGAAAATTGATAAAGGATTAGAATAATATGCACTGATCTCCCACTCCCTACAAGAACTCTGGTAGGTACATTCTGGGCCAGTTGACTTTTTCCAGGTTGGCCTTAAGTAGCCCTACACAGATTGCATCTTGGTAATCTGCACCAAAGGGCACAGATGTCTGGGCCTAGGTCCAACCTCTCCAAATCAGAGCACAGTTGGCAAATCGGCTGAAGTTGTAAAATGTATGTTTGACACTCTGATTTCTGTCTGTTCCTGCTTTGCCCACAGTGTTTCTGAATGTTGAGTATGGGAAGAGAAAGCTGTATGGTTTTATCTGCCTGTCAAGTGAAAGAGGCATGCCTCTGCAAAACCTCTTTGTTGAAGCGCTCTACCCTTGTGGTCCATGCAAATAAGAGAGTAGCACAGGAATAACTTCGCTGATGTGCTGTTGGTTAAAGTGCGTCTTCCTCAAAGTTGCTTCCATCTGAGGAAGAGAGGGGAACTAGCCCCATTGTCTATTGTGTGTGTGTGGGGGGGGGGAGAGAGAGAGTCTCTTCCTTTAAATTCCTGGGAGTTTACCTTAGACCTCACCTGGAAAAACAATATAACTCAGGTGGTTAGGAAGGCCCAACAGAGACTCCATTTTCTCAGGGTCCTGCGAAAGAACAATGTTAAACAACAATTGATGACCTCCTTCTACTGGTCCACAATAGAAAGTGTCCTCTCATATTGTATCACAGTGTGGTACGTTGGCTTGACAGCCATGGACAGAAAGTCTTTACAGAGGGTGGTGAACACAGCACTTGATATCATGGGCTGTTCCCTGAGCCCACTAGATGACATCGCAAGAGATCATTGCCTTAGGAGAGCGAGAAAAATTCTCAGGGATGATTCACACCCAGGCCAGCACCTCTTTAATCTTCTACCCTTGCACAGGAGATAAAGAAGTATAATCAGTCATACCAACAGGCTAAAAAACAGTTTCTATCCATGGGCTCTTAGGCTGCTGAACGGAAAATAATATAGTGCAACTGACTTTCGGGGTTGGTGTGTTGTGTGACAAGCACACAGAGTGCAATGAGACTGAGTGTTTGTGTGGGGAGGAGGGAGGCTTGGTTAATTTCATTGTACACAGGTTGTACGTTGACAATAAAGGTATTATTATCATTATTATTATTATTATTATTATTATTATTATTATCTGTAGAAAACTCAAATCAAATAGCCCCCTTCCATAATTTGTATGTACGTATACTTGGGCTCTCTGTGCATACTTCTCTTCTCCCTCAAGTAATTAAGGAACAAAAGAAGAAAAGGCACACTAGCCTGGGAACTTCCTCTCTGCCCAGAACATTGGAGGCTATACACCACACCCCCTCAACAGTATTTATAGGAACTCAAACACTGAGATCCTGCTCTGTTCCAGTAACAAGAAGCCGAAAGCACCAGCCTGAAGATGACGAGTGAGACCTCGTCGAAACGTCGCCTAGACACCCCAACTTTTACACGGGAAGACACCCGAGGACACCAAAACCTGCATTCTCTTCTCCTTTTCTATACTTTGTTTGATTCTTGCAGTGGCTCAACTTGGAAATGGTCATGGCTGGAGATAGAAATCAGATGAACCCCTTGCAAACTCTTCAAGGCATAGTGCTGTAAAGTTCCAAGTGGAGCCATCATCAGTACTGATGTCATTAAAACAAAACACGTGGTCCAATCCAAGGCCCTGTATTTCTGTATGTTGTGTGGGACAATAATGCAGTGAATATGACTTATTCCTGTCAGGTGGCCATGTCCAGTTTGTACAATTCCTTACTGCAAGCTTTGGTAAATTGCCTTCTTGAGCAATGCCTTCTTGAGCATTAGCAGCTTTCTTGCTGGAGAAGGAGCTCCCCAAAGTGCTGATTGGTTATGCTAAAGCAGGCATGGCCAAACCGGCCCCTCCAGATGTTTTGGGACTACAATTCCCATCATCCCTGACCACTGGTTCTGTTAGGGATGATGGGAGTTGTAGTCCCAAAACATCTGGAGGGACAAGTTTGGCCATGCCTGTGCTAAAGCAAACAAGGCCTGCCAGAACATAAGTATTGTTCAATGTCACTATGTTAAAAATTAAATTAAAAAGTTGGTGGTAGGGTGATGGTGGCAAGCAACATTCTTAGTTGTCCAGCAAATTGTTGGAAAACACAAAAGGCAGAAACGCTATCCCTCGATGAAATATGTGGCTGCTGGGAGTCGGGAGGGTGGTATAAGATTAGTACAAAATAGTTTTTCAGTTTTCCTCTTCCATCTTGATTTAAAGGTATACATGGCAAAAGATGAAAGGAGGAAGGGCCTTTTCCTTACTCCTAAGGAGGTACTTCACTGCACATCTTTTTATAGATTTTTTTTTCGGGGGGGGGGGGAGGGAGCAATGTAAAGCCTATCACTTTAAATCTGCTTCTGAGGAATTGGGATACTTTGATTGGGTGTAGTCTGTCCAAATAGGCCTCCTCTTGATTTCAATGGAATGTAGGTGATCTTTCTATTCCCACTTTCCTGAAAGTAAGTACCATTGAACTCTGTATAGTGTTGTGCTGTCAAATGCTTTAATTTTGCTGGTTTGCTTCTGAAATTGTATGTTCCTGCTATCTTCATTGCAGTTGTTTGTTTGTTTTGTGTGTGTGTGTGTGTGTGTGTGTGTGTGTTTAATATGAAATTTCTAAGTTGCCTCAAGTTTTGGAGGAGTGAGGTATAAATGGAATCCTGCAGTTAGGGGATCCAGTGATGTGTTAACAGAGTTCTGCAATGGGGTATTCTGCCCTATCTTTGTACTGCATTTAGTTGTGTCTCCTTGAAAAGCAGCTCCTGAGATTATGGGACAAGGGAGAACTGGCAGAAATGGAGGGGTGGCTTTTGGTCAAGCAAGAAACTCTCTGGATCCCAGACGTATTCAAGTTGAAAAGCAACACGATGAACTCTTCCTCTCTTTTTACAGTAAAAAGGGTGTTATGAGTCATTGGCTTCTATTGAAAATGGTCATTATCTAGCAATGTGAAGGCTTGATTCCCCTGCCCTTTTGCAGTTGATTGTATTTGCACTACTGAGTTGCCAAATCCTTATGGAGGGAAATGTATGTGGTTGTAGACTGTCAAGTATTTTGTTCTATATCAGCTACTTTGCTTATTTCTGATCTTGCATCTACATCCTTATTAAATAGGCCACCTTAGAAATGGTAATTAAATCAAACTGTGTGTGTACGTACAACCGAAATATTTTTACTTGACTGGCAACTGTGTGATATGCTTAAGTAAATGTGTTTTGTCAAGTAGTATTACCATAAACATGGATGTTGCTCCAGAAAGGTATCTTCCTTTCCTCTCCTCTACTCCCAAATTATATTCTCTTTGAGGCAGCCAAAGCAACAACAGTAATGTTTGGTTTCAGTGTTTTTCTCCCTGCCTTGCTCCATTAAAAGGCATTTTGGATATATGGAAAACATAGATTATGCACCAGTTTATCATTATTGAGCAATCGGGACTCACAGACAGCTGTGGAAGATGACTGGCTCTGGGGTGGCTTAGGACTTCATGGCTGCCATGATGACCATGAGGCTGTCCCAACAAGTCACTGGCCCAACGCATGTGGCAGGCCACATACAGGACTTTGTATCCTTAACTCGGTAGGAAGAGGATAATATGAAAGTGGGGGATATTGACACTCGTCCCTTGTCATGGTTGGATCACGTCCTGTTGAGATTTTGGCTTTCAGCACCTTTCCCCCTCTACAGAGGCAGAAGACCTATTAGGATAGTCCACTCTCAGGGTGATAGAGCCAATGGGTTTCCAGACAGCTTTGGGGGATTTTCCAGCTGATCTGACTGGTGTTCCTGTTGAAGCTCTGGCTGACCTCTGGAACATGGGAATAGCTGTTGACACAATGTTCCTGAGCTCCCTCTTCCATTTTGTGGAGCCTACTTGGCTCCCTGGTATATTCCAGAGGTTAGGGTGAGGAAACAAGCTGGGAGGTGGTTCAAACGTGAGTGGAAGAAAACGCTGTTCAAATGCAATCAAACATTACTGAGGGCTCATCACTGAGCCTTCTAGTGGCAGTGGAGGCAGCAAAGAAGGCATACTTTGCTTCCTTCGTTGCATCCTCATTGTGCCATGTGGTGCAGCTTTTCTGGGTAGTGTGGGGCCTCTTACAGTCTGGCCTGACGGAGGTGGCAGAACTGATGATATCTCACTGTGACTTGTTTGCAAAGTGTTTTGAGAATAAAATTGCTTGCATCCACAGGATCTTGATTCCATTATTACAGCAAATTAACCTCAAGGGGTGTTTAGAGCACTATCTAGTCCTGTTGCGTTGGATGAGTTTTAGTTGGTAAGGCTTGAAGATGTGAACAAGGTGCTTGGATCTGTCTGGATGACGACTTGCATTCTGAACCCTTGCCCCTCTTGGCTCATAAAAACCACCAGAGAAGGGACAGCTGGTTGGGTCAGGGAGGTGATTAATGCCTCCCTGCAAGAAAGGGTGGTTCTTGGCTGCTTGAAGGAGGCCGTAGTAAAACCACTCCTCAAGAAATCCTCCCTGGATCCAGAAAATCTAAGGAATTACTGGTCAATGGCCAATTTCCTCTTTTGGAGCAAGGTTCTTGAGTGGGTGGACCAGATCCAGACGCTCTCGGAGGAACCTGATTTTGTAGGTCTATTTCAGTTGGGGTTTAGGCCGAGTTTTGGCACAGAAACTGTTTTTGTAGCCCTTGTATGATGATGTCTGTTGGGAGAGACACAGGGGAAATGTGCCCCTGTTCAGTCCCCTTGACCTCTCAGCTGCTTTCAGTACCATCAACCATGGTATCCTTATGGAGCACCAAATCCTTTATGGTGATTCTGGTCCTGCTTGTATGGTTGTTTCCGCAGGGTGATGCTTGGAGAGTGCTCTTCTGCCCCCATGGAGCCTTCAATGTGGGGTTCCTCAGGATTTGATTTTATCCTCTATGCTGTTCAACAGTACATAAAGCTGCTGAGTGGGATTATCTGTAATTTTGGAGTACATTGTCAGCAATTTACTGATGACACACAGCTCTACTTCTCCTTTATATCTGCTGGTGTGGCAGTGAATGTGCTGGACCGCTGTCTTGGTAATGGACTGAATGAGAGCTAACCAACTGAAATTCAATATAGATAAGATTGAGGTGCTGTTAGTGGGTGATTCCCTGCTTGAGGTTCAGGTGGCCTCAGTGGTGCAGAGTGCCTTCTATCAGCTTTGGCTTGTGGCCCAGCTGCGTCCCTCTCTGGATAGGGACAGCCTAACTTCTGTTGTCAAACAGCTCAGGACCACAATACCTCAAGAGCTGCCTCACCCCATATGAACCAACCTGGAACCTGTGATCATCATTTGAGACCTTTCTTCATTTGTCTCTTTGTGAGAGGTCTGGAGGGTGACAACATACCAAGAATGGACCTTTTCTGTGGTGGCTCCCTGTTTGTGGAATGCTCTCCCCAGGGAGGCTCACCTCAGGTGCTAGGTGAAAATGTTTCTCTATAACTAGGCCTTTGACTAATTAACTTTCTATGGCCTTTTAAATGGGAGGTTGGATATTGGTTTGTTTTTCTTTTACTATGTATTTTGTGTTCTCTTTTTGTATTTTTATGTTATGAACCGCCCTGTGCTCTCTGGATGAAGGGTGGTTTACAAATTTAATAAAGAATAATATAAATGAAAATAGTGTGTTTTGTAAGAAACCTATGGTGTGTCAGAAAAATAGCTATAGTGACATGATGGAAGGACAAAACACTTCATACAAGTAAGCAATGCCTTAAAATATGGTAAAAAGGATAAATGGTACGTGGTAAGAATAGAGAAAATACATAATATTATAAACTTGTACAGAACCGGGTTTTCTTTATCCAGTATTGGAGAGCAGAGCGCTTTGTAGGAGTGATGCAACCATACTATTCGGTAGAGTTTGGGAACATTTTAACTAAATGCCCTCCGCTAGTGAGCTAATTCTAGCTCTAAATGCATCATGGTTTTTCTTTGATCTTGTTTGATCGGATGCTACCCTTGACCTGGTACGAAGGGCAGCAAAACTAAATATTTATACTGGGGAAGCCATTTAGTCAGCATTCTCTTCTTGTTAGGTTGATCTCCTGAAGTGGATTGACTTAGCTTTTTTTTAACCCCCTTGCTAGACTTGGCCTGAACTCTGGCAGTTTCGTTGTTGCCTCTCAGTTCTGCATGGGGAGTCACTAAACAGTTTTGCAGTGTTTTATAACTAGCACAAACTGCAGCTTTTTGTGGCTTTTGCCATGTTATAACTGGTTTGTTATATTTACATTCTTCATTTCTGCTATTTAATTTTCATTTAGAGGAAAACACTAAAGTGGCATTCAGCATATTAAAACAATACAACATTTTATTTATATTAAATTCTTATAGACCACAGAGTGGCTGGGGAAACACAACCAGATGGCCAGATAATAATAATAATAATAATAATAATAATAACATTACTAGGTAACATAGCAATAAAATATTGCAAATAAAAGCACCCCCCACCCAAAGAGGAATAAGATACTGTTAATCTGTCTGGGAAACCCTGTTACAAATAGGAGTTTTTGGCAACCTCTCTTGGGCAACCGACCCTGCTCTTATCTCCTGATTAAACCTCTGAGCATTTAGGAATTTTCTGTATTCCAAAAGTCTCCAGCAGTAAGCCAGCCAAATAGTCATCCCACCCCACCTGGCATCCCTGCAGAGTTTTCTTCCCAAACCTCCCTAGGAAGTGGTCTGATCATGACAATTGGTTTACACAACCCCGCTATATTCAGACCACACCCCTCATCATCTGAGGCAAAGACCAAATCCATGTCACGTCCTGCTCTGTGTGTTGGGCCAGTGACCAGCTGAGACAGCCCCATGGAGTGGGGGCCGGGTGGGCAAAGCTAACTCAGATCAACTCTGCCCTTATTACCTGCTCAGATCTCAGTAATGCATGCCAGGCCAGTTCCCTCATACCCAAGTCGTGGATGAGTGAGATCTTAATATGGACCAACCTGGAATTCAGTAACAGAAACACCAGTGTAGGGGAGCACAGTGGAACCTGCTCTTAGGAAAGGGGCTGGAGAAGGGAACAAGGCACAAACCATTGAAATTCGGCCTTCCACAATGACCCACCCTATACCGTTGCCATATTTCCCTCTGCTTGATATCACTGAAATAGGGACCCCCCCCCCGTTGCCCAAATGTAGCCTCCCTATCGTGCATTCTATCAGACTCACCACTAGAATGATGAATAAACAGCAAGAACACCGGGCATTGGTACTGTCATGAAACACTGGAGTTTTCATATGCCAACAGACACACCACTCTAAGCAAGTGACATTGATGGGAACTGTGCATGTGTGTTGTGGTGTTTGTGGACAATCTGGAAAGGTGGGCTTGCATATGACACTGATTTTTCAGTTGTGTTCTGGGCCACTAAGTGACCCAGAACAGTACCAGCGGCCAGCTCTGTGAACAGCTTCCCAGGGGCCTGTGGTCTTAAAAATAGCTTTCCCCCTCCAAGGCTTGGTTGAACATATCATTTGAAGTTAATTGTGCAAAAAAGAGAACCCTCCAAGGGCAAGTGCATTTTTTGAAAAAGGAGAGAGGGAAGTATAGCTCCACTGTAAACCTGGTAGCTTTATTTTTTTAATTTTTTTTTTTGTCCTGCAGGCTTGCTGATTTAGGCTTGAACACTGAATTTTGGCTGAACTGAGCTGTCATGAATTTCTCCACACTTATTAGCTTGTTGTTAAAAAGGGATTGGCCATCTGTAACAAAAACAAGAGGAAGCTCTGTGGTGCAGTAATCTGCAGGGAGCACATCACAAAGATAATCCTCTGCTGCTGAGAACAAATAAGGCAAAATAAACCACAAAGGCGTGAGGGAATGACTTGTCGATCAGACTTCGGAGAATGTTATTTCTAAAATTAACGAAGTAGGCTTGAATAAATAAGAAAGTTGGGGTTATCACTTGTGTACTGCGTGAATTGGAATGGGAGGAAGTGCTGTGTTTAATAGCTGCAAGAGCCAGACTTGGTTGGAAGGACCTGGTTTTTTTTCCTGTTTTGTGTTTCTTTGTGTGTGCATGCAGTGACTGGTTTATGCTATGAAACATTGCCAAAAGGACTTTAAAGTGGGTGGGAAGAAACCTTCTTGCAAAACCTTTCCCATGAAGGTGATTCTCAGGGACGGGATGCAACTGTTTGGCCCCTCATCCCTGCTTCACCATTCCCTCTTCTGCCAATATTTAGACTTGTGAGTGATATTTCTTAGGTAGCCATAAGAGGGGACCCTAAGGTTTGTGGATGTGTCAAATATATTTCCCATATTTTTCCAAATATATTCACCCCCCCCCATATATTATGGAAAACCCTAAGGTAGGCAGGCTCTATGTTTCAGGATCCACTGATTTTATATTTATTTTATATTTTTATTTTACTTAAGATCCTCTAATTTGAGCCCCTACAAAATACATACCTGTAGAGCTAAAGGTTTTGGGCCTTATAATTTGTTTTGAATACCAGAATGGAAGGGAGCTCACAGTCTTTACACACAAAAATCTTCTCTCTCTCCTTTCTCCTTCTACCTCCCAGTTGTTTACCAACGTTCCTCAGATCACCTAGAGATCTACTTCTGCCCACTCCTGATCAATTCTTGCTGATTTGGATGACTTAGAAATTAATAGTGAACACGATGCCTTCAAGTGATGAATCTCACTATGAACACACAAAGCCAGAGATGCTCTGGCTTTATTTGCATCTTCAGATATTTTAAAAGTTGGAACTGCATTTTGAGGAATTTGCTGTGGCTTATAAGGACTTGAGTGTTTTGACCCCCCCCTCGCGCCGCCCTAATTTTGTGAAAGTGAATACAATGATGCCTTTTAATTGTATATCTAACTTGGCTGATTCTGGCAACATTGTAGAAAGAGGGTTGCTGGATGTTCCGATCTATCAAAATGACTTTTCAAAGGAAGTCTTCTGTTAATCAGGGTTAACCCTGTTTTCAGGGTTTGAAGGACGGTAGGGAAGGGGGAGGATAGTTAGTGGCATAGCATTTTTGTTTCCCTTTCATGGTAATGTGGGGAAATGTGGGGGCAGAACAACTAAATATACAGAGGGTAAATGGCATAAATACCTGACTTAATGTTTCCCATCTGGTTCTTATGCAAATTCTAAGAATTATGTATTTATTGCATCTGTCAACCAATTAAAGAAAGCTTAGCTGATTATCTGATTAAATTGCACAGGAGAGAACTGACAATAGTTTATAAAGAGGCTGACATTGAGTGATGGCTTTGTGCTGGCAGGAAAATCCTTCCATTTGCACAAGGAGGAGCACCCAGTTCCCGTCACCCCCGGCTACCCTGGGTGCCCTACCACATACTGATCCTGAGAGTCCAGGATCAACCTTTGTGGGGGGCATGCAGTGGGTAGGATGTAATGTCCAAAATTGAGCAAGGAGTGGCACAACTCTTTGTTCTTTAGATCAGTGGTTCCCAATTGCTGTGAACCCACTGTTTTTCAAAAGCCAAGCCATAGGCCCCCTACTTTGGATAGTGTAGATGTATCTTTGGTAGCTCCCTAATTGGGAACCACTGCTTTAGACATTGGCCAACTGCTATAGCAGTCCTAATTTTGCAAGAGGTGTCCTCCGCCCTCTTGTGCACAAGGAAGGTACGCATCTCTTTAGAAGATGCTTGTCACATCTGTAGCTTTTGTAAGTGCAGTGGTACCTTAGTTCTCAAACTTAATCCGTTCTGGAAATCTGTTCCGCGCTTTCCCATAGAAAGTAATGCAAAACAGATTAATCCATTCCAGACTTTTAAAAACAACTCCTAAAACAGCAATTTAACATGAATTTTACTATCTAACGAGACAATTGATCCATAAAATGAAAGCAATAATGAATGTAGTGTACTATAAAATGAACAAGACAGTATTGTAGATGATAAAAATTAAAATTATTTTTTTTTCTTACCTGCACTGATCATAGCCATTGTTTGGATTTGCGGGGGGGGGGGGGGCTTTATCCATTTCCACAGTCACACAGTCAATCAATCAGTAGGTGAACTCGGTTCCACACAGTCACAAAAAAAAAATTAACCAGAAAATCCTCAAAAACAAAAAAAGGAAAATAAATAGCAAAAACAAAAGCGCCAAACTTAATCCGTTCCGGAAGTTCATTTGACTTCCAAAATGTTTGAAAACCAAGGCACAGCTTCTGATTGGTGTAGGCGCCCTGGAAACAATAGCCGACAACCACATCAGATGTTTGGCTTCCGAAAAACATTCAAAAACCAGAACACTTACTTCTGGGTGTTCGGCATTTGGGAACCAAGGCATTTGAATACCAAGGTGTTTGAGAACCAAGGTACCACTGTACTTTTAATTTTAAAATCTGCTGCCTGATTAGTTTAAGATACCTATTATTGACAAACATGTTTTTAATGGTTTGATTAAGTAGGACTGCACTGCTAGGATTTATGAAAAGATTTTTACTGCTTTTAATGGAATTATTCCATTAAAATAGTGCAATAGTGGCTGCCCACTATGTTGGGGCAGTGACTTGATTCTCTTTCCCTTTTGTCAGTTCTCCACACGTACACACAATTCCTTTCTGTCACGGGTATTTTATTGACTTTGTGTGTGTGCCTCATTGGTCACCCATTGCATTTTAGGCATGCCAAGGGGATGCTCTTGGTCCTTGGGGATCCAGTCTGTATGGTGGGAAGTCCGCCTTCCACACCTGCATACTTGTCATCCTACATGGCATGGTGCTCCTCTGTTACACCTGCATCCTAACACTTCTTTGTTTTGTGCATGAGCATGAAGAGAGATGATGTGCATCATTCCATGGCTCTTCGCATAACAGCTGATTCTTCTTGATTGGCTCATGTTGTCAGCTGACATTCTGCCCCCTAGATCATAGTTGGAATGAGTGTTTAGATGTAAAAATACTTCAAGTCATCTTTGGCAATTCTGTCATCAAGTAACAATGATGTTATTCTTTCAAAGTTGGCCCATGCTGCTGCCTTGCCTCTGCTGCACCTGCCTCTTCAGAAAACTTTGGTCAAGAACCAAGAATATTTGTGCGCATAAAAAAGGATTCCCTTACTTATATCCCAAAAAAGGGCTTTCCATGCTTGTTGTTCAGCAGAATATCTTTGGGGTTTTAATTTATGAGTCTTTCAATGAATCATGTATGTAGTATTGTAGGCACAAAAGGAAGCTGTTTTTAAAAATACTACATTCTGAGCTGGGTTCTTTCTATGTATTTTCAGGTAAAAGCAAAGAAGCTGAGATAAAAAGAATAAACAAAGAATTGGCAAACATTCGGTCAAAGTTTAAAGGTAAGTTAACTGGTACATTGTTGCAGTGCTATCTGTTCAAAACAAGAATTTATTTTCATTAATAAAATGATACAAGAGCACAAACAAATGAAGAACAAGGGTCCAGACTCACAGACTCATAGGCATATAGAATTATCAAGTTGGAAGGGATCACAAGAGTGATCTAGTCTTCTATCCTGCTACCCCCTCTGATCAAACAGATTTTTGACCAGGAAATGTGGTTCAGATAGTTTCTGGTGGTTGCCGAACTATGAATATTGTTCAAGATAAAGGCACGGAATGGTCTTGCTGGATTCAAAACAGAACTGTGGCTTTATTACTGAAGAACATGCTGTTATCCATGTGCTGAGCAGTTGACTACAACCTTGTAAATAAGTAAACAAGCAAGTTTAGGGCAACTAAAACATACCGGAATTCTTTTTTATACCTCTAGCTTGAAAGTGTAATTAGCTTTCCTAACAGTTTACACGGAGATGTGCAGATGAATGCTCCATAGGCTTGTGTTTCTTGACATCTGTGTAGGCCCTGCAGATATCTCTTACCTCAGTTACTATGGTGCTTGAATAGAAAGGTTCAGAGTAATGATTCTCAATAATCAGAAGCTCTCTGGCATGTGAGTTAAATATGGTAAACTGCTTTGTAATCCCAAAGTAGTTGATTATTACTTACTTCCTGCTGAGAGCTCAACTTGCCTCCAGTTAAACACTCCTGTGTTACTTTTCTGCCCAATAAACAAAACCTTCAGATCTCATCATAAAGCCATAAAACAAAGTTAAATATGTATTTCTTTCTATTTAACTGCTGGTTGTTGCAGCATATTCTGTGTTCTGTGGTCCATTGATTTCTATCCATAGTGATTTATAGAAACGTCTTCTGGCTTTTTGAACACTGTCCAGTGCAACCCACCATTTTCTTTCAGTATGTTTGGAGGTGTATTTTGCACTTTAAAAAAATTACATGCTTTTACCTGCTTCTGCAGCTAAACGCTCTCCAAAGCGGCTCACAATGAAGCCTTAAAAAACCAGCAATGCCAGTTATTAAAAACAAACTCCAATGTAATAAATGACACAGCAGTAATACAACCCAGTCTTGCTGTGTGTTTTTTTGTAGAAGATAGGCCATGTGGTGCAGTGTCTTCACTGTCCTGTGATAAGAAAACATTTCCTAAAAACACTGCTTGGAAAAGACGATAACGGTTTGTCTCCTGGTGCAGATGCTACTATCTGCTGGATTAGGTGTTGCCCTTCTTATAAAAGAATGCTGATCTCTGCTCCATTAGAAGTGAACAAGCCATTTCCTGGCAGCCTGGGCTGAACGAAGATGTCTGCCAGGATTTGAAATCTTGGGTATCTGCATTGAATTGGTAGAACAGTGGCATTACAATTTTTTTTACCACCATGCTCCAATATAGAAATTAACAAGGGTCTGATCTGAACATGCAGTTTTGGCCACAGCCTTTAGAGCTCTCTTTTATGTACAGAAAGACGTGCCTGCTGAATGCAAAAACCCTCATACACTCTAGTGCACCTGGGGATAATTATGGACAGCTGTACTGATCAGTACTACCGGAAACGTGTGTCCTTTGGGATTCATATGCAGCATCCAAATTAAATGTATATTGGAAATCTGCTGCCACTTCTAGTGGCTAATTGGCTTTCTTCCATCGTGTCATTTAGATTGTTTACGTAGAGCTAGCTTGTTAGAATATGTCATCCTAACTCCCTGTACACATAAGCAGATGAAGTCCTGCATGTCGAGAGACGGGTCCTGGGTAAGAAAACATTCTAAGGGAGTCAGCAGTGCTCAACAGTGCTGCTTCATAAAATATTTCAAGAATGATGACCTCGATCAAGTGCAGCTAATGTGGTTCCCTCTGTATGTTGTGGGCTTAAGCTCCCATCATCTCTGACATCTGATCATGCCAGCTCTGGCTGATGGGAGTTGGAATCCAACAACATCTGGAGGGTGTTGCATTGGATGTCTCTGGACTAGATTCTTGCCTTATGAGATCAGCTGAGAGCAGAGACCTTTTTGATAACTTGTCAAATTGGTTAGGACACCAAACCTCAAGGAGTAGAGATCAGAAGCAAAGTTTACTTCTTAACCACAGCAAGTTAAGTCATCTGAGCAGACTCACTTTGGCTTGTTTAAAACAAACTGGCTTCAAACAATGAGTTTACAATGCTGGCATGTTTTTAAACAAGCCATGGTTTAGGTTCAGATGACATGATAAACAGTGGTTAATGGAAACCAGAAGTGAAAACTTCCAAAATCCTCTAGGCACCCATACTGCAGGGGGATCCTGTGAGCCCCAGGCTCGCTCATCACACTAAACCATTATTTGTAAAAGCATTATTAAAAGCCTCAATTAAGTACCATGTTCAGATGTCATGCTCAACCATTATATAGTGTGATGTCTATTTCAGACATTTTAGAATGCTTTCAAAACTCATGTAAATTCATTATTTCATTTCCCAGTTTCTGCTAAGACGGTTAAACCTAAGTGCTGATGTAATACTTGACATAATACTTTAAAACAGAGAGTAGTGTTCATTTAATACAGGATATGGCAAACAGCATGAATGAACATTTAAATCATTTCAGTACTTGTTTATGAGACACTTTGGTCCCACTAGAGCAGTGGTGGCCAAACTTGGCCCTCCAGCTGTTTTTGGACTACAACTACCACCATCCCTAGCTAACAGGACCAGTGGTCAGAGATGATGGGAACTGTAGTCCCAAAACAGCTGGAGGGCCAAGTTTGGCCACCACTGCACTGGAGTGTCTGTAATCATCTGGATGTTGGGTATATTTGTATCAGTGATTTGCCTTGTGTTGGTGCAGATCACTCAAGACAACACAAGGTCTCTGAAAACTATGTCCTGTACTGCTGCAAATAGCTTTATTAAACAGTTCCATAAGACTGGGCTCAAGTTGCCTAAAGTGAAGGATTAGATATAGCAACTTCATCCATGCAAACACAGATGTTGCCTTTATGTATTTGGTTTTAAAATGTTAATTATGCCCTTAAAGCAATAGTGAGTAAACAACAAATCTAAGACTTGGAAAATACAGCAGCCACTTCCCAGACTTACTGACTTTGTAGTCTGACCAAGGGGCTGTTTCACAGGACTTTATCACTGCCACACCCAGTTTTCTTTTTTAATGTTTTTTTAATTAAAGATTTTCTTGGTTTACAAAAGTATATGCAATGTCTCTCTCTATCTATCTCTCTCTGTCTCTTTTTCCCCCCAAGTAACATTTTTACAGATCAGTTTCTTTTGTTGAGACATAAGGAAGAAGAGGGGGAAATGGGGGGAGGGGAAAAAAGATGGGTGGGGTCAGGTGACAATGTTTCTATTATACTTAATATATGTGGGGTTTTGTGTCAGCGTCGTATGTGCAGGTTCTCTGCTATTCACTTGTGTTCCTTTGGTGGTGAGAGAGGTTGGGGTTGGCCTAGGGCCACACCCAGTTTTCTGACTGGTGCTTCGTTGTGATACAGGTGCGCGCAAACCCTTGCTTGTCACATCAACACTGTTTACGGTTTTTTAAAAAGGTATATGCCTAATATCCGAAGTGGTCTACAATAGCTGACTACGGCAGTGCATATCCCCTTCTTTGCTTACAACACCATTACTGCATCCCATTCAGGAAAAAGCTAGGCTGCAGTGCATACCTTACACCTGAAACACATTCTTCCTCTAAAGAATCCTGAGAACTGTAGTTTTTCCAACACAGAGCTATAATTCCCAGCACTCTTAAACCACAGTTTTCAGGATCCTTTGAGAAGTAGGGCAGAGAATATGCTGTGTATGCAGCCTTAGAGTGTCACATATGTGTATAAAATCAGGAGCAGAAGGCAAACAGAGCTAAGGCTTCTTAACCATTTCCTCTCAGGCTATTTCCCCACCCACTCAGTCAGCTCCTCTCCCCTCCCCACCCTGGGTCCTTTTCCTGCTAGGGCTAGGAGCAAATACCTGGCTAACCACCTGCTTTCTGTAGCAGCATCCTACAGTGGCTCTTTATGTTAAAAAACACACAGTAAAGGGAGATAACATGCTTCTCCATGTAGCATGTAGTTTGGCTTCCAGGGGTTTTGCTGCTCCAGAAGCTGTCTCACTTTAACATGCATGAACGATGCTGGTTTGAAATGAATTCATGTGCAACTTTTAAAAGCCGTTCTTATAGGATAATGGTATTACTGAGCACCAGACAGTTATTTATAACTTAAGAGCAGAAGTGTTTTGTGGTGGTCAGGTCGTTCAGTATTTTGATTCTCAAATGTTTGTTTGGGTTTTTAAAAGCCATATTTGCATAGGCTAAACATTGCATCTCCATCTGTAGTAGTTTCTCGACAACTGAAGCTGCCTCTCTCCTTTGCCTTAAATACAAATTTCTGTCGGTCTGCCCTGAATTCTGAGAGCCTGAGAAAGTTACTGTAATGATCAAATTCATCATGGGGGAGGGATATTGGTTTTTTTTTGGGGGGGAGGAGAGTCATTGTTTCATGACTAGATGTCTAGCCCTAAATGTAGAATATGTCTCAAGGTTTCACTTTACCTCCCATCGTAGAGCCTTTTGCTTCTTTCTTCTGACACTGCTCAAAGGATGGGCACTGAAAAGTTCTAAATTTATTCATTGTCAGTAAAGAACAAGGCCAGCTTGGCTTAGTCAGGCAGAGGTTTTCAACCTTTTTGAGCCCACAACTCCCTTGACCAACTACATTCGTTCTGTGGCTCTCCTCTGGGGAAACGCGTTCCAAGCCTCAGGAACCCAGATATGTCACCCCTTGTCTGCAGAGCCAGCAGCCCCTCACCCCTTTTCAAACACACTCTCTCGTGTTTCCCCAGCCTCCTCTCCTCTCTCCCCTTCTTGGGAGTCCTCTGGGCAGCCGTCGCCACTGTCCCTGGTTTCTGAGCCACCCCCCCCCCACCCAAGAGAGTTGCCTCCCCCCCTTCGGGCCTGGGAAGAGGATGCCCCCAGGCTTAGTGGCCCAAAAGAGACAAAGATGTGAGGGGGCATCAGAGGAGGGAGGGAATGAACTAGGGTCAGAGTCCAGTGTTGCCTATGGCACCCCCAGGGTGCCTCAGCACACTGGTTGAAAAACCCTGGCTTCATGGATGTCTTCTAGTGGGTCAGTGAAAAGGCCTTTCTGTGATCCCTAAAAACAAACTCATTAATTGGATGAGATATGCTAGTTTATACATCCTGCTTGGGAACAGAGACGCGGGTGGTACTGTAGTCTAAACCACTGAGCCTCTTGTGCTTGCCGATCAGAAGGTCGGCGGTTTGAATCCCCGTGACGGGGTGAGCTCCCATTGCTCAGTCCCTGCTCCTGCCAACCTAGCAGTTTGAAAGCACGTCAAAGTGCAAGTAGATAAATAGGTACCACTCCGGCACGAAGGTAAACGGCGTTTCTGTGTGCTGCTGTGGTTTCAGTGTTCCGTTGCGCCAGAAGCGGCTTAGTCATGCTGGCCACATGACCTGGAAAAACTGTCTGAGGGCAAACACCGGCTCCCTTGGCCTGTAAAGTGAGATAAGTGCCGCAACCCCAGAGTTGTCTGCGACTGGACTTAACTTTCACTGGTCCTTTACCTTTTGGGAACAGGACTTGGAAATCTGAAAACAATTTTTGTGACATTGGTATGTAACTCTCATGTGCCTGCCTAGTCTAGTTCAATGCACAATGCTAAACAGAAGACTTGGATACAGAACTTGTCTTTGGAGATAATTTCCAAAATGCATGTTCTATATAATAAGTAAGCTGTAGAAACCAAACTGGTAAGTAAATATTTGAGCATCAGAACAGGGGATGGAAGGTCAACAACTTCCAAAGGCACAGAAAAAAGAATCATAGAATAGAATCATAGAATCATAGAGTTGGAAGAGACCACAAGGGCCATCGAGTCCAACTCCCTGCCAAGCAGGAAACACCATCAGAGCATTCCTGACATATGGTTGTTAAGCCTCTGCTTAAAGACCGCCAAAGAAGGAGACTCCACCACACTCCTTGGCAGCAAATTCCACTGTTCAACAGCTCTTACTGTCAGGAAGTTCTTCCTAATGTTTAGGTGGAATCTTCTTTCTTGTAGTTTGGAACCATTGCTCCGTGTCTGCTTCTCTGGAGCAGCAGAAAACAACCTTTTTATATATTTGAACATGGCTATCATATCACCCCTTAACCTCCTCTTCTCCAGGCTAAGCATGCCCAGCACCCTTAGCCGTTCCTCATAAGGCATCGTTTCCAGGCCTTTGACCGTTTTGATTGCCCTCCTCTGGACATGTTCCAGTTTGTCAGTGTCATCCTTGAACTGTGGTGCCCAGAACTGGACACAGTACTCCAGGTGAGGTCTGACCAGAGCAGAATACAGTGGCACTATTACTTCCCTTGACCTAGATGCTATACTCCTATTGATGCAGCCCAGAATTGCATTGGCTTTTTTAGCTGCCGCATCACACTGTTGGCTCATGTCAAGTTTGTGGTCAACCAAGGCTCCTTGTTATTAACTTGCCACTGCTGCCCTGGAGGTAGGGCAGGAAATAAATTTAATAAATAAACATATTAAATAGTAGGAGGGTGACGGAGCCACGCTGGTTTCTGGCTGGAAGGCATTCCAAAACTGCATCAGAAAAGTCCTTCTACTTCATGGTGGCCAGCCTGGGCAATGTGTAAGGTGGTGTTTTCAGCGGAGCCTAACTGGTAGTTTCAAACTGAGAGGTACCGTTTCACAGCGGAGGAGATATTCCTGGAGATAATTGAACCCCTGACTGTCTTAAGTCTCTCAGTCAACACAAGTATGCTTGTTTATACCCAGCAACAATCAAGCAGTAGCTCTCCATGTGATGAAGGCAAATTGGCTAAGCATCATCACACACTGAGAAACTTCCTCTTTATATATTGTATATTAAAGTAAACTACTGGTATGTGTTAACCTGGTATGGTCTTATTCTGCACTATGTCCAAATACAAGATAACCTTAATTTTTTTTATAGGTTTGGTTAAGTTTCATCATGTTTACAATTTATAATATGCATGCCTTCGCTGACAGCTTTCTTGTCAGTTCTAAGTGCTCATAAAAGGTCAATCAAGGTGCTTAGAAATGTCAACTAAGATCCTCAATTACATATATATATATATAGAGAGAGAGAGAGAGAGAGAGAGAGATATGACATATTCCCCTGTTGAACAAATACCACACTACTTGTTACGTGTCTGTTTCTGCAAGTGGCTACGCTTCAGTATACATCAGATTTGGAGAAATTGGATCCACAAACTTCTGTCATGCTTTGGTTGAGTAAAAAGCATTGCTAGTTCAACAAAAGCCTTTCCAAGAAAAGGAAGTCTCCTTTGACCCAGTCATTGTGTCTGACAAATGCTGACTTGCATTCTCTTTCTTCCTGTTTCTCTTGTACTGATTTTAAAGCAACCGGAAACATTGCCTCTATCTAGCCACTTTATCTTTCTCTCACGTCCAGTTCTGAAACTCACTGTGTTGAGTCACAAAACTCTGGTTCTGGAGGAAAATGTGCTTTAATCCAAAGCATGGATATGTGTAGTGAGATTTTCTTTGTATGTGGTTTGCCTTTTTACTGTACAAGCAAGATGCCAAAACAAGGACCACTAATGCCTATCTTTTAAAAAATGTGTTATTTTGCATTAATAGAGGCAATTTCACCCTTTCTAATTTCTTGACTCGAAAGTAAGTAGCTGTGCTGTAGTCTAGAGACTGAGGCAGTTGAACTTGCCTGTGTGGGGGTGGGGGATATATATATATATTTAGACTAAGCAAAGATATCCTGGACATAAGGCATCCCCTGACATGTCTGTACTACTTCACCAATTATATTAGCTATGTAACCAGAAGGATGCTCTAAACATGCAGCCAACAATCTCTTGTATGTCTCTTCGTGAAGAAGAAAAATTGCCGAGAGGCAAACGTGTCCCCATTTCTCCACAGCTGAATTTCTGACCCTGGTCTTGCGTAACAGTTTTGCTTGTTAGAAATTTGCACTGTATCTGAAGCTATATTCCCAAGGTAAGGAGAGCTACATGGCTGATGTCTGGCATTGTTGCTGCCCGTATCCTTAGCTCTTGTGTTTCACAGGTTGCCTAATGGGACATGCTGCTTTCCCCCCCTGTTTTGAAGGTGGATTCACACATGCATTTTCCGGTCTAGTCCGCTGGGTGCTTCCTATTAAGCAGACAACCACACCCCCCCCCCCAGATCTGTTAAACATATCCAGTTGAGTACAAGACACCAGCAGCTGTTGTTGCCTAATCATTGGATATAGGTGTCGGTTCAGCTTGCATACTCCTTTTCCACAGTGCTGCAATACCTAGCTTAAACATGTGGTGATGACATCTCCATGGGGCTCAGGGTGACATGCAGAAATAGTCACCCCAAAGACTCCTGATTTCTACTTCTGGCTGATCCAGCACCATGTTTGATACTTTTACTGTTACATTTGAAGAGATGTGTTGATGCATGGCATGAGTAAAGGTGGCACTGTAAT